>NC_067113.1:44458596-45679221 GCF_021347895.1 Acanthochromis polyacanthus | reverse complement strand
GTGATTTTTATTTTATCCCATAAGGAATTAAAATGCTAATTGCGCTATTTGAAAAAGCAAACCGAAGCAATCAGTTTGATGAGAGACCTGCCTTTTGTCTTCTTCTCTTACGAGTTTGTTTGTCTTGAGTGCGCTTTGAAACAAACTGCTGGCATGCTCATTAAGTTCTCCTGCACTGAAGTTTATTATTTACCTCCCTTTAATACACATTTAGTTCTGTAATTAGGTGTCACCTCAACACACAGGAGGGAAGTGGTATCCAAGCAACCCTCTGACACACACATACACAGTATATACAGCACACGTCCTGCTTTATGTTCTCCGTTGGCTGGATTCTGAGGTCACACTTTTACAGCAAGACAGTGTGACAGGAAAGCACATACACACACACCAGAACATTTTGTTCACTTTTCTTTAATGTGGCTAATGCCAGAGACAGAGCAAAACTCAGAGAGTCAGCAAATATTAGTGTTTCAGTAAGTGTCAGTTCCTTTTCAACCATGTCATTTGCCCTTTTCCTGTTTTATTACGTGTACTGGAAACCAACAATCGTGTAAGCAATTCACATTGTGTGTTTCATTGCATTGTTTTTTGCAGCTTGTGTAGCACTTTTTGGAAATTTAAACTGTCGTATGACTTAAGATGTAAATGGTTGTATTTATATAGCGCTTTTATCCAAAGCGCTTTACATGATACGTCACATTCACCCATTCACACACACATTCACACACTGATGGCAGAAGCTACCATGCAAGGCGCTAACCACAACCCACCAGGGGTGGTTAGGGGTTCGGTGTCTTGCCCAGGGACACCTCGACATGAGCTCGACGGGCCGAGGATCGAACCGGCAACCTTCCAGTTACAAGACGGCCACTCTACCCACTGATCCATGCCATGGTTGTTACAATTTGCTGTACAGGATTATCATGCTAAAGTCTTAATATATCATCGATTGTTTCATGTTTCAGCTAAACTTGGCAGTGCAGAAATATTGTCTCCCCCTTCAGGCAGAAAGAGTAATTACACAAACACCGTTAGCGCTTGCTCATGTGAACCACTTTGATTGGCAAGTTTCTTTTTCTGTCTGGAGCGTCAGCAGGAGTTTTTCTTGGATTTCTCTTGGTTTTTCCACCATGCAGTCTGTCATGCTCCAGGTTCCTGTAGCCGACTCCTTTCAACGACCTGTCTCTTCTATTGCTTCCCTCATCAGCTCTGCCGCATCAATCACTGCTGGTCCTTGTACACACATCGCTGCTGCTGTGCCAATGCAGGAATGTCCCCACAAAAAGTAGACTTAAGTAGATTATAAGTAAATTTCTTTTGGGTGTAGCTGCGAAAGAAAAACAGATTTACCTAGCGCTGATAGGCTCAGTCGTCATTGTGTGAACTTCTGTGGTGAGGACTTGAATTAGACATTAATTTATATGTGAAAACGCTGATAACACTGTATACACTAAGGCTAGTGATATACTTTGGTGTCTTCAAGTATGCAAGACTCCTGAAGGATTCGAATCGCATACATTTCGTCATCTATCCGCCCAAGTTCATAAAACTCTGCCAGCAGCCCAAAATTCCAGTCTGCATGGGCAGTATTGAGTACATGCATGGCATAAGTAGATCCTGATCTACTGCATGTGTGCTTGAGAAAAGTAGCAATGAGGAGGGAGGAAGGCTGTGTCATTGGCCGCTAATACACTCTAAACAAGACACATGGAATCCCCAACACAAGACGGTATAACTTCAGTTTAAGTCCCCCTGCAGTTGTAGGTTAACCCCTGAAAACTCATCTTTGTGTATCAAAATTATATATTTTGTAGTTTTCCCATGTAAATAATCCTCTACTGCTTTAACCCCCACGAACCAAGAGCAGTATCTAGGCATTTTGTGCTTCTGCGACATTTTTACTCACTGTAGGTTCATTTTTCACTGCTATATAAAGTCGTGCACCACGATCGAGACAGTGCAACCATGACAAGGACACATCAATAAAGTACAAGTGATATCGGGGGGGGATAACTTAATTCCTTTGATAAATCATTTTCAAAAATTGAAAACATGTGGAACAAACACTTTCGTGGGCGCGATTGAGAAAAATGTTTTATTTTCGTCAAGTTTAAAATGTAACAATTCTCTCTGTTTTTTCAGTTTTTCACTCTGATAAAATGTGGAATGTTATTGATTTTGTAGAGACAAGACACTTTTGGAGTTAGAATAGCTTAGATGTGATGCCACACTCTTGTTTGCTTTAGATTATACAGATCTATGAAGTTTCTGCTTCCATGCAAACCTACCGCTTCACCACTTACTGCAGCTCAAGCACCAGCTCAGCACTACTCTACACTGCACAATAGCAAGCTGCAATATTGTATACTGACAGTCAATAGAAACTTTGAGGTAGAAATGTATGCAGAATTCTACTTGTAGGGGGGTTGTAATTATTCATTGTGGATTTACTGATGATCTAGTGCCCTGGTAGTTGAGATAATGAGGAGTTGTCATTTTGTCATGATTCATTGCACATGGGTTGGTCACTTTGCAAAAGTGAACCAAATACACACCAAGCAATACTCAGTGAGTATCTGCACAATTTGAGAATGGGTTTTGAAGGCCTATATAAAGGCCCAAAAAAGGCCACCATTGTTAGTCCAGTGAGCAGCATCATGCCACGTCTATCACATGAACAACGTCTCCGGGCACTGGGTATGGTGGAGGCCGGTTTGAGCTACAGTGATGTAGCCAGGCGTATGGGCTGTTCCCAACCCACAGTCAGAAGCCTGGTCCAAAGCATGCGCCGACGGATTGCTGCCTGCATCCAAGCAAATGGAGGCCATACTCGGTATTGACTGTTGTGACTTTGTGTTTGGCAGGTGCCGTTTTCTTTTGTGAAATTCTTTATTTTGAAATCGTTCTTGAAACTTTAGATTTTTGTTTCTGTATGCTAATATGCTAAACAAATGATTCATATGAAGAAAATCCAGTTTCGGGCTTCAAAATAAAAATTATGTTGAAAAATATGGTCTCAAAGTTTTTAATGACTGTCAGTGTAGTATTTGTTTGAAGCAGCAACTATATTTGAAGAAGGATAAAGGTATAGAAAGCACCACACTGGAATGTGATTGCATTGCTTCCTAGTTTTTTTTGTTTTTTTTTTAAACGCTGGCTGTCATCTGGACACTGCATTGTTAAGGTGGAAATGCTCAGCCATGACAGTGGCTTCTTGATTTGCTCATGAATTTTCTTTTAGAAGATAGAAATCATCATATGGATAAAAAAATACCTGATTTTCATCAGACCTCTTCACTTAACATTCTATATTGTAATCCTTATCTTACACATTGTGCCATATTTAAATTTTGCTTCTTTTTTCTGTCCCTATTTACATATTTTAAGGAACCTAAATCTTAAAAACATCTTTGGATATAATGCAAGTTGCTCACTGAGGTACCTGCCAAGTGTGATCTTGTAGTTTATGCAGGAAAGCAATGTAAAGACAAGTGTCGGTATCTTAAGTCAGCAGCACCAAAATACTTATTGTATACTGTAGTGTATCTTCATGTGCACTGGAGCTCAACACAACAATTAAGGGAATACAACAAAACCCTACTTTTATAGCCTGCTCCTCATTATTACTGTATTTCTTCCGGTACTGCCAGACACAGAGATGAGTGTCTGTCCTACTTTGCATCCCAAAAGGCCTCCATCTCACCGTATACAACTTTCTGTGCACCGTTCTGTATGTTTGTTTTTAGTAGCGTCTGTGTATCGTAACTCCTTGTTTGAATTAGAGGCATCCACTACTGTTCCCACTGGGAAACATCAAGTATTAAATGCCATTTCCCCGGCATGCTTGTTTGAGTAATTTACGCTCAAACGAATGTCACTCCTCGTCTCCAGGTGGTCCTTTTCTGCCACGTCTCTGTGTACAAGCCGACAGTGCTTTTGATGGCTCCACCTGAGAGATTTGCCCAAATGTGTCTGCTTTTTCCCCAAAGTGGTTTCCAGAGTTTCCGCTCTGGGCTTGTTTACCAGTAAATGTTTTTGTGATTCCCCTAAGCAACATGAGAGTCAGTGTTTTCTATTTGCTTTTTTTTTTTCCCTCTTCTCTTTTTGTTACAAGGAAACGGTATTCGTTATTTAGCCGCCCTCCTCCCCCTCCTCCCTTTTTTTTTTTGCTCTCCAAAATGGCTGAATAGGCTGTCAGTAAACAAAGTCTAGTTCCCATTAACCTCTGATTCCCTCGGAGAAATCCACAAACAAGTCGAGTACCGAACGACCTCAAACAAACCGCGCAGACACATCGCGCGCACACACTGCCACACATGCACTCATGTCCTGAAGAACAATATGGAAATATTCGTCCTTCCTCCATTCCCATGCTTAGCCCTGGTGCTCTTGCCGTCTGTTTTGCCTAATTGCTTTAACACTAGCCTGGCATGCTAATTGCACTGGGCCCCCTGTCACCACATCATTTACATGGCCTGCTTGATTTGAAATTTAATCTGCTTGAAGGGTTTGTGTTTCATGCTCACTTTAAATCCTAATGCTCTGTGGGATTGAAAGCAGTTTGCATTATTGCGACTGTAAAATAAATCCTTGTATGTTTGTTTGGCGCCGCGTTCCTTTTAATAAGGGACCTTTTTTTTTCGGTTCCACTCGGATTTTCTAGATGGCTTGAGTTGTAAAACTTACTCGGTTGCAAAATAAAACTTTGTAATGCCACTTTAGTTTCACTCGGTGATGAAATCAAAGAGGAAAATTGATGAGACGGTGGGCAGTGCCGCGTCTGGATGCTGGGCAGAGGAAACTTGTGGATGAGATGGGAGAGCATGGTGTGTTGGCTGGCCTTTTTTTTTTTCCTCTTTTTTTTTTAAACTGCAGATGGCCTTTTTGATGTGGAGCTGAAAGAGAGACAGACAGAAACAGAGAAGACTTATACAGTGTAGTGAGCTCACATAGTGCAATTCAATCAAAGGCCAAAAAGCTATTTCAATTTCTTAGAGGTTGGGCCCATCCCATTTCTGTACTGGCACAGTGTTTCCTTAACTTGTCTTCCACCCAACCATGGCTTTGGACTGTGCAATGGCACCTTTACAGGATTTTACATTTGTCATCTTCAATGTTAACCAGGTGAAAAAAGCTTGTTTTCCATTGGACATTCTATATGTAAGTTAATCATGTGACATATACAAATTTAGTTTTCTTTTTCTACCTTTATTTGCACATATTAGGGACCCCAGGTATTGGAAATATCTTTAAATATAATGCAAGTAAATTCAAGACTCTTGTTTCTCATCACACCGTTTAGTCAGTGATTCATTGCCAACAAAAACTGATGAGTTAAGAGGTTGTCCATTAAACTGGTGACCTTGTTTCTTATTGAGGTACCTGTCGGATGGGGTGTAGAGTGTCAGCATCTGAAGTTTGCAGCACCAAAGCACATGATTGTATACTGTAACCCACCAGTACGCACAATAGAGCTAAATAAAATGATTAAAGGAATATGATCCTGCTGTTTGTGCAGGAGAGCAACATAAAGAAAGTGACAGCATCAGGCCTTGAAATCTTCACCAAAAACAAACCTAAAGTAAGGAAATGTGCGTGTAAGAAAGAATATAAGAGAAAAGAGGCTAGATGTCAGCTAGCGTCGACTTTTAAATTGCAACAGTGATTTCTGGACAATGCAGTGCAGTCAACATGATCATGGAGCAAGACAGCAGGCACAATCATGCCAAAATGCTCATTGGGCTGCAGCATGTTTGTACACAAGCAATCCTGTCTTTTTCACTTAAAATGAAAAATCAGTGAGAGACGACAACAGGAAAGCTCTGCCTCCGCTACACCACTCTAAATATTTGCCCTTTCTCCAGACTGGGCTCCCGTCCCAGCCATGATTAGACCGACTCATGGTGCTTTTTATTGGGGTAATTTTTGGAGATCCGGCCCATGTTTCCAACTGTCACCTTCCATAAGGCCGGCGTGACTTTACGGTGACCGCGGCGACCTCTCCGAGAACAGCCCGACTCTCAAGGAGACCTGACAACTGCAGAAAGTTCAATGCGATGCTAATTAACCCTCGGCGAAGAAAACAGGCTACTGAACATTCATACACACGCTCGCTATGGGGCGCACAGCGAGGGTTATTTATGTGAAGATGGAGCCACACATGAACCGCATTGTGGTACCGTGCTTTTTTCGAGAAATTAAAGCGGGTTTTTTTTGCCCCTTATTTTTTTTCCTTTTCCCCATACAAGTTCAACCAAACAGAGAGAATACAGTCAATATTAAGTCAATTATAAATATTTATAATCTACACATTTTAAAAATCCTGTCAATCACAAAGATGTGGGGGGATAAGCTCACAGCAGCTGGTTGGTCTGGATGTGATTTGCATGCCACAGAAAAGCCTCAGCTTGCCATCCCCGTTTTGTTTTTGACTTTGCATGCCTGCTTGTTCTCAGTGCAGATTAAATATAGAAGTTTTGTTCTCGTTGAGGATAGATGTTTCTTTTTTTTTTTGCTCCCCCTCCTCTCTTCACTCACACACATACACACAACACACTGAGGCAGTATTGACGCGTGATGCTGATGGCGATTCATTATTGAAAAGGAAATCGTCTCAATATGACTGGAGTTTGTTATGGGAAGCTTTGTTCTTGTCATCTATATTGCAGGGCATCTTTGTCAGTCAGCACTGTGAGATCTTTTTCTTCTCTCTGTGTTTGTGTGTGTAGAAGAGAAAGAGTTTTCGGCTCTCTGTAGTGTTTGTCAGTGTCCTAATAACTATCTGCCTTATTTTTTTTAAAAACTCCGAAACAATACTGTTCAGTTTAGCCTCGCAGTTGGTATCTAGTAACATCTACTCAGTGTCTCTGCTCGGCCTGCATTATTATAGTAAAAAACAGTGCTGGGCCTCTTGAGTCACCGCTTCACAGGAGCTTATTTCTTCTTCTTCTGTTATTATCTTACTTTTCTCCCCAGTTCAGACAAAATAATTAGTGTGTCGGCCCACAGAAGTCCCAATAACTTGCAGTTTGTCGCAGAGTCTGGCCAGAAAATCACCCGAGTCATGTGTGGACCTGCATTTGGAAACAGACTAAATATTGCAAACAAGGTTCACCCATTTGTCATGCAACTTCTGCTGATCTACCCAATTTGTGCAGGAAGTATGAAGGAAAAAAATCAATCTGAGAGAGAATCAAGCTGTGTCTGAAATGGCTCATTCATTATTCTCCACACGATGAACATTTTATACAGTATGGAACTATAGTGAGAAGTCATTGGAGATTTTGGACTCTAATTTAGCAGCATTACAAGGGGGCAGTCTGCACCTGTCATCTTAGATCACAAACATAGCATGGCATTGTGAAGTCTGCGGAAGAAAGTGTAGCATATGTTGTGGATATTTGATTAATTATGTTATTTAGATTTTTCCTTTTTTTATTTTTACATTTGCAATTAGTAAAAAGTTAATGTAATACAGTGGACGATAAATGGCATTTTGCACTACAGATTCTGCTACAATGCAATGAACTCATTCTCCTCTTAGCTCTCATCTTCGCTCTGATTTATGTGAAAAAATGCAAACATTAGAGGATTTTTCTTACACTTGGTGACATTTTCACCAAAGCGCAGTTGTAATACTGTGTGGGAAAGAGAGCACTGGAAACAGAGTTCACATGAAGGTAAAGTTTGGACATATTAGCATTGTCTGATGTGTGTTCAGGTGGGTTGAGTCACCGAAGTAGTATTAAAAAGGGAATTTAAACCCCCGCTTTACTCATCTTGTTGCCGATGTATGGAGACATGCTCCAAACTATTCTGTAATTTGCTGTGTGATCGGATGCCTATAAGTGTATTTATATGTAAATTTTGATAGGAGAAAAGCTAGACAAGTTTTGCATTGTTTGATGAGGCAGAAGCTGCATTTTTATGCATGCAGGAATAAATTAATTCTTTGAAACTACAGTGCAGTTTTATTTGAGGATTTTTTTAGTCATTTTACTTGTTTTTTGCATCATTTTACAGCACAGAAGTGAATGCAAAAATGCTGCATCATCTTAATAAAAACCCCCAACAAAGTCTAAAAAAGACAACAAGCATTAAATAATTTTATGAAAATTGCAAAACCAGCTACCAAAGTCACATTTATGCTCAACAAGCTTTTGATTGTCACTTTAGCTTAGCATCCACTTGATTTCATAATTTATTCAGAAGTTAGGATGTGTCTCCGTGTTGCAAATGTGTGTGTGTGTGTGTGTGTACAGTGTGTGTGTGGGTGGGTGAACTGGCAAAGTGTCCCCCTCATAAGAGTGCTTGTTGTGTGGCATTCTCACTTGATTTCATGCTTTGCTGATGGAAAATTAGGCCCTGGCGTATCTCTGCATGAAGAGGAGGTGTAGGCTGAGAAGGAGTGCTGATGGTTGCTTTTATTGCCTCAGGACACTCTCCCCGACAACAAGAAAAATAGAGCAATGAGGAGGGAGGGAGGCTGTGTCATTGGCTGCTAATGCACTCTAAACAAGACGATGAGACACATGGAATCCCCAACGCGATGCCAAGCAGCTTCACAGACGAACATATCTTTCTAACTCTCTCTATCACTTCCCCCATCTTTTTTCCCTCCTTCTCTCCCTCTTGTTGTAAAGTGCAGTTATGAGTCTGGCATTCCAAAACATTTTAAATGTGCTCTGCCTTTTTGTGTGTGTGTGTGGTGGTTTTGAATGACATGTGGAAGCGTTGAAGAGTTCATTTGCATTTTTTGTCTTGTTTTCTCTTTTTTTTGCCTGTCTGTTGCCCAATGAAGCTCTGAGGATAAAGTGCTTAAAGGACTGCAGGCACTTCACTTGAGTTGTTTGGTTGTTCAAAGATACGCCACAGTACACCGCTAGTTGAAATGCAGCTCAGCCCACTGTCAGACGTGTGAGGAGCATTTTGAGGCAAAGAAAAAAAAAAGACGAAGTGGTTCTAATCCCACTATGTTATGTAAGTGGAATAAGAGCCTTGTATACTGTCGGGTGCCTGTGTTCATCATATCACAAAGATCAAACATTGCACAAATGATTGCAAAGCTGCTCTTTGATATTTAAAAAAATGCAAAAAAAGAAAGTAAAGTTTCTCGACACATCCTCTATGGTTGTTTGCTACTTTGATTGTTTCAAAGGACAAAACAAGAATTTGACTAGTGTTTAGTCCAATTCAGCTTGTTGGTTTTATTATTTATGATCATGCTTTTTTTTAACATACTGTCATTGGAAACATGTGGAAATGTGTGTGGACTAAACTTATAGATAAGTGACCACAGTAGAAGAAATAGGTTCACTTGCAGTACTTGTGATTTCTTAGAGAAATATGTTTCAGAGCTTTACAACAAGACATCTGCATCATCTGGCAGTTTTTGTCCTCCTCGTGGGAACAGCTGCTTCTCAGTCAGCATGATCCATGTGGTCACACAAAAATGTCAGACACACGGTCTACACTGTGTGCATACTTGTGTTACTCATATTATGGGGACAGACAGTTTATACAGTCACATTTTGAGGACACACCTCCCTTTTAGGACCAAAAAACAGATCCCTCATAACGTATATCATTAAATATTTAGTATGAAGACTTGGTTTAAGTTAGGGTTGCTGTAAATGTGATGTAGGATGATGTGATGGAAACATGGCTTTGTGTAGGTGTGTGTGTCTGCATTGATGTGCATGTGTCCTGGAAATGAGCTACAGCCATATGCCCTATAGTGCAGCTTCACCAGTCAGCGGCCCCTTTACTTGGGTATTATGTAACAATGTGGGTTTTTCCGAACATGTAATCCGTCCTGGAAAAACTATATGAATCCTCTACTGTGGTATTTAATTGTTCTCTATTCCCGTGGGTCTTACATGTTTCTAGTCAGAGTTTTACACGCTGGATTTTGGATACAGCATCAGTGTTTTCCACAGTTTGTCGTCTTCGTTGACCTTATAGCAGGTACTGATGACTGGTTCCTGACGTCTCATTTTGTGAGTTGAGAAACAGAATACAAATTCTGGCTACTGTGGGTCACAAATAAATTTTGCTTGTTTGAAAACTCCAAGATGCAATTCAGCAAAAAACAGCCAGCTTCATGCATCATGTTACCAGAAATGCTCAATTTTATGCTCTCATAATGAGCATTTCCAGGAGCACAACAAGCAGCCAGTGATAAAATGCATACTGACATACAGTTTAAGTCAGCAGTTCACTCAGTGAGTAAAAAGTTGGAGCTTTAGGAAGATTATTTTCTTTTTGAGATGGTGACCGAAAGGATCCTTCCAGGCTGAAAGGAAAAACCTGTTTATTCACTCAACAGCAAGAGAAAAGCGAGCAAAAGAGTGCAAAAGGGTGCATGACGGGGTCTAGACGTAAAAATTGTCCGTAACACCTGGGGCCACTCAGCACAATGACGCACACAGAAGAACACTGTGGTGACTGGCAAACAGCAACAGCAACATCTGGACCAGTTTGCCATCAGGGAGGGGCAGGACTGAACTGACTGCTTTTATTGGACTGCACTGGACTTGATGTGGTGTACGACTCTCGGTCAGGGAGACGATGTGGAGTGGGCAAGGCTGACTGCAGCATTTATTCCTTATTTCTTAGCCTACAAGCTTGAAAAAAAGAGGCAGCAAAAAGGAAATGGAGAGCAGGAGAAAGATGGGCACATATACCGTTAATTTATCAATAGGTCATCTCCTCTTTTTTTTTTCCTTTCTCATTCCAGAATCCTATAATTGAAGTTAGAGCAAGTTTAGGAACCTAGATTAGCAATCTTAAGTGTTTGGTCGAGCCCCGCGCTTTCCATCTGCAGCAATCGCTGAAACTCTAATATTCTATTTCCACAAAGTAATCACTGAGGAAGTTAGGGGAATCTAACTCATTCCAACTCAACTGAGTCCACAGATAAATCAATATTCACAGACAGAGCCTAATATTTGGTGTGGGATAAGACTGTTTTGTATGATCTCATAATCAAATCGTGCAGAAAAGGACTTTTTGAGATGGAGGGGAAAGACATTTGAACCTCAAAGGCACAGTCCACCACTGTGAGCCGAGACTTAATTACAATGACCTTACAACAGGGCAGTAGCCTAAAGCCATGCATTCAGGCTAACCAAGCGCCCCCCACCAGTGCACAATACACCCCCTGCTGCTATCAGACCTGATAAATGAGTTCTTCTTCTTGATTGCTGCATCAGGACCAGGAATGGGCAGAGAGAAAAGGGAGAGGGAGGGAATGAAAGAGTGAAAGAGAGTGAGATAGATGAATCCAGAGGAAGGAGAAAGTGAACAACAGTTGCAAAGCAGAGAACTGCAATAATGATGGAAGCATGTGGAGTAACTTTATAGGCAGCAGACATTAGTACATTATGTCAGTATCTTTCCAAAAGCCTTCTGTGTTTAGAATTTCACAATCAACTGTATGAAAATGATTATAAAAGTGCAAACATGGAATGGATGTTCATGATTATCAGTTAATCGACTCAGTGCTGTGAATAATTTAAGCAATTGAAGATATATTAACCAAAAAGGCAGAAGATGAAAAACATGCAGGTCACAAAATGTATTGTACAGTAACTGTAGTACCAGATTGTGCCACCAGGTGGCACCTCTTGTTGTTTGACAGGATGGTAAACTGCAGTTTGTGTTCTGTATTAATACAGGGGGTCCTCGGTTTATGATGTCCTCGACCTACGGTTTTTTGTTGTTACGTCAGAACTGGTTACGTGGAACTAGTTGATGAGGAGAACAGACGAATACATCGTCATGTGGAACTATAAGACGGCTTTGTTTGCATTCACTGGTTGTATGCCACCTTGGATTGTGCTATATTTGCTAACTTTTTCCTTTTCATTATGGCTCCAAAGTGTAAATCAGACTCTTCTGATGGCAGTGCTTCGAAGAAAAGGAAAACCATCTCCATGTGTGCTGCCTTCATTGCAATGTAAAAGCTGCAGCTGTCCAACTAGTTAAACTCGTGCTTGTAAAATGAATCGTGAGTTGCAGCAAACTTGACTTCTTTGCTCTTGATACACATTACAAACAGAGTGAAAACTGCAACAAAAACTGAATAAAACAACATAAATGCATGTAAATAAATCCTTTTAGCTTAACCAGTAAGTCCAAAAATGAAGTTAATTACTTGCGACATTGCCTCTGTGGTTAGAAAGTAGAGCCATGCATCCAGAAAAGCATATAAATGTGTAAAGCTAAACACCAAAATAGAATTGACAGTTGTAAACAGACAACTTCAAAATAAATAATTCTCCTTTAAGTGCAACACACCATGGAAGTGAAATTACATTTAATAAAATGCTCGGAACAGGGTGAAACACTGACAAACATCGGCATTATTAGATCAAGTTGTGAAAACAGTGCAACATATTCTTTTATCTTCTTGTAAAGTGACTCATACATTCATGAAAGTCATTGTTATTCATGACTTATGAAGAACTGATCAATATCGTCATGCACGGCTTTGTTTCTATTTTCTTCAGAGTTCCGACTTATGGCAAAAATTGACTTACATCAACCTGTAGGAGCGGAACTCCGATGTACATCGAGGACTCCCTGTACTGATGCAATGTAAGTAGTGTGGTCATTCAGACTAAGGGCAGTTTCATGTTGGCAGGCAAAGAGAATTGTGGGATTTAGCAAGCAAAGGAGCTGCCATGACAAAGATTTCTGTGATAATTAATAGATTCCAGCGAGAGCTCTTGCAGGTAAGACATGCTGCAGTCTACCATGGCAGCATCCAATTGATTCAATCAAGCCATTTTCTGTGCTAAAGTTACATGTCTGTATCGTCTGCTTCGCTTTATTCATGTTAATGATTAATTCACTATTGACTGACAATGCTTCTGACAGTTGGTAAAAATGTGCATCTGTAATACTAAACAAAGGCGACATTTGCAGCATAACAGGAACTGATGTTAACACATACTAGAGTGTGAGAAGTTCCCAGTAGTCAATATTAAGTGTGACCGTTGCTGTGAGCTTTATTAGCTAACTTTGCCATCTCTGTTAGATACAGCTCGTGTATCCTAGTGATGCCTGCTTTTCTCGAGAGCAAGTAAACAGATTGGAGGCGATCCAGATAATGTATCACAAATCTTCACCCTCCAATATGTAAACGGCATCCACTGTGACTATCCACTGAAGGATTGTTTCCGTCAATTTGCTGGAGGATGACTCATCCATTTTTGACCGTCGTCATCTGATATTATCAGGGCTGTTGGTGTTAGATGTGTGCTTAGCATTTACTCTTCTGATGACTAAACCAGCATGAGACCTTTGTTTTGTCAAACAAAGTTTTGAAATTAAATTCTCATTCTAGAGGATTTCCACTTTCACTGACAAGTTCATGGAGTGTACTGGGACTTCTAATACAATCTGATGCACTTGAAAGCAAAAGTAATGTGAATTGAATTTGCAACTTTAGCTCGGGTCAAATAGAACCTCTTCTTCTTCTTTCTGATTTTTATTGTGGTGGCTAAATGGCATCATGGTGTATCATGATGACCTATTATCACATTGACTTCAACATCACTAGTTTTCAGGTCTTTATTTGTATTTTTTCAGGTAAAAATGCTTGAGATATCAAAGCCAGTGGTCTAATAGTTAGCTTGTTAAGCCCAGCTTTGGCATTTTTATTTAGAATTACACATTATAGGACACATCATCCATCTTTAGAGAAATAAAAGAAATTCCTTGTTAATGATTAGCTTAATTCCACCATGCACGAGTTTAAGAGCAAGAAAATAGCACAGTTACCTACAGAAACTTTAGATGGCATGATTGTGTCCAATTTGGTGATTCATATACTTCTGAAAATTACTTGTACACACGTGGACAAAATTGTTGGTACCCCTCAGTTAAAGAAGGAAAAACCCACAATTCTCACTGAAATCACTTGAAACTCACAAAAGTAACAATAAATAAAAATTTATTGAAAATTAAATAATCAAAATCAGCCATTACTTTTGAATTGTTGATTAACATAATTATTTAAAAAAACAAACTAATGAAATAGGCCTGGACAAAAATGATGGTACCCATAACTTAATATTTTGTTGCACAACCTTTTGAGGCAATCACTGCAATTAAACGATTTCTGTATTTGTCAATGAGCGTTCTGCAGCTGTCAACAGGTATTTTGGCCCACTCCTCATGAGCAAACAGCTCCAGTTGTCTCAGGTTTGATGGGTGTCTTCTCCAAATGGCATGTTTCAGCTCCTTCCACATATGTTCAATGGGATTCAGATCTGGGCTCATAGAAGGCCACTTTAGAATAGTCCAACGCTTTTCTCTCAGCCATTCTTGGGTGTTTTTGGCTGTGTGTTTTGGATCGTTGTCCTGTTGGAAGACCCATGACCTGCGACTGAGACCAAGCTTTCTGACACTAGGCAGCACATTTCTCTCCAGAATGCCTTGATAGTCTTCAGATTTCATCGTACCTTGCACACTTTCAAGACACCCTGTGCCAGATGCAGCAAAGCAGCCCCAAAACATTACTGAGCCTCCTCCATGTTTCACCGTAGGGACAGTGTTCTTTTCTTCGTATGCTTGGTTTTTGAGTCTATGAACATAGAGTTGATGTGCCTTACCAAAAAGCTCCAGTTTGGTCTCATCTGTCCAAAGGACATTCTCCCAGAAGCTTTGTGGCTTGTCAACATGCATTTTTGCAAATTCCAGTCTGGCTTTTTTATGAGTTTTTTTCAGCAGTGGTGTCCTCCTTGGTCGTCTCCCATGAAGTCCACTTTGGCTCAAACAACGACGAATGGTGCGATCTGACACTGATGTACCTTGGCCTTGGAGTTCACCTTTAATTTCTTTGGAGGTTGCTCTGGGCTCTTTGGATACAATTCCAACGAGCCGTCTCTTCAATTTGTCATCAATTTTCCTCTTGCGGCCACGTCCAGGGAGGTTGGCTACTGTCCCGTGGGTCTTGAACTTCTGAATAATATGAGCCACTGTTGTCACAGGAACTTCAAGCTGTTTAGAGATGGTCTTATAGCCTTTACCTTTAAGATGTTTGTCTATAATTTTTTCCGGATGTCCTGGGACAATTCTCTCCTTCGCTTTCTGTTGTCCATGTTCAGTGTGGTACACACCTTTTCACCAAACAGCAGGGTGACTACTTGTCTCCCTTTAAATAGGCAGACTGACTGATTATGAGTTTGGAAACACCTGTGATGTCAATTAAATGACACACCTGAGTTAATCATGTCACTCTGGTCAAATAGTTTTCAATCTTTTATAGAGGTACCATCATTTTTGTCCAGGCCTGTTTCATTAGTTTGTTTTTTAAAATAATTATGTTAATCAACAATTCAAAAGTAATGGCTGTTTTTGATTATTTAATTTTCAATAAATTTTTATTTATTGTTACTTTTGTGAGTTTCAAGTGATTTCAGTGAGAATTGTGGGTTTTTCCTTCTTTAACTGAGGGGTACCAACAATTTTGTCCACGTGTGTATCTCATTTGTTAGCTTGAAAAGTACTCCATTTGTCAAGTTGCAGAAGTGTCGTGCTCAGTCAAATCTCTGAATTTCGCTCACGTTCACTTTAACCTATTTGGTTTTTACCAGAGGATTATTTACGGGCTTTGACAATCAGCTCTACTGTACACACACACACACACACACACACACACACACACACACACACACACACACACACACACACACACACACACACACACACACACACACGCACACGCACACATGCACTCACACGTTGACAGACTCCCAACATTTACAATTTGCATTCCACACTCTCTCCATCACTCTCTATTTCTAAGAGTCACCGGGTGCCACGAGTTGAACTTGGTTTTTGATTAAGTGTTTGTAGGTAGCGCCTCGGGCCTCGTCTCTCATAGATAAGCAGCAGTAATCCTGGTGTGTGTGTGTGTGTTATTGTGTGTTTTCTGGAGGAATCTGTGGCTGCACGCTGTGGGACCCGGGAAACAGTTTAAAATTCAAGAATTTAATTTTGCCACATTTTCCCAACTGAGAATGAAGCATCATTAAGTTCTTGTCCCCACTTTAAGTTTTTGAATGAGGTTTTAAATGAGTCCCATTTCTCTCATGCCGATTACATGTCAGTTTTCTAATGACAAAACAAATCAGAATTTAGCTCAAGCACTTAATCTCAGATCATCATCTCTATTTAAGATCAAAACATCTGATGAGTAGATTATTTTCTCCATTGCTCGATGAGGATCCCTCGTTCCAGAAACCCCCTTTTAGGAAGTGTTCCCATGTTTGACAGCATGCCAGTCTCAACAAAGGGGAAATGCTGAGTTCCCTTTAATAGATCTATATTCATTTTCAAATGAGTTGATTAGCCAGCACAATGTCATTGGATTCAGGGGCCCATTACACATTTATGATGGTAAATTACTGAACATTTACAATCCAAATGAAATTTCATGAGGAGGGGATATTGAAAAAATGAAGGGAGAGAGACGCTTTGCGTTCATCCCTGTAGCCTTGCCTCATTGCATCTCTCTTCCTCTCCCTCCCTCTCTGTCTCTCTCCCTTCTCTCTCCCACTCTCTTTTCTTCTGTCTCTCACACTCTCTCTCCACTCTTGTCTGTTTCTCTCTCACATATCACATCAGTGCCCCCTGTGGTCCAACTGGGCATCACAAGGGTCTGCAGCCCTGCTCAGTCGTACACTCTGACATTTAAGGAAGTGTGCTGTTTTCGCACTGCCATTCAAATAACACTGGCTCATCTGCAAGTAAGGTTACGGGTAAATATTCAGTGATAGTTGTTTTCACTTTAAAAGTAGGGAGATGCAGACAGATTGCAGTGAAAGGATGGATGTGTGGAGCCGAGGAGGTTGTTCCCTCCTCGTCTTTGGTGTAGAGTTACATGTAGGTTCAAACGTCCTATAGATCCCTGAGCAAACACCTCTCCTCTCCAATCAGCGCTCAGCACTCTGCAGCCCTGTCACTGCATCCACATCAATATTTTATTTTGGCAAATTTGCGGTGACATGCATTAGTACAATTAGGGGCAAGTTTTTACTTGAATTCCCATCTTCTACAAGGAGAGAGAGTGATAAAGGGGAAGCCAAACTCACTCTCTCTCACTTGTTTCCTTGCTCTCTCTATCCTGCTCTTCCTCTCTCTCTCCAGCGTGGCTGGTTCGTTCCTCAGCTCTCCACCTCTAAATAATTCATCATCCAATCAATCATTTTCTCTTTGTTTTGGGCCCCAGTGTCTGAGATGAAACGGCCCGCTGCCAAAGCTGCTTTGCCTCATCTGAGGCCTGGAAAACATGATCTGCTGCTGAGATTACAACACACACACACACACACACACACACACACACACACACACACACACACACACACACACACACACACACGCGTACGTACACACACCTAGCACTGAAGTGCTGGTACCACATATTCACTGTTGGGAGGCACACACATTCATACAGATACAACAGACGCACAAACACTTTTTACATCGACACAAAAAGATTGCAGAGGTTTGACCAAAAATTTTGTTTGTGACCAGAAACCTCATTATGTCAAAACCTTTAAAAAAACATATGAGAAAAGAAGCAAAAAACTAAATGAATCAGTCAGTTTTCAATTTCAAATCTGTTTTTGTAGTTGTTGTTGTCCAACCTGTAACTGTGAAGAAATAAAACGTGCATAATGTTAACATGGGTGATATGTAGTGAATCAGTCCTTTTCTGTGCAACGAACATGGCACTCTGCATGCTATTTGTAGATTGATTTTTTTTTTCTTATTTGCTGTTTGCTTTTTCACCTAAATGGATCATTGTAGCCATTTAACACTGTTAAACGTGGAGCCTTTTTTTTAATGGCCTGCCATTGTAAGGGAGCTCTGTAATAGAACACAGACTGTGTGTCTGATCTCCCAGCTGTAACACTCGGGTTTGGTTAGCTTATCTAAAGGGCCTGTCTCCGCCTTAAAGCCTGTGTAGAGGCAGTCTTAATAGGGGGAAATGTCTTGGACAAGTGATTTGAAGATATTTTGCTTCATCCCTTTGGAGCGCTCTGCAGGTGATGCTGCGAATGTCTCCTTTGTTTGATGTCGAACAACACAGATCTGCTATTGAGTGATAGCTTCAAATGCAGAAAGAGTGAGACCCTACGTGCTGCTCCCCCTTTCTGAGCTACATCAGAGAAAACTGACATCTATTATGGTAAAGAAAAGACATGTTTGAAAATTTCAAGTACGCACACAGCAGAAGTGTCAGGATTTTTACGGAGTGCAATTTTTTTTTTGTTCGCTCTCTTTTTTGTTAACAAGGTGGTTTTAAGCCAAGCATGTCTATATGAACTCTGTTGGATAGAGCATGAAAGGATGCTGCTAGGCCATCATGGTAATGTTTTAGCCCCCTAAAAAAAGTCACCACAAGTCCCTTGTGTCCATCTAACAAGAGGAGATTAAACCCATAGACTATGAGCTCAAATTCTAGCAATTTTATCAGCTCACTCACCGTCTAACTTTTTGCCACCAAAGCTCCAACAATCTCTGTATCTCATCTCAGTTGTATTCCTGATGACATTTCATCACTTTTCTTCCTAGTTCCCATTGTACAGTTTTTGATGTACGAAATTCTCTGTTGTCACAATTAAACCTAGCAAAAACAGTTGGATTTCTTTGCTTTGTTTCACTTTATTGTGGGCAGAGAATTATACAGGAACTACATTTAGTTTGACTGCAGGGATTTGGTGTATTTGTTACATTTAAAATCATAAAAAAATCTATTTTCTATCGAAGTTTCATTCTTTTGTATAGATTTTTGCACTTGAAATGGAGCCTCCATAGGCAAAGTATTGCATCCCTTGACTGAAAAAAAAGCTGTTAATACTTGTACATATTGCTCAAATGAGTTTATATTGTTTTCCCTTTAATTTCAGTATCAAGTGTGCCTTACATTGCCATCCTATATAACCACTGCATCAGTTGGGAAAGCACTGGTTCAGTAGTAAACCGCTTTTTTTTTTTTTTTTTATTCCTGCTTGTGTTTTATGTGCAATCAAAAGTTTTTGTGGAGTTTGTGAATGAATGGCGTCTCACTTCAGGGCCCTAAGACTGACACAGAATTAAGGATCCTTAGCAACTGTTTGGTTGCAATGATCTTCATCAGTGCAGTGACTGTTATTTGACTGATGACAACAGGGTGAGCAGAACTTCTGAAGAAGAAGAAAGTGTTGGATGATGGAAGAAAGAAAATTAGCGCCTTTAAGGGCTACGTTCTTGGCCTATTTTAGATGCTGAGACAAACAAAGTCACACAGCAATCTGTAAAAGCAGCTAAATGAAAATGAAATGCATAGGTAACGCCGATAGATGCCTCATTTGGTGTTAGACTGTAGTGGAGGTGGCTTAGAGGAAGAAAGACCCATCTGTTTACTCAGTCGTAAGTTGTTCTACAGGAAGCCTCCAACTAAATTCCTAAAATATGAATGTAAAAATGCAAATTCTAGTATTAAAAAGAAGAAACGTTTAGCCCTGAAGCTTGTAATGTAGATACCACTTATTTCTCAGCACATGAAATCTAATAGCCTTGTTGAAATGTGCCGCAAGGGGCTCACATACACTGTGAATGCATGTCTGAAGTCTGATAAATAGCGGAGGCGGATGAAGAGACATTAACTGTAAGTGTCCTGGGCACTGTAAAAAGACAAACTGCTTTATTTATCAGACTGGCAGAAACACATTATCAAGACAGACACGGGTGGCTGCGGGAGTAAATAAAACACTGTGGCAACGTAAAAAAAAACTTCCAGGGTGGAGTTAAAGATACAGAGAGATGAATGAGGAGAGAGGGAGGAATGAAAGTGGCGGGATGCAAGGAGAGTGGAGGGAAAGGGGACAAGGCAGCAAGTGTCAGGCGGAGAGTTGAAGGATCACCCAGGGCCTAGTAATCATACCCCGTAGGGCTCTACGTCAAGCAGCTCTAGTGTGAATGAGCGATCACACCTACCTGCCCCCTGTTTGTTCCTCTCTCTCCCTCTTTCCTTCCCTCTGTCTCTCTATCTCATGCACACACTAAATAACACCGTGTGCAGCAAGTGCAATATCTGCCCACTTCATGAAATAAATTGGCCACCTACCAAAGACGGCAAGAGTCAGATTACCTCCGGTGAGAAGTCAGCTATCGCAATTATTGTTACAGAATGTGTCGAGAAACTGTTCAAATATGTCATTCCACAACATGGCCTCAGCCCCGCGCGCCCTCTCCCTGAATTGTAAGATATTTATTAACAATTACGAATTAATTGGAGAAAATATTTGGTTCATATATGCCAGTGTAATTTAGGCAGGGAAATGTGATGAGTTCTTGGTTTTTATAAGAATATCATTAACCCTCTTGTAATTAACCTCGTTCAAAAATTAACCACATGTTATTATCAAACCAAGCAAA
Organism: Acanthochromis polyacanthus; assembly: GCF_021347895.1. NCBI lineage: Eukaryota > Metazoa > Chordata > Actinopteri > Pomacentridae > Acanthochromis > Acanthochromis polyacanthus. Next base: position 45,658,782 of record NC_067113.1, on the reverse strand, counting down.
TAATTGAAGCAGCAGCTTAATTTATAATTTGACAATTTCCTGCCTCCGTTGTCCCCCTCCCCTCTTTCATGTATTCCTTTAATATAAAAAAAAGAAGAAGAAATGGAAAGAAACGTTTAACAGCATTGGCTTTAATGAACATGTAGCGTGGTAAAAGGGGAGGCAGAATTATCTCATATTAATGGCATCTGTGGTCCAACCTGCTAAACTGGACTCTGTTATCCCCCCGGACCCCCACTGTCAAGGAGAGTATGTGAAGCAGGGTCTCCTACTTTCTCCAAGATGTAGACAGAAGCCACCAGGGAATAGTATGGAGATTCGGCCCTGGTGGATAACACAACCAATCTTATGTATAGGTTACATAGACCAGCTAGGTCTGGATGTCAAGGCTCAGCTATGGAAAAGAGAGAAAAGGATGCTTGTGTGGTGAGAGGTTGAATGTTAGATGAAAAAAAAAAAATCTCCATGGAGGCATATTTTTAGGTTGTCCATAGAGACAATATTGTTGCCCACTTGGATATGTTTAATGTCAAACGTGTTGTGCTAGCTAGCTATGTCTCATTTGGATTTAATAAATTCAAGCTGTCATTGCAAGGCATGTCTTACAGAATGCACAGGTTCTGTAATGAAGCTATCATATTTAGTGGCATTCAAATCAGCCTTAACGGGAAAATAACCTATAGTTTATAGAGTATATGGAGCATAATTAAAACTAGCAATGCCACAGTTCAAAATGCACAGTTTAAATAAAAGTCTGCATGTCCGTGAGGGTACGTGTGAGGTGAATTTTGTCATCGGCGGCCGCCGATCTTGGTCGCCTGGGGCCCGGCCCTGCTGGGCGCTGGAGGTCCTGGCCGGGTTCTCCCTCTGCCCCCTTCCGGGCCGGTCCGTGGTCATCCTCGTGGTTTGGTGGCTCGGATCTCTGCTCTGGGATTGCTGCCGGCTCGCCTGGGTCTTGTGGGCTCTCGGCACGCTTCTGGCCTTCACGGAGGTCAGAGGTCATAGTTGCATGATCACAGTCACAATTGCACCGTACTCTGCATGTGAACATAGCAACCATGTTGTCTTGGGGGGTGTTAAGTTTGTCCTGGTGCCAAAATATCAAAAAACATGTTTCCTCAGTTTGTTTGTTTCACATAGATGATTTGAATAATTACTAGCTGTGTTTCCTAACAAAACCCGTAGGATGCGCTCTGGTGTGTCTTTAAGGTGTACTAGCTTGTTATCTGTTGTGTCGGTTTCAATTGAAAGATAATTGTATTCTTGCACTTTTCCTTTTCTCTTCACTATCCCCTCTTGTTGTTGTTTTTCTTCTCCTTTTCTCGTTTCTTTCTTCCTGCCTTTCCCCTGTCAGGTCCGGCAAATTTATGTATATTTAACTAATCAACAAGTATTCAATCTAAATAAATTACTGTACAGTATCAAGGGGAGTCTTATACTTATGAACTCCCCTTGGAAAAGCAAACTTGTATGGCACAATGCAGCAGCCAGACCCTCATTCTGCCTGCTCTGTTGCTGGACAGGACACAAAAAATAAAAATAAAAAATAAAAATTTGTCATCCAACAAAGTCCAAAATTTGCGGCTGTGTGGACTCTCCGCACTGCAAGTTAACTCTGCATGTGTCAGGCAAACAGATTCTTGCCATGAAAGGGGCTGTATAAAGAGATTCTAGGCCATACACACCTTTATAATGAATTATTAAAACAGGTTTAATTGTATTTGGTGATTTCTTTGTGCATGCTGTCCACTGACGGTGCACAAACACACTAGAAAGTTCTAAATTCTCAAGGTACCTTGTGCTATCAATGCCCACTGTACTCACATGGCACTCTTAATAATAATAATAATAAACTTTATTTATAGAGCACTTTTCATGCACAAAATGCAGCCCAAAGTGCTTGAACAAAGTGATATATAATATAACCGTTAAAAAAAAAACGAAAAAAAAAACAAAACGCTTAACTCTTAAGGAATAGTCACATTGAAATGGTGCTACAGCTCAATCTGGAATTACAGACTCTGATAAGATCTATTAAAACTAGCAGAAAGTTACAGTTAGCCTTGCAGAAACATTCACGAGAGCTTGGGTTTATTGCTGTGTTGGGTATGAGGAGCAATGCGACTGTTGGCGTAGCAGACGGATGCATACTTTCAGTGGTAGGAACAGAGATGCTAAAACCGTGAATTGTCCTCAGGTTGTGTATTAAAAATTTCAGTGAAATAAATGTATGAAAGTCTTTGAAACCAAAAAATCGAGTGGTGACCCATTTCAGAACAACACTTATTATTTAACTAGATTAAGTGGATTGATGCATTGACGTGCATCATTTGAATGTTACAGCCGGTAAATATGCGGCTAGCTGTAAACACTTTGTTATGCCGGTAACTTATTAATTTTTCCCAGAAATCAAATCTTACCTCAAGTTAACATGAAGCTACAGTTCTCAGGTAAATGTATGTCATCAAAAAGTGGAATATTTGCCCAAATTGAGGTGACGTTAGCATGCAGCAGCAGAAAATACAGCAGGAAAGGTGCAGTTACCTCAAAACTTTATTTCAGTGCACTGTTTCACGTCCTATGAAACATTCCAGCGCTGATGTAGACTACGCCGGCTTGACCCGTACTTGTACCCCCCTCAGTTGTGATACATCAAGGAAGCACCATCCCTCAGAGAGTGGGAGTGGCTGTCCGCCAAATCTGCCTCATCATTGACCTCAATGGTCCGCCACCGCGAGTCTTCAGGACAGACGTTTAACTGCCATACAAAACTCCATGGCTCACTGCCTATTCAATCACTCATGTGACAGTTAACGGCCCACGGTGGCTAATGATTTTCTGTCATGTTCAGGCCACGCTGCGGAACTGGAGGATTAAATATCGGCTGACGATGGACACATCAGTTTACTGCAATGGCCTCTGTTCATCAGCCGAACCTCGCCTTCCCCTGCTGTGCTTTGTAAGGGAAGTGAAGTATGGGGCCACCTTGTGCTGCTCGTGCATGGGGCCCACTTTGTTATCATCCTTCTGTCTGCTGTCAGGTTAATACTGTACGCTTCATCGCCCGTGGGAAATTTTGTCAAGTTCTCCAGAGTCTTAATCCTGATTGGAAAAAATGACAAGATACTTTGTCTCATGACTTTCTTTGGAAAAGTTGGGAAAATCCTCATTCATCAGGTAGCTAAATCAGTCAACCTAAAAAATCCTTGGATTTGGCCACTCTTTCTGCATTGATATTCACTTCCTGCAATGTCTTTTCATATTTAACAAGAAAAACCCTCAACTTTTTTTTTTGCTCTTTTGCTTATGTTGCAGTTGTATCACCTTCTGCAGGGATGTCGGTTGTCTGTGTGTACACAGGGATTTTGAAGTCTAAGGTCACTGGCTCTCTTACTCTGCAGGCCCAACTCGCTTCCAGGAAGAATCCTGTTTTGTGTCTGAACATGTATCTCGTATTCATCCAGGCTCCTTTCCGTGGCTTCACCTCCTCTACACATCAACATTGTTTGCTGGATGTGGGCATCTGTGGCCGGAGTTGTGTGAGAACTTTGGAGTATTTATTATTCAAAGGTCTTGTTCCCTATGCTGTTTTAGTAAGGGGGGAGCAAAGGTGTGTGTTTGGTAGAGGGAGATGCAGAGCTGACACAGTGTCACTGACAGGGAGAGCTTCAAAATCCCACAGTCGACTTCCCCCCCATTATTTGTTCCAGTCCGGGAAGGCATAGGCAAGATCACACAGGAGTCAGGCTGTGTGTGTGTGTGTGTGTGCGCTTGAGTGTGTGTGTCATTGCTTGGCATTTGTATTGTAGCGCCTGTGTGTGTGCTTGCCATGCACATATATGCATATATATTTGTGCACTTTGCATGAGCTGGCATGCATTTATTTTTCAGGTTAAGCTGTGGTTTGTGTGTGTGTGTGTGTGTGTGTGTGTGTGTGTGGGTGGGTGGGTGTTAGGTAGGTGAAGGGCCAAATGATTGCCAGTTGATTTTATGATGTAGATTGTGTGCGGTGAGGCTTTCACTCACCTGTCATATCTCGGTTTGTTTTTGCTGGCCTTGGCAGGTTAGTTTCCAGAAAGCAGCTTTTATTGAGCCGGACTGAAAGTTTATTCACAAAAAATCAATTTCATTGATCTGCTCAATTCATTTGTGGCTTACTATCTGTATTTACCCAAAACATTGCATTTAATCAATGAAATTAATCACACTCTGGTGTTGTCTCTGCCTCACACAGCCGCACAGACACACAGACACACACACACACACACACACACACACACACACACTGACAAATCACACACTCTTTCCCATTGCAAACAGTCATAATGAATAGCACCAAATGTCTACAGCCTTCAGTCCTCCCTCTCTCCCAACAGGCAACCCAACTTTACACACTTTACATACAATATTCATGCCATGTCTGAGAAAGAGGATTCATGGTCTGGTCATCTGAAAAAACCCTGGCAATCACTGATTGTCTCTTGTCCTTATGAAAGAGAATAATTCTTTAACATGCGCCAAGACTGTTCAAAAACATCGTTTTTTGATGAGTGACACTTCCCGTCCTCCGGATACTTTTTATGTTTCGAACTCATTAATAAAGCAGCACCCCAGAGAGTGAGACAGGGGAGACATGAAGTGTGTGTGTGTGTGTGTATGTGTGTGTGTGTGTGTGTGAGGGAGTGTGTGTGTGTGTGTGTGTGTGTAAACTTTTGGTGTTTGAATTGTCAGGTGCGATTTTGGGACTCTGATCTTCACACAACAAGGTTCAATCACGCTAGTTGTAGTGCTATTTATCGTTTTCTTCTCTGACAATCTACCAGAAAACCGGTAGATTGTCAGAGCAAAGCGGAGGTCTTTCTTTTTTTTTTTTTTTTTTTTTGTCAGACACTGAATATTAAAAGAGTCAAAAGTAAAAAGTGGAATTCCCTGCAGTGAGGTGTGTTACCCTCAAAAAAAGAATGAGGGGGAGTGAGAATTCAAAATTACTGTAGATATGCTCTATTAAAAAATAGTTCTGTTATTTTTTTTTCTCGCTGAAATGTCATCTCGAGCTCACCCTATCCGTTCGCATCTTTTGTTCTGTATTTTTCTGTCAAATAGTCAAACCGCGTCCTGCACTGCGGTTCATTCTATCACACATACAAAAAGATCACTGCAAATTTGCTTATCAGTGTGTTCTTTCAACATCTGTTTCATTTGCTTTGTTATAATTTTCAAGAATCAAATGCGCGTGGTTACGTTAAAGCATTTAAATGGTAATCTTCGCCGGCCTTTTGTGTATGCGTTGCTGCTGTGTGCGTGCTTGTGCGGTAGACTCAGCTGTTCACTTGTGTTTAGGCTGCTCAGGCGTCCGTATTAAAGCTTAATGCACTTCCATTCTAATAAGACGTGGGGATTTTGATGAATGCAATGAGTGCATGTTTTGAAGTTGTACAGTACGCACAGCAGCATCTTATCTTTGTAATGCAAGTGTGTTGATGAAGCCTTGAGGTACAGGAATGTTTTCTAAGCGAGCTTGTCTCCACAGAATACATTTTAAGTGCCTAAGACATATAATTCACACATACACACACAAACGCATGCACACAGACGCAGACACGCACACACAGTCCTGCACGGGAATTTAGAACTGTAGGCTTTTAGTCAGCATATTAAATGTGTCAACTCATAAAGTAAAATGCTGTAAATGTTTTCAATATTCATGTTTTCGTATTTGTCAACCAACATTTCATAACAAATTCATGAAAAAAGCCTCTCAAACTGCATGCTGGGAGAAGGCTTTGTGCAGTGCATACATTTTTGAAAAGACACATCCATTTAGAGCTCACCATCAGAGATTTGCATCCCAAGCCTTTGAAAAATAAAGATAAATATTTTGTATCATGCATTTTTTAAACTCCACACCAATGAAGCATAATTCCTAAGATCAGACTTATGCTGGGAGTAATGACTTGTTTTGTGAGCGAGCATCACTAATGGACTTTTATGTCACTTTGTTTAGTGAATAATTAACACTTATACAATATGTACAATCAAAGAATTGTATAATTGATCATTATAGTTGTTTTTCAAACCCTTCCTCGGCAACAGCTTGTTGTGAATAAATAACAGGCTCGCCTCGGCAGGCGCCACATGCAGCACACTGGCTCCGTTTAGCGAGCGCTTTTAGAGCACAGGAGGCATCTTACTGTACTCGTCGCAGACACGAGTTGAATATTTGCGTTTCATTCTGCTTTTTACGGCATGTGATTCACCTAAAACACAAATAGCTGCTGTATTATTCCCTTGTTAGACGGTGTAATGTTTTTTAATGCAGAAAACACAGCCCTGGCCTTGGAGACGCTGGTGATGTCTTCATAGAGTATTTTCCTTTTAGTTCTTCATATGTTTATGCACTAACTGAACTCCCATTTGGGGCAATTTTGACATAGAATCACTAAATTTTGCAGCAACATCAAAGGGAATGAAAGCAAGTGGGATCTGAGGAAAAAGTTAAAGAAAGAATCTGCATGCGAGACATTTGTCAGTGTATTCAAGGTGAATTGTTTTAGCCTGGAGGTCAAATATTGGTCAGAGCAAAGCTGCATTTCATTATGCATGTCTACGCTCACTGATTTTTTTTTTTTGGTTTCTTTATCTAATTTTTTATACAGAGAGTTCAATCTTTGCCGTCTCAGTCTGCGAATTCATCTTCTAGTAGAGTGCAAACTGTGGTGAACCGTTTCTCATAAATACTGACACAAAGTGATGATAAACAGTTTGAGAGTAATTGATGCATTTGTAAGAGCGGTGATAAACACGGGAGTAAATCAAAATGTGACTTCCTCAGCGTTGCGGTGACATATTGTAACAGTTATAGCATCATTTATAATAACAAAATCATTCCGGTTTCTTTTTCTTTTCCACCCATAGATGATGCATAAGTGGATCAGCTAACAGATACTTTAGGTTGCAGCAGCCCCACTAAATAAAGTTGACCCCTCTGCATTGCTTTTTATATCTGACCTCAATATGCTGTGCCCACCTGTGTCTCATTCCCAACATTCCATGTTTTTTTGTTTTTTTTGTTATTGGAAAAAGGGTTCATAGTGAGCATATAAGCTATGAGTTGGAAGTGCAACTGCTATCCCAATAAAAACACATTCACAAGCATGCCGGGCCCACAATGTAGAAAACAGTCTTCATACGATCCAAAATAAGTTTGCAGCCACATTTCTGGAGGTCGCAGAGCTTTGGGAAAGTGGAGCAAAGCAGGTGTTGTTTTAGGGGTCTGGCTGCATTTCTCGCTGTCACTAACCAGCCGGAATCGCTGTCAGAGATCCTCTACACCCAAAGGCTATTGACATTATCAATTAATAGAATATTTAAGTGTCTGCGTGAAGATATGTCCACATGGAATACGCGTGCACACCTCACAGCAGGGAATCACAATTAATTGCATTCTGAGAGGAAGCAGGAGAGTCCACTGCTTAGAGCAAACTCCCTTCTTCATCCTTGTACTACAAACCGAGTCAAATCAGATAAGCTTGCAGTTGCACTTCACGTTGAATAACCTTCTCCAGCAGTGTATCAGAGGTAGGTTGGGAGGACTAACAGCCTTTTGTTCTTGGTTTTATTTTTCCACATAGCCATTTACAGTCCGAGAAAAATCACAAAAGAAAGAGCACAAACAACATCTGCTGCAAAATGTCTCCCTGAACGCTGACCTTGATCACTGAGCAACACTTTGAAGAACTTCTCGATGTGCATTTCTCTCCTCGGTTAGCTGCGAACACTCCAAGCAACACTATGGGCCGCATAATACTGCTGCTCTCTCCATTTGATTGTGCATTCATCTGTGAACTGGATCGAGTTACCATTAGGGAGAGACAATGCAGTTGCAGAAATACATATCACTTGGCCTTGATAAGAAGCAGACAAATAGGTGGAATTGTTTGTTGGGAGCCGTCCCTGGCTGGCACAGCAGCACTCTGAGGTTCTATTTCTTCTGCGCAGTTACCCTTTTTCATTAAACCACATTGCATAATTATGGCGAGAGTCAGTGGCATCCTCCATTGTTGTTTAATTAGCCAGCTAATGTTGTTACCCGGTGCTGCAAACCCTTCATTTGTCTTGCTTAAGGAGCCTCTCTCTTTCCATTGCCATGGGGAAATTGAGTTTGTTATTTATTGTAAGAGGAGGATATGCAGCAGCTCTATACGTAGCCTATTAAATCTTAATAAGCTCCAATTTCTTCTGTTACAGTGTGTTGATGGCTTGCAACGACATCATCTTCATTCTGGCTCCTCTGAGCGTTAATTGTATACAGTAGGGCAACTGCAGCTTGCAAAATTTGTGTTTGTTTTAACTAGGTCTGTCAAACAGAAGCTACAAAGTCCCATAAGCCTCCTGTGGCATTTCTTATGTGACTTCTGCTGGTGTTATGAAGGCTGAACGGCAGCAGCGGTAGGGTGGTGGTGGACCATACGTGAAGTTGCAGACAATTATTGATCTTTGCGATATTCTCCAGCACTTAACCTTTACACTAGCCGAACGGGGTATGAAGTCCCTTATTGAATGTGTACTTTTATGTTCTTCTCTGGTGACAAGCCTAATCAATAGTCCCCCTCCTCATTCTCATTAGAAGCAAGAGCTTCCAAGACTATCTTTAGCCTGGAAATCTATCTGCTTATATGCCCTGGAAGTGCTGTGTGGTCCAGTTCAGCAATGCAGTGAAGATGTAACAAATTTATTGACTTGATCAGATGCCGCAGAACATCTACAAGGAAGGTATTAGACTTTTCTAAGTGACCAAATTTCCTTCAGAGTCAGGGGAGGCACTTTTTTAATGTTTATATAATAAGAAAGTCGCAGAAAGACATATACTTTTACTCTCCTAATCTGTATTTCCCCTTATGTAGGCAAGATGTTTCCAGATAAGCACTATTAATCATTCCTCTGCATCTGTTCGTTCTTGTACACTTTCACCTGAAAAGTCTTTGCACTCGGAAAATAACGCTTCTCCTCGCAATTGCCTGACACATTATCTCATTAAAATGTACAAAGAAAACTCCTTCTCTTTATCTCTGATAATCTAATTAGCATCAGCCAGATGGTTTAATAAGGGATATCGGCGCCGTTTAGCCTCCCAAACGGCCCGCTGGAGGAGAACAGTGGAGGAGGCTCCTCTCCACTCTCCTCTTCACTCTGAATAGCTCTCCAGGGTTCACATTATTGCTTCCTCTGCCTGAGGCGAACCACTCCAACTCAGGAGTTTAGGGAGGATGAATGCATCCAGGAGAGAGACATGCTCAAAGTGAATCAAATAGGCAGAGATGTTGGATACTGCTGGGAATGTTTTAAACCAAATAATGGCAGATAACTGACTTCACCTTTAGTTCCCCCAAGGAGTGAGAAACATTTCAGATTATGCTTTAAATCTTTCTGAGATATATCAGTCTGTTCAGTGTGTGTTTAATTGTTGCCTAGGTAACATTGTACCACTTCTCAGATGGTCTGTGCTTAGGTGATGTGAATTTTACATCATGAAAGCACAAAAGACTTGCATAGTAAAGCAGTTTAGAACAAGTTCTGTCTTCCATCCTGCAATGCAGGGCGCTCCGTGGTCTTCTAACTTCAAGCTGTTAGGCCTGACAAGGCACCAGTTCAAATAAAGTCAGGCTATCATATCATTAAGGAGGAAAAAGTTCTATGTCCAGATTACATTAGAGGAGTCTTAGCCGTCTGGTCTCTCCGGTTCTGACACTTCTCTCTCCGTAATGAGCGGATGCTGCCGCAGCCGAGACATGAATGCTCAAGTGAAGTCCGGTAGACAAGACATCCTCAGCCAGGCCCTGCATTGGCAATCTAGGCAAATACGTCGAGCAGAAAGAGGCTAGCCAGTAAGCCAAGCAGCCAGACAGTGGAGCCGGTCGCTACAGCCCTCAGAGCCAGCAGTGAGAGAGACATGCTCAATTAACTCTCCAACTTCAGCAGGGCTTTTCCTGCTGGCCAGTGGAGAGGAACAATAATGACTGGATTTAGAATAAAAAGATGTGCACATCTACAAAGAAAGGGGGTGTGAGTGGGGGAGAAGATGAGATAAGGGGCTCCCATTTAGATTGACGGTTGGAAATTGTGGAAGGTCAGCGCAGTCTGTGAAGCGTCACCCGGGCAACTGCTGTGGCAAAAAAAAAAAAAAACACACAGTCCAGCCAAGCCTGATCACTGGGTGTGAGGCTTCGCTGCTTAGTTCTTCCCATTTCTCTCTTCTTTAGCTTTACTTTTTCTCTATCTCTTCTCGGGGCTTCATAAATGGAGCTTCCAACATATGTCACAGGTCGATGAGAGAATCCTCTTTGTGAGGATAAAATAATGGCATGTCTCCTTTTTTCTTTTTTTTTTTTTTTTTGTTCAGAGAGAGTTCGTACCAGTCATACAGTTTATATCAGTTTGTCAGATCTCATTTTGTGGTGGACAAAAAAAGTAAGTTAATTCCAGTAATGATCTTCAAATTAAAAGCTGTTTAATTTTGATCTCTTCCTTACACCTGGGCTGTTTTTTTTAATACACCATAGAGAAGCATGTCAGGTAATGAGAGAATGCTAATGAAGTGTTTATTATTGAGTTAACCAGGTTTCCAAACTCCAAAGGCGCGGCTTAACAAAAAAAAGAAAATGGATTTTTATTCTCCATCAACAACATTTAAACGATCATTAAGAAGAGTTCTGCACAAGTGGCCTCAGGTAAGAGATTTTAACAAGCATCTCTGCCTAATCTGCCCCGTTCGCTGGCATATGCAGACCGCCACGTGCTAATTGCGCTCAGCTGCAAATTGAAACAATATCTAATTGTCAGTTAGATTAATTAGGCACATGTGTGTGTCGTGCATTCCTAAACAAGGCCCCATAAATAACACCAGGTAGAGAACAACAGATGGGAATACTTAAGCCTCCTCGGTTAGGACAGCACAAGTTCACTCAAGCAAAAATTGCAATTAAACTCTGCAGTTCTACACCTCCTCTCTCTAACTTGTGATATACGGCACATGCAACCCGAGAAATTAGCGTTTTATGCTGTAACACTCTCTATACTCGACTCTTTGCTTTTGGTATTTTCAGCAGCGGTGCCACAATGTTTACATACAGCGTTCGACAGTTTAAAGGAATTTGTAGAGTCAAATCTCTCCTCACATCATAGCAGTAATTACATCCCTGAGCAGTCGACACAACCTTTCAGTCTTTTTGCACTTCAGGCACTTTTTAAACTGTTTTACAATCAATTAGAACCCCACAGCCCCCTCTGCACCGCTGCACTCTGTGCTGATCAGTGGTTTCAAAGACTCATAATATTCACGTATACAGCACACTTTACAATTTCACAATGAGCGTGTGTGCGTCACTGTTTGTACGCTCGTGTGTGCGCTCACTTGTGCTCGTGTGTTGAACTTTGCCAAGTGCTGAGCGCAGATCACACACAGAGAGGTCTTATTAAACTTTGTGCAGAGCTCAGTCAAAACTTTGACACACAGAACACTGCGAGTTTGCATTGGGAATATTAATGCCCATATTAATTTTGTGTTGACCTTTTGCCATCCACACGCTCTGTACTGCAGTCCAAACAGAAAGAAGTGTTTTTTAATTCCCTGGTCTAAAGGAGAGAAACACATACACTTGCATGCACTCATTAGTGAAAAAAGAGATTTTTTTTCACGAATAAAAACTGTCAAGTTTTAACCTGCCTGCTTGCACAACATGAACACAGCATGAAAACACAGAATAATAGTGTCTATAGCAACTTTATCACATCAGACTGAGCTGTTACCTCATTTGTTCTGTCTTCGTCTGATATTCGTGCATATAACTTCATGTTTGCATTCATATTCAAATCTTGATTAAAAAAAGTACATTATATTTTGTGTAAAGTGTTCCAGCTATTAAGCTTTAATTGTTCCTACCTCAGCATGTAGACTCATTGTCAGCTCTTCAGAAATGACAAATCAGCTACAGTTAAGAAAGTTAAAAGAAAATTAGTCAGATATGTTAAACCATATATAGGAAAGCAGGTGTTCAGAGCTTTAAGACTTTGCACAAAGCAAATTAATTGGGAAGAAAAACTGCAACAGACACATCCCAGTATTTGGCCTCTCGACACTGTTCCACTCAGAATCATGCTAAATCGCTCCTGGACACAATTTTCAATTGTTTACGGCTAATTTGCAGCTGTTTTCCACACACATAAACGCACCAGCCGAGAAAGCTGCGGTATGTCACGGCAAGATGCCTTTATTCCTTTTTTTTTTTTTTTTTTTCAACTTGGCCTCTTGAGAGGAGGGAACGAGTTAGTTTACCTCCAGGACATGGAAGGTTCGGGGCCATAACAAGCAAAAGGCAATGTGACAGGGACAAAGGAAATGCATTAGTCAGCCATGTTGTGTGTTTCTGGGAATCCACTCTGTGTAGAGTTCACTCAGGAGAAATTACATTTCTGCTTTGATTTAATTAAAGCTAAATATTGGGCAATCGTCAGGCACTTGGCAGGGTATGCTTGACACTGTAATTATCTCCTGAGGTGCTTTTGTCTTAAAGGCTGCATTCATGCGTGAAACCAATTCCAACGACTCGTCAAGGGCTGCACATTTTTTTTTGTTTCTCAAAAAAAAAAGACAGTGTTTGCTTACCGTACCTCCAAGCCGCCTATAACCTGTCACACGGCTTGACTTGATATGGAGACTTTGAGAGCAGTGAGATGGGAAAAAAAAAAATGCTCAAAACATCAGCTGTGTATTTGTTTGTTGCAGAGGAGGAAATCACCGTTTGCTCGTGGTGAATTTTTTCCATGCTTTTTATTGAATGAAACGCGTTTGGTAGTCCTAATACATAGAAAAAAAAGAAGTCACGGATTAATGGGTCTTTATCCTGTGCAGCAGCCTCTGAATAAAACATCTACATGATGCTATACAGCTTCGTGACAAGGTGTATGATTTACAAACGAATTCAGTACGTACATGTATGCATTCAGGTCGATCCCTTCCCTCCTCTCTGTTTTTTATTTACCGTATATAAATATATATATATATATATATATATATATATATCAACCATTTCTCTCTATTCTTTCTGTTCACTGTGCTCTCTTTTCACTCTGTTTTCTCTTGAATTATTCACCAGTGTCATCATGTTGACCTGTTCCTTGTCAGTGCTGTAGCAGAGTGAGTTTGTGTGTGCGACAGCGCTGCAGCTGTGTGGGTGCATCTCTGTGTGTGTGTGTGTGTGTGTGTGTGTGTGTGTGTGTGTGTGTGTGTGTGTGTGTGTGTGTGTGTGTGTGTGTGTGTGTGTGTGTGTGTGTGTGTGTGTGTGTGTGTGTGTGTGTGTGTGTGTGTGTGTGTGTGTGTGCGCGCGTGTGCGTGTGTGTGTGTGTGTCAGGGCCAAGCAACGCTCTCCTCATCCAGTCCTCGGCTGTAATTTGTGTCACTGACTTGAGTTTGATGGGTGAACAGCTTCGCACAACACTGTGTCACAGGGGTGGAGTGGCGTTGTGTGTGTGTGTGTGTGCATGACTTTGTCTCCGTCTTGAGATGCGGCCAACCTGCTGCAGTGTGCGCTCGCATTGATGTCTATGTGTGCGTGTCCTTTGCGTGTGTGTGTGTGTACCTGCAAGGATGAACAACAGTGCAGCTCTTTCCTTCCTGCATTGGCACAGTGTCACAGTGAGGAGCCCGGAGGAGACATCCGAGGCCGCGGCGGTGAGGCGCTCACAGCTGCCACTTGTCACATTAGTCGGCTCAAATTTGGAGGAAATCAATTCTGAACCTTAATTCGCTCGACGACTCCCACGCCCGGTGCAGCCGAAGAGCCCCGGCCACCAGCGGGGCTCCCCCCCTGCCACCACCGCCACCTCTCCCCAAAGATGAGGAATAGACTCCCAGGGGACACAAGTCATCAATCTTAAATCACCTCCTCCAAACTAATGGCAGTCCCAACCCGGCCAGTCCTGCTAAATTGAATTATTACTGGATTGACAAAAAACTGCTGAGAATATTTTTGAAGGAAGGAAGGGGAAGGCTGAGTGTGTCTTAATGACAGGAAGCGGAGGGGAAGTGGTCGGAGCGAGTCGCGGAGGGGTGGTGGTGGTGGAAGTTGTACTCGTGCGCGTGCATCCACACGCCTCGCAAACATTCCGCATGCGTTTTCAAAACCGCTTTAACTCCAGCAGCCCATTTAAACACACTCACATTCACCCCTCCTCATATGCACACACATACACGCACTTTTCTCCGGCTACGTGCAGTATGCTAATGTTCATCATCAGTCAGGGCAGATTAATGCCCCAGCTCTCAGCTAGGCAGGTTAGGCAGATACAGGTGCTGCATAGACCACCTACTCATTCAGACACAATGCATGCAGACAGGATTCTGGATAAGGGGCTGTGGAGGCGCCTCTTCGGCTCGGGTGAAACAGTTTTGGCGGTCTATCTGTGGACAGCTAGGTGGAGAACACCTTACCAAAACCCAAACCCGTCTACATAACCGCATTTAACAACTTGTCACATGGTTGACTTCATTTGTCTAGACAGGACTGGTAAAACAAATCCTTATTTTTATTTTTAGTGGCCCTTAACTATTCCCATCACGGGGGTCAGAGAACGTGGGAGGTGCAAATGTTTTTGAGATTACAGCAAAAAAGTTGGAAAGTGACAAAGAGAGAATCGCTTGATGTGATAGATAAAAGACAAACAGTTATCATGTATTGTGTGCACGCTGTGAAACGTGCAAAACTTTTTCTTTTTTTTTTAAATGCCAACAAATGAATAGTTTAAGCCATAAAATGTTCATTCCTACCACCAGGTGCTGCACATTTATCTCAAAAACAAATGAGAAAAACTCCAACTCACTAATCACAGAACCTCTTATTGATGTTTGCTCTAAATAATAACAAAAAGAATGCCCTGAAGCATCTGTAAACACGAGCAGAAAACACCAAGAGTCAGTGTTGCTGACTTTCCTTTTGTCAGATGCGTGAGAAACACTTGAAAGGTGGTTGATGTAAATACTTAACCTACATCAGAGCATCTCCCAACTGCACCTTGGAAAAGAAGAAGCTGAGAGGAGCTTGATCATAGCATGTATACGTTGCCTCTCGGTACCCGCTGTCTGTCAAGCGTACACTGCTGTAAACATGTTGAGTGTGTCAACGGAGCGGCTTGTTGAGACATATTTACCGCTCCGCGCTGTCACCAATTCCACTACGCACTCGGAGTTACAACTGCCTTGTGAGGCACATGAAAGTGATGGATGAAAGTTTTCCTCTCCCAGGGCGCGGGGCTGAATTAAATTGAAAGCTACTGTTTATTCCCCCTGTGCCTCGTCGCGGAATCAGGTTTGTTTGCAATTGATTTAAGCCGGGGGGGTCTTTTGTGGAGGGAAAAGGCTAAGGTTTTCCTCTTGATGGAAAAGATGATTGAATTTGTTTTGTCTCGCGTGCCTCTCCACTTGCTCTCTTTCTATCCTTTGCCTGTGTCAGTAAATCAGATCATCTCTCTCCCCTGTCAACACATGCTCCTTGTTGAGCAGTCAAAGTTAATTTGCAAACGTGCTCTTTGATTTTTATTTTCTCCTTTCCCCTCCCTTCTTCCTCTGGCCCTTCTTCTTTCTCCTGCCTTTTTTATTTTTTATTTATTTTTTTAGAAATTCTTGTAGACAGTTTGCCTTTTTGCTGAGACTTCCTCATTTAAAAAGAAAACTTACTGCTCACTTCCTTCAATTGGCAAAGCAAAAGGTTCACATGGCCCGCGAGCTTTGATGAGATGATGAATCCTGTCTCAAGGAAGGTGATGTCTGGTGCTATCTCTGAGCAGTCCCCAGCCACACCTAGCCATGATAGGGTTTGGTCCTTGGTTAAGGGGAGCTTGTCAACCGGATTTCCTTTGTAGAGGAGCCGACTGGAGTCTATGGGCTTCCTGTGGGAAAACGGCTACGGAGCCATTATTCATCATCCAAGACTTTGCTCGGGCCCGTCAGGCACTCTCCCTCGGCAGCAGTCCATCTCTGCAGCCATTCATCATAGGCCTGAATGTAGCTGAGAGGGAGAAAAGAGCGAGACACTTAGGCCCTCCGCTAGCGAGGCCCTAATGAAGGCCCTCGCTCCGCTCTCGTACAAACACCTCAGCGATATTAAGCTGGGTCAATTATTGTGTCGCTCTCAGCCAGCCATCAAGGTGCGGGGCCCTACATTTGAGTGTGAAGTCTTTTAAGTCGAATTCACTCAGGAGTAGAACATGCATTAGACAGAACTTAAACACTACTGCTTTAAATAAAATTCCTCCAGTACTTTTAAGAGACAGCACTGAACTTTTCTGTTGCGTTCAGCTTTTGTTTTAGCTAAAGATTTGCTAGTTTGGTGTCAAATTGTGCTGTTTTTCTACGTTTAATGATGGCACCACCTAAGAACTCACTAATTTTGCTCTTTTTATATCCACAACATGCTCACCTAGAACTTCAATATAAAACATGGATCATTTTACAGTAAACCAGTGTTTCTCAAAGTGTGACGCAGAGTCATGACAGGGAGGACGCAAACAACTGGGAGGAAAAGTCCGTCTATGTGGAACTAATTCGCTGAACTATTGTCTTTGCATCAGTCTGTTTATTGCAGTGCACAACAATACACAGACTGTGCTGGCTGTTTCTCGATATCAAGTACATAAGTCTGTACTTGCCAAGTACACAAGTACGAACTGACACGCAAGCATGGACGCATCGTTAGTGTGCAGTTGGAACACCATTGTACTTGATGATGTCACCACCTCAGCTCATCTATCGATAATTTTTACTATGGGTGTCAAACTTGCGGCCCACGGGTCAAAACCAGCCAGGCAGATGGTCCATTTCAGCCCGCAGAGTGACTTAACAAAGTGTAAAAAATACAGAGAAGACATTAACTGTAAATTGTAAATTTGTAAAACTATAAATTTTAAATAATTTCTAGACCATGACAAGTTGTTTTGATCATAAAGTAAAATACTAGATTGTTCAGTTCTAGATAACTGTGACTAAATGTTTAGTACCTTTGTAGATAGGCTATGATCTGTCAGTTACAATGTACATGTGTAAATGATCAACTGATGCATAATGTTGTTGAAATTTAACTTATTTTTCTTCAGAGATTTCAGGATGATCATAATGTTTTGTACAAAGATAGTTCATTAAATGTGATCATTTTCAGAACGTACTTTTTTGAACTAAAACAAAGGAAAAAGTTGAAAAGTTGTGGTTATATGTAGGTTATTATGCTCTGATTTTACTTGTGTTGCCCACTGGAGATCAAATTGGGGTTAATGTGGCGACTAAACTAATGGGGGCGAAGTTTTTTGTCCTCCAAGGGAAGCCTGACAGAAAGAGTTTGAAAACCACTGCAGTAAACCATGTGACCAGCAGATTTGTTCTGAGGATAAAGGCATTTACTGCGGTAAGAAAAGAGGAAATAAGTAAAGAAGAATCCGGTACTTTGAATGGTAAATGTGCATTTTTACGATGCATTACATTACAGAAGCACCATCCGCAGTAACTACACAGTGCCAAGAACAGCAATCATAGCATGTTACTTGCTCTAAAATCTATAGTCTTTAGCATTCCCTGGCCTCGCAAGCTCAGCTCAGCAATGCTACCACAGAGTGCAGTTAGAGCTACAAGCGCAGCCGCAGGTGCATGTAGAGTACATGTGTGATTATGCATCTCCTCCAGGCTAATCTGATGAAATGATCCAGTTTTGGGGAGGCATATGTCCCGTTCCGTTCACAGTCTGGGGAAGCTCAGTCGGTAGCAAACACTTTGTTAGTCGCCCTCTCCATTTGTGTGTAAATCTCAACGTTTGGTGGTCCACGGGAGACGTGTCAATACTCGGAGCCGTATAGGCTGTGGCAGCCACACTTCAGGGAAAACATTTGCCTTGAAGTACTGTCTTTCCTCATCTTCAATGTCAGCCCTGGGGCTCCAAGACAACATATGTTCCCTGCATGTCCCCAAGACATGGCAGCCAGCGTGCACTGTACGCTAGCTAGTTGCACAGACGCATCATCACACGGCTACTGTCTTCCTCACAGCTTCACTCCCCTCTCTTCTCCCTCTCTCTCCCCCTCTCAACTCCGGCACAGAAACAGATGGCCGCAAATTACAATGGCAGTTGTGCCTTAAAAGTACTCTGACAAACTCACAGCAGCACCCCCCCGTCACTAAAATGACAAAATCATTAATTGGCATTGCGTAAGGGCTGGCTGCTTTAGCAGTGTCTCGCACAGCATGAGTGCCTGTCTAAAACTCACAGATGTAAAAGATTAATCTTTTTGCCTTCAGGTAGGTGAGCTGAAAATCAGTGGGTGAAAAAAAAGCAGCACTCCTAGCTGTTTGGTTAGCGGGGAGAACAGAGAAGAGGGCACATCCACACTACTGTAGGAAGTATTCAATATTTTGTCCTTGAACAGACCCCATGTGACAGTTGCACTGTTCTTGTGTAGCAGAACGAGGAACAAGGAAGTGACTGGAATATTAAACATTGTTGATAATTTACATCTTCTTTAGGAAAAGACATTAAGGGATTTCCAGCCTGTGAATTGTTATTGTACAGGGAATTGGGTTTAAATATTGCATATAGTGGCCTTCAAGTTTGTTGGTGCCATTTAATAAAAAAATAGCAACACAAATTGCAAGAAAAAGAACAAAAGTTGTGATTGTTTATCCTCATGACTTAAATTCAAAGTATTGAAAAAATACTTTTAATTTAAAGCAACATCAAATTCTTATATGAAACAAATATATATTTTAAATACGTGTGCTACAATTATAGACAACCTTTAATTTAATATTTTATGCAGCCTGAATCTCATTTTATAGCCTGCTGAGGTTGGTGGACAAATTGAAATCATTTCTTTGTACAGAATCTTTCTGTGTCTCTCAGAGTCAGAGTTCATGTCTTGTGGACTCTCCTCTCTGTCTCATCCCACTGATCTTCTATGGGTTTTAGGTCATGTGACTGACTGCCATGGCAAAACCGTTATTCTGCGGCCGGTGGACCATTTTGGTGCAGATTTTGAGGTACGATTCAGATCTTTGTCCTGCTGTAAGGTCCAACCTGTACCCCGTTTAGGTTTCTTTGCAGAGGCTCTGAACTTCAAGTTGTTTTGTGGGGCATATTTCGCTTCTGTCACGTTTTACTCACTGAGGACTCATTTTTTCACTGGAATTTAAAATCCTGTACCTCTATGGAAACAGCATAATTATGGCTGGATGTGTAGATAATATAAAGATGTCTTCAATTGGATGCCTTTCCTGTTTATGTCAAACTTCTCGTAAAAAGAAATGTTTGTTGCATAATGGCCTCATTAGACATAATGTGGTCTCCGTAAAAGGACCAGTAACTATTGATAGGTCTCTACCCTGATGCGATGAACTCAACGAATTTGGCCTGTGTCACTTCATATTTATACTGCAGTTAAACAGTATAAATCACACTTGACCACAGGCTAGTTACATGGAAAGTGTCACATTTGTAGGACATGTTTTGGCTGGATTTGCCTACTCGTGTTGAATATATGTTATACCTGCGCAAAGGGCCACTGTGAGCATTTGTACTCGTGTGCTGGTGGGTCTGTGTCGCTCTACAGTTACACCGCAGAAAAAGCTAGCTGGTAGTGAGGTTTCTATGCAACTGTGGCAACTTCCAGTAGTGACTCAGTGGCTCATATTGAACCTTGTTTGCACACCTGTGGCATAGTGAGAAAGACAGCGAGTTTGAAAGAGTGACAAAGTCTGTGCTCGGAGGCAAAAAGGGAAAACTGAGGCAAAATCTTTCACCCAGAAGAATGGACGAGAGACCATAAGTTTTGTTTTCTTTTGTTTTTTTGTTTTCAGTTTTCATTCCCTTCTGGTTAAGTTTGGGTACCTAAACAGGCCAACGTCACACTTTTTAAGACACTTTAACAAGTTAGAAACTTGGTGAAGGTTAGTCACCATAATCGCTTGGTTAGATTTTGGAAAAATGCAATGGAAAGAGTTAAAGTTTGACCCTCCTACCACACTTGTAGCTTGTAGCTTCTTCTCTGTTTTCTGGGTTACCAGAGTGACAAATCCCTCCCCATCTAATATATAAGTGATCAGTTGAAAAGGAGCAACAATGAAGCAATAAAATAAACAGCAAAGATACATTTATTAGAAACGTGTGAGATTCGTTAGATACAAATTGTAGCATAGACATTTCTCTCGAAACTTAATTGAAAGTGCTTGTTTGTTCAACAGAAATGGAATTTTGTTGATTTGGTTGTTGCGTTGGACTTGAAGGAAATAAATTTTGAACCAACATTACTTAAACTTAAGCAAATTGGCCGCCGACATGTCTACGTGTGGATTGGTTGTGCTATTATAACAAGAAAACAGCACGTAGTGATTGCATGTGCACAATTGCAGTCTATCACATTCTACAATTTCTTTCACAAAAGCATCATGTTTGGGCAAATCAAAACACACCATATTTTTACTAAATGGACCAGTCACAGAGTGTTGGGGCCTGTGTCTGTCTTTTTTTCTGTAATGTTGACTCCTTTTTATTATTAAATCATCTTACATCAATGAAAAGGTCCAATTTTTGTGAATATTTTGAGTTACAAGCCAGGATGATAAACGGCAGACATTTTTTCCATAGCCTGTTTTGCTCATATTCACTCAGGGTGCCAATAATTCTGGAGGGCAGTGCATGTGTCTGAAGGCCGTGCCCTCTCACACAGAGATATGATGTAGCATATTACAACTGAGATTAAAGGTATAAATATTAACAGCTGCTCATTGCTATTTTACTGGTGTATTTAGATGAGTGTGTTTTGACACGAGTGAAATTACTGCATAATGGTTACCCAGAGTAAAAAAGATATGTGCCAACATGACATCTGAAATAAAATGTGAATAATTAACAATAATTAACTGAAAATGAAGCCTAGGTTTTGCAGAAGACACAGAAGTAGTAGTATTCCTCGCGGAACGTACTTTCACACTACAGAGACAATTCAGACGTCCGTCTTCTTTATCTTAACTCTCTGATCTGCCATTATCTACTAAGGCACACCACCTCCACCACCCCAAATTAATAAAGCTGTGTGTTAGATATTAGCAAGGCAATAAAAGGATGAATATTTGATAACAGAGATTCAGACACTGTTATTACTAGGCCATTACATCAGCACTGTGAACTCAGACCAAAGATAGGTGCCACTTCCTCATGTCAGCAAAAACAGGCTCTGACAATATTGGATTTTGTCTTAAATTACAGTCAAAGTTTTGCATTGTATGAAAAAGAAAATCAGACACAGCTAATGGAAGCGTATTGTTCTCTGTTTTCCCACATACTCTTCGAACTATTTATCAATCCATCTTTTTCCTCACTGTCCAAATTCCTCTTCCAATCTTTCATTTTTCTTCTCCTCTCTTCCTTTTTTTGTGTTTTTATTTCCATTAATCTTTTTCTAGGGCCTTCTGTAATCCATCTCCCCAGCCGAGAGGTATTCCCTGAGGGTAAATTACTCTGGAGGCCTGCCTGGCCCCGCACTGCATCAGATTGACCCTCAGCTTGTTTGCCATTTTGTATACTGCACTGTTTATTTAACAAGGAGCAGAGTGAGTGTGATTTCCAGGGACGGGTCCCTGTGATAGTAGCTTTGACACCCTGCCTGAGTAATGACCCTCATTATGGAGCCTCTGACAGCTCCCTGAAAGGCCTGATTTATGAATATGCTGGGACCGCAGCCCCACAAGCCTCCACGCACCAGCCTCTGAGCATGGTCTCCCCTTCCCTCTGTCAGCACCCACAGCCTTTACATACGTGTGCGTGGGCGTTCGCTCGTATATAGTGCCTACGCATGCACCGCAAAGTAAATGGCATACCAAAAAAATACGGCCATTTTTGCTTTTTAAGATCGCCACAACAGGAAACCTTAACATCACTCCCTTTTCCTAACTTTCTGATTAAAAACATCAGAAAAAATAGGAAAATTCTCCCAGGTGGTATGTGGAAAGTTGGATTGAAGATTTTATAGCAAACATAAATTCCTCAAAAGTTGATTTCATTCCCCGATTCAGCTTTTGGTATGCGAATGCAGCAACATCCCACCGAGAGAGGCCCGTGCAGCAACTTCCAAGTTTCATTTTATTTCATTTTATCTCATCTTATTGGTCAGTCCTTCATGAAAATTTCACAAATCTCACCCCTCAAGGATTAACTCTATACATATTAACCCTTCCTAAATATCACACATATCAAAGGGCAGCATAAATAAGTAATGAGGTATATATCGCTTCATTTTTTTTTTTTTTGCCCCAGCAGAATCAATTAAGCTGGCAGTAGAGGAAAAGAGGGTCTTTGGGAGGCTCTAGGCTTGGCCAGGCCTTGAGAAGAAGAGGAGGCCTACTGAAGGGGAATCGGAGGGAGAGAGAGGAAGAGGAGGAGAAGAAAGAGGTGGGTACACAAATACAGAAGAAGGAGGGAAGAGAGGGAGGGCTATCCAAAGAGAGGAGAGAAGAGGTGGGATATCCGCTGGATATGCATAAACAGGAGACAAACAGGCAGGCGGGCACGAGAGCGAACAGCAGCAGCAGATAAAGCTATACAGGCTTGTCAGAATCCAGCAGCTAGGCCTGTGATTTATGAGGATCCCTCGTCAAGACTTCCCTCCAAATCCTCCACCCAGCAGCCTTTTGTTCACAGCAGAGATGCCTCCCCTGCATGGCACACACCTTGGTTTGACCGGAGCACTGAGACAAGCACCTGCTCATGCACCCACATGTACACTGCACTCGAGCCGAGACTCTGATACTGATGTTTGAGAGTCTGAAAACAACACACCGACTCATTTATCTTAAATTTGGATATATGTGACCAACAAATGCACTGAGTAGTTCTTTTTGCATGTAAGAGATAAGCTTTTTAGTCTGCCTGTTGATGATCGGTGATGAATAGTGATGCTGATATAACTGAACTTTTGGTTTGATATGAGCTTAACAAACAATACAAAACTGATTATTGATGTGATCATTCGAAATACAGACGCATCTCATTTCTATGTTACCATGGATGTATTTTAAGCTAAAATACATCTGTATTTTCAGATATGGCAGTGATGCAGACATGAGATCAGAGAAATTGTATTGTTTATAGAGCTATTTTCAAACCAAAAGTTAAACACTCAAAGAGAGTCCTTTGGAAATATCATAAAGCTGAGTTTAAAAAAAAGGGATCACTGTAACTTGTAGATGTATTTTTTACTAGAAAAATGACTAAACAACTAATCAGTCACCAATCAGCCAGATTACTTTGTTGCCTAATTAGCTAATTGCTTCATCTTTACATTTGTTCACCCTCTGCTTTGAATTTAGGGCTAATCATTACCTCTCCTGCAACATAATGAAGTGTAATTAAAACAAACAGTCAAACACAGGCGTGCCCCACCTGGCAAACTTATCGCACCTTTTCATAACCATACTGTAGTTAGCGTTAATTACACCATTCAGATGTTAATACAGTGCCACCCCATGGCTCAGCTGCCTCACCACTTGATTTATTCATGACTTCTCACTGGACTCAGAACATTATTTTCACTTTTCAATGGACTCTTGACACGTTGACTGGTTGTGTGACAGTTAAATGATAGCACCTACAGAATGGTTTGTCTGTATTTGCAGGGTGACGCAAGATTTTAGGTCTGGGGTCATGAAATCGGCTGTAATTTATGGCAGCGCTGATCGTTTGTCTTTCTGAGACTTATTGTGGAGGGTCAATAACGGATTTGACACACACCAATATGCTCCCACACACATATACTTTCCCCTCGCTTTATGCCCTGCATTAAAAAGCCCTGGATAAAAGGTAAGGAATATGCTTTATTAACTTTAAATATGCATGATATTTCAGAGGGAAAGTGCAGCACAGCATCAGGAATGTCCAAAAGCTTGACTACTTATTTCTCTCCCCCCCCCCCCCCCCTCAAAAACTGTAAATAATTAAAAACAGCGAGAAGGGGAGGGAGAGAGAGAGGAGAAGGGAAGAGAGGGAAAAGTCAAAGATACTCGCGCTCACTGCATAAACATATTCTTATTAGTGACCCCGGACGCCCTGAGACATCAAATCATAAAGTTACAATGCGCAACTCTCTCCCGAACATCGCCTGGGTGCGTCTCTCTCTTCTTTCTCTTCTCAGTGCACCAGTTTACACAGACGGAGTCACAGCTGCCTATGGAAAAAGCTCCTCTGTTTTTCTGTCTTGGCCTCAGCACCAGAAGTTCAGGGGACTCATTCCTTTGAGAGTCGAGTTGAAAGCAGAAGACGCTCTTATTGTGCGTCTCTGAATATCTGCAGAAACTGATCTCAAATCAGCCTTTTACCTTGCAGAAGCTTTTATTTGTTGATGGACACGGAAGGCCAACTTTCGATTGAGGTCACACTTGTTGTGGATTTGTGAGTGTATGACCATAAGTCCTGTCTTCATCCAATAAAAAACACACACTAACACTGTGACACTCTCTCTTATTAGTCAATTGATTTCCTTTTGACTCCATATATCCAACCAGAGACCGAGAGAGCTTAGCTCCGTGGCTCCAGGCTCATAAGAAGCGGCTTAGCCTTATTAGCGAATGGGGTTTCGGCAAACATGACAACCACGCATTCAACACAACTCCCTTGGTAATAAATAGATAAATACATAAATACATAAACAGGCTGTGGAAAGCTGATTGCATTAGTCCCTCCTGATTTAGAGGAAATCTGCAGCTGAAAATGAAATCAGTTATGCTTTCACAGCCAAGAGCAGCCACAATAGGCTGTGTCAAATGCTATTTTGCTACTGTAAACGAGCTACACAAAATTGTTTTTTTATGTCATTGCGTGTTATTTGGCCCCTTAATCTTCTGCCTCGGCAGCGGTTGTTCGTCATGATTATTTCAGCCAGCTGAGCGATATTTAAATGAATAAACACCGAGTATTTACCCAGCATCATTGCCTTGTCATGTTGACTGCGTCGCGCCTAATGCCCTTCTACACTCCGGCTCTATTTATGGGAGTCATTTCATCCTCTGTTATTTACCCCTTCACCCCCTCCTCGCCACAGCATCCTCTCCACTCTTTTTTTTATTCTCAACTCATGCAACTGCTTCAGTTCACTTTCCCCCCATGCATCCTCTGCCTGTGAATTTTAATTTCCAGCAACGTGCCATTAGAAGGGGGTGTAATCCCATCACTGCCTGTCCTTCATGCCTCTCACACTATGATGTATTAATGGCAGAGGCCCACTAATGAATGGAAGACACCAAGTTGTTAAGTCTGTTTTTTAGGAGCCATTTGCTTTCTCGAGGTTCTGTTGATTTTTTTTTTCTTCTTCCTGGTCTTTGTCTTCTTTTTTTCACATCACATCCACAATTTATTTTCACAATCGTGTGTAGCTTTGACACCTGTGTATGTGTGCGAATGCGTTCTGATTTGTGTCAAATTATTGCTATGAATAGACAGGAGTGTCTAATGTATACTGATCTCCCAATGGATGTCAACTAAAATCTCACCTCCAGCTGTCTGATACACTACTTGATGAACCTGAACATGCTAATCTTCATGTTATGTGTTTGTTGCAGAGTACTTTTACATTAAAACTGATAGAAGTCAAAGCCAAGAAACAAGAGTTTTGACCGTTTGCTCACAAGAAAACAAATACAAGATTTTATGCGAAATGGCGGAGAGGTTTAGCATAATGTGAGGAAGCATTTAGGAGTGTTCTGCGGTGTGGTTTATCCCCGGTATATGGTCAATACCCACCACTTTTTAGCAGACGAATGCTCTATGGCTTAATCTGATCTCCAGGATTGTGGCTCACATCACTCCACGTCGGCGGGCAAACCTATCCCCATTTACATCTCCATTTCCTTCCAGCCATGCAAGCCCCTACAATGATGAAGAAAAAAAAATGCATGCTTCAAAACCCACAAAAAGCTCAGGATGGGCTGAATTACCAGAGTGCAACAGGGGGAGAAGCTTCATCGTTTGTGTTTCATGCCACGGCAGCAAGAGAGCGTGCTGCCATTGCTTGCTGCTTGACTGGGCAGATTATGCTCAGGTATCAGCCGCAGCCAAGAAAGCGGATTACTTGTGTCCAAATAGAGTTGTCAGTTTGGAAACTCAAGATGCAATCATTTCCATGGGAAGGGTAATTATAGGGGATCAGGCCCACCTCACTGTCAGATGTTGGAGCAGAATGAGACAATCACTCACTAATGAAGGGTTTTACATGTGTGAGGTGAACAAAGGTACTCCGTCTCAACTGTACAACGCTCTCCGTTGCTCGTCATGTCCTTTTGGGTTGTTTTATGGAGTTTAGCAATGGGCAGCCTGATGTCTATAAGCTGAATCTATGCTTTTACTACCAATTGATGCTGTGGAAAGAGGCCCAAAGAGCACCCACTGAGCTACACTGTTCACTGTAGCTTAATTTTTGGGGGCGAAATAGAACCCATAATCTTAAAGATCAAGCACCAGGTCAAATGGTACTTACCTCTTTTAGTAAAATCATGTAACCAACAAAAAAACGACCGGAAAGAAAACTGGTTAAAGTAAAACGCAGTCATACAAGGACATATTTGTGGATGAAATATCCTACATATCAGAAAATATGCAATCCATTCTCTTCTCACCCAGAAACCATCTACTGAAATAACATTTTCTTCTTCTTACAACTAAACATTGTTGTTTTTGTTGACTTTTTCAAATGTGCATCCTCGTCATGAGCACAGATGTCCATTTACAGTTGAAGTACATATTATATATAATAAACGCATGAAATATTTCAAAGATCAGTGAATTAAGTCAGTATAGCAACCGATAATAATAAAACGGAGTTGCACTGCACCTAGTGATGGCAACTGTTGCTTAAATTTGTCTTTGTAGAAACATTATTTTCGTTATCAGCACTTGTCACCATGGATTTCCTAATTTTTCACTATATTTTTGTCAAAACATCGAGTAAATATGTCAGAAACTCAAACTGTTTCAGTAATTTCAACAACATTCAAAGAACTAACACTAAAATCATTGTTCTTGCGGTGCCTCTTGTTATCAGTACATGTTGTATTCTGTGGCAAATTCCGCTTGTGCACAAAATTATTTCATAAACTAATTTTAGGATTAATAGACCAACTGGTTTAGCATTTTGGGCGCTGAATTGCACTTACCAATCCCTCTGAAACTAAATTACATCAGCAATCTTCACCGTTTAACCTTTAAAAATCTTTTTTGCTGTGGAGTGAAAATTTAGAGAAGACCATTACTGCTACAAACAGTCATTTATTGTCATATTGCACTTATTAGTCAGTGTATTTACTACTATTAACCAGAAATGTGAGTTCATTTAACAAAAAATAAAGTAATATTTGGAAAAGATGTTCTTATAGTTTGCTGATGATATGCTGAAAATGGTCAGTGGGTTTTTTCCCCTTCTTCCCTACTACATGTTCCATCAGAAAGAAGATGATCATCTGTCATTACAAATTATGAGATAGCTGCCAGCCATGTTCCCAGCCTTTGTCTCCGTGTCTGACCCTGGTGCCCTTTAGCCTCAACCTTGACCATGACTGAGCCGCCACCTTCATAAAAATGCAGCACGAAAACTGCGATCAAAACCACCTCGACACCCGATTCTCGCAAAAACACCTCCGCACACGGAGACACACACACACACACATACAAAAAAAAATCTGTTTTATTATGACGAGCTTGTGCATCGCTCATCTCACCAATACCCAATCACTCATTTCCCACTAAATACCTCTCTCGCCCGATGGCTTCACTTGGTGCTCGGTCGAAAAGGTCACACAATTAAATGGCTAAGGCCTTCTGTTCATGTCATAGAATGGTGATGTATCACTCCAGGCTGGCTGTACGTGTACCTGACACACTGTGAGCATGAATATGATTTCAGAGATCATTAAAAATTTAACAGCGTGACCTAATTACCCGAGCTCCCTATTCAGATTCCAAGCAGTAAGTGAGACGGAGAGAGAGAAAAAGAAGGAGGAGGAGGATCTGTGTATGGCAGGCTGAGCCTCATCTGGAATCAATTATAATTACTTTATGTTGCTACTTTGTCAATCAATATGGAACGAGCTGTAATGGATCGCTCAGGTGTCACATACTGTACTTGGAGTGCTATTGTTTGTGTGCTTGCATTTGGGACGGAGGTCCTGGAAGAAATTGCCATAATTAGCGTGTTAGCTTAGTATGGTATATTTAAGTGGATAAGGTTTGCGAGCACCATCATTTATCTTGAAGTGGGTTGATTTAAATTTTAGAGTGGTTCTACTGTTCCCCATAAAGGCACGGAGAAAGACGGAGAGAGCACAGCACATGCATTTATAATGATCTCAGATCTATCTGGAAGTATAGACAACACAGACTCAGAGAAAGAGGGGAAAAAATCACTCTATTGTTTTCATTCAAATAAACTTTCTCCTCTCAGGCTGCTTTTTTTTTTCCATATTGATCGCTCAGTACTGAGTCACAAACAAGGCAGATTACCATTATCTGCCGTTACAAAGCGTTTCAGGAATCTTCGACTGAAGTCGTAAAAACCCGGGGCTTTTCATGTCTCCCTGCATCGATTTAACGCTTGTGAAAATGAATTGCAGATCAATTGGCTTACCTCCAGGCAGACTTAATGAGCAAGAAAAACACCGTTGGCCTGTTGTTGTCCGCCTTCACACTTCTCACACCAGAGCGGAAACGGCGCAGCGATTTCCACTTTCCTGCCCTCTCGACACTTTTGAGTAATGCTCAGCTGGGGATTGTCCCCTTAACCAAAGATGATTTAAGGGAATTCATTTTTCACCCCTTGTCTCGCATTTTTGTATGTCGACAACCGAGCATTGCTGTGATATTTTGCCCTCCGATCTGTGTGACTGAGAACTTTCTGAGTAATTTTGCACTCAATGAACATACCTCATTACTCCCTTTTCACTCTTTTTTTTTGGCATTTGAATGGGACAAACTCTTGCATGGCACCTAATCTATGAAATATGATTGAGGTAATTACGCTACAAAGATATAATGTTGTGGTGGAGCCTTGTAATGCCAACCAACACTTCATTACCCTTTGTTTATCCCCTTACATCATTCCAACTTCTGTGCCAAGTTGCTGCCACATTGACTTGGATTTCAACTCTAATCTCTCTTGGCCCGAGCTTAGCTGCTTTTGAATCACTCTCCCCCTTTGCCTTTCACCCGAGCGATATACTATAAACATTTATCCTCTGCCCACCTGGGATCCATAAAGCCTGTTGCCATGCGGTAATCAGATGGCACTGCGAATCTTCTAATCACTGTCTAATACCCTGGCAAAGAGGTTTTTGGGGAGTGTGCGGCTCTGACGGTTTCCCCTCCCTTCTGTCTCGCTGGGCTGCCTGTCACCAGAGTCTGTGTTTATATCCACGGGAACCTGACTGCAGGACACGAGCCCTCCGCCTCGCTGGCCTTCCCCTCCTCCGCCTCGCTGGCCTCTAGTGATTCCGTTTAGGTTCACCCAGGAGTCACCGATGGGATGATGGGGCTTTGAATTTCTATCAGGTTACTGTTTAGTTTGGAGGGGAACGGGAGTGTAGCGCCTCAGTGTGGAGAACGTGAGGTGGAGATAAGACTGGACAGACAAAGAGACGAGAGGAAAAGGTTAAATACATGGTCTAAAAAGGCATTTGTGATGCTGAAGTGATGCTGCGTTTTGTGTTTTTACACTTTGTAGGCTAAGGTGAGAAATCAGCCACATCCTAGGAATAAATAAGAAGTTACTGCTTATGTTAGCGTAGTCGCCATTTCTTTCCGAGCCCCCCGACCCCACTTTCCTGCCCGCAGGAGCTCAAGAAGACCCTTCAAGAAGCCGCTCTGTGACCGACGTCTTCCGGTGGGCCTTGGACCCGAGTTGACTTTCGCAAAATGAGAGATATAATGTAAAAAAAAAAAGAGGGCCTCACAGTAGGAGCACACAGTTGAGGGATCTGAGAGCAGCGTCATGTTGAGCGGGAATATTCAGAGCTCCCGTAATTACCCCACAATGTTTTAGACTGCGTGGTGAACATGTTTCCCTATTGTTCATCCTGATTTTATTATACCACAGGGCAGAAAAGAAAAAAAATGTCTTGGTTATTGTATGAATCTTGCGACCATTGAAAGGCGCACTGTTCTGAATATGCAGGAAGCACGTCAACAACTCGCTCATACCCTACCATTAGTCTCGCCTTCTCCTGCTCTTATCCTGCTTTTTTCCCCTTCAGAAGAGAATGGAAGGGAGCTAGTTGGATGGATTGCAATTCATTGGAGTCTCATTGTATGCGGTAATATACACTATTAAGTGGCAGCATATAGAAACAAACCTTTGATTAAATGGATTTGAATTACAAAGAAACAGCAAGACCCCTCCTCAAGCTTTCAGTTAATAAGGATTGCTTTTTGACTTGGTACCTGCACACGCTGACTTTTGACACCCGCGGTTTTCAAGAGGGGTATTTCTAAGGACTCTCATATGGCGGCAACCCCAGATTAAATCAAGTCGGCTGTAATAAAGTATAATGTTATATTCATTTTGTCATCATTACTGATTCCAGTGCACTAAAAGGCTTGTGGATTATAATGAATTTCAAATAAGTTCAATGTGCTAATGGGAGAAGATGGAGAGTAGTTTGGATTACTAATATTAGTTAGGGCTCTATGTTTCATTAGACTGTATTAGGAAAGAGAATATTCAAATAGAATTTTTTTTTGTGTGTGTGTCAAGTTGTTCTGCGATTGTCAGACAGTCCTTTCCTGACTATTAATTGTCAATGAGATCTTGAAATAGTGTTTAATGATAAACTTCTTCATATCTGCTTATTTATCCTATCGCGCAGGCTGCAGCTTAGTCAGAATAAAGAGTACACATTGCTTCGAAAGCAAGAGGAGATATGATTGAAATAAAGACAAAATAAGATAAATAACAATGGCAAACCCTGCCTAAGAAACCCAGTCATTCCATACATAGAATTCAAGAGCCGTATTTATCCGAGAAAGGCGTGCAAATCTATGTAAGTATCTCCACTGTTTGCATAATAGATTAGAAATTAGCATTTTTGTTCATTTTCCATGTATGCACAGTGCCTGGAAGAATAACACTCCATGCATATCAGATCAGCCTGCCTACAATTTTGCGCAGTATATTATTTGACAATCTAAAATGTGTAATTTGCATGAAATTGCTTAATTAAAACACAGTCACTGGGGGTATTAATTTCTTTGTCTGACAGTAGAGTGTAGTGAGGGGAGAGCAGGGGAGATGTAAAACGCTGTCAGATAGCGCTGTCACAGAGGCAGAAAGGAAATTCTGCCACGTTTTTTTTCTCTTCCCCCCCCCCCCCCCCCCCCCTTCTTCTCTCTCCTAACGGCACAGAGCGATGAGAGAGGATAACGCCTGCCCAGCTAATTTGGGTTATGGTGGTAAACGGAGGCCAGTGCACTAGAAAGATACCAAAGGGAGGGGAGGGAGATGAGGGGAGAGAGAGAGGAGGAGGTGGGGGGGAATCACTGGAAAAGATAGGCAGAAAGAGGCAGAGAGACTAGCATATGTAGCTGCTTTTGTGCCGTGGTATCATTGTTGTCCTCGGGGTGAAACTATGCCAAGCAGTTGACATCGATACAGTCGTGTCAGATACGCCGGTGTATCGCTATCACTGGTAGAGGATCTGGTTTGTTTGCGTGTGTCTCTTAAAATGTCAAGATTTCTTTCGATTTTTTTGTTCAAGTTCTTAATCTCTCCTCTAAGTCATTTTTCTCCCGCCGCCTCTTCTGTCACACAACCATAACCTCCTCTTATTCTAGCTTTTATTTCAGAGACGCAATCAATTGTAGAAACCACAATGTGAGCAGTGGATCGAAAACAGCCACTCATTAATTGTTGCCCACCCTTTTTTTTTTTTTAATGCCGCGCTGTGCCGCGTGCCATTATAAATGTGGGAATTGCGAGCGGAAAAGGGCAGAGAGGTAGGCGAAGGATGAACCAAAGAGATTCAGAAAAATACACAGGGAGGGAGGAACTCTTTGGAGCATGACAAAGAGTGAGATTAAAGCTCCTTTTCCCATTTCCAGTTGGCCCTGTGTCTGTGTGTGTGCAGCCTGCACATCTGTACCCTTTTGTCTTAAATATCAAAGGCAGCGACGGCACGTTAACATTTCAGTAATTCCAAAGTTACATGAGGAGGACATGGGAGGGTGAATGGAGTGGCGAAGAAGTTATCAAACTAAAAGAGAGAGTGTGTGTTTCCTCCTCTTCTTCTTCTTTTTTCGTTTCTCAGAAAGCTATTTGCTAGATCTTGTACTGTACGACTGAGGGGTGGCGCTGTACAGCAATTGGAAGCTTTTAATGGAGAGATTCGTGGATATAAAAGCTTGAGAGAGGAGTCCAGGTGGTGAAGAGAAAGCACAAGGGAGGAAAGAGTAAAAAGCTACCAAGAGAGAAATGCATATTGGGTAAGCAGAATTGAGGCAGGCAGGCAGGCAGGTTCAGTTAGGGGTCCTTGTCACTCGTGTCAGCAGTGAGGTTGAGACAGAGACAGCAGCACTGAGGGCAGGCTAACACTGACAGGACCTCCACTGCCGCCTTGACGGCCAGCTTCACTGGGACCTTAATTGGTCCTTTGATGTCGCTGGAAAAGGTGGTGAAGGCAATGGAAATGGAATCTGTCCCTCTCTGCTGGCACGCCATTATATCACTATACACTGTTTATTTATGAATCACAACCTTGTTTTATTCTTTTTTTCCTGAGTGCTCCTTCAGGGTGCCCTATTTCGCAGCTCTCCACCTCCCTCTTCCTCTTGCTGTCGTTTATTTAGCATGTCATCCTGCTCTTCATCGTAGTTTTTTTAACTTCAAACATCCCCCTTTCTTCTTCTTCTTCTCCTCTGCTTTCTTCTCTTTCCTTCCTAAAATGACAACACATGAAGCACTTTCAGGACTGTGTATGTTCTCATTCTATTTATTTCATCTGCGTGCATCTGTTCACATCAAGGCTGCGTAAAGGGTGTCTAGCATTAACAAGGAAGGGTTTGTGTGTGTGTGTGTGTGTGTGTGTCACAACCCCTGCTGCCTTTGCTGATCAAATGGTGCAACAAGGGTAAGTCCTGCTAATGTGGGGAGCTGTTTAGAGCCAGGGCCTCCTTTTGAAATGATGATGATAATGGATTCAGTCCTCTCATTAATGGAGTCCGAGAGCTCATTAGGCGGCAACAAACAAGCCGGCGCAGGAAATGCCAAGTACCCCCATCTGCCTCTGTCTCCCATTTTATCCAAGGATGTGACCACGTTACTGTCATTTACCTCAAACCCTCCCATTCCTCTCCACAGGCACAAACACACACCGGGGGCACGCACACACAGGCACACAGCAGTGTTTTCCAGCCTATCCACAGTACCAATCTCCCAGCTTCTCCGACCCAACTTCAAAGTCGCCCAGCCTCGGCGCACTCGGCTGGGACTCCCTGAGAGACTCTTTCTGGGTTCTGGGGTCGAGGGATCAAGAGGATTGAAATTGATCTTGTCTCTTTGGTCCTGCTCAGCCCCTCTTTAGCCTCTTGTCATTGTGTTCAGCTCCCTATAGAAGCCTCGTATCGCTGCACCTGCATGGGAAACTGGAGCAAAAATTGTAATTTCTGTCTCTCTCCTCTCGCTGTCTTCCCACATTAAAATTTCTTCCATTTGTTCGTGACACACTGACAGATAAAGAGTTGAACTGTCCTCGCTTCAATACTCCACGATGGTCACTTGTCACTGTATTGCGTCACTTTTCTGGGGGGGGACAAATGGAGAGGGAAAGGGATACGTCTCGGGGACTAGTGTAAATGAAGTCCAGATACATTTGTTCATATTGGCACATTTAGTCATTTGGCTCTTGCATGTGTGTGACAGCTCTGCTGGCTGCAGCTTGAGGTGCAGTGTCCTGTAATTTTAACCTCACCATCGCTTCTTATTTCATTCAAGTGCCTCAGCTCTGGCACTCGAGTGAGATTGAACCACGCAGGCAGGTGGATGGAAAGATGATCTTTTGTGGTGAGGAACTCTTTTGCTCAACAGGTTGTCAGGCAGGAGGACAAATTTCAAATCTCAAAATCTGCTGATTTTTCTTAAAGTGCTGCTATTCAGCTAACCATTGAAGAAATCCATTTAGAGTTGAAATATTATTTTCATTGTGTCATTTTTTAAGCAGTCTTACGCCTGTCATCTTTTTTTTTTTTTTTGACTATTTTTACTCACAAAACCCCAACGTAAATATTTGCATGTATTTCTAACGTGGCCATTATAAGATGTAGGAAATCACACCAATCCACTGAAACCAGAGATCCAGATTGACAGTAGTGAGTCTTTAATGCCTCCTTCAATTAACCATCTTTTTGAGCCAAAACGAGTGTGTCAGAAAAGACATACTGCACATGACAAAGTCTTATCTGCCTTCCTTTCCCTCTCCATCAGTGAAGGAAGTGATAGCTACTTGTCAAGGAGGAGGAGAGATCACAGACTCCGAGCTCCGTAGAGCGAAACTCACAAGGGTCCACTCCAGCCTCACAAGGACTCCGTTATCGAACATAATGACGCGCACCGAAATTATCAATCAATACATGCCATTCTTTAGTTTAAAATATATCATAAACTTTACTCCTCTTCCATTTCTGACATATTTTTCATCAAGTATTCATTCATTAAAAAAGGAGAAGTGAAATAGCAATTCTATGATAGAGGAATGTGTTGCCTCCTCTTTCTTTTTGCATTATAATTATGGGCTTGAGGGATATCAATTAAATGTGTCCAATTACAGAATGCTTCAAAACTAGAATATAAAGTTGCGCCTCCTTTTTTGATCTATTTACTCGCAGCCGAAGCACCAGAGAGAAAGAGGCAGTAAGAAGTTTCAAAAACAGCCTCTGTTCCACATGAAAGGGGCATTTGATCATGTTTTTTTATTTTTGTCTTAAAAAGAAAAGCTTGCCAATGAGGAGTCATTCCCCATTAAAGTCAAGCAAAATTATCAGGCCTGCATTAAGGAGCTTTAAAAAAAAAAAAAAAAAAACGAGATATGTATCATGCATGTGGATATGCATAAACATGATGGAGGAGCTTAAGTAGAAAATGAGATCTGATGCCGTAGTGAAGAAGAGAAAACCGGCGTGCTCGGAATGCATTTAAATTTAAATATTCATGTCATTATAATTCTGAGGAATGTTGAGCGACCGTATGATATTTTATTGAGGAGGTTTTAAAAAATGAATGCTGTCCCTACTCCTTAATAAAAATCCTTGGCTTTCACTCGAAGTCACAGACTGCTGTGGGTGAGTAGACAGAAAGACAGGTCGATAGTCAAACCGGTGGACACATGAATGGACGGACTGGACAGCAACTGTGACTCTCTGCTGTCATACTGTAAAGCTACCTTACAGAGCTAGAAACAGACAAAATGTCATCTGCAGTGACAAAACGGTAAGAAAAGGGGGAATACAAACATGCAAATTACTTTTTTTTAATGCTAGTAAATCTATGGACACCAGGATAAGGATTGTTGGACATTTCCAATGGTTTTCTAAAAGAAAAAATGCCCTCTGCATAACCCCATTCATTTTCTTTCCTCTTCTTTTTCTCATTCTCTCAAATCTTTTGCCCATTTCTTTTAGTGTGAAATCATGCCTCGTCTTTTCTTTCCTTTCCATGCGCGCTCTAGAAATCTCTCTCCAGTCATTGTAAACCGTGAGCCACCCCGAATCAGTGTCAAAGAAATGCTTAAGATGTAAATGTAATGAGGGCACTTCTCAGTTGTCATCGACTCAAGAATATGACATATTACAGCGCAGTGAAATCACGGTGCTATGTTTTGATTCCAGTTCCTCCATTTCCAGACAACTTTTGACTTGCCCTATCTTGATCTCCATTCAGACAGAATAGATGCGAGGAGATGGAGAGATAGGACTGAAGGATGTGGCGGTGGTGCTGCTCAGGGTGTGGATGACTGTTCTTCATCCCTCTCCATGTTAATTATCTTTTGTTTGCCCTTGATAATCCAGAAGCCTGGTGTGCTGCCCGTAATGAAAACCCTGAATCACAAGGTCTACATTTAAGGAAAAGGGAGGAAAAAAAAAACAATGCCGTTGTCATTACCACATCATCAGGGCATGATCAATAATGAATGAAATGCACATTAAGCAGGGAGAGGCAGGAGTTTATGAAAATGACTTGTGTGAATGGATTAAATTACAACTATTATTACTTCGCTTTTGATGTAGTGCGTCAAAGTAATTACAAAATGTGAAAAAAAAGAGAGAGAGAGAAGAGAAGAGATGAGGGAAAAGCAGGGAGTCTTTCCTTCCAGAGTTATAAAATTGAATTTATGTCAGTGAGAAAATCTCAAGCCGACGGTGCTTACTGTATTATTCCAAATAACAATTTCTTAAAACCGTCCCTTTTTGCATTTCTGAAGGAAAGTCATTAGAGTTTCAATCACAACC
The DNA here is from genome assembly GCF_021347895.1 of Acanthochromis polyacanthus. NCBI lineage: Eukaryota > Metazoa > Chordata > Actinopteri > Pomacentridae > Acanthochromis > Acanthochromis polyacanthus. Next base: position 45,622,228 of record NC_067113.1, on the reverse strand, counting down.
GTGTGATAAACTGCTAGTTCAAACTCCTTTGTGTGTGTTTTTTTGAGGAGAATTCTGTGTCACAGCCTCTCCATTAGTAGTTCGACTCGTATTTCCACTCGTCTTTGTCCCTGACGTCGCTTTACGATCACCATAAATCTCCCGGCCAAAAGTGTTCAAACCTGCCGGTCCATTAGTTTACAACTCCACCCCGGCTTTTTCCCTCTCAGAAAATACACAAGGAATGGCATTGGTTATGGATTACACCCTCATAAATCATCGCCTCCTTCATCTTCCCCTTGATAGAAGAGTGTCATGGTGAATAAGCCAAACAAGATGGCCTCCTTAAGAGCTGCAGTCAACATGGTGTTTGTGATAGAGCCAGTCAAAGGCTTTGTCAGGGGGGATTAGGGTGTTGAAGGCAGGGCCACTCTTGGAGCAGCTAATTATCTATATGTTAATGGGACGTCACCGCATTCTTTATTCTGCAACCCACTGTGTGTTTCCTTACATGTTTGTGTGTGTGTGTGTGTGTGTGATCAGAGATGAGTGCAGTGAGGTGGGGGGAAGGAAGGTTTTTTTTGAAATGACATGTACGGCAGTGATTCTCATTTGTTCAGGGGAAGTTTTCAAACTGTGGAAACGATGTTATTACACTTTGCCACAATCGCGCCTGTGTAATGTGCTATTTGCCATGCCAGGCCCGGATTTCGCAGATGGAAATTAGGGGAGAAAATTGCCACTAACTACTCAATTACAGCGCTTGATGGTTAGGCTGACCCCAGTTGGCAGCAATGGCAACACAGAGCCAATCACCTTCCCCAGATGGCATTAAATTAGAATAGGGAAAGAGGACAATTGCACATATTCATCGCAGAAAGACATTTGAATTACCTCAGATGCTTTGGCTTCATATTGAACAATTAAGTGCAGCGATGGGATTTTATGGGATGGTTTGGAGGCAAGGCGCTATGTTAGCAAGATGGAGGCATTGTGAAAGGGCTCTGTCCTTGGATTTTCAATCTGACAATTAAAGGGGACGTTAGTAATTTGAAAATTGTGAGAGAAGCCTATATTGTCCATTAATCCTGTGACAATTAAGGAAACATTTAGTGGTCGACCCCGGTGCAAAATGTTTGGTATGTGATATTCGTTAAGCTTTGCATCACTTTATTCAAGTTGGATGAATTAGGCTGCGAGCATGTCTTAGTCTTTGCTGTTCTTGGAGGAGGTAATTTGATTTGATTCAACTGTTACTCCAAACCCAAAAAGAGTTAACGTTTGGAGTCGGTCTTCCAGCGCTGGCTTCAGTTTCGGTATTCCGAGAGCGCCACTGTAAAATATTTTTGATTTCTCGCTCTGCTCTTTCCTCAGTGTTTACGCTGTACTTGCAAGGAATAAAATGAGGTATCATGCTTTTGATCGGTGTAATATTTCACATTTAAGTTGATGTTTGTGCTGCGTGTGATGCGTTTACCCAGCTCAGAAAGACGATCTCTATACGGCACTGGAAAGCGTAATGCAATTACCTGATTCATTTTCCAGAGATCACTCCCTAAGTTACACAGAGGGCAGACATTTAAAACCGCAGTCTATAATTTGTTTCCCCCCCTCAATAGTACAATAGTTGGAGAAAGAAGGTTTGTTCGGTTCCACTAATGCACACGATATCAAAACAGTAAATTTAAGACCCACCTTTGTCTGGAGATGAACCTCAAAACTGTTAAACTGAGCATGGAAGCGGCGGTAATCATAAACAACAGCTTTGACTTTGAGCTTAGGGTAACCAGAGCCAGCAGTGCCAGAAGCAGACTGCTGTGGTTTCACCTGACAACTGGGACTTGGAGGATCCCTCCTCATGTGATGTTTTTCTCTGACAGAATCTGCAGCATCTGCAAGTCTGTAATCAGTGTAAACCACAGTTTAGCTAAGATGTGTTTTCCCCTGCCAAGGGTTCACATGTGTTTACATTGCGGTGGCAGACAAAAGCTTTGACTAACTGCAGTCAGAAACAGTGTTTTGGCAGCCACTGAAACCACTGGCAGGCTCCACACTCGTATATCTCATCTTTATCGCGAAATCAGTGGCAGCTCTTATAAGGGAAAGAGGAGATTAATTGTTTTAGGGCAAACTCTTCTCCCTTCTCGAGGCTTTTTTGTAATGCATGTTTCTGTGTTGTGTGTAATGTGGAGGAGTGTGCAGTCACTGGCTTTTCTCCTTAACCTGTGGAATAGCAGTGTATGCTAGCAGTAGAGTGAGTTAAGATATTGTTTATGTGTGTATGTGTGTGCATTTGTGCATATTCTGCTAGGGAAGTGACAGAAATGCTGATAGAATTCTAATACGGTGGCTTATTCTCACGACTCCAGGCAAAATGGCTGCAGCAGCAATAGCAGCAGATTTAGCGAAGGAGGGCACTTTTGGCGTGGAAGTTAACAACCACCCCAACACACACACACACGCATACACACACTCACAATTCTTCCCAACTGAATCAGTAATAACACTGATTCAGTGACTTTTTTTCATCGCTTTGCCTTTTTATCTTGGCCAGGCTGTTTGCCTATGCATCGTCACTGGAGGGGCAAAACACATAGCCGTCCTTCTTCCATATTCAGTAGGTGTAAGACATCAAAACATTTTCATCATTAAAATGCTTACCATTTGTGGCCTTTGTAGCACAAGAATATACAATAGATTTAAATCTCCCCATCCTCCCGGAGAGCAAAACAAAGAGTGCTATTAGTTCTTTATAGTAACGGAACGGCATCCCAAGGTTCTGCGCGGGGACCTACCTTTTGGGATCAATTATGTGGCCACAGGCTCTTTTTAAAAGAGCTGCACCTGATTAAAACTCTGCCGGTTTCCCAAGGTCCCTTTGTGTGGAGTGCTGAGGCCCTCGCCACGGCTATTTATTAGCATATTGTCTTTTAAAGGTCATTGTCTGTTTTGCACGGCCCCACTCTATCTAGAGTAGGTCGCCGTCAGATTCACTTGCTATTGTTCTGCAGTACTCGCCGGCTGAGTGAGGGTGGGGTGGGAAGAGCAAGATGCAGAAAAGTTGTGTGCTTTTCACCCACCCCCCCGTGGACTGTATTGATAGAGAGGCAGTGGAAAGAGAACAAGCCAGTGGCTCCGTTGTGGAAGCTCGTGGAATGCAACCACGACGACACAGGAAAGTACCATCCTGGTGTAAGCTGTTATCTTCGTCTGAATCGGTTGCCTCAGAAGTGCCTTGACAAAAGAAAGGAGCATGTTGAACATTGGCACGCATCAAAGAGAAGCTGTAGAGAAAGTCGGAGCTGGCTAGCATGGCTCAATGGGGCAGACAATGGAGCGCTGAGGGCTTTTTGCGGATGAAGCCGGTGGAGATGGTGGTAATAGAGGGGAGCAGAGAGGGAATGAGGCCCTCAGTGGGGCAGAAAGCAGAAGAGACCTGCCTGTTTGCTTCAGATGTGGTAAATGCTGGATCCCTGTAGACTCCATTAGGGCTTCATCTGGTTCCTACGTCAAGGGCGGAGGGAGTGAGAAAAGGCGAAAAAACAAGAAAAAGAAGAGGAGGAGCATGAGTTAGGAAGTAAAAAAAGAGGGAGGGAGAACAGAAAGAGAAGGAGAGAGGAGAAAGTTGAGGAAAAATGTGGAAATCAGGAGTAAAACTTGGAGTTCAGCCACTTTTAACCTTCTCTAAACCTACTTACATCTGAAAAGGCTCCTTAACCGTAGTGTATTTTGGTTTACGTCCACCAATCAATCACCAACTTACACCAAAAAGGTCAAACAGCAGACCTAAGTCTTCTATCAAGGCATCTTACAAATGTTTATTGCACAAGCTCTGCTAAAATCCAATTTGCTAAAAACCCAACTGTGCTTACAACACTTAAAAGTATATTGAACTTTGGTTTAACTTGGCCAGGAAGCAACATGACGTAAAGTTTCACTGAAGTCCGACTTTAAGGACGGATATTTGTAGTGGAGTCCCATAACAGCACATACAGTTTATGGCAACATAAATCATGCTCTGTGTAATAGCTTGTTTTATCCCTTGAGGTATATAAATACCACGCATTAGAGCAAAGTGGAATGATTTCAGTTTTAAAGTAAATCCATATTAGCTTTGATGTGTTTCTATTTTTCCCTTATTAGACATTTAATACTTGGAGACAAACAAGAAATAAGAGAGAAGAGTATGACATGGACAAAATGTTCCTCGCTTATTGCATTGGGGCCTTTAAGCTATGTGGTAGTAGACTTAACCGTTTAGCCACGAAGGTGAACTGTATATTTACTTTCAAAGATACAAAAAGATGGAAAAAAGTTTTAGTCACTCGAGCATGACTGTAAATTGCACTTGACTTGAAATTTGGCATCCGGAGTACATACAACCCCGAGCAAAAAGTATGGAATCACCAGTCTTGGACGAGCACTCACTCAGACGTTTTATTCTGTAGATCAAACTCTGATAAAAAGCATGAAACAGCTGTAAGGTCATTCCAAAGTGCAACATCTTGGCTTTCAGAAACACTAAAAGAAAAGAAGAAAAAACATTGTGCTGGTCAGTAAATGTTACTTTTATAGAGCAAGTGCAGGGAAATAAATATGGAATCACTCAATTCTGAGGAAAATGATTTGGAATCACTCCATTTTGAGCAGAAAATAAGGACACACCCAGTCAATTTCCTTTCCTTAATTGGGCACCTGCCTCAAATTACATCTGCTCGTTAGTCAGCAGTTAAAAACAGTGCAGTTATCACACCTTGGAGGGCTGCTGGACCAAGTGGATTGGCAAGAATCATGGCTCCAACAACGGAGATGTCTCTTGAGACCAAAGACAGGATTATCAAACTTCTTGAAGAAGGTAACTCTACACGTATGGTTGCCAAAGATGTGGGCTGTTCACAGTCAGCTATATCGAAGATCTGGACCAAGTACAAACAGCATGGGAAGGTTGTTAAAGTCAAGCGTACTGGTAGACCAAGGAAGACATCTAAGCGTCAAGACAAACAACTAAAGGCCATATGTCTTGAAAACAGAAAATACACAACAAGACAAATGAAGAAGAAATGGGAGGAAGCTGGAGTCAATGTATGTGACAGAACTGTGCAAAATCGCTTAAAGGAAATGGGATTTTCATACAGGAAAGCTAAAAGGAACCATCATTGATGCTTAAACAAAAAAGAACAAGACTGCAATGGGCTAAGGAGAGGCAATCATGGACTGTGGATGACTGGATGAAGGTTATCTTCAGTGATGAGTCACAAATCTGCATTGGACAAGGTGATGACGCTGGAACTTTTGTTTGGTGCCGTTCCAGTGAGATTTACAAAGAGGACTGCCTAAAGAAAACATCAAAATTCCCACAGTCCTTGATGATATGGGGCTGCATGTCAGGCAAAGGCACTGGGGAGATGGCTATGGTTAAATCTTCAATAAATGCACAAGTTTACATTGACATTTTGGACAGCTTTCTTATCACTTCAATTGAAAAAATGTTTGGGGATGATGAAATCATTTTCCAAGATGACAATGCATCATGCCACAGAGCAAAAACTGTGAAAGCATTCCTTGGAGAAAGACGCATCCAGTCAATGTCATGGCCTGCAAATAGCCCAGATCTCAACCCAATTGAAAACCTGTGGTGGAAATTGAAAAAATGGTCCACAGCAAGGCTCCGACCTGCAAAGATGATCTGGCAACTGCAATCAAAGAGAGTTGGCACCAGATTGATGAAGAATACTGTTTGTCACTCATCAAGTCCATGCCTCAGAGACTGCAAGCTGTCATAAAAGCCAGAGGTGGTGCAACTAAATACTAGTGATATGTTTTGATTGTTTTGTCTTTGTCTGTTTTTCATGATTCCATATTTTTTTCCTCAGAATGGAGTGATTCCATATTTTTTTCCCTGTGCTTGGTCTATAAAAGTAACATTTACTGACCAGCACAATGTTTTTTCTTCTTTTCTTTTAGTGTTTCTGAATGCCAAGGAGTTGCACTTTTGAAGAACTTCATTATTGTTTCATGCTTTTTATCTGAGTTTGTTCTACAGAATAAAACGTCTGAGTGAGTGCTCGTCCAAGACTGGTGATTCCATACTTTTTGCTCGGGGTTGTATGTACTCTGGATGCCAAATTTCAAGTCAAGTGCAATTTACAGTCATGCTCGAGTGACTAAAACTTTTTTCCATCTTTTTGTATCTTTGAAAGTAAATATACAGTTCACCTTAGTGGCTAAACGGTTAAGTTTACTACCACATAGCTTAGAGGCCCCAATGCAATAAGCGAGGAACATTTTGTCCATGTCATCCTCTTCTCTCTTATTTCTTGTTTGTCTCCAAGTATTAAATGTCTAATAAGGGAAAAATAGAAACACATCAAAGGTTGTAGTAACTGTGCGCTGTATCAATGAATTATAAAAAGCTATGTTTTTATTATGGTGTTTTTTATATCCTGTAAGAACATTTCATGGTTCAGCATTACCACCTTGCATCTGCAGCATGCAAAGGTTTTAAAAACACAGATTTAGACTCCCACGCTTTCATGCATCACAGATCTAAAGAACCAATCCTGTAAATTTGCAGGAAGACACTGTTCATATCATCAGTCTTCGTCAGAATCCACTAATTTCAAACGTGTGGCTGAATTCATCCAATGTTAAAACATGCCATTGTGGAGCGCATGTTTTACAGTCTCTGAGCAAAAATACAGGTGAGCTGGTGTGCTCCAGCTGCACCAAACAGGGAGGAGTCTGAAAAACAAGGAATGAGGAAGCGCTTTTGTAGAAGATAAATGTATAAATATGTAACTTTAATACATAAACGTGAGTTTTTAGGGGTTTAATCAACAATCAGAAAAGGGACTTTAAGCTATTCAGCAGCTACAGCAGGACACAATGATTTAATGTAAATTAATTGCAGGCTTTTCAAACTGTTCAAAAAGCTGCAGATATTAGGAAACCAGTTTACAACCTGAGACCTACTCTACAATGTTGATGACGTTGGCAATAACCCGACCCCAAACACATTAGAACTTACCTGGGAGAGTTTGTTCTTGTTCCTCCACGTTATGCTTCAAATCTGTGTGCTGACCTGTCAATGCACAAAGTTCAAGCTTGTGCCATGTTTAAAGTGGTACGTTATGTTGTGCTATTTGATCTGAATTTTATGGGAAAGCGATCAGAGGGCTCATTCAGGAACGACACATTCAGATGCTGTCATATTTATGGAAAAAAGTGCCTGTTTGAAAGGGCATAGTGACACAAACCATGGCCTGTTGCTGAACTGAAATAGATCTTTACAAGACTGAATATTTCTTTTTTCCCCATACATTGTAAAAGCAGAATGACTTTTGATTAGAAAAGCAACAGGTAAACCTACAGATGTTCAATTTGTCCATCTAATACATTCTTACAAATGACATTTCAGTACAAAGAATATTTTTTTACTATAGAAATTGGCTGCTACAGAACCCTTTTTTTATTTATTAGATGAGACATGTAGCTGTCCACACCACCCACAAGACATCTGCATTTTACTTCTAGGAATAAATCGGGATCATTTTCGAATCATACATAAAAGAAAAGGTAAAACGGCAATTAATTTAACATAATTACCTCAAATGTGTCACGCTCCACAAAAAGAAACTTTCTTCTTTAGGTTGTGAAAGTGGTTTTTTTTTTTTTTTTGTTCCGTGTGAAGACCCGCAGTCTTTTTTGCAGGAGTGTGAACGAGAATCAAATGGGGGGAAAAAAGAAAAAAAAAAGTGTGGAGGTGAGCACGGCGTCTGATGAGACATCAAGAGACGACAAGGTGCCTCTAAATCCGCTGTTTCTTAAACTCCCTTTTTAAGCAAAAGTGCCACTTTGACAAATTTAAGGAGAAGCGAGGGAGATGATCTGTGCTTTTTGAGGTCACAGGGGAATGAGGTGCTCACTGTTTTACATCCTGTTGAAAAGACTCGACTTAACTCTCACCTGGTGGGATGATTTCACTTTTACTTGATGAGGGTGTGTGTGTGTGTGTGTGTGTGTGCGTGCGCGTTGTGAGACCAGATGTCTCCCACAATATAAAGATGAGTAAAATCCTTATACCTTGTGCTGATCCTCGCTTCTTTAAAAGGCTATTTGAAGGTTAATGCTCGAGTTTATGGTCAATATAAGAGCAGCGGGCACCCAGGGTTCCCAAAAGCGTTGTAATAAAATATTTGTGTGTCATGCAGGGGAGATATTGTTCGCATGTGCAGGAGGGGAGTGGGATGGTGTCTGCTTTTATAAGCGAGTGTGTATGCACGAGTGTTCTTGAAACACTCTCTGCAGCTCGGAGCCAGACAGAAATAGAGATGAAGAGTCTGTGTGGTGTGTTTGTGTGTGTGTGTTGTGGCGGGTATAGGGAGGGGCAGAACAGGGATCATGAGTGACTCCAGGCATCCAGCCACATCTGACTTTGATTAATTGGCCTGGCGTTCATCTGTCTCTCCGCTGGGCAACCTGACAGAAAAGGTAGACCACAGAGCAGCTCGGCACCACCGGGGATGATCCGTCTTTTCTTTTTTTTTTCCTTGTGTGTCTGTCTCCCTCTTCGCTCTGTCCCCATCATTGTCTCCCTCTCTTTCTCCCCCCCCCCCTTTTCTTTATGCTAGCTGTCAGCAGGTGAAGAAGACACACTCCACAGAGCTTTGCCAAGTTAGCTCAAATCACTCAGGCAACACCCAAAATGACTTCCAGCAAAAAGGGAGGGGAGATAATGCAGTTCATTGTTTTCTGACAGAGATTCTGGATGTACACAACTTTCCAACAATGACAGTTAGGATCTCAACAAGTGCCTGAGGATGTTTAATAGTAGATTATTTAAAACCGTATCGGGTTGGCTTGTACTTTTTCGCGCTTTGTCATGTGTCAAAAATGAACTTTGTCCCTTGTCAAGCCTGTGTTACAAATGATTAACAGACGCCGATACAGTTTGTTCTAAAGTGTGAGCTTTTAAGTGGCCTTACAGGAACAAGACACTAATGGTGAATCAGAGTTTTGGCTTTTCCCCATGAATCATAAAAATAACTCCAACTGTTAACATGTTAAATCAGAGGGAGAAGTACACACCTGTCACAGGAGGAAAAGCATGGATTTTCTCCATGTTCTTAAATGTTTGTATTGAACACATTCGTCATCATCAGATCACATATTTAGGATGCGATTTCAGAAAAGAGAGAGAGTGCACCTGGTTTCCATCCAGCAGAAATACTTCATTCTGTCAATAAGTGCTGTTTCTGGTAGACTGTGTGGGAGATTATCGGGTAGAATTTGTAGTGGGAGAATCTACTGGGATTGGAAATTACTGTAATTTTAAACAACTTCAAAATTTGCGATGTGTGTATTTGTGTTGGCGTCTTTGAGCAGGAATCTTTGAGACGTAAGGTGTCCTAGTTTCGATAATACGTTCTTCTAATCAAAGAACTGTTTATTGGATGGGACTCATGGCTCAAAAGACAAAAAGGGTTGATTAAAGGAGAAACATACATTGTGGTGCCTTGCTTGTGTTGTGATTTTATTCTAATTTTGTGATATTTTTGTGAAAGGCCGCTTCTGTTGATGCAAGTGTGAGGTTGTTGGAGAGTCAGAAACAGAACTGAGTGAATATTTTGATATGACTGTAAGGAATGGATGATGGAGAACTCAAACTGATGCAGGCAAAGGAGGTAAAAGCAAGAAGTTTAAGTTAAACATGCTCATTTAAAGTGTAATTAATTAGTGTCAAACTGTGAATCACTGAAACTGCAGTTTAACATCTGCTGCAATTTAAACTCATTTCCAATATTTGAACGTGTGTATTTGTGTTGGCTTCTCTGAACAGGATTTTTTAGGGTTTAAAGTGTTCATCTAGTTTAGATAATACTTTCTTCCAAATCACATTTCAACAGATTATTTATTGGATGTGGCTCAAAACACTTAAAAAGTGGTTGATTGAAAGAGAAATTTACATGGCGGTGATGTTTAACCTTGCATGTGTCGTGCTTTCAGTTTCATTTTGTGATATGTTTTTGAACAGCCACTTCTGTTGATGCAGGTTTGAGGTTGTGAGAAAGCCAGAAACAACTTGGTAAAAGACTGACTTACTGGAAAGAGTGAATATTTTGATATAGTGTTGAGAAATGGATGATGGAGAATGCAAACTGATCCAGACAAAGGAGGTTAAAGTAAGAGGTTTTAGTTAAACATGCTCATTTAAAGTGTAATTAACTTTGAATCACATAAACTGCAATGTAAAATCATTTCCATTTTTTGCATGTGTGTATTTGTGTTGGCGTCTCTGAACATGAATTTTTAAGGTTTAGAGTGTCCATCTAGTTTTGGTAATACGTTCTTCCAATAAAAGAACTATTGATTGGATGGAACTTGAGGCTCAAAGCACTCAAAAATGCTTTACTGAAAGAGGAATTTACATTATGATGCTGTTTAATGTCATCTGTGGGGTGCTTTTATTCTAATTTTCTGATATTTATATGAACAGCTGCTTCTGTTGATACAAGTTTGAGGTTGTCAGAAAGTCAGAAATGAAACTTTTAACATGATGATGATGATGAATGATGGAGAACACAAGCTAATACAACTGTGTAATTAGAGTCAAACTTTAAATCACAGAAACTATATATCCAAGTTTGAAGCTCACTTCACGGTCGGTGATTCGCCGGTAGTTGCCACTATATTAGCCTTTCAGCTCCTGACAGGGGATACATGGTGTTAACACGCAGAAACAAGTGGCATGTATGACTGCCAAGTCTCCCTCCTCCCCTCCCCTCCCTCACCTCCTCTCTCCCCCCTTTTTTCCTCCCGTCCCTCCTTCTACCATCAGTGTTTAACCCCCGCTCAATTTGCCCGTCTGGATGAAACAATACTTGTGATCAGCGCGTGTAATGGCACCTTATTAACCCCAATTACCACAATTAAAACCCTGCTGCCACTGGGCCCCTTTCAAGTCTTAATTAATCAGATGGCAGCGAAGAGGCCGTTTGGTGCCCCCCCCCATCCACCCACCCCTCCTCTAACATACACAAGATACACACTCGCACGCTGGCACCGACACACCTTCTCCCCAGCCTTGACCGACCATGTGGCCTCGCTAAAAAGCACATCTGGCGGAACAAAACGTCTCCATGCTGGCAGACAAATGCCTTGACTTTACAAATGAAAGGCAAGCCTCTCTCTCTCTCTCTCTGTTACTGCTGATTCTCTCTCTCCCTCTCTCTCTTTCCATCTCTGTGATGTGGGTATAATGAACATTACAAGCCCCCTTGGCACAGTGCCTTATTGGGAGGGTTTGGAAAGCTGCCCAGTTTGTTCCTCGCTAATTGCTTAATTGATGCATTGTTTTTACTGATGATACGGATTTGCCCCCCTCTTCCCTTCCCGTCCTCCTCTTCTTCTCCTTTCCCTCCCCTACCGCTGCACATGGATACAGATACAAAAGGAATTACACCCTATTAGCAAGTCATGGTCCCTTTCAGCAGACTGTATTAGAGACTTAAAACCATTGTGATGGCTTCTCCCTAATTGAGTACAACCACTTGATGTAACATAATGCCGTGTAAATAAAACCACTTCCCCCCCTCCTGCTCATGTTTCATAAGCAGCCACAAGAGACAAATGAATATCTCGATGCTATAGTGCTAACAAGAGACTCTTTTATAGCCATTTGCAGAAATCACTTAAAGATTACTTGGTCTTTTTTATTTGTTGGTTGGGGCATTAAGTCTCATTGCCTTCATGTGATTTCCCTCCACCAGGGCAATAACATGTGTGCATGCACATGTGTCCAGTCAGGATAAATAAGTGGCATTTGAGTTTAATTAGCAGGCTAAGGGTTAATGAAAGCCTCTCCTGGGGAAGGGTTTGGAGCCTTCCGGTAGCGTCTCTTAAGAGAATAGACACTGTTTAATGCATTTTTTTCTCTCTAGATGTCTCTTTTTCCTCTCAATATCTCTTGGACTAACACACACACACACACACACACACACACACACACACACACACACACACACACACACACACACACACATATGCCAGCGTGCACACACTCAGGCTTCTGCATATTCCCACTGATGTCTGGGATAAAGAGGATGTTTTTCCCCTCCATCCGTGTGTTTGTCCCTGGCTCAGTCAGAGACCAATCCCTCTCTGACGGCTTCCTGCCAAGAGGGGCCAGGAATCAGCTAGATGAAGGGAAGCCTGGTCCACCGAGAGATGCTCGGAGACGCAAACACACACACACACACACACACACACACACACACACACACACACACACACACACACACACACACACACACACACACACACACACACACGCACACACAGTGACACACATGGTCACAAACAGGAATGCTTGTACACATCTCGCACAAACTCGCAAATACAGCTACACACGCAGTACGAGAGGAACACATACACAGACGCACACACACAAACTTCAAGGCCTCAGAGAGAGTGAGAGAGAGAGTAGGATGTTATTTATTCATCAGTCTTTCTTGTAGTCAGGAGGCAACAAGCCCCCAGAGCTGTAAACACACAGAGACACAGGCCTCAGTGAGCTCCAACCCTGGGAATAACAAGTGGTCCCCGTATACAAGCGTGCACACACATATGTGCGATGCCTGCACAAACACGTACTCACATTCGGAGTGTCAGTGCCCTGACATAGCAAAGACAAGACAACATCCTCCCTGGGACTAAAGGAAGACAAAAGCAGCTTACAATGCAGGACAGGGTCTCAACAATCTCCCCGGCGTATGTAAACCAGCGTTACAAAGTCACAAAAGAAAGAGCAGACTTGATTCCGAAGCATGATAAATTGATTTTTGTACTTTCATACTTACTTTGACTGAATATTAATTGAATCAGGCGGGCAGGATGGGATAGGAGGGCAGACAGGCAAGGAAATAATCTAACAGGGGGGAGCGAAATGTGCTGAAGGAATGGGATTTGGCATCCCTGCGTAAAAATAGCATCCCCTGCAAACACATTTGCTATTATCTCTTTGGTGCAGCGGAGAGTAGTGCAGGCTGCACTCCAGCCCCCCTATGGAGCCAGACGGCAGCATTTACATGAAGGCTGAGCAGGAGAGGGGAAATTACAACTATTGTGACTCGCCTTTCTACAGGGTTTATTGCATTATCATAATTTGGTGAGCGAGCACGACGGCTGTGGCGTCAACTGACATTCAGGATGTGAAGAAGAGTCTTTGGTGTCTCTGCGTGTGTCCTCGACTCTGACTTTCTGCCTTTTTTCTTTTTACTTTCTTTCTTTGAATCTGTTCTTTTTTCACTTTTTCTGTGTACATGTATGTGTGGGAAAACCAGGCCCACCCAAGCAGGCCACTCTGGGCCAGAGAGGACTGATCCTGTTAGTCAGATCTACAGGGACCTGCTCCGAGCAGCTGTTCACCACCACCACCTCCTCGAGTGTGTTTGTGTGCACTTACTTGCAATTTTCTTGTTTCCTTGTGTGTACGCCGAATCCGTGTTTGCATTCCTCTGTTCGCACATGCATTCCGATCCACTTTGTGATTTCTGCCACTTCAAGCACCCTCTCCTTCAATGCTCTGTGACCGAACACCTGCTGTACAGCGATCTTTTAATGAGCGATCCACCTGAGAGAAGAGGAATAAGGAGCAGGAGGAGGAGAAGGAATTCATGGGTCTTTATTTTTTCCTTCAGCTGTGCCACCTGTGCCGTGTTAAGAGATGTAAAGCATTATTCCTCTGCGGAGGCATGGCTTTGATTAGCATTGCAATCACACAGCAGACACACACACACACAAAAAAAAAAATAAGTGATGCATTAGCAAGAGGAGGCTCACATCCAAACATGCCCTCACACACAGACACACAGGAGAGTGTCCTCATGAGCCACCTATTTACCATTTTCCATACCGGGAAAAAAAACAACAAATGGGTGCCATAGCATGCTACCCAGCAGAGAGTACCCACTCTTTCCATTATTCTCTCTCATCTCCTCTCGTTTTCACATCTCACTCCTCAACATTACTCATAGTGTGTATGTCTGGCTACAAGTGCATGCATGCACTCGAAGCGCATGTGTGTGTGTGTGTGTGTGTGTCTGGAAGTGTGGGGCAGTCTGAGCAGCAAGGAGGTGATTTGTAGCAGCGGCCTCGGCTACAATGCTCACTTCAAAAGCTCCTTCAGGATGCTGCACGCTCTCACGCTCGCCCGCACTCTGGGCCCAAATCAGCGGGTGAATTCCTGCTTTGCACGGCATTAACCTACCATTTCCCTCATCCTCCTCATACATTATGTCCTTTGAATTTGTGTACCTAATTAGACCTTTGGGTTTGCTCAAGCTGCTTGTCTAATTTATTTGGCACACACTCACAAAGGTACATGCACTTTTTGTCCTCTTGTCTGTGTCAAATAAATGCTGGGCTGTTACTTTTTCTAAATTAGGTGGGCTTTATTTATTAATTTTCCATTTCTTGTGTGCGTCTCGTCTCGGCTGAGAGTGAAGTCAGGATTGTTTTGCCTATACCTGTAGCTAAAATCAGCCTGCTCCTCCTTTGAAATTTCTGTTTTAAGTCTGCATAGCACAAAATGAAAACATTTCTTTTTCCTGAAGCACCAGACAAGGAACAGTTTCTGCAATATATCACATCTTCTCTGAGTTTTGCCAGTAATTTCTTTGACACTGAAAAGACTTGCGACTGACACGTTCATTGAGTGTAGCCCTGATACGCTGAAGACTGATCAAATGCGCTGATTTTATTTGTACATACACCGTTAAAAAGCCTCAATGGAGATGTTTTCTCGCTTAAAGGAATGTCTGTGGGTGGGCGGAGGGGCTTCATATCCCAGTTGTGCAGTTGTTGTTTTTTTTTACAGTCACAATTAATTAGCTAGCCGCATCAGGCTAAAGCTGTATTTATTTCCAGATAAGGATATAATCGCACATGAGAGAGGAAGTGTTAGAAATTGTGAAATATTGATGGTGTTTGTGTAAATGCCTTTGCTTATGTCTCTATTAAACTGTTTATAAATTCTAATGCGGAGGCCTTTGGACTCCCGCCGATTGCGTTTGTTACCATTTAATGCAGATGGGTGGGGAAGCGATGAGCAAATAAGCAAAGGCCTGCAGAGATTGCTAAGTTGAGCTCTGAAGTGCAAATGAGCTCCTTCCTCTCTTGGTTTTTTACACACTGAAAGACAGGACATGGGAAACGCATTTATCTCAGCTAGTATTAGCATCCATGTCAGAGTTGCAGCAAATAAAAACGATTCTCCCTATAAAGCCGAGGTGCTTAATTAAATTTAGATGTCAGTTCTGCTAATTTTCCCAGTGCCATTAGCGCTGTATGATATCACAAGGCACCACACCTCACTAATGACTAGAAAACTCAAACAACAAAGTCCAAAATGGAAAGGCCGGACAGCTATGTGCCACGAGACAATTATTAAAAAAAAAAAATCTCTCCCAGCTGACTAACACACTGTGCAACTTTGAACTAACAGCCTGTCGGTGTTTATATTTGGGGGGGAAACTTTGTTGGAACCTTTCACCTTCTAAAAGCCACTGGCACAGCTTGACCGTCTTTTTCCTCTCTGCTTGAGTCGAGGTCTGATTAAAAAGGCGCAGACGTTGTGCTGTGTCTTTCTGGGAGGGTAAGAGCCAGCTAGGAGCCTTGGCCGGGGCCTCGGGGAAATAAAGATTTGGATCGGGCTGATTTGAGTAGATGAAGATAGCGCAGTAATTACAGCCACCCCAGATCTCAGCAGCAGATATAGCAAAAGCAGACCCAGAGCTTATGGAAGTGTGATAAAGATGGAGTCCTGTGTATTGGCAGGAAAAGCGTGCAGGATGATGAAGGGAGTGGGGAGTCATTCTGTCACTGATCCATAAAATCACATGAAATAGGACCCTGGGTAAGTCACTAACTGCATGACATCTCCTGTCATGCTACCAAAAATAAATGTATGCCACTGGAAACGGATGGAAGTAGTTGTTCTGTATGCATCACTAATAAGATTATTAACTTTTTTCTGCTGTTATTAAAATCATATTAGCCAAGCCAGGTGAGAAAACTCCTCTTCAGTGTCTGTATTTGCATCTTTTTCCATCATTCTTCTCCGGTTATATAGAAAATCTGATGAAAATTACAAGGGAGTGCAATTTCCCCTCACTCTGCCGCTGATCGACACTAATAAGCCTCCATTGTTGTTAGCATTTAGCCTGTCCTGATTACCTTGTTTTTCATGGCTGCATCCTGAGGTGGGTCTCCATCCCGCCAAACCTCCAGCCCCTCCATCCCTCCTCCTGGGTGACATTTCAGACGGGGCCCTGAGGGCATTCGGAGGGGAGGCATCGAACAAGGTAATTGCGGCAAGGTTTCCCCTCACTAAATTAACCTCTGCTCGGAAATTTATTGGCCAGTCGCTCTCCAGAATTATTTAAACTTGCCGTTATTTCTGTATTGAGCAGCGGGGGAGACTTCGGCTTTGTGGGGTTTACTTACATATATTTTTTTATTTCTTGTCTTTCTTTTTTTTAACCTCTTTACTCTTGCTTATAAGATGGGGAGGATGTTTTGGGGAAGTGACAGCACCCAGTAATTCATTACAGACAGACCCTTAGCTTTTGGAACAATTTTTAACTGCTCACCTGTGGAAATATACATGAGCTTTCACAGTCTTGACGGCTGGGTGAAGTCAGTGCACTCCCGAGGGTCAAAACCAGGGCACAGTACAGTACCTGCACTGTCGCTAATGCATGTTGCTTGGGAAGAAGGCCAAAGAAATTTGTCTTTTTTCTTTCTTTTTTTTGCCATTTCCCTTCTCTGTTTGGCTGCCTTGTCCCTCCCATTTTGTCCATTTGAACTTGACTCATGACTTCAGTTTTTAATAGTTGTAATAATACTGCTTATTATGGCCATGACATTATACATTCCACCATTTCCCTCCATTGCTTTCAGAGTTTTTTTTTTTTTTTTTTTTTTACTGAGCCTCTTCGAACAAAGAATGCATTTCCTTCTCAGGAGACGTTTAGATCGTATTGACTTTGTGCCAGAAACACAACCGCCACATTTGTTAGATTTTCATAACTGTCACCCCTCAGGAGTCCGACCTCACACATGCAGCCTATAAGGTCTGAATGGCTGCCCTTTATGGCACATTAGAGCAACTGTGTGGAAATCAAACGTGCACAGTATTAATATTTAAGAGGAATATTAAGGCATTACGAACCGCGAACTTGACCCTCTCTAAACTTTCCTGGCCACTGTTATAGATAGGGAACGAGATAAATGGATACGCTCGAAACCTTTTTCCATCTCCTTGTGTCCTCTCTATGGCATATTAAATTATCTCGGGTTCAGTTACCGGGGCTGGACTAATGTTAAAGTGTCTCTTTTGCTGCTTGTGTAGCTGAAATATGTCGGCCGGTTCTGAATAAACATCAATCTCTGCTGCCCGCGCCCCTGGACGAGATGATTGGCCAAATCGTAAAGCGGAGACAGCTGGTGGGGTAATGTCAGCCTCGGCTGGGATGGACAGCCAGCGCATCATGATTTACATTGCATCTGGCATTTTGGCCGGCCGACGGAGAAGAATATCAGTCAGATTTATTTGACTTTTCTTTCCTCTCTTCCTCCTCTCCTCATCTCTTTTCTCAGCTCGCTGACAGGCCCTCAAGTCATTCTAGTGTGTCTACACATGTAAAAGGCTCCTTTAAAGAGGCAGTTGAGGAGGTTGCACTCTTCTTCTCCTCTTTTTTTTCAATCTCTCTCTCATGCTCGCTGCTTTCTCTCATTGGAGCTCTGCCAATTTACCGGTACGGCCCATGACGAAGGAGTGCAGATAGATAGAAGATAGAAAGCAGCATTAGAAGCAGGCGCTCACCCCTCTGACCAAGGCTAGTTTGTTGTATGTATACGCTGCATAACATCCCATCATTCCCTTTACCGCACCAATTTGTGAATCAGCTTATGATAATGGCCCGATCATAACGGAACAGGCCTCCCATTGAAATGAGATTGGCTGCGACAGTGCTGACCTTTCAGCGGAGGCAGGAGTGGTAAAGCGGCCACACCATAACAAGGTCTGTTGAGTAAGCGACTTACAAGGCAAGGTTACTGTTCCTGGAGTAAAAAAAAGAAATGAGAGAAATAGGAGGGGGAGAATGTGTGTGTGTGTGTGAGTGAGAGACAATGTTCTGATTGTGATTTCACAAGTCGATTAACTTCTCAGAGAGAGTGTGTGTGTGTGTTATGGACGTTCTGCTGATGCAGGTGGTTTTTAAAAGCGTGCAGGACAGCGGTGACGGGCGGGGCGGGTTGATGTAGACGATCTTTACGCATCACATGGAGAGGCATCAATCTCAGGTGAACAGCTCGGGTCCTTCCACTGAAATCCACCCCTTTATCCACTTGGGTAAGAAGTGCTGTACGTTCAGCACGGCACACACCGATGTTAAGCCAAGCCATGCAGAAACTATACATTTTAACATTTGCCATAGTGTGTTTGTGTATGCGTGCGTGTCCGTGTGTGCTTATGCAAGAGGGAGGCGTTTTTTTTTTTCTCCACACATCCTTCTGTGGATTTGAGGGTGCGCACACACATCCACACACCACCCGTGCTGCTTCCTTTAGATGTCTTGCCCCCTCCATAAATAATACAGCTTCCTTTGGCCTTGCTGACAGGACCTGTAATGGAGTCTGCATCACCAGTTCGACTGACTGGCCAAGCGACTGCCCACTTGACTGACTGTTTTATCTAACTGGTAGAGCATGAAGCGGCCAGATAACTTTTCCCCGCAGCCTGACAACAAGCAAGTGCAGCTGTACGTGTACACAGTGTGTGCCAAATCATGTATTTATGTGTATATCTGCTGTTTGGCTGCACATTTGCATCTCCCCACCTAAGTGTGCATCTGCCTCAAAAAGAAGTGAGTTGTGCGCGCGATCAATCTTCATTTGGTAATTTATGAAGGCGTCCGGTTGTCAGGTATCCAGCGGCGTCTGGTACAACTCATTCTGCCGTGCTGGAGGGGGGACCCCAGGATATCTGCGCCTCCTGTCACCTCCCCTCCCTCCCCATCGCCCTCTCGTACAGCGCCTGCTGCCGTCAGCAGCCCAGAGGCATGGCAGAGAGAGAGACGGAAGACGAAGCGAGAGAGGAAGCCAGGTGGGATTAACCCTGTGGCCACCCACGGCAGGTGCTGAGGCAGCCACGCGTCCAGCCTCATTAAGGGAAGGGAGAGAGAGGGCAGCGTGGCAACAAACACAAGGGGAAGCCGGGAATGTACATACTGTACCTACTGAACACAAACACACTCACATCCATTAAACCTCCATGCTGTGCCTCAGAGACTGGCACCTATGTGTTGAAACATTGACACTTTGGAGGGTGCCTGTCCATATTTTCATTCCTCCCCCTTATTTCTCACCTCCATCCTCCTCTCCCTCATGTTCCCGTCTCACTATTTTTCCTACTCCCTGCACTACTTTCTCTTCAGGACTTTCTATGGCATTGTGTCCTCCTCAGCCCCACGGCGCCGACTCTTTCCAGCTTGCTTTTCTCCCTGAGTGGGCCTGTAGGTGAGATTGACTCAATCTGGCGGGCATGCATGTTAGGCCAAGGGCACCTGGGTGTTATAATTGTTGACAATGAGTCCTGAGCACACAGGAAAAGGCATGAACTGATAATTTGGTGAACCAAACAAGGAGCACAGCACTTAGACCAGGATGAATGGGCAACAATTAGACCCCCTAATTAGCCGAAACCCCTGGGACTAGTGTGTGTAGATGTGTTTTTGTATGAATGTGTGACTCACAAAGTGAACTAAGTTTGTCTCAGTCCCAACTATCTAGTTTTTAATCTTTCTGAATACTAGTTTTGGTCTTCGTCCTGTTTTGTGGGCCGAGCACGTTCGTTTTCTGAAGTTCACCCTCTGATGGGAAGTAGCTATTAAATGCAGCTCTGCAAAAATCCTCGTAAAGTCTATTACTTGTAGTTTCAGCATAAGTATTTTTACATCATTCCTGTTTAACTTGAGTGTGTTAATAAGGCTGCAGAAACTGCCCTCAATCATTAATCATGTGAAAATATGAAAATTAGAAAAAATTCACTTTGATCCTGGTACATTACAGTGAACTTACAGTTCTCCTATTTGCCCATCTCCCAGCCCATTTCTTTGACATTCATTTTATCAGTTGATTAATGATTGAAATTTACTTTTAAGTAAGTGTTTTTGAAATTAGTGTAGTCAGGACAAGGGCTGTGGTGGTCTCCTGGTGTCTATTTTTCTTCTAATTTCTGCAGATAGCATATTCGTGCGACGGCATTTTCGGTGGTGAATTATTCAAGGCACTAAGCAGCACTTTGGGCCAGTTTCCCCCAGTTGGCATCTTTGATTGGGAAAACGGGAGCTGATTTGTGAACGATAGCCCCAGGGCTGCTGGCCTAGGGCGAGCTCGGGGGGGGACACTGGCCTCCGAGCCCCTCCTGGCCCCAGGGAGGGAAGGTCCGGCCATGGCCGCTAGGCCTTCCGGTTTCCAAAAGACAGTCCTTGCCTGTCTGCCCCTATCAGCCGTGCCTCTGGAAGTGAGGTGTGATGCAGGAGAGGCTCCATAGAGAGTATCAGACGGATGAGGCACTTTCTGAGCAGCGTCTCTCCCCTCAGCCAGAGCCTCCGTCTCCCGCGGCTGCCTGGGCAATTTGTCGGTCGACCTGCCAGGAGCAGAATGCAAATCCTCACCGGAGGAGATGCACAAGGGCCTCAGTGCCTGCCAGCTGTGTGTGTGCGTGTGTGTGTTGCCCAGCAGTCTTTTCTATAACAGCCTAACAGGATAACTGTCATCAAGACCTCAGTGTATCATTGTGGGTGTGTGTGTGTCCGTGCATGTGTGTGTGTGATGTATCATCTGCCTGCTATAGCAGCACAGTCTCTTCTCTCTCCCCCTCTAAGACACGACTCTCCTTCACTGCTCATCAACCCACCACTCCTAATTTATAGATGGGCATAAAAACTCTGTATTTTCACTCACCCCGCCTGGCTTCCACCTACCCCTGCATAGCACCAGCATGACAAAATAGGACACATTACATTAACCATGTAAAAGTTTTCTTTTTTTTCCTCTTCCCTGTATCTCTCTTGCTCTTGAGTTTCAACTTCTCTCTCAAACAGTATGGCTGCACATACGGCTTGTAAATGATGACTGAGTCGTCATCTGGCAAATCGACTGACCCGTACCACCCTGGCCAAACTGGTTTCGACATGTCAGAGTTTCACAGGCAAACTCGGCACACAGAGAAAGATAAATGAGTGGAATGCCAAGACAAGCAACATGGTGCTCTCCAGACAGCACAGAGTTCAGAGAAGTTTTCAAGGACAACTCCATACACAAGATGAAAGCGATCTTCTGGGCTCTCATCTCATCTTCAGCGCTCATATCCAAATACCACCTGGCTCATTCTGTGCTGTCAGCACTTTTTATCTCAAAAATTAATACTTCTTTTTTTTCTGGTCAGATAGGGGTACTTTATTCGTCGTGGTTTGCCCGGAGTCCTCCGCATCTTCGGAATGTGAAAGATTTGAAGGCATGGATAAAAGGCACTTTTCTAATCAACAGTTTTTTTCCTTAAGCGCTTCTTTCTTTTTAAAAGCTGTTTTTCATTATTTATAAGTGTTCTGAAGGTGCTACTGAGCTGATTTCTTTCACGAGGCCTGATATGAGGCCGATGGAGCTTGCAGAATTGATTAGATAAGCTTGGAAATTACAATGTCGAGCACGCAGTGCTCTGAAATGTGCTCTAAAATACACCCATCACGAATATTAATACCCAGGGCTTATAAGCACATATTTGAATGCATGGGGGGAAGTTGATACATGAAGTTTCATGAACTGTCCAGTATGCATTGCCATATATTACTGATCAAATAAAAAATTACCCCTCTATCCTGAATGCCATTGGCTTCATCGTGACGGGTGGGTAATCGCAATTTCATCATTAGCAGTTGAACATTCAGAGCTAATTTCTGTTTTACTGAATAATTCTGAAAGATGTTAATCAAACACACGAAAGCATATTTGAAATATTTAGCCAAATGATATTAATGAAGATCAAAGGGGAGGCTGTTTTTAGCGGATGTTATGTGAAAGGCCTGGGTAATAGCTGGGTCCATAGGAGCACATGAAACACTTTGTCTTCTGCTAAATATTTCATGCTCACTACCTGTTGTATGGTGCCTAATGAGCTATGGGGGGAAAAATGGTGATTTATCATGCAAAGTTTTCAAAGGAAATGCAAATTCAGATATGCACATACACACACACACACACACACACATAGAGGGGAAACACACATTCCTTGCAATTTTCTTATATACACTTTTTTTCAAGTAGCATAGCCATAGCCACACCGCATTTTCCAGGGTGAATATTTTAGCCCTGAAGAAAAGCAAACTCAAGTGAGAGCAAGAATCAGGGGTCAATGGTGTGTCTTTAAAGAAACTTTCCTTCTCTTCGCCTCTCTACTCCACTCTGTTCATCCCTCGAATACTAATATCAGCAGGGAGAGCAGGAGAGGCAGAGATGACAGGAACACCGTGGATGTATGTGTCAGGAAGTGGGGTCAGCCCTGGCCAGTATTAATGCTTTCCTATTAATAAAATTAATCCTACTTGCTGTTGACTTCTCGCAGAAGCAGAGCTGTATTTTATTCAAATGCCTCATGCACTGTATTTTTAGTTTGGAGAGTCTGTAGAGGTAGAGTAAAAACTCAATGTAATAATCTGTGAAGTCAGAAATTAAAAATACAGAGCACAGTTGTCTGTGGGTGTGGAGAGTGCTGGTTATCATAGGTGGAAATTTACTTTAGTCAAAGTTTAAAGTGTATATGACAGTCTAAAATAGGTATTGTATTTAAGTAAAGCCACTGTTATCAGAATGTACTTAAAGTGTCAAAAAGTGCTTATTATGCAGATGGGCACCTGTCAGACCTTTACATTATTGCAAGATAAATTGGATTATTATCATTATTATTACTCATGGTGGACTCAGTTTAGACTATTTTACATGCTGTTGGGTAATTTCAGCTTAACCTAAACATGCTACTTTAGAAGCTGACTTCATGATCTTTATAGTAAGTGTTAGATAATTATAGATGTTCAATAAAAAATGGCAAAATTAGGATTTTTATCAGTGAATGTCAGATTTTGGGTAATTTTGACTGAATTTTTGACGCTTTACAGTGCTGGAATATTGGTCAGAATGACAAAAATATTGAGGTTTGGTGCAAATCAGTACGTAAAACGAGACGGGATATGTAAAATTCAGTGGGTGAATGGAAGAAAGAGTAGCTTTAGTACAGGTTCAGGTGCAGATGGAGTGAAACACTTGGATCCTTTCCAGTGCTACAGAGCACCAGGGCCAGGAGAAGGGCAGGGCGACGGCGAGAGAGTGACAATCGTCAGGTGATTAGAAAGACTCGGAGGCTAGGTAGACCTACAAAATGAATAACGGCGCACCCCAAACCGCGCCATAAGGCTCAATGGTTTGTGATTTGCAAGTTGATAAGACAAGAAGATTAATAATGCCGCATGATAATGGCTGGCTGAAGCTCAGCTGGGGAGATGGTAATGATGGGATATTGCTGTAGGAGCAGTTCACTGAGCCACAGTGGAGTGAGAGGGGAAAGACAGAGAGGAAAAGGGGGGAGATGGAGAGAGGGAGACAGACTGATAGAGAGAGAGGGGGAGGCTGCAGCTGCATGGGAGGGAGGGAGGGAGGGGAGGGAAAAAAGCACTCATCCCAATTGGCCCTCAGGATATGAGAGTTTGAAAAATGAGAATGCAGTTATCATTTTAATTAGATATAAAGTTTTTTTTAAAACATATAGTGTATATATATATATAATTTTGCTGAAATAAGGACTTCAAAGAACATACGTATTTTGCAGCACCATAATTCCTGAATGACACTTTTTTTCTTTCTTTTCCTCCAGGTGGGGTGTGCAGGAGGCGATCATGACCATGACTGGTGGCGAGAAGGCAAATCGTCCCACGACAGGTATTCTGGCACGTGCTGTCAAAGTTATGTGTAGTGTTTTGACTTTTAGCTCAGGATTCTTGTTTTTTCACAAATATTTGACTCAGTTTTACCAGTGATACACTACACAAGTTTTCAGTGTTTTCCAAAGAGCACTACTCTGTGGTAAAAGCAGTATTTATCCACCATCTAGTGGATAATTCGTGGTCTTCAGTTTGACATATTACTGTTTCTACCTGACCCTCTTTGCCCTCCATACCACCGTAGAGGGAACAGTGTAAGATTGCAATGTAAAAGCTTGTTTTCTCTCCACTTATCAACACAAATGCCCAATTTCCCCCCACAACAGGAGCCTCGTCTCCTGTGGAATTTCTGCATTTTTAATGATCTTGTTTGATTATGACAAGCTGTTAAACGCTATGATCTATTTCTCGCCGTCGCATCTCCAGCGCTGTTGACTCGCGTGTTTACACCTCAGACAAACATTTCCTCAGATCCCAATTCATCTTAATTGCACCACTTTGTCAAGCGCCTGTTGATGGTCTTTTACCGTACCTTCATTCAGCGCTCTGTCGCCGCCGTCTCTTTTGTTTTAGACGACACGCGCGCATGCTGGGATGACTTGATCTGACTGCGTTTCATCTCCGAGGAAACTCAGGATTACACAATCGGTTTTTAAGCCGAGCCAGTTCTTAGAAAGGGAGGGAGGAGAAGGTTGTTTTGCACGTCCTAAAAATGTTTTCATGTTTACTCATGCTCCAGAAAAGTGTTCGTAATTCAAAACGCATCATATTTGTCCTGCCAAACCCTCTGAGCTCACTGAAAACAACACCTCACCTTGACAGTATTTGGATGGAAACTTGCGTGTGGTTTGGATCTAAAGTTATGCATGATAATTAATCGCAAACCAAGCAGCAGTTCATTTGGATAGTCAGATGGTTGAATGTCAGTGATAGGGGTGGCGTTAGATTTCTTAGATGTTGGTGCAGCTCCACACAATCCCCAAATGTCTGTTAACGGGTCAGTAATGGTCATTAAGACCTACTTAACATGGCAGAGGAGGGATCTTGGAGAAGCTGTAACTCAAACTCCACGGTTTCTTCCTCGTGCTTGGGAAAATAAGAAATTGCACGATCCAGGAAAGTGTAGGAGTCCTATTTGTGAACGTAATCACGCTCACGAGTGACAAGATAATTATGTGACAAGTTGTGCTCCGAAGATCAACTCGGCTAACAGATGTTGTTATTGATAGCGGCCCCTAAGAATAGCTATGAAGGCTAAATTACTCATCACAAAGCATGTTAACATCATGTGTTTTATTATGCAGTAGATGTTGCAGAGGTGTTTGTCACTATACATCACATCACTGATTGTAAGTCGAGTGAGATTTGCATACATTCGACACCTAAAAGGTTATCTGAGAGTCAAACAAGCGATCGAGTTGGAGACATTTACCCCACAGTGGGGAGAAATATGTGTCAAAGCAGCAGAAGACAAACAAAACCAAATCCAGATCACAATGTCAGTGCACCTTTAAGATCTTTTTTTTTCTTTTAAAGAGACCTGCACTACACTGATAAGATCACAAACCTGTCAGCATTCTTCTTTCTATTTTATCTAGATTTCTGCTCAGACAAGTTTTAATTAGATAGGAATAAGTAATTAGTATTTAACAAGTTTTTCCGGCTCTGTCTCTCTCTTGTTTCTCCTTTGCTTTCTTCTTCTTCTTCCCTCTGCGTATGATGGATGTGTTGGATGCCCCTGGCGCTAGTGATCACGCTGACAGAAGGGTTGTTTGTCCAAAGTGGGATTGACACTCAGTCAGGGCCCCGCCGGTCACCCCCATCATCGACATGACACAAAGTGGAATGAGCCACATTAGCGACGCGCACACGTTGCAGGCGCCCCTGTAGTTTACACCCATTAAATGCCCGCGATAATGCTCCGAACGCCTGTGGCCCCTCCGCCGCCACCGCCGCCGTATTGCATCTTCCTGGATCTCGCCGCGGTAAGCAGCGATAACTGATGACGAGCCGGGAGACGTGACAGTGTCAATAACCATAATCGTCCCTGGGCAGGAAATAATGAAGCGTGTGTGCCGTGTCAGCCCTACATGCCTTCAATATCCTATAATAAAATGAAGTGGAAAAAAATGTTATCAGAGGAAGAAGAAGGCACAAAAAAAGACAACAATCAATAAAGCCATCTAATGGTAAATATGAAATTGCCATGTGGAGTGAATATTATTTTCGCTCTGTGAGGATGCTGTGCAGATTATTAGGATGAAGGGGAGAAGCCTATTTGTATGTAAATGGCAGATTGATTATATTTATTTGCTGGCAGAGGAGCTGTGAACGGCTCATCTGAGAGACACACGCTCGCACAAAGAAGAGTGAGAGACATCCATAGAGAGTCTGGTCATCAGACAGCTGTTTTTCTGTCTGTTCTGCGTCCAAGCCCTTATGACAGAGGAAAGAAATAATACAGAAAAGACAGAGAAAGAGAGAGAGAGCAAGAGAGAGAGAGAGAGAGAGAGATCAGTCTTCTGGCTGCCAGCTCCAGCAGGGCTCACCTCTCCAGAATATTCTAATTAACAGCCCTCCTCATTACACATGCCATGTCAATGAGAAAGGGAGGGGAAAAAAAAAAACGAGAGAAAGAGAACTTCAAGCAGAGAGGACCAATTCTGTAATTTCTTAATCACTTTTTTGGCAACCTTTGCATGTGCCCTGGTTAATGCCACAAATTGAATGTTTCTTTGGTTTCTCTCTAAATAGGCTATCATGCCGTTGCGGCGGTGCTTAGCGAAATCTATTATTGTCATTTGCATAGGGGCCTTTTTAGTGGCAGGATCCTACAGAGGGGCGAAGAACAAAGAGCTCATGAGGGAGAAAATAGGACAGAAATGATCCGGCGCTGCCTTCAAAATGTGACGTCAGGTCCCTAATGAAATCTTTTGACTGAGACCATAGCAAATGGTGGAATCTATATCTGACACTTAATGGTTTGCATAGAAATTAGAGACTGAGAGCGAGCGAAAAGACCCCCTTTCGCTTGATGTCCCCTGATTAATTTACAGCACTTTTGTTACATCGGCATCGTCCAAAATAAATTAACCACGCCGGAGATATCAGAAAAAGGCGGGAGGTGGAGGGGTGGTGGCGATGGTGGCTATGTTGGGGGGGAATGCAATTTATTAGAGGGGGAAAAAAAGTGAGATGAGATTAAATAAAATACCTAATTGACAGAAAAAGTCACCACGCACAAGCGCTGTACGCCAGTGTTGGAGAAGAAGCGAGTGTATGTGTTTGGAGGTGGCGGTGGTGGTGGTGGTGGGGGACAAGATGTAAGAGGGAGAAATAAAGAAAGAGCGATAGAGAGAAAGAGCTGGCCACTTGATTTCCTATGAAAATTAATCGGCTATCAAACAATCTTGGTCTGCCGAGGATGATTATACAGCAGGGGCAGCGACAGAGGAGGCAGGGGGAGAAAGTGAGAGGAAGAGAAGACGAGGGGGGGGGGAGAAGAGAGGGAGAGAATGCCCTTTGTGTAGGTGAAATGTGTCGGGGACTGTCATCGTAATATACCTCAGTGAAATGAAGGTTAATTCTGATGTACAGCCTGCATGGCCGTCATTATCGGCGAATCATGAAAATAAATTAAGCCACTGAAATAGATACTCCTCTGGTACGCGGCAGGGATCTCATGAAGGATGGACGGCTGAACTTTACAGATTATTATTGGGAAATAGTGCCGAATTCAATTAATGCACCTAAAAGACACCTTTATAGAGGGCAGCCATAATTTAAATGACAGCAGGGTGTAATTTTGCTTGTTATAAGTCAAATTTGCAGAGTTTCATGTTTCATGCATTTTCCCCCCCTTCCTTCCTTCCTCCCCATCCGGTTTAATCCCCCCCTTTTTTGATATATTTTTTCCTGTTTGCTGAGGATCCTCTCAGTCCAAGAAAATTCCTGAAGAGAGTGAAATATAAAAAAAAAATCGGAAAAAAAAATCCTATTCTGTTGAGTTGAAATCTTTAAGAAAAGGAATAAATAAAAATTCTCCCGCAGTCTCAAAGTATATTTACCGTAATCCTCTGCGGCGGATCCGGCATGTTTCGCTCCGACCCCCTGTGCAGACGAACCCCACGGAGCATACAGATGCCAAAGCCTTTATGCAGATCCACCCCACCTTGAAAAACTGAGCGAGAGCCCGGTGAACTGGGTAAATGATTGACCTCTCACCTGCGCACAACGGAGAGAGAAGCCAGCGGCTTAATCCAGGCAGGTGTCTGACAAGCGGGCGAACACAGTCAGGGCCGTATCGCGCTGACCCTCGCTCAGACCTCCCTTATCTATTAATCTACACCTCTCTCTAACAGGGGGGTTGAATTAACACCTCAACGGGGCACGGGGCTTCTGATTAACACACATCACCCCACCAAGCCGCCGCCTGCCTGCCCATATAAAAGACCAGGAGAGAAGAGACTCTGATGCTCACATATGCAAACATGAACACACACACATATATATATAGATATTTAAATATAGCCACCTGTAATTTTTCTCACAATCTTTTCCCCCCTGATCTCCCCCTAATGTTTTACAGCACTTTTTCCCCTGAATAACCGGGAAAATAATGTGCGCCCGGAAATAAAATATTCGAAGAAGTCTCGAGCCACTCCGTGCATATCTGTTGTTTAATTTGACACAAATAGTTTCCCTCACCTAAACAGAGGCCACGTTAAATATTTATGTGCCTGTTTTTTATTTTATGGAAGATTTCCACCATGCAAAATAGAAAGCCGAAATAGTCGCGTCTTTATGGCGCATGAAATACATGAATGGATTAAAGGGAGCAAGCTTCGCAAAATGCTGTATATTGAAAATTGCGTCATAAAAAGCACAAGAGCGGTGCGAAGCCGGAAAATAGGTGGAGGAAAACTGTTCGTATAAAAGTTGGGAGTTGTTAAAAGTATCAAAAAAAAAGAGAGAGACAAATCCCACCACTAACTTCTTCCATTCTCAGCCCATTGAGGAAAGCCAAATAAGAGTAATTGTATTTGAGGGTAGAATGTAGTAATTTAGACTGTTAAAATCATTGGTGTCATCTTTATTTAATCTCACCCATGGCGAGAAATCATATCCTCTCTTTTTCTAAAGCCAAACACACACAAATCTTCACTTCCTTCCACTTCTTCTTCTTCTCTTTCCCCAACTCGCTGCCCTTCTTCTTTTTGTCTTCTCAATTTCCTCCCCTCCCTCACCCCCCTCCCTCTGTCTCTCTCTCTCTCTCTCTCTCTCTCTCTCATCTCAACTCTAACATTTTAAAGAATCCTTCCACTATCATTATTAGTATTGAACTCATTTCTAAATTCAGAAATTGGCTAAGGAAGATCATTCATTGCAGCAGATAGTAAAATCAATAGCTTTTGTGTCAGGCGGGCAGGGTCTGTCTCCGTTTTCTCCGGGTGGGTTAGAGCTGAGAGTGTGTGTGTGTGTGTCTGTGAGAGTGTGTGTTTGAGCAGCAGAGTACAGTACAGAGTGCAGACAAAAGGCGAGTGAAAACTAGGGGAGTGGGGCCACCTTTTGACGACATGGATACACAGTCGCACACATGCACGGACACGCACATGTGCTTCCTCCTGCTGGGCTGCTGCTCCACACTCACACGTATAGACATTTATATAACGCACATACCTATACACACATGCATGTTGACACAGAATACACACGTCTGTGAAAATATGAATTTAAATGATATGCAAAATGCACAGAAACGTTTGTAATCAACTCAGAAAATCACACTTACCAGCTTCAAATGTGCACAAATTTGCACGTTTTTGCTTGAATATTTCATTCTTTGCATGATCACACACATTTATATATGCATATACATACACACACATATATATATACATACACACAGACTTTTCTTTTTGCAGGTGGAGCCCAGTGACGGGAAGAGGACAGCTTATCCCAATGAGAGTCAAATCAATCAAGTCCTTTTAATCACCACTCTGCTTTTATAGTGTGGCAGTAATGATGGAAGCCTATGTAGGGGCATTCCCCTAAGACCCCCCCACACACACACACCCCCGCAGCCTCACCCCCCCATGCGGCTCAAGATTGGAGTCGACACACACACACACACACACACACACACCCACTCGACTCTGATGATTTTCATTTCTCAATTACATTATCTTATTAACCAATCAATTGCCGGCCTTATCAATAATTAATGTCTCCCCAACTATTAGAACATAGATTAGATTAAACGCCAGTCTCTTGTCTCCGCTCTTTGATACTTTTTAACCGGGCCCTTCTCGGCCAATATATTTAAAGAGAATACCAAAGTGGATTTTAATATATATATTTTAATATATTGGTATTTTTAAATTCAGATTTTATTGCCTTTTTAGAAAATATGCAATTATTGCAGTGCACTAAATGATAAAATAATAAAAATAGAACAAAAAGACAAGCAGTCAATTGATATTGTGTATTCTAGTGTGTTGCAGTGAGCTTTGAAATGTGTTTGTTTCAGCAATTAAGCAATTATTCTGTCTTTTTTTTTAAACACAGCCCCACCTGCCTGACGTCACCGACTGCTGACAGCTATTTTTTTTAGCCCTCGTATTTTTAGTACTATAAGGTTTGAAGACTCAGCACCAGATTAAACGACTGGTTAAGAGGGATTTTTTTTTTTTTTTTTTTTGCAGTGCAGTGCCCAGCTCTGGCATGCGCTGCTGCTCCTGCTGACTGCCAGATGAGTGCTCGGAGGGGTGTAAAGGAACGAGCTTATGGATCGATGTCTCACTCTGCTCAGCCCAGCTGTAGCTGTTGTTCCTCACACAGAGAGGCTTTGTCTGGGCTCGGCAGAAAACAGCCAGTAACAACTGTTTACCGTCTGCCGCCTCGGGCCTGAGCGGGGCCTTGAACTTGTTACACCTCGTGGCAGCCAGCGGTAGCTCCTTTCTTTGAGGCTGCTAATGCGAATGGCTTCGGCTGAACAGAAGCGGTCTGGGGGCTCTGGGAAGCAGTGATATTGAAACATCAGAATTTTTGTGTACCTGGATGTGTGTGCATTTGCAGACGAATACGAAAACTGTTCTCGACCTGAAGCTTTGCAGTGCAGCTGTTAATTAGAACCTGATTCACAGTTTGCACACAGTGGATCATAGCGCTTCCATACAGGGTTTTTCTCATTATTATTCTTCTGGATTTGTATTTTAGGTGTCTGAAGGTGTCGGACGCAGCACCGGGAACCTGGACGCACTTGAGGTAAGATGAGAAGATGTGGAAATGTGGGGAAAAGCGAGCCGAAAGAGAGGAAAGCGCCCTTGTTTTCTCTCTCTCCGTCTCCCCTTTTTCCTTTTTAGCTGAGCCTGAAACATCTGTCAGCACTCCGGTGGTGAGCAGCAGAGAGCAGAGGGCCCGGTATGTAGCAGGCCCGGCCCAGGAATCACTGGAGCTGCTCAGCTTGGCACGGCCGCCTTGTTTATTTGCCCTGACCTCGCGATTGCTCCGAGGTTATGGGACCTGCATTAGTGAAAGGAGCCATTGTGCTCGTCGGAAAAATCTGTTACAAATATTTACCATGGGGGGAATGCAAAGCCGTGGCCTGCAGCCAGCCAGACTCGAGCTGTAAAAATCACTACAGTGCATTTTTGAATTAGCCACCTCCACCCCCATCCCTTTTAACCAGGGTTAAAATTATACCCCTACATTTTTATTAATGAGATCACACTGTCACAGATTATTAGTCATTTAATAGCCTTAACATCAGGATCCAATGATTTCCGTTAGCCCACATTTATCCCTTAACTCCACATTTTAACATACAGTATGTGTACTGCGGTCTTCCATTTAATGACCTCAGTTTGCCTTACTGAAATTATAAGTCCCCTTAATTTTATGTATTTTACGCAAATACACACAAATAATGTTCTGCTCCCGTCTCTAGTTTATGTTCATATTTAACTACCACGCTGTTGTTTTTCTAGCAGAAAAATCTGGAGCACATCCCCGCACTACATTTCTTATTCCACAGAGTCCCCCTGTTAGGTCAGTAGTAACAAATGCTTTTTCAAAAAGGCTGCATAAATTCCCTTTTCCCCCCTTATATGGGTTCTTTTTTTTTTTTTTTTCCGAAGATGGCGTACTGGTTTTAGCTGGAATAAATCTGCTGGTTTCCATCACGCTCGCCTTTTTACCCTTGCTGCCGGACCAGGCGGACACCCTCACCGGCGCATTGACATGCAACAAAGCTAATGGTGGCCGGGACAGGAGGGCCTAATCTTCACTAACTGACAAGATTTAAATTGAGGAGACATCTTCCGCTGATTAGCTCCCACACCCACAATTATCCAACTGGGGTGTCAAGCAAGGTTTAACATCTCCACTGATTCTGCTCTCCTGAGACATCCGGGAGGCAATGCAATCGCTTTTAATAACTGCCTCCCTCCCCTCCCTCCCCTCACTCCCTCTCTCGCCCCTTCTCTTCCTTGACGCCCAATGCTTCCCGTGCAGACCCCCCCCCACTCCACCCCACCTCATACCACCACCACCACCACCACCCTCCCTCCCATTTCTGTCTCTGCCTCTCTTCCCCCCCACCATCCACCCACCACCAACCTCCCTCCCCAAGTTCCCAGTCATTCAAGCTCCCTTCAAAATTAACCTTTCCTGCGAAAATATAATTTCTCACAAAATGAACCCCACTGAGCGATTTTTTTCTCTTTTTTCCTGGAATAATTTATTCAAATTGCCCAACTCAGAACAGCAGAGCAATCTGAACACTGAGTGGACCCCTGAATTTGGATCTGCCTCTTTTTCCCCCCGTTCCATCTAAGGGTAAGAAGGGGGGTGAAAAAAGTTTATGTACCTCGCTATCTTCTGGCAAATAAGAGGACGGGCCTCTTGCTTCCACCTTCTATCCCCAGCGCTCAGGCAGCGGTATCCCCCTCGAGTGTACACCTCATTAAAATTCATCTGATCTGAATATTTTTGCAAATATGGTCTGATTGCTCACCATGACATGAAACATCCCTGTGTGTTATTTTAATCACACGCACCCCAACGGGCAACATATATGATGGCTGTGACATTGAACTCCTCCACTGCTTGGCCCCATTTTATGAGTCACTTTAGGAGGGGCCATGAAGTGGTTGAAGGGTGGGAGGGGAGGGTGGGTGGTTGGTTGGTTTGGAAGTTACCTGAAATGATGGACACGCTTGATAATTCTTCCCTCTTTTTTCTTCAAATGTTCACACAGCATCAGCTCGGTTTAAAGCCCCTCTCAATCACGCTGCCATCCTCCCTCCTCCCCGCTCTCCCTTTCTCTCTAATGAACTGTTTTCTTCCGGTGATGGAACGGGGACACAAAGCAATGTGATTAATAATTTACTGTTTAGTTTTACTAATTGATCTGTTTTGGGAGCCAGGATAAAAGTGAGGATGCATCCTCGGCGCACAATGCCTTTCATATGGCATTTATCCACAAGTCGCAACCGGCTCCCTCAAGATGAATAATGAACTAAACAAGATCAAATAATTATCGCTTGGGAGTAGGAGAGAGAACTCCCTTACAAACATCACTGAGTTTACCTTAGGTTCTTTCTGCATATCACACAACAGAGTGGAGCAGGAGATGAGCTGGCACAGAGGCAGGTTGTTATCAGCAACAAAGACCCAAGTAAGGGCTTGCAAGGACAGTGCATGTGAGTAGTTTTAATGCACGTAAAGTCAGGAAACTTTTTAACATGCCCATTTTAATTAAGATTTTGCAGGTCAGATGATGATCTTACAGTTACTCTTTCATTATCTTGCACAAATAAGAAGAAGAATTCAGAAAAAAGGCAATCTGGACATGTGGCAGTGCAAATGTTATAGAGGTCAAAGTTAGTTTTACCTTCCAAACAATTAACATCTTCAATCTTATAGATTTAGAAGCCGGTCGTTGTGATTTCTCTGTGGGGAAAAAAAAAAGATTTCCGTGCATGAAATAAGGCTGTCCAAGCCCTGACGAACCAGACGGCAGTGAATCTTTTTTTGTTATATTAAGAAAATAGGCCTTTCTAAATCATTTAGAACATCGTGTGTCATCACGGGGGATATTTGCAATGAAGTGTTCATTTTAATCGAAGTAAATCTGAACTCTTGTTCGTCAAATTGTCTTTCCGCCGCCCGACTCAGTCATAACAACTCAGCGCGGTCGGTGAAGTGCTTCCTGCTGGATCAGATTCAGCCTCCCTTTCTCCTCCTGAACCTCTCCACAGTATTGTCATGGAAAAAGTACATCGGCCCGAGGCGTCCTGCTGGCTCAGCAGGGTGGAGGGTGGGGGGGTAGAGAATGAGCATACTGTGTGTTTATGACGTCACATGTTTGAATCGTGACTTTTGACTCTCTGCGCTGTCTAATAACCATGAAATGCAGAAATGGCAATGAGGGAAAAAAAAAATAAGTGAAGCAACATTGCAGCAGCCTGCAGCAAACACAGACAGGCCTATATGCTTTAATTTTTGCTTTTGCATGACTAAGAAGCTCAGGATTGTCACTTTTTTTTGCAAGGAACAAAGTGATAAGTTTCATTGGCCAGCTATGGATTCATACACATCCACTGTCTGCTGCCTGCTCTTGTCTGCAAGCCATTTTGTTGTGCTAATTTTCACTGGGATGGGGAGGGCGAAGGAAGGAGTCAGCAATACATTTATCCACAGCACCTAGCACCGAAAGGGGATTAAAAAAGAAATGAAATGAGGAACATTCCCTCCTTGATGCGCCAAGGTCTTAAAAGAAAAGGGGGCGTCGGGTGCAATGGGGGCATCTTGTATCACAGAGATGTTCATCTGTTTGCAGATGAGCCATGTGTGCTCTTTTTTTTCTTTTTTTTTTACTGTGTGAGATTGACTCAAATTTACATTTTATTGTTTTGGATTACACGCTGTTGGCCCATTGAACCTAATGCGGTTTCTCTGCCACCGTATCTGTAATGGTTATAGCTGTTAGCTTGTAAATAAGGTTTAATACAGTGAGGCAATGTGAAGTAGCAGCGTATGTGTGTGTGTGTGTGTGTGTCCACATGCTCTCAGCAGTCTCTTACAAATATTCCCATGGCTGAGTAGAGAGTGTCATTATGTGTTAGCTGCAAGTAGCATAAGATTAAAGCACCAACTAAATGCCCATATCATTACCCTATTAGCATATGACATATATGTGTATAGGTGCCTGCTTAATTAGCGTTGATTGATTGGAATCAATGACTGTAAAAAAAATGGGGCTAAGAGGGGGCAGAGTTAGTGGGTGGGTAAGTAGGGTGTCTTGTGAAAGTATCCAGAATTAAACCGAAGATAGTCCTCTTATTTCTGATTTGATTTGGCTTAGCTGTTAAACAGGCCGACAATCTAGTTGCCTTTGATACTCTACTAAAAAATCTATCCTCCTGCTCCCTACGCCCGTCTCCTCCTTCTCCTCCTCCTGAAAAAAAAACATAGTAGCCTAATTTTGTCATGGATATTACACAGACACGTGCATGAATCAGTGCTGGTTGTCATAATTATGTTAACATAGGGGATATTAAATGAGACAGGCCTATTTCCAAAGGTGAGACTGTAGAATCAACTCAGCGCTCAACAAACCTTGGTGTCAATCACGCGAGCGATTCATATTCAACAAAAGTCAAGCGCATCTGTCTGGATGCATTATTTATGTCAGAAATAAGCAGCTTAACCGAATCATGCTAGCAGCTATTAGCAGGAGACGCACACCTAGCTCACTCGCCATCTCTCTGCGGAGGCCAGGTTTGAAGTCTAAATAACACAAGTTTGATTGGGCCCATGGAAGCTGCAGCAATCCCACTGAAGCCCGCTGTTTTATAGAGCTGGAACAAAGGTATGTCTATGTTTGTAGTTGTCATTAGGCTGTGTATCTCTCTCTCTTTCTGCCGATCTCTCTGCGGGCCAAATAACAGTGGAGGTTAGTATTCTAGAGTTACGGCTCTATCCTCCTGTCATGAGTGTAAGGCTCTGTTTTAGATCAGCCGTCCCCGCTGCGCCTGATGGACAGCTCTGAGGATAAATGTAACATGAATAAAAACAGCCCTGTTGACTGTACAAAGGCTTTTGTTGATGAACCAGAGCTTGTGCCGAGGGGAAGGAGAAAGAGGAGGAGGGGAGGTTGCGAGAGGGTTAAGCTTCGCAGGCTATGGGAGGGTAAGTGAATGTCCTCCTCCTCCTCACTGTTCACATTCAGCCTGCACCTTTCAAACATATCTCATTCATAATGGATGGATCCGGATCTCTGTTTTGCATCTTCAGCTGACAGTTTTAGTGTTTTACTTTCTTCCCTCCTCCTTTTCCACCAGCTGATGTCCTGCTTGGAGACTGCGGCTGGTATTTCCCCTTCGTCTTGGAGCAAAATCCTGTGATCTGTGGCTTACTTCTGCATGAAACAAGAAACCGTCTACAGGTTTATTACAGATAAAAATACCACAGAAGGCTCGAGTTGCCTGGTGTCACTGTCACGCTGCAGCATTTGGAGGCTTTGAGCTACAGGTACACACAGACAGTGAATCATTTCCTTTTTTTTTTTTTTTTTTTTCAAAAATGGGACAAGAGAATTATCCCAGGCACACATAAACAGCAGCACTTACACCCATAAACCCACATACAACAGAACTGCATCAGGTGGTCCCTGCAGGTTACCCATCATTAGGCCTAAATACAGCCCTCTATCACAGGCAGGGCCTCCATTTTGCTCACACACACACACACACACACACACACACACACACACACACACACACACACACACACACACACACACACACACACACACACACACACACACACACACACACACACACACACACACACCCTGTAACCCTGGCAGCCCTGGTGCAGGCTGCCTTTTACCCCTGCTTATTTAGATGCACTCGAGGACACAATGGGGGTGCATTAGCAGCGCTCGGCCTCACAGCAGCTGTAATTTCATTGTGGTTACCACATGCATCCTACTTGACTCTCAATTCACTCTCTGGGATGAGGGCCAAATAATGGGATTTATCCTGTCTGATGAGAGCCTCCCACCCTTCCAGGTTTTTTTTTTTTGTGTGTATGTGTGCGTGAATGTGAGTAGCTCATACATACAGCTAACTTATGGACAGACTTTGCAGGTGCATATGTTGCCATCTTTCCTGGTTTCACAATTATGCTAGCAACATCAAGGCTAAATGCACGACTGCATCACCGATGTGGGTTAAAAGGTTGCATAGCTGGTTCTAAGTGGAAGTAAAAGGCGTTATAGGATAAAATATTTGATTTCAATTGAATAAAAAATGTTGCTGCAAACGTGTTTAAATGCCCTGATGCATGTTGCTTCATTAAAATATGATAATTTTTCAACATTAAATCATCTTTTTTGTTGTTTTCGTGCATTCAGATTCCCTAAAAGACACACAACTACATATTGTAAGTCGAATTTAAGTGATAAAATGTCGCATTGTGCGTTGGTCGTATATCCTGCAAATGTTGGATACAAGACTGGGTCAGCACTGTATTGGCAGTAACTTTACAAACTGTTGGTCTAAGAAGAAGCTCTGCACTCGTTTGAACCCGTATTTCTTTGTAATTACGTTGGAAAATAAAAAAAACGAAAAGCAGCGCGCTTAAAAACTTTTAATTTGTGTTCATGCGATAAGAATTGTGAGTCATGCGAAGACAGCAAACAGCTCCTGCATCACAATGCAGCATCCATTACTTTTATCATACCGGCAAGTAGTCACACACACATGAACACAAACAGTACAAGAAACAAAAATTAATCAGGACGAACAAAGCTTGTTTGAACATGCGGTTTTTACACGCACACACATACACACACAATCACGCATATGGACACACGTACAGCAGAAGCATTAATTTATTCAGGTTAGTGGTGTTCTTTAATTATTACAACCAACCCCCCTCAATAATAGCCAGCATGTCTGTAGCTGTAGCTGTCAAAAACAAGCTGAAACAATTTCATCTGTGAGCAGAGAAACAAACACCGTCTCTTCTCTTAGTCTCGCTGCGGCTCTGTAGTGTAAAGGCCTTTAATCAGGCCCTGGTGTATTTTCTGTTTGTTTATAATGTGATAGTGAGACCATAGCCTCTAAATGTGTTATGTTGTTGCATAGCTTCACTGAACATTTCCCAGGGAGGGGGGGGGGGAGGCAGAAATTGATAGGCAGTTTTATAATTAAGCAAATTAATGAGTTTATTCGGTGAGCAACCAAACACTTAGTACGATGCCAGCTCCTATCTCCACAGAGACATGAAAAGTCTTACTTTGTTGTCTGGCTTATTTGCGCGCTGAGTTTGTGCATGCACATGTGTTACTGCATGTGAGATTGTCTGAGCTTGTGTCCCCTTTGTTATTTTTTATTTTTTTTGGTTCGCTTTTACAGTCCTTTGCATTAGACGGCCACGCGGAAAAGCATTGTGCTGTTTTCATGCTGATTTTAAAGCTATGCAAATAGGCTAAGAAACACACTACAAAGACATTTTAACATCAAATGTGCTCTGCTCTGATTGACCATTTTTGGAAAATACTGTATTTTTTTCCCAATCATTTTTTTTGTTGTTTATCGCCAGTGGCCGCCAGAATAAAGCTTCACTGATTTCTAATATCTAGCTGTGTCATAATGGCCCCAGTGACAGCGGGCTATTAATGAGCGGCCATTTTGTGCCTTTGACTGCAGTTGCACTGGGCTTCATTAATTTCTGCAGGTCTCAGAGGTGAGGAGAGAGGAGGGGGGAGTAGGCAATGGTGGAGTTTTTGTCTCTGGGGACACAACACAGCTGACAACTGATGCTTGATCATCACTTTTTTGAATGTATTTTAAACATTGTTGTCTCCATTCACTTTTTTTTGTTTGTTAAGAACTGCATTCTTTGGTTTATGTATATCTGTTAGCCTGCAGCTGTTGGCCACAGTGACCACCCGTCCGTCCCATCCACTGGGTGTGTAATTACTTGAGAATAGGAAATGGAGGCAGGTGCACAATGATAGATGGTGACCCCACCCCCTCTCGTTCAGTAGCAGTGGCCACCCCAGGGCCAGAGGAGGAAATGAGAGGCTCTTTAGAGGGCACAGACGCCATTAGGTCACCACAGGTGTCCTGGCTGCTGTTTATTCCTTGTTCTCTCAGCCTCTCGCGCTTTTTTCTCCATCCCTCTCCCTGCGCTTTCTGTTTGGCTCTCTGCTTGTGTTTGTCGGTGGCAACAGAACAGGTGTTAGACTGCACAGGAATGATATCATGTACCTGCTGAGTGTGACTTTGTTGTGCGAGCATGAACCTGAGTGTGTCTTTGTGTGAGTATACGAGGAAATGTAGTGAAACCACAAACTCAGATCTTGAAATTTGTCAGTTGGATTGCCTTGTAAGCTAGTCAGAATCATTTTTTTTGTAGTTTAACTTAAACTGGTTGGGTTACCTCTTAATGAAGTCATTGATCTGCAACAGTTTCTCTGTATAAACTGTGTTTTCTTTCCTTAAATTTTTTTTGTATTAACCTTTTGCTTTTACTTTTTCTTCGTATAAACTTTGTCTTCTACTTGTTTTCCTGATACAGCTGCAGGAATACAAGCTTGCAAATATTTGTATTAACCTTGAATTTGAATCTCTTTTATTCCATATCAGTTATTCTTTTTTTGCTAAAGCATCAGCTTAAAGAATTTTCTGTCACTTGTCTACAACTTTTTCTCCGTATATACCCTGTTATTTACTTTGTTATCCTGACGCAGATTTGAAATTTTTACTATGAAGTAGCTGCAGGACATTAAACTGGCGAATGCCCATCTCAACCTATGATTAGAATATGTCTGAATGCATTTTATTTTTTCTGAAAACATCAGGTTAAATAATTTTCTGCAACTGTTTCTCTCTATATACACTGTTTATTACTTGCTATCCTGATGCAGATTGGAAATTTGTACCGCTGCAGGAATACAAACTTGCAAATGAATACTTTATTTACTGCATTTCTGTTTCTTTTATGCTAAAGAATCCGTTTTACAGAAAAGGAATTCATCAGCTCCGACAAAGAGTTGATGTGTTTATTGTGTAAATTGCAAAACTGCGACACCGCCCTGAGGTGAGTGTTTATGGCCAGTGGTCGCTGCTAATGGCGTGACGGCAGAAAGAGATGTTCCAGTCTGTATCTCTCCCTCTTCATCTGTCTTTGTACGCCTCCCCTCCCTCCCTCCCCTCTTTCCTGCCCCCTACTCACCGCTGATATATCTCTCTTCACTTTCGAAACCCGCCCCTCCCTCACCTCTGTCCTCCCATCCTCGCTTTCCTCCCACCAGCAGAGACAATAAATATCATGTCACGAGGATGGCAATGCTCCTTCATGGAACACTGCATGTTTATTAGAGGCAGGAGAAGTTTAAGAGAAATGCTAACAGTGTTCATTAATGGGCCGCATCCGCGTTTGATGAGGCATGGCACATCCTAGCCACCGGCCAAACGGGGGAGAACAGGCGGAGTTTCAGGGGGGGAGAAGAGGGGGAACGGGGCGACGGGCATAACGGCCACTGGTAAACGGCCGGTAATTGCGTCCAAATTGTACCGCGAGAAGGCCTCTCAAGGACTGACAGTGACGGAGCAATTATGGCAAGCCAAGCGAGCTGTGTCAAATTAGCCCTCTCCTCCCCTTCCTCCTTCCTCCAAAGCCCAACCCCTTCTGCCACCCGCTGATGGGGAGTCATATTTCTTTGCCCTACATACTGGCGTGCAGTGATAAACCCCTGATTGTGAGTGATAGGCAGGACAAGCCACGGGCGGCCTGATGATTCACACTGTAAATAGCTCCGTAACTGCAAAGCTTCAGGGGGTCATGTGGGTGTCTGAGCAGGTATGAAGATGTTTCCTGTTGGAGGAAGGAAAGAAGTTCAGAAAAGAGCTCGGAGGAGGAGGGGGGGGGATGGCATGGTGGGTGTGTCTTGTGCTCAGCGACCCAACCGAGGGAGTCTTTACCCAGGAAGGTCATCAGTCAGCGCCGGCTGTCAGGAACGGATCACACACAGTGGAGTGCGTCTGACTTTGGTAATTACATCTGACTGCAGAGTGGGGATGTCTTCTTTTGTGGGCCCACAATGACTGCATAATTTATAATTAACTGCAATCAGTTCAGTCACAAGGATGTTCATGAGGGCTTTTTTTTTGTTTTAGGCTGGGACGGTTAGCAGTTTAGCACTCAGTCATCACTCAGTTTGTCGGTTTGGTTCAACAAATCTGCTCATTTTTACCCTCAAATCCAAGAGCTGTAGCTTTTTTTTATAACAATTCTCCCTGTGTGAGTTTTCAAATGTTTGTTTTCCTCTGCAGAATATGCGGAATATATGTTTCACTAAGTCCTGTAATGTATTCTTTATGACCCGTCTACTATTGTTTATGCAAACCGAGCAGAAAGAACAACTTATTGGCTGATTATGCAAACTTTAGATGGAACAAATGGGTTTTATGAAGATCACAGCGGAGGGGATCAATAGCGCTGATGATTCAAGGTGTCAATCCATACATGCAAACACATTCTAATTGATTTTCTCCTATTGATTTCTCCTTGTGTCTCTGTGGCTCTGGTTAAGACGGGAACACGCATCCGTTGTTTGATGATAGAATCCAGACAGTGATTAGTCCTACAGCGTGTCAAAATTAGTGTTGCTTACTTTGATTTACGATTGTAATGCATATTAAATAAACCTCAGACGCTGTGTGCTGCGTTTGGATCATGATTAAAGTGGCATAATTTATGCGCCGTAATGTGATAATCATCTTATGAATTATGTAAACAATTATCCTCATAAATCAATTTTCCTAAATCATATGAAAGTAGTTACTTGAATGAAATTCTTTGTACTTCACTTTCAATTTGAATGTGAAATTGAAATGCATTAGGATGTTTTGCAGTGTAATAATTAATCACCTTAGAGTGGAGACTTGGTTTTAGGTTAGGATAAGTTTAGGCAAGCAGTAGTTAGGGTCTCTAGTAAATGAATGGGAGTCAGTGTAATGTCCTCTGAAGTAATGGACATGACAGTGTGTGTGTGTGTGTGTGTGTGTGTGTGTGTGTGTGTGTGTGTGTGTGTGTTCATGCATGTGCACGGATGCATTCATGTGCCTCTATCTAAGTTGGATCCAAGTATATCAATCTTGTTACTGCCATTAATGT
Organism: Acanthochromis polyacanthus; assembly: GCF_021347895.1. NCBI lineage: Eukaryota > Metazoa > Chordata > Actinopteri > Pomacentridae > Acanthochromis > Acanthochromis polyacanthus. The sequence continues at coordinate 45,579,995 of NC_067113.1, read as the reverse complement.
CACTTTCAGCTCATCATTCGCAAATTATATTTAATAATAGATAGCTTTTGGGCATAAATGTTAATGCAGAATTGCATAGAATTTTATGTTCTGAAAATGACATGCCTTAGTTAACCTCTCAGCATTTAGAGAGCTACTCCACATCCATGCAGATGCCAAAAAATATCCCTAATACGTGAATGCAGGCTCACAACTTCTTCTGCAAACTTTCCTCTTAGTCCCGACCAAACGCCTTCCTTTCATTCCGCTCTGAGCTTTAACCGCATCTGCTTGAATACTAAACAGTCAGTTTGATTATTGATTTTAGTCCCCCTAAAAGCAATTTTAGCTAATGTAGGCTGAGATAACATGTCAGCACTGGTTTGTAGTCAACTTTGTGATACATGCCTTTTCCTGGAAGCGAAAGTCAACTGTCGGTTTTCCACGTCAGAGCTTGTTATGTAGCGATAGGAGACGTATTTGATACGACATTCACTTGATTTAAGATCTTAGAAATCCATTTTTGTGGAGTGTAGTTGTCATGGCTTGTGGTTTCTTAAAGATAATTTTTAGCCTCTTAAATCTCCAATATATAGATTCTTAGCACCTTCCCACTTTTTTTTTATTTCAGCCCTCAGCTGTCTACTGTATGTGATTAGGTGGATTAGACCACCGGGACTAGACCATGACCCAAGATCATGGACCAGGTATTGATTAGCTATTAACCCACTAACACCAGGTAATCCATTTTAAACGTTCCTCACATCTGACAGCAGCAGTCTGAGTTTGATTCAAGGTTGCCTCGGGACATAGACGTTGATTTCTTCCCTTTTTTGCCACGAAAAACTTGCGTGGTGGGAAGCATCTTTGCAGGCGCATTACATATTAACAGCGTCTCCGGTTCTAAAAACATGATGAGTACACTGAAGCCGGAAGGATTAATTATTGACACTGTCCTTTGCACAACCCGATCTAAAAGTGTGTTCCTTCCTCTTTTTTTTTTTTTTTTTTTTTTTTAAATCCTCTTATATAAAAAATATGTTCCTGCTGTTACTTAAGAGAGCCGTTGTTTCTTGTCAACATGTTAGAACACTTTGGCTGGGATGCATGTGGTATGGACTGGGAATTGAAACCACAGAAAGCCATGAATGGAAGTCATCATCATTGAGATTCACTTAGGTGCTTTAACAGCCACACTGCACCCTTCGCCTTGCCTCTGATCAGTGCCTTTAAAGCCCTCGCAGGATCTGGAAAAGAGATTAGGGCCCCCTATTTGTAGCAATTGGTTGTTTTTTTTGTAGTGGTAAGAATCGAGAATTGAAGGGAGGTTTTGGCTGGTTCCACTCATCCATTAGGCCTAATACATGTATGGTCCATGTTGTTAGCATTTAATAGAGGCCATGCCTGTCCCTTCTAGCCCCTAGTGGTATGTTTTCTGTTTATTAGCTGGATTTTCAGGCCCTGTTGTTTATTCATAAGCCATTGTTTTCAAGCATGAACTGCTCTATTTTGAGGGGTTCCATATTTGTCAGCTGAGTGTCAGCGGATGGCACCGGCACGCCTCCCCGGCACCTCCAGAGACTCCCGCTCTGACAAGGACATTTTTTTCCTCCCCCATCTTCTTCAAGCCGGCGGTGTAATGAAAACTAAATACACACATCTTCCCTCGCTGTCTCCGTCTTATCCAACTCTCTTTCTCTTCTCTTTATTCTCTCTCTCTCTCTTATTTTATCCTTCTCTCCCTGCTTTCCTGACACCTTCGCCAATGGGAGTTGTTTCTGTGCCCGGCGGTTGTCAGGAGAGACAGCCAATAAGCAATCAAAGTGGCGGCCAGTGGCTGAGACAAAGGCGCACTCTGCCTTTTTCTGAGGTGCTGCAGCGGGCCATACAGAGGGGGCTTGCATGTATAATTAAGTGAGAGAGGAAGCCGGGGCCACTTAATCTTCCCCCTAATGGTGATCCTAGCTCCATCACTGGGGCCCCTCTGGGGGGGCTGTACCCCAAAGACCCACTCTCTGGGTCACCGCTGTCCCCCAGTTGTCATTGGCAAATCTTTTTTATCGGCCGGAAGAGCTGTTTTCCCGGACCGCTGGCATTGATCCATTCATCATGGCTTTGTTCCTTTAAGAACTCTGAGGGCATGCCAAGGGTCCGCCGAATGGGCTATTTATCATCCAGCGGAGAAAAATAGAGAAAGAAGTGAAGAGATGCATATTTCACACAGAGTTTTTCTCAAAGCTTACAATAGCCTGACATATTTTCAGGTTGTATTGTTACAGGAGTCCCTGTCACCTGTGTGATTTATACCAACAGTAATCATGTTGAAAAGCAAGGACACTTACCTGTTTGATTATTGACTCCAACAAATAAACTCACACTGTAGAAACACAGCTTCCCTTCCATGATATATAGACAAAGCATATTTTAGGTTAATACAACTTCATGAGATCTGTAGCATGGTTGTCCTGTAGCTGCTTAGCATTTTAATGGCTTAAAGGAACAGTTAGTTTGGGAAATGTGCTCCTGAGATTTAGATGTGACAGGATTGATCTCTTTCATGTCTGTATGCCAGCTATGAACATAGAAGTGGAAGCAGAGGGTCTATAAAGGTAAAAACCTCTAAAGGATTTCTAGTTAACATGTTAGATCTTTCAGTTTAATCTGTGCAAAAACCAGACCAGCAACAAGTTGCAATTTTACAGTGATGTTCTCTATTGTTTCTTGGCCAGTGCAGTGACTGTAGCGGTGACTGAAACAAAGGTGATATAGCTAATTAATTACCTTTGATCCAGTCTTTATGCTAAGCTAACCATCAGATATGACAGTGGGAAGTTTATTTCTTTAAGGTGTATTATTATTTTTGGTGTCTCGATATGTCTATGCATGTTCAGCAGCATTTTTTTTTTTTTAGTACATTGAGTGGGAAGCCTTTTTTTTGCATGTACATTGTTTAAATCTGTTACGTAACATAAGCTAGTTTTGCGTCATTTTTTTGTATTATGGTTGTAGTACTGCTTTTATAGCACACATAGCATAAAGACTCACAGACGTTCTCCCCCTAGACAAAGCAAACCAACGTTTAATTCTCCTGTTTCCTATTGACACTGCTAAAGGCAGCATAATGGGCCTATTACAGGCTACCTGCATCATGCTTTATTCATTGGGGTGGTATTGCACCGTCTCCTTATTCAGCAGCCTCCTCATCCTCGTGATACAAAGCGGGAGCAGCTAACAGGCTAGAAACCCCCACTTGGGTCCCATGCGTCTCAGTTGGCACTTCAAGTCACTAGTGACCCTTCACTTTCCTCGGGACGGAGGTGAGGGTCTGGGGACCGGGACAGGAGAGCCGAGGATAAGAGGCAAGAGGACCCGAGTGACTCAGTCCAAATGGAGCGTCTTGTGGTTATCCCTCTAATACAGACTATTATGTGGTCCTACTACTGACACTAATGGGATGTTACAACGATTTAAAATGATTTAATGGCTCCCAGGTTGGGGCCCCTAATGGCCCTCTTTATACGTCAATGCGTATTATGAATGGCAATGACAGTGTTGTGAAGTGCCTCTGTTTCTTTGGCTTTCTTTCCTCCCTCTCTTGCCCTCTCTCTCTCTTTTTAAGCTGCTGCTCAGGTAGTGTGACAGGTATCGTTTTGTGTGGTGATAGGCCTGCAGACACTGCAGAGAGTCGGTGGATGGTTGACGGACTCCTCATAGTGCAGCACAAGTGTTCATTGAGTATCTTATCGCTGCTGCAGTGATGTGCAGCAGACCACTCGCTGAACAGTTTGTTTGTATTGTGTGTTCATCCATTCTGTCAGGAAAACTTGCAACTAAACAGCTTTTATAAATCATTTTATCATGCAGATTTGAAGTCACGCACTGAACAAGACAAGCAAGTCTTCACCAAATAGAGGTGACTATCGGTGGAAAAGCAACAAGATTGTGTTGGATTGTTTAAAGATCTGGTTTGCATATTGTAAAAGAGCACCTATGGTGATTTAGCTGGATAAAAGTAGAATTGAAAGTGTTAAATTAACCTTTTCAGTGCTTTTATTTGAAGTCAACTTAAGTGTATTTTTACTTCTGTTTTTGGGAACTCTCTTTCCAGATTATGCTTGTTTGTGGTGTATCACAAATCTGTACATCTTTTTCATTTATGGTATTGCTTTCCAACTGTTACTCCTTTTCAGCCGACCAACCACATGGTTGGCTGACTTGTCACTCTGATAACCCAGAGAATGGAAGAAGAGAAGCTTCACACATGTTATTAAAAGTTGTATTTTACCCCAAACCATGAAAACTTAAGTCAAAAAATAATGGTCCCACTTGGGATATGAACCCAAGTCTCCTGCATTGATATTCAGTGTCTGACTTATGCCATCCCATTTCCTCTTTTGTGACTATTTGAAAGTGGAAAAGTTTTGTACTGCAACATACTTTTACGTAAACTGGAGAAAATCTTTCAAACGTAACAATATATTATTTTTTTTTCAGAGACAGGGTTGAAAGTATGTGATTTATTGTTGGATTACTTCTATTGATGCAATTAGGTGATGGGTTTGGGTATTTTATATACTTTCAGGCAGTTTCATTTGCAAACAATCAAGATATGTTATAACTTGATCATTGCATTTCTGTTAAATATTTATTTAAAACTAATTTGTAACCATACTGCCAGTTAAATATAGTGGAGAGGAAGTGTAAAGTAGCATCAGGTAAGCTACAAATACGTAAGAACTCTACATCTCATTGGAAAAAGTCATTTGTTGCATCCAAAACTGGATATAAAAGAAAATGAGGTCAAATTCCACATTGCCAGAGATGCAGAAATTCATGAAAAGGGGGATTTTTCTGAGCAGAAATTCTTTGGAAAATGGGAAATCCATTTTTCCTCCACTGGATAATAAACCAAAGTCGAAGCATCAGTCATGCTACTGATACCCAGCCCTATCCTGCAATCAACTGAGGTGAGGCATAATTGATGACTTTAATTTTGAAATCCTCTCCTCTCCTTTTTCATCTATTGTGTCTGCTTTGCTACCCTCATGGACATATCACAACCTGGATTAATGCTATTGATCACCTACTCTGAGCCAGGTGATTAGGTTAAGCAAACAGTGGGAACTGCCTAGAAACCAAACTAGATTTTGAAGTTTTCCTAACACAGCTGTACAGCACAGATTATTTTTTGTTGTTGTAAAGTTGAAAATCTGATTATTTCATCTGTTGTTGCAGTTTCTGGCTCTTTAAAATGCTGTAATTTTGGCATATTTTTAGAGGAAAACATACCTTTTAATCCCATTGGCAGGTTTTGTGGTTCAGTAGTTAACTGTTAGATGATGGAGCTGTTGTGTTGCGCGTGTGTCATTGCTTTTAATGAATTCAGATTGTTGAACAGTGCTGTTGGAAGTTTTTTCAGTCTTATATTTAGGGAAAACATCTATAGTTTGTACTTGTGTGTTTCACAGCTTTATTATTGAGCAGCAGTGAGGGCTATTAAACATTAAGTCAGTGCTGCAGTTTGAATCTCAAATCAAATGCCAGATATTTGAGAATATTTGCAGCTTTTCTTTGTCATTATCAGCTAAATATTTGTAAAATTACTGTCAGCGTTGCAATTTTTGACATTTCATTAAAACATTTAATGCAGTTATTTGTATGAAGCACCCCATAAGTATAGTTACAAAAGTCGAGATCTACAAAACTACTTTTTCCCTTATTGTGTGGTGGTCTAAAGAGCCTGAGATCAGCGGGTTTATCCACCCAAGCCTCGGGTCATCTGTCCGGCAGACTCTCCTTATGTAGTTTAAGGCACATAGAGAAAGAATGGGAGGTTTGCTTCTATATGTATATATCTATACGAGGGTGTGTGGATGTACTTTTGGGAGTGCTGGTGGGAGTTTTCATGCGAGTGTGTGCTCATGTGTGTGTCTGAGACAGAAAGAGAGCCCAGAGGATTGACAGCTCTAGCAGTCATTACACGCTGGATTGAATGCTAGATTAGTCCAAAGTGGCTCAGGGTCAAGCGGCTGCCTGCTCCCTTTTGGCACTCAATGACTTTAATACCAGCTACTGTATTAGTCAATTGCTTCAAAGGCTGGGCTGCCCTCTCGTTACCTCTCCCACAGTCCTGACTTATTGCTTTATGAAGCATCGACTTTTTATTGTATATTATTGAACCTGCTTTATTTAGAAGGGGGGAAAAAAAAGACCCAAAAAATGAAAGTTTTTGCGTTCGTCCATTTTGTAGCATAAAAATAAGCTTTCTTCCAATCTTTAGTAAAGGCTATCAAAGCATTTTTATTAACTGGGATGACTCTTAAAATGTCTTGTGTGATAATATGGAGCTCAAATAACAGCAACAGCATTCGTCTTTTGACAAAACATGAACACGTCTTTGACAAATATGACAAAAATGCAAAATCTGGAAGCAACATTTCAATAAAAACGGCTTTAAAGTTGTTGTTTTTTTCTACCACTTGAACATTTTCTGACCAGCTAAACATCACGTGAGCGTCTCTGTCATGAGATCACGCTCCTTCGCTCTCCACCTCTCCGCTATTCTCCCTGTCTATCACGGCTCCACTCCTCCCATTAGCTCTGATGTTAAATTGCTCTTGTGTGATTGTGTCATCGGGCTCTCCCTTCCCTTTCTCTTGGGTGACTGATATGACCTTTAGGTACACCGACTGACAATTACTGTCACCGAGAAATTGAATTATTAGCTTTCTCTGCCAACGGAGCCGCGGGTAGGTGGTTGGTAGTTGAGAGTAAAATGCTGTAATTACTTAGCTAAATTGCCATATTATATTTTTTGCCACTCCTTTTCTCTTTTCATTCTTGCTCATGAGTGATATAAAAGCAGGGCGAGGGGGGAAAAAAAAAGAAAAAGATGTTGAGCAGTGAAGCTTATGAAAGAATGATTCTGAATGTCCCCTGTAACCTTTTCAAGGTGTTGATTGTCAATAAGAGCAATTAAGAGATGTCTAGGGAGGGGCCAGAGGGAAAGGTCACATTCTCGCCTTTTTTTTTCCATCTCTTTAGCTGTTGGTCAGCATCTCTTTTAATTTTTTTCATTCCTCTGTCTGCATCTCTCTACCAAACAGCCAACAATTGATTTGACCCGAGTGTTTTTCCTCTCCAGCTCTTCCTCTTTATCACACACAACACTCGCACATACACATCCTCGGACCGGTCAGGCTTAACGTAATTATTTTTTCTCTCCTCTGCTCCACTTCTGAGCAAGCAAGTGGTTTTCCTTTGCTTAGCAGCTTGTATCGCAGCCTGTCAGATCTCACGGTTTGATTACAGTATCGGGCTATTTAGCAAAAAGCCTAAACTGCGCTTCTCTTAATTAACCAGCAGTTTGAGGGGGATTGATGACTGCGAGGGCCCTTCGGAGGTCATTTGGCTTCCTCAGAAGATGATGTGGAGGTTTAAAAAGCGGGGAAATGAGCAAGGTATGTACGACAGGAGGAGAGAGGTGGGAGAGGGCCCCTTGTTGTTTTTTTTCTTTTTTCTGCTGCCTCTCAGACATACAGTACGCCGAGCCTCTGTCGCTGTCATCCATGGTTGCACATCTGTATTAACCTTTTCATCTCTTCTCTAAATATGCAGATATGCACAAACATACATTCATCAAGCACGCACAGAGTAAACACTAATTAAAAAACATCACAATCGCAAGGCACAAATCCGGCCTTCGCATGCTTTGCCGTATCGTAAATGCCGAAAGGTCTTCACATTAGGCCAGTTGTAATTATGTGTAAAAGTGACTGTTGGAGGGGTGTTTGTGTGTAATGAATACAAAACATGATCTACTGTGGAAGCACGAGGAAGAGTCAAACGTCGCAATCTGATTGTTTGGAACACCTCCAGATATTTTAGATTTTTACAACACATAAATTGTGATATAAATGAGGAGAATTGCATTGACAATTTGAATGATATTTGTGATATTTACATACCTGCTTACACACTTATGAGCCAGGATCTGAACATTAAACAGCCTGAGTTACCTGAAACTTTTTAAGCTACATCTTGTACTTATTTATTATTATAATGTGTTGTTTATTATTCACTTGAAATTGCCATTCTGTGTCCCCAGACTGCAATTCTAGCACTGCTGCTTCTGTTTAGCCTATGTTTATTGATCAGGCATATTCTTAAGACTTTATAGATTGTCAACCCGATCCATTATCGAAGACGATATTTGGCATTTCCCTGATTATTGGCATCATTATTTATATCAACAGATATTCGATCAATTCAATGCACTACTTTGATTCTCACTGTCAGTTGTCTCAGCAGCGTCTCTCTAGCAGAAACCACACAAAACTGAGCAAGAAACAAGTTGTCACTGCAAATCAAGAAATTAGCTGCTCTTATAGTGGATAAGGCTATGCTAACGCCTAGCTGCTAAGTTAGAAGGCAGCCACAGATTAACCTGAAACAGAGTATGGAAAATAATACTTAATAGTGCTTTAAGATATGACACTTAGTGGGTAATTAAAGTGATAGCACAGTGAAAGATTAAGAAAACAGAGAACAGCAGACGTGACTGCTTGAGACGAACTCCTGAGTTGATCTCACAGTAAAAGCAGGAGTGATTTAGCATCCTGTCATGCTCTTATATAATCATATTGCCAGCTTGCATATTCAGCTGTATCAATCCTTATTAATAAAGAAGCCTAGTTAATAACAGATTCCTTGGTAAAATATAGCTTTTGTATCTATTGGTTTCAACCCATTCTGGTTAATCCCTATTTTATGATCACCTGCTTCATATTGGTTAGGTGTCCATTGGGCCAATTGGAAGGGTTCAGCAATAGCTAGACTACTGTTGCCATGGGGAAGTGTGTCTCATCTGTTTAGGTGGGTGATGCGTGTCAAAAATAACACCCACATGAATGCCAGGAAACAAAGTTTTCTAGTAGGACACTGAGATGAAAGAGGATAAACAGTGATTTCAGGGCAAAGTCGCACTTTGCCTTGAGAAACTCCACCACACTTTGTTTAATGTTGTGGTTGATGAGTGTATGTGGTAACCCTACTGTGTTGGAATTAGTGGTTGGAATTGTCTCCCAACATTTTGGTTTCTTAATGGTGAATGTCTTCTCTCTTTTGTCCAACTATCTGCTTTCCCGGCCTGTTGTTGCCTCATGTTCTCCCACTATTTCGCAATACTTCAAAACTAAGATGCTGCACAGTTTACTGCTTCAACTTTACAGCATTCTGTGACTCAAGAATGTTTTATTGATGTTACTTCCACCAACCGCCATGATTTTTATACAGTTTTAGAAAGTTATTGGGTACACAGTCATTCCTATCCTCTCCTGACTGTTGGGTTTATGGCTTTGTGACTGAAAACGCACACTCATTTATGAGCCGTTGCACTCTTATACACTGTAAATACTCCTAGGAAAATGCGGGATCAATATTGTCTCGTACTTTTTGTAACAAACTGGAAAAAAAACAACTAAGAAAGTACAAGCTTCATCGATTTTTCTGTTGATTCACTGGATAGCATCTAAAATAAATGTGCTATGAATCGTGGCTCGTTACAAGCCTGTAAAGAGAGAAGTGCAGAGTAAGATGGGAAAGCAGGCAGGAGATGAAAGAAGCAAGAAGGTGTTTTATTCCATCAGGTATCATAAACAGCTGGTGGGTGCAAAAATGTGCAGGTGAAAGTTGGATGGAACAAGAAGATTCTAAGCGAGAAAGACCCCGTACATGAAAAGAAGTGGAAAATAAGCGAGATGAAGAGGAGCGTTTGTATGATTTTTCTTCCTTAAGGTCGAGTCTGCTCAAGCGTCGTAAAAAAGGGACAATTTGCACGCGCCATAAAGGACATTTATGCTCATTGCTGCGTCCCAGCAGAACCCCATTGCTCTTTGTTTTAATTGTCCATGAACAAGGCATTGTTCTGCAAGATCAGGGTGTGAAGAAAATTTCCTCAAACTCGTTCATTGTTACAAGGAACACATTATAGGGCCTTCATTATTTTCACTCCGATATAAAGAATATGTTATTTGAATTTACATAATTCTCCGAGCAGCTCCAAAGCCACTTCTATAAATAGCTTTATTCAACTTGAGTGCAGACTCAAATGAAGAGAGAAGTCATAATCTCCTACAATGTTACATCTTTGTCTCTCATTGCTTCTCTTGTGCGCGTTTTCTCCACACACACGGACCCTCTCAATATCCACTCTTTGTGTATCGTGTATCGGGTTTGTTATGCGTGTCAGAATCGCCCGTTTTGTGATGAATGCCGGGTGCACGCTAGCCAATAGGAAGATTAATTTGTTGTTCGCTCGCCAGAACCACGTCTTGCACCATGGATGACTTTCCGCTGACTTTGTGGCGCTCCAAATGAAGTTGTTGTGTCGTACATTTTGGCTTGTCCCACTTTCAAGTTTCTGAGATTGGCCTCGAGGTGCTTTGACACATCTTCGCCTGCAGCTCAAACTCACACATCCACCAGCAAACACTGACAGAAACACACACACACAAACCCCCTCCTCTGAAATGTGCTTATCCTCAGCCTGATTTGCCTTGAAGTTTGGGCGAGAAGTGTTTTATAAGCTCTCGCTGCTTCTGCTTGGCTAGCCCAGCTGTGCCGGAGGACACACAGTTGATCAATGTGCCATCGCTGGCAGACGCAGGACTTTTCAGCAGCGCATGACCGACTCCAACCCGACTACTTGGGGTGTAATAATTCTATTTTGTGGGTTTCTGGAAGTCCAGAGGTTAGGCACAATGCTTGAAGAGCATCAGTGGTTTTTTGTTTTTTTTTTGCCTTGCTCGAGAAATTACATTTACAGGCAACTCCAGTTTCATTAAACTTGATGTTGGCACGGGAATTTGGAAAGGAAGGATGTGATATATTAGTCGAATGTTAATCCCAAAAGAACGATAAAATGTATTAGAAACCTAATGTTGTTGGTGTGTGGCCCTGAGCACAGAACAGCCCCTCTGTTATTCAGTATTCACTAACAGTAAAGTTTATGTGGTTTTAGAATTATTTCGCTACTCAGCCTTCTTCTTCTTCTTCCTCCTATGGTGAGTGTGCGCTGCTGGGCGCTACAGTATCCATAAAGCCAGCCCGCAGTCTCTCACCTCTCACCTCTCATTTCTCATAGTATTAATAATACAAAGGCATCCATAAAGTGGGAGCGGTGCTTGTATTAAAACACCACTGGCCCAGGATATATCCAAGGTCACCACAAGGCTGAACTGTTATTCTCCCCCGCACACGGTGAGAGGCAAACCGGCGGTCATTCCAAGAGCTGGAGGTGAGGGCCAAAACTGAAGTGCTTATTTCTCTCCCTCTTTTTTTTTAAAATATGCAATGAGCGAGCCATCGGAGACCTCTTTGGGTTGCGCGGTGTATAACCTTTTTATGCAACAGCGATGTCATCTGCATTCTTTGTTGTGTTAAGAAGAGTTAAATGACCACTCGGGATGGGTACGCTCTGACCTTTAACCCATGAGGATAATGAGTGAGATGAGCAGCGGCAGGTATAATAGACTGTTGAGGTTGATGGTATTATAGCAGGGGCCAAGTAGGCCTCTCATGCTCTCGCACGTCTTTGCTTTCTCTCTTTTTCCTCGTCGGTATAGATGATACAGACACAGAGGAGCAATTATAGAGAGAAACAGACTTCCATTTCCATCTGACAATGGAGTAAAAGGCCTTGGCCTCCTTGCTTAGGCATGCAGACAGCCAGAGAGTTACAGGAAGCTGCAGAGGGTGACAAAAGGCCAACAGCAAGCGGCATCTATTCTCAGACTAATAGTCCTCGCAGGTTTTAGAAATATGGAAAATGAATTTCATGATGTTTCTATTATTCATTAATTCCCAGACAGAAGAAGAGAAAAAGAAAAGGCGGAAGAGGCAGGCAGACGTCTGTGATTATTGATTACGATGCTGAAAATATAATGAACTGGAGATGAGGATTGAGCTTTCCCTCATACATTTGGTCGCCTCCCTGACTGTCACAGCAGCATGTCTGTCTTGTCTTCTGTCTCCGAAAGGGCACATTTGTTGTATCTGTACTGTTGTGTCAAGCAAAAAAAAGAAAAAAGAAGATCCTTTCTCCCCCTTTTAAACAATCACATGCCGAGGAATTCATTTGTCTTGGTTTAGCTTTGTCTAGGAGGTGACACACAAGCCGGAGCTCCTTTTGTTGCTCAAAATTGATGCGGCTAACAGCGTAATAAAAATGTCCAAAACTAGCAACGCTGTTTGAGGAAGAGCTTCTTTTGTTCCACGAGAAGCTCTTGTACAGAGGAGATAACTGCAGGGCCGGTGTTTGGTGGCAAGATTAATATGTTGCCCAGTTAGGACGGGGGTGTTGTCTGACTATGGTGTCACCATAAAAGCTCTTTCTTTGCATGTTCACGCCTTGATTGTGCTCATTGTAGTGGACGGTAAACAGGGCAGCAGACATCTCGCTGTATCCTGCTTTGGGGACAAATAAAGTGGCTGGTTTAAAATACTTAACTAAGGCAGCGCAACTTCAGCCGAGTGAGATGATAAATATCTTAGTTTGCAACTGCCTTCTTGAGGAATGTAGTTGATGAGTAGTTTGAGAAGCTTTGGGAATCATTTCTTACACAGATTTATTTATTTATTTAGCTGTTTTTTTTTTTTTTCCTTTTTTTAGTCTCATGACAAACAGTAACCTGACACGGCTGAATTACTGAACTGTGTCTGAGGACTAATGAGAGAAATTTCCCCAGAGAATCTTTATCTATTGCTCCTCAGAGAGCACCTTGGGGACTCTGCTTTTCCTGTCTGTCACCTCGACACTCACACAAACCCCGGGTCCACCCCACCTCCCGGCGCCCGATCTACCCCTCCGCCGCCGTCTGCCCGTCATCCTCCTCCTCCCCCTCCTCCCCGACTGCCTCCCCTCACTCATTGACACCCCTGTTTCCTCTAACACTATCATGTAGCACAGCCATTTCACTTTTGCACCTTGCAATTAAAACCAGAGAAGAGGCGGAGGAGAAGAATGCTCTAGTACTTCTACCACCGCCACCAACACCCCTCTTCCTCCTCCAGCCTTCCTATCAGCAACACAACCTTTCAGGGCTCCTTTTTTCTGTCTTTTTTTTTCCTGTCATACGTGCGATACACATGTACGTGTTAGAAATCCAGAGTTTACGAGAATGGCAGGCATGGAATTAATTAACAAAGGAAATCTCACCGCTGCTTTCAGTCGAAGTCGATAATTTAAGCTTTTTAGTTTCTCCTCCTATGATAGCAGGTATTGCCAACAGAATAATAATTTAATAAAAAAGGTGAAACAGTGAAGTTTGTTGTGCCAACTGGAGGTGTTGGTTCTCTCTTTGCTGCCTGACTGATTTAACTCTTGTCGACGGCGTAGTCTGTCGAGGGAAGCGGTTGTTTGGCGGTGGGCAATGCTGAACTCTTGTCCACAACACAATCGCATACAAACACAACGTGACACAGTCTCACGCACGCACACACGCGCACACACACACGCATTCGTGAAGTCTTTGATCATTTGGTGTTGCTATACTGACCTCTGCAGGATCCTCCCTCAGCTCTCTTGTGTAGTTTGAGTGTGTGTGTTGCCCGAGTGTGTGTTTTGTTGCGCAGGAAAGTCAGAATGTAGAGAAGATAACGCTGAAGTTGGTGACGGCTGCAAACAAGTCTGGTTAAGTTAATGAAACCACAGAGTTGCATTGTTTAACTTTATGGACACTGTGGTTCATTTTACTCCATTCTGTTGCTGGAAATACTCAGACCCTCTGAGAAACTACAGCCCCTGTTACATTGAAAGCTTTTTGAGAGATATATAGTTTAATCAGCAGCGATTTAAATCATCTAGTTGAAGCAAATGATCATAAGACAAACTGTACAACATAGAAAGTACTGCAGTCATGGAAGTACTTTAGTGCTGTACTCAAGTACCTTCTACGTTCTTAAAAAAAATAATTCAAGGAACCTGTCCCCAACACTTCATTTAATGCAAGTTGCAAGATAAAATTCAAATTTACTGTTGTTTTTGACATTAAGACACTAGCAATTGTCTCAACTTAATATTAAGTGTGATTTGAACTGAACTTTTTTGATTTAAATTAACTTCAAGTTGAGATAACTAAATAAATTTGACTTGATAGTTTGATTTTTCTTCAGTACGAGTTCAGGATTTTAAGCCTGCTGTTCTATCTTAACATACCTGGCCAATTTTAGACACTTCAGACTGTTATTTATAAACACCTTTGAAAAGTTAATACCCTGAACTCAATATCGTTTGATGATTGAACATAATTACTTTAGAAGTTGTCGCAACTCAAAATGATTGATGCAAACTCTTGCATAAAAACTTTTTTTTTAGAGTTTAGCATTACTTTACTCCATTTCAGAAGAAAATATTGTACTTTTTATTCTATTATGTCCATTTGCTACATTTAGTCACCAGTTGTTTTGCAGATTTAGTTTTAATAGTACCAAATACAATGAATAAATATATTATGCTGTATTATAGATTTAGATGAAGATTTATTGATCTATTAGGGGCAAGTCACAAGCAGAAAAACTATCTCAAGTAGCTGAATTACTTTTATTGGCTTCAGAATCCAATAATATACATTTGCCTGAAATATGGTATTCACTTTTGGCACTTGAAGTGTATTTTGATGGCATGTTTTGTAATTTTACTTCAGCAAAAGTGTAATTAGATGACTTTTACTTGTAACAGTGCACACTGTGATCTGATCTGTGTACTTTTAGTTGTTTTTTTTAATGGAATTTGAATATTTTCTGCCACATTCTTTGCGCTCAAAGCTAGTTCCTGCTTTGGAACATTTGCAGGACAACATACACACACATTCTCTGCTTTCAAATGCTGAGCGGTGCCATTTTCAGATGCTGCAGATGATGATCAGATGAACGAGGCCCTCCACATGTGGAACACATTGTCCACTGAGTAATCCAAAAGTTGTTCCAGGTAATTAGGACATCTCACATAATGCGGATAACCAGGAAATGACATTGCTTCTGTGGCTATTTTCCTGCCAGACAAGTTGGGATACATGTGAGAGTGATCTGTGGATGGTGGAAACTGCTCCACAAACAGCCCACTATGATCCTCACACACACACGCACACACACACACACACACACACACACACACACACACACACACACACGTACACAAACATCCATACACAGCAAGGTCTCATGGGAAAACATCATCACACATGGAGTCAGGAGATCACGGCTATGTAAACAGCGGCTCCTGATTAGCGATACATTACTGTTCAATTTTTTATTTGTTTCAAATTGGAAATCTGAGGGTTTTTTTTTGTGTGTTTTCTTGTATGCCACACTTCCTTGATATTAAACATGGATTAGCAATGTCTAAGCCAGACATGAGGGAGTGCAGAGGGACGGGGGTGGCACTGCTCTTTCCCCCCGTAGAGGCCATTGATTTCCCAGCTACTTACGCCCTGTTTGTATGTACAGACACACTGGAGTGTAAGCTTGTTAAATGTGAAGTGCTTCACCTGTCACCCACAGGTCCCAGTCTCATCTTGCTGGGGCTTATCAGCACACACATACACACAAAACAGGCTCTTTTTTTTTGCAAATCAGATTTAGATAGTCTACATGCTGCGGTATCAAGCATCCATCTATGATATGAGGATATTATGAGCTGGTGGATGACACAGAGCAGACTAAATGGGATGATCATCCATCTGGCATTCTTCTTCAGGCCCTCCGGTAGCATGGCCTCGGTTTTATTTTCGCTTTAATGCGCCACGGTTATGTATGGATGGTGTCTGGTTATGCATCTGATCTATTGTTGATAGTCTTCTTTGAAGCGGCTAAGAGCACGAATCAAGATCTCTTGTGTAGATTAAAATTCGTGTCAAGCCACATCAATCATGTGATTACTCCCTATCATTTATACTTTTCATCTTTAGCGAATAGAGTTCAGTCCGAAACTAAGAGAAGATCCCTGCAGGCGCTGAAGAAAACAGAAGTTTGTATTTCTGATCAAGTGAGCTCTCTGTCTGGCCTTGGTGTTCGGTAGTGAAGGATAGCCCAGGTGATTACAGTCTGTACTCTGCTCCATCTTATTACACCAAAACATCACTGGCCCCCTTCTCCAAATATATCATAAATAATTATTACGGAGTGCATGTTCAGTGCTCTGGGCTATGGATATAACTTGTTTAGTTTCAAACACAGCCCAATCAATATAAGCCTGTCATCTAAAATTTATGAGAACACCAGCTTGTATTTTATTTATCTGCTTATTTATTTATTTCATTTGACTGCCTGCTTTCGGCCTCTTATTCTTAACTAATCTTGCTGATCTTTGCATGTTTGTGTGGGTGATTTTTGTAATTTTCTTTCAAGAAATCGCACGTACCTTTGTGTGTGTGTGTGTGTGTGTGTGTGTGTGTGTGTGTGTGTGTGTGCACTTGCTCTGCAGCTCGGTCCGGCAGGCAGCGGCACTCGGGGGACCCTGGAATTATGGATTGAGGACAGGAGTCATGCGATGATTGACAGCCGCATTCCGTTGGAGGTGATTAGGTGCACGAGGCCCAAAGAAAACAGACATGATGGAAATTTCAACATCCCTACTCTAATTTCTACCACGGGTAATTATGATACATGATGATCTGCAGACATCATTGGCCACACAGTCGGCTGTGTTCAATCTCTCCTGCTGTCTCTCTTGCTCTCTCTTTACCTCAGTGACCCGCCGGCACACACACACACACAGACACACAGACACACACACATTTCCATGCAAACTAGTGGTGTCAAAAAGCAGAGCGGCTTCCTAAAAGTATGGAAAACTGAAATTGCTTTATTATTTTCTTTCGTAACTATGTCCATCTGCAACAAAATCGACATACCAGCACTTTTGAAGCTTAGTAATTACCATACAATGTATTATTGTATTCAGTTAATGTGTGCATAAAACCAAAGTGAAGCAGAAATGGTCATTTTCAGACATCAGTTCTTACATGCATGAAACAAAGGAAGGTTAAGAGATGCATGTCGGCAGGTCACTGTAAACAATGAAAGTTTTTTTAACAGTTTTAAGCTGTAGTTTTCGGAATGTTCAAATACAGATTATAACTTGTAAAACCGCACAAAAACAGATCGGTTTGCATGTTAACTGCAAAAACACTGTAACATCCACAACAAAATTCTGTATTTTCACAAATTGTAATTTGTTCTTTCACAAATTACCCCTTTTTAAAAGTAAAATTAGCATAATTTTACAGATGTAATTTGAAAGAAAAAATAAGTATATTGAAGAGCGGGAAATAGCAAATAAATGTAAAGTCACTGAAAAGAAATGTTAGTTTACTTGTTGCCTACATATGATCCACATTAATAATTTGCAAATGGTAATTTCTTCTTCTCCAAATTGCACATTTTTTAAGGCAAAAATAGCATTATTTTAAGGATGTGTGCTGTTATTTTATTTTAAAAAATGTATATTAAGGAGAGAAAAAAGTAAATAAATGTAAAATTACTAAAAGGAAATGTTAATTTACATTTACAACAAAGAACAGTCTAAAATTGTCAAAAGTCTCTATTTTTACTCATGGGAATTTTTATTTAATGTTGGAGTGCAAAGTTAGGCTATTTTTTTGCTGAATAATTTTACAGATATTTTCTGTTATTTGAAAGTAAATAAAAGTATATATATTAAAAGTATCTTGTTGATTGTAAAAAAAAAAAAAGTCTAAAAAAGGAAAAGCCAAAACTACAAATAACATCTGTATCAAATGTCTGCATTTTTACAAAATAATAATTTCTTCTTTTACACATTAGACTGTACAATTACACTTTTTAAATTGTATTTTAAAAAACAAAAATATCATTACTTTACAGATAGGTGCCATTATTTGAAACTGAAATTATATATATTGATCATGGAAAAATAACACATACATTTGTTTTTTGTAAAATTACAGAAACAAATATTGATTAAAAAACCTAACAAATGAACTGATAGAAATTGTAAATAACATGCACAGTGAAAAATCTGTATTTTTACAAATGGTAATATATTCTTTTACAACATTTGATTATAAAATTACATTACTGTTTATTGTGTTTTAGTCAGCAAAAATATCAGCTACATCTGTAATTTTATTTTCTCAGAAATAGTAATTTTATTCTTGAAATATAGCTGCCAGGTTTTTCAAGGATTTCTACTTCTTTTTCACCGTGTTCATGCGCATCGTGTTTTTTCCTCCAGTCTCCTTTCTTTATGCCAAGCTAAGCTAACCAGCCACAACTACATCCTTAATGGCTTCCCATCGAGCTCCCACTAAGAAAATGAAACCATATTTTCCCCAAAATGTCTTTTAAACAACCTTTACACAGAATTTAGAGTTGGACCTTCGCTCTTAAGTATCACATTCCCTCTAAGTAAACTAAAACTGCGGTTGGAGCCATTGTACGCTTTATTAATGGCGAAACTAATCAGGATGGAATTTAACTGCTGCGTTAAATCACGCCACACACCATCCAGAAATCAACAATCTAAACACACACTCACTCAAACACATCAAATTCAGTGTAAGTGTACCACCGTTGCTCCCAGAGCCACAGTGGAAGTGTTGGAATCAGAAAGTTGCAATATTCCAACAGCTTCTCTCAGCCCTTCTCAAAAGCTGCACGTCCTGCTTTCTCTCTCCCCCATGTCAGGTGCGTTTAGCATGGCTTTGAACGCCACGCCGCCATATTTTATTGAACACTTTGTTGGTTGATGCTGCAGCCCTCCACAATGCCTGGAGATGGGCTCATGTATTAGAGATGTGAGCTTCGGACGAGGGGCTGGCGAGAAAATATGAAAAGATGAAGAAGTTGGGGGGGCTGCTTTTCTCCGTTTTAGGGAGCTGTGTGGACGTCGTCGTTGTTTAGCATTTCGGTATTTGCTTGCTGCAAAGAAAAATCCATGAGAGCTCTCACAGATTCCCTCTCAAGGATAAGAGCTCTGTTCTCCCTGATGTAGCTCACTGTTGCACATTGACTTGTTTTCTCCAGCAGGTTTGTCTATATTATTGTGGGGTTTTTTTCAAGCTATTCCTTGAATCTCTACTCAGTTTTGACAGTGTGAGGTATTCGACCACCAGGAATTAGGAGCCTGACAGTTATATTCTCCACCTTCTTTCTTCCAAACTGTTGCTTTATCTTGTTATGACATTTCAGCCGGGCATAAGAATAACTATAAGACAAATGCAGGCTTGGACCGTATTAACATTAGAAGTCATCTGCGTGACCTTTAGCTTTCAAGTGAAACACATTCTTGAGTGCTGCATGTATAGAACAGAGTCTATTTGCATATCTAAGGTTAAACCCAATTGCCCCTTATATACAGAAGGTGAGAAAATACTGATTAATCCCCCGAAGGGTGAGTGTAAAACACATATCTGCAACCTCCTGATTGTAATGTGTAGCAATAGGAAAATTAGACACTGAAATGTGTCGGGCCTTAAATTAGCGCTCCATATTTTAGTGCCATTTTCAACAGTTGCAAAGGCCTCCACAGACAAGAGGCATCTCACTTGTTGTCAGACAGCCTCCTATCACCTCTGCATCACTTTTAATGCATTTGCATAAGATCTGCATTGAATTTCAGACTATTTTCTTTTGTTTTGAGGTTGCATCTTTTCATAGATTTACAGCTACATCGTGTTAACAGTAATCCCAGACGAGTTATTACAAATGTTTGCATAGCTGTTTGGATTCCTGACAAAGTGCTACCATAAAAACCTTTGCTTTTTTATTGATTCCCGTTCGCGGTTACTTATTTGTTTGCTGTAATTACGGCTGCATTCTTCTACCACGGTCCCGCAGCCAAACAGATGTTTCATTTACAACTAACAATTACACGCCGAGGAATCTTGCAGAGAGGGAAGAAGCATGGGGTTTATTTAAACAAAAATCTTCACTTGACATGTCCTCTCTCCGGCACCTCGCAGATTTATTTGAAGCGAAACAGTTTGTGCTGATTCTCTCATTTACTTCTCAACCCCCATCAGTCCGGGGAGCAATAATCTGGCTTCCTGTAGACTAAACATAAAATTAAAATGCAATCTGGTTCTTCTGTATGTTTTATAGAAATCTGGAAAAAAAAAAAAAAAAAGAACTCACATCAGCGACTTTTATAGATAAAAGGGCCACGGCTCGCCCAGTGAAAAGACGGATAAAAAATGAATATATCTCTTTTTTCTCTTCCTCTTTTTGCCTTTGCATATGTTAGAGCAGCTTGATTAACGGCAGGGCCGACCAAAAGCTAATTATTTTATTGAGTTGTGGGACGAGGCGGGATCCCACCCCGGGGATTTGGCTTTGGCTTTGGCTGCAAAATAGAAAAGGGCCCCACATGCGATGTGTGATTTCTCCTTCCTCCTGGTGCCCGTCCTGCTCACTGACAGCAGGATGAGCCCCAGGTATGGGTGGGCTCATCTCTCGTCTATCAATAAGGAGCTTACTAGCTGTACTGGAAATGGGAGGGAATACAATACCGTTGCAATTTGATTTTAAGCCCCACAGGTCAATCTCCTGAACCCCTTTTTCAGGTGCTGCCTTTTATCATTCTTTCTCCCCATCCCTCAGGTCTCTATTTAGCTTCCAGAGTCTCTATCATTCTCTCTCTCTTCTGCCATCTCTGACTCATTGTCGCTCGCTCTTTTTCCACTTTCACTGTGCTAAACTGTTGATAAAAGTGTGATTTTATTCTTTTCTTGAAAGGTTTGTGGTTAAATCAAAATATGCAGCACTCACAAGTTCAAACTGGGCATATCATAATGGCATTTCTTGATTATATTAGTTACTTTTGCACTCATTTGCAGTTCATTATTTTTACATTTTCAGTTGTGCTACAGTTTGACAGCTGCAAATTGAAAAAGTCGCACTTTAATGAACATCCCTACTAGTTTTCATTTGCAAACATAACTTTGACATCAAATAATACAACGTAGCTCCACTTAGTCTCTCAATAACAACCAAAACATTGACATTTGATAATGGCGATAAATGCTTCATTTTGATGATTTCACTTGCTTTTAAAAGAGTATTTTTCTTTACTCAATTGGTAGTTTTTACCATCTACACACGTGTGCCTTTAAAGTTATTGCTTTTACTAAATGCTTAACATGTAATTCTCATTTCAGATCATGTGAACGTACTTTACACTCACAGTTTTTGAGAACTGTGACTGTACATGCGGGTTTATTGTGACCTGCTTCTGCATGGAATCTTTATTTTGAAGAGTTTGTCAGCTCATGTGTCGCTCAGAAGTTGAGGAACTGATCGTTTGGCATTTCACTCGTGGTTTTAACTGAATGTGTGGCTGCTTGTAGCTTTTGGTTTTGTTTTGTATTTTATTCGTTTTTATTTGAGTTGGATTGAGTTGGATTCTTGATTTCTCAGTGATGTTGAGGATATACATACATAAACTCAATTTTACATGTTTTAAGGAGATGTTTTCGGTTGTTGACAACACTGCTGTCTTGTCTGTTCTTCTTGTGCATGCAGAAATTTGGAAATTGATGCAGTGAATGTCACATGAAGGTTTCTTTTTATATGTCTTGCTTTAATATTATGCAAGGAAATGGATTTGTCAAAGCTTTACGTTTGCATTTAGTGATTTATACAGACTAATTTAGTAAAGTGAGGAATTAGGGCACATAATGAAGTGATACATATCGCCTGCTATAATCTGCAGTATTTCGTATGTGTCATTTTGCTTTTGTGTGTGTGTGTGTGTGTGTGTGTGTGTGTGTGTGTGTGTGTGTGTGTGTGTGTGTGTGTGTGTGTGTGTGTGTGTGTGTGTGTGTGTGTGTGTGTGTGTGTGTGTGTGTGTGTGTGTGTGTGTGTGTGTGTGTGTGTGTGTGTGTGTGTGTGTGTGTGTGTGTGTGTCCCTGCATGTCTTTGTCTTGCGTCGCTGTATCAGTAGAATCTGACTGACCTCACACCCCTGTCAACAAGATGTGGCCGCTGGGTTGAAAGCTCTTACCGGAAAAAAAAAAAAAAAAACCTTTATTCGCCGCTCTGTTATCAAAGCTGGGGTGTGTGGTGGACAACAAATTGGCTCCTTCATGTCTCCCTCCTCTCCAAATGCTAAGGTTAGGCTTTAATTGTGGCACCTGGGTTGGAAAGCAGCCGAGTTATAGACAAAATAGCGATGCTCATGTCAGCGGACGTGTTGTGAATAGTTCACATAATACCAGTGTATACACAGTGGACACGGAGCCAGCCACCTTTGCTCCTCTCCCCTGTTCTCGCTGAATAAGAATCTGACATAAATTCTGCACATATAAAATTAGTAAATGCCACTGTAGCCGTAGTTAAATATCACACAAACCCCCGGGGAGGGAGGGAGGGGTGAGGAAAGGAAAGGAAAGGGAGGGAGTTACCTTGGCCTATTTTTTTTTTTTGTGTGTGTCGGGGGGAGGAAGAGGGGAGACTAGCAGAAGAGACAGTGGGAGGTTAGAGAGGAATAAAAGGGTGAAGGGGAAAGGAAAGGAAACAGCTGTACATCATCAGAGAGGGTGGGGAAGGAGTCGCCGCTTTCAGATATGGAGCTGTCACCCAACACTCCCCTCCCCTCACCGCCGCCGCCGCCGCTCCCCCCTTCCCTTTCTTCATATTGAAACTATCAAATAAAACAGTGTCGTGCAGAAACTTCTTTCTCCAGCCTCTCGTATGCCATCATTAGAGGTTAAGTGCAGTCTAATCTCTCCCCTAATAAAGTTTCTTTGAAGTGAGGAAAAAGGGGTGGAGTGGGGCCAGGGGTTGTTCACACAGGCTATTTAGTAAATTAGCTCAGCAGAAGCATCACTGGCAAAGGCTGGAATCTGCTCAGTGTGAAATCTGAACCGCACTCATTCAGCCGGGTTGATTATTGACACAGTTCTTAGTACATTCGGAGCTGTGTTTGCTCCAGAGTCCAAGACTGGCTTTTGTCAGCTAGTCACATTCAAGTGTACTTTTAATTTGGCTGCATTTTTTTTGAATGGAAACATGAATGTTTAATATTCTGAAAGGTCAACACAACACTACCAAGCAGTGACAGTCGAATGGAGAGTTATTTGAGCTTTTATGTAGATGTTCTCACTTTATTCCTCTTCTGTCTTCACTGCACAGCATTAACAGTTTTAACATTCTCAACCTCAAAATATGCCAGAGGGTGTAAAAAACATGTTATGTTTTCTAAAAATTGTCAAAATCACGCCATGTATCAGAGCGAGAAACTGGAAAAAAAATAAAAAAATTGTTGAATTTTCGACTTTTTAACAGTCTGTGAACTACTATTATCTTGCCAATCTAAGCGTAAAGTCTTGACATTTCATCAAAAATGTGTTAATTCCACATCACATTTGTAAATTTGCTCTATAGTAGACAGTATGCTCTAACCAGATTCTGTAAAAAACGAAAAATTCTGTCTTCAGCACAATCATGACAGCTTTTTCTGACAAAAATTCAACAACTTTGTGACTGAACTAGGCTGAACTGCAGAGTGTGTTTATACAGAGCAGATAAGAGACAAGCATGGAAACCAAATGTAAATGTAAAGAATTTTTTTTAAAAGTAAGTAGTAAATTTATGTAGATACTATGTGGAGCCCCTGTTTTTCTCCCAAGTATTGGTAATGTCTGTGGGACCTTGAATTTTTTATTTTTATCACATATGTAATCAAAGATTTTCCACAGTTTTTTTCTTTTTTATGATTTATGCATTTGTCATAGTTGTGTTGTTTCTCTAGAGGTGCAGGACTTTATATTGCAATGAAAACTAGGCCAAAGTGAGAAAAATGTGACAGGAACACAAGCTGTTTTCATTCACCATTTCCACATTCTTTTCATCAGTTTCCCCTGCATCCCTTCCTTCCTGCACTCACTGTGTTCTACCTGCTCTTCCCTCCATTCCTGCATTTTCATACCAGCCTGTTGCTTCCGCAGCCTGAGCCTGGCACAGTGCCAGCGCTGGGCAGGAATGCCCCCCTCCTCATTAATTTACCAACAGATTGCCGAGGGCTGCTCACCGTTCACAGACGGAGGGAGGAGGGCGGGAGGGTGTTTACAACAGTTAAGTGACGAACTGACAGCCATTAAAGCCTTAATGTTGCGCAGCATCACGGAGCGAAGGCTCGGCTGCCCCGTTTTGTCTGGAACGTGTGATGATACGGCAGCCAGTGCCACTGCTTGCTGTTGGCATTTCATCTTAATTGGAAGTCCTGGGCACCTGCCAACACCAGCAGCCAAGATGCAACAGGTCTGAATCACACAGGCCTGCCAGGAAACAAATACATGCAGATAAATTCACTCAACAAGTGCTATAGCTGCTAGAGTGAAATATGCATACTATAAAACCCGTATGTGGGTTAATTTAAGCTCCTTAAGTGTCAATAATTTTAATGAAGATTTATTATTGGCTACGTGTGTTCAAACTGCAAATACCTGCAACACATTTTCTGATAATTGCTCAATTTCTCTCTAAAGACATGGATTTAAACTTAAGGTGGATTTAAATCTACCTATCGTTTCCTTGCTATCCCTTCATTAATAGAAGCATAATGCACAATTTACTGTCCAAACTGTTTTTGTTCAGGCACCTTACCTGATAGAGCGCAGTCCAATGTGGTAGTGATTTGCAGAGTAAATGTTATTGCACTCGCATGCATCAACACCACATGTTTCTGGTGTCTTTTGCTGGAAAATTTCGCCTGGAAGTGGGGGCCGAAATTCCTTCTCCAAAGGGATCATGTTAAATTACTCCAAACCGTTTAGTGTCCAGCGCACAAAATGGCATTGCTTGACCATATGGAACCCTTTATGTAGTGTTTTCCTTGTTGATATACAGAATCTATAACCAATGATAATGACCTGCAGGTGTTGGGACGGATGAGGCGTGGTGTCGGCCGATGACTTGATGGCTTCAACATGACTTGTGTGCCCAATTCTCATGTTGTTTCCTCGCCCACTACCTGTCGTAATGGGAAGTTTATGGCTACTTTATTCCGCCCAGTTATGGGTAAACTGGCAGGAGGATTTAGGTGGTAGATTTGTAATTACCATGAGAAGGTGAGTACAGTACTGAGGGGGTTCAAAGAAGCTCAGCGGGGAGTTAAGTTCAAATCAAGAACTGTGAACTCCAGTGAGGCCGCTGTTCATGTTAAAACTGTAGTAAACAATGTCTTGAAAAACCTAATTTAAAAATAAGAAATGTTTGATTGATGCACAGATGGTTCCCTGCTCCCATTCTATTGATTAGCTCCTGCTAATTCATGCAAGAACGAACTGATTTCTTTGATTTCTGAACCGCCCACAGCCTTAATTATACCTGGCAGCGACTGAAAGAATCGCATTAAAACAATAAAAGTGTGATAACTGCATCTACATTTGGAAGCCTGAACATCTGGTGACTTGATAATCACTGATTTTTATGCATGTATATCCCGTTCTAACAACAAATTACCAATGGATGGATGCATTATGTCACAGCTCCTTCTTCTCAACTCAAGAAAGGTGAGACATCTGGATTTGAAGGGGAGATAAACAAGAAAAAAATAATTCCTTTAACGGACACAAGCTGAATGAAAGTTTGAGAGCAGAAACTTCTAATGTATATATGGAAAAACGTGTCCTCGAGGAAAGGCAACATACCGTCACTGACCGGCAAAAAAACCTCAGCAAGGCGGTGACAAATTGCCTCACAGGGCAACTGGCCGAGTTTTTTTGAAAGCCCAATTTGTCGTCTCCAATAAAGGCCATTGTTGCTCAACAGTCTAGGCTCATTGCCCACTGGCTGCTTAGAGCCAAAATGATTGGATGTAATGTCTGACAGCTGTTGGAGGCTACATGAATTGAGTCAACTTCTACGTGTCAGGCCAAGTTTCTCGACATCAATATGTATAAGGTGAACGGAGAGGCTGAGGCGACTGCTTTGCAACAAATGGAGGACTGCCTGTTGTGGTAACAAGAGGCCCCATCTGGCGCTGCTTTTGGTTCCCCAGGCTCCATGTGTAGACAGAGGAGAGTTTGGCGAAGGGGAGGAAGGTTTTGAGGGTGTTGTGTGGCTGCAGAAGGGACACCTCAGGGCTCTGGAAGCAGTTGGGTGAGAGAGTGTCGAGGTCAAGAGTGTGGACTATGGACTACCTCAGGCGCCCAGAGTGTGACATTTGGGTGAATGTCGGTGCAGTGATGGAGATGGGTAGGCATGACATTCACCCTTATGTGTTTGTGTGGAGGCTGGTCCATTTTATTTTACATCAGTAACTTAATTTTACTGGTAAAAAAGGGTGTATTTTCCCCGTTAGGATGGCAAACGGCCACCCACGTTATCCTTATATGTGGGCATCCCATTGGAAAATCCCACATTTGCACATGAAGTGAAACCACAAACATCAAACTAGTCATCGCTGCAGTCATTTACTGACAACGTGTTCCCCGGTTTGTGCAATGGACCTTTCTCAGCAGACATTGTTAACTTCAGCAGACAAAGCACATGTGTAAGTAATAACAATAATGATTCCACTCAAGTGTCTGAGAAATCCATTCACTGAGCCAGCATGCGCAATACCAGAGCTCTTCACCTGGCTGACCTGAATGGAAAGCAGCTATTATTGGTTTTATTAAACACATTAGGTCAAAATGTCTGCTACAACTAAAGCCTGTGATCATAGAGAGGATATATTATTAGTATGTACATTGTACTCCAACCGCTGCTGTGTTATTATTATTGTGATAGCTTGTGCATTTGTCTGGTTTTAATGGGATGCAGAGAGTTTTGAGAAAGAGCAAAATTCAAATACTCATCTTTAGCCACAAATAAGATGTCAACCGTCTGAGCCCGAAGAAGTTCCTGGGTTTTTTTTGTTCAATGTGGGCTCATTTTTCACTGCAATATAAAGTCCTGGCTCTCTATGGAAACAGCACAAGCATGTCTAGAAGCAGAGATGACTTGGAAGTGTCTTCTTGGCAGCATGACAGTTGTAATGCCAAAAGTTCTAGAAAAGAAAAATGAAAGTGGAAATTCTATGATTATTTTACAAATAATGCAACAAAACAACACACAAAAAATGTAATCGATATCGACAGCATGTTTCCAAGCGCCTCACATGAAAAAAAAAAAAAAGGACAAAAATGCGGATTTTTAAAATTTGGTTCAGTGGTAACACCGCCTGCAGTTCAGCCAAAAAAATTCAGTTTAGCAAAAAAAAGGAATTTTTTGTCATGTGACCTCTGGTTGCAGCTGAGGTAATAATGGTTTTTTGGTCTCACCAAAGAATGCACATTTATTATGTTTTTGCTCCGTTTTGTAAGCACAAGCACATTTTAGGTGAGTTTTTACTACTACTTTTACTGAACTATCACAATTGTCAGCTGTTACAGATACTGAGGAAATTACACATCACACATAATATGCTCGATACGTATTGAAAAGCCAAAAATCAGATATTTCTGTTTCAGTGAAATGGCATCATTTTGGCAACTGCTTCAAAAGGAAACAAGCCTTTCAATTCTGCTTGTGGCTTTTGGGCTTCGGAGAATTAATCCTAGCTTGAGTCAGGCTTAGGTCGAAGTTACCTGAAGTTAAACTTAACTGATAAGCATTTGAAAATGTTTGGTGTATTTGTCAACGCTGCTGCAACCACCACCTTTGCAAAAGAGAAACATAATATTCAAATTATAGAGACTTTGTGTTTATTGTGTGATCAATACCTGCGTGTCTTATCACCTTTTTGCACACGTCTTTATTCATGTGCAGGTAGACGTTTGTATGAAGTCACCTTCTCCGGGCTCCTTCCTGTGCCCTGAGATGCGAGGAGGATCAAAACCCTGGGCTTTTAGTGGATTTCTGATCTCCGTCACTGATTATCCAGCCGTTAGCACTGTCTGTTTGTTTGATTTCCTCTATCGATTAAAAGCCTATCCCCAATCAAACAAGCTTTATTGATGAAACAACACAACCTGCAGGTCTCTGGATAAACAAAACACGGCTGCAATCTGTTCTGGAAAAAAAAGCTAAAAAAGTCTCCACATTTCATCACGACTGAAAGCACCGCTGTGGTTTCCCATAAGAGACTTGCAGAGGAATTATCTGTGACAGCACAAGCAAAGACATGTGATTAGAAGCCATATTGCCAGTGTTGCCATCTTTTACATACAATATTTATCCTATTGATTTCTTTTGATTAAAAATCTAAGCAGTCAGCGTCGGCTTGTCAGTGTGAAAATCTTCATATTTCCCTCCTTTGTGAAGGATGTGTGTCATGCGGATTAATATTTCAAAGTCTGGTAATTCATTTATGACAGGCAGGGCTTGTTACCGGGGAAGAAGAAAATGTTTTCACAAGCCATATTGTGAAAGAACAACAACCGTGTTGCCGTGTTGATGTTTTCATTTATGTATTTGTCAACGAGGTGCCGCGAAATTGCCGACGAGGGAGTCGGAGAGCGAGATGAAAAGCCAACGTGCTAAATAATACAACAAATTACGCTTCAACTTTTCCTTTCCTCTGTGTCGGGAGAACAGATTTGAATATCTATTATTTACACAAACATCTTGTTAGCTAAAGAGTAAGTCGTTTGTTTACTAAATATGTGTTTTGGGGTTGGTTGGAAAACACTGCGGTTGCATAATTCATGCAGTCAGGAGTTGTTTGTTCATGTAAGTCGAGCGTTGCAAAATGTTGTGGTGTCGAGCACATCCCTGCACATTAAAAATAGACTAGTGCAACACAGCAAAAGCTCCTGCATTCCAGTCGCTCATTCAGACTCGCTTGCACACATTAATATTGCAGATTGTACGCTGGCACGACAAAGCTTTGTGTGTGTTTGCGTGCGTGTGTCTGTTTTCAACTGGGTTCACTAATGCGCCTTGCCTTAGAAAACAGAAGGATTTTTCTGCTTCTTCTTCTTCTTCTTCTCCTTCCATCCATCCCTGCTTCCAAGCACCCCTACCCCCCCCTACCGAAAATTAATCCTCAATTTTAAACGTCTGCTCTGCTAGCAGATCAGGCCAGGTGAGAGATTGTCTTCTCTTCCCGCCTTCGGGGCATCTCAAGCTCCATTTAATCCAAATGCCAATTTGTAGCACACAAATAGGACGAGGCTGGAGCCGGCTGCACCAGGGTTGGCTGGCTTGTTTGGGCATTTTTGTGCACATACAGTACAAAGGTGTGTAATTATCGGCATGTGTGCGCGCGTGCACACGTGAGTTCCTCTGTATGAGGGTTTACACCGGGCCCTCTCAGCTTGGTGCATCTATAATTGGAGAGCAGGGAGCGTCCGGAGGTGTGGGGTTGTCAGTCACTGTTTAGGTTGCCCCGGGGCCCCTGGCACTCCTGTGGGTATCAAAGTGGCGCTAATTAAATGTGGGCCCCGCTGCACGGCCCTCCACATCACGGGGCCAATGGAGAGCCCCCGCTCGGCTGTCCTCCTCGTGCCTTTGAGATTCTGCTGCTTGCACTAATTACCCATTGTCCAATTGACTTGCCCATTCTCACACACGTTCAACACACATTTCATCCCCTCTCCCCACCCCCACCCCCACCCCCATCCACATCCACTAACCCCCCACCCTCCCCTTCCTATATTTATTATTTTATATTTTCCCTGCCCACTCTGTCTTTGGCTAGCCGGCCTAATTAATCTTATGGAAATCTCCTCCAGCCAAGGTTGGCCTCCGATGTTTGTAATTTGATTTGGGGATGATAAAAGTGAAAGCCTGGTTCTGGGATGGTGAGGGAACAGTGTCATTTCTCTGTCCTCTCGCCCGTCCCCCTCCACATCCCAACACTCGGGAGACGCGTGGGGGCTATCAATCTTTCCCACGTGCCCAGCAAACTGATATCCCAGAAAATTAACTTCAATTAATAACAGAAATCCCCTGATGCGGCCGTGGAGGCAAGCCGGGGCTTTGAAGGAGAACCTTCAAAGATGTCTCTCTGCAAGTCTTTTATAGGCCAGCTGGGGAGGGGTTTTCTTTTCATTATCATCAACCACCATTTGAACACTCACTTTTTCTTTTTCTTTTTTTTTTTTTTTTTGGTCCGTGGCTGTGGACATTTAAATAAAACCGCTGTCAACACAAAAAAATCGATTAGATTCCCTCTGGCTAGAAAAGCAAAAAAACAAAATGGCTGCTCATTATGAAACTGCTGGCCTTTTTGCCGTTGTGTGCTCAATAAGTCTCAGACAAGACCTTGTTTGTATGAACTGCATAACCACTAAGGTCTGCCATCACATTAGCTTATTGCTGTTTAGAGCCATGATGAGTTGGAAACCCCTTTGGGTAAAGATGAAGGTTTGACTTTAATACAGTATTGATACCAGCTCTGGGTCAGGATTTACTGTATTTGGATAGAAATCAGAAAATATTGAATTATTTGTAGATAAAAGTTTGACTCTGACAGGCTTTAAGGCTTTGACCTGACCTTTTAGAAAACTACGCAGGTTTAAAACCACTGCACCCACACAAATGTTTTCACTTACCTCTAGTAATTAGACCTCTGCGTGCTTGATCGACAGCTCAAAGGTGCCCCTTTTTGTTTGCTGCACCTATTAGGGCCCCAGAAGTTGCACTTTTATTGTTCTTATTGGTTCATGGAATTTGGTGACCTTGAGTAACTCCACCCAACTTCAACCATCGTAGCCAGAATAAGTGAAAACACCTTTGTGGTTATGCACAGCCCTTAATGTTTAGCAATTAGCTCGTATTTAGCCGCAGAATACAAAAAAGCTTCAAATGTACTGCAGATGTCAGCTTTGAGATGAGGTAAATACTGGACTTAAAGTTGTCCTGATTGGTTTTGGAGTTTAGTGACCTCATGTGACTCCACTCAACTTCAGAATAAGTGAAAACACCTTTGTAGTTGTGCACTGCCGTCCTTTAATATTTACCAATTAGCTCACATTTAACCATCATAGTCAGGTTTGATAAAGACTTAATTGCAGATTTTAGCTTTGGAATTACTGAAATATAGTATGTGAAGTTTCATTTTCATTGTTCTTATTGGTTCAGGGAGTTTCCTAACCTCTACCCAACTTCATCTAGCATTGCCAGAATAAGTAGTTTATGGTTACAGTCCTTAATATTTAGCAATTAGCTCACATTTAGCCACCATATGCAAAACAGCTTCAAAAGTATTGCAGATGTCAACTTTGTAACGATTCAAATAGTGGATTTAAAGTTGCACTTTTCATGGAGTTTGGTGACCTCGTGTAACTCCACCCAACTTCAACCAGAGCAATGGACTAATTAGCCAGAATAAGTGAGAACACTTCCTTAATATTTAGCATTTAGCTACCATTTAGCCACCATACACAAAAAGGCATCAAAAGTATTGCAGATTTCAGCTTTGAAATCAGTTGAAGATTGAAAAAGAAAATCATTTAAACCTCCCTTTCAATGCATTAAATCAATTCTAAATCCCATTTTTATAATATGTCATAATCTTAGTCATTTTATTGCCTTAAAAATAACTGCCTGGAGCAATAAATGGTTGGAGGAACAAATTCCTCCACGCTTGTTGTCCTCACACACCCCTTTAACATCTTTTTCCCTTCCCCACAGAAGCAGCTTTGCTTTAAGTGGCACAAATACAACAAATACACCATGCTTATCAAGTCACAGTCCTCTGCCACCCCGGCAATAAAATACAATTCTGTTTTCTTCACGCCGCCTTCTGGAGTGCTAGTATGCCATGGCGGTCACGTCTGGGGAGAGAGAGCTCTCTGCTTATTTATTTGTGGCTGTTTCCTCACCTGTCAGGATAAAGAGGGCAACACGGAGCCAGTCTGAGAACATAATTTCACTCTGAGTGCCTTAGCCTGAAGCGCTGAACACACACACACACACACACACACACACACACACACACACACACACACAAATCCAGCAGACACGCACATACTGTATACACACACCCTCACACTCCCTAGCAGTGAGAGTGGCTGTTGACCTGCTGAATAATGCTTTTAGACTGGTGGAGCAGTGCAATGTGTGAGTGTCTGCACGTGTATGTGTGTGTGTTTGTGTGCCTCAGAGTGGGTGGTTAGCAGCTTAACCCTCCCGCTGACTCCTGTTAAGGGCTAAAGGGATCCATGTCAACAACAAGCAATAAAGAAGATGCCTCATCCAGAGAGATACGGAGGAGGCTGCACATACACAACCCGATGCACGTCCGGAGTCGCAAACACACACACACAAACACACAACAGACTTGTCTCAAATAAAATATAGATAGAGGTAAGAGTATTTGAAGGGTCTATTAGTGCAGGCTGTCGGGGAGTGATAGGGGTGGGATCAGTGTCACAACTCCACTCCGCTCGGCTCGGCCCTGCTGCACGCTGCGGGGAGCTTGGAGCGCTGCCAGCTGCCTGTTTACAAGCCAGACGTGCGTTTGATACTGGGCTGCTACCACTTGATAGCAGCCAAATCCCCTTTCAGCGAAAAAATAAACCAGAGGGCTTCCTCTGAAGTGGAATAGGCCAGAGCAGAGCAGCGCAGCTAAGCCAGGATGCTGTCTGAGAGCTGCTGAGTCAGTGTGTTTGGCCGCCCGGGCGACTCGCTCACAGGATGAATGGTTTGTTGACTGCTGGATTGACTGAGTAACCGACTGGGACCGGTTGGTTTGTTTGACTGGGCCAATCAGCCAAATAAGTCCTGCATTTATCATCCTAAATGATTAATTTAGAGCCTTAGTTTTTGTGTTTTCTTGGAACAAGTGACAAAACTGTCAGCTGTTTCTCATTAAAAGTAACCTGTTTCTGAACTTTTCAGGATTTTTCAAGTGACTTTCTGTTTATTGGTGGAATAATGTTTCTAGTTTGTCATATTTTTTTCTGCACTGTATTCCCAAAATGTAATGAATTTGCGCTGCAATAGAATCAAGCTTTTTGTAATGCGCCGAATTGTTCCAGGGACCAAAATAAAAACATCTTAACTGCATGGAGAGGAATGTAGCTAACTGCTCCACTAATTCCTCTCTGTCCTTTTCACCCTTTCAACGCGATTTACAATAAACCACCGCTGTGTTTCACTCCTAAAATCACTCCCCTTTTACACTCAACCCTGGAGACGTCATAATTTTTCAGGTTTCAGTTGCACACTCCTGTGCATGCTGTACTGCTGGGTCTGGATTCTCTTCTCTGCAAGTTTTTTTTTTTTTAGAAAACATCAATAAACAAGACAAGAGCATAGTGTGCATATTTATGTAACTTTTTCTAGAAAGCTGTGAATACTCTACTTAATCAAATGATCTAAACGTTATCTACAAAAGATGCTCTCATGAATAGATGCATCTGGATTCAAAACAGTTCTTGATAGCAACTTCTGTGCACTGGGGATCTAGGTTTTCCCAGTTTTTAGCCATGGTTTGTTGTGCAGCGCCTCTTTGCCTGAGGCAGTGCCTTTCCTCTGGGAAGGTTTACTCTCCTTATTGATCCCCGCTAATGTCTCAATGATCTCCACCTCCTGTTATTGGTGGGAAGCCGCTGGGTCCACATGCTAACTGATCACTCGGATGCCGTGTGATTAGGTGAACCATTCAAACTTGATTACATATTTGAGGCAATTTTCATGGTTGCGTTTGAGTGTCTGCGTCTCGCTCCATCCTCGTGCGCTTCTGTATCTCCCTCGCTTTGATCTGTAACCACTCGTTAATTAGCAGTGATGTTAATTAAAAGCCCACTTCCTTTACATTCAGTTTGGTAATCGAGGTTTTATTCACTTACATCTCATGTAACGTCTCTCCTTCCGTGTCTCTTCTTCAGATTTAAACTTTTGTTTCCTTTTGTATTTCCATCTCTTCTTGTCGCTTTATAGTAAACATGTTGGACAAGATTAGTTTTTTTTCATAATCACTATAATTTCAACCTTTTCTTGCAGGAACGTAGCACAAGTCCGCTAAGAAAAGACAACTGGGTGCATGTGAGGCTGCAAAGGCCTCTGCTCTCTATGAAGGAACAGTGCAACACTTTTCTTCTTCTTTTTTCCTCGTGCCTATGTATATTGTAGCATTAATCATTTTCTCCAAGCTGAATGTCACAGAGTCTGCCTGCTAGCCCTGAATAAACACTGTCATCCCTCTGCAGGAATAACCTTCACATATTGCTACTGCCATGTGTTTGTGCGTCTGTACAGTATATGTGTGTGTGTCCTCAAGCCTCACTAAAGGTTAGGGGGGGCATGTAAATAAAAGAACAGTACATGGCAGCCTCTCAGAGTTTGCTTATGTATCTGTACATTCTCACCAGGCTTTTGTAGCACTGTGTTGTGTTTGATTAGGCTGAGGCAAGGCAGGCTATCTCCTCTCACACACTGTACTTTCTCTCCTTTTTTGTGTCTATCTCTCCCTATATCCCTTCCCCTCTTTCCTTCTCCAACTCCATCCCTCGTTTGTTTTCATTAGTGTGATTGCCTCAATGTCTCCCCGACCTTCAGCCATCTTCAGCTCTCTCGCTCGCTCTCGCACAAACATTCCTCCGGACTATCACTTCTGATTTTGGGCCTCATATTTTCCTCCCATCTCTCATTCTTTCTCTCTCCAGTTTTTTTTCTTTCCGTGAGGCAGCGTGTCGGTAATAGCGAAGCTGTAGATGTTTCCAAGCTGATAACTCATCCTCTTTTATTGTGGAAGGGGGAAAAAGTCCAAAGAACAAAGGTTGTAATCACATTTTTTAGCCCTTTGTTTTGTTTCTTTTAATGGACAGCTGGTTCCGGTGTCTGGAAAACAGAAAGGCAGGAATGTAGGAAGGGGGTGCTGGTAAGAGAAAAGAGGGGAGGGAGATGAATTGCTGAGTAGCCATGACCTTCAGCTGTGATTAGGGACAATTAAGTGTTGAGCACCAGTTTGAACCATAAAGCCACTGGCACAGAAACACATAGGAAGAAAGAGACAAATGGTTTTCGCCTGTTGCCGAGGCGTGATCGTCGACATATGTCCACGCGCGGCCGTAAACGCTTTATTTGCTGCTTTCTTCTAACATCAGTATTTATCAGCAGCCAGCGAGACCAAGGGCTTGTTGTTGTGTGTGTGTGTGGGAGGTGTGGTGGGGAAGAGGATGGAGAAATGATTAATATTAATTCAAGGGCTGATTGAAGGCAGCACTCGAGTGAAGTGGCTCATGATGATGTCTCCTGAGCAACTCCCACGCACTGCTCCCGCCAAGAGTGGAAAGAGGAGAGACTAGAGACGACGGGAAAAGGAAGGAAGGAAGATGCTAGAAGTGACAGCACGAGGAAGATGTGCCGCCTTCCATCGTCTGCCCACCCACACTTCCTTCAATGTGCCAGATGCAAAACAGCATTTCACCTCTCCTTCGTTGCATAGGAAGGACTTTTAGAGCCCAAGTTTTTCCCTTGTTATTAGCATTTTCAATTAGCATGCTTGCTAAAATGTGAAATAAGGCAATGATGTTCATAATTCTTAACTAAAGAGAAAGGATGAAATCATGCCATGTCTTGTTGCTCCAAGCACAGCTGAGAAGATGAAATAAGTCTTTGTAAGGTTGAGTGATACATTTATGAGCTTGAAAGCTGCCAGAGGCCCAAATAGGTGGTTTATGAGACACTTTTTTTAAAGCTTTGGTAGCTTGACGTTGTGATGATTGTGGGGTGCAACATGTTTTAAGTGCAAACTAAGTAGACTAACAGTATGTATGTGCTTGACCAGTCCAGTGCATTGCTACTTTTGATCCAATCTCTTTGCATGAAAGTAGAAATGTAGTTACTTCAAATCAGTATTAACCGTTTGATGCACGGTATGGGTCAGGAGATACCCATTTTCCATTGGATTTGGGTCACTTCTGACACCATATTTGTGTATCAAAGGGTAAAGGAGATCATTATTAATCTGTTGTGGGATATATCATGTCTTGGAATGCACCCAGTACACTTACGCACCAAATACATGTTATTTCCATCAGAGTTTTTCAAATATTTCTCTACATTATCATCCCTCAGTTGAGTGCATTATATTCTGCCAAGTGTCAAAGCATTCTCTGTCTCTGTAGTGACTTATAAAGGCTGACCAGAGGTGCCGGGTTAAGTTATGTTAATGTTACAGGGATCATCAGAGTGTACTGGGAGATAACGCGTTTTAAAAAGTCCACATCGCTGGGAGGGTCGGATGGTGTGGAGGGCTTTGGGGTTGGATTGGCACTGGCGGCCTTTTCGAGGAGCTGAGGCTTGATGACCAGGACGAGGGGAGGCCAGAGGGACTGAAATGGTGAAAGCAAGTGGGCAAGCAAGGAGGAACCCTTAGGTGCTATGTGAAATTAAGAATGATTACGAAGGGAGAAGGACCAGGAGCGGTGCTTTGGAGCAAGGCTTACTTAATGAACATGGCTAGCGGGGTAAAAGAGCGCTGCAGAGACTCGGTAGAAGATTCACATGCATGCAAAAGGGCACTCTGAGAAACAGATGCAGGCAAATGAACAGAAATGGACAAAACATGCAGAGTTTTAAGACAGGGGCATTCTGCTTTAAAAAAAATGCATGTTTTGGCGTATGTAGCTTATATACAGGGACTCTGGGAGATAGTGTGTTTTGCAAAGATCAGTTCTGAGGTCAGGTATTTAACTTAAAGCAGGTGGAGTTCCTGCAGAGAAGCAAACAAGAGTTGAGGAGGTGTTGCAGCGTCCATCAGGGGCTGACATTTATTTTGGCTCGGACAACTGATGTAATTAACTTTTAGACCTTCCTGTTCATGGCTGCTTCTCCGGGCAGGTGTGCCAAGGAAAACATGCCAAAATTACCCTCCCTCCCCTTCACCCGTTCAAACACATCCACATTAATTTGCACACTTCTTCTCCCCATTCCGTGTCTAACATTGTGCCTCTTTCCCTTCTTTCTCCACGTTCTTTATCTTTCAATCTGCCCTCCTTCTTGCTTTCTTGCTCCCTCTTTTTTTCTTCCCGGCAGTGCAGCAAAGGTCTCTTCAAGCTCCGAGTTTCTCGTAACCAACCGCAGTGGCTTTCAGTTTCCCTCCATCAACACAAAAGCGCTTCCTTTACTTTGTAACAATTTTGTACTCCGGGGAGAAGTGCTCAGTAGGCCTACAAGTTAACTTCAACCGCCGTGACACTCCGGAGTTGCTTAACGCAGCACTTTTTTTCATCAGCCTGGCAGTTTTGCATTGGAATGACTGACAACATACAGCCATCAGCTGCATGTTTGTATCTTGTATGTGTCAGGAAGACTACAAGAGTTCTCCTTAAGTTGGAGTTTTCACAGGTTATGCTCACCTTACGCTAACTTTCAGTTTTGTTTTTGATGAATAAATGAATAAAAATGAATGAATTCTATATGAGGTAATGGCATATCTTAAAGACATGCCTTCTTAACCTCCCTGTTAGCTGTGGCATGGAAAACCAAGATGCACCTGAGCAACATTTGGCATTTCCCATGTGAGTTAGTGTAGGCAGACTGGGTCACTCAGGAATTCTGTGGGTGTTGCAGGTGTACCTTGTAAACTGCCACCCTCCCCACCGAATCATCTTTAATAATGAAAAATCATGCCTGTGGTCTCTTTTGTTTATTTGTCGGACTGGAAACAGGATGTGGCTTATTTTGCAGAAGGAGGCTGATACGAGGCAGATATGAGGTTATAATGGCTGGCAGATGCACTGGGCTGCGGAGTGAGCGAGGTGTTTGTTTGTACAAGCTGATTTCTCAGACTAAACGGGGTATCGCGTCCTACCAGCTGCTTCGGATCAAAACCGAGCGGCCTCCGTCCACCTGGCAAAACAAGATGGGACCCCGGTGTGACAGCGAGTTTAACATCCCCGCTAACAAACGAGCTGTTTACTGAGATGGCATGTCTGAAAGCGCTCTGTTGTCTTAACTGTAAATTCGGGCACCGATTCAGTTCATTTAACAAAAAGAGACAAGAGGAGAAACAGCGAGCTCCTGCTTTGTCTTCCGATTGGGGTCAGACTGAAATATGGGCTCTAACAGTGGCTACAAAAGCCAGACGCTATATTTAGCCTTTGAGGAGTCATGAGAAGAGAGAAAGTGTCTTCACCTCGTCTTCTCTTTACTCCGTCTGTCTATTCTGATACACACACCGGGCGATTGTGATGACAGCAACCTGGCTTCGCAAATCTACTTTTCAAGGAGGTATTTTGCTCAGAAGCGGTGCTCGTGTAGGGCATTTGGTTTACATTAACCCAGGCTTAACATTGTGCTTGTGAATGCATCGCTGTTTCTGCTGTCATGCACTGTTGGCCGCAGTCAGACGCCATCAATTCAGTGTCTTTGGGCCTGAAAGAAACAGTAAATCACATTAGTTATTCAGGTAAACAACTCAGGAATGGTACCCCAGAGAACTGTTGAGTTCTCTAAGCAGTTTTCCTCGCAATGGCACGACGAGAAAGAAAAACACGGCCAATGTGCTCATTTAATGGCAAGTCAAGTAAATTTTAATGACGGGTTTACCCGCCGCACAGGTGCGCTGAAGCAGAGGTCGTGGTAAAGAGTTCAATGCTCTCAGTCACCCGCACCCACTTTAAGTGCGGCGGGCAGGAGGGGGAAGAGTGTTTGGAAAGAGAAGAAAAGGGAAGAGGAAGAGGACAGGCAGACGAGTTTGAAACGAGCTCTGTGTGTTCCAACAGGTTTCTGCATCTCGAGGAAACCTGCTGGTCTCGTTGGCCAGCAGGCCGCCGCCGCGGGGAATACTGAGGAAATGTCCTCATTTTCTGTTTTTGGAGGCACACCTCAGTGCATGTGCATGTGTTCGCAAAGTACCCCAGGTGCAGGTGGGGTTTTTAAGAAAATCTTGACCAATTTGTGACCTTTTCCGCACACTAGCCTGATTGTGTTGTTTGGAATAAATAAGAATAGCAGCGTGTTATTTAGTAGGTTTTAAATGGTTACTGTGACAGCTTTAAAGAGATCTGTATAGTCTGACATTTATCACCATGCTTTCTGGTAAACATAATCATATAAAACTAGTATTTATATGATTGCTTATACATTAAAATGGAGCCTTTATGGGCACTGCGGTAGAGTGTGCTTATGTTGCATGCCATATGTTGGTGGATAAACCTTTTTGTGGCAGATTAGCTTAAATCCCACGCAATCTCTCTGGCTAAATGTGAGGAAATCTGCAGCTGTTTTACACTATTAGTATGGAGCATATTTACAGAGAAATTGGGGAGATTTTTTTGCAGAATTCTTCATGTAAAATTTTTTAAAAAGCCTGAAAATGAGCAGAACAAGTCAGTTCAGCTATCTTTCCCTGTTTACATAGATTTATGCATTGAAAAATGTGACGTCTTCCATTCATAAGAACAATGTGTGAGTTTTTCCTCACACAAGCTGAAGTTGTTTTAATTACTTTTAGTCGTTTTACAAAGCTTAAAGCACCGAAAAAAATGATTATCAGTCAATTTGTAGCTATTTCGTCACACATGCCTGTTTGAGATGATTAAGAATGGAAGCAGAAAAGCCTGAAAATGAGCAGAACAGGTCATTTCAGTAAGCAAAAACTAAGGTTTTTAGCTATTTCAGCCTCTTTCCATAGGTTCATGCATTCAGTGTCATGTAACAGTGTATTTATATCAACCTCCTTTCTATTGAAAAATCCCTCAACTGTCAGCATTTGAGTTAAACTGATGCCTCCAGAGAGAGAGTTACGACCTCCTTTACCTCCTCCTGTCTCTCCAGGAGCATTATTTACGTCATTTCTCCCCCATATCACTCTCATGATGACCACACGATATCAAATAGTATCACATTTTTAAAAGCCATAAAAGATAGCGGGGCTGCAGACCCCGACATGGCATGCGGCTTCACTTCATCTCCCCCTTTATCACCTGTCTGTTACTGCCGGTGCCACTTCATAAATAAAGCCATTACACCCGGGGAGAGGCAGGGGGACAGGACTTGTGTGTTCACGCAGACAGACGCACATAAACAAGCTGACAGCACACTCCGGGCAGGTACTCTGGGCTGTCGTCGCTGGAGAGCTTTAACCCTGAAACCCTGACCGGCTTAGTTCAGAGTCCAGGGGGCTTTATGGGACATCGGGGACCGGCTTGCGTGGAGTAAATAGAATATCCAGACACGATCTCGGGTTAAGCCACCAAATGTCTACATTTTCACACTTTCAACATGCAGAAAAACATCAACAAAAAGACCATACAGACAGCAGTGTTTGTGAGCAGGTCCCAGTGCAGCTCAGGGGGTTTTATGCTGACACTGAAGAATGTGTTCATCTTGGAGTGAAGGGCCTCTCTCTCCTGTCTGTTACCTGCCGACAGACTGACTGACTGACTGACTGACTGAATGAAGTGTAGTGTAGTGGGGGATCTGACAGGGATCTCAACGTGATCCGCTGGAGCTCCCAGAGGACCCGCAGCTAAAGCCTTTCCTGAGCATATTGGCAAAACACTGCTCCCGCTTAGCAGAGCCAGCGCTCAGGGTGGCCCAGCGTTTAGACAGCCTCGTCCCTTCACTTTGAAAAGTCCAAAAAAGTACTCGCGTGTTTTGTAAAAATGTACTTCGGCAAAAAGAAACACCATTATCCCTCCAGTTTGGGTCATGGGAGGTTTCTTTGGATAAGGTAACTAAATGCTGCTGCCCTTTTCCTCCGCGTCTGCGATGGGGAGCGAGCCGGGAGGTGAACGATTCAAAGCCAAGGAAAAGTTAGGAATTGTTTGAAGTGGACGGGCCTTCTTCGAGAGTGCGGTCGACACACACTTACACACATCAAAAATAG
This sequence comes from Acanthochromis polyacanthus, assembly GCF_021347895.1. Taxonomy (NCBI): domain Eukaryota; kingdom Metazoa; phylum Chordata; class Actinopteri; family Pomacentridae; genus Acanthochromis; species Acanthochromis polyacanthus. Next base: position 45,539,263 of record NC_067113.1, on the reverse strand, counting down.
GGCTTTCTCTGTGCACTCGGTGGTTTTCAGAGTAAGTAAGATTAAATCTGTGCCACTCTCTCCATGTTCTCTGCTGCCCTGTCCTGGAGACAGCATGGTGGAGAGAGAGTGTGAAGTATGGAACATAATTTATAAGGTGAGCGATGGGAATTTATGAACTGATGTTGAAGTGCAAAACAGAGAATGTGCACGGAAAAGAGTGGAAATGAAGGGAGAAAAACAGACAATTAGACACAAAACAGAGATTGGTAAAAATCGGACTTGGAAAAAATTTGGATTTTGTTAGACACAGATCTAAATGTTTAGATTTCTGTCTCCTTTAAGCTCAGACAGCTCTGGAAATACTCCTACCAGTCATTGATAATATTTATAGTTTTTACATATGGGCTCATAACAGAAACAGCTTGGGTTTCTCTGTGACGTCGGTTTTCACACGGCACGGGAATGATTGAATTCCAACCTGCACCTAAGTGTTTTTTGATCTAGTCGGCTCTGCTCCTTGTGCACCAAAGCACCGCTAACACACACGCGCCATACTTTGCGCACACATGTGAACACACAAGCGCGCACATCACATTATACGACATCAGCCGGGCTCAAAGTGGATCATTATTTACTAAACAGGTTGCCTAACAAGAAAAGACGGATTCCCCTGCAGGCTTGTATAAAAACCCTGGAAGCATGGCGGCGGAGCAATATCCATCATAATTGATGTGTTGCAAAGCAGATTACACACATTAGCGCACACTGTTCTAGCTATGACAGCTCCAACTGAACATGACAAATTCCATAATATGCCAAAAAAAAGGTATTTTGCTGTCTCTGGGTATTAAAAAGCAACTAACAAAGAAGCATTTGCATTGGCAGGAAAGAGTGAATGTGTCTGCAAATGCCAGTGTGTGTGCATCCATGTCTAACTACGCCTCCTCCATGCTCTCATCTCGCCTTAATTACATTCTGTTTGTTCCACTTGGGGCGGAGGGTCCTGTAAACTGTTTGGCTGCTTGGCACGGCTTCCCCCTTTTGCTCGGTGACAAGCCTTCATTCAACACAGCTAATCCCAACGTAGCATTAGCAACGTGGATGATGCGTTTGAGGGCCACCGACAGCATTATTTACCGAACGACAGATAAGCCCATTGAAAATTTGCTGCAGCCCGTTTCATTGTGCCGAAGCGTTAAAGAACTGTCTAATCAGTGGGCTGGATGCCGAAGGAATAAATAAATCTTTGGGAAAGAGGGGCGGTTCGAGCCACTCACTCCCTCCTCTCTTCTTACTCGCTGTCTCCGTCACTCTGCTCTCACTCTTCTAATCAACTCAGCAGCGTTACGGCGAATCTGCAGCTGGAATTCCTGCTGGCCGCCTCTCGTTCTGTGTTATTAAATTAGAAAAGGTTGCAAATAATGTGTTGCTGATTTGCATTTGATGACGTATGAAAAGCACAGTATTGATATTTGTTTTTAGTAGTTCACCCAATATAAAAACTACAGTGATAATACTCTTGAATTAGCAGTTTTGCACCTCCTGAAAGCTTAAAAAAGGTGCATTGTTCTTCATATTCTTTTATGTTTGTTGCTGAAAATGTATGATTTGACAATTCAGATCCTTTTATATTAATAATAGTCATAATTAGACATTATTCCTGGAATTTTCTTCCTCTGATTGTGTGTCAGTGTTTTTTTTTGTTTGTTTGTTTGCTTGCATTTGATTAAAGCTGACATATGTGATTTACACTGTTTATTTATTTTTGACTTTTTACTCCGTGCTAATTGTTGAATTCATTTTAATTGTATAAAAGCAGGCCTGAACTGTGCTGTGTGTTTATGTGTGACTGAGCTGCTCGGTGCCGTGTTGTTAGCCACACACACACACACACACACACACACACACACACACACACACACACACACACACACACACACACACACACACACACACACACACACACACACTCCTGACGACCCACTAATTAACACCCCATGTTAATCACTCTCAACCCAGCCAATAACCAGTGACATGCCATCATGCAGATCACTTCATCATGGCACAGCACAGCAGCACACCCAAGCCAAGGCGATACTTTTCCCTTCCTTCTCGCTGTTGTGTACCAGAGACATCTCAGTAAGTATTTTGACTTCTTTCACAGGATGAGAGAAAACTGTTTTATCTGTTTTTCTCCAAGCAGGAAGTTTCTGTTTAGCAGGACTGTCATTTTAAAAAAAAGTGATAGCGAGGTGATATAAATACTCAAACAGTGACAAAGAAACATATCACCACCACCACCACCACCAACCCTGCACACTTCTGAACCATCTGTGGCTTTAAATTGATCCTGTATGTTTCCCCGCAGCACGAGAATTTCTAATAGCACATTTATTTTTGTTACCATACTGAGTGCCACATGTATTAGATCTAATCCATTAGCCTGATCCTACTTTACATAGACTGGTTTAAGTGCATGTTGGCTAAATATCTTCTCGGTGAATCTGCCGTTCTGGCTGAAATAATGATTTTGATATAAGTTAAGCTGATTTGCCTAAGCTACCGAGTAATTAACTGAACTTAATCATTTCATTTCAATTCATTTCCATTACCTGAATTATTTTTCCTGTCTCCCCTATCTTTTGTAACGTCTGTGTCTGCCTTAAGCTCGCTGTTGTTTGCCCGCCTAAGTGTGGCATCTGAACTCTGTGACAATACTGACCTCTAGTGTCAGTTTGGCTGAGCTCTGGCTGCTGTTTGAGTTTGAAATGTGACATTTTAGCAAAAGGCTCATTGGTAGTCCTATCTAAGGTAATGAATCCGCTTTGGACAAACTGCCTAGTTTGAAGCTTTAGCCTCCAAACGCCTGCAGCAGGGATTGTCCAGGACAGGGCAGAGGTAGATTAGGAGTCAGTGTAATGAGAGGCAAAGCATCTCTTTAGCTCACCCTTTGTCTTTGCCTCCTTCCATCGAGCCTTGGAGGAGAAGGAGATACTTTTCTGGCCGGTGGCAGCCACACAGGCATTTGCTTTATTTTTCATCATCCTCTCCTCCTTCTTCCTCTTCTTTTCCGAGCTTTTTTTTCTCCCTTTCCTCGTCCGTTGCTGCTAACTCTCAACTGAAGCGGCCTCACATTCTCGACAGGGGATTGTCAGATCTTCTAGAATATGGAAAAATGCAGACACTTGCCAGCCACACTGGTGTGCAGCACATGGGTAATAGGCATAATAGGGTCAGGCCTGCATTTAATAAACAATTACCCATCTATAATAGATGAGTCCGGCTCCTATGGCCCAGTGCCGGCCCGGGTCGAGAGAGGGAGAGAACAGGAGAGAGGGAAGGTGAATGAATAATGCAGCAAAGTTGCCCATCAGAGCACCCAAAACGCAGTGCCAATTATCTTCCCCTGCTAATGATGATCATCTTGATGCTCTCCCCCATCAGCCTCCCTCAATCCCCATGCCTAAATCTGACATTTACCCAGCTGCTCCTGCACCTCACCGAGCATCCTGCTGCCCAACATGAGGAAACAGAGATGCAAGTAAATGTTACGCTCCATCTTTGTTTGTGCGACCATTTTCTTGTTTAGTTTTTTTTTTTTTTTTGGGAGTCGAAGAGGTCGACAGGATGTTGGTGGTTTGAGGGGACACAGTGGCCATCGCTCCTCTTTTGAATTACAAATCAATCAGGGACTTATGCCGCTCCCCATTCAGTCCAAGGTCACCAGTTTACACAAGGTTAAAGTGTGTGTGTTCTGAACGTGGGTGCATGCAGCGAGACCCAGGGGTGGGTGGAGGAGTCACTGGTTGGATTAGCATACAACCCTGGCAGAGCGAAGGGAATTAAAGGCAGCACAGAGGTACGATGGCCAAGCAGAAAGGGGGAAAAAAACGGTCCCCTTCCTGCTCTCTCTCTCTGCTGTATTTGAATAGACAGCCTAAGATACGTGAAAACAGAGCGAAGGAGCGAGGAGAAGCTCCTTTGGCCCCGAGGATCAGAGGGGGAGGACCTGTGGTGCTGGAGCAGACTGCTAGTGAAGTAGATAGGGCCCCAGCAGACCGCTTCACTATGGGCTCTGGGAAAAATACACAGCCATTTTGGTTCCCTCCGGGCCCGAGAATGTGGTAATAATGGGATCAGAGCCATGACCCTCCCAGGACACCGTACCGCTATTGGATATTCTATTAGTTTCCTCTGCAGTGAAAAGAACTCCGTGCTCAGCTACTTTTCTCGCTCCGAATCACATTTGTTTTACTTTTATGTAGCCTTAACAGTGACTAATCAAATTATTTAAAGTTTCTAAGCAGAGACTTTATTAACAATTGAACAGAGTGCACCGCTTCTTATGACTTTTGTAAAACCTTCTAGTGTATAAAACTATGTACTGTGGATATCTTCTAATCATATCTAATGTTCCTTATGTATGCAAGGATATTGTAAGCTATTAACATATGCACCAAAAAAAGCAAGGCCCATAATTGTTCCTTTTTACCATTTAATCCCAGCACTGGAAGATACAGGAGAGATCACATTAACATTTACATTTCTGAATCCCCCCACCTCCTTGATACGGCTCCAGCTTTCAGCCCCAGCATCTCATCTGCCTTTACATAATATCAAGCCGTATTAATGCTACATATGGCTCTCCACTGTCTGTGCTGTGCAGATTTACATTTTCCTAATGATGTGCTTTTCATTCTTCCTCCACTATCCCCCATGTCCTTCCCTTCACCTCCAGCCCACAGCCCACTGTGATTTAAAACACATACAACTGCACTGCTGTTTTTACTGCGGGAATAACACAAAGCGCGGACCGAGACACCTTTGGTCGCCCCGACTCCATCTGTTGCACATCTGGAAGTGGTGTGCGGCACCAATAATTGGAAGTCAATTTGTTTGAAGTTATGTATTTGGCATCTGGCTCGATTCATAAAAACTCTGGAAATCGCATTAATTTTATAGCATCTCGAGAAGGACCCTTTCTTTTCTTTTTTTTTTCATCTTTCTCTTGCGTTCCATTGTTAATGTGCGTGGGGGCCTCACTGGTCTGGTGACGTGGGAGTTTGTCAAGCGCTGGTCAGGGTGTGGTCCTTTAATAAAAGCAGCATTGAGGCGAACACACCGAGGAATCATGGGATGAATTATCGTGTTGCACAGGAGTTTCTAAGCGTTCCGTGTACAACGCTCCGACTTTGGCGAAGTTTTTCTAATTTCACTTTTAGTTTTTGACCTCCGCCTCAGATCATTTCCTATTTTTCCTAAAGGGAAAACTCATTCGGGGGGCCTAGTTTGCCACATTTCCAGTCGACGGGGCTGACTGATTGAGAAGCTGCATGGTGTTGTTTGTCACACAGCTCTGAGTCATGGCTGAAAATAGATTTGACACTTGATGTTTGGTGCCTCACTGCCGGCTGTCATATTGTTATTCCCACTCAAATTTCACCTAATTTGTGCACAAGTCTTGTCACAGTCCAGATCCTGATGAAGGCTTTTAGGTGTTTTTTTTTTTCTTCTCTACCCTCCTTCCTCTTCCTCACTACACACCTGTGCTGGATGCATAGGTGTGTGTTTGTTGCTGGGTTTGCACACAAGCGCATTTGATTAGGCTTGTTTGTGTGCGCGAGTGTGAGTGTGTGTGTGTGTGTGTGTGTGTGGTGTGTGTGTGTGTGTGTGTGTGTGTTTGCTTGCTGCGAAGTGAGTCACCTCGGCGGGAGGTGATTAAGAGTTGCCAATGGCAGGCTCGACAGGTGAGCGCATTGTAGCACGTTGGCAGCTGTGGCATCTGCACAGGTGACAGCTTCTCCCGCTCAGTGGTTGGTGTCAGTGTTGGTGGGTGGCAGGAGGTCTGACAACGTTGTTTTGGTGACAGAACGACTTCCCTGTGAGGTTCACGACATCACTTGCCTCCTTTAGATTTGTCAGTTTACACCTGGGAAGTATAGGCAGTAACTGCAGCCCCATATACTGCCACTTCCATATGTGAAAGTGCTGTTTACCAACAATTCATATGCAATTAAATGATTTGTCTTTGTAGGTTTAAAAAAAAAAATCCAGCACAAATGTCCTCTGTTGTGCCACAGTCTTGCTCCAATTCGTCATTACTGCACAAAATAAAACGCAGCTCATTGGTGCCACCTGCTGTTGGAAATGTGCACTAGCAACCCCTTTTTTCTTCTTTTCTTTTTTTTTCAAATCAAGGGAGTGAGGTAATTCATTGAGGGAGACCATGTTCCTGTGCATGCAGTAGTAATACAAAAAAGGAGTGGAAAGATGATTTTACTACGCTTTTTTTGCAGATGTCGCAAGAAGCTAGAATCCCATCTGCTTCTTATGAGGAGATTAGTGCAAGAGGATGTGAGAGGAAAGGGAAGGGGAGGTTTGAACGATTACAAATTCTCCTGTATTTGTTTTACATGTTCAAATTTACGTTCTCCTCTTACCGTGTGCGGCTAATCTCTCTAACGTGCGTGTTTTCTCGATCCGGCGACGCAGACACATCAGTTCCTGTGAGTTTCCGAACCGTGGGCTGATGAACTGTGATATTCCAAATAAAAAGTCACTTGTTCTGATGTCACTGTTGCCTCATCCGACCACATTTCCTTTTGAAGCCTCTGCATAACTGGCCTTGAACTTTGCCCATGATAACTTTTGATATGGAGGGAATGAATTAGTTAGGAAGTATAATCTGACTTTCTGTTCTCAGCGCATAACTTTGTCTCTTGACTCATGTGAATGTTACATGACTTTTAGGTGCTTTATTGTTTTCCTTTTTATGTATTCTGTCAATACTTTCGTTACAGTAAAGGCCACTCTTTGCCCTACTTTCATCAATTCATGTGCAAGACTAATTGAATTTGTATATTCTCCCCCACTTTAGTCATACAAGAAAGAAGGATAAGGAAGACAGAAAAATCGAAATGTAAATTGAGCCGTTTGAAATTTAATTTTAGTCATGCTGACTCTTTCATAGATGTTCATCTTTTTTCTTTTTTTTTAAAGCATAATGAAAATCTATATTTACCTTCCATAACTGCTTTGGCCAATTACCCATAAACATCACTCGCCACTTTGTAGTTGGAGTGGTTGTGCTCCATAGTGATTGATTGGTTCAGTCTTATTTGCGGCTAAAGAGGAGATGCAAGTGAGGAATGTTTCGATTCCAGCGCAGAGAAACATACACTAATAACGCTCTGAAGCATTAATTCAGAGCAGCTTTGATGAGTGGAAGTATTGGCGTATTGTTTTTAGACTCGTCTGTTTGTTGTATTATTAACGTCAAGATTAGAAAGCTGCGTGTTGATGAATGGTTTTTCTGATACTTAGAGCAGTATGTTTTAGGGTTTGTGATCATAATCAGATTTTTATCATCACAAGCAAACTTTCTTGTTCTAACTTTGTGAACAACCGCTTGTGATCGCACTCCTCTACGCATCTTGCTTACCTCAAAGGAAACTTTCTTAGCTCTCGGTTAACAGCACTCATAGCCCCTCGTCATTATCCGTCCTCAAGGGCTCATCAGAATTATTACTCCTCTACTTTATTATCCAATTTCTCTCCTCTCTCTCTATCTTTCTGCCACTCATTTCCAATCAGCCACGTTCTAAGGCAGCCCTTCACCTTCTAGTAAACTTTTCATGCTTTGTTCACTCCTCTTCTCAGCTAATATCACTTTAATGCGCTCAGTTTACAACCGGTCACTTTGTATCTTGTATCATGAGTGTCGAAGTGTGGGAAAAGTGTGCGATATATTTGTGATTGGTACCCAATAGCTGAACAAAATGATTCATTTCTCCTATTTTCTGAAAACTAGTGACTAAATTTGGTGAATATAGCATGTAGGTGTTAGTTTTTGCTGTATTTTGTGATGACAACAGGAAGTTACAAATATCAAAAAAGGGGTTTATTATAGTTTCCCCCCCCTCCTAAGAATAAAAAAGGCAACATGTTAGATAACAATATATATCTTTTTTTATGAATACATGGATTAAAACATGTATAAATACAAAGACTCTTATTAAACATTAACATTTAAAAGACGCAGACAAGGCAGAGGACATGTTAGGCATCGAGGAGAGTACATTAATTATATGTTCGACAAAACTGGGACTTCAAATAAGGCACATCATACAATGCAAATGTCTGGTTTGGTAGTTTTAAATTCACAAAGGATAGTTCTGGAATGTTTTTAGTGATTATTTTGCATACATTTCAGTGTAAAGCCACCACAGTGTTTGCTAGAATACAGTAGTCATTTACATTATGTACTGATAAATGTCTCCCTTTTTTTCTTACAAGTGTGCTCTGTCTGGGAGGCAGAGAAATATAATTGTCTATAGTGAAGATAAAAAGAGCAGGAGGTCCACGGGGTGAATCTGGTCCCGCTTAGCTTTGGAGGACGTCAGCTTTTGGACCTGATCAACAAGAACTACACACTTTATACACAGGTGGCACTTTGAGGGATGCTGTCAGCTGTCATTTAAATGATTTGCACCCCACCCCCACCCCCCCGGCAGTGGTCATAAGTGTACGCCTGGAGCCATCAGTCAGTCTTTTTTAAGGCTCTGTGTATGCCCTTTACCGCTGGGGATTACAGCCCGGGTTGTCATGAGGCGATAACAAGAGCCTGAGTGGCACCCTTATAGGTCATCACCCTCGGCTGAGCTGAAGCTGCTCCTGCGGCTGCTGTCTTTGGATGCAGCTCCAGGGGAACCGGCCGAGAGCAGCGGATCGGTGCCGAACGGCGACAGCGGGTCATCCATCAGGATCTCGTCCAGCGGGTGCTCCTCCTTGAGAGTGGCGGTGAAGAAGTCTGTGAAATGGGACAATGGGTCGGAGAACGTGGTGCAGGCGTCGGCGCCAGCGATGTGGTCCTGTGGCCCGCTGACGGTGGCGATGGACGGCACTCCGGTCACCACGGCTATCCTCTGAAGGTAGTCGCCGTTGGGGTCCTCCTGGTAGAGAGGCGGCTGCTGCGGCTGCTGGGCCTGGGGAGGTGATTGCTGCTGTTGTTGTTGCTGCTGCTGCTGCTGTTGTTGTTGTTTAAGGAGGTGAGAGGACAGTTCAACTGTTCCCAAAGCTGTGGCCATGTTTGGAAGTCCATGTGCTCGGGCCTGGATCTCAAGCTCCTGGAAAACAAAGGAAACAAACCACAACTTAAAGAAAATGTCTTGCTAAAATGTTGAGAAAGCAACATTGCGTGTCTACATAACTTCCAAGTTATGACCACTTTTGTTTTCTACAATTGTACAGTTTCACATAGCAGAAGATTTTCTCCAAAGTGACGGACATCTGAGAGTAGACACAACACAACAAAGGATCTAGTCAGGAATAAACGACCTGGATAAGTGCCATGAAACCTTGAATATTCAACAAAGAGCAACACTGAGAAAACCACGCCTCATTGTTCACATCTCCTCCACAAGCTGAGGTGAAGCTGGGATGTTTGGGTGTTGTGTTGCAATCTTCTCCCACACACTCTTACCGTAGACTATAACATCAGCACCTGTCAGTGTCATCACAGCTGTCTTTTTATCAATAGTATCAGTCATTGTTTACTGGATAGTTTTGTCATCTTTGAAGGCGATTACAGATGTTGTGTTCTTCCCGTCATTGACGTAAACTGAGATAAACCACAGTCTGATGCGTACTGATGCACATGCAGCCCTTTTGTGGGAACCTTTGACACTTGTTCTGCTGAGATCATTGTCTTTTTTCATCCGTACAAGATGGAAAGCTCTCAGTCGTGGGCATTTTGACAGAGTTCACAAGTTTCCAGTGTGGTTTAGTAAAGTTTTAAAGGTGGAAATTTGAGTGAAGTAACTGGGGTGGTATAGGTGGGGATTTCAGTGTGAGCTCAGTTAGCTAAAGGTGAAAATACAAGTGTAATTTGATGCTGCACTGTGGACGTTAATGCTAACACATTAGCAATCTGATAGGGCTTTTTTTTTTGCATCATCCAAGTAGCTAAAAAAATAGTATTCACTTCATTATAAAGACTTTCTTTGGTTTTCATCAGAGGCCCATTTTTCAATTATTCCTCTCAGAGTTAACATTTTAGTGTATTTTATCACTGTTTATACCGCAAAAAACGTCCTAAACGCATGAAAAACTGCTCCACTTTATCACCTGGATCCTCAGCAGCAGCCTCCTGTTCGCCTGTTCCAGCTTCTTCTGACGACTTTCCAGCTCGCGAGCGTGCTGCTGCTCCTTCTGCAACCACCTTATGTACTCCACCGAGGCCTTCAGGATGGTGCCTTTGTTCCACCGCATGTCGCTGTAGAAAGGAGAAATGTAAAAGATAACCTTTTACACAGAACCTCCTGATGTAGGCAGAATATCCTTCGTAGTAATAAAAAAAGAGAAACAGGGGGAAAAGTTTTAACACAGGTTCCCCCCACCCCACCCCTTTTTTATGATCTGAATAAGAAATGGTGATTTACACGGGGCAATTATTCATCCTTGGACATTACATGGGGACACTGAATGGGAATTTTAATAGAATAGTTAAGTAGCTATGTGGAAAGTCCATTCTTGTACCTTCTTGTTCGGCAAAATTAATCCCTGAGTAAAAATAGGTGGAAGGAAAATGAGCTAAGTAGGAAGGAGAAAAATGGAGCACTGGACTTAAGGTGCTAGAGTGCAAGTCATTCTTTTGCAGATATTATTACTTTTTTAAAAAGGACAGGGGGAGCTGTAGTGAAATTGTCCTTTTCCACACGAGTGAGACGTTGGTGTGATCAGCACTAATAATCTCTTTTATCCCGTGTTAATGGCACGATGACAACGCTAACCTTCCATTTAAATTTGAAGCAAAGTTCAAGCGCAAAAGATGGTCGATGGATTTTCAATTTGTCTCCATACTCCATCTCAATGCTCCAATTGTGCTTCAAACTTTGATTCAAATGGCGTGGCCTGCTTCTTTGCATTTGACCCTTTCCTCATCATTCATGCTTTGAGCTGAACTGCTGGGACCCAGTGAGGGGATGTACAGCTCTTAGAGCATTGACTACAATAGAAGTTCAAGTGCACCCTTGAAATATGACTGAAATGTGCTTGAGTTCTCATTTGAATTCAATGAACAACGTTTAGAGTGTCTTTGTGCGGTGAATTTAATATGTTTCCCTCCAGTTCTTGCAGTTGTTTCAGTGGGAGAAAGTGAAGCACGGGCATTGTTTCAGTAAATATATTTAGGACTTTGCAACTTACGGGTCATTCGACTTTGGTATGAGTGTCCCCAGCTCCTTAATCCGGTAGTTAATGTTGTATCTCCGCCTTCTTTCAACTAGAAAAGAGAGCGAGACATGATTAGAGCATTGTCATTCTCAGATGATAAACTGTGAGGGAGTTGAAAGGCAGCGGGAGACACTCACTCAAATTATGGTTGTCTTTTTTCTGCCTCTCTTTGGCCATCACCCTCGTGTCGTGTTCTGTCAAAAAAATAAATAAATCAGAGAGGGGAACGAATGGATTAGTGACGCACGCTAATTTAGAAACTGAAAGACAACGAACACAGAAACGTCACAGACGGTCCAGTCAGGAGACACACAATCATTTGTTTTGTGGGAGTTCAGTCCTGGGGTCAGAATGTGAATTAGCCTACATCGCACACACAAATTTGACACACAAAGACACACACACTGAGCCCAGTTTATCCCCTCCAGCTTGTCTGAAGCTCATTGTAAAAAAAAAAAAAAAAAAGGCAACCACTTTTAAACTACTTACTCTGTAATTAAGACAGTTTCGCAAATTCGCTAATCTGTCATGCAGAGGGACAAAAATGCCACTGCATCCATATTTGTATTCACGTTCTTCCAAATTACATAATTAGGGACCTGAGATTGGATTTCCCAATTTGTCTGTTGATTCAATCAAGACAATTTAAACTGTGTGTAACAGCCCATTGTCCTCTCTGCCCACACTCAAACGAAACAGATGGCAATTTACTTATTTGCCCATTGAGAGTGAAGTATTCTTCAGGCATCCTTTCCATTTCCTAAATCAATTAGGGTTCTTTTGCTTTATGCATGGGAGTAATAAGACACACTGTGACGAAAAGTCTACACATTTTAATGGCCTACAAAATCAGTGACGCGTATCTGAACTTGATTTTTGCAAGTTTGCCAACAAGTTGCCATTTTTAGCTAGCACGTGTTCTTCCACCCAAAGCTTCGGAGCTCAAAGGAACCATTTTTTTTATTAGAATTGTCCAAAGAGAACCTTGTGTGATGTTTAACTTTTACACCAATGTGACTCTTTAATCAGTGAGTTTTTTGGTCAACACTATGGTATGAGTTCATACCTGTGTATTCCCTTTTTACAGTGAGCTTTGTGGGGTTAGATGTGGGAATCATTCCACCATTAGGGGCGTTCATACCTTGTTCACCCCCATAGACGTCCAGCATGCTGCTACTGAGGGACACCTGGGAAGAGGAGAGGGATGAAAAGGAAAGAGAAAGGGTCATTCATGGGGGAAGCACATTTCCATTTCACACAAGACTTTCACACTTCGACAAAAGCAACAAAACAAATAGTTGTTTTTAGCTGCTGTGTGGCTTTGTTTGTCAAAAAAAATGACAAGAGGCAAGTGGAGCGATCAGAGCCTTGCAGAGAAGGTTGTCAACCCCCCAGGGCCTCCAGCTCTGCAGGGAGCTGTAGTCTCACGTTTTACCACAGCAGGACAGGACAAACCCTGAGCTATGACTGTGAATTGTTCAGATTGATGGCTTATTTTGCTTGACAAAGAGTAAAAACCAACTTAACAAGAATGTAACCTAACCGTAACCTGGTCAGCTTTACCCCTGACCTCCAACCCAGACTTGCTGCTCCTCTCTCTGTGGTGATTTTGCCAAACATAGCGCCTTGATGCGCTAATGGCACCATTTTGTAACCCCCCCCCTCCTTCTCAGCTGAAAGTGCTCCTAACACTGATGTCCTCTGTGTTGAAAATAGCATCCCATTAGATGAAAAGGCTAGCTTGGTCAACTCTTTGAACAGAGGCAAAACTGTTTTCCTACGGGTCTCTTCATCGTCTGGGAAAGCATGCATCACTCCTGCAATAATGACGGCTTTTTTCACAGAGAGCTGGGGAAAGATGGTGAGATATGGCATGCTGACACACGTGTGTGTCTAATTCGCATTTGTGTATTTATGGGAAAATAGCGCAGAAGTCACCGCGGATTCCAGGACTGTGCACAGCCAATTTTGCCCATGACATGTGCGTCAAATGTAGCTGCTAGACCGGAGAACGTGATAAGGGCTGCATGTCACGTCAGAAAGATGGGATGGAGAAGCTGGAGAAAAGAGGAAAAGAAACAAAACTGCAGACATTTCAGATATCTGCAGCTGATTTTGATAAGTTTTTCTCACCATTGCACCAAGACGGGAGTCTAGAAGAGGATATGGAAGAGGAGGAGGAGGGGACAAACGTGCATATCAAAATGAAAGATTGCAACAATTCCCCTAACACTACTATTTAATCACTTCAATCCCTCTCCCGTCTGTGTTCCTGAATGTGTTGACACGGCGAAACGATGTGATGCATCGTACTGTATGACTAATTAGGATGAATTGATCCATTTAAGCATAGTATCATTTCTGAACAAGCCCATGGGGAGTATATGCATTAGCCCAATCCAATGGCTCAGTAACTCTCTCCAGCAAAAATCTCTCACTCTTCGCTCCTCTGTTGCGCTTCTGTCTACATTTGAAACCTCTCCCATTCCTCCTCCTCCTCCTTATCTCTTTCTCCCCCTCTCATTCCTTCTCTGTCACACTATCTGTTGTGTGTTATCTGGGTGCATGGTCCTGTGTCTGCTTGTCTCCCAGTATTGATGGAGTTAGGAGATTCTCAATGTTCCCATCGCACAAACTACCTCTGTATTTGCTTCAGGTGTAGCTAACGCTGAGTTTTTGAATTCTTTCTTGACTATGAAGCCTCCTCAGAATGAACCTTGCTATTTATTTACGCACGTCCACGTCTTTTTTTGAACCTTAATCTGCTTTGTTCAACTGTATTAGTAATGTGGCAAATGTCACTAAGCCCAAGTGAACTTTGACTCATCTCTAGTTTTAAGCTGACCTCAAACATTTTCCCAAGCTAGTCAAGCCTGCACCTATGTATCTGCTTGGAAAAACTTCACTTTCATGTCTGCCATTCAACTTTTAAAAGAGAGAAGTCATTAGTTAAGCCTAGCAAATGCAAGAAGGTTAACAAAGAGAGGAGATGATGCAGAAATCAATTTTAAAAAGAGTCTGTAAATAGAGTTAGTGTGCAGCTGTTGGAACAAGAGTTAGTGTGATTCATACTTACATTGTTTTGCATTATGATGTTAGGCTCCATGCAATCCAAGCCTCCATCATTGAAACCGGATTCAAGACTAATTAGGTCATCAATAACTTCATCCATTGGAAACTAAAAGAAAACAGTAGTTTCAGTGTACTCATGGACAGACTGAAGATGTTTACCAGAATTTCAATACTGTCCAACTCCTTTTGAAATCTCCACATTCAAACCAAAATAGACACGAGAAGGGGGAAAAAAAGGGTGGGAGGAACTGTCGAGAGGCTAATTCAATAAGTTCTTCAACCGCCGTGTTCTGAGGTTTGTTAGCAGCGTCGGCGGGAAAAACATGCATCTGTAACCAAACTAGTTTCCTCCTTTGGAAGGGTTCATCATCAGAGACAGCATGTCTGAAGTTATTGATGAGCACATCAGAGAGAGAGGGAGATCAATAATGGCATCACTTTGTTTAGATGATTAGTTGGAGCTGCTCTCTGCATTAAGATTCAAACACCAATCCAGATATGAATGTAGTTTTCTGCTTCTGAAGCAAACTGTATGTTAACTATCCATCCCAACAAAGTGTCTGCCATGATTTATCGCTCGTAATTAGAAAGAATTTAGCAACAAATCTCTGAAAAATCAGCAGAAGCAAATGTTTTTTAAAGGAATACGACAGATTGACAGGAAAATGCTTTGATGTTGTGAAATCTACAAAAATTATGACCCACAGTTGCAATTTCACGGTTTCCCTGTCACCACATTGCACATTTTCTCTCAATTTCAGTTCCATATATTCATAAGTCACATTCTTTCTGTTTCTGGAAGTCCACCCACCTCGCTGTCGTGATTGGCCATCGTGAGCAGGGTGACAGGACTGTTGGGGTTGCTGCCGTCGCTAACGGAGGGCATGTGTCCATTCCTCATGATGGGCACGGTGGCCAACGGTTGGCCCGGGGTGTGCGGATGTGGCACGGCGTGGCCCGACCCGGCCGAGGAGGCCAGCTTGGTGCCCAGCGTCAGGTACTGCTTCACTGGCTGGTTCTGGCTCTGGTGGAGGTGGAACTTGGAGTTCTCCAGGCGGCTCTGTACCTGTCAGAAAAAACAAGTTCACTTTGTGGGCTAAAAAAATCAGTTTAGTTGATGGGAAACTGTTTCTCACACTGATGACACAGCGTTGACTAAGAGTTTATGCACAGGGTTGTTCAAAGCAGCTGTCGGCTTTGCGAAAAATGATCTCATTCAGAACACAGGAATAGTTTGTCTTGTATTAGTCACTCATGCACGGCAAATTTACAAACTTACAGCAATTATGTATTTTTTGGAATTTGCGCACAGTAAAAACAATCACATTTGCCGCTAAAGAAAGTGTCTTTTATGAGAATTAGGACTCATTCTTAAGGTCTTCAAGTAAAATATGACGATTGTAGTGACGGTTTCTAATGGAAAATCTCTTTGCACAGTCCTGAACCGGTTTAGACAAACAAAGCGAACAATTTCTGATCACAATCATCATTATTGTTAATCTTACAGAACATATCAACTCAGCTATCAATCAAGATGAAAAAAATCAAAATCATGATGAAATATTTGCAAATAAATGACATTATACAAAATTAGTTCAAAGCAATTAACTCCAAGTTCTCCAAAATGTTTAAATTCTTACATTCGAAGCTCTGGTCGCATCCCGCATTGTGTAGTAACTGCAGTCACTTAAGTGTGGCATTCTCAGAAAAGCAGATAATCTTCGGGGCTGTTTTGTTTTTTTCTGGTGTAGCAGCAGCTCAACCTTAGGTATCCAGGTCTGCTGCTCCTATCCTGTTGACCTGCTGACGTCTTACTGAGTGTCTGTCCCTTCCAGTCCCCTACCGGAGTCTTATAAAGGCCCCTAAGTGAACTAATTAGGCCCAAAGCTGGGCGTAAGCCTTTATGTTGCATAGCATGATAATCACTTCAAACACTGAACTGACAGATCACCCAGGGTTTGATCACTGCAGGATATCTGCCTTTAGCCACTATCACTAATTCACTCGGACCGCCCTTTCTGTCTGGCTGGCCAATCAATGGTCACCTCCCAAAGTCCTCTGCTGCCTGCTTCAGGGGTTGTGGCACCACAATTGACCCTTGTTCCCCAATGAGGGTTTTAAATAACTCCTCTAATGCCATTTTTAACCAAGCTTTTTCATTCATTCACTGTTTTCAATGTAGATAGCTTAGAGTCATCGGTTTTCCATACAATAGCTGCTAAAAAGCTATTTTGAGGTCTCTTTTACTTTAAATTCAGGGCTATTTTCAGATGGAAAATACCATCTAAAAGCCATGTTTTTACTTCTTTGGTGTTCACAAATAAGTTTGCTGTTGTATCTTGGTGTATTAGTTTATAGACTGCAGAATATTTTGAAATAATTCGGAAAGTGTTTGCAATGATTTTATTCAGTCTTGTCAGTATTTTGGTGTGTTGCCCGGACTTTACTAACTTCCTCCTAAATGTGATCTATTCACTAAGATATATGGCTTCTTCTGGATTTTTTTTATATCACTGAATTTATACTTTTTCCATGACTAACAACAGTTTAATCAACTGGAGCTACAAGAAATAAGCAGCAGTGCCGGTGTAGTAGCAGATTCAGTTGGCTGTGCCTTATTGCTTAACCGACAGAGGAAGCGAAACGTGAATTATTTTTTTTCTTGTTTCATTTCATCTGTTCTCATAATAGTGGTGACACAATTAGAGCTTATTACCCGACCTGAAAACAGGTGACAGATGTGACTTATCAGGCAAAATCAGAGATAATAAAAAGCATGTAAACTAGATTGACTTTGGATAAAGATGTTGCTGTTTATCAAACAGTGAGAACATCACAATTAGCTACTACAAGAAGAAACGCTGAGCGAATTCAAGTCAGAAGGAGCACATTTTTGTTGCTTGTGATTTGCTATTTTTCATTTTTAAGAGGAAGAATGTGTTTTAAGTTGCATAACCTCACAACAGGAGTAGTTGCAACTGGTCAACCATTAGAAATAAGAGATTTTCTGCTGAACTGTAGGGACTTTTAGCTGTGCAAATTTAGAATTGGCTTTTCTCCTGAAACTCAGCACTAAATTCCCCCTGTCAGCTAGACGAGCTGGCCTTATTCACCACTCATGCACCTAGCCAAGAACAGGCTCATCACAATACTCAACTTGTCAGTAGTGACTGAGAGCTCTTATCTGACTTCCACAGGCCAAACAAGATGCCAGTTGTTAGCCAATCAACATTTTTTTCCACTAAGGATAGCAGGAGGGATGCCAGAACTGCGACACACCACATCTGCTTTGTGTGACGGGCAGATTGTCCTGGTTTCACTTCAGCTTTCTCACTACTGTAAATGCCGGAGACACGCTTGTTATCCACTTAAGGGAATCTGATTAGATTTGAGAGGTAATGGTGCTTCAGTCACCAAGGCCAGCCCTGACAATGGCGGGCTTATACATGTGTGAAGTGGACATGCTGAAAAATTATCAGTGCCCGCCATACACATGGGACAGGAATGAGATAAGAATCTAATCAATCGAGGCTCAAGTTCGGGATTGTTGTGACTATTCGGATGTTTCAGACGCTCCTTTTCTGTGTGGCTGCCAGCACCTGCTGCAACAATTGAGTCAGTGTTTGAGATTACTGGTAGAGAGGAGGTCACCAGTTCACTTTCTATTTACACACATTTGCACAGTTATTCCTGACATGCAAACTGATGTTAGACCGGCTGAAAGGATGTTTACCTGCTCTATGGACACTATTTGATGCAACAGTTATAGAAAACCCCACTTGCTTCATTATATTTGACAAGGAATACAACATTTGTACTTTCTGTGCCCTTTTATTTTCCATTTCCCTCTTTCCTTTTCAATCAAACTACTTCTAAACGTTTTCACTTGCATACCTTTTGATTTCTTACGCATGAATGCAGCGGGTCAATCAGATCCAACAAGTACTTTACTGTGCTCCTCTGTGAAATCACAAATGCACATAACTGCAGCTTTAAAGGATATTCAGTGATAAGTCTGTCACCCACAGGAAAAAAAATAGCATCCTTATCTGATATTAGAGGATCTGCTGTGTATGTTAAACACCAGAAATGCTAAATCTCAGAGTCCTGAAAGCATGATCTTATTTGAGAGATGCATTTACCTCGCAGTTAAAAGTTGTGTTTCTTTAGTCCCCAATGAAAATCTGCATTCCCAATTCGATCGTAACAGACAAACTCAGGTTTTTCTTCTCAATGATAACCTCTTGCATAACTCAGTTTCAGTCTTGCCCAAGTTCTCCTTTCACTTCAGAAAATCCAACAACTTATGAAACACTGGGCGATGCTGACATGAGCTAGCTGTACAAATTATGGACAAACCTCGTAGGAGGTTTGGATTCGTTTCTGCAAAATGCTGCGCTTTACAAAACATTGACAGAGTTACAGAAAGCAGAGTGGCACTGTTTAATGATCTTTTTTCCCCATCTTCAATCTGTAGATAAGATGAAAGTGGAACAAAATGCCTTCTCTTACTGTATTTTTTTTTTTTTTTTTTTTTGCTGAGCCTGCTAACCAGTAAATAGCTGTAACCACACACTAGATTGTGAAATGTGTGGGAAGATAAGGCTGGGATAGCGAACTGATCACAAAATTTGCATTCCACGCCGGCTATTCAGTTGTGCTGATTGCAAGTGCATTCCTTTCAGAGAGGACCTCGCTTTCATGCAGAAACACACACAAACAAGTGCACCCTTCATATGCCCTAATTTCCTCAAGTCTTCACCCTCCTACCTGCAGAAGCTGGATCTCTGTCAAGGTGATCACTTTGACCACACAGCAGCGGCTCATGGTTCTCCAGAGTGGCAGCGTCTCCCACCACAGGAGCTGCAAAGTTCTCACAGAAGAAGAGCAACTGTCACCGGCTTACAGCTGCGTCTCACGCCGAGACAGGGGAAGAAGAAGAAGAGGAAGAAAAAGAGAGGTGCAGCAGCCTCCTTCCTGAGCTTTTTGCAGAAATATCAGAAAAGGAAGGCATGACACATCAGCTTATTTGGGAGCCGCAGGGCCGTTTCCTGTGTGTGTCTGCGTGTGCTTTTGGTCAGGAAAAGGCCTGACAGAGGCAGAAATACAGATGGCAGTTTGAAGGGGAGGATGGAGAGTGTGAATGTGTGTGTGTGTCGAGGTGTAATAAGTTGACAGAATGTGAGTTCCTGCTTGTGGATCACTACATTTTCCTGCCTGCAGAACATCCAGCTCAGCTCAGCACATTCTCCCAGGTTATCTTCATGACACCCGCTTCCCTTTAAACCACCAAACTCTACAATTTCAGCTCACATAAGAAATCACTGTATGTGTGCAGAAATACAAAAACACACATGCATGTGCACGCAAACTTGTTATTGTGTCCCGGTCATTATCAGGCCACAACAAAGGCCTTCCCAGAATTTCTCTCGGAGAAGTCCTGGACACAGCAAAATTGAAAAGGAACAGTGTGAATCCTCCCTCCTGTCTCACCCTTTATATAACAAAATAATAAGCTAAATCCGAACCCAAAGAGCTTCAAAATCAGGATAGAAGAAAAACTTCTCATGCAGCAAATGCTACAACAAATATTTGTTGGTGACGTTTAGCTTAGAATCTTGTCGGTTTTTCTGCCCTAACACCCACATTTACCTGGTGTGCCAGACAAATTGAGCTTTACACTCACCGATAATTCAGTGATTATTGCCACCAGTGATTTAGGGCTTTCTGTCTTTTGATACACTGTATTAAACGGGGAACTAATTTGAGGACAGTGACTGTAATAAGGCAAATTTAATCACAATAATTCAGTTAAATCAAGCCCATTCAGATTATGTTTTTAAAGAAGTCTGCTTTCAGCTTTTAAATTGCAGTTGGTCCCACACGTGTCCAGGGTGAATGATTCCATTACACAGAGAATGCCAGTCTCCATACTACATGTACAGTAATCACTGTACGTCTCAGTCCAGCTAGATGGTTTAGAATTATTTACGCTGCTCTGTCTAATTTATTTTGCTGCTGTTTGAAGGTCAACATGCTCAGCTGTTCTTCACGCCACAACTCGATGCTTTATTCTGTTGGGTTTTTTTTTTCAGTATTCTCTCTCACTTCACCAACACCCCTTGTGTATATTTGTCTACTTTTTGTTTATTTGATGTCTGCTGTGTGTATCAGATCTTAGCCAAATTCCTGGCTGGCCATTTTTGGCTCATCTTGGGGCCAAGCCACAAGTGCTCACCTTTGTTAGTCCCCCTGCATGGCATGTTTTAAACATCAGGGACTTCCTGTAAGAGTTGGCCTGCTTCTGAGACAACACTTCAAAGTGCAGCTCCCACATCTGAGGACTGTTTTATCCTGCTAGAAAAGGAATGCATAATGGACACAGCACCACTGCACTTTTAATGATTCACATATGAATTAAATATTATACCTATTTTAACTGGATTACACACGAAACCGTGTGTCCGTATGCGCTTGTTACCTTGATGAAATATTGAATTTATGAAAATGATTCAGCCTCGCTGTGAAAATAATTAAAATTCACACTTAAAGTGAATACACCTTGCTGTTAAAGGATTTAAAGGTACCCTATGGAGTTGTGATGGTAAACAAACAGGATTTTTATAAAATACCACGCAGTATTTATCACGAAAACATCAGAAAAGTCTGTTTTTAAAGCCTATGAGGGAATTTAAATGCAGTTACAGATTTGTAATGCAGAAAAAGATGTCTGTATGAACAAAAAAAAATTGTCAGTGATATCTAAGAAGCTTAGTAAGTAAATAATGCCAAATAATGTGTGATTAGGAAACAAGTTAATTCTAAAATCTGAAAGGTATTTACAGACGTTAAGCACAAAAGTCCTAAATAACATACAAATAAATTAACAAAGTATATTCCTACTGTACTGCTTACTCATTTGCCTTCAGTTTTACAAAAACAAACATTACGTAAACAGTTTCAATCAACTGCAGGACTAAAGAAAACTGAGAGATGGAGGAAGGCAAAGGAGGCGGATGCGGTACAGCCTGTCCTCTCTGCCAGCACCGGGGAGATGCAATTAGTCAAAATGGAATAATACGATTTTTGCTGCTAAATCAGATAGAGCGCATTATTTTCTCTGTGAGCAGTGAAAAGGAGCCTGTTCACAAGAACACCTGAGAGGTCGCAGAGCCTCTGCACACATACATGTATGTACGCACAGGGCTTCACACAGCACTAATTAAGGTTAGCCTCTTACGTATCCTCCTCAGTGTCCCACTGTCAGACTTGCTTGTGCATGTACAGTATCTAACCGAAGGTAGCAAGTGAGTTTAAATGTGTTCTGTTTGTACTCTGACCTCTAGTTTACTTGCATCCAATGCTGTAACACTAATGAAGGCTGCCAATGTCAGAAAAGGTTCAATATTAAATGTAATTTATTGAATTTCAGTAAATGCTTATAGTCAACTACAATAAGAGTTTTTTTTCTTTCTTATGTACTCTCTCCTTAAACCATGTATGACCAAACTTTCTCATTCTGACTACTTCCTACTACTAGTTCCCTCCAGATTTATGGTACCTTGCTGTTTGACGTCATGCCTTAAGGTAGAATGAAGATCTGTTCAGAAACAACATGAAGCAAAATATCCTTCCTCATACGCACTGATTTAACCCCCAAACCGTTGTCCAGTTCATGCTTATTCACCAGAAATGTACAGTTCAAATTATAGCTGTTGGACTGGTGGAAACACACAGCGATCCCTGACCTTTGCGTATTTGTTGTAGATCTGTGCACGTCAGCTCAAATCCACTTCTCGCTTTTATGATCTCCCTTTTTTTTTTACACTGGTTTATATATGTTTATGAAGTACATTCAACTTCATTCAAATTAAAGTATTGTCAGGTTTTTGTGGATGTATCTTCTCAATTTTTGTACCCTAGTACAAATTGGTCTCCACCACACCAAATCTAGATTAGTTTTTTATTCTTCAGAGCAATTAAAATGATGAATCAGGGACCATTTTGACAGACCATACTGTTCGTTCTACGCAAAACTTTGCTGTAGTAAATATAAAACTCTTGTGAGGTATTGAATACACGCTGACGCAGGCAGACTCGTGGGAATTTTTTGGGCCGATACCGGTCTTGAGGACTGAGAAATTCTGATATCAATCCATCAGCTGATATTGTTTTTTATATTTATATGTTTTAGCTACATTACAAAGGGAGAAAGTTGTGCATTGACTTTCCAGCTCTGCAGCTCATCAACTCTTACTCTGCACCACTGTCTGCTCAGCTGTGACACATACTCTGCTACATGTGCTGCAGACAGAGCTGACTGTTTTGCCAACAATAGGGCTGGTGCTACTTCTGAATAAACTATGGAAAGAAATGGTTTCTGACTTACCCCTGGCATATTTTTCTGTATTGTGTTTCTGCAAAAAAATGTCTTCATTTTGTCATATGTGGAACAACATATACGCCAATACTACTATGTCTGTCACAGACCATACTGACCATTGATGTGGACATACCTAGTATATACAGATATACTCTATAGTTTGCTCACATACTTCCATCCTCTGCAGTGTCTTTTCTTAGGACTGCCAAAAAACTTAGAGATAAATCTGCATGTAATTCTTTAACTTTCAAACTGTTAATATACAAGTAAACAGGATATGTTTTGGTCCTCCCTGAAAAGCAGGTTAAAGTTACAGAAGCAAAGCTGCTGAGCTTTACAGAATAGGATTATGGGTAAACTGCTGTGTTCTGAAAGGAGAACCTCATCCTTGACCCTCACTGCCCACTGAGCTCGAACAGGTTAGACCGGTGTTTAGCGTTGCTGCTTCGAATGATGTCAGAAAGCTGTACTTTGGACAACTTTAATCTTTCACTTTGGCAGACACTGAAAAGAAGCCCCACTGAGCTCCAGCTGTAACTATTAACATGAAGTCTTATTAAGATTACGCACATGGTCGGTTGCGAGATGGTCCCACCTCACCAAAGAACTAAAGACAAAGTAGTTGGTGTTCCCACAAAGAAATCCTTGATAATCTCTCAGAAGAAAGCATAGTTTTGCTGATTGTGTTACTCTATTTCTTGTAGATGAAACTAAGTTATGAATTTTGACTCAGTGCCCTTTACTGATTTCATGCTTTCATATCAAAAGTCCTTTGAAAATGATTCAAGTAAAATACAATCCATGACAAACCTATTTTCTTACAATAACTCACTGTGTTTTTGTTGCTGTACATCTTAGAAGGTGTGAGTGTGAGTAAATAAGGCCTCAGAACCAGCTGTCTGTCTGTAAACAGCACAAAGGGAGTGAAAGAAGAGCAGCCTGACAGTTGATTTTAGTCATTTCTGTCTGACCTCTGCAGCAGACAGTTCAAAGTGAATCCAGAAAGCTCATGATTAAAAAAAAAAAAAAAAAAGAAAGCTCATGATGATACTAGGAGCCTGATCAGTCTTTACAAATGCGCTTGATGTTCACAATGTGTAAGTAGGAGGAGGTCTGTGTGACTTAAACTGCTGTCATTTGATAGGATGGATGTGAGATGGATGATTGACAGGTTAAAAACACTCTCTGTTGATTGGTCTTTATACTAAACATGGGTAAGACTTTAGTGATGGAATGATGTGATTCATTGTTTTATAGTTGAATATCTACATAACAGGCATTCAGGCAAGGACAAGAGTAAAAAGAGGAGATATAAAAGGAGAAAATATTTCAAACAGCTGATGACTCCAATCACTAAAACATCAGCAACTTGAAATACTGCAGTACTACTACATCATTCCAGTGTGTACCTGTGTGCCCACAGCATCTATTAGTTAATAAGCCAACACATCCACAGAACACTCCAAAATAAGCTTTGTAAGGTAGAACTAGAAATTCTGAGACAGTTTTGTTCCTAGATTAATATATCCAATGAAAGCATTAGTTAGAATATAATTAGGATGTATATAAAATAGGGCAGGCATCAACAGTGAAGAAAAACTCAGTAAAAGAGAAGCGGCCAAGAAAGATTCACCGGTGCACTAGCATCACATTTTCAAACTAAAACAAAAAAAGCAATATAAAACAAAATTTAAAAAAAAAAAAGACAGATGCCTCATTTGCCCTATTCCAAGAATTTTAATTCGGTCCTGCGTAACTTATTACAGACTGATCAAGTTAGATTTTACTATTCAGTGGAGCCAAAGGGTTATTCCATCTCAGATCTTTGGCAACCTTCTGCTCGACCATCTCCGATCTGCGGAAATAGTTTGATCATAATTTATGGGTATTTCAAATGCTGTCTGTGGACTTCTAGCATGCTATATCAAATATTTTCTTGTTGTTGTTTTTTTTTTTAAACTGCCTGTGGATCCACTTTCAGCACGTTTTTGTGCACATTGAAATGTGAGACTGTGTGAATGACAATATCTCAGATACTCTTAGGGATAAAGTCCTGTTATTTTTACTGTTATTTATCATCATGACATTGATTCACAATCTCCAATATTGGACAAGTGAATTAAATACACTGTTATTATGGGTGAGTTGGAATATGGAAAAAAAACAATTTATGCTTCCATGAAAAGTCTCATCTTTGATCACGTATTAATAAAGTTAACATGAAACACACAAAGACAGTCTCTTTAGTTGAACTTTCATAATTGATTGAAGAAGTATGACAAGTTGCACCGCAAGTCCTGGAGTTTCAAAATGCTTCTTCAACAGACAAATTATTTTAGAATTTCACATGTTTTCTAGGTATTACTGGAACATGCTACTACTTATGATCATAAAATATCACTAGCTGACTTCTGCAATGTTTTTGTTAATATGTGCTCAAAGGTCAAATGTTTCATGACAACATTTTTTTTTTTTTTCAACTCACCCACAATCGCTGACTCTTTGATCCACTTGTCCATTTTTAAAATATATACATGTATCTTAATTTTAAAAAAGTATGTTGGAAAGTATTAGATATATTTGATGCCATAAATCACAGATGGCCGAGCAGAAGTTGTTCTAGAATTTGGATGATTTTTTGATGGAATATAAAAATATCATTTCATTTCATTTATTCTTTTCCATGGTAATGCATGAAAAATCAACAAATGGATACAATTTATAAAGCACAGAATACACACATCCCATGTACAAGAACAGGAGTAGGATGATGAATAAGTCTTTTTAACTCCTACCTGAGTCTTTTTTCCAAACTCAAAAAAACAAACAAAAAAAAAACATGAGAACATGATGTAACAAGCAGGAAGACCATAGACATCTGCCATTTTTACTACTGAATCAAGAGATACCAGATGAAGTGAACTGGAAAAAATCTGATTCTACCAAGAGAGCATTAAGTCTTTTTGGATAATCCAAGTCCAATCGTTAAGCAATGTGTATAAAGATTGTCAGGTATGTAGCTGCTCAAAACTTCTAACTGGACTACGTCACTACCACATATAATATTATGTATGACAATTCTACGTCTTTAACTCATTTCCACAAAAAAAGACATCTTAACAGGTCTGTAGAGCTATCAGGGGGATACATGTAACAAATCCAAGCTTTTAAAAGCACAGATGAAGTGCCTACTTGCATCCTGTTTCCTCAATAGGACTTTCCTCCTGAGGTTTGTTAGTAACTTGTGTCATATAAAGTGGCAAATGTTTTCTTTTACTTCCTTAAAGATCTTCCACCTCTGATCAGAGAAGTCTCTTCAGTTGTAACTGACTGATTGGAGATTTTAGATGTGTTTCGTGAAGTGAAACTTGACCATCAGTCAGTTAGAACTAAAGAATCCTCTTGGATGAGAGGTGAAATATCTTCAAGAAATTAAAAGAAATTTATGGTTGATTTTTATCAAAGCTTGTAGGTTTACCATGACACGGATGGTTGAGAATCTACACAGGCAAACAGCAAAACCACAGTTGACTACAGCAACCATTAATTAATTTATTCAATCCATCTATGCACTACTTCAAGCTATTTCAACCATTTACCTGCTACTTGTAGCCAATTTAAACATTTATTCATTACTTTTAGTACAGTGGTAGCACTTAAATTGGTCACATTCACATTTGCGGTGTATTTATGCCGCAGCAAGGCATGTATTACAGCTAGTTTTTGCTAACTATTTCCACAATTTAGCAATTTCTCACCAGATTTAGTGGATAACAGTAAATAGTGAACCTTACACATTTCCGGACATAGCCTTAGAGTAAATATCCCAAGAAAGTAAAGTTCTAAAGAGAAGTATAAAGCAAAATACTTCAGATGAGGATTCAACAGAACTCGGATATCTGAAAAGAAGATCAAAATGTGAAATATTTCAGTGCAGCTCCTCTGACCTTTGAAGCTTAACATGGCATCAAAAAGAGGATCTCCTACAGTCCCTAACCAATATAAAGTGCATTTGTGAACTAAATTTGCAGTCCACTGTTCAAAAGCTTTTGGTGGACATATATTGATTTGCCACCCCCACCCCCTCTCCTTAACTTGATTGTGGAAAATTTAATAATGCAATAGCTGTTTAATGAGAACTAAGCAGAAAATTCAATCAACTTTGACCTTACCCGAACTAATAATATATGGTCTGTGCTGCGGACAAAGGCTTGCTTGTTTGCTCCGTCTGGCTATCTCTGTGCCCTGGCCGTTTGAACGAGTAAGCTGTTGTGACGGAGGGAGGAGAGCCAGTGGTCCTCGTCTCAGTGGAAGACCAAGAATGAAAGAGATCAGATACTGGCCTTTTTTTTTTTTTTTTTTCGAAAGATTATATCATTATCCCTTGCATCCTGCCTTATATACTTATTTCCATAAAAGACAGAATTTCCGTCAGCTGATTGTGTTCATTTTCAAAACTGGAACTTGAAATTAAACTTTTTACTGAAAACATTGTGAAAATGCACCTCCATCCATACCAAATCTGTGCGGTATAGAGCACACAAATCCCCTAATTTTTCAGTTCCTTTTGGATCATGCTACTCTGCCAGCTGCCTTCTTTCATCACTCCAATCTCTAGTCTTGGCTAAATTGAGTAATTAGCTGTGCCTGACTTCAATTTGTCTTCTCAATCATTTAGGCTTTGCCAGTTCCAAGTGTGTCTCTGTTGCTGGCAATCTTTCATCGTAGATTACCATGAACTTCCTCCAGGGCACATGCCAGGAAGTCCTTTCTATCACGCAAGTTTCACCAAAATCAAAGGTTCACCAGCTTTGAACATGGGATTTGCAGATCTTGGCTTTAGACAACAACCAAAATGGATCAACTACATTCATAGAACCGGTTGTCAGCCTTGTATTTTCGTGGTGTTTTAGTTGTGACACCAGACCAGGATACTAAGAGAAAAGGCCTTATATTCTTCCCCAACAGTTCTTGTCCTGATGATTTATATCCAATGGCAACTGCCATCCATGTGCGGTGTGCACATGGATGGTAGTTTGGATGGTATTTAAGCACAACATTAGGGTGTATAGGTTTGGGTGGCAGTGGGGTAATGTGGAGAGTACACCTTTCACCTTTTTTATAGTTGTCATAATCAAACCTCACCTTTACCTTAGCCTAGCTTCAACATAGCCCAACCTGACCAGACAAAGAACAACAGGGGTTAAACCGACTAAGGTCAATAGGTTTGGTCATGTGAACAAATGCATGTAGAATGTCCTAACTTTTACATAGAGATAGTGGGGTGTCACTATTGCCTCTTTTGCGGCTCGAATTGTCACCCAGTTAGCCGAGAAAATGGAAGAGAAGCTTGCTGTAGATGTGAAAAGATCTACTTAACAATGTTTTGTCACTCAAACCTCGTCTGAATCACTAGATGTAGACAGCTAGAATATGCCTCTCATTGATTGGGCATTTCACATGTTTTCAAAATGGTTTTTACCACAGGAAGCAACAATTTTCAGGCCAGCTACCTGTCGCGCTGAAATTTTGCCAAATAAGGCAGCCCTGCCATTTTAATGACACTCCTCGCCTGCCTGCATGCACATGTTCCACCTAAGCAATTCCCCTGTCATTTTTTTTGAGGGTTCACTGGACTTGGCACCGCCCAAGATGATGATGATTGTTATAAAGAAATATAAAGGAGCCAGAGCTTTGTGTTCCCTCTTTAGCAAAATGATAATGAGGTGCAGTCAGACCATTCTACACAGCACTATGTTAGTACCAAGGGCGTCAGTTTGTTTTTAAAAGTGTGTGGGGGGGGGGTGGAGACCACAGCCATTGTCAGATGGAAATGCACACCCTGGGTGGTGTGCTGGGTAATCGGGAACACCGGGGATATCCCCGGTGGGCCGCTTTATTGTTGGGCCGCTCCAGTCATAAAATAATAGTAGTAATAATAATAATAATGCTTTAAATCATGGGTGTCAAACTCGCGGGCCAACTGCGGCCCGTGGGACGATATTTTGTGGCCCTCTACTTGAGATCAAAGTTTAGCATTGGTGCGGCACGCCTGCTTTTCTCAGATGCTTCCGTGTCGTTGGTAAGACAGCACTTTGAGAAAATGTCGAAGAACGGCGGCAAAATGTCACAAGCTGGGCTCAAACTCACAACCACCGAACCAAAGGCGGAGGCTCAACCTGTTGAGCTATCAGTACATGCAGGTAGAGGGATCTGTGGGCCGCTATAGTACTAATTCTCCCGGGCCGAAATTTTGCCCCTGCACACCTCTGGTCGGAGCTTCCACTTGGCACGGGCGCAAATTTAGCATCTGCACTTTTTTTTTTTAACCTCACGAAGGTGTGCTGCATGTCTGTGCAACTCTCGGCCGAGTGCGGATGGTGCGTTCAGGAGCGTCGGAATTTTCTATACTGCTGAAAATAACTGGGTTTACGACGGCTTACATGTGAAGAATTTGAATGTGTTGGAGACAAAATGACCCCTGACAAAAAGTGGGGGGGACACATCCCCACCGTCCCCCCCTAAACTGACGCCTATGCTTAGAGACTATCTTATACCAAACCAAGTAGTTTATTTGCCTAAACCAAACTAAACCCGTTTTAAATACTTAATAAATCCACTATATCTAAAAAATAAAAATAAAAAAAGCTCTGATCCTACATCCCAATTACTGCAAAAACACCATTTGGAGCGAAATTGACAATAAACCTAGTCTTACCATACCTTCATTTTGACTTATTTGCTATAAATCCAACCTTTCCGTGCCTTCGTATACCACAGTTGTAAGCAATAAGGTCAAAAACACTGACATTACACTGAAAACAGAAAGTATTCATTGAACTTATTGTAGGGTTTTACAGCATTGTCCATAATGAGGTTTCTTCTTAAGATAATAGGTTTAGGGATGCAAGACACAGACTGTAATCTTGTACTTTGTATACCCTAATATCTGCTGTGAACACTATCAAGAAACTTTTACACATTTTGTAAGGCACTGAAAACCCAAGAATCTAAGAGTCTTAACCGCTAGATACAAGATGTCCTCCTGATCCATCATTCTCTAAAGTAAACACCAAACATCTAAATGAAGCAGCAATAAGCAGAACACATTAAAAACTCCACATTTAGGATTTCTTTGACTTAAATATTGGGGCTAAAGCTTCCTGAATATCACTTGCTCTCTTCTTCTGCTCCCACCAGTGTCCATGTTCAAGCATGCTTTGCATTTATTCTACATATGCGTTGATAATTCATTCATGAACTGAAACAAATGGTTCATTGGTGGTTTCTCTCTCTCTCTCTCTCTCTCTCTCTCTCTCTCTCTCTCTCTTTGCTGCCATCTGTGAAGTTTTCAAGATGGTAAATCTCATCCATGAACCAAAAATTAAGACACTGTAGTCGTTACATAATGTAGAATTATGAGTGATCACTTTCATCTCGGTGTATGTGAGCAACACAGTCCACAACGTGCACATAGTTATGAGGCATGAGGGACTAAAGGGTCTTCACGGTGGTTGTGTATGTTTTAGCCTTTAAATGCAAATTTTGCATACTGTTTATTCAAGCTAACCATTTTTTCAATGCATATGTTATGTTTTTGATTGATCTTCTACCATTTTATTGGTTTAGGATCATTTCAGCATGGTTTGATGGAGATGTATTTTTATCTGTAAGTTTCAGTCAAAGTCTTATTTTTGTAATGAGGTGATTTGGTTGTGGGCATAAACCTAGGTTTAATTTGCTGAAAATAGTTTCTCTGTTGATGTATATGTAAAAGTGGGTCCAAGACAGATAAGAAATTGATCTAAGCAGAACATTTTCGCTCTTTCACTGTAAACATGATTTGTAGTTATTGGGTTAAAACACAAAAATCCTTTGTCGCTTGCAGAATTTGAACTGTTCCAAAGTGTGTCTATCTCTGCCTTATCTGACTCCCTCCTCCCCTATCTGTCTTCTTTATCAGTTCCTCTCCCCATCTGCGGTTATGGTAATAATCTGATGTGTAGGCCGAGGAGGCACCTGTGCGAAGCTAACGTGAGACGACACCAGTCTTTTCATCACAACTGGGCGGCCCAGAGACCAAAAGACTCACTTAAAAGGCGTATTTCAGGGTATTAATTGCTTGACATGGCTCACCCAGGTATGGGAAACCTTTCGTACAGCAAGTAAAGGACTAGCAGACAGAGAGAGAGGGAGAGAGAAACAGTCGGCCAAGAGGATAGCTGGAATATTTCTGAGTGTAGCCAGCTGCAATGTTTTTCTAACAAAATCACATGCTGTGAGCAGACAAAGTTATGGCAATTGAGTTAACCTCCCTCTCACCCTTTTAAGGGCTCTCATTCTCAAGGGAAGCACTTTTACCGTGGTTGTTGCTATTAAACCACACTAGTTTTCTCTGTTTTTGAGTAAATGAAGTTTGCAAGAAGAGACAAAAGATAGAAACCCACAGACAGTTAAAAAAAAAAAGACTTGACCTTTTGATACTGAAGCTGAATGACTTTCACAGTTACAAGCAGTGACTGTTTGAATTTGTGCTGGTGTGGTGTCAAGTATTAAATATATTTTTCATGTTATTCCAAAGAAAATGCAGCCTGGAAGTGTGAATTTGTGAGGGAAAAAAGGCAGATCGCCACAGCAAATAGTGTTTCTTGAATGCGATTTTAAGCATCGAGCATCAGCTGCTATATAAACCTACATTGTTCAACCTCAAATACAACCTGTGGAACTTGAATTTTATACCAACATGATCCATCAAAGGTCCTTTAAGAACTCTCTGAAACTAGGCCTGTCTTTATTTTAAGCATTCAAAGAGGCGAGTGTATTGTTTTGAGAAAAATTAGATTTGAAGCAACGGAAATATAATCGGAACTCTGTGATGTTTGAAAATAATTCAATTAAAGCTACATTTTATGCAGCTATCATATAAACATAGTATTTTTCCTCTCATCTTCTACCTTGTTAATCAGTTTTCACAGTACGCTACAATATTGTTACTTGCCATCAGCACATTCTGCATCTCTGCACATGTTTACATCCGTCTGCAGGAGTAGGTGTGTCAGCTTCACTTACCTGTCCGTACCAGTTATATTCCAGCATCGTGACGGCACTTGCAGCGTTCACAAACAACAAAAGTTGCAATTCTAAACAGAAAAAAAAAAATGCGGCCCTGTTGCTCTCTTCCCCGGCAGAGCTATACAACCCTTAGTTTTCCCCGTTTGCAATTGATGTTGTCAGGACTTGGGGGTTCCAGGCAAAAAGCTAAGCCATTACACACATTTCTGTACACATGGACTGGCAAGCCTCTCTGTGCACACTCACTCACACACACACCCCCTGACTCTCCTGTTGAATTTTGGCACTCCCAGGGCTTACGACCTGTTGATAATGAACCTGAACCCATTATTTTGAGTCAATGAATTGAAAGAAATAGGGCAAAGAATGAAAGCCACAGGGCCAATTAACGGCATTCTTTGATGTATTACCCTCGCTCACCACTCAACCAGACCGCTCCGCGCCTTTTGTCTTTATCCCTTCTGTTATTCATTAATTATTCTGAGCGGGGTCAGAGTTCGTGTGGCTAATTGTGCAGACCGTCTCTCTTTGAGGATGGCAAAAGATTCGCCCAACACTGACACTCCCCCTGACTGTGCCCAGCCACCTTGAATTATGCCAATTATTCCAATTCTTTGATATCCCCCCCCCCCTTCCTCTTTCTGTTCTATCATTGTGCTAAGCGGCATCTCTCTTTTTTCCCCCCAACTTTTTAGATCTCAGTCACTGTAATCTGTCTCTCTGACACACACAAATAAATACATAGTGCTTTGCCAGGGATTCTGGGTATTTTAGGTGAACGGTTAGGGTCTTCTCGGGTTAAATTCTAGCCGATTATTGCGTTATTATTGCTTGCCATGTCACTCAACAGGTTAAAATGCTGTGTATCTGTCAACACAGTCACTAAAGATGTCCAAATTCAAAAATATATTGTAATTATTACGCTTTCTTATCATTTTTTAAATATGAATGTTTGAAATGTTTGTGTGATGGGTCGCCACTAATATGGATCTTTTTCCTCCTTTTTCAAACACTTGCCTTCAAGATGAAACTGCTTGTTTCTAAAGTTCCCATAGCAGCTGAAAAAAGTTTGTGCTTCATGATTTTTCACAGTCTGAGCCACTTTTAACGGACCATTGGAAACGCATTACTTAGTTTTAAATTAAGATGGACTTTTGAGAGTCACATCGACGTTTGTACATTTTTGTAGTGGCGCATATTTATCTGTCGTACAGGAAAAAGCAATAAAAGATATATATTTTTATATTCCTAATGCATTGATTTTGCTCTCTTGTCCTTGTGTGGAAAAAAAGAAACTGTGCCATATAGTTCAGCGGGAACACAATTTGGCATTTCCATGGATTCCATACAAATGCAGGAAACAAAGACAATGCAGTTCTGCAAGTGATATGAGAAGAAAAGGAGGCTCGTAATCAGATTAGGAAACGTCCGTGAGAGCAGATCCTCTTTAACACGATAATAAGAATAGACAGCATCTAATTGTTTAATTATCTGCAAGCCAATTTATAATTCCATTTGTCTGAGCTGATGGATGTGGAGACTTGGTTGTAGCTCGACTTTTAAAAAGGTCTCTTGGAGCAAACTCCACAATAAAATAAAGTATAACAGGATACAGTCAAGGAGAAAATACCAAAAGTTTCTGGTCCAATTTAACATTATTTCATGGAGGAAAGAAGTTGATCTTAACATTTTAATGCTGTGGAGAGTAATTTAAAATTACAAACTTTTTCATTGTTTTATCTGAAAGTTTCTGCACTTGATGGCTTCCTGTAGAATTTTTTGTTTTGTTTAAGCAGCATTATCTTAATAAAAACTACCTGGATCTTAGGAAATACAAGTATGGTCACATTTCTGTGACATTCATCTGTCTTAATGATTATTTTTGAGGTTTTTATTGAAGGTGTGTACACCTACAATAATGATAATTTACTCCATTCCCATTGATCTGGATTAATAATTGTTGATGTGAAAATGTACTGTACTGATGTAATTTGGACTATTGTGTAGCTTGTTGTGATGCAGTTCACTCTACTTCCCTTGGTTTGATTTTGTCAAGGAAACTTATAACTAAAATATGTGTTGATGGTGTTTTTCCACAATAAAAGCAAGACAAAACTAGATTAGTCAGATAAATAGTAATTTGGTTCAAATGAGGTGCCAAAATTTACACTGTTTGGAGGTATCATGTAACAGTAAAACAGTTATTAATCTGTTAACTTGGTGGTGTTGCTCTAAAAACCTGTATTATATGCGCTTTGTCACTTCCCGTTAGACATCAAGTATCTCTTCAGATCCTTTGTGACCTTGTTTGCTCTTGGAGAAGTCTGTGCTAGTCTTTTGTCTCTCAGGTCCTTTTGGATGTGTTTTCTTCAAAGGAAGTCCCATGTTGCACCTCTGGCTATGGTCAGCCCAGAAAGGACGGATCCTCAGGCCGCGTTTCAGTCGCTGGCAGCGTTGGCGAAACACTGTCCTGCTCTGACCTCCTTAATTTGCCGTGTATGTGAGCACATGAAGCCTCGCCTATCTCGGCTGCTCATCTTGTCTTTTAGCGGGGACAAAAGGCCACTTGGTGGGAGTTTGGGAGAGTGTTAACAAAGGGCCTTGATAGTATCATGTAGTAGCCACAAGCCAAAAACAGAAAGGATTCAATGAAGTGACAAGCTTTTTGGTTTTTAAGGCCTGCGCTGGCGTTTCCTTTGGCTTCAGGACAGTGTAGATCATATCTTCAGGTTGCTTCTCTTACCAGGAAGTTTTTGATGGAAG
Organism: Acanthochromis polyacanthus; assembly: GCF_021347895.1. Taxonomy (NCBI): domain Eukaryota; kingdom Metazoa; phylum Chordata; class Actinopteri; family Pomacentridae; genus Acanthochromis; species Acanthochromis polyacanthus. Next base: position 45,504,759 of record NC_067113.1, on the reverse strand, counting down.
TGCTGATATCTGGAAAGTAATTGAGACTGGAAGTGCTTATTTAGCTTTTGTTGTGTCCCATAAAAAATGAAAGGAAAGTTTGATAGAATTGCCGTGCATGCATGTCTGTGTTTATCTGATTTGCTTAATTTACAATGATGATTTCATTGAGAAAAATCTCATTACCCCTGTGACGTGCGTAATATCCTAAATCCACTGCATGTGCTGACATTCAGATGGATGCTTGATTGATAAAAATCAAATTTCATTAATGCTTTTAAGTCACTTCATTGTCTTCGTTTCCTTGAAATCCAGATCCGAGAGCAATGATCTATTAATTTTACAATTATGTAGCTGTCTCCACTGTAAAATAAAGAAATACATTTAAAGCAATTTTTAACTGTAACGTTTTGAACAATTTAATGTTACTTTACATTTTGTACTGTTTTGTTAAATTACAGAAAATAACTATTAATACCACTAAATAGGAAACAGATATTGTTTTAAACATGTTAACTGTAAAAAAAAAAAAGAGACTAAAACAGAAAATAATGTTCACATAAAGTATTTTTTATTGATCTTAACTAGTTTAGTTTATTCTAAACTGCATAAAATATAGCTTTAATCGGTCTACTTGATTTGTTTACACAGATTGACTGTGAAATCGCACTCTTTATACTATATTTAAATCTGCAAAATGTGTCTGTATTTTACAGATATTTGCTGTTACTTGAAAGAAAAATGTTGTATTTCTTGGAATTTAAATGTGTTGGATCGTTTTAATCATTTCAAGTGTTATTTTACAAATTTTTTCAGTTTTGTTGAATTACAGATATTATCTGGTAAAATCACAGAAAAGGGATTAATTTACAAGTTGGTAGTAAAGAAAAAAGAATTCAGATCAAAACTGTAAATAATGTCCACATCCAAAATCTGTATTTTTATGAAAGGTACTTTTCTTTTGCAGCATTTGACAATAAAATTACACTCTCTCTATTGTATTTAAGTCTGCAACAAAAAAAATCATAATTTTATAGATATTTCCTGTTATTTGAAAGAAAAATAAGGATCAACAAATAGGCTATTTTTTAAAAATTAAATTACAGATAATATGTAGTAAAATCATCAGTCTTCATACATGCTGACTGTCGGAAAGGTCCAGGCCGAAAAGCTTTTTTTTTCTCTTCAAAATAGTAATTCGTTCTTTCTTGATGTATGACTGTAAAATTACATTTCTACTTTGTTTAAAACTGCTTATATGACGGTGTTCCACCATTTTTTTTTATTTTACTTTTTTTTGTTTTGTTTCTTATCCTGACACCTTTGGTGACAGATTTTCAACTTTTGTTTAACGTTACCTTTTTTTAAACAGTATATTTAATGTGATTGTATTCATATACCTCACACACATACAGATACATGTGATTCTCTGCTCCAAAATTTACCCAGGTGGCCAAGAATACACACTGTATTCTCTCAAACATCCTATAGTGTATTATGCATGGACCATAAACACACACACACCAGGAGCTCCTGAATATGAGCTACATTAGTCTTGTTCCCCCTCCTGAGCTTATCTAGCCTCCAGGGAGACCTCCAGCCTCCTTCCCTCCCTCTCTTAAACACATATCCCCAATCCCAGCAGGAACCCTCTGCTGTTCCCAGCACAGAGTCCAGTCCCTGCTTCGTCACTCCCAATGCACTGTCCACTTCCCCAGCCACACACCAACACTACTACTCTCTACACATTGTACCTTTTTTGCCCCCTTTTGAATCCTATTAGTGCGTGAACTTAGTTTAACTGAAAAAGACTGTCGACTTCACTCAATTGGGCCTAATAGGATTAGGCTGCTGGTATGGGCCCAGAGTTTTAAATAGGAATGGAATTTTGGCAGACACCTGCTCAATCCATTGCATTAATCTTATAAAGGTTATGGAGTATGTGGGGGCCCTGGTGATGCTTTGAGCTGAATGGTTGGCTACATGGCTGTGTTTGGTTCATGGGTTTCAGCCACAATGGCATCAGTACCAGAGGAAGTGTGGCCCGGTGGTTTAAACAGGGCAATAGTAAACCAAGAGGTTGCAGGTATGGTTGCCGGATAGTGTTCTGTTGAAAGGTATGAAATTCTGGCAAAGAAAATGTCGAGATAAATGAAGCTACAGCATCATTGTAACTTTCTGTGGAATCAAAGTTATACTTGTGTTCTGCTATTTTGTTTAAAAAAATGTGCTTAAAAGCTACTAAAAGAAGTTGCTAAAACTTTTGTTTCCTACTTTTGAAGTTTGTCATGGAAGTGATTATCAGTATCAGTCATTTTATACATGATGTGGCATTGATGTGATATAGTGCTATGTGTATATGACTGTATGTAAATGTTTTTTCTCAGATTATTGACAGTTCCATACAAACCCCTTTCTCTCAGGATACAAGTCCAGTTGTTGAATTGTCTTTTGATAGGCCAATATCCATCCATCCATTCTCTATACACCGCTTTATCCTCACTAGGGTCGCGGGGGGTGCTGGAGCCTATCAGCTGGCTCGGGCGAAGGCAGGGGACACCCTGGACAGGTCGCCAGTCTGTCGCAGAGCTACATACACGGACGAACAATCACACTCACATTCACACCTACGGACCATTTAGAGTAATCAATTCACCTCGGCATATTTTTGGACTGTGGGAGGAAGCCGGAGTGCCCGGAGAAAACCCACGCATGCACAGGGAGAACATGCAAACTCCATACAGAAAGATCCCAGGCCCACCCCGGGATTTGAACCGGGGATCTTGTTGCTGCAACGCGAAAGTGCTAACCACTCTACCACTGTGCCGATAGGCCAACATATTGATCACAATTATTTTTGATCAATATTGAGATTGGGATTGTTTTTATAGGGACAGACTATTTATATTTTGCCACATTTTGAGTTACATTAGCCTAGCCGCGCTAGACCCTGGTCTGAAGACGCAAGGGTCTAGGAACTCTCGACAGGGAGGGAGGCGGGCTAAAAGGTTGTCTTTCAAATCACTCTGCAGCAATTGGGTAGGTATACAACCAATCAGCGCAACGAATAGGCTGATGTAGTTCCTAGAGCGCCAGAAATCAGAGGATGTGGGAGTCCGGTGAAGCCTTATTTTGTACAGTCAATGGGTGAAGCTCAAGTATATTACAGACATGTTAACAGAAAGATTATTCAGAGTCGGTGCTAATGGAGCTCAACGACTGTTGTCAACCCTGGCAGAGAATTAAATTCGTTGCCGTGGGTTGTCTAGCGTGGCTGGACTAGTTGTTTCCGGTTGTTTCTGTCAGAATCGTTGCGCCTCTGTCGCCACTTAGTTACGCCCGCCTTCTGACTTTACACTTCATGGTGATTCATCGGCCAGTTTTAGGAGCATCCAACCTCGAGCCTTATGGAGGGTAACTAGACCCACCCTGGCAGAGAATCAAATTCGTTGCCGTGGGTTGTCTAGCACGGCTAGGCTAGAGTTACATTCCTATTCATGTACAAATCTTTGCATCAAAATAAGCCTTAAAACCAGACTTCTCTTCACCTAGAGTCCAAATACAGGGTTCCCACGCGTCCTGGAAATCCTGGAAAACCTGGAAAATGAAATGTCTGAGTAATAAATATAGAAACAATCTGGGTAAATGCAAGTTACAGCTGTAGCAAAGAATACTTCCAAAGAATGAGGGGAACGGGAACGTATTAGTGGATGATGTGATAACGTGTGTCTGTACCGACTGGAAATGTCCTGGAAAAGTCCTGGAAAATCATTTCATCGAAAGAGTGGGAACCCTGAAATATAAATACAGTTTTACCCAAATGCCTCAGTGGAACATCTGTGTATTTACTAATAATCCATAATTGCCTCATATGATGGGTTAGCTAGTCAGCTGTACACAGAAAAGCCTTAGTCTCCACTTAGTTTATTGGTTCTTTTATGCCAACCAATCATATATTAGTTGGAAATGTGTATCATCACTCTGGTAACCCAGGAAATTGACAAGAGGCTTCAAATATGTTGTGAAAGGGTTGTATTTAACTCAATCCATGATATTTCCGAAGCCAAACCAGTACGTTTGGTGCCTAAACTCAACCATGTGTCTAATCTGTAGCTATCTAATCAAAGTGAGATATAATTGCAATACTAACCATGTAGTTTTGTGAACATGCGTAAATGTAAAGGAATCTAAACTGAACAAATAAAAAAACGTATAATGCGGCCATTACCCTTGGTCTCTTGGGGGAGGTCTTGTGCCAATTTATCTCTCCCTGTGGACTTTGTGGCTCAATCTGAAAGCTCTTCCTATCCCATCATAGGTGAGAAAATCTGTTTCAAACCAAAATTACTTTTGGAAAATTCTAAAATATCGCACAACCCTAACAACCTCCCATCCTCTCAGATTCTCTTCTACAATCCAACTCATTACTCCATCTGCCTGCCAGAATATAATGGAATCTAGAGCCCTCAATAACTTAAAACACAAGAAATTATACCCATACTGGCACAATCAAAGACGTGCTCCCCAAGTATGTGAAAGCAGGAAGGAATGCTGAAGGACCACAGTCAAAAACACTGCCACAGGACACAAACCCACTCGTAGTCAAGGGGAATGACGGCGTAAATGTAAAGAGATGGAGATAGATAAGAGTGGGTCTAGGAAGTAGAAGGCTTGATGGGGCTCATGCTCTCAAGATAATTACAAACAGTCATTGTCTCTTTATACACCGAGAACAATGGCCTTTTATCATGTCACTGATCACTTTACTGCTCCATCTTATCCACACAAGACCTAATCACTTGAACACTTATCCCATATAATTATGTGAGGCACATAAAGAAAACATTTTGGAATGTCATTTTAAATTTTAATCCTTGCATAAAGCAGACATGCAAATGAGGAGGATTATGCCAGCTGAGTAGCAAATGAGTTACCAAACACATCAAAAATTCTTTTGTTGACCTGCATTGCCTATAAAAAGTACTCACTGACACTCTTGGAAGTTTTATACTTTTCTAGTTTTCCACATTGAGACAAGGTCAATTCAGTTTTGCTTTTGTGACAAGAAGACTCAATCATGTCTAAGTGAAACAGATACCTCAGAAGGAATGTCGGTTGATTTAAAATGTAAAATAAGTGAATGAATATTGTACATATTCACTTATTTTAAATTAATGCTGCTATTTCAACACAGAATTAAGTCCCAGACTTAGTGAAATGGAGATCATTTGAATGTAGAGAATGTGTCTGACGTGACTATAACTTAAAGAAAAAGACTGGAAGGTCTAGTCACTGGTGAGCCAGTACTCCTGGTTAGAACTGAACCACAAAGACAAAACAACACAGAAAGGTTATTGAAAAGCATAAGTCAGGGGATGGATACAAGAAAATTTCTACGTCACTAAATATCCCTTTTTACAGTTAAATCCATCCTTGGGAAATGAAAGAAATATGGTTCATGCATAAATTTACCTATAGGAGGTCGTCTCAGAAAAGTCAATGACCATGCAAAAAGATACAAGTAAGGGCCGCCAAGACACCAAAGACTCCTCTGAATGAGTTACAAGCTTTTGTGGCTGAGATGGGAGAGACTGTGCAGATAGCAACAGGTGCCTGGGTTTTTCACCAGTCAAAGCTTTCTGGGAAAGTGGCAAAGAAAAAGCCACGGTTGAAAAAAAGTATTAAACATTGACTAGAATTCAGAAGAAGGCATGTGGGAGACTCCAAAGTCAACTGGAAGAAAGTTCTTCGCTCTGAGTTTTTGAACCATAAGACTGAAGACGATGTTGGGCAGATACCACGCACTGCACATCATCACAAAGACACCACCCCCACTGTGAAGCATGGTGGTGGAAGCATCATGATGTGTTTATGCATCTCGGCAGCAGGTGCAGAAAGGCTTGAAAATGAATGTAGCAAAATATAGAGGACTTCTGAAGGACAACCAGATATTGTCTGCAGGCGAACTGTGACTTTGGAGAAGATTTGTTTTCCATCAAGACAATGAACCAAAACATGCAGCCAAGACACAACAAAAAAGACTGAAAGACAATGAGGTGAATGATCTGGAGTGGCCGAATCAGAGCCCAGACCTCAAGCCAAGAGAGAATTTGTGGCTGGACTTAAAAAGGGTTGCTCATTCACAATCCCCTTGCAACCAAGCAGAGTTTCAGCAGTTTTGCAAAGTAGAATGGGGGAAAATTGCAGCGTTCTGATTAGGGATGGTTCGATCCGATCTGCTGGATCGATATCGAGTTCGATCCAGGCCAAAATGACTGGATCGAGCATCGGAGTTTTTTATTAGAACTTGTTCGATCCGATCCATAAGCCCAATCTATCTCATATATCCTCATCTTCATTTTTCACGACATGCCGTAACACAGACGAGCTGTTGCCATGGTTGTCATGTGCCCGTGTTTTCGTCACGTGAGCAGAGAGTGAACAGAAGCCTGCAGAGCTGGTCATGTCTGCCATGTGGAATTACTATATGCGAACGGAGGAGAAAAGTAAAATAGCTGAGTGCAACGTTTGCAAAATGAGTGTCTCAAGGGGTGGCAGCAAAACCGGACATTTTAACACAACGAACTTAATAAAGCATCTGCAGAAGCATCATGAAAAGCAGTACGGAGACTTTTTACAGGCGAGTGCAAAAAAAAAAAAAAGTGAACCGCGGCAACCATCGTTGCAGGAAGCACTACAGAAGAGTACAAAACTCGCTCCAACGCCAAAATATAACAGAAAATTGTGGAGTTCATTTTGCTGGATGACCAACCACCTTGTGTGGTCGAAAATATGGGTTGTTGTATTTTTCGATCCCCTGGAAAAATCAGACTCCCCCTTCGCATGAACGCGTGCGCCTTACGTTTCACTCTGTGGCCACTTGATGGCATTTCTCTTGTACTTTTACTGTTTTTTGTTGTTGTTTTCTACTGTTTTTCGGGTTAAATGTGATTAAGTAGCGAACTGTGGACATGTTTTCGTGTTAAATATGATTCAGTGACAGGTCTCTCCTCTTCTCATCCGCACCTCCACAACACCAGTGTCTAAATGGCATGAGGGGAGATCCTACGCTGCTCTCAGCTTCACTCGCATGAGAACGTTAGGACAAGGTTTAATCACCAGATATTGTTTATATTCCATCAATGTTGTACACATGTCAATAAAATAATTTTTCACTGAGAAAACTTTATATCTCCCTATTTAAAATTAGACTCCCCCAAGAATGCAAGACATGGTACCAATACCTATATGTCTAGTGCTTTATACATAAGTACTATATTTAATTATACTAAACACTTTGTACATAAATCATTTATTATTGTTATTTTATTGGACCAGTTAACAATACAAAAAAATATAAATTATTTATCCCACACCTGGGAGACTACCCTCCTTGGCAGTCACGACTGCTAAATTACTTTTCACATCTTCAACAAGTGTGGAGAGTGAGAGGCTCTTCAGAACAGCCTTCAACATTATTGATGAAAAAAGGAGCAGACTGACAGCTGAGGAGGCTGAAATGTTAATCTTTCTGAAGAAAAATAAGAAGTCGTTCATGTTGCAAGACAAGGCAGCTTAAGTACTTTCAGTTCAACGTCAGGCAGGTAGTATGTTTTATTGTTTTCAGTGAACATAATGTGAGTATTGGAATAGTGTTCATTCTAATATTTAGTTTCATGAGTGTTTTACATACAGTACAACAGTACATCAGCGGCTGCATACAAAAAAAGAGACACTAGATTGCACTATCACTGTTTACCCTTGTTTTTCTGTTTTTGTGCAACAAATCAGGTGTATAGCTTAGATTTTTATTGTTTTGATTGTGTGCCTTGAGAAGCTATGTGTAACTTACTGAGTACTACCTACATTGTTCTAGTGGAGATGCTATTATTTTATGTTAATTCATAAAATTATTTATTGCAGCCTTGCAATGCCATTGAGGTATAATGTGACTTTTCTGTTTATACACTGGGATTATTTAGTTTAATTTAAATATGTGCACCAAGTTGTAGTTTTATTTCAAACATTTGAATGGTGCAGCTGGGTCTGTTGTGTTTACAAACGCTGTTAAAAGCGATGTGAGCTTTAAGTTTTAATAAAGCCACAACAGTTACACATAACTTGTTGTCACATGTTTTCCTTCTTTCTTTCGTGGACCAGAACAGTTGTTGTACAATGAACGTGGTGTTTTTAGATGTCAATATCAAGCAAATTACATCCATGTATTATTAACAACTTTTAGAATGACAAAATGAATCATATCGGTATCGGATCGGTATCGGCCGATCCTCAAGGCTGCAGTATCGGTATCGGATCTGAAAAAGTGGTATCGAGCCATCCCTATTTCTGATGTGCAAGGCTATTTGAAACCTATCCACAATGGCTTAACCCTTTAAGTTGCAGTCAATTCCAGCCGTTTTCAGTACAAAAACATCGCTAATATTCTATTTGTAAATAAAAATGTGACGAGAAATACAGGGAATATTGGACGCGCATCGCGAGGTGCATTTCCTCGAAAACGACCTATTCGTGGATTATATACCGAGTTCAAGACATGTTTTGGACAAAATATTTTACTGGCTTGTTTCGTCTGGATGTCCAAGGTTGGATTATGGCCGTTTTTTGTGGAATATTTTCATCTGTGTGTAATAATGAACCCGGAAATGTGAGTCGCGCTGTGTGCGTTGAAGCCGTGTATAGAGAATGGATGGATGGATATTCGTTGTTTGTCGGACAAATGTGTTTATATTACCCGCTGTGGTAATCACATCTGAAAGTGGTTTATACCGGCGGATTCATGAGAATCTAAGCTTTCCATCGGTGTATAGTGTTTGTATAATCGCAATTGCAGTTTCAGACATTTAGCAAATTCCTTATGCAGATCTCAAAGTGTACCGAGGGCGGGACACTGAAGCACAACTGAAGCGCAACGGGTTAATGCTTTATTTGTAGCTGAAGGTGCATTTACTAAACACTAACTTGAGGAGAATGAATACTTATGCAATCACATGTTTTTCATTAAATTATATCGACCAGCATTCTGGAGTGCTGTAAATCATGTGAAGCATTACAATAACTTAATTAATTTAAATACTTTTATCTTATCAGCATCTAAATTCATACTACACTGTATACTATTACTTAGGAAAGTAAAACCAAGTAAAACCACAATCTGAGGCCCCAGACAGGCTCCAGAGGTAAAAGCAGAACAGGATGAACTTTTAATACCCAGAATAATTAGGGCAGCTACTTTTCCATGAACTGATGAGGTGAATCCAGGTCACAGCCATCAGCCCCAGCTGATTGTATCTGTATCAGTCAGAACAGGAGCGATGCGTTGGGACCAGAGAAGTTCTGAAATGAACCTCTCAACATTGCTGTATTAATTAACATTTCCCAATCATATTCATAGGAAAATGTATCTGATCACCATGATTGGTTGTTCAGTGTGTTGGACTTTGCAATGGAATCATCTGTTAAGGAGACCATCCTTGTTTGTGCGGTTTATCCCACAACCTAAATACCTTCTAACTAGCACTGGACGCGATTATCCGAATATTCAGTCGTGACGGTGGTATCCGAATATTGACTTTGAGATCAGAATATTCGGATCCCCCTACCCCCCGTCGGGCGATGTCACATGATCGGTATTCGTCTCGTCAATTCGTCCGACGTCCCCCCTGCCGGACATTAGGAACCGAACCAAATATTCGGATATTCGTCATTAATTGGGGCCAGATATCCAGAATAGCCCAGAAACTGTTATTCAGGCCAGCCCGACTTCTAACAATAATCTACCGTAGATGTTGTCATGCTTCAGAGGCTTCTCTGGCTGCACTGTCTTATAATGGAGGCCTGTTTCCCAAAAATTGCATTTCTATACAACCAAACTAAATTGTCAACTATGTTTGTAGGGAAACTGATTTTCTGCTGGATTTTGTTTGTCTTTAACACATGACAAATACATTTCTAGCCAACACACGCTACCGGTCAGAAGTTTTAGAAGGCCCAAATTTTTTCCATTTTTTAATTGAAATTCAAGTAGTTCACATCCAATGAATAGCTTGAAATGGTACAAAGGCAGGTGGTGAACTGTTACAACTGCTGTGAGTGTGTTCATATCTGCCAAAGGTGGCAATGCCCTAATGTAGACTTTGGCAAAGATGTTGTGGCCCCACAGCATATTTACACAATATGCTGAGCAACCTTCCTCACCTGCATGGACTGACATGTTTACGGCTGTAATTACAGAGCTATAATTCCACTTTAAGCACCGGTAAGTGCAAGAAGCTTATCACTTCTGCCTTTACAGTAGGTGCAAGATCATGACTTGCTATTCTTGTTGCAGCAACCGTGCGTTATTCAGTGTTTTCACATATATGACCAGATGGTAACAAAGGCCCCAGAGTGTAGCTGATCCTCTATCTACGTTTCTAATCACCATTCTTCCCAGGAGTGTCATACCAAGTCTCATACTGGCACCTCATAATGTCTTTCCCGGAGGTCTCTCTGTGTTTCTGGATGCAGTGAATAGCTTTCTTGGTGGCCTCGAAACCCCCCACCGCCCCACCTTGAGGGATTATGATATGTTTTAACCAGTGTTTTTGTTCTGCGTGTCAATTAAGAGGGCACTCTGATGGCTTGAGCTCCGCTGTTGGAACAGTTTGTGTAAGAGGAGGTCAGGGGTGAGCCGGACAGGTGCCGATACGTCTGTGTGTGCATGTGTGTGTTGTTAGGCGGGAGGTGTGTCCAATGTGAAGCATTAGAGAACTGAATGTGAAGCATTTAGACGGCCATTATGTCTAATCCTATTAGTGTTAAAGATAATGCTTACATATTAGACAGGGTCAAAGGAAAAGACCTCTGTGGAAAATTTCTCAGAAAGATAACAATTCCGTCATCTAATTAAAAGATGTTGAAGTGATAGGCTGCATCCAAAAATCGCTGTAAAACTAAAAAAACTGCTGTAAAAGTGGTATATATAGATATGTGGATTATCTCTGAATTGCTTGAAACTTTTTTTGCCCTAAACTACGCATATTTAAAATGATATCTGTGAAATTTTTCATTGTACTTTTGAGATTTTTTTCTTTTAAATATTGCCCGTCCACACACTTCTGACAAGTTTTTTTCACACAGTAAAACATGAATCTATGTTTTCATGACAATATCTCAGGAACTATTCAAGATAAAAGCCTGAAATTATCACTGATATTGCTCATCGTGTCATTTATTCAGAATCTGCAGTAAATCAAACAATCTCTGATTCTAGGTGAGCTTAAATATCCAGAGACAAAAATTAAGCTGTCATTAAAAGTCCCGTCTTTGACCACATATTGACAACACTGCTGGTGAAAAATTCAATTAAGTCGTATTTTCTGCAAAGCTTGTATTTTCATGTCACAATATTACAAAAAAACATATAAAATTATCTATATATATTTATACATAGCTTAATCCAAGTCTAACAGAATTCTGGAGTTTCAAAATAAAATAATGTTCCAATGCAGATATGCATGCCTGGCCAATATATATCATAAGGAAATTGAATATTTGATATCTGAAAATGACATCATGTGCCTGTATTTTTGTTTTAAATAATTAAACAACAGCGAGAAATAACAGTGAAAATGTTAGATTTTTATTCCTAATTGCTCATGATATACTGTCATTCTAACACGACCTTAAGTTTCAATGGAGAAAAAAATCTGCTGAAAGAATTCTATTGATTGACAAATCAATCTAAAATTTCACAGATATCTTTCATGCTATCAAAATCTTGGGCAAATCAGAGATGGTTGAACACATTGTTCTTAAAAATGAAACAGAATGAGCCACAAATAAATAAATAAATAAATAATGACTGTAGCAATGAACGTATGAGTCCTTCCCTAAATATCCATCTGTATATAAAAACATATTGTTGTCTATATTTATACAATATATGATGTTTGTCAATATATTTCATGGTTATCTGACCTTCAGCTTGATCATCCACAGAAATATGACAGCACTCAGGAGCATAGAGTGTGAAGTGTAATTTATGTTATCATGAATATGAAATGTAACTTCAGTTGTGAGGTTCTTGAAAAAGAAAACAATGTTTCCTTTACTTGTGTCAGAATGAGCTTTGTGTCAACAAGTGAGAAAAGCTAAAACAAACTACAATACATCATCTGTGTGTAGCTGTTTCTACAGGGTAAACCAGGGAGAGACAGTGAAGCTGCTGTCTCTGTAGGCTAATTATGTCAGGTCACATAGATAACAGAATTTAAAACTAAGACTTCATTTGATTAGGTAATTTCATTTACATTTACAATATACTGTGTAAATCAGACCGCTAGCAGAGTATAGAGAAGGGGTCAGAAAATGAGTTTAGTGTGGCTGCTCTGTAAAAAAAAAAAAAAAAAAAAAAGCTTTCAGTTGCTGTTCCATAATAACTATTTTTCTACACAGATCTAATTTGGAAATATACATCAATTTAAACTCTCACCACCATCTGGCTGTGTCAAGATAACTACTGTTTGCATGAATGAGAGGCTCATGGTCACATCATAACTAATTTGTATTTTGATTATGAGCATAACTTTTTATTACGCCTATTTTTTTAATGTCTTAACCCTCCTGTATGCTTTAAAAAAATAGATTATATATATACACGCACACACACAGAAGAGGTGTCTCATCGTGACATCACTCCATAAAAAAAAAATCTAAATGTATAATAATTTTTCCAAAAAAACTGTCATGTAAAACTATTGTATTTTATATGTAGGTCATTCCAATGTACATTTAAAAAAAATTAATGTGCATTTTTTCAGGAAAAATGAGTGAAATATCCCCATCAAACCATGATCTGTGAGAAGTAAAGAACACCATTGCCCTAAACATTGATTGAAATGGAGTTATCAATAACATATGAGAAATGTTTCTTGGGATATTGTGGTTTCTGACACTATTCGACAATGAAATATGCATCACTGTTGTTCCTGAGAAACATAACAGGAGAGTTTCACTAACAAAAAGGTGTGAACTAAGCTGTCACATTGCATTGTGCAGGACGCAAAACACACAAAAAAGTAGAAAAATGATGTGTAGTAGAAGAAACAGTGCTACATTCTGGGGTCACCGAGTTTGAAAAACGGTTGACATGCCTGCAGACTGTGAGCACACAAATAACAGGCGGAACCGGGCCAAACTACACTGTGCATGAAATGAGCCGCAACCGTGTTCAGTTGCTGGTTGCAGCATGTGTGTTCTCCACCGACACGTTCAGTATTTCCAAGACATTGTTTCATCTCTCTGAGTTATTACACAGGGCGTCTGTCTCTGTGTTCCTTCACTCGTGCATGTGCCTCGTCCAAAACAGCGGGCAAACTGCAGTCCAGCCAGCCGGTCCAGGCGCTCAGCCAGTCCAGATGGGTGGTCCACGCCCATCACCGCTGCTCTCTCATGCTTCGGCCTGCTTTGGCCCTGCCACCCTCCACTTTCTGAGGTCTCTCCTGCACGCATTCCAGCTATTTCTTCTCCTCCCTCTCTTCACACCAACCCTGCTAATGTCCTCAGTGAACGACTTGGAGATAAGGTTTGTGGAGTTTTAAACCAGTTGCTTTTAAATGATATTTACTGTGGTGAGTTAACGAGTACGGTTTGCTTCTTGCGTAAAAGTATGAAGTAGCAAAAAATGCGACTACAGTACTAGAGTAGAAGTATTTATAGTTACTTTCCACCCCTCATTAGTTGTAGTGGAGTTCTAGCAGACCCTGTAGAGTTGAGAAAAGGGTTTTCCAGCGTGGATCAGTCATTTGATCCCACTTCGAAAATCCACAGTCAAACATTCCACTGTGCAAAAAGAGAAGCCTTTACACTTAATGCTTCTAAATGCCGTTTCGTGTTAACAAGATCGAATGGAGTGCGTATACACAGTCAACAAAGGAGGAAAAATACACTTTTAAAAGCAACTGTTGCATTTGTCTTTGATTGCTTCAGCATGTACGAGTCGGCCAGCTGGATGTGTAGAATTCATTTTTTGCACGGCGTCATTCCCCCGCCCAACAACACGCTACAGTTGTGTGTCTGTTTTCCACCGTGACTCACAGGCTCTGCCATGGATATTAGAGAAACAAACCTTGACTTGTAGTGCGCACAGTAAAAATTCACTCATAGTGTTGTTTTTGAGAGCGGTTTCAGAGCATAGCAGATTTGATTTTGGAGCAAACTTTGGGGTCTAACACCAAACTGCAATTTGGAGGAGCAGACTGGGGATATTATATACCTGAATAACAAAGAACCTACAGAATAGAGAAGAAGCTGACTGTTTCAGTATATCGATCTTGACAACTAGAGGTCAGATATGACTTAAATATAAATATGGAAAAGGAAATGGGTTGGATGTAGGTGTTTAATGTGCATTTTTTTTAATCTGGGGGAAAATTACAGAAAAAAATTGTATTTCCAATGTGAAATGGAGTTCACTCTTGTTACAAATGATATGTTTGGACAGGAAGTATCCAGCTAACTCAGCTAAGTCGAAGGTTTGCTAGTTGTTGAAGGTTTGGAAATCCATCCATCCCTCACCTCACTCCTCCACCTGCATCCATCCTCAGGTAGTGAAGGGGGCAGCTCGTACCTTGAGGCAGATATCAAACCCGCATGCACACAAACACACACACACATCACACAGCAGAGCAACTTTAGCACATGAAAGGCCTCCTACCGAAGTGAAAAACATAGTGCAACAATGCTTTGAAGTCTACCAGTCATCCATCTAATGTAGGGATGTTTTCTGTTCCTCCTCCTCTAAAAGTCTGATTCATATATCCCCTTCCGGAAATTCCCCTCCCTAAAGCCGAAAGACAACTCCAGCCGATCTGGGAGTCATTTGGCTCCTTTCACAATACCCCCAACCTTTCCCAGACATCCAAAATTCAGGTTTAGTGTTGCATCAAAGCAAAGCAGGAAAATAGATGCGTTTTTTTTTAAAATCCCAGATGAAACCTGCAATCTTTGTGCAATCAAAAAAAAGGGTGTATGCATGCAACAGCGCATGAATACGCATATTATGGATACTTCCAGTGGCATACAGTAATTGAAGAAGCTGGGCATGGCTCAGTGGTCTGTCAGGAGATGGTTTGTGGAGAATGTTGCTATGAGCCCCAGAGACAGAAATCCAAAGAAATGACCCCCAGCGGTCGGTTAAATAGTGTGTGAATGACAGCAGTATAAACAAAAAGGCTAATACGGTAAGCACAAGCATGTTTAACCTCTAAAAAGTAGCAACCGGATTAATAGCGGTGCAATATTTAGCCAGCAGAAGCAACATTTCTTCTGCTTCTGTTGCCCTTTTTCTATCAAAGGCCTCGAAAAACACCTGCGATGAATAGACAACAATGTGTCATTGATATTTACATGCAGCCAGAAGGAGGAGGTTCACCAGTGGAGTCCTTCTGTGTTTACGACCTGCTTTCGTTTCATATTTATACCAGCTGATGCATTCGATGGCGCTCTGTAATTATACGTGTGACAACGTATTGTTTTACCTCGCAGTTCGGTAATTATATCCCTGCGGTGATACGTGGCCTATTAGGAGGGAAATGTGTGAGTAAGAAAAACTCTTTAACTAGAGGTGGCAGTTGTTTATGCTGGGATCACAGCTTCTTTCTTCTTCATCTCGTCATTAGTGTAATGTAATGTAAAGAGGCCGACGGAAACAAAGGGAGAGGAATGTACAAACAATGGCAGCTGCAGAAGTATAGAAGTGGCACTGAAATGTTCTGATTGTTAGAACAGTGAGACTGGATCGTTCCATTTTCGATTCCCTTAAATAAATTAAATAAAATGCAAATAAATAAAATGAAAATCAGTTTTGTGGGTGGAGAGGCAATACTGTTTAAAAATGAGGATAACAGTGTAGATAAAGAGTGACAAAGCCGCATGGTGTGAAGGAAAAATGGTCTGAAACTTGAAGTCATTTACTGTGACCGTCAGATCAAAATTAGAGTAATGGATCAATTTAAAAGTAACCCAAATAAATGTATTTCATAATATTCTCACCTGAAGTCAATATATTGTACTAAGATCATTTAAACTTCCATTTCTAGATGACAGAGGTACGTCATCAAGGATATCACCGGATGCAAGGGCTGCCTGATGTATTGTTTCTGCATCAGTATTGAGATGTGCACAATATTCGCATTGCAAGAAGTGAAATGTGAAGCGTAAGGCAAATTAACTTGTGCGACCGCTTTGTTTTCTGCTTGATGCAAAAAGAAAACTTGCAAGTTTCTCATTTTCTGTGACTAATCTACAAGAAAATTCTATCTGAGAGAACATAATATGGTCAGATTGAAGGGTTTTAAGCGTTTTTTAAAACTTCATTGACAAGACATGCAGGAACAGGAGAGAACTGCTGAAAAGAAGATTTGGTTGCAAAATAGAAATAGAAAAGCAATATGCAATACATTACTCAAATTAACATCCCACAGGTGTATGTAAAATGCAATGCACAAGTTGTGACAGAGCTGTCACAATGTAGTATTATGCAGCTGCAACAGACTTGTGGTCCAGCTGGATAACAGAGCCCTAGATAGGTCTCACTTTCCATTTTATTTCATAAGGAACTGCAGCTGAAAAGTCGCTTTGTGCAAACAGCATTTTCCCCAAATGGCCATTACAAGTGAGAACATCACTTGTAATGATCAACAGGGATGACAAAAGTGTTGGCTGCTGGATCCTCCATGAGCCACGTGTGTATGATAGCAGACAATACAGTGAACATAATGAAGCCTGTGCTTTGGCCACTGACTGCGTCCTGCAGTTGCCAAGTTATACCCATCTTATATTTCTTTTTTTTTCATCTCGTAGTATCTGCTGCAGATAAACAGCAGATTGCAATGTGAATTTAAAATATTGTATATGTTTTCCAATATCGTGTAGCCTTACTAGATACCCATTTTTTAAATGAATAAATACTTTAATGGCATATGCGTATTAATATTCCTGCATCACAATGTGCCGCATGGCGTATTTGCTCCTTTGAAATGGTGATGTAGCTCATTATATTCAGTGTTAGCATTGCTGCAAGCATGACCCATGCTCTTTTCAACAAGATTTCTTAAATTTAATGCCATATAAATGTATATTTAAAGGTAGGAAATGGTGTCAAAACAGTGGATAGTTGTGATGTACTTTTCCTATAGCTCAATTTTAACGTAGATGACTGTGCACCATTTAAGTGTCTTCAAAGGATAAATAATCTGCACTTATTTAGCAGTTTTCTCTGTTAGCAGTACTGAAATGCTCTTTCTCATAAACTAAATGCTAAACTAAGCCTTTATTTGTCACAAATACATTTTTGCAGTACTGTGAAATGTTGTCTTTTTCACATATCCCAACCAGGGTCAGCCATAGTACAGCACCCCTGGAGCAGGAAGGGTTAAGGCATTGCTCAAGGGCCTGACAGCGGCCGCATCAGGGTTTGAAACTCTGACCTTTGGATCAGTAGTCCAGAAACTTAACTGTTGCGCTGCACTACCCCATTCACCCATTCACATACATCCAGTGGTGGCAGAGCTGCCATGGAAGGGGTTCCATTGGGAGCTACTTGGGGTTTTAGTGTCTTACCCAAGAACACCTTGCAAACAACTACTGTCTAATCATTGGAAAATTGTATGGGGAAAATGGTCAAGCATTTAGCATTTAGCTCCAGTCACTCCTGTGCCTTGCGGAGCTTCAAGTGTGGCTGAAGTTGTGTTGACACTCAGAAACAAATATTTCAGTGCCACCATGACAGTGTTCTGTTGTGACTACCTACCGTCCATGTAGGAGGTGGTGCTCTGCTGTAGGATCCAACGTAGGGACACTGTGCACGAGAATAATGGACGGTGTCGCTTAAACTTGGGGGGAAGAACTGAGGCCAGCTGTGTGGATGAGGTCCAGCATCATAAAAAGCCTGTCCGTCCTCTGTCTGACTAAACACCCATTCGTTGTTTGGACCGTAGCACGACTGGAACATGGCTGGATCTAAACAAACAAAAAAAGGAAATGACTATTAACCAATTGTGTAATGACACTGTTATATAATCTTTATTGAATAATGTTTTATATTTGAGTTTCATCGAGAACATCTTGTTAAGGAGAAGGGCGAAAAGAGGGTAGAGGGGACATGAAAGGATGTGGCAGTGTTAGTTTCTGTTAGTAATTATTGGTGCTGTCTATAGGAAGACTGTTCTGCCACTGTAGACTAGAGCTGATTGCAGTAGTTGCCTTGGTTTGACCGGTTACTAATCTTGAAAGCTGAGCAGTTTTCAATAAAATCATTAAACTAGCACTTTGAAAATTTTCAGCCACATTGGCACATATCAGTCACAAAGTAGGACATAATATATATTTACTATTTATAGCAGTTTTTTCTCAGTCTGCAACTGACTTCTGTTACATCAGTGGTTACACAAAGAAGTGGTAATCTGATTATGTTTTCTGTAGCTTCTTTTATTAAGTTTCTGCTTGGAAATTTCGGACTTTTCAGAGGACTCCCTTTGCAAAGTGAATATTTTTCCATTTTCCAGAGGATTCCCTCCTACTACCTACTCCAGACCTGGGTCAAAATCCTTATTTGTGAAATAAATAAATTCCTCCTTATTTTATTTGTAATGAGTCTAATTATATATATATATTTTTTTTTTATGAAAACAAAAACTTGATTAGTTGTGGGTAATAACAAGCTGCATGTCTCAGATCAAAGCATCCCAGAGGTTGTGGCTTAACCAGAATCAGTTGATGTATTTTCCAAAGACAATTGGATTGGAAAACCATTGCTGTCAACTGGAAGATGAATGAATCTGTTCAGCTAAATATGACAATGATCTTGGATAAGATCATTTGGAGGCCCTCATTATTTTTTGGAAACATCTTCTGTGTTGCAAAACAAGAAATTTAAATCTGGCAAATTAGTGGCGCCAGAAATATGACATAAATTTCACCAGTTTTGTCACTGAACACATCAGTAATGCGGGAAAAAAGCCCAAGTCTGACATTAGGGGAAGCATGACTGGAAACTAGACAACACAGATGCAACATTTCAGAAAATCTGACTTTTTTAGCCTGCAAAACATGCAAGAAAAGCTCCAGTACGGACAACTGCTATTGACATGATAGGAATTAAAATGTTCCACTTATTTGTTTTTGCGTTCAAAGCTAAAATATAAGTGATAGGTCTTCACTTTAACACTCTGGGGAGTTTATTCCAGAAGTTGGTAACACTGGGAGCAGTTGTCAATAGCCGATGGTCCCAAGGGGAGCAGAGGAAGGGTGCAAGTGTGAAAGTAAGTAAGCACCTCATGTCTAAATTACAATATTTGAGTGCAAATTAGCTGTCAGCGGAGCAGCGGAGTAGTAGCAGAGAACACATGCAAAATGCGAGGCTCGTGCATTTGTTACAAAGCAGAACTGACTGGACACAAAGCGAGAGGGCAGGGTGAGAAAGTGGAAGTATGTGTGATTATAATCTCCAAGTGTCTCTCTCTTCTTTTCCCTTCCCTCTCCTTATGTGGGAGGTTAATTGGCAAGGCATATGGCTGTTCAAGCATGGTGCAAACACTGTTTAATTGCCTTTATTCTGTCGCCAACATCGCAGAATACCTCCGCTGCATAATTTTCCAGGCAGTTCTAGGCACTGTGTAGAAAGTGTGTCGATGACGCAGGCCCCGGCAGGAGAAAACAGGTTTCTTTCTGTAAATGTAGAGAAAGGGTTTTGTCCACCTAGCTGCATTCCTGCTAAAATGCTCATCTGGAACAAGTGGTGTGTTTGTGTGGGCTTAGCCTGAATCTTTGTCTGGGGTTTGTGGGCTTCTCTGTTTGCCTATGAGCAAGGCATCTTTCCTAGATAACAAGAGAGAGGCCTAAGTGAGTGTTTGTGAATGCCACTCAGCCAAGCTTTTGTCACCCAGTTACCCCGACTCCGCTACTAACCCGTGAAGTGTGTATATAGATCAAATTCAAGGCTGGAAGTAAAATTGAAGATTGTATAATGTGTGATTTTTGCTTTTATTGCTGTTTTATTTATTGGAATAATAATAGTAGGACCTTGGAGAGCACCAAACTCACATATGGCTTCTTTTTTGGTCATTTTTGTCCATTTTTACAATGAAGCACAGGAATTATGATCCGATTGCACTCCATTATGAAGAAATTCCATCGATTTTTGTCGTCACTTCATCATTTCCAGTGCAAAAATCACAGATTATCTTGATTTACTTAATGATTACAACCATATATTTACACCAAACTAGTAAACTTGTGTGAACATTTAAATGCAAATCACAAATTCAACCTGTATAAACAATCTTGGGTCATACAGAGTTTATCTGTGATAAATCTGAAGTCAGCTGCCGAACATGAAAATCACATGTTCAGCTTTTGAAATTCCTATTTTATGATGATTTCACATTGTAATTTATTGATATACTGGTCAAATGACAGATATTGATAGAGTTACAGTTTATTCCTGCATTAATCTTTTTTGTCCATTACATCAGCATAGTAAAAAGAATCTATTCAAGGCAGGGCCAATGCTCTGTTATATTATTTTTTGCAATTTTGTTGTTAATTTTGTGGAAACCAAAAGATGCATGTCATGTTATGTGTGTCATTGTTTTTTGTGGGTGTTTTTTCTGCATCTCTTGTTTTGTATGTCCTTAATTCAACAAATTATGGCAAAGACTGCGTTCTAATACTCACTGTACTGAGGACCAATACAGTTAATCTCATTTATCTACATCTTAATCAAGAAGTCACTAATAACAATTAAAGAGAAGCCACATTGTAAGACATAATTAATTTTTCTAGATCAGGTTCTACGTTTGGTTTCATTTGGCAGGAAGCTGGTCCTGAAAGCATCAGGTGTTCTCCTCCGTAATTAGCTTAACGTGGCTCATTATTGATTATCTGTTGAATGGCCGCGTAACGCTGTAAACAGTTTGACTGTGATGTTGTGATCTCATGAGACCACCACCTTATGATCGCCTGGTTGTTCGACAAGTGTTTCCCCTGTTTGAGCCCGTTCGATTTGCTTTTATGCCAACTAAGAGCTAACAGAAGAGCTAAAGGTGTCCTGCTGCTCTGAAGATGGAGATTACAGATATAAAAAGCTTCAGGGCGGCTGGAAAACAACAAGGAACAGTGCTGACTGTCATTTGCATTAGGCTGCAGGCCTGGCTTCAGTCTCTGTGAGGTCACCTGCTTGTGTGTCATCAGGGGCAAATCTGTATGTAAATGAGCAACGTACGTAATGCTAGCATCCCAAAATGGTAACCACCTGATCCAACTCCTCCAACACAAAGCAACTCATTGAAAAACCACTGCTCATTGATGCAACCTGTTTTGTGTTTTATATTCACACACGCTACAAGCTACGAATGACCTATTATGGTGATATATGTCATTTTTCATGTTTGCAATAGTAGTACAAGACTAAAAATGGCTACCTGGTAGGACAATGTGTGCAGCTATCCCTGTTTTTAACTGCATCGCTTTCTTCTCCATGTCACCCAACTTCTCACTACTCCTCCATGCTACTCTGTTTAGGTATAAACACTTTTGATTTGGTCGGACAACACGTTGTACAAGCCATTTACGCCCACCACTGGCACAGAGGCTGTGTAAAATATTACAATCCTGCATGACTAATTGTTGAATATGGCAAAAAGATTTCTGCCAATGGTATTATCTTATTATATTATTTAATTATTGCTCAAATATGTCATTTATTAATTAAGGGTGACTGCAGTAGTACACTGCTTTAATGAAAAAACTTCCACTCTTATGACTAAGGTTATTATGCATATATGTTGTCTGATATAACAGCTGTTTTTTTGTATAAAGCATAATACAAAAAAGATGCTTGGGGTGGTTTAGAAATGCTGTCGTCACAGAATTTCTCTAGCAAAGTGTGCACGAACTTCTTTGTTTACAATTCTCAGCACTGTCTGCAGCACATGTAGCAGAGTCTAATTCAGTTCTTAGCCACATTTAACTGAAGTCCACTACTGGAGCTTTGAAATTGTGCAGTGCTATATGCTTATTAAACTATTTACTCAAGTACTTCATTTATAAGGTTTTGTAGCAATTCATGGTGACTGCAGTAGTTTCAAATACATTGCTGTTATGTGGCCTGTTACGGATGTGTGCATAGCAGCATATGTGGTGTTCGAATTTTAATTCATGTTCACCACTAAGACTTATAAGTTGTGCAGTGTGATGTACTTATTAAAATATTCAGAACCTGCAAGCAAAAAAATGTTTCCAGTACAGGTATTATTTTGTTACGATATTTATTTAATTTATTGTTGAAATACTTCATTTATTTTAGTATTTGTAGCAATTAATGGTGACAGCAATAGTTCGAACTCCGCTGCTTTTATGATGAAAAAAAACTACTAACATATTGGCTCAGTGATATTTTCTACTAGTATTGGCCAGTTGAGGACATGTTGTCCGATAATGTGCCGATATAAGAACTTTTGTGTTTTTTTGTTTTTGTACAGAGAACAATAGAGTAAAAGATGAATGTGCTGATTTAGAAATGGTCTCATCACAAAATTTGTCCAACAGAGAGCGCTCAGACTCTCAGCACGGTCTGCAGCACATGTAACAGTGTACAAATTAAAAGCCAAATAAATGGTGGTGCGGAGTCAAGTGGTGATACATTGCTGAAAAGTTAATAATGATCTCATATTAATACTGAAATTGGAAAAATTGCTGTCAGTGTCATCCACAAAAATCCAGTATCAGTCAGTCTCTAGTTAGTAGTCCCTTGAGTCTTGCATCTTCTTCGTCCTGTCTGTTCGTCTGTTTATCTGTCCGTCCATGTTACACAAATCCTCACCCACCCATGTGGAGACAGGAAGTTTGGAGTATCATTGCTGAGGATTTTCTGAGTGTCTGTGTCACAGATGAGAAAACACACACACCTACACACACACACACTGACGTCTGCCTCATTAAAACCTTTCCCATAGATGTGCTACTTTGTACAGCTCTTCACTCATCATCACCTCCAATCCGCTCAACCCCTGCCTCCCTTTGAGCTCCACTACTTATTTTCATCAAGGCCTCTCTCCCCTCCTTCTTTCCCTCTGCCTCTCTCGCTCTCGCTCTCGCTCTCGCTCTTATCCACTGCCGGCTTTGTCGCTGGGCTGTCATGTATTTAGGAACCTATTTACTTGCTTTTTTCACCGCTAATTCTCTCTTATTGTCCCTCCTGGCGTCCCATTGCGTCGGGAACAAGGTCTCCGCCAGAGTTTTGTTCCCTCTGCTCAAGATATGAACCACTGAGCCAAGATAATGATGAAGAGCTCAGACACGCAGCAGATCCAGCCTCTAACACCAATCACACCAGAGAAGTCTTCTTAGCATACGCCTCTCACACAAGGTCATTATTACAGCGTGTATTCAGTTAGTCTGAAGTCTCAGTCACTTTTTTTTAGGTGTGTTCAAATAGAGGGGGTTCACCTGTCCATCAGCATTTTGGTGTTTCTGTTGATTTAATTGGAATGTTTACAGGAACTAATTTAATCAAGAATCCATAAAATTATCAGTTTACTTTGACTCTATTGAAGTTCCATACAAACTTAATAAGCTGCACTGGTTGCTGAAGTCCAAATACAGTACATGAAGTGAATGCTAAGGTAAGAAGGATTCACGACTCTTGATGTGTTTTAATCTCATTTGTGAGACACACTAATCTGATAAAGTGCACAAATGTGTGGTCATCTTCAATTTTCAAACTAATTCTGAAACTAGTGGGAATTTTTCTTTCACATAAACAAACCAAACCAATGCTAAACCACAAAAATGTGGACTTGAATGCTGCTGTATGCATCCCTGCTTTCACATCATGATTTTTTTAACTCTCTGCAGTGTGTAAATATAGTTAATTGTTCTAGGAAGACTATAAAGTTATTCCAGAACTCACAGCTTGTAGATTAGAGTCTGACTTATTCAGGATTTTGACATTTAAGAGTAAAAAATTCCAATAATGGATCAGCCAGTATTCATTTCTCAACAGAAATTCTCAAATAGGATGCACGCAAATGTATAATTTAGATACTTTAACCCTCCTGTTGTCCTCATTTATGGGCACCAAAGAAATAGTTTTCTTGTCTGAAAAAAATTCAAAAATTCAGCAAAAAATTCCCGAAATTTCTGAAAATTTGCAAAACCTTCACAAAGAATATTCCAATAACTCCTTAAAATTTTCCCTTAAAAGTTTTATTTTTAAAAAATCCTCCAAATTTGTCAAGAAAATTCTTGTAAATATTTTCAATAAAATAGTAAAAATCTTCCAAAAAATCCTAAAAAATATCTGAAGTGATTCCATATATATCAGTAAAACTTTTAATATTTTCTTTAAGAACATTCACAGAAAAATCAACCAAAATCCAGCGAAATTTGTTGGATTTTGGTCGATTTTTTTGTGAACCTTCTTAAACATTTTTAACATTTTGTTTTTCCACCAAAAAATGTTCAAAGATTTCCCAAAAATGTTGAAAATGTGGACATCAGAAGAACGGGTCAGTTTTGACCCACAGGACGACACGAGGGTTAAACTTTGCTATCAATAACAGCTGTAGATGCTCACAGGATGAACTTGTTGGTCTGTTGACTTTTGCAAGCTTTATTCAACATATCATTGTTGTACAAGTTAATTAATTCAGAATCTTTCATTTTATTTCAATTATATACCTGTTTGTAATGCAGTTTATATAATGGCTTGGTACAAATGCATTTAATTCAAATTTTAGTGTGAAAGAAACAGGTCTGCGTGATCTTCTACCATCTACTCTCCCCTCTGTCTGTTACAATCGAAAACTTAACCAGAAAGCACGGATGAGCATTTGCTGACACGGTGGAAGAAATACAATCAAACCCCAGACAAGAGACAAAGAGATTCTTTGTGTCTACTTCACAAGTCAATCAGATCCATTTTGCGACATCAAAGAGCGGTTTCAGGAAGGAGCTGCAGACCGTGGATGAACATTCACTTTCACTTTTCACCGGTCAAGGGTGTGCACCTCCGCTGAGAGGAGGTTAGCACCGGCTCACTTTGAAGTCAGTCCTCAGAGCAGACATTGTTTACGTTCTTCTACATTACTCCTTCCCTGCAGAAATGATAACTAAACCGTAACACTAATAAGCCACAAAATATGGACAAAAATAAGTTCTTGTTAAAGGCCCTGTTCATTCTTTTCTCGGAAATCCTAACAAGTCTAGAGGTCTAGATGCCCATGTTGTTGTTTCCAGATTATCCACAAGATGGTGTTGTTTACGCCACTTCAACATCTTCAAAAGGAAACTGTTAATATTTTCATTTCCCTTGTAAAACTGCAACGTAGGCCCCCACAAACCAGACATCTAAAAAAAAAAATCTTCGGATAGTTGCAAGAGTGGGTGTGTTATCAGCTGTCTGTCTCCTGTCGACATTACTGACAAGTCGTTGATTTCCCGAAACTCACAAAGTGCCGTGTGCTCTAAACCTTAATGTCGAAGTAGCGCTTCTGCTTCCATTAAGTTGCACACTACTCTGAATCTGCACCCCACCCTTTGGAAATACACCAAGATGCAGGAGTGCAAACACACCAGCTACTGCACAGCTGCACAAAATCTCACACAAAGGTTCATATTTTTTGATAAAAACATTAACAATGCTCTTGAATCTTCAATAAACTGCTTAATTTCCCAAACTTAATAGGACGCAGTGCTTCATTTAATGCTTTCTAGGATTGTCTCTGGCAATTCTTGAGTTCAAATTACTTCTTAGTCATCTTCCTTATGAGTCATTGTCCCATGAGGCCCCTCGTCGCCGTATCACTCATCCTGTCCACACGGTTTTTCCCCTTCCCCACCTCCAACTCTGCAACACACACAGCTCTGACAGCAACATTCCCGTGATGCAAGATTAGAGAAGTTGGCCGAGTTTTTCTTGATATATTGTAAATAAAATCAGATGACTGAAAAAAAAAAAGAGGAAGTAGCCAATGAGGAAGTTTTCCCGCCGTGTCATTCTGATCATTCAAAGCTGCACACGGGCAAACATGTAAACATACGGCACACTCACGCTAGGATGAGATGTTGAAGTTACAGCAGGGAACAAAGGATATTGAGGCTATGAGGCCTGGTGCAGCGTGCAGCCTTTTACGAAGGTAATCCCATAATGCAACATGACTGTACAGTGCAGCATTTAAGCGTAGCTGATAAAGATGCCTGCAGCAATTTAGTTACACGAATTATGACATTATATTTAAAAATCATGTTTAAAATAATAGAGTAACTGATTCATTTTAAGACTGATTTTTATATAGCTATACATATATGACTATATTGCTTTTAAAAAATTCTTAATATAGTTATTTTGACATAACCGGTGACATGTTGTGGTAATAAACATTCAGTGTAATTTCCAAAATCCCCAAACTCAGAAATGTCATAGAAAAGCACCCTGTGTAAATGTTGGTTTTACCGAAGAAAAAGTGAGCATGCAAGTTCTCTTGAACACACTCTGACTTCCACCACTGTTTAATGTGCTTCTAAAATTCTTATAAAATCTTATATTTATGTCTTTAAAAAGTCTGCAAAAGTGTCCAAGTAAAGACAGCAAAAATCCCACTTGTGGATCTATAACTGTCTGTAAAAAGCCTGTAATAAATTCATTAAAATATACTAGCTGAAATCTGACATTTGTGATGGAAAAACACATACAACTGCCTGATACATACTTTTACATTTCAAATCAGATAAAACAGCTATAATGGATCAAAAATATTGCAAAACATATCCAAACATAATCTCTTAAATATACAAATTGCATTTGTGTCTAAGCACTGTATATATATATATTGTATATACAAATAAGTAATCAATGTGTTAAATGTGCATTTTACATCCCGAAACATTCCCATCTGCTGGTAAAACAAGTTCCTGTTGTTGCTCCTGTTGAACAGGATATTGTGTGTTGAAAAGTGGACTAAGATGCTTCCATTATCATTAATGCAAATGTCAGCAAAACCAAACTTTACAATGCCCTTGTAGAGTATTAGAACAGCAAGCTGGACAGCAGTTTTAGCTTGTTTGTCAGTCAAAAATATGAAAAAATAAGCAACAAAACTGAAATTCTCAATTACCTGTTGTTTGCAATCTACGGAAATCAGGCCCTGTTGGTATTCTGTGTCTGCGTTCCTTTTTCAAAGTCCAGCTTCAGATTATCCAAGCCAATGTGTGTGTTGATCTGCCTCTTATTGTCCTATCTATCCTGTGTTTGGTTCATCCCTGCCAACATGTGTAAGTGAAAGGGCCCCAGATTTAAACCAAATTTTGTTTCCTCTTTTTCCCACCCAGGAGCGGGGTGCAAAGGAGAAGCTTTTACGTCAACTGCCCCTATATCCGAGACAGAAATAAGCACTGATTCTGGCAAGTCATTGTGTGACATAACCACAGTTGCACAAATGAAACAAACAGTTCGGGAAAAAGTTGTCACCCAAAGCCTCGAGCCTTACCGTGTTGTCTTGTGTGTTTAACTTTGCTAACTCTGAGTGATTCTTTTCTGGAAATTCTTAACAAAATCATGGTACTGACCTGGTAAATTACACTCCAGCTGATAACGCAGCCACACTGTGATATTGTTGTCAAGGTCAGTACTGAAAATAAAGGCTTGACTTTCAAGTGTAGACTGAATCTTGTTAATTTTATATATTCTTGGGACAGTTTGTCCATAACTGATCAAAACACACAAGTGTTTTTGGTCAGCTTCTCACAACGGTGACATTTCATGCCAGAAGGGAAAGGGCTCCGATATTGCATTCACGGTCACACTGTAATCTGCATAATGACAATGATGAACAACCCATCGGGGACGATTTGAGAGAAAAAAAAAACTCCAAACTCTCCTTCAGATGCATGTTGATTGTGTTTATTCATGGCAGTTAGGTTGATGAGGGAGCAATATGGAGGAGGCTGGATGGACACTTGTTACGTGTTACCGTTAAAATAGCAGACATCTCTTGACGAAGAACAAACAGCAAAGGCAGACTGAAATCAAGGCGTCTGCGAAAGCTCTCAGGAATGCAAATTCAAAAGCACTTCATTACTTGCTTTTTCCCTGCAATCTTGTGTCTGAGAGACTGAACTAAGTGGTTAATCAAGCCAAAAACCAAACCATGTCTGAGGGGCCAGAGAGGAGACACCTCTGCTCGCAGACAAGGCCAAGGCTATGAGTGTGTTCAGAGTACACAGTATGCAAGTCAAGACGCACAATCACGTGTGTGTGTGTGTGTGTGTTTTGGATCCATTACAAATCAGTTATTTATTTTTATAATAATCAGAATTTGTTATTGTTGTATTCTGAAGCCTGACATTCTCTTGGGCCATGCACTGTTTTTAAATTGTTTCTGCATTTTCGATGTGAAAAGTGAGGCAAGTCAGCGGAGAAATGTGCTTTCTGTTTTTTTTAACATGTCTTCTACCGAGTCAAATCACCCCACGTCTTATGTTCTCTGTGGTTATACTTGGGCTTGACAAACTAAAACCTTCTTCTACCAGCTTACAAGAAAAAAAGCCAAGAGCAGAAAACTTGATTTTATGCGGCTCTCCTCTCAGGTACGAGGAGCAGCTTGAAATATTTCTGGGACACAAACTGTAAGAAAAAAAGCAAGCACTGTACGAGAAGACAGGAGTGTCATCCAAAGGGAATCTAGCAAGTTAGCAAAAACTCCAAAGATGCTGTAGGATTAAGCTGGTATAGAGGGCTCTTTCACACATACATTCCGTAACATTAACTGGACAAATTGTCTGAACTATTCTGGTAGAGGGCAAAGCTTCTCTTTCTCGCTTAAGCAGGGCCTTAACACAATTTTAACGCTATGCGACCGTTCACTCACCAGGACCAGTGGCACAAGTCTTCTGTTGTCTGAAATTAGATATGCCAGTATGGAACTTGAGCTCTAACGTTGCATTCAAACTGTCTGAACTAATTTTGTGCGATAAAAAGATGAATTCATACACGTCACTGTAAAATGAGATAAAATGGAGAGTATGTTGTGAATGCATGCAAGCGTATTCTGACATTCTAATATTGAATATGTGTCACAAGATGAGGATGTAGAATTCTTTTTGCACTATCCTGATTTTTTTTTTTTTTATTTCTTTGGTTGATAGAACGTGCAGCAAATGTCTGAACTCATACTGACATCTCCAGATAGCTCGTGTTGTGCAACCAAAATACCAAATCCCCTCAAAATCCAATTTTCTAGTGTACGAGACAGCAAATATTCACATTTAGTGAAATGGAATGACTCAAATTTGTTGTTACAGTTGCTTTATAATAATCTTTATTGTCTTAATTGACTAATTATTTTGCATTTTTATACATTTGCTGTCTACCTACTGGAGATATCAGTGGGATTATTCAACATTTTTTTCCTCCCTGATGTCTGCAATGCTCAGATCAACCCTAATAATCTCCCGTGCCTCTAAGAACATGCAATGCACTTGACAAATGGCCACGATTTACTTATGACGTAGGGATTTCTCTCCCTGATCTTGTTATTGTTCAATAGCCGGAATGTGCGGAATGCGAGTGTGTGAGTGAACTCAGCAAGAGCTGACACTCAACATTAGATTTATGGGTGGAGATTATGACCCAGGGCGCTCTGGCAGAAACAGAGAAAAAGACAGCAAAGCCAAGGCCAATGGGAGAGACAAGAGGTGGAGAGAAAAGGCAGGGAGAATGGAGCAAATGCCATGAAATGAAATGAGGTGTTTGATCTCCGCGGGATGGGTCAGGTCTTACCGGTGGGGTGTCTGATGTGATGTTGAACCAATGAAAGCGTGGACACCAGCAGCTGCACCGAGCGTTCATTACGGCTGCACATAATGGAAAAGGAGACAGCAGCTCATAGTGATCTATATATTTATTTGTGACACCGCCGTCCTCTCTCTGTCCGTTCCGCTAAGATTTATCCCCATTTCTCTTTATGTTCTCCAGGAAACCCATTCCACAAATGCAAACCTCACCCTGAGTCTACACTCTTTGTCCAAAAGTTTCCTTGAGAGGCACTTGGTTTTTACTAGGGTCCTCTGTTGTATCTTCAAATGCCTCATCGTTTCCTCTTTTCCTTTATTCTAATCGATGCACTTGGTACAGTGAAAACGGTATCTGCCTGCAAAAATAAGAGCCTCTGAAATGAAAACCCCCCTTTTAGGTGACAATTGTATGTGGCTGTGTCTTCGTCTGGTTTACCTGTGGGTCTTTGATCCTGACAGTATGCGACGCTGTTTGATTCCTGGGGTACTTTGACAGTTTGCTGGCTGGCAAAAGGCCCTCCAGTGTCTGAAGTTAGATCAGAGGAAGAGAGGGCCTGAAAAGCTGGCGTCCAGCTGGGAGAAGATCAGAAGAGACACAAACTTTGGCGGGAGCCATTGTGAGGTACACAGTGGCTGCAGGCTCCCGTAACTTTTCCCTTTGTATGTTTTTTTTTAATATATCTATATGGCTATCTTCTCCTTCTCTTATCTCCTGCGTGCAGTGTTGAATGTCTCAGTTAAAGGTCTGTGAGGTTTTATCTGATTTTGCCAAAATAAGTCACCTTGTATTTGTTCCTTCTTTCAGCTGTCTCTCGGGGTTTAAGGCTGATCTTTGTGTGCACGTTAACAATGGTGCACATCTCCTTCGCAGCTTCTAATTAAAGTAATAGAAACTGAATAAAGGGAAAAAATAGCATATCCTATAGACATGCTACTTCCTACATTACATGCCACATACTGAGACGGTAAACTCAGGGCATGTTCCAGGTGCATTTTTAATTTTATTTTTTATTTTTTGCTAATGATATATTGAAAGTGAATGTGTGCCTTTGGAGCCTTAAGTGAAATATTTGAATTAATGTTATTACTGATCATATTAGCTCAAACATTAGACTATTTGATCATACTACCTTTGAGGCTCAGTTGTTGTAATTTGAGAAGACTGTTTCACGTTTGTAAAGTGTAATGGTGCCCTCTAGTGGTTTAATTGCAGAACCAAGAAAATTTAAGAAAAAATGAAAAAGGCAGGGGGCTGCACAGTGTCGCGGTGGTTAGCTGTGTTGTCTTGCAGCTAGAAGATCCCCGGTCTGCGTCCCGGCCTTCCTTGGATCTTTCTGCATGGAGTTTGCGTGTTCTCCCTGTGCATGTGTGGGTTTTCTCTGGGTTCTCCGGGTTCCTCCCACAGTCCAAAAGCTTGCTGAGTGATTTGAAATTGTCCATAGGTGTAAATGTGAGTCTGCTTTTTTTTCTCTCTATGTAGCCCTGTGATAGACTGGCCCCAAATTACTCTAATGAGGATTAAATGGTGTACAGATGATGGGTGGATGGATAGAAAGGGCAGGTTTTATTGTGCCAGGTGATTTGTCAAAATGATTTGGATCCCTGGAAACTGTCAGATAAACTCATTCTTCACGTAGACATTTCAAAAAAATTTAGCTAAACTGTGTGTGCTACAGGTCTGTAATTCTTTCACCTCATGGTTAATCTGTTTTGCTGTATTACATTTTCTTTGTCAAGGTCTTGAAAAGCATGTTTGATATCAAAAAATGCAGGTAGCATGCTCACAATGGTGTAGTACTTGAGTAAATGTACTTTGTTTTATTGCTTTTTATTAGTAGTTCCTGATTATTGCATTCATTGCAGATGCAAGCACACTGAGCCAAGTAGTGCACGTAGGTTTATATATCGGTGTAGTAATTTGCTTGTGCTTGCATCTACAATGGATGCAATAATCTGCAACAACTAATAAAAAGTAATAAAAAATTGCAAAATAACTTAAGTATTGCACAATTGTTATCATGATTTATGCACTTCTTGATATCAAATAGCACTTTTGAAAACCTTCACAAAGAAAATTTAATACAGCAATACATGTAGCTTTTTAAAAACATTTTGCTTGTTCCTTTGCAGATGCATGGACATTTGCCCAAGTTTTGCACCTAACTTTCATGTTCGTAATAGCCTACTTTTAGCTCATTTCTTTAGATATTTCCACTTTATATTGTCTCATTAACACTTTAGGGGAATTGTATTGTGATTTTAAGGTATTACGTCTAAGGTTATATGTCTCATAAGTTGTTAATGTGACATAAGAAACTGAAAATATTTAAATAAACCAGCTCTAAGTGACCACACACAAAGCTTAGGTGCAATAATCTGGAGCAACTAATAAAAAGCAACACAACAAACTACATCTACCCAAGTACTGCACAATTGTGAGCATGGTGCACTTTTTGGTATCAGCTATGCCTTTGAGTACATGTGCTTATACTGCTTTTCATTCATTGTTCCAGATCATTGCAGATGCATGCAGTTTTGCACTGTTTCCTTAGTGCCTTAGCCTACTTTAAGCTAGTTTGTGTAAATATTTCTGATATATTTCATTTCATAAACAGTTTACAGGACATATACTGTGAGTTTTAAGTATTGCACCTTAGTCTTTGTGTCTCATATGTTGTTAGTGAGACATAATAAACTGAAAATATTTAAATAAACTAGCTTTAAACTTCCACACACACGAAACTTAATAATCTGAAGCAGCATTATAAAATGCAATACAAGCACATTTACTCAGGTACTGCACAAGTGTGAGCATGGTGTCTGCACTTTTTGATATCAGATATGCTTTTGAGTAAATGTGCTTTGTTGTATTGCTTTTCATTGATCGTTCCAGATTATTGCATCCATTGCAGATGCATGTAGTTTTGCACTAAGTTTCATGAGTGCTAGTTTGTGTAAATATCTGAATTTTATTATTGTCTCCTGAACAGTTTACAGAATAGATATTGTGATTTTTCCTCTCACATTTACATTTCAAAGGGCAGATGTAACTTCTAGTTAGTTTATTTATTTATTCACTGTAAAATAAGTAATTAAAATGAGTGGGTGAGTGTGATATTTTAAAATGTAAAATAAAGTAAAATTTAAAAAAATAACCTCTGAGACTTCTAACAAGCAGCCAAACACACTAAAGTGCAGATTCACATCTAATAATAATTATAAACAGATTGACAGCAGCTTGTGGCAGCAGTGACCTCAGATGATCCCTAAACGAATTAAAAGGCATTATTAATCGATCGACGATCCTCGGCGTTCTGTGAACTTACCGTCGCCACTGGGCAGCCTCATTCAGCTTCTGCCCCCGTCTACAGGAAACATGGCAACAGCAGTGAAACTTAACACCGGTGCCCAAATGCCCATTGTGGGACTTGGAACATGGAAGGTACGTTTATTTTCTACTTTTTAACCTACCAAGGGTAAGTTTATAGCTCAGCAGTGAAGTAAGCTAGCTAGGTGTGCAGCACATAGCACAATTTGAGTCCTGAGACTGTCGTTAAAGCGAACTGTTCTCACCATGCCTGCTTTCTAGAAACATGTTTGCAAAGCTGCTGCTTAAATTAAACCCTGCACAGACATTTCTTTCTTTCTTTCAAGTTTATTTGAAAAAGGACAGCGTGCCGTTACATTAAAAAGATGCCTGCACCAGATTTAGCATCATGCTAATTTCCACATATGTCGTCTGTGAAGTCCACCAAAAGTACTGTAACTTTCGTTTTCGTTTTGTCACAGTTGTGTATCTTAATCCTCGAAGTGCTTGCTTTGCTTTGCTTTGTTTATCGGCAGTCATGCATTTTAAACTGCCAATGACCTTTCATTTGGAGACAATAGGAACAGCAAGGTTTGTGCCCTTCAAAGATAAATGATACAAGAATGCAGCGCTTTTCTTCTTCACTGTAAACCGAATATCAAGTATCGCATTATATCAGATATATTCCTGGTTTGAAACACAAAATAACGACTGAATTTGGTCCCAAAATCCTTAGTTCATCTCTCAAAAGTAAATATCAGTGTCAGTGAACATGTCAGTGCCTTCAGAATGACAAGTCCTTGTGTCATTGTGTGTGGATGCGACAATCAGATTGTCATTATAGCAGTGTACTCTGGAGGGATGTTCTGATGTAAACTATGGCTAAAGTTTTGATGACAATTATTATATATTGTAAGTTACACCTTCGTGTATGTGGGAGATTGATTGCAAGAGACTGGGCAAGATTTACATTTATGTTTTGCACAAAGAAAAAAAACAAAAGTAGAAATATGAACATCGGACAATCACCTTCGGGAAAACTGTACATGCAGTGCTGTAGGAATGACAGTGCAGTCTTCCTCACCTCCTGATGTTCCTGTCTGTTGGGAGCAATTTACCAATTCATCATTGTGTTCAGGACAGAACACAATGATGTGAAGATTGAGCAAGTGGTTTTGAGAATTTCAATTGTGATCTGAGAGATGCACCAAAGCGACTGAGAAAAACTCTAACTAGACACCATAGTTGAAAATAACAAAATGATGGTGGCGTTATGGTTCAACACTGTATTTGCAGAGGCCTCAGTGTATTTTAACAATACTCCAGCTAGATCACCATCCCTGTCTCTTAGTCTCAACCTGGTAAGGTTACAGAGGCAGTGAAAGCAGCCATTTCAGCGGGTTACAGGCACATCGATGGGGCGTTCATCTACCAGAACGAGGCAGAAGTGGGTGAGGGTGTGCGGGCTATGATCAAGGATGGCGTGGTCAAGAGAGAGGATCTTTTCATTGTTAGCAAGGTGAGTTATGGGTGCAGAAAGTACTCCCATGTCCTTATTGTATTGTCATTGGTCTCACATGAAGACGTTGACGTAAATCTCTTTAATCCTGGATTACTGATCATGAATGCTAACTCGCTGACTTCTGTGACTTTGTCTTTTGTAGCTTTGGTGCACTTTCCACCCAAAGTCCCTGGTGAGGCAAGCATGTGAGAAGACTCTCAGTGATCTTCAACTGGATTACCTAGACCTCTATCTGGTGCACTGGCCCATGGGCTTCCAGGTAAGATCATGGTTATCTTGTGTGTGTTTTTATTATTTTTGACCCTTTCAGTCTTTCTTGGATGGAACAGAACTGAACACCCAATGAGAGCAAGTCCTCTTTTTTCTGTGCCATCTGCACTCCTATTTCTGTCATGGTTTCATAAAGGAACGAGCCTCTCTGTTATCTGTGTCATATCAATGTGGTGTAAGCCTGAATGCTGTTATTAAATCCTTTGTCATGTTGCAGCCTGGCACTGAGCTTTTGCCTTTGGACAGTAACGGAGAGACAATCAGTGACGGCAGTAGCTTTGTGGAGACCTGGGAGGTAAGATGATGAGTCATCACTGGCGTCAGATGTAGGATTCAAACAGGTTAAGCTTATTGTAGACTTTATGGCTCTATAACCAGAGAAATTAATGACAGTATTACCAAGTAGGAATGACGATATGCAATCTGTTGAGCGTGTTTGTTTTTTGAGATGGAAGACAAACTGCTTCTCTCTAATTAAGCTTTATTTTCTAAATGTCAGTTTGTCAAAAGATTCTTGTACAAAGTCCTTCTATGTTTGGAACAGCCTCCCAGAGAAAGATCAAGTTTGATATGAACACAGCATTTTATACAGTATGGTGTGTGATTGGTTATAGAACACAAACATAATTCAAATATTAAAATGTGATTGGCTAAAAGTGTGGATAAACTGTGGTTTAGACTTAGTTCTCCCATTAGTCAGTGCACAGATATGTCCACATCTCTTGGCACATGATTCACCCAATCTCCAGGAGCCGCACCCTGTAAAAAGAACCCTCCCAGACATTATCATGGTTTCCACCCTTACATGACCTTGAGTTTAGCAGTTTCATTGTAATACTCATATGTGATATCAGTTTCAGTGTTCAGCTAGCAGTGCCTTGATTCCTCATTACTATGACTGTCAGGACATGTAGAGGTAATCTGGTAATGACAGAGGATCATCTGTTCCTGTGGTAAACAGTGAATACAAGGCATTAAAACACTGTTCTCTGAATTCTCAAGTCTAGAAGAAGTGTGTGAGCACAGTGAGCCACAGCAGTCTTATTTACACCCGCACTGTGTGTGTCCTGTTAAGACAAATGTTTTCAAGCTCTGCTCTGTCCATGTAATCTTGTTATCCATGTTTTTGTAGAACTTAGAATTAAAAAATAAACTTTTAAATGCAGTGAATGTTGCTGCAGTTGTATGAGTCAAAGTTGGATTTAATGAGAATGTTGTAGACTGTAATGAAAGCTCAAATTGTTCCTCTGACAGTAGCAAAGAGAAAATACAACATACACCTTCTAAATTAAAACAGAAAGTTTTAATGCGCGTTTCTGTTTAATTTTCCCAGGCAATGGAGGAGCTGGTGGATGCCGGCTTGGTCAAAGCGATTGGTATCTCCAACTTCAACAAGGAGCAGATTGAAGCCATTCTCAACAAGCCAGGCCTCAAGTACAAACCTGCCAACAACCAGGTACGCTAACGTACTTCTAATGTCACCTTCCACTGACATTTGTAGAAGATAACCGTTTTCTGTCGCAGCTGTTTGAGCGAGCTCCACTTGCAACTCAAATATACAGTTGTTTTAGACATGGCACATTTGAGTGAACATTATCGAGAAACAAGAAAACGGATCAACCTCAAGATACGCCTGTGGTTCTTTAAGGACAAGCAGAAGACATAATGGCATTATCTGTCCCCTCCTATCAGGCTGCAGAAA
Source organism: Acanthochromis polyacanthus (assembly GCF_021347895.1). NCBI lineage: Eukaryota > Metazoa > Chordata > Actinopteri > Pomacentridae > Acanthochromis > Acanthochromis polyacanthus. The sequence goes on along the minus strand of NC_067113.1, from coordinate 45,468,126 downwards.
TAAATGTCTTGGTAATTCACAATAAACCACAGCAGCTTCCCCTCAGGGTTTACCACTTAGCTGAGGTGACCTTATATTTTTGTTCTTTTCACAACAATTATTGACCATTTGTGTCTGCTTGTGCTTTGGATTAGATTAAAGCTCGATTCTCCTTCTGCATGTTGTCAATGCACACACTGAACACAGCACAGAGTCTCATATATTTAATGTCAGTGAATTTATCCTTAAAATGATGCCTACTGAGTACAGTACAGATGTTCTCTTGTCCCCCTCTGCTTACAAATAATAGAATACTTTATAAACTGAATTAGACAAGTTTTCAGTAAATGTGTCCTTTAACAACACTCTAAAGGCTAAATTCAATAGAAGTGATGCTCTGTTTATACTATATATATATATATATATATATATATATATATATATATACACGCACACACAATTCAATTTTCAAACATGAGGGTATCTTGTGTTGTATGAAGCAACATTTTTGATCATTTTATTGAGATACTGCATTCATTTTAGAGGCCTGGCTAATGTGATTACTTGGTATTTCCAGACTTTTTCCTAGTTTTTTGTCCTCTCCCTCCTAAGAGATATGTTTGTCCCACTAGGTGGAGTGCCATCCTTACCTGACCCAGGAGAAGCTGATCAACTACTGCCACTCTCAGGGCATCTCGGTGACTGCTTACAGCCCCCTGGGCTCCCCTGACAGACCCTGGTCAGTAGACATCACAGTTGAGTCAAAGTAGCTTAAAACGAGACTTATTTTGAAAGTAACTGAATCTTCTCACCAGTGCAAAGAAGTTCATGTTTGGTTGATTGTGGTCTTGATGTTCCTTTCTTGTTCTGTCTGTCATGTCCCGTTTGGTTAGTTTCAGCTTATGACTGTTGTTCCTCTTTGTCTCCGTGGCATGTTTTTGTCATGAGACTGACAATAATAACCTCAGCTGTATTTGGTTTGACAGATTTTTTTAAATTATTATTCAGATGTATTTGTTCTTTTAAAAGCTGTCTTATGGGTTTCATGTTGCTCTACGAGAAATCTCATGTAAATATTTGTTTTGCCGCGACACTGGAGTATCTTACTTCAATAGAACAGCTTAAAAATATTGATTTTCATTACTATGGAGAAAAAAATGACACATCAGTAGGGGGGAAAAAAGTTTTGATATTTCATAGCAATAACAAGGCTTAGTAACACAGTACCTTTGTACTTTAATGAAACCACCTTGGTATATGATATGCACTGCCTGGATTTAAGTCAGCAAATGGGTAAGAGGCTTCCACTGGATAACTACTGCAGTGATGAATACGTTTCAGCTGGAACAACTTATTTAACCCTTTAAGCTTCAGTGTACCGCCGGCGGTACACCTACTAATTTGCACAGGAATTTCAAGAATGTCCGACGGGTGCAAACGCGATTATACAAACACTATACACCGATGGAAAGCTTAGATTCTCATGAATCCGCCGGTATAAACCACTTTCAGATGCGATTACCACAGCGGGTGAGAAAAACACATTTGTCCGACAAAAACAAATATTCATCCATCCGTTCTCTATACACGGCTTCAAAGCACACGGCGCGACTCACATTTCCGGGTTTATTATTACACACAAAAAAAAAGATTCCACAAAAAACGGCCATAATCCAACCTTTTACATCAGATTACACAAGCCAGTAAACTATTTTGTCCAAAACATGTCCTGAAGTCGGTATAAAATCCCCGAATCGGTCGTTTTCAAGGAAATGCACCTCCCGATGCGCGTCCAATATTCCCCGTATTTTTCGTAATTTTTTTATTTAAAAATAGAATATTAGCGATTTTTTTTTTTTTTTGTACTGAAAACGGCTGGAATTGACTGAAGCTTAAAGGGTTAACTCCAGCTGATGCAGTGAGGAGCTTCTCATTTCTTAACCATATCCTGTGGTCATGAAAGGATGTTAATCTGTTTCAGAAGAGTCAAATTATTGGCCTGCATCAAGCGAAGAAAACAAATAAGGAGGTTTCTGAAACTACTAAAATCAGAGAACCATCCAATGCATTATTAAAACCTGAAGGATAGTGGAGAACCATCATCTTCAAGGAACAAGTATGGTTGGTCATGAGGTCTGATGAGTCCAGATTTACCCTGTTCCAAAGAGATGGGGGCATCAGGGTCAGAAGACGGGCAGATGAAATGATGCACTCATCATGGCTGGTACCTACAAACCTGTGGGGGTTAGGGTTATGATCTGGGGTTGGTCAGGTTCAGCAATGTTTTGTTCCCGAAGAGTGAGGTCAGCTGATACCTGAAGACACTGAATGACCAGGTCTTTACATCAATGGAGTTTATCTTCTCTGATGCATGTTCTGAGATGACGATGCCAGGATTCATGGGACTCACATTGAGAATGAGTGGATCAGGGAGCATGAGACATCGTTCTCACAGATGGATTGACCTCCACAGAGTCCAGACCTCAGCCCCACTGAGAATCTTTGGGATGTGCAGGAGAAGACTTTGTGCAGCGGTCCGACAGAAGCTTATCAAGATGAGGCCTCAGTGGATGAGTGCCATATGCAAAGTTAAAGATAGGGCGGTGTATTCTTGTGGATGATAGCACTTCAGTGTGTCAACTTACTGTAGAAAATGAATACTAAACCCCCTTCAAATATTCATTATGCATAAAGCAAACAATATTTCTGACATTGGTAGACATAGAAAATAGTAGATTTTTGTTCCTGTGGCAATGTTAGAACTGTGTGGAGGTTATCTCAAAAGTCCGTCTGTGAATGAAGTACTTATCATTATTTTGTCCACTCAGTGTCTGACAGCAAAATAAGCATGCGTTCCTCCTGTAGACACTGCTGAATAATGATTTAAGTACATTGCAGGGCTAAACCAGAGGACCCTTCACTTCTGGAGGATCCTAACATTAAGGCCATCGCAGACAAGCACAAGAAGACATCTGCTCAGGTACAATGTTCACAAAGGCTTTAAAGAATTTATGAGCACATGCACACAAAAAGTTTTTTCCTCTTTTGTTCTCAAAGTGAGCATGCATCATAACATTGATATTGTTTTGAGTCGTAGTAGGTGTTAACAGTTCCAAATGAGAAAAATGTGTTTCATGCTTTTGCTGTTTGCTTGACCCTTACTGCTCTTCTAAAGTCACAGCTAATCCAACACACAGAATTGCGAACTGCACCAGTAAAGGCTATGACCACTGATCATGCTCTCGTGTTAATTCCTCCTCTCCCAGGTCCTGATCCGCTACCAGGTTCAGAGAAACGTGATCGTGATCCCCAAGTCCATCACGCCGCAGCGCATTCAGGAGAATTTCCAGGTCATTAGTAGAGCAGATTTTTACCCCTCAGTCTGCTTTACTTCTGCTGCTGTTGGTTCACGCATTCAAACTGTTGTTGAAATATTTCCAGGTGTTTGACTTTGAACTGAATGAGGATGAAATGAAGATTATATCTGGATTCAACAGGAACTGGAGAGCCTGTCCAATGCAGTGGTGAGATTCTATGTCTTTGTTCTCTTTCATATTTTATTTTTCTTGTAAGCATGACAACCTTTTCTTTATTTCTCTGTCTTCAGGGGCATAAAGCACAAGGACTATCCCTTCAATGCTGAGTTCTGAAAAGGACAACTGCTGATTTCCCACAGAGTGGCAGTGGGTGTTGGAGTTTGCTTCTGCTCGCTTTCCTGTTCATCTCAATTTAGTGTGTCTTTGCTTCAATCGATCAATCAAACCTTTATTGTCATTATTTTGCATTATTTGCATATTTTTCACAGTATTATTTTGTTGTTACATTTCTTGAAAGTCAGCAGCTTTTTATGTTACTTCTAAACTTTTACACGCACTCCAAAAAGGTATATATTCCCAATTTTCTCAACGATACTCCAGTTTAATATGTTGGTTTTGTTCCTGTGCAGTTGCATATTAGCGTTCTTTTTCCATTTCAGTTACTGAAGAAGCTAAATCTTTACTATATGTATCAAATGTCGAATCACATTTTTATAGCACAAAATGTTACACATCCAGAGCTGCACTCCTCGTTAAACTAACCCTGTTACTCCTTAGTGTCTGTTAGAGCAGACCAGGTCTATTTTTGTGACTTGGCCAGAAGTGTTCATGCCTTAAGATATAAACATGACTGCAAACTTTAAAGCACTTATATCTGTGAAACGCAGAGCCAGTTACTTCAGCCTGCCTTAAGATGATTCATATGTAGTACTTTATAGTCATGTGCACTTTCTCTGTCAGAAAATTGCCACTTTCACTTCCTGTATCAGTTGTTTTTGTTAAGCGCTGCAATAAAGTCCTGTGGGAGAATGAGGTAAGCTGGAAGTTTGCGAGTTTTCTACACAGCTGAGCAGCTGAAGCAAAAGAAAAGCTTTGTGTCTCTTAAAGGTCAGAAGAGGTTCAAAAACCCAACAGTGCAATAATGAATCAGCTGCTGTGGCCTGATTTGGTGTAGTCCTACGTCAACACGTAATATGTAGCCACTATTAAGTGTAGTTTGATACAGAATGCTTTTTAAAAATGTCTTTCTGGTAGGGAGTAAATGTTAGCTTTGTTCACCATGCTGTTTAGTGTTGTATAAGAAAGGTATTACTAGTGACAGTCAACAGAGGGTGTGCTTTTACTGACTGGATAAGATTATGTACCGGTAATCGATTTAAGCGTCCATTAGTCTTGTATGGCAGGCTGCAAAATGCAGTAGCTCAGATAGGAGTCAGAAGGAAGGCCTGTTGATGTCAAAAAGTCTGAGAAGGCACGAGTATTAATGTAACTTGGGAGACCGCTTAAAATAGCAGATCAGCAGTGTCGGAGCTTTGATAGGTGCTCACGTGTCACAGATTATGATTAACATTGCAAGCAAACGTTTGACAAGGTACCTTCATGTCAAACTGATAACAGATTTCTACAAAGTCATGCCAGTTCATTAAAAACACTGATTGCATAGTGATTTAGGAGATGCAGTTTGGCTGCAATTACTGCACTATATTTATCAAGGACATTTCAAATGAAATGCAGTTGTTTGTCATACAGCAAGGCAATAAAACATTGAGTAATGTAATGTTCTGCCTTCTGTTATTCAAGAAGTCATGCATGAACATTTGTGCTGCTAGCTTCTACGAGCTGCAAGCTATTTTATTTCTTACTGATAACGTCATCTCAGCTCATAATGCATTCTTGTTCGTCTGTCCACAACTCATAACACACTTAAGGCTATACTGCCAACTAGTGGATACTTGATAGTACTACTATCATTACAAGTAATGCTACCCAAGTATAGATTTTCATATGAATAGGAAAAATAAACACTGCATAAATGCTTACATCGGATTAGACTGACCAGCAGTGCATGTTAAGGCCTTTCTGGTCCATCATGGCTGTTATTTTTAACATACAAGCATGCAGTTGATGCAGTATTTCAATTATTTTAGGTGTTTGAGTCATGCAATGGGATTTATGTCATGAGAAAAGACACTTTATTTTGATCATGAATGCTAAAAAGCCTTTAATAACTTTATAAACTTCGTTTTTTTTCCTTTACACCAGTACCAGCTGTTACTGGAAGCATTTTTATTTGCGGGTCATCCAGACATCTGCACATCCTCCTCTCATGAACAAAATATCTGAAGAATGACTCAAGGGAATTTCAGTGCAGCTTGCACAGACGTCAACTTTGAGTCAAAGCTGAACCACAAACTCCAGAATTTCACACTGTCTGTTGAATAATGAAGTGATGACATTTTATATCCAAAAAGTAAAAAAGTCAGCTTCACTGTGACGTTCTAATGTTCTGAAAAAAACAATGTCATACCTAAGGGGTAAAGTCATTGTACATATTCTTGAAATGCTTATTTTGCTCCCAAAAAGGAAAGGAGGACAAACATTTGTAGACACAAGAATGTAAGGCAACTGGACTACTTTTTTGGTTCTTGGAAGACATTTAACCTCTCATCTAAGAAACCTTATCCATTACAATTGACTGATTAGGAATCCCAGATAAATACTACCGTTGAAAAGTTTGGGGTCACTTAGAAACGTCCTTATTTTGGAAAGAAAATCTTTTTTTTTTTTCAATGAAGATGACATTAGATTAATCATCAGATTGTGCAATTCACATTTGGACAGATACTGAATTTGTGACAGAGAAATTGTGATGGTAAGCATCCAAGTTTTTGAATTCATAGCTCGTTAGCAGCAACATCCGCCTCAAAGTGAAGGCACACCGATTTTCACAGGAACTTCTTCACTCCAATCATACAGGCTAGCATAGTGACAACTTCACTTTCACTTCAAAATACGTTTTACATCATTTATTTAAAGCATTGACTACATGATGTACATTGCATGAGCACAGACAGACGTGAATGTAAACTGCAACTTCACAGGTTAAGTGTAGCTTATGTAACAGGATCATGTTCTCAAACATATTAGAAATTAATATTTAGTGTTCTTTTAAAAATGCTAAATTAATCCTGGCAGTATTGTTTTAAAATATTCAGTGAAATCCTACATTCTGAAATTACACAGTGTTAATTAGCAAAAACAAAAAGTGTAATGGTTGCACAGCCTATAGTGCTCTATGCATTGAATTGTGCAAGAAAGATATGAGTCAGTAGGGATAAATTCTCAGGCTCGGACTGCATTAGTCAGGTGGTGGTTTGACAACGTTATATGTAGATTTGGCCTAAAGAAAGACTCAAAATCTGCAAACAGTGCAGCATATTGTACTGTATTGTCAGATGAGCTAGTATTCTGCATTCAAGGGGAAGTCTTTGTGTTTTGAGGCCCTGTAGAGAAAAAAACAAGGAACATGGATTACTTAAAGTTCAGATGATATACCTAGTCATAATTCTTTCATGTCTTTTTTAGTTTTTCTCTTTTCCCCCTTCTTGTTCCTCCATCTTTACTCACCATGGCATTTGGAATGCTCTCCAGTTCTTGTTCAGGCTCAGGAGGAATGTCATGTCATCTCGGCTCAACTCAAAGTCAAAGAGCTGAAAGAGAAGAGAACAATAATAAGCTGAGACACACTGTAGAAGCTGCCCTTAATGTAGTGGATATGTCAAATAAAAGTGAAAACCTGGATTTTAAAATGATCTCAATTAGTACAGCCAACAGCATCATCAAAAATACGATTCTGAATGCTTAAAATGACTGTACCTCAAAATTTTCCTTGATACGGTGAGGGGTTGCTGATTTTGCAATGACAATCACATTCCTCTGGGTGTGGAATCTGATCAGAACCTGTTGAAGGAGGCAATAGTTCATGAGAAGGACACAGTATTTTCTTCCTGAGCATCAGTGTGGTTTACCACACAAACAGACAGTACTCTACTGTTTTGAGTTTTTTAACAAGCCTTGTGATCCACCGTGACAGCACTGACTTTCCTCTTGAAGGCCTCAATTATTGAACTTTAGCAATACAGCATGACAAAATTTTGGGGTTGTGTGGTTGCTTGTGGTGTCGGCATCTGCCCAGTAATCGAAATGCATCACTTTGACACAATATGTCTTTGTTAACTTGTTTGTTCTGCACACTCGTGCTGCTGCTATGTGGAATGTGACCTTTTGGTGTGTAATATGACGCATCTTGTGCAAAAGCCTCAAATTGCAAAAAAAAAAAAAATTATAGGGTCATTTTACATATGTGTTTGCTCCCAAAAAAAGGGAGAAAAGACAAACCTTCATGATAACTGGACTACTTTTAAGATATTTTTTTGGCCTTTGTTTAGATAGGCAACGTGAGAGGCGGACAGGAAACGGGGGAGAAGAGTGGGGGGTAGACATGCAGCAAAGGGCCGCGAGCGGGAATCGAACCGGGCCGCTGTAACGGGGACCAGCCCCTGTAGCGTCAGCCTGTGACGTCACGGGCCGAGGAAGGCGACGGTGCTTGCCGACACTGTCAAGCAAGGTAATCAACATCTATCTAATCTTTATTTGTCTGAACAAAAGAACTCAAAACTAGTGTAAGATGAAACATCTTGACGAGATCCAATTACCTTCTACTAAAGCTTATAGGTTTACTGGACAGCATTCATTTCTTTTCTGTCTTACCTGTGCTGGAGTCTTGTTGTACTTGGTGGCAATGGCCTTAATCTTGGGGTCCTCCAGCAGAGAGGGTTCATCAGATGATGCCCTTTTGTAAATAAGAACAGAAAAGACTGAATGGCAGTTAATATTCTTGCAAGGAAAACCTTCCAGGAGATTTTCTGCAAGTATAAGTTATAAGTTCTCTTACCAGGGTCTGTCAGGGGAACTCAGCGGACTGTAAGCCGTCACTGCTATGCCTTTTGAGTGGCAGTACTTGATCAGCTTCTCTTGGGTCAGATATGGGTGGCACTCAATCTAAAGAAACCATCATATGTTTTTTAGATTTTAAAGTCATTCTGGTGTTATTTTCTGCTACATTAAGCTTCATAACAGATGTTTTATTTCCCACCTGGTTGACAGCAGGTTTGTACTTGAGGCCTGGCTTGTTGAGGATGGCTTCAGTCTGGTCTTTGTTGAAGTTGGAGATGCCGATAGCTTTGACCAACCCAGCGTCCACCAGCTCTTCCATAGCCTGGCAGACAAATTGGACACTGATATTAGAGATGCACTACACACTTTAGTTGCTAGCATGTGTCTCTGAAAATGCAATGAGCCACTTAAATTACCTCCCAAGTGTCCAAGAAGTTGCTGTCATCAGAAATGATCTGTTCGTTCCCATCTACAGGAAAAAGCTCATCGCCTGGCTGCAGAAGTGAATATAAAAGTTTGAAATGCAGCATTCAAAGTCAAACGGCATCTTTTTTATTATGATAATTCAGCTTTTTAAAAATTCAGAGGTATAGATAGAGAAAGTAGAGCAAGTCAGAGTTGCCTAGGCAAGTATAATAGACCAATTCATCAGCTTGACCAGAATCCTTTCTTTTATGTATTAGAAGCACAAGTCAGGAGGTGTACATACTTTGGCCCCCATTGGAAAATGCATGAGGTAAAGGTCCACGTAGTCCAGTTTCAGATCACTCAGAGTCTTCTCACATGCTCCCCTCACCATAGATGGAAGGTGAAAGGTGCACCATAACTAGGAAGAGCAAACACCAGTTTTACCAAGCATACTGTCTGTGTGATTTATGTGGATGTGTTGTGGTGAAACTGCAGTATTGCATGAGAAAACTCATTGTCCTTCCAAACACAAGCACATTGTTTCTCATTGTAAAGCGTGACATGCATCTTATGAGTGAAACAAAGTGTTGAGAGTATGAAGCTTAACTGGGGGAAGACTATGACTAACATGTTTCATGCTCTTTCATGCTCCATTTTTACAGACATTGTTGTTTAACCCCCCAGCAGCTGACAAATGAGCAAATACAACTGCACTGGGGAAGTCCAAAGGTATCTCATAGCAAACCATCCAGAAAGAAAATCAATTTTGTGCAAGTCTGTCATCGCACACCTACATACAGTAAGGCCATATAAGTTTAGTAACACTGGCTCTGTAGCGTACCTTACTGACAATGAATAGATCCTCCCTCTTCACCACTTCCTGCTCAATCATAGCGCAAACTGCAGCCCCAACTTCTTCTTCATTCTGGTACACATAAGCACCATCAATGTGTCTGTAGCCACAACTTATGGCCACCTTCACGGCCTCGCCGACCTTTCCTGGGTCTGCCTGCAGAGAAACACAATACAGCTAGTTAAATATGTGGCAGTGATTGTCTTTTGTGTATTTTGGCCTTTTTGGCTCTGTTTAGAAAGCTTCAAATGAATGTGAAGGAGAAATTATTACCAGTATTGCTGATTTAACAAGTTTTTGAGAAAGTGATTCAGTTTATTGTTTAAATACCACATCTTTTTGTACTTGTGAATATAAATTTAGGCAGCAAGGGATATGATTTGTTACATGAAGATAATGCACAGCACAGAATACATAGTACAGATAATAGATGTCAGCAGTCTACTACAGATTGCTAAAAGTAAAAACTAAAGTGTTGTGACTTACCCTCCATGTTCCCAGACCCACTATAGGCATCTTTGCTCCATTGTTGAGTGTAACTGCAGGTATCATCTTGCAGATCTGACGCTGAAGTTCTCAGTCTACAAACGTCTGTTAGTGCTGCAGACTCCTGCTAGGAGGAGGCAGCCTGTTGTGTAACAGTCAGTGAGAGAGGAGGGGCAGAAACAAAGTGCATCTGGATTCGATTAGTGATGTCTGAAGTGCATCAACACTGTGGAACAGTCAAAGACAGAAGCACGAAGAGTGTGATTATACAGTTCTGTGAAAAAGTATCCGAGAATAAAACTACATCTTCTATTCTTTCACATTTTTCACACTTGAATAGTTCAGATCATCAAACTAGTTTTGATATAAGACAAAGATAACTGAAGAAAACACAAAATGTAGTTTTTAAATGATGATTTCATTTATTGGAGGAAAAATGCTGTCCAGCCCATCTTGCCCTATGTGAAAAAATAACTGGACCCCAGCCTATCGAACTACAAAATATCCAGATTTGTTCGGCAGTTAGGTTCAATTTCACCGGCTACACCCACATATGAATACTACTTGTTGAATCTAAACATCACTGAATAGAAGCTGCCTGGCATTGTGAGGTAGCTGCATGATGCCACGTTGTAAAGAAGGTCAAGAACAGATGAAAACAAAGTCACAGACACTTATCAGTCTGGAAAGGGTTACACAGATATTGCTGAGGATATCTCTGCCTGACATTAAATCAATGTAAATATTAGTTTGGTGACTTAGAACACTGAAGTGTGAGAAATATAGAAAAAGGGAGCACATGAGCATCAGATCTGGTCCACGGAGTAATTTAAGGTGGTGGCCTGGTCTGATGAATCACGTGTTCTTTTACATCACGTGGGTGGCTGGGTGTGCATGGGGATCACATGACATCAGCATGCACTATGGGAAGAAGGCAAGTCAGCAGAGGCAGTGTGATGCTTTGGGAAATGTTCTGCTGGTAAACCTTGGATCCTGCCATCCATGTGGATGTTTCTTTGATCTGTACCACCTACCTAAACTTTGTTTCAGACCATGTACAACCTTTGATGGAAACACTATTCCCTGATGGCTGCGGCCTCTTTCAGCAGGATAATGAACCAAACCACATAGCAAAAATGGTTCAGGAATGGTTTGAGGAGCACGACAATGAGTTTGAGGTGTTGACTCAGCCTCCAAATTCCCCAAATCTCAATCTAATTGAATATTATCAGCTTAAACTGGCGATATGGGAAAAAACTATATCAGGAAAGAGTGTTTTATGTCAGTGAAAACATATCGGGAGCAATGCAGTTCACAGCTCTATGGGTTGTGTATTTGTACTGTTGGTATGTTTTGTCGTATGATAGTGTTGCCGAGCCCATCATGGACTACATGGAGAGTGTTTCTTGAAAGGGTTTTCGTGTCCGGTGGCATATTGTTGACTCAGTACGTTTTTTAGATTCCTCCTACAGATGGATATCGTAAAGAATTTCACAGTTCTGCTGCTTACTAATACTGCTTATCGATCTGGTTCTTTAATGATGCTCTTATTGGTACTCCACTGATTGTGTTTCAAGAGGGAAAAAAAACGAAAACAGAATTAATCTTTCTTTATTTTTATATTTAAATTAAAATTATTGAACTGCAACAGCATCATGTTGAGCTAATCATTATTTCATCAGTGTCCTATTTCAACAAAATAAGGAGGTGAACATACTTGCCCTCCATCAATTATTACATTTCTCCATAATCAAACCAAAAATCTCACATTCCAACATGGAACTAGTTGTTCATGCTTATATTTTCTTGACTGCTCTAACTTCCTCATATCTTGTATTAGCTAAAAGTCACCATCTCACCTTTAACTAGTTCAGATTGCAGCAGCTTGGCCTCTTCCTGGCTTCTCCACATTTGTTTATTTCAGAGTTTACTGATCATTTTTAAAGCACATCTAATTTTAGCCCCAAGCTGCATATTAGAAACGTTGACCCCATATTAGCCAGCTCGTTGCGCATTTTATTATAAGAAACATTAAAGCAATTAAGAATATTAGAACAGGATGCTTGAGTGATTATTCAATTACTGGGACTGACACATTAATGTGATATTAACATTACAGTCAATAGAGCAGCATTAAGGTGAGTAATATGCATGTTTGGTGTCATTATTTAGAACAGACATATCATCTCTAAACAGATGAGTCAAATTTGGATGATTCTTCGGATACTTTATCTACTCCTCGTTAGCTTAGCTACGCCTGGGTGTGGTGCAGCTTGTATGACGCTGCAGTTTAGCAGGTCTGTAGCTGCTGGTTGCATCTTCGTCTCCGTTTATGTAACTGCGTGTTGTTAACCAGGAATCAAGTAGCAACATTAGCCTACAATTAGCCGTGATTAGCTGTGATTATTCTATGTGTTCTTGTGGTTTGTCAGAAGGAGAAGTTGAGAGGTTTGGCATGCAGCAGGTTCTTCTTTTTATCTGATCATCCTGCGGTTCAATCTCATGAGCAATCAGCTGGATTGCTTTAAGCAATAAAGACTTTCCTCTTTATCATGTGCACTTCCTTCTAATAAATGTGTCATCTCTGATTGGAGAAACTCCAAAAAGTAAAAGTTAAGCATGTTCTGGGCAAAATAATCAACCTGACCTACTTGTGTTGTTGCTTTTACTCATTCATATTTGTATTGATTGCTGCAAAGCGGCTTAGTGGTTAGTGCTGTCGCCTTGTAGCTAGAAGATCCCCGGTTTGTGACCTTGACCTTGGCCTGGGATCTTTGTGTGTTCTTCCTGTGCATGCATGGGTTTTCACTGGGTTCTCTGGCTTCCTCCCACAGTGCGGCCTAATGAGGATGAAGCAGTGTACAGATAATGGATGGATAGATGTTTATATTGATGGCAGCGACAGAGCTACGAAATCAGGTCATGTCAACTATGGGATTGTTAACACATATTGCTGTCTTTTTCAATTTAATTTACATTTAAGGCACTGAAATTTAGAACAACATTGCAAATTATTATGTTATCCACTGTATTTCTGTCTTATTTGTGTGAGTGTGCGCTCAGTTCCATGAAATATTTTCACTTGGATATGACTGGTCAGATCTGATATTCAATATTTTTTAAATTATCGGTAACATTATTGCTTTTTTCAACCAATTCCTGATAAATTAAGATAAACTGTATTTTACCATCGCTTGGGAAATCCATGCTACAGCAGCTAGATACAAATGAACTATTAAAGCACAATAATAATAAATATAAGATTTAAAAAAGACTATATAGTAGACCTTCCACATGTACAGATAAGGTATGATAGATAATGTACCCAGTTGTAGGACACACATGGTATGTAAAATTATATTTAAATTCATAAATACTGCTGCATTTCTGAAAAGACCATTGTTATATCATGTTACTGCACTTAAGGAGCAAGAAGAGCAAAACTGTGTTGCATGGTGCTGTTGAACTAGAAGTGCTATGAGGTGATGATGATGATGCACCCAAAGGGTTTCTGTAGAATATACAATAGGCTTAAAATGTGTGATTAGGTCACATGTATTCTCTTTTTGGCCCAGTTAGATTCAGTCTGAACCACAAAAGTAGAAGATTTTTCTCTTTTATACCAAACTTCCCAAAAAGATGTACAGCTGCTCTCTCATTATTCTAATTTAACTCATCTCGATTCTAATGTTAAAAATTGTAGAACACAGTTTTTTGTTTTTTATTTTATCAAGTTGCCTTCTTCTCAATCACCCATTATAGATACCATTCTAGCCACTGTTGTCTTTTCTGAAGAAAGGACGCTCTCTACTGGAGTTCAGCTAGAACAGCAGCTTTCTAAAACAACAGCCAGCTAAACTAAATTGCATCTTTTTGACCAAAGGGGTGCCAACATTTCAAAAACACTTTAGAATAAAATGCACTTAGTGAGCCCTTCAAAATGAGTTGAATCAGAATCTCTCTTAACTCAGTGTCAACCATTAACTTTTAGAGCATCCGGTACTATTTGCGTTGTGTTCTTCTTCTTCTGCATACGAATGTAGAATCCTGTGTAACACCAGTGTGTCCAATTTAATTGATTACTGTTAATGCTTATAGGTCATGGTAATAAATAGGACAGCAAATGATCTCCTCTCTGGTTACACAAGTCACAAGCTTTGCAATTACTTTCTATTGGATATAATGTAGTTTGGGAAGTTCAATGGACAAAGCATGACCCACAGTAACTCATCTTAAGCTAATTCTGCATTAAGCCAGAGGGAAATATAATAAAACTATTTATATTTAAATTAAAATTAACTGCAAGCGGTTAAACATGATTTAGAATCAAGTGCACGAATGCATTTCCCACTCTTCCCCCTCTCCCAACACAGAACACAGATATTTGCTCTTAGAACATTTTTTTATTATTCATTCTTCAAACATTATGCAACCAAATCAATACTCAAGTCACTCTCGGCACACACACACACACACACACACACACGCACACGCACACGCACGCACACAAAGTGCTGACATTAGACAATGACTTTTACACAGCACTGTCTATGAAAGATAGGCAACATGTAGAGCAAAGGTGCTAAATATTGCACGTTACGATCAGTTTGGGAAACTAACATTTCAGACCATTCAGCTTCACTGGCAGACGAGCCCAGGTTTTTAGGTAATCATCAAAACAGCTGCTTGCAAAACAGCCGAGTGACACCACCAACTCTGCCTGGGGTTTACCAGTATTTGTCATGGGACCGATGTTAATTTCCTACCCTGACTGTGTGAAGGTAGATTCTACTCTGTCGGAAGAAACTTAAACGAGGTAACAGTTGATAATGGCCAGCCTGCAACATTAGATATAAGTGCTATAAAACCAAATTTGATAGAATCACATGGTATTTTAGACGCACAATTCTGTCTTTAACCAAATCAAGATCTGCAAACCCAGAGCACACAATGAGAACTGCTGCAGATCCTGGGGAGGGTGGCCTGAAAGCTGCAAAACTAACCTCATTGCCACGCTGTTCTCAAAAGACAAAATTTAACTGAAATGATCTTTTTAGCCTTAGATCACACCTGAGTCCAACAGATTGTACCATCACAAAAAAAAATAAAAACAAGTAAACATAATGAACCTGGAAAGCTAAATAATAGGGAGGTATCTGAATGATCTTACAGACAATAATGAGTATGAGTTATTGCTTGGTAGTTGCAGCCATTTATCAGGCCAGCTTGGATATTTGTTCAAAGAGGAACGTACATACAGAAAATTACAAAAGCCACACAGAACCATTCTGTATTCCCCCAAGTGATAAATTAGCATTCAATTTCAAAACCACAACTAAAGACTCAGGAAGTGTCCCAAGTGGGCATGTGCACCGTCCTCCTAGCCTCAGGAGCAGTCGGTGAAGGTGGTCACCATGTTGCCCCGACGCTGAGTCACTGTCCTGCAGTGCTGCTTCCCTGAGCCTGAAATCTGTCCTCAGTCCTGGTATTGTGCGCGTTAAAGGAAAACATCTTCTCCAAGTCCTCAAACATGTCATCAAAGAGTCCTCCACCGAACGCCCCCTGCTGAAATTGCCTCCTGTGGTTGTTCATGGCCTCCCGGTGAGCCTGGAAGTGTCTCTTCTGGTGGGCTTGATGGTGGGAATGGGCCTGGGAGTGGAAGTGGTGGTGTTGATGTTGTTGCTGTTGACCAAAAGTGTCAAAGTCTTTGAACATGTCATCAAATTGAAGTTGAAGGACTGGTAGTGCTGGTTGAAGTTATAGTCACTGCCGCCGCCTCCTCTATGGCCCTCCCCTGCTGAAGAGCCATGACCAAACTGGTCATACTCTCGCCTCCTCTTATCATCTGATAGCGTTTCGTATGCTGGAAGAGACAGAAAACAAATGACATACAGACACACATCACCTTAAATGGTTCACCTGTCAACTACGATTTGCGTTTATAAAAGTCTATTCAGAAAACAAGGCTTTGATTCAGGCTTTGAACCGTCAGCGGTTGCCATGACACGTAATCATGTGTAACCTCACAACAGAAACAAAGTAAGGTGTGTGTGTCAGCTAACTGGTGACCGAAAGTCCTCCAGAAGACCCGCTAAAACGTGAACTTGGACCATTACTGAGCATACCTGTTCCCCGACTATAATCTTGATACTTAGTGTATTTAGATGACAAGTGAAACGATAAAGCATGAACTGGGCATGACAGGATGACACACTTACCCTCAGCTATTTCTCTGAACTTGGCTTCAGCGTCTGGGCCCTTGTTTCGGTCAGGATGGTACTTCAGGGCCAGCTTATGGAAGGCTTTCTTGATCTGCCGCTCAGATGCATCTCTGGGAACCCCTAGGAGGTCGTAGTAGTCCCGCTTAGCCAGGATGAACTCTGAGATGAGCAGGATAGTCACTGCGAGCAGCAAGACCGACTGCGCTGTGGCCATGACTGCTGGTTTTAACACCCTTTTTTGGCTGTGAAGAGAGCGGGTTCTTTAACTTCCTTTCTCACACCCACGCAACACACACACAAATTAAAGATGCTCGCTCCAGCTATTAAAAGAACGCAGGCTACAAGAAAATGCTAACTTAACCTTACTTTCCTAGCTTGTTTCAAGAAAATGACAACTCACTCTTTTACTAGAGTATATGGGAAGCTTACAGGAGCTCTGCCCTTAAAAACGCTTGTTAATGACACTCTGTGGTACGTTTTCAGTTTCAGGAACAAGTTTAGGGACAAGTGCGTACAAGAAAGAGGGCTTACCTGCCTGCGAGGTGGACAAACAGCCTGGGTACACCTCAGTCAGCCGCCGACAAGAAACGAAAGCTAGCCGTTGTTGACGAGTTGCATTCCTGAGCCGTAATACCACGACTCGCAACACCATTGGTCAGTTTCGCCAACACAGTGACTCCAAGCGATCTGATTGGTCAAACAGTGGGCACGTGGAGAGTAGGGATAGACCGAGATGACCGCAGTCGAACCAAGATAATATCCTGTTCGTACTCTCGTCTTCGCTTCGCTCGGTTATTCGTAATTTTTTTGCTATTTTCGTGACACCAAAGCATTTATTTAGCCAGTACGTTTATTGTGTAGTTTATATGTCAAATTTTTGAATCATCCTGTTCAAAAAGTTGAATTCTGAAGGCGCTCTTCTGTTTTTTGATATTCTTGCAATCATTTTGTAATCACAGGTGAGACGGGAACTATCTTGAAATAAGTGAAGTCGTCACTTCCGTCCTGAGGGCTCCAACCCGGACGTGAAAGTTTTTACAAGCTGTTTCGTGTTTTTTAAAAAAATCGCAGTTAGCACAAACGTGTCTCTCCCATATATACAGTCTTGTGGTATCTCCCAGGCGTTTTCATGTAGTTTCGCCGCAGGTATGCCACGGTACTGCGCTGTGAAGGTTTGCAGGAACCGCGGGGGAACGGCGTCAAGACAAGACAACAAGAGAATTAGCTTCTACCCGTATGTTTTCTGTTTTCTTTCAGCGGAGGCAGACAGTTAGTTTAGCTGCAAGTGGTGTTGTTTCTGCTGGGTTTAGCATTATTAGGCAATCACAGTGTTGTTACAGAGACACGGGAAGGGTGGCAGTAATGTCAGATCAGTGGTATGTGATGTATGCACGATTGTAAACATACAAGAGGAGACTGCTGGACTGAATGTTGAGTTATTAATTATTTAATATTCAATTGCATTAAGAATGACAGAAAGAATAGGGTCATTGTGGAAAATTCTGAGCTATGTAATCAGAATTATAATTTCATCCTTTCTTTAACTTAGAGAAATTCTCTCATTTTTTTTGCATTAAAAGATCTCAAATGGTGAAAACCCATTTTTTTGTGCTCTACACCTAGAGGTTCAAAAATAAAAGCTGTAAGATGTGACTATGTTTGCTTCTGTTCATTCTACAGGGCACACAACTAGATAGCCTTCCAGTTTTACAAGCAAGTAAGAATTTACTGTTCCAAAATGAGGAACCCACTCTGCACCAAGCTCAAACTTTGCATAATATGCTTCTGAAGTGATTTCATTTCGAATGAGCACCCTCCTCGCAGTCCAGCAGGTTTATTTACTGTGCTTGCTTTAACTTGGAATGCCTCAGCCATGAGCAAACACCCCAGATGCTCTGCTGTTGACTGCAAGAGTGAACACAACAGTTTTCATGCACTCCCAGCGTACGAGGAAGTGACGATATAGTGGATTACTTTTCTTTTTAATGGCAACGTCTCCACAACACAATTCTAAACTGTCGATAGGTGTGAAACACAGTGATGTTAGCACGTTATGCAGCTTTTATGACTAATGTAGCTTTGAGCGTATGCCCACAGATCAGAGCTCTGCGGAAATTGTGACACTGAGGGACTATCGGAGAAGGTGGAAACGTTCAGATCGATTTTAAACCTATAAACAAAGACTGGATGGGTTAATGTGTTTTTATGATGCCAGTGTGTTTTAGTGCCACCTAAACTGAGCGGGTGTTTACATCTGTTTACTTCACTCCTGCTTTCTGTTCTCAGATGTACACATAAATACAGCTGAATTTTAAAAAATTAGCCTTTCTTATTTGCATATATTCTATTTCTGTTGTCAGACAGCCAAATGAATGTGAAATAGTGTCTGAAACTCAGCCCAGTAAAGCTTCATGTTAACCAAACTGCAAGAGTGCTGTGCATCTTATGATATTTCTGTGTTGAAGAGTACTAAGAGAGAAAATTAGAAGCGATAGAGATCCTGGTCTCACACACTTATGTCTGTGTTGGCTGCTATGCGGTCAGCTGTTTTGCTGCACATTGTCAATCACTGATGCAGAGAGATTGTCCTCCTCCTGAAAAGGGTTGGAAGAGCAGCATCTGACTTGTGGAAACCAGGGTTTCTACAGTCATTGGAAAATCAAGCTTCTTTAATGTATTTTGAGCTGTACTCTGTCGTCTTCCGTGTGTGCTCCATAACAGGAAAACCTGAAGAGTTTCAGCTTTATAATGGCCCTTTAATCTCCCATAATCTGTTTCTCAAAGGTTTCCCTTGCAAGACAAGCCCAGGCTTCAGAAATGGGTGGACAACATGAAACCGGCAGAGTGGACCCCGGAGGCGACATCAGTATCTGTGCAGCGATCATTTGACAGGGACTTGCTTTTGATATTTTTCGTGATGCCGGGAATCCCGTTACCCTGAAAGAATAAAAGCCATCCCCGCACCATTTTTCCTTCAGTGGAAGATTGTTATGTATCTTGACTTGGCAATACAACCAAAACAAGCTGCTGATCAAATTTCCTATACCTCTTGATGATGTTTTCTGCAAATGAAATGGAGCCAAGTGGCCAGGTACTCTCTCCACTCACCAGAAAATTGTGATTCCCAAGTGGAGTTTTGATGCCTGCAGCAGGGCCCTTGTCCATTTTGTAGGGCTTTTGCATTGCCCTGCGTTTTAATGCCATTCCCACTTCTTATAGGTTTCTTTCACAGGGTTACGTTACACTATTTAGATTGTTGCATAGCTGTTTGATTATTAAATTGATTCCTGTTGAATCATTGACCCTTCTCCTTTATCTCAGGGGGTGTGAGAAAAAAGCGACCAGCATTAAAACAAGCTCCAAGGTAAAAGCCAACACTCCAGACACTGACGCTGAGACCAAAGGTTTTGACTCGCCTCTTAGTACGAGCCACTCATTTTGAGCAGGACATGTAAAAAGGTTCCATCAAGTACAGCAAGCAGTACTGCTGAGGAGCACACAGAGACGATATTTGAACTACCTCTGGTCTCAGAGATACAGACTGCTGCTTGTGAGAAAACAGGTGACACTGGAGTACCAGCTGCACTGTTTCCAAGCACTGAACCTCATTCCAAACAGGAGACTGACTCGTCCGTGACTGTATTGTGTTGTGAGCCTCTCGGACCTTCATTCAATGGAGAGGCATATGGAGACGCCATGGCCCTTCAAGCAGTTCTGGGCCAGACTTTTAGCTTAGTCCCTGTGGAAGTGATCAAGGACAAACCCACTGGCTGCTTCCTGGAGGAGATGGGACCCAGCGATGGAGAGCACATTTCTGTTTACGAGCACTCGTACTGCAGACCGGACACGGACAAAGATGAGCTTTGGAGTAAGATCTTGAGTTTGCATGCAAAGATCTTGGAACTGGATCGCAGGGAGGAGAACACGATGGCTAAAATACGAGCTCTGGAGAATGAGATCGCCCTCTTGAGGAGAGATGGTGCTGTTTTTAAAGAGAAGCAGAAAGTTTTAGAAGATTGTATATCATCTGTGTTGCTCTGAGTTTGGACCCTAAAAGGAGAATTGATTTTTTTGCAGATATGTTGCACATGCTCCCATACATTCCTTACATGAAGCACAGCAGCACACATTGTGCCTAATTTTCAACTCAGCTGGTACGCAGTGTTACTCAAAGCTGCTCTTCTGTTTTAATATTATGAATGTACTGTATACCTGATTAACGCTTTATGTCCACATGGTCACTGTATGACCTGTATGATTTTTCAAAGCTTCATTACTTTTCAGCAGCTTGTTGCTATGCATTTTTGATATATAGTACCATGCACTTTGAATGTGGCATCTGAAAGGTTCCAAATCCATTCTGCAGCACGACAGTGACCCAAAATGTACAGCCTGAGTCATATAAATAATCTTCAGAAAAAAGGAATCCTGCAACAGATGGAGTTGCTCACACAGAGTGAAGGAGTAGGAAGAGTTTCAAAAGGAGATATGAGCGGAGTGAACACAAAATCAGAAGCCATCATGGCAGAGGAAGGGCGCCTTGAACGTCAGATTGACAAGATTGATGGACAGATTGAGAGTTACAAGAGAGAAGAACTGCTGAGGGACAAGCGGAATGTGGTGAAAAGCAAGTCTCAACCATATTTAGTCAGTCTCGGTTTACATAAAGCAACAAAAGATTTGAGCTTAAATCTACAGCAGAACTGTGGAAACTTGTTTAGGATGCTTGGATCAAACTTCCTTTAAAAAGTTTGTGCACAGGTGATCTGGTGCTATTTAAAGTCAAAGGACGGTCACACCAAATAATGATTGCTTTTTTCTGTTTATTGCACTTTTTAAAAAAGTTATTTCACAAATATAACTATTAATTAGTTGAAAGCACTTGTGCGTGGTACTGTATTTCCAAGATTTTCTCTTCTATCTTATGACAAATCTTAACTTCTTAGTTGCTCTGCTGTCTTTGTCATGCAGTATATTCATTTTGTTGCATTTCAGTATCTGCTTTGGTCCACTATATGATGACATAATGCTACTTGAGTCTCAATATTTCCTTAATTTACATTTTTACTTGTACTTAAGTTACTTCTGTGAGTCATTTGTGACTAACCAGGGAAAGCAAAAGGGCACTTCTTTCTTTCCAGCATCCACTCTGTTGCTCAAGTGCTGGATGTTTGTCAGAATGATTCTAAATGGTGACTTTCTTTAAAGGACCAATATGAATCATCCCTGTCAACTTGCAAAATTCTTACCTTTTTAACTCTCAACTGGAACAGCGACTGCTTGTTGTATTAATGTCAATCAGTTTTATTTTACGATGTTCAAACGACAACATTTACATACATATTGATATACTTCAGTGTTGTGGGATCATGTTTTATTTCTGTGCTGCAAATCCTAAATATTCTGCTTTTCTGAAATATATCCATGATGGCTCTACTTTAAAGTGTTATCACTGTGTTTCTTATCGCTCAGGGAGCTTTTTTTTGCCTCCACCATGGTTGTAGTGATTGTTTTAAACCTCACAACCTGAGGTGATGGCAGCATTTATCTCCCACTTAACCATCTCTGGACCTTGAATTCGTCATCATACTATTTTGGCTGTGTGGGACACCTAATCTTATTTGAAACTGGCTTCTAGAGTATAATTCAATACAGGCCGGCCATCCACAGATCTGTGGGTTGAAATTATACTCGAACATTCTGTGATGAAAATACAAACAAACCACCTGTAAACAGGGAAATTGGCGCCTCCATCTTAACCAGCATGTAAGTGGTTGCGACAAAAGAGGAAATAAAACCTGCTGTGCTTGTATTCAGCCATAACATTACATTTTGCATTCTAGACTTTAATTAGGCACAAAACTGAGTGCATCTTCCTGATGCTCGTATGATGGAGTTTGTGCTATAATGTCGAATTTTCTACACCACCTGTGTTTGTGTGGGAGAGTGGCTAAATTGGTTTTTGAATTGAGCACAAAATGATTGATCGCACATATGGAAGGATTTGTGAGGTGCAATTTCAGTCTTCCCCTTCCCCAGGGTGCTGCATTCGATGAAAAAGCCACAAGATGACGCATTTCCCCAGCAATGACCAGCAATGAGAGCTGCTGCACTGGCAAAGATTAGGAGAATAGATTCTCAAAAATTAGTTATGAAATGAAACCATTATAATCCAGCAGCTGGGCAAATGAATCAATGAGCCTGAAGTACAGAACAACAAGGATTAAATGAGAAGAGGAAAATGTTAATTCCTCTGTTTGTCTCCACAGGTGCAACGATGAACTCTGAAGTGCACAGATAATAAAAGAAACCTTTGCAAAGTGACTAAGTGGATAATGTGCCACCAGCAGCAGATATGTGCCAGATGTTAGGTTTCTCTTGTAGCGTGTGTCTGGAATGCCAAATGCAGGCATGGTTGCTTTCAGTGGGGATTTCATTTTCAAAAGCCTTCATCTTGTCACCATGCAGAATGAAAAACAGGATAGTGCAAGCATTGTTATGCCTTTGAAAAGGCCCTTATTCTGGCATATTTTTAGCATACATATATATCGCAGCTTCTTTCACAGTATTCCCCTCAAACATATGCAAGATGCTTTGCCGTTATGCACATTTTCTTTTATTTGTTGGCAGTGATGATGCTAAAACAGACAATATTCCTTATAAATACGTTTCATCTACATAGATGCAAACACAGGCTCCACAAGGGATTTTATTTTCCTGATTTGTTTTCATTATCATGCCATGGATTTAGTGACTGTGCCATTTGATTTACTTGTTGTTTTAGGCTGTAGTAGAGATATATCCAGGGGTTGGTACAGCTGTTGAGGCTGGCCAGCAGCATGATGATGGCAAACACTGGACCTGAGAGACGAGAATGAAAGAATCTGTGATCAAACTTTCATGCAATACCACAATGTACATTCAGATTACTGAAAGAGTCCATATTTTCCTGAGTTTAGTCTTTAATTGCTGCCTCGATTCATATAAATAATAATTTAAAGCACGCCCACGATTGACTTCATGTAAAATATTTGGATTTGTGGTCAAATAATGCTTGAGAACTTCCTCAATTCCCCACAACCTGACCAACCTTGAGTCGGTGCACTGCTGGGACTCCATGCAGACCACAACTGCACAACAAAGAATGGGCTCCAACACACTGTGTATGTCATGATGATCACAAAAGTCATCTTCACAGTCTTCAGCATCGCGTTGGACAACCCCTTGGTGCCTGTGCGGCCTGACTGCAGCGCCTTCCTCTTCATGTTGAAGTATATCGTCGTGCATATCCTCATTTGGCAATACAACAAAATTACGCAGGCAGGGCGAACACTGACAGGGTGATCCAGCTGATGTAGATCCTGCTCCCCCACGGCTCTACAAATGTGCCCAGCAGTCGTACTGGTTCACCTCCACCTCCTGGAGAGAGAAGATGAAGAGCTGCGGAGCGCTGAAGGCGAGAGAGATCAGCCACGCTGCTCCAATGAAGAGATACCTCTAAAAGAGCCCTTCAAGAAGGAAACCATCGGCATGCAAACTGGTGGTACCGGTCTATGGTCATGGCCACGATCATGTACGCTGAGGCAAACATTCCCAACCACCTGCAGGTATTTACGCACCGGCACAGGAATCTGTCCCCTGGAACCGGTGCGTAATTTCGATGGAAATCTGTGGTAAGACTTGGAAAAAAGCGACCACTAGATCCGCCAAGCCACAAGTGGAAGAGGATAGCTGAGTCCTTGTGTTTCTTTTCCTCTTTTTCCAAAAGTGTGCCCAAGAAGAAAAGATTACCACATGCTGCAAATACAAAAATCAGTCCCAGAACTCCAGCTCGAATGTGCGCAAAACGCTCGTAGACCTCTCCATCTTCATCTGCTGTCTTTCCAGACTTGTTGGCGCTGCTGGTATCCATTTGGGGAAGAAATAATTTACTTTTCTTTGTGTCCCAGGTTTCAATTAGTGTCTCTGTGCACGACAGCATTTGTAAATTGCCATGTTAGCGCAGAGGTATCGAGACACTCGCTTCCCTTTGCGCACCAAATGGGAAAGCTCTGCAGTTGTGACTGAGGGGAGAGGGGGAGTTCAGGTACCAATGATGACTGAATGCAAGTGACATGGCTTATGAGATAGATATACACAAACATAGATGAGAATTACATTAGAAACCTCAAATGCACAATACATTTCCCTCCAAAACATTCACAGCTCTCCAATAGCACCAATATATCCATATTCTGTTGCAGATTACACGTAATATTGACTTGGATAAATGGAAATGCATTTATACCATATTGCATGTGTACTAGACCACAGTACTCACAGTATTTTTTTTTATCAGTTCAATGTCTGTATTCCAGCTACATTAATGTCATGCATTTTTGCTTCATATTTGTCCTACAAATATTAGGGTTTGCATTAGTCACTTAGTACAGAACTACATAATTAAGTACAAGAATAAAACACTAAACAAGTAGCCTATTGCCAGCAGCTTGACAGTATGCACTCACAGGTGTGACATTTAGATTGTGTAGGCAGTGAAAGAAATGTAAGCATGAGTGAGAATGGCAGTGTCCCATAGTGAATGCAGGAGTCTTACTGAGCAACACACAAAAGAAAACTGGTAATTATGATGTAAATTCAAAGGGGGTTCTTTTGTTTTCACCTGGAAATCATAAGAGCTGTTGAAAGTCTGAGGCTGTTAAGGTTGGAATAAGCAAATTCTCATTGTAAAATAAACCCCAGCTTTATGAAAATAACAAAATTTATACAGTGGTTCTCTGTGTAAAGCAAAAAGGCATAGAAAAGCCTTTAAATTTGCAGACAGTATCTGTAAATTAACAACAATGCAATAATGCTAAATGTAATGTATTGTTTTATATTTAAAATGTAAGTTAAATTCTAAAGTGCTTCTCTGCTTTCTTACAATACATACACATTTCTGTCAAGTGACTAATTCAGAACTTCCTTATCATCCAGAGGTGTGTTGGCTGAGTCCAGGAAAGATTGGCGTGTCAGGGCCAGCAGAAAAGCAGGTAAACCCCAATAGACAAAACGCCCCCAGCAGACGATGTGGGGACTGCAGTCTGGTCAAACAAAGCAGTAGTAATGTAGGTCACAATTTTTTTGAATATTTTTTGATATTGCAGATGTACTCCATGGGCCGGGTCGGACCCCCGGCGGTCCAGTACCGGTCCACAGATCTATTTCAAGCACCGAAATAGATTTAAATTCAAGCAAACGTGAGTGAACTGATGTCGTAACACAACTCTTTGATTTGATTAGGGGCCTGATTCACTGTTTCATTTTGATTAAAATATGCAAAACAGCTGTTTGCAAAATAAAACAAACAAACAAGAATGTTGCCTTGATACATGTGTGCATTTGAATTAGGAAAAGATGATAAATGTGTGCATTGCTGTGAGTAATTATAGAATTTCCAAGGATTCCTTCTTGTTTCCAAGAAGCATTTCAGTGTGCAAAGACTACAGAGCTGAACCATCCATTTGTTATGCTGCTGTAGACATAATGCACTGAGCAGCTCTCCTCTGCCTCATTTCTTTAAATCTCCATGTTTTGACAGTGAAGGGAGTTTCTAATTTAAGCTTGGGACACAAAAAGCTCCCTATAGTCTGTTCCAACAAGTGGATTAAATGTTGCTGTCCATGGTGCTGATGCGTAATGCTGCTTGGTGTGGTGCTGAAATAGTGAACTTACACTATCTGTAGAGTGAATTGAGATCATCAAATGTATCTCAGTGTGAAATAAATTAAATGTATATCATGCATATACTACACTGAGCAAAAACATAAATGCAGCATGGAATATTGTTATTATGGTCTGCTGATTCTTTCTAATACAGAGGAATGACTACTAGCATTTGCCGTTCCAATACAACAGCATCTCTACAACAGAAGGGATAAAACAGGTATGTATGCTCTATTTTGAAATGAAAATGATCTAGAGTGGGATCATAGACTAGAAATCTCGAGTCACTAACAAGTCAGACTTCTGTGACTTGTTGAGGCCATGAGTGTCAATGCCGCCTATGTGATGTTTTGCATGACAGGATCATATAATGTCACATTCATGCACTCAAAAGAACCCACTGTGTTGTTTCTGTAAACACACAGTGGGGTTGATTGTGCTGTATCATAATTCTACGTTGGATGTAAACATGAGAACAATAATAAACAGCAGCAATATTCCATATTCTTAAGTCATTTAATAGTGCACAGCTCAGCAAACATCATAGTGTTCTGTATAGAAATCACAAAAAGCTGCTCTCAATTATCTTTCACAGTGAGCAGATGCTCTTGTGCTGCATGGACCAGACGTTGCCATCGAACAGGCCGGGGGGGGTCTGGCACCGTGGACTTCCTAGAGCACCTCCTCTTTTAGCATTCTTCATATGGGATGGAAATAAAGTAACACTGGGTTAGCACGTCGATCAAAGGCCTGTAGGTGTGAAGCAGGAAGCCCTCCACAATGAGGATGTGAGTCTCCTCCTCCTCCTTGTGGTCGGACTTCAGGACCATCTCGGTGTCCAGGGTGTTATTAACGCCATGAGACTTCTCAAACTTCACCATCTCCAGCCACGCGTAATGTCACAGCTACAAATAAAATTTACCTGACTCAGTTAAGTTACTGGCTACACTGACAGATTAGACTAACATTTACTGTTTGTTACTCACTGTAGATTACCAGATGCCTGCAGGAGGTCGATGAAGAACTGACCTGTATGGTTGACCATCCTGGGTTGGAGCCAGTATGCCTAAATGTATCAAACTAACGTCATTGGTGCATTCAGGTGCAGTCGGAAAATGAAGTTGCGTTCATGAGCGTCGGAAATCGGAGTATCAGTAATGTCAATTTCCAACGAAATTTTTTTTTGGGGGGGCACACGGGGTGGCCAATCAGATCACGGGTTACAATTACCTTTTAATCAACAAATGGTGGAGATGGAGTCATTCAAGTGCCTGACTACAACCCTAACTGACATGTCAGGGTCAATAATAATAATAAATATGCACTTTAAGGGGCTGCACAGTGACGTAGTGGTTAGCATTTTCGCCTTGCAGCAAGAAGATCTCTGGTTCGAGTCCCGGCCTGAGCCCGGGATCTTTCTGCATGGAGTTTGCATGTTCTCCCTGTGCATGCGTGGGTTTTCTCCGGGCACTCCGGCTTCCTCCCACAGTCCAAAAATATGCTGAGGTTAATTGATCACTCTAAATTGCCTGTAGATGTGAATGCGAGTGTGATTGTTCGTCTGTATATGTAGCCCTGCGACAGACTGGTGACCTGTCCAGGGTGTCCCCTGCCTTCGCCCGAGTCAGCTGGGATAGGCTCCAGCACCCCCTGCGACCCTAGTGAGGATAAAGCAGTATATAGAGAATGGATGCATTTTAAGGGACCTTTTGAAGTTGCTAGTAAAAGAAGTGTTTAGTGGCACTATCCAATCATTGTCCTTGAAAGCCAAAAGGAGTGGATTAACTCAGTGGTGGAGAACTTGTCATCAGGTGATCAGCTAAAAAAGTCTGTTTAGATTCATAGGGGGAGAGAAGGAGAGGTAGAAGCTTCAGTAGAAGTCAACTGTAATTCTCTTGTAGATTCTTGATCGTCCTAGAGGCTGCTTCAGTTCTCGCTGACTGATAGGGAGTTACAGAATTTACTATGAACTGATTATGAATTCTGCACCTCCGTATCAGTGAGTTAGAACTGAAGAAGACCCTTGGATTGGATGTGAAATGTCTTAAAGAACCTACAAGAGAAGTCCAGTTGTTTCTACTGAAGCTTCTATGATAAGCTAAAAAATGTGTGTTGTATAATTGGCTAAATTTAACATTTTTTAAAGTATTCTAACCTTTTCTGTAAGTTACAAAATTAGACCACTTCCTTGCTGTGTTCGTGTTTTTGTTAAATATATATTGTAAATACTGAATTTAAATGAAAACTTCACATTTGCACCCAGTAAAGACGGGACTCATCCCACCCACGTGATGTTATGCTGCCATCTAGTGTCCCGGATGAAACACTGCAGTGCATAAAAAACTGGGCCAAATACGTAATTTCCTCCCCTTTTCCTGTTTATTTTTTTTACAGCAGCGATACATGTAGTTACTGTCGCAGCCTCAGACTGAATGAAACACTTCAGCAACTCGGTCTGCGTTTCTTAAGGTAAGAATAAAACAGCTTACTCACATTGTGACCACATTTTAAAGTCGATAAACTGACAACATGCTCCATTCAGTAGTAAAGCTAGCAGAGAGCTTTCGACAATATAAACGTCCTTTTAGAGAGCTAGCTTAATAACATCACCCGGTACGATGTTTGAACCTTTAAATAAGCATGTTAGCTAACAAAAGCAGCTTTGTTAATTTAAATACGATAGTTTTAAACGCTGCTAACGGCTAACATCATCTGACAAACACCACAAAGCAGCGCCCAAAGACTGAAAGGTGTTTATTGTACTGCTAATTTAAATAACAATGCTAACTGTTAGCTCGCTCAGTAGTTTCTGAGCGGTGCTGTCTAATACCAGTTGGTTCAAAGGTTCTCCGGAGCAAAGTCTTGCTCTCGATAACATCCACCAGCCACCTCTCCGTGAACCTGCTCCTCCCAGCGGTATGTACCAGCCTGTTGGACTCCACTATGAAGTGAACCTCCACCGGCAGAGTTTGGGGTTTCACTTTGGAAATTGCCACCAAGAAGTAGACGCTAGCGGTTCCCTGGATCGGCCTCCGGGATGTCGGGGTGCTGAACCGGGCCCGGTAGTGGTGGAAGCTGTAGTGCTCCTCTTCGGTGCGGTAGAGAAAGTCCAGACTGTGCAGCCAGCAGGACTGAATCTCCCACGTTTTAATATACGAATCGATCTGCTCTTTCCCCACTTCCACTGTGAAGTCTTTGCAAGAAGCCCAGTGAATATTTTCCACTTCAGGAGGCTGTTCGTTTCCGTGGCGGTGCATCTCCAGCAAAGTTTTTACAAGCTGAGCACACTCTGCTGTGCGGTTCAGATCATGTGAATATCGATTCATCTTTCCCTCCTAACCCTTTTAGGTTTCAGGAACTGCAGGGTGTAGCTCGATATTTGGTTAAAGCTGTTGTCAGTATCTGTTTTGTTCGTTGGGACAGTTTCTATGGTTACCATGGGGAGGATGTCAGAAGGAGCCCTCTGTTGGTCCAACTTATACCTGCAATGTCAACTAATTACACATAAAACGTGACATTAAAATGCGTCGTTAAGGGTTGTACAGTATTAGAAACAATACTAACATTGCAATTTTTATGTTTTTCTGCAGTATATATTACAGAAAAACTATTCTGTTCCACCTAATCTGTGAAAGATTGCCTCTTCATTTCAGAACTGATGAGACTTTAGAAACTTTTAAATCACTGTGTAGCATTTCATTCACCCTCTGACTTCATCTTTTATTGTTGTGCACTTTTAAGTTTTCTTTATTGTGTTTATATTCAGATTTGTCATTTTAGTCATTGTGTTTTTGTCCTTTGGGATGCTATTTATAACTGGACAGCACTTTGGTTCAGCAACTGCTTTGGAAATGTAGTTGATTTGACTAGAATAACTCTATTTGAGACTTACTGATCAGATAAGACCCAAAATTAATCAACCTAAGACCAGCAGAGTTAATGACATTCTTAAAAGTAACTTGATAGTTATCTGGCTGTAAATCGTGAATAGAAATTGGTAGAATATCCCTTCACTGTCAGAGATGCAAAGCATAGACAGATCCTGACTAAATAGAGACTCGGACAACACACAAGAAGTCATTGCTGCCAAATGAAAAAAAGTGCCAAACTACAAGACATGTGTGGCAAAGACCAAAATGCACTTCTTCCTAAAATGTGGCAAATACAAATATATAAGGTAGGAATAATGTTGGTCAACCTCATCCTTTCTGTAGCCAGTGTACTCTTATGCAACTGGCACGTGTTTTATTTTTACAACCTCATTCATTTTGCTGTTCTCATGCGGAGCCTGCATGTCAAGAAACTCTGTCTTCTGAATACAGTTTTAAAAAATCACCCCAGTTTATCCAAGAATCCTTAAACTTGAGTAAATTATGTTCTTTCAAACAGATTTCTCTTGTAGATTAGTTTTGGAAAATGAAAGCTGTGTGAGTCTTAACTTTTGCACATACATGCACATCACAATGTCGAGGCTAAAACTGTATATTGTGCAGCCCTAGTGTCTTGTTTTATGTTGTTTATGCTGATTGTCTTTGGACTTAATTGCTTTTTTTTGTATGTGTGTGTTTTTAGGAAAGAGTGGAACAGGCTGCAACATTTCCACACTGAATTTCCCTCCAAAATGGAACTAAAGCCACTATAGCTGGTGGCAGAAAACCTGCCAGAATGCTGCATTATTTTAGACAAACACTAAAGCCTCAGCCCAGTGCTTAATACGGTCAGTTCTCCACTGCTGTTTACAGTGACCCAGCAGCTGATGTCGCGGCTTCGATCCACGCTCGACAGTGTTACCAAGGCAGTTGGCAGCACCGACCTCATCTCCAAATTCTCTCGTCTCAAGCCTGGTAATGCTGCAGTTGACGGCACCCGTGCAGGAAAAGTTCTGGTCGAAGCCGAGACCGTAACCTCCAACAACACAGCTGCTGCCTCGCCGCCTGAAACCACGATGAAAGAAGAAGAGGGTGAGAAAAGCACAGCAAAGGCTGAGTCAGAACAGCAATGGCAACAAGCTACAGAGCAGCCTTTTATCGCTACAACGAAGTCCGCATCCGGTTTGGCTTCATCAAACTCCTCCTCTGCTGTGGCGAAACAAACCATGCAGCTGCTCCACCCAACAGCTCTGTCCACCAACATGGATGAGACCTACAAAACTCTGGCCAACCACATCAATAGTTACTTCGGCACCAGCGCACAAGGAGAAGATGGAAAGAGCAGGAAGCACTCAGAAGATGATCATCCTGCTTCTGAACATGTTCCTCATCTTGCTGCTCAGAGAACAGGGGACCACATTCCCATTTTGTCTCCAGTGTCTGAGGCGAAAAGTATTGAAGCACCTACTACCTCGACGTCAGAAAAGCTCAGTCCGCCTGCAGAAGTCCCCTCTTCTGAAACCCCTGCCGCTGAAAGTACAGCTCAGTCCACCGCTGTACCGACTAGCTCCCCCAAAAAAGGCTTCACCCACTACCTGTCCTACCCTCGACCCAGCGTTCAGGCGTTTGTTGGCAGCTACATCGCGCCTCTGGTCCCCAAATTTAGAGGTGACGCCAAAAGAATCGCAGCTGAAAAGGACAAAGTTTCTGCGGTGGCTGTGGATGAAGCTTCTGTGGACAAGGCGGGGGAGAAGACAGAAAGTGAAGAGGAGAATGCCGAGAAAGCAAAACAACAGCTGTTACTTCAGAGGGAAAAGGTAGGATGTTGTAGAGGGCTGTAATGACTATTGAGTGCTCAGGAGCTTAGTCAAATGTGATGGGAATAACCTAAATGAAGAAACAGAATATGATTGTATAACTGTTAGAAAAGAGGATGAAAAATCAAGAGATCAGATTCTGTATTGTCTAAGTATTCTAAATACTTTGTGTTTTCCAAAAAACTTGAAAATTCTTCATGTAACTGAGACATAGGCTAAAGAAGGAAGACACAAAACATGCTTTTTTTTTGGAGAAATTTACACTTGGACTAAAGAACTGGTCTTAACATAGAGAAAATATTTTGGGATACCTGTTTTAGGGATTTTTTGTAATCTACTTGTTCATATTTGCATTATCTTGTCATTTTTTGTACATGCTGTGTATTTGTCATGCAGATAATAGCCAGGGTGAGTGTAGACAACAGGACCAGAGCCCTGGTGAAAGGCCTGCAGAGGGTCACTGATGTCAAACTCCTCACTACTCGAGTGGAGGAGCTCAGCTTTCACCTCCTCGAATTCCCCGAGACACGAGGTGTGGCCATCAAGGTTAGTGGGATTCTTTTTTTCTGAATATGTCAAATGTTCTTGCATGTGGGGCTTTTACCCATCACCACCTTTGTTGCTTTATTGCGATCTTTAGGAGAGTGTGCTGCCCTGCCTGCTTCGATTGCGCCAGGCCAGAGACCTTCCTCTTCAGGCTGCAGTGAGAGAAGCGTTGGCTGTGGTCGGCTACAATGAACCAGTCAAAGGCAGAGGAATAAGAGTCCTGGCCATAGATGGAGGAGGAACAAGGTGCAGTATTTGATTATCGGTGGCATTTCTATATTAAAACACAACTTGTTTTTTATTTTTTTGACAAGCTGATATTGGATAGTGATTTGTGAAGACATAGCAGCTACTAACAGCTGATCATTAAAGCTGAGGTTTGGTTCCTTTGAAGCTCGACTGTATACGATACTTAACCACTGCCAGTGGTATTTACAGTAGATAGCAGTTGACATGCTGCCAATTTGGAAAACCTGAGAGACTGATCCGACACAGAAGCTGCAATGGACTGAAACAGCAGCAAAGCATATTTTTGCCAACTAAAAATATCTATATCAGTATAAATTCATGCTATATTTGGAAAATTTTCACGTATTTACATTGTAGTCAAAGAAAGAAGCTGTTCCATCTCTTTCTTCAAAGCCACCAACTCCCTTGATAAAAACAGTCATTTTACATCACAGAACATAGGAGTTGTTTGTCTACTGCTGCCTTGACTGATGAGTTTGTTTATGCTATTGTGTGACTAGTATTTAAACATGTTAGTTCAGGCTGGATTAACATGTTAAAACTCCAGAGTCACACAGCAGTAAAGCAGCAACTCCAACCACCATGTACTGTAGGTAATACGCTGACTGTGGAGAAGTTCTTTATTCAACTTCACTTCAAAAGGAACAAACTATTCCTTTTAAAGTGGCTTAATTGCACAAAAGAAAAATATAAACTAACTTCTACTGCAGACCAAAAGGATAAGGGCATCTCTACATGTTTAGTGGTTCAACAAGCTGCATTTTTTGTCAGTGTAGTTGTGTAATTTTTTTGCCTTTGTAACAGGGGACTCCTGGCCCTGCAGACTCTCCATAAACTGCAGGACTTGACTGGAAAACGAGTCCACCAGCTGTTTGACTACATCTGTGGAGTCAGCACAGGTATACTGTTGTCACATTTAACTGTTAGTAAAGCTTGTTCCTCTTTGATCCCATAGGTTTAGTGTCACCTGTCCTTTGCTCACTTGCATTTCATCCTTCGTCTTAGGGGCCATCCTGGCGTTCATGCTGGGGATTTTTCAGATCCCACTCGAGGAGTGCGAGGAGATGTACAGGAAACTCGGCTCGGATGTTTTCAAGCAGAATGTCATCGTTGGAACTGTGAAGATGGGCTGGAGTCATGCTTTCTATGACAGCGAAATCTGGGAAAATATTCTAAAGTTAGACTCTTTTACCACTTCTTTTTATCAGCCACCTCTCTTCCATTCTTGATTTCAAACATATTCATGCAGTCTAATTTATTTTTAATCAGATTTTTTTGTTTGTTTCTTTAGAGAACGGATGGGTGAGGGGCGTATGATTGAGAGTGCCAGGGACCCATACTGCCCTAAAGTAAGTCATGTGTCCTTTTCTGTTGGACAAAGGTGTGATATATCCTGTATGAGCATGTTTATATATACACAATCACAAACTTCAGATGCACTTGTTTGTTTTACGCTTGTCCATCAAAAATATAGTTGACTCGTCACGTTTTGTGTTTGTCCACTAGGTGTCAGCAGTGAGCACCATTGTGAACAGAGGTTTGCCTCTGAAGGCCTATGTGTTCAGAAACTACAGACTCATGCCAGGAGTGAGATCCCACTACCTTGGAGACTGCAAACACAAGATGTGGCAGGCTATCAGGGCCTCGTCTGCCGCCCCAGGCTACTTCCAGGAATTTGTTCTGGGAAAAGACCTCCATCAGGTACAACATGAGACTGAGACAATATCGTCAATGGGACAGGGTCAGCGCAGTTTAGTTTGGGTTTTTTGTGTTTGAGAAAAAGAAAAAGAACACGTAATTCACAGTGAATACTAATATTACAAACACACTGTAACATGTTTCATGAATACTAAAGATGAAAGACAAAGAAATGTTGATTTTTCTTTTTTTGTCAGTGTGTTCAGTTTCCCTGGAAAGCCAATGTTGCCCATAAGAAAATGATTTTCAGCTTCACATTTTTCACACTGATGAATTATTCTAGATTGTTGTGTCATGCCATTTTATCTAATATCAGATCATTTCCTTCAAACGGTGTGCTCATTTGTGTAACAGCATGAACAGCAATGCAGATTGTTTTGGTGGTCTAAGAGGTCACATGTCTGAGAGGGTTTAGCTACGTGTGAGCGGGTAATTTTCATGAAATCGTAGCAGTCAATACGCTGCTGCTATGATGCCGCATTTCCTAGACGAGACCATTGCCAAGGACAGAGCTGCACTGTGTGTGTGTAGATTTGTTTCACTCCTCCAAACCCACAACCTTGAAACGGTCCCCCATTTGGCTTATCCTCTCTTCTGGCTGTCAAGTTACTGAGGGATGGAGAGAAAGTGAATAGAGTGAGATGAAGGTAGAGAGAGAGTCCTTAGACCTGATCTGTGCCCCTAAACATCAAAGCCTCTGTCCTCTTCTGACTTGGCATCTCTTCCTGGAGGGAAATGGAAAGAGTTTCTGACTCCCCATGAAGGGAGAATATCCAGCAGGAGGCCTGTCCATCAGAGCATCACTGGATGTTTGCAGGTGGTCCAAAATGACTAAAAATACATAACAGTGTCTCAATCAAATTTTAATAGTATTAGCAGTATCTTAAATTCCATTAGAATAGAAGAGAATAGAACGTGCTTTATTGTCATTTTACAATGTACAACGAGATTAGAGAGCTTCTCCTTTTCAGTGCAAACATAGCGCAAGATAAAAGTCTTAAAAAATCTTAAAGGTAATACAAACAGTCTGTATTGACAAATACACAATATAAATGGCACAAATGATAGATATCTTAAAAAAATATATGAGAATTGTGAAGAAAAATAATGTATTTCACTGTAAAAAAGTGTGTTGAACACTTTGGTATGATTGTATTGCACGAAGTGAGTGAATATTGAGGTAGTCTGGAGCAGCAGCAGCAGAGACAGTGATGTAAATTGCCCATTTACTGAGGTCAGACAGCAATATAACAAAAACTGAGGCATAATGTCAGTACTTTTTCAGTGTTGGACAGTATTGAATCGAGCATTGCATTTGTTAATATTCTGAATGCAGTGATAACATCCTAAGATCTCATTGGAGTGTATGTGAAGAAGACAATGCCACTCAGTAAATGTTTGGATCTCCGTTCCTATTGGATCTTTTAGTTTGATGCTTGACTACATAGCACTGTGAGCAAATGCAATCTCAGTTCTCTGCATAATGAGTTTCGCATCACTCATTGCCAGACTGAATAATGATGTGGTGCATGAGGTAGTGCAGGCTAGCGCTTTCCTCTGTTGTGTCACAGGAATTGGAGGAGAGGAAAAATGATTAGGTTCAAGAATTATTTATTGCGATGAGCCGCTCCATTAAAACCATTTACGGGTCAAGTGAGCAACATTGATCATCGTGTAAAAATTTACACATTATGCTGGGCAAGCTTGTGTTCAGACTTTTGTGTTTATGCTTCTTTGACATGTACCAAGCACTTAAACATTGTTCCAGACCAAACACACCCACCCTCCCATGGCAACGGCACTCCCTGACAAGAACAGCCTCCCCCATCAGCACAATGTGCCCCGACATACCATTAAAAACTGTGTATGAATGACTCAAGGGGTTGACGTGGTCTCCAAACTTCCCCTGTTCCAATATGATTGAGCATCTATGGGTTGTGTCCTTGCAAAACTGATCCACAGAGGGCCCATCCTGCAACCCAAAGAGGCCAATAGCACATTTTTAGACATCACAAAACACCCTCGGAGGTCCAGACAAAGCTGTTTTGGTGGCACAAAGACGATCTACACAGTATTAAGCGGGTAATTTTATTGTTGTGGCTGTTTGGTGTCAGTAGGAGGTCAGTGGATATTACTAAAAAAAATTCTTTCAGTGTTTTGTAATTATGGATTTAAACAAATCTAAAGAGCATTAATGTAATTTGTGCTGCTATGGTCTTTTAAATCAGTTGTGTGTGCCTTTTGGGAGCTGTCCAAACAGAGCCGTATTAATGTGTTATCTTATGAAGTTTGATTATGAGGCCAGATATCTTTAGATGGTCTTTATGGGTAGCAATTATGCTCAAGGCTTAGCTTAATTTTGATAACCTACTTAAGCAAAATTAGCCTTGTCCCTCCTCTCCCCTGCCATTTTCTAAT
Source organism: Acanthochromis polyacanthus (assembly GCF_021347895.1). Classification (NCBI taxonomy): domain Eukaryota; kingdom Metazoa; phylum Chordata; class Actinopteri; family Pomacentridae; genus Acanthochromis; species Acanthochromis polyacanthus. The sequence goes on along the minus strand of NC_067113.1, from coordinate 45,431,604 downwards.
GCAGCAGCCCTGGTAGGCAGCCCTGTGCTATGTTTTAGTCAATAACTGATCTTAATCTCCATTACCACTCTGCATATTTACTGACCTAATCCTTTTAAGAAGTTAGCATCAAAACAAATAGCCTAACAGTTCTGTGTCTGAAAAGCTTTCTTCTCTAACACTAATTTATCACAGAAGCTGATGTAGGAGCAGCTCCAAGTCCAGAAAAGTTGTGTATACTGTCCGTCTGTATTATATCTTACGTGCATTTGCTTGTATGATATGCTTTGGTGTGTTTTGTATTTACATTTATATTTGCACTCACACCTGCAGAAAGCTTCCCATGGACTGAGGTGACAGCAGGGATGGAGAAATTGAAGACTGAATAAGTTTTGTGTGTTGTTCTCCACATTCCTCTTGCAGCTGTATAGTGTTTTATCAACAGTTTGAGCTACCGTTGCCACCCACTGGTCTCACTCCTACTCTAGTTTTCAGCACTAGCAGTGGTATTTCTCAGGGGAATTCTGCCATTGCAGGGGATCAGAAAACGCATATGTACGCACACAAGCACTGCAGAGAGAGATGCATTCACAGACTCGGTATAGAGGCAAATTTGAGAGATTTCTCCTTGAATCACAGGTATTTATTGTAAAACTCCATTGATTTTCTTGCAACTAGGTGCTTTAGTATAGCTGCATTCTTCTTATGCTCCGTGATTTAAGGCACACTGAGTGTCATTCAGTTAGACGAGGCCATGGGCTGAGAGGTTGAGCTTCACGGCAGAAAATCAGTGTGATCTGATGTCTGGAGAATGCTAATTTTGTTCCATTGCGTTAATTACTTACGTCTTTGGCTGAGCGACTTTATAACCAGGTTAAGAGTGGTATGTCGCATGTTGAGCCGTTTTGTAATGATCCTCAGACAGTTAAATGAACTTATTGACTCGTCAGATGTGCAACATAATATTAAGAATTTTTAATTTAGTCAAGGTAAAAATGTTTATTTTATCAAAAATGTTGGAAAAAAGTTGTGTCAAATACATTTCTCATGTTTTATGGGATCCCTGAGCTCTTGCGTTTCTGCCTTAGTAGAGAAATAAGCTTTCACCTTGCTCTGCTGGGCAAGTTGGTTTACCGCATTCTCCATGTCTATTAATCCCAGCCAGAAGCATTTTAGTGATTGAAAACGGTCCAGAACTGGGCTTTGGTTACAACTGAGAAAGAGCCCTGAATCGATCCAGGCATCCACTGAGACTGATAGTCCTCTTTCCCTTATTGTTGGCAACTCTCATCAATCTGATAGCAATTATTTAGTGAAAAAGGACAATGCATATGTAGAGTAAAAGCAGAACAAATAATTAGTAATAAGCCACTGAATTAAGTCAGCATTATAATACTATTTTGGTAAGGAATCAAGCTGGATGTAGTGTAATGCTGCTGACAGACTGATTATATAAGTTATTTCTGACTCCTTTTAGTTTCAGGGAGCTGCTCTTTCCCTACTTGTTTACTTGTGAATAAACAGGGCTGCTTGCCAACGTGGCACATCTCTGGCCCAAAGCTCTGTGGCTCTGGGACAACTTGTCCACTTATCCTCATTTGTCCCCAACAGACTGTCACAGCAAATGTATTAAAACTGCAGATTCAGTCCGCAGAGGCAAGGTTGTACAATAATTTCATTTTGTTGTGAATATATTTACCTTAAGCGTATTTTTCCTTGTATAGGATGGAGGACTGCTCATCAACAACCCCACAGCTTTGGCCATTCATGAGTGCAAGTGTCTGTGGCCCAACACACCTCTGCAGTGTGTTTTGTCTCTGGGCACCGGACGCTATGAGACAGCGGGCAAAAACAGCACAACCTACACCAGCTTAAAAACCAAACTCACCCACGTCATCAGCAGCGCCACAGATACCGAGGGTAAGATCGCACAAGATGGAGTTTGTAAGCGTCCCACACACACAGTTATTTATAAAATATAGGTTAGATCGGTGCAGTCGCGGGCCAAACTTGCTATTCAGGAGATGAAAAGGCAAAGTGTGAAGCTGCTAGACTTCCGAAAACAACAACAACAACTCCATGTTTGTTTCAGAGGTGCACACCATGCTGGACGCACTCCTGCCCCCGGACACCTACTTCCGCTTCAACCCCTACATGAGCGAGGACATCCCGCTGAACGAGCACCGCGGGGAGAGGCTGAACTTCATGAAAGGCGAGGGCGAGCGCTATCTGGAGCGCAACGACGGCAAGCTGAAGAAGGCGGCCAGCGTGCTGGGCCAGGAGAAGAGCACCATCCAGAGACTGGCCGAGTGGGCCAAACTCAAGGGCGACATGTACGAGGGGCTCCCCTTCGTCTCCAAGCTGTAGTTGTAAGAAACACACAAGAGAAACAAAGAGTTTTTAAGGTAAGAAGACACAAAAGACTAAATCATGGAAGAAATAAAAAAAAAAACAACAACTCCAAACTGGGCACATTTTGAAGCATCTCGCATGGAGAGAAGTGTAATGCTGTTTACATGGTTTGATTATCATCTACCTAACATAAAAAGTGATTATTGAACATAGATTATAAATATTGGTGTAAAATAACACATATGGTGTAATTTTTGCTGGATGAAATGTGTCTATAATGGAAAAAGAATTTAATAGATTTTTTTTTAAAAATGCTTCACTTGGCTGATGAGAGAACAAAAAAGCATACATTTTAAAGTGGCTGCAAGTGTTGGTTGATTGATTTGGGAAAGCACAAAGACAGGAATATGAGGCTGTATAGAGAATGAGAAATGATGCCAACACGATAGTTTAACTGTGGTTATTTAATTTTAAGAAAATAACTGTTTTCAGTAACTTGAATACATTAAGATGTACTTAATACATGATTGCACAGTGATAGGAAAAATGTTACTGCCTGTTTGTAACAGTACAGAAGAAAAAGACCTCAAGCACTTTGTGAAATAGAATTCTTAGCCTCTCTGGTGGGGAGAAAAAATGTAAATAATATTTAAAATAATTTTAACAGTACTGACTGCTCTTGCGAGAATTTAAGAGTATGACTCAAGAAAATACTAAAGATTCACAAACAGCCTCTTTGAAGTCTATTCTGATACATAAAATAAAGTATTAGAATGTAATTACTGTAAACCTCATAGTACAGAGCATGTCTGTTCTACTTAGAGTAATGACTTGTGGCCCATTAGTTAATTTACAACTTTTAAGCTCGGTCAAGCCTGAATTCCTCCATTCTGCCAGTTGTTGTTGTTGTACACTTTCTGAATCCAACACACTTTTTACATTGTGAGATCCTAATTGCTTTGGTTCCTCCCTTCTTCATTGGTAGTGAAATGGAAAAAGAATCATCTAAAATGTCATAAAACAATAAAATTTTATTGTTAAACCTTTTTTTTTCCTTTTTGAATCTTGAAGTTTTATAAGATTTGTGGGAAGATGTAACAGAAATGTATGTCACATTGATTGTTTTTTTGTCATGTTTGTTTGCATTTGCGTTTATCCAATTGACACAAACACAAATCACAAAGCAGCACACAATAGAGATATCACTAAAGAATATGCCAAGTGTCCTCCTATGATGAATTACCTTTTATCCAACGGATTTTCTGCGTTGCTGTTTTGGTCCTACTGAAATTCCAGAGCATCATTCCTCTCAGTCACACTGTTGTTTCCCCAATCAACGTGAACAATATGAAACAAAGAGCCGTACCTACGACCCTCCACAGCAGCGGCACGTGTCAAAGAATGTCACGTCAAGTGTTTCACTTGACTGATGCCTCACTCCTGCTTTCTAACTGTCAGAGTTTCTAACTGGTTTGACTTACAGGTTGATGGGCAGTTTTTTTTTTCAGTCCCAGCTTGAGCTTCACCGCGGCTTCAGCCAGACGTCGAGGCCTGATTTATGATTGCGTCGCCTCCGCTCGGCCTTGCTGTCGAAGGCTCTTTTCATTGGGTAAACACTGATACTGGGATGACAGCTCCTACAGGAGTGTTGACATTGAAAGCTTGGCAGTCGGCCTGAAAATGAGTTTCTGATTCAGGGAAGTGCACTGTTCTAAAGACCATGGTTGAGGCTGTTGGGATGTTGCAATGAGATATGTTTGCAGGTTAGATATGTGGGATTTCTCAATTCTTCCTTAAAATATAGTAATAAGTCCTGCACCTCTGGGGAAACAGCACGACCATGGCTAGAAGCAGAAAGAACTCAGAACTGTCTTTTTCTGCTGTAAGTGGATGTTAGATGACTGGGAACGAATGGTGACTCCACGTACTAGAGCTAAATTTCTACGTATGATTTTTAATTTATTTCCATATTTGTCTAGCTACTCTGTACACAAGCAGCAGCTCATCCCAGTTTAGCCAAAACCTCTGAATTTTTTCAGCAGCTGTGTTCGTCATGGCTTTTCAGTTTTGCAGAATTTTTAGCTTTTAATGCAAGCTGGTTATAGCAAACACTTCATTTTTGCAGAATTTATAAGTGAGGCATGTTTAGTAAAGTGATTATCATGATTTTTAATATTTTAGGATTGCATTTTTGTTTTGTTTTTTGACAGAAGAGTGCATCACAGATAAGTTGAGTTAAAGGACTGTTGGAAAATTTGAACTCTCACAGTTTTTATTCTTATTTTGACAGTTTCTCCTTTTCAAACATAGTACAATTTTGATGCTTTTTAAAAAACTGAGTAGATTTCACATGGAAAACACATTAAAAAAACACAATTTCAACTTGTTGAACCGTCCTATTCCTTAAAGGTTCAATTTACCCAAAAAGTACACATTTACATATGTTTCAGCCAAAAAAAATTGAGCATAATAGTGGGTTGAAGTAGATATTTTTCCAGAGGTGGAAACCACTTGACTTCAGAGTACATTAGATGTTTTGTCTTTCCAGTGAACTGACTCTTGCAGCTCCCTCTCCAGTCATTGATTAAACACTTAGCTAGTCATCTTTGTGTATTCAGGTTACATATTTGGAAGTTCCTCTATGAAAATAATCCCTTCCTCCCTTAAAATGGTTTAGATGTAGTCATTATCTTCTCAGAATGTGCAGATGTGTGACTCAGCTTTGTTAAATTTGCTTAAGCACCAACAGGAATCTCTAATTGTATGCAGAAACCATTGCAATCTGTTCCTCAAGCTCCCTGACAAAGAGTGTCGATCAGGTCAAGCTACTTTTTCATCATAATAGCCTGGTTTTAAAATTACTTTTTAAAAAATTGCTAAAAAAAAAAAAAAAGGCCCTTTTCAATTTGTGTTTCCTTCCCTGACTTGACTTTTCCAAGGCCCAATTTACAGGTTAGATCTTAACTTTACCGCACATCTGAAGACTTAAAAGCTTAGAATACAGAGGCCTAATTTTCTGCCACCAAGAATGTTATTTATGCCTTCTGTCGAGCTGTGTGGGGACTCAGCGTCTTTGACAAGCGCAGTCGAGACAGACAAATGAGGTGAACATGGGATTAACACTCTCTGGCGATGTTCATCCTGTTGGTAATTTTCCTGAGCGTGAAAGGCCAAAATGCCAAGGTAGAGAGAGGTCTGCCAGCCAGTGTTTACATGACGAAGAATATACATATATATCTAGTTCATACCACTGCACTATTAGTTGCTTGTCGTGGCAGGAGCTGTCCGTCTCTCCTCCTCCTCTTCCTCAAGCAGAATTGGATTGTGTGGTCTTATGGTGTTCCCTAGCAACTGTTATAGCTGCCTTCTCATTTACAATCTTCTCAATGTATGTGCGCCCACGTTTGCCTAAAATTGTCCCTGATCCGGCAGAAATGCGTTACACAATCGACCTGTTTTCATTTGGCCGCTTTAAGAAGGTTTTTGTCAGTTGACGTTGCAATGCACAGAAAAGTGATCACATTTAACGCTGCTCAAAACCCGGAACTACAGTCTTTTTTTCCCCTTCTGTTTAAGTTGGCTCATATGTTTATCAGCCTGACGTCTGCCAGGATGGGCCATCATGCAAACAGCAGCGCGGCATGTGAGGCGATGTTATTGCAAGTTGTCTCATCTTGTTTTATCGTGGTTTTGCTTTGTTTTTAAATGCACAGCAGTATTACAGTCTGGCTTGGTAATTGTGAACTAAAGTTAAACGACACTTGTAAAGACCATGTCTTGAGTTTCCAATGACTATAGCTTCCTGTGACTCAGAATTTTCTAGAATGGAATAATTGAAACACATGTCTTTGTCACAAAAGAAGTCATTCATTATGGTTCAAAATCTGCTTGGTCAAAATATCCATACAGCAATTCTAAATTTTGGTTCTTAGGTCATTTTTACCTCAACTGGGTGCTTTTGGTGGCCATCCACAAAGTTTTGGTCGGATCTTTGACTCCTCTTGACAGAATTGGTGAAAAAAATATACATACAGCAGTTCTAAGGTTTTGGCCATTTTTACCTAATCTGGGTACTTTTGGTGACCATTCACAAACTTTTGTCTGGATCTTCGACTCCTCTTCTACAGAATTGTGCAGTCCACTGATTCTTGTTGGGGTTTCAGTCAGAACTTTGGGGAGACTTGTTCCAAAACAGTAATTCTAGCTTGATTTAAGCATGTCTTTGACACTTTTGTTGTGAGTTGGGGTCATTGTCTTGTGGGAACACCCAATTGCATCCAAGATTGTGTCATTTTTCAAGACGAGCCAGAATGAATGTATGAAAGAACCAAAATGCCTGATGGTGTTTTAGTGATTCATTCAGTCACTGGAAACTCAAGATGGTCTTTACGTAGGTTTTTGTCCACAAATGTAGCTACATACACAGACGAGTGACAAATTAAAGGATAAACCAACATGAAGTGTCATGTTGGGCCATCATTTGGTTTGGTGTTCAACCTCCAAGACTTAAAAATTTTACAAGAAGGATGGAACGCTGTTCTTCCATGTGGTGTTTTGATAAAAATGGAGGCCATGGAACACGTCAGTCCAACATCTGAAATTTATAGCACTTTAAGATATCACACTCAGGGTCCTGCTCTGCTGTTACATTTGACTGTTTTTATGTTATTTGTTTTCTAGCAGTCTCTATTTATTAGAATTTTTATTGCTTTTTTTTTAACCTACTCTTGATTGTTGCCTTTTATCTGGTGCTTATTAAGGCTGGAGGAATGATATTTCTGAGATGACAAATGACAAATACAGAAAATTTGAATCTTGAAATCTCAAAATCTCTCATAGTTCAGTCAGGTTGAGATCTGATGGCTGTGAAGGCCATAGTCTTTAATCTAAATCATTTTCATGCGCCCTAAACCATATGGTCAACCCTCATGTATTGATTTGCTGTAACGTGTTCCTCTAAGTGGACATAAATCAATCCAGCTAAGTTCCCCCTACAGCATACCAAAGCCACCAGATCTCCTTTATGGAATGGATTCAGGTTTTTCCTTTAATATGTCACCTGCATGTATATTCACTATTACATAACCAGCCCTAAATGTGATCACAGTGTATGGCTTAACAGCATGCTCCAGATCTGCAAGCAGGCCAACAAATGAGTCCCCCTGGGGTTAGACCTCCATGTGAAGCCCACAAATAAGGAAGAAGAAATGGCTTCATGGCTCAACAGAGGACAAAAATTGCTTTCCTGGTGCATCTTCCTCCTGATGATTCCTTTTCTTCTTCTTCTTCTTACCTGGGTCATGTCAGCAAAAGTGGTGTGAAGAAGCCCATCAGTGGGAGGAAGGAGCCCAGCTGCTTTACATCACTGTAGCTCTGTGACCAAGTTAGGAAAGCTGCTGTGTAAACAATAACAGTGTGGAAGCACGTCTCTGGTGAGTATCAAAGAGACTTTGTCTTGCTGTAATATAACCTGAACTGGATAAACTGGTTTTAAAGTACACAGTGAAGCTCTGGAGAAGAGTTTTAAAGTGTAAAATGATACTCAAAAATGATTTTAGCACAAATCTAATCGGGCAATATGGTGTGCTTATAGAGTTTTTGAGATATCTGACACTTTTTCAGCAGTGAAAATGAAAATATGTTGGCATTTCACACTTGTCTTTGGTATTTCTGCTATGTTGCGTTGGGAAAAAAAATCTGTCCGCCATCACGTCTCTTCATTGAGCAGAAACCGTTTACACAGTGGTGTGGCTCTCCACAGATCTCCGCCAGTCAGTTAGAGTTTGGACACACCTGCACACACAAACACATCCTATTTACCCTGTGTGAAATGTCAGAATGTGCTGCCTGCACCCAACGTCTGTAATCGTCTAGATCAACACTCTGAAAAGATCATCTTAGTCACACCTATAAAGAGAAAGAATGCATTGAAATCAGTGAGCCGTGTGGTGCATGTACTGACACACCAACACATTTTTTATCTCAAGTTAAGTCATGTTTTGCGAGGAGCTTTACACCAAAAACACCTTCCCTGTGGCCTTATCACCGTTAAAGGAGCATTAGTCACTGTTAAATGCCCCTCGGCCCGGATGACTGTTACTAAATACACTTATCATGTGGAGGAACTGGACATGTTTACCTCTTTTTACACGTGATGCTGCTCATGTGAACATGCCTCATGGGGAGCTACGCATGAGTAAGACACAGTTGTAAAAACTGAGCTCCCCGGTTTGATTCTTTACACTTTTACTGACATAAAATGAGTGTGAAATGACGAGTGTGAGAGAGAAACAGGCAGAACTTTACGGATACTGATGGCGACTGCTGATGACGATGTGTGGAAGACATGCTCGGACGTCCGTCTGTAATTGAGTGATGCTGGACAGGTGAAGGGTGTCGCTGTCATGTGAGAACGAGGTACTGCGGTTCATAACGTGATGTGTGTTGGTAATAAGGTGGAGTGTTTGACAGCAGATCTGCATCAGCCACCTGTCTGGTGATGGTGGCAGAGAAACACCTGTCACATCAGACATGGAAATCTTCTAGAAATAACACATTTTACCCACAATTTCACTTTTTTCTTTGGATTATGTGTTGTTTAGAAGACCCACCTCTACCTTTCTAGTTCTCTGGATGCTGTTTTGTGTCAGATTTTGGACTTTTAAAGAGAAAAATAGATATTTAGAGCTATAACTATGCTAGATATTGTCTGTGGGAGTGTTTCTCAAACTATTTAAGTGCCAGTGATTAAAGTGCTGACTGAATTTAAGAAAAGAAACAAATATAAAATGGTCCAGGGGAAAAAAATCGATGAGGAAAATTGCTAAATTCAGAAAAAAACATTTTCACATCAACACAAAACTTGCTGATTAACATGGACATCCACTGAAAAAGTGTTTCATTCATTTTTTTTTGACATTTTCTTACTATTTTACTGTTTTGTTGAACTACAGGTAGTAAAATGACTAATTTTGTTTTAGTTTTGTCATTTACTTTTTAACCATTAAAAAGGTCAAAACCTTAAATACCGGTAATTGCTTTCTGTTTTACAATTTACAATTACAATTTTTCTAAAGGTTTTATATGTATTTTTTCTACCTTTTCTGTGCTAAAGCTGTCAAATTGTATTTTTTTCCTCTTTTCTAATGCAAATTCTTCTATATCTAAGGTATTTTTCTGTCCATAGCATGTCTGTCATTTTAAAGCGTGCATAGTATGATTGATGTTTTATATTTTTTACATATATTTTTCAACAAATACAATAATTGCCCTTAATAGGGAAGAGTTCCAACTGTTAACATAGACATACTGTATTTGCAGTACATACAATAACTGTTCTTACACTTTATTTTTATTGTAGCATATTTTCCTGGCACCATTGTTGCCAGATTTTAATCGTTTTTGACAGTGTAGGCTACAGGTTTCTGTATATTATTACTACCCCGTATAGACATCCCGTACTAGATAAATAGGGATGATATCAGCGCTCTGCTCTGCAGGGTTTCTGTTTATTCCTCGTGTCTGTGTGCAGCTTTCTCTGCTGCCGCTCATTAAATGGGGTCGCTGCAGTTGCGACGGTTTTCGTTCCGCACCGGACTGGGAGCGACTCAAAGATAGGTGGAAATTGAAGAGGTGGCACTCTGATGTGTTTTCCTTTGTAGTTTCTGGAGGAGCGACGTTATGTTAAAGGTTGAAATGAACATCTCTTCTGCTGCTTTCAAGCCTGTTAGCAGTAGCTGTATCCATGTCCATTAAGCACCAAAATGGCTGTTTGCTCTTCTTTTAGGCATTGCTGAGTGATGTTAGTTTCTGAGTTTATATAGTAGTGCTGACTCAAGCATAAAAAATGTCTCTTTCATTTTTAAAGTTTCAACACATATTTATAAGCATTGGATTATTAGAATACTTTTTTTCTAGAAGATGTAACTATTTAACCACTGTGATGAAATTATGCCTAAATTATCAGCATGGAAGGCTCATTGTGGAAAGAAAACAATCATAATTTAAGACAAGATAAAACTTAATGAATACCAAAGAAAATTCTTTTGCTAGATATTGCTCAAAAAAACTATACTGTAAGGGGAAAAAAGCAATAAGATATAAGTGTGATGCATCACTGGAAAGCTAGAATATTAAGTTGAATGGAAAAAGCAAGAAGTAATACTGGCATTGATTTTGAGGTAATAAAATAATATCGCATGTGATAACGGGATATTGTGCCAGAAATTAAAAAATATTGTACTTGATAAAGAAATATTGCAAATAAAATTAAATGACACAAATAATTATATAATTGTCCATCCATCTACTGCACAAACTGGTGAAAAAAAGTACTATTGCATGTGCTGGTTTATTTATTTCATGCGTTTTTATGTGAATGTGGTCCGCTGAACGTCTTGGCAGGGTATTTGTTCATATAGCCTGAATATAGATGTTGCTGCTGGATGTCTTTCCACCCATAAGGAGCCTTTAAAGTGGCTAATAATCAGGCATGCTTGCAGTTATAGCTGTGTCAAAGTGGGCCAGGCTTTTCGGGGAGGAGTGCGTCGTCCTGTCTGAAGCATATAGGATCTGTGCGGCTGCTGGTTTTGACAGCGGAGGGGAGCGGGTGAGGAGAAGCGGAGGATCGGAGCGGACCACAGCTTGCTGTTGCAGCGGCTGAAGGGGGCACAGACACACCAGCCGGACACGGTCCCTCTAACGCACACACACACTTACACTCACACACACACAGTCCTCCTCCTCATCATAATCATCATCATTTACCAGCAGCATCCACACTGGAAGAAGCCGGTTTGCAGCAATCGGTGAGTCTGATCATGCTTTTTTATTTTATTAATTCTTATTTCTAAACATGGATCTTCCTCACATGTCGCTTTGAGAATAATGCTGCAGTGTCTGTGTCAGTCATTCAGCTCATTCTCCCACTGATGCTGGTTCATGTTGCAGGACCAGGTGCAAATAATATCGCAATATGGAGGCGCCTGATTCCGATTGTCGTGTGTTTTTTTTCTCCTTTCTTTCTTTTCTGTGAGGATTGTGCAGAGCATCAAAGGCAGACCGTTGCAGTCTGTGCGCTGCATGTTGAGGAGGGAGCATCAAAGCAGGCAGATAGGAGGCGGAAAAGCGGTGTGAGGATGGAGCTGTTGTGTTGGATGCGTCTGTTGAGCTGCTGCAGCAGCAGGGTTTGCTGCCGGCCGGTGCAGGCAGGAAGGTTTTCAGCAGAGGCCCGCAGCGCTGAGCCGATTATTTGATGTCTGCTAGAGATGCTGCCAGCTGTAGCTCAGCTCCTCCGGCTCTCATTTCAAGTGTTTTCACTTAAAGGAGGGAGAAGGCAAAGCGAGGAAGGCCCTTGTTTTCAAATGAAGGCCCTGTGACCTGTTCTGATCATCCATTCCTTCCTTAAAATGAGGGAATTATTGATGCTTTTTTTGTGTGTAATTGTGAACAGCTGAGGAGGAGATGTCCTTTAGCACGAGTTGAAAAGCAAAGACATAGAAGGATAAAGCATGACGAGACAATATTTTAAGATTTAATGAGCAGCTGAAGTGAACATCATTATTTTTCAAGGGTAAAAAACACATTTGTAAAGGAACTATAAACCTAGTTGTTCACATTTTCTGAGTTGAAATAAATAATTTAACTTAATAATCATCAAAATTGATGCACTGATTGTTCATTTTGGTCAGTTTTAAGCAAGAGTGCCGAAAGATTTCATGCTTTTTGCCCTGTCATGTTTAAAAAATGATGAGGTAAATAATCAGTAAAGATGAAAAACATAATCCACTCAGTTCAAGTCATCATACAGTTCTGATTAAGCTCGTTGTGTTTGCAGATATGAATCTGCTAGAGGAGATAAAAGACAGACAATTTCACATGAAGCAAAGGTGGAATGTCGATCAGAGTCCGACCATTATTGGATTTTTTTGGGGGTCGATATCGATTTTGGGCAGTAAGAAGTTCTAGTATTCATGCATTCGTCAATACTGTTTATATACACTACCAGCCAAAAGTTTGGTCACACCTTCTCATTCAATGCTTTTTTTATTTGTACTATTTTCTACATTATAGATTAATTTTGTAGCACTTTTTTGTTTACAACATAATTCCATATGCATTCTGTTATAGTTTGGATGTCTTCAGTATTAACCTACAATGTATAAAATAATTTAAAAAACATTGAATGAGAAGATGTGTCCAAATATTTGACTGGTAGTGTACGTACATCTTGGCTATAACAAAAGTGGAAATGATAGGGTTGACTTTTATTAGCTTTTCAGCAATCTATTTGACAAACTATTTTGCAGCTTAACATGAAGTCACTGCTTGACTCCACACCACTGTCGGCCCTGCTCCATGTGCTGCAGAAAGTGTTTTGAACACTGCTCTGGACTATGTGATGGCATCATTTCATTTCAATTTACCCCAAGCTTTTTTTCTGCATTATATCCTTTAAAATTATGTCTTCATTTTGAGCAACATATACATCAATAGCAATACATCTACTACAGATCAGTATCGACCGATAATACAAGATAACCGATGTTTTAGTTGCACTCTAGAGTGGATTGTAGACTGAACTCTGTTGGTGTTTGTAGTTGAGAGTGAGGTATGACATGATACATATTTAATATATACTTAATTATAGATGGGATTCAGTGTTTATTGTTTTCTCGTTCTCATTTAAAGGTCTCTGTTGTTTATCTGTTGTGATCGCTGACTTTCAAACTGTGGTATTGCATCAAGTTTAACGTGTTTGCTTGAACGCTACGACCAGAGTAGGAGGAATCTTTGTGATGCTAAGAAGAATGGAACTGTGTGTCACTGTGGAATTTGAAAGTGGTGAGTTGTTTCATGCAGTGTTAATATTTGCAGTCAGCATCTGCTGTTGTTGTAACACTCTGCGGTACAATATGACTCCATGCAGTGTGTTCACTCTGACCCTAAGCCAGTTTTGCTGGAACTCTGGAGCTGATTCGCATCAGTTCTACATAAAAACTCTGCAGGATTCTTATTCATAACTGTGAGGCCTGCAGTTGTGTTGCGTTGAGGCTGCACCACGATGCTAATATCAGCCTGCTAACCTAGATTTTGAAAGCTCTAGTCAGCATTTCTTTCTACATATTGTTGCAGGGAAACATAACGACGGCATGTTTCACTCTAGTTGTCTCCTGTGGTTTTATTTCTTTAACCTTCCTGTTTTCCTCTTTTGTGGGAACCAAAAAATATTGTTTCCTTGTCTGAAAAAAAATGCAAAAATTCAGCAAAAATTGGAAAATTGAAAATTTAGAAAACCTTAAGGAAGAAAATTCCAATAATTCCTTAAAAATTTTATTTTCAAAAAATCCCCCAAATGTGGCAAGAAAATTCTTGTAAATATTTTCAAAAAATGAGTAAAAATCTAGTTGAATTTATCTACAGACATCCAAAGAAAACAACTGATATTACACAGTTGTGGCTTGCAAATATCCGTTCTGTCTCGTTTTTAATTGCAATATTTACTCAGCATTCATTTCATAGTCTTGCTTTGCGTCAGTGGAACTCCCTAATAGAAAAACCCTTTTCTTGTGAAACATTTTGACAAGTGGCAGTAGGAAAAGCTCAGGTGTAAAATGAAACAATGGCTGAATTCCATCAAGGCACTTGAATAGAACAGAGGCACCGTTATTACATGAGTAATTCTTTTGTGACAAGTTCTGCTGCTGTTCAAAGGTATATTCAACCATATCCAGGCATACTACTGTGCTTTAAAATAATCTTTCTAACATCTGTTGAGTTAAAGTGTTCAATTTACTCAGAAAAAGACATCATTTGCTTTAATTTGACGAGATGAGAAGTCGTTTTCTCGATTTTGAAAATATATCCCATGCATTGTAATCTCGAGGCGTGACAGGTGTCGTGTTTTGGCACCGAGGGCATCGTGACCGCTCTTGGCGAGCCTCCCCCCCCCCCACGAGACATGAGACGACATGACTTCAGTCTCCTGTGACAACTCGCCAGACTGTCAGAGCAGAGCCATTACTCACGGCCGATGCAGCGTCGTCGTCGCTCCGCCGCTCTCCCCCCATTTATCCACGGCCCATTAGGCCAGGAGTCGGGTGATGGAGCTTATGGTGGGTTTTAGGTGCATTCTCATTCTGCCCCGTGTCACCTTAAGTGATGGCACAATCTGGAGACAAGGGAGACGCTGAATATTGCTTTCAGGCTGCTTCGGGGATCAGGGCTGAGGTCAGATCCCTTCTTTTTCACTGTGACAAGTGACAGATTTCATTCTTTGAAACTTTGTTTTTGTGGATTGGAGCATTTTTAAGAGGTAAATAACTACAATGAAGCATCAAAAGCAGGTTTTAGTAGATTTGTTCAACCAGAAACATGAATCAGCAACAATTACACAAAGAAAATGAACAGATACAGTCACAGGAACAGACATTTGATTATTAAAGATTTGTGTCTTTAGAACATTTTCTTTAAATTTGTTTTTCTTTTAAGCCAAATAGATTTAAAAAGCAATATCAATATCAAGCTAATATTTTTTTTTTTTTTACTGCTGAAATTTGATTTTTTTTTTCTGCCACTTCTTCCCAGAGCAGGTTGCGACATCCATCTATTAAATTAAAAAAAAACCAATTTTGTTCATTTTTAAAGCAAGAACAAGTGAAAGTAACAATTTATAGTCATGTACATCATTGAAAAATTAGCCAGTTTATTTTTGATTAATATGATGGTATTTTTATTTTCTTAATAGTCAGAAAATTGTGACAAAATGTTACAATTTCCTAATTAAGTCTTCAAATTTCAAGTCTTCAGACAGTTATAAATCCAAAAGTGTTTATTATAAAGTAAGATTAAATATAGAAAAGCAAAGAAATTATTACACTAAACACTAAAATGAATCATTTCTAACAGTCTTTGAAGCCATTAGTCTTTAAAAAACAATATCAACATCAAGCCAATATTACTTTTACGGCTAGTTTAAATTTTTTACTGCCATTTTTTTGAGAGCAGGTTGCTACATACAGTTATTAAATTAGGAGAAAATGTAATAATTAATCAAATTTGAAATTTGGCCCTTTACTTTTTAAACTAATCTAATAAACATTTTGTTAAAATGCCAGGAAATAGTGATAAATGTGACAACTACTTAATGAAATTTTCAAATTTCAAATTGAAGCTGTAATAAAATGTGAAAATGGATGAAAAAGAGAACAGAAAAGTCATTGTGACATTTCAGAACTTTTAATCAACTTTTCCCTTAATTAAATAACTTACACAAATAAACAATTATAAAATGTGTCTGATCTACGTCAGACATAATGAAATGAAATTTTTCAGAGCTAAAGATCTACATAACTCTGCATTTCAGCATTGCTGTCGCCTCAGTGATATACTGAGGAGATGCTAAATCATTTTTTTGAAATTGCGTTTCAGATTCTCAAACCGTGAGCTGCTTCAGGCGCCGCCACAACAAAAAAACATTGCTTCTGCTGTTTAATTCATCCCCAGGGGTTGTCTCTACATCAGCAGTCATGTATGAAGTATGCAGGTGCACATGTTAATGAAGTCATAACAGGAGCATTCTGGGCTTTTGTCTCAGTCCAGATGTATGAGTTCCTCCCAGATATCACTGAGACCTCTGTGGAAGCTGAAGCCAAATAAAGACAATTAGCGCCACAGTGGCTTTGGGTTAATGGCACCCTGCAGCGATGATGGTGGGTTTACCGTGGGAGGAGCGTAAACAGCCCCCCCACATCCTTCCCTGTACCCCCTTTGGCTTACATGTTTGGGATGGCTGTTTCTATTAAATTAGCATGAGTGGCTGGAGATCGATGGATTGGAAAATGGGGACGAGTTCGAGCCAGAGCCGGAGTCTGACGTTCAGACTTGCGCTGGTCGAGCAGATGCTGTTGTTCTTTCGGCCTTCCACACAAGACAGATGGTTTTTAATTGTGTTTTTTCCTTTTTTGGAAAAGGATGTTATTGCTGGGAGATGGGGGAGACCTAGTTTTGCCCAGCGAGGGACTAGAAGGGGAGCAATGAATCAGCTGGGGTTGTGTCAGGGAGATTTCATTTCAGGAAGAAACCAAGTCAGTTTACTACGAACAGATAAACACACTGGAAGTTCCTCTTGCCAGCGTGTTTTGTTAAACACCAAATTCATTATAAGTAGAGCTGCAGCAATTCAATGATTAGTTTTCATTGACTAAATTCACTATTTTAATAAACAATCAGTTTGTGTTTTGTAAGAGGAATAAAAGCCTAAATTCTCTCATTCTGCCTGCTTTAGTGTGAATATTTTCAGTTTTCTGTCCTCCTTTTTGACAGTAAACTCAATATCCTTGGATAGATGACAGAATAAGACACTTGAGGTCATTTTGGGCTTTTGGTAGCAGATATTGTCATTTTCTGACATGTTCCAACTCAACTTCTGGAGCTTAAACTTAGAATTAATCTGCAAGCTTTCTTGTATTTCTTTTTATTTATTTTTTAATTTGGTCACTTTTAAGGCAAAAATATTCTCCAGTGTGATGAAACAAACTATTTAAATATGTGCTATGTGCAGTTGGACCTAGAGATTGTGATTATACTTTTTTTTCAACACAAAATGATAGCTGGTCCGATAATTTTACCATTAATTCACAGCCCTGTGCAAAATAAAGTATATACTATCTCAGTTTAGGATTATATAGAATTTATAGACATTAATCTGTGTATTCACAACATTTTTAACAATGTTTTTAGCCATTTAGCTTTAAGAAAGCGACATCAGTATCAAGCTAATGCTGTTTTTCGTGCTGATATTTGATTTCCACTGACATTTCTTTCAGGACCTTGTTGCTTCATGCATCTATTAAATAAAAAATATTGAAAAATTGTGTACATTTTTTTTGAAAAAAAAAGTTCTATAAACAGTTATCTACATGATTCATAAATTTGCAGATTTATTTTGATTAATCTTATAAATATTTTTGTTAAGATATCAGAAAAGTGTTACAACCTCCCAAAACAGCATCTTCAAATTGCAAATTTCAGTGGTTGTAAAGCCGAAAATGTACAATTTCAAATAAGATTAAATACAAACAAATACATATTTCATTTCAAATACTTGACTTTTTCATTAATTTAACAACTTAAACATTTCAACGACTGTTAAACTGTCTCTTTTGTCATTATTTTACTTGAGAAAAGAGTAAAAATAGCAAGGCACAATATTAGAGAACAGTATGAAGAGAAGACAAATGAATAAGAAATGAGGAAGCAAAAGCTGCGGTGAAGAAAAATAGAGCGAAGGAGAATGTAGAGGAGAAGAAGAACGATGTGCTGCTGCGATCACCAGCTGTGCCAGGACACATCTGAAGCTCACTGGAGATTAATAAAAGGAGACACTGCTGCCGAACTACTGAACACACACACATGATGCACATCGATGCTTGCATATGCACACAATGGGCACGAAGTCAACATAAAAGGTCAATAATTACACTTTTATATCACCTCTTTGGCGCAGGAGGCCATCGGTAGGCTCGGCTCTGCCTGTAGGCTGCAGAGGAGTTGTTTGTGTGGATCAGGTGGGCAGCAGATGGGCGAGTGGGTGAGAGCAGAGGAGCTGCCAGACTGGTAGTAGCTGTCACTTGCCGAGCGTAAAAACATATCAGTGTATCCGTCTGAACGGCTGATTTAATTTTAACATACTGAGACATACGCAGGCGAGCATTGTTTTCAGCAGAGGTGGGAGTTTGTATGCAAGATGGCACAGTTCTATATTAAAACCACCAAATTGAGTCATTTTTCTTCTAATATTACCCTTTTGAAGTTGGATTTTTTATTGTAGGTTTTGTTAAAGAAGGAAAAGCAGCATCAATATTGTACGGATTTGACAGTAAGTGTCAAGAGAGTAAAAAAAAAATCTGAATTTAAATCCTCTGAGGCATATGGAGATCTACTGTATATCCTCTTTTTTTCTTAGCGGGAAACAAAGGAGCAATGTTTAAATCCCAGCGGTGCGAGCTTAATTCACTGTGCAGTAGGCTTAAAAATAATATTACCCCCCATCCAGCAGAATCTTTGTCACAGCTCTAAAATAATTAGTGAGGATTTAGGTCAAAGAAGCCATTAAAGAAGTCCTCTTATCACGCCAAACATCCAATTGGATAATGGCACCAGCGTCACATGACGGGTGTGAACCAACCAGCCTCAGCAGTGATTATTAAAAGATGTTTTTTACAGGGTTTAATTGAATCTGTCAGCTTTGACTGATTATTTTTTCTTTGCTGATACACTGCTGTGTTGAACTGCATCATCACTTTATTTAGCAGATTTTTTTTAACCTCTGGCCATGAGAGGAGATTAGTTTGGTGGGGAATTTATCTTTAGGCCTTCATGCATGATTTGTAGAGTGTGTAATTATGTATTGCTTTTAAAGCTGTTTCACTCGGCTAAAGCCAACGGCGTCCGAACCACACCTATAGAAGACCCTTATACACCAATATGGTGAAAGTAGTGTAATTTCCTACATCTTTTAGTGAATTTTTCTCTAAAGAAAGTTGCCCCGTCTGCTAATCAAGCGCTTCCAGATTGACGGAGCCTGAGTAAGTCCTCGATCCTCCTCGTCTGACCCCAGAAAGAAGGCCATTCCATCACCGAGAGTCCTCTGCTTGCACTGAAAGAACGTCTTTGTAGAAAAAGATAAAATCATGCAGAGAGCAGATGAAGAGGATGGAGAACAGAGCAAGTTCTCAGCGCTGAAAAGCCATCCATCAGCTTAAGTTGCGTCTGCTAACTGATAAACCAATTAAAGACAGACAGACCGTCGTGATGGTGGGCCTTGCAGGAGGAAAGAAAGCCAGAAGCATCTGTCATTTTAGAGCCTTTAATACTTGTTTATTCCAGCTTTTTGTTTTATTTGTGCTGAATGAGCTACTTGCTAACATGCTCGAGCTATTGCAACAATGCAGACGCTTCACATTTCACCAGTGGATTAGCAGGTGCTTAAAATATATTGAATAATTTATTTTAAAAATGGCCACAAATGCAAAATGTGTTTGCAGCTGTAAACAATGCATTTAACCCATGTTTTTTTTTTTTTATATCTCAGCTGACCTGATGTAGAGCAGCCCGTGTGGGACTATGACTTACTGTAAGAAGAAGTCATTTCCTTTTTATTCTTACTCAGCATCATTTGATGCGTCTGGATGTCCGCCCGTATGAGTCAATGGCATTTCACATCAGTGGTAATGCCGCACTCTGCCACTCCGTCTCTTTCACCCTTCAAACTGCTGCGCTGGTTGTTTTTTTGGGGGTTGCCAGATACTCTGTATTGTCCTATCAGAGCTCGCCTGTGTTACTCACCTTGGTTTTTTTTTTTTTGCTCCCTGACACAATCCATCCCCGGCTGCTGTCTTAGCACTTTAGCTTATTGCAGTTTGACGTGAGATATAGTATGAGACAGCCCCACCTAACCGAAGATGTCTCTGTTGTCTTCAGAGCGCTCCTCTGTAGGTTTGCTGGCAAATATAGTTGATGTTTTGCTTGATTTTGCCAAAGTGGATTGTACTTCAGTTTGTATCTTGGATTTTTTTTGTGATTCTGTGTAGCTGGCACTGATCAAAAGAAAGAACAGATTGTGATCAGGTATCATTTTCCTCTGAATTAGCTTCCATCCCTCCTGCGCTCTTTGCTTTCTAGATCTGTGTTCTGTTGGGAACAGATGACCTTGATGTCCCTGCTCAGATTGCAAAGATATGCAGTGAAGATACTCACAGCAAGATTGAAATCAGACAGATTACCTGCACAAAGGCAACAGAGATGTAGTTCTATACACAGTTTCTGATTTACATATGTACATGTGTATGTTCACTTGAAAGAACATCACCAACCAGAATGAAGGGCATCTTCCAACATGTTCTCATCCATACAATTAGCGAACCTTCTGTCATCAAACAAAAAATGATGTGTAGTTGGCTCAAAATTCAGATGTCTGAGTTGTTTACGGCTCCACCAAGTAGGGATTTTTCCCTCTAAACTTCTCACATGATTTAATTTCAGTAAATATTCAAATAATCTGATAACTCACCATCAGATTAGAGAAAGGGTCACCATGACAAAGTCTTCTGTGAGGGTTAATGACTTTTGACAAGTGCATGTTTATTAAATCTAATGGAAAAGAAATACACTGAGCCTCTATCCTAGTTGAATTTGTAACAGCTGTGTCTATGGCTCAAGTATGTGCTCAATTGTTATTATTAAGTAATCAGGTATTGATTGATATTGCTGCAGAATTTGTTAATTTTTTTTAATTTACACGTGTGACAGGAGATGTAAATAATGAAACGGACTGGGGCTCTTGTCAATACCAATTAGTAAAAAATGTGACAATCCCAGATAACACATTTATCATTTACAAGCAGGAACACTATGCTCCAGATCTCCAGATCATTCGCCCATCCATTTTCTTATCTGGTGACAGCAGGCTAAGCAGGGCATCCCACTCTTCTCTCTATCCATCAACATTTTCCAGCTTCTCCTGGGATGATCTTAAGGCATCCCAGGTTAGATGAGATAAATAATTCCTCCAGTAGGCATCTAGGACCCATCCTAATCAGAAGCCCAAAACACCCTAGCTGCCTACTTTTGACACAAAGGAGCTGCAACTCTACTCTGAGCTCCCTCTGGATGTCCAAGCTCTTCGCCCTATCTCACAGGCTGAGCCCAGTCACCCAACCGAGGAATCTCATTTCGGCTGTATGGGTAGCGATCAAAAGAATGAGATCATGAGTACGGAGCTCATGACCACTGGTGGTTGAAGGGTAAATTGAAAGCTTCGCCTTCCGGCGTAGCTCCATCTTTAACATGACAGTTCCATATAGTGCATGTATTACTGCTGATGCTGCCCCAGTCCTTCTGTTCATTTCATTCTCCATTTTTGTATCACTCGTCAAAGAGATCCCAAGATACATAAATGTCTTTGCTTGGGGCAGCAACTCATCCCCAAACACAGAGAGAATCTACCAGTTTCCAGCAGCAAACCATGGCCTTTAGATTTGGAGGTCCTGTCTCTCAAGATATACTGTTATACATTTTCCTTTGAACTGTTTGCTTTTGTACCAGCACAAAGATAACTGACCACTTTAAGGACTTGATTGTGAACCAGCAGCTCTAGTTTAGTTGTGACAGCCATATGTTTCATTGATTAGTGTCCTCTTCCATATCACTGAAGTACATGGCCAGTAAAACTGCCCAGAGTGTGACATCTTTTTATTCCTTTTGTCATTTGACCTTTATTTGATAGCAGCAGTTGATGTATTGAGCTAAAAATCATAGCAAGTGAAATCATTTTCTTGAAAACAAGTTATGTAAGTGTTTTTTCCACTTGACATCAATACGATTGCACATTTTCCTGTGGAAATGTCACGGACACAGGCTTGTTGTGCCATCGAAGTGACGTTACAAAATACGACATTTGAACGCATCCACATTCTTTAAATTGTAATTACTTCCTGCCTTGAAGGGATGCACATGGATCGGCGCTGCGCCCGTTTGTCTGGCTTTTCTGTTCCCCCGTGTCTTCCCAGCATTTTCCCACCGTATGCTGGTATTGACCCTCAACCCACTCCGTCTCTCCTCCACTCTCTGCTCTGAACCATGACTCACAAAGCCCATTTAACCTTTACCCAGCTAAATACAAGTCAGCACTTACTTTGCTACCCACTGGCTACAAACACCAAATATATATTTTTTGTTGTTTCTGCTAGTTTTTATGGAAATGTTGGAAACATGGCTCTTGGCTTGGTGTGTTTCTTAGACCTCCATGTCTATGTATTGTATATCATGTTCAGTGTGCATTCTTTCCTTTTTGTCCACAAAATAACCCAAGACAAAGAAGAAGGACAAGCAAACAGCCTCATAGAGCCTTGGTGTTGATGACTGCAGCAGCATAGGAAACCCCTTTGCTTTGTTACATATTCATTCGAGCCAGCCATCCATTGCAGCTATGTGATATATTACCTGGGAGATATTCTCTCTACAAAAGGCCCATTAATAAGTGGAAGAGCAGCTACTTTTCTAAAACGGGTATCACCTACTTTTCCCATGGTAGTTTCCTCTGTGTACACACTCACATAACCAGCTATCAGGTGACAAGGGAGTGTCCTGCAACTGTTGGATCACTTTCACTGTCACAGTTAATGCCACCGTATGTCAGTATTGTGTGTGACTATCTTAAACAGTTTGAAACTTTCAGAAATCTGTCCATCTCTTTGAACAGACAGAAGCTCTTGACTGATACATCCTGTGGTTAGTTTAACTACATTTTATTGGTGGTAAATATGGCACAGTGTTGATGTAATGTTATTGCATTTTGCGGCTGCCCACCTCCTATCTACTATCTCCATTTGCACAATCGATTTTTATCCTGTCTTCAAAGACTTTTTTTTATTCGGGAAGTCGTGACTGATGTGTGTGTGCCTTACATTAGATCAAAAGGAAGCCATGGCAGCATCAACCTGTACCCTCTCTATAAGGCTATATTTTCTTTACCCCATGTGCATAAAGTAATGTAATGCAAAAACATTTAAAAGCAGGCTGGAGTGGAACTGCAAAGCTCTTAAACCTTTGAGTACAGACAAAACAAAGTGTAATCAACCAACATTAGTGCAAGAAATAACAATGTGATTATAATTTGTGGTATTTTTTCAAGACTGTAAGAGCTGTTGATTCAATTTGGAGGTGAATTTTGACTTCATATTTCTAATCTTGGAAAGTAGAGATGGAGGAGTTACTAGGGATGCACAATATTGGAGTTTTGCTTTGATTCAATATGCTGATTCTCTCCGACTCATTTTGAACAAATACCAATATCTGCACATTTATTTTGCAAAGGCTGTTGGGTTTCTCCTGTAACAGAATCAATGCAATGTCTATTCTCATTGTGATGGGGGCTGCACAGTAACTCGGTGGTAAGTGCTGTCGCCTCACAGCTAGAGAATTCATGTTCAGGCCTGGTCCTGGACATGAATCTGTATGTTCTCCCTGTGAATGGGTGGATTTTCTCCAGGTACTCTGACTTCCTCCCACAGTCCAAAAACATAGTGAGGTTAACTGATAATACTAAATTGTCTATAGATGTGAATGTGAAGTTCTTGTGTGTCTCTTTGTGTAGCCCTGTGATAAACTGGTGATCTGTCCAGAATGTCCTCTGCCTTCACCCTAAGTCAGCTGGGATAGGCTCTAGCCTCCTCATGACCCTAATAAGGATTAACCCTTTGAAGCACAACATGGGTCAAAAGTGACCCATATTCAGTGGAAAATGGGTATCTCTTGACCCATGTTGTGCATCAAAGGATTAACAACTGTGCAGACAATGGATGGATAGACATTGTGATGGGTGACTCGCAGATGCAGACATCAGATGCAATGCTTTTCAAATGCATACTTTCACTGGACATCCAACCATCCATTTTCTATCTGCTTCTGGGGTCGGATTCCCAGGCCAGATGAGATATGTAATCCCTTCAACAAGTTCTGGGTGTGTTCAAGGGTCTAGTTGTATGTAACCAGAAAACCATTAAAGAAAGGTGCCCAGTAGACATCCAAATCAGATGCCTGAACCACTTCAGCTGGCTCTTTTCAATGATGACTTGAATTATAAACTTTTAGCCAGATGCTATTTTGGGCTAATGTTAACATTTTAATTTAGAGCCTTTATTGGACGTACTAACAATACTGATATCATTTAAGCAATTTTATCTGTAATAGTTTCAGTAATCTGGTTATTGTTTATGAAACTTTTCGGCGAACATGGCACAATTTCACTGATTCCATCTTCTAAAATGTGCATATTTGTCCTTACCTTGCCCTCCTTCAATTTTAATTAAATTATTTCAGATTTTGTGCTGTTAGATTAAATAATCTCAGCATTTGTCTAGTTTTTTTTTTTTTTTTTAACACATTACAGATTGAATTTGTAATGGTTTCATTCAGAGAATCCTTTTATAATGAAAAAAAAAATCTTTTCAGTCATAAAGCCAGTGATGTATGAATCAGCTTTTGACCATCATTTCTCTTTGATAATGCTTTTTTCTCCTGTTGGGTATGCTGTTTGTGGTCCGATGATCTTTGAGCTTTTTCCCACATGATGACATAACATTGCAATGATGCAACTGGATGCAATGCTTGCAACAATGACTTCAGACATTGAATTACCACTTGAGATGACCCAACAAATACATGATGAATTGCCCTGATTTGCTAAATTACATTGTAAGTTATATTTTGTTTCAACTCTAGTAAGTGGAATGTAGCAGCATAAGTCTGCAGATTGGCCTTCATCTGTAGTTCTTGTTGCTGGAAGCCCCAAATTTTTGATCTTGCTGGAAGAAGCTCACAGTCATCAAGCTGACCAGCTCAAGGTCTTTGTTGTTTGTGGGCTCAAGAGGAAGATAATATAGTGTTCTTGGCTAGTTTTCAACACAGGATTTGTGGGATCCCTCTGGTCACGAGAGATGATTCCTGTTTGAATAATTGATGTCCTCTCACATATATATGCTAAAATATCTCTCTTATCTCCTTGCTTAGAAGCACTGCTACTCTTTTGGTGAATCAAAGTCAGGCCACAAAATACTGTACAGACTAATGAATTATGAAGCACTTTCCCTGTTTCTTGTCACTTGCACTCCTCCATGTTTTCCTTTAGGGTCAGATTTGGTTTGGCTGAGGATCAACTGTCCTTGTTCTAAATCAGTTTTTAGATTTGTTCGTTTCGTCTTTTGTCCAAGAAAATACTTTTTTCTTCGTTGTCAGCTTCCTCTTACTTTCAACTTACTATGATTTGGCTTTTCTCACCCACACCAGAACACTTTCACTAACATACTGACCGATAATGTGGATCAGGTATCCAAATCCATAAGTACCAGGACAAGAGGTTGTATTGACATCGAGATTATTGATCCAGGGATTAAGGATGGGGTCCCGCGGGGCATCAGGGTGGCTGAAAGCAGAGCCCCCATGTTTTAGACAGCTGCGTGATCCCTCACAAGCTCATTAACACCGGCTGGATGATAGAGCCGAGTGGGTTAACTCTGTTTATCTTTGTTAGCCAAAATCCCTGCAGTCATTTTGTCTGATGGAGCCTCCTCCGGCCAAAATGAGGAAGATTAAAATCTGACAAAAGCCATACTTCAGTGTGGCAGATCTGCATTCCTGCACTATATATTGCTTATTACTGTTCCATAATCCATGTATAATAGTTCCACAGTGGTCATGATTTAAATGTTCCTCAAGGAGCATCACCTTTAATAGACTAGTAAACCGAAAATAGGACACAGATGGAGTTGTGGACTGTCCCAATGTAAACCCTGTTCTGCTCCGCTCTGAGCTACACTCATTAGTTCAGACAGCATCTGTTTTTAGAGTAGCAAAGTGCTGACTGGGGCCTTTGTATAGAGATAGCTACAGCCTCTCTTTTACAGCTGGGTCCATGCTGTCTGGCCTGCCATGAGCTCAGCACCGCTGGCCAAACAAGCAGCCGAGCACTGAATAGCGAACGATTGTGTGTATGTGTGATGGAAAGCTGCTAGTGTCTGCTGCTTTGGAAGGTCCATTCAAGAGTCATGTAAAGCTCGACTCCAAGAAGTTCTCCCAGTTTTATTGATTTCGGCTCACTTTTTTTTTTTTTGCATATTTTTAAAGGACAAGATGCGAGACAAAAGTTGGAGTCATTTAGGCTAGCACTGAGGCCTGAGAGTTAGTGTGATGTACTTCAGGAAGTGCAGCAGGAAAATTTAACTTGAGTTTTTCGCATCTGCAGAAAATACTCAGTCAGCTCTTGGATAGATCTCCTTGTGGATCTGTGCTAAGGTGACTGTGATTTCTTTTATTTTGATCACCTAAGTGGGTCGGAGTATTGCTACGTCACACTCGTTTTGTTTGCAGGTGTTGGTCCAGCGAAAGAGAAAATAATAAATTGCACTGTATCTGCTGAATATTCTGTGTCAGCACAAGAGTGTTCCTCAGATCTTCCATGTTATGGTTGCTATGCTGTTAGCTTAGTGGCAGCAGATGTACCATTAGAGTGAAAATAACTATTTGCATAAGGCAGGGTGATTAAATAGTAGACATGGCTGAGTAAATCAACATGAATGCCAACGTGCAGTCAAACGTGTAACAATTATTTTATATTGTCAACATTGACCATATTACCTTATGCTGATTAGACATAACAGTAAAACCACCTGACTCATATTGTGTAGTTTTCTGGGCACTCTGAGGTTGTATTGTGGTGTCTGCCACCAAGATGTTGGCAATGAATCCTTGAGGTTTGGTAGGTTTGGGGGTAAGTCAAACTGGGATCTGTGGAGTAGGCTGGGTTAATGTCTTAGACTCTTGATCGTGTTCCTCAAGCTGTTTCTAGGCTGCATGGGAGTGCATATTGTCCTGCTTGCGGAGTCTGCTGAGATTACGGTTCATCTGCAAAATTCCATCCGCATGAATGCCGGGACCTATGGTTTCCTAGCAGAACATTGCAGTGCAATGAGGTGAAGGTGGAGACGGATTTGTGCTCATCTGGTCAATATGCATCCAGTTTTTACTTCACTGGGTTCACACTAAGTGGAAAATATCTGGATCTTCAGCTGTTACAGGTAAATTCTCTGTAATAGTAGCATTGCAGGCCGTAAATCCAAAACAGCAAGCTGAAAAGTGCTAAAACACTCCACTGAACTGAAGCAAACTGCATGTGTTAATCAGTATACATGTAGTTCATTAACAGCATTAAAGTAAAAACTATTCAAAGTTTTACTGATTTAAAATTACTTTTGGTCCAACATGTTTTAGATGAGATGGTTTCCGCTCTGAATAGAACTTCAGCAATTGTGATTTAACTAATTTAAGTGGCCTGACATTTCAAAATATAGAACAAGCCAGGCTGAAGTCATGTTCTGGAGTCTTCTCACCAGAGATGAAGAGGAGCTGATTATAGCAATTTGAGGAGTGTGAAGAGATTGGTAGGTGTGAAAGAAAAGGCACTTGAATTATTGATTTCTTTTTCTAATCTTCCAAAAGCCTTGAAAAGGTGTCAAAGGATATATTTGGTCCTCTTTAGTCCCGAGATTGGTGTCAAATAATGAGGTTACTGGGACACACAAAGAGAATCTATTATCCGCGGTGGCACGAATGGATCAAATTAGCTTAACAACATGGTGCCATTTTTATCCAAATGGTTTTAAAATGAGCCGGAGTGCGATATTAGTTGGTCCCTTTGAGCGTTTCAGGCTGGTTGTCGGGTTTGTTTTGTCTGCTTGGATTTGCCTACAGGCCCATGTTGTTTCACTGGCAATTTGTTTAATGAAATTCAAGTCAAAGACAGAAAGCAAATACAGGAGCTACAAGTGTATGCATATGTGAAGCTACATGTATGCAGCATAGGGATTTATGAATGTCCAGTCCATGCTACAGTGACCCTGCATAACCACAGCAAGGAAGCAGCAGCATCACTGTATTACTGAACCATGACAGCATCCAAATAAGTCATACCAGACTCTTGTAATTTGTTGCTCAGGTGAGGTCATGAGCCATGGCTGTTCCATAATTCACAGCGGCCTCAGGAACATTTGGATTCTGTGGTATCATTAATGCTGCTTTTGTTATCCCATAAGTATTAAAAAAGCCGAGAACCTCAGAGACAAAAGCCAAGCAAGGGGCACACGAGATTTATTTGACCTCAAGCCCCACAAACAAATACAGACTTATCAATGCAAAGGCAAAGCACACAAGCATATTAATTCAAGCTAACACAAAGACCCCGGTTAGTGCATAATGCGACTGTTTGGATAGCGCTCTGCTTTGTTTGCCTGTTTCAGAAGTGGACTGTTAATGTCGAGTCCAGCAGGTCTGGTGAAGTAGATGTTCTAGAGCTTTCATGTTTAATGAAGGCCAACTGCTGAGTGAAGTTTAATTAGTCACTTTGCATTAGGCGTGCTCGTTCAGACACACACATGATCAAAACTCAGTGTAACCCGCCTCACATAGCTGCATTTCACTGTTGTTGCTGTCACTTGATGGTGCCCAAACTCTTCATGCTGTCAGATCTATGATACTGCGTATGCATTTTTAACAGTGATATAGTCGGAGTTAACAATCCAAACCTATTTAAGTACATGAATATAGTAGCAATTGTCTTTGCCACGTACATTTTGGAGAAAATAAATCACTGCTTGGTTTCCATTTAAACTGGTTCAGCAGCTTTTTATGCACGGCACCACAAGTCATAGAAAGGACATTGGAGTGGTTGACTGGATGTCCAAAACAGTGGATTTTACCATTGGAGTGGGTTTATACTGTGTGTCCCACATGTCAGTAAGCTTCTACACTCTACAAAAATATAAATGCAACACTTTTGTGTTTGCTCCCATTTTTTATGAGATGAACTCAAAGATCTAAAACTTTTTCCACACACACAATATCACCATTTCTCTCAAATATTGTTCACAAATCTGTGATAGTGAGCACTTCTCCTTTGCTGAGATAATCCATCCCACCTCACAGGTGTGCCATATCAAGATGCTGATTAGACACCATGATTAGTGCACAGGTGTGGCTTAGACTGCCCACAATAAAAGGCTACAGTTTTAATCACACAGCACAATGCCACAGATGTGGCAAGATTTGAGGGAGCGTGCAATTGGCATGCTGGCAGCAGGAATGTCAACCAGAGCTGTTGTTGGTGTATTGAATGTTCATTTCTCTGCCATAAGCCGTCTCCAAAGGCGTTTCAGAGAATTTGGCAGTACATCCAACCAGCCTCACAGCCACAGACCACGTGTAACCACGCCAGCCCAGGACCTCCACATCCAGCATGTTCACCTCCAAGATGGTCTGAGACCAGCCACTCGGACAGCTGCTGAAACAATGGGTTTGCATAACCAAAGAATTTCTGCATGGGCACCAGTATAGCTCAACAGGTTAAGCGGGCGACCCATGTACAGGGGCTGGTCTCCGACGCAGCGGCCCGGGTTCGATTCCTGCTCGCGGCCCTTTGCTGCATGTCTTCTACCCCGTTTCCTGTCTACCTTCACTTCCACTATCTAATTAAAAAAAAGCAAAAAAAAATAAAAATTCTGCAGAAACCGTCTCATGGAAGCTCATCTGCATGCTCGTCGTCCTCATGGGGGTTTCGACCTGACTCCAGTTAGTCGTCTTAACCTACTTAAGTGGGCAAATGCTCACATTCGATGGCGTCTGGCACGTTGGAGAGGTGTTCTCTTCACGGATGAATCCCAGTTTACACTGTTTAGGGCAGATGGCAGACAGCATGTGTGGGTGAGCGGCCTTTTATTGTGGGCAGTCTAAGCCACACCTGTGCACTAATCAAGGTGTCTAATCAGCATCTTGATATGGCACACCTGTGAGGTGGGATGGATTATCTCAGCAAAGGAGAAGTGCTCACCATCACAGATTTAGACAGATTTGTGAACAATATTTGAGAGAAATGGTGATATTGTGTATGTGGAAAAAGTTTTAGGTCTTTGAGTTCATCTCATAAAAAATGGGAGCAAAAACAAAAGTGGTGCGTTTATATTTTGTTGAGTGTACAATACTTGGTTAAGTTAATGGAAAGACATTAAAAAAACTCACTTTGTAATAGGGAATATAGAAATATTATATAAACAAATATGACATTTTTTTACGTGATGGGACATTATAAATGTTGTCCCTATGAACCCCACATTCTGCTTATTATTGTTATTTTTCTATTGTTAGTTACTGTTATTTTCAAAAATGGTCTGAATTAGACTATTTGTCATGGCAATAAACTGTAAAACCAGAAAGAAACTGCATTTTCAACTTTCCAGTGGTCTGTGAACTATTCAGTTGCCACTTCACTGTAATTGTTGTTTAAAATTTTGCCAAAAGTAACCTGTTTGCCCTAACGGGGAGACATGATTACAGGAATTTTCAGCTGTCTCTCAGTTTGAAGGCTGAAAAAAGTGTATCCACAGTGAATGGGATGTCAGCTACGTAGACGGCAGCACCTGGGCGTGAGACAACTGTCTGTCAGTATTGGCCTGAAGGCTGTTTCCTTCAGTATCAGACACTTACCATCTGTGCGTGATGAGATTTTGGTGCCGCCCTGGTTACTTATTACTTGTGTGTGTGCATCCTGTTCCCATGTGCATCTGTCTACATGGTCCTATAGTCACAGCAAATGACAAATGGCCTTATTAAGATGGGTTGCCAGGTTGGGTTTAGTGCATCATGTCACTGTGTCATAAAGATACATTGCACCCTTGGCCACAGAGGCTATAAATTAGTTATTGTTTGCTTTTTCTTGAAACAATGGAAACCACTTAGGCATGACAAACAAATGCACAAATACAATTTTCTGTAAGTTGCTGATTTTTTTTCTTTTTTTGATGGTTGTGTTTAACTGGTGGGCTTGAATCTCAGTGGACGTGTTGTTATCTTTTACAAAATAACAGCAAAAATGACACCATTTATCAGAGTCAGAAAGATTGATCGGATTTTAAATTTCAGATTTCTCAAACTTCTCACTTGTGATGTGCTACTCTATTGGAAAATTTCACCAAATCATGATTTTTTTTCATCAAAATCACTTTCTTCCACATATTTGATTTTAAAAATGGTCAAAAATTAAGCGTTTACTCTCACCCGATTCTGTTAAAAAAAAAAAAATTCTGAGCTCTTTACAGCAACCATGAAGCATTAATGAATCCACTGCAACCAACCATGATTTGACAAAAATTCAGACACTTTGCAGCTGAACTAGGCTGAACTGCAAGCAGTGTTTACACAGAGCATATAGGAGATGTGTATGGAAACCTATTACAAATGTAAACAGTGAAATATATGTAATATATTACATTTTTTCCCGTCTTGATAACACCTAGAATGCTTGGAGTAAAGTCCGATATATTACTTTTTTTAATTGTTCGACAACATATAATCAATTAAATTCAAGTTAAGTTGCTTTCCTTTTTATGGTTTGTAGCACTATAATTGTGTCATGAAGAAATGTTTTAATCGTCTCTAATTCTAGTCATGGTTGTGCTGTTTCCACAGAGGTGCTGGACTTTATATGTGACAGGAGCAAGAAACGAGTGCAAACTGCTTGGATTTCATTTGTAGTAAAGGCTCCACCTTGAAAGTTCTTCGCTGACTGAGACACTTTCTGGGGTTGAAAATGCAAATCAAGACATGAAAGGAAAAGTAAAGTCATGCAGAACTTTGAAACGTTTCTGTTGCTATAGTCTACCACTGTCTTTTTGCACTGGTATACTAAGTAGTTTTCACATTTTCACCAAGCCCTAAAAACAGTTAACAGTTTAGGCTGAAAATTAGGAAACTGCAGAAGTCTTTTTGAAGGTATGACTACTTTGAAAAATGCCACAAGCCAGTGTCAGGTTGACCTTTCCAGCTGCGTTTGAAGTCTGAGCTGTTCAAACCCATACATTCCCTTTTAACGTTTGTGTGCGTTAGAGGCTGAGAGGGAGGGGGTTGGTTTCCATGACTCTCCCAAAGGTTTTTAATTTTAACAGTCTGGGAGCATCCTCCAGATGACAGACAACACACACAGTCCAGTCCCACACAAAAAGAGAGCTGGGTTTAATCAGAGAGATTTACTGCCTCCTCAAAGTTCCCTTCCAGAGGTTAAAGGGACAATCCTCGCAGTTCCCACTCAACACCACACAGTGCACACAATGGAGTCATCAGGAATGTCACACACACCTATAGAGGAAGATAAATCAAGATTAAGAAGCAGTAGGAAGGAGAATATTTTCTTGTGCTGATCCTCTGCTAAGCTGTCTGCAGCAGAGAGGAGCGTATTGTGAAAACGTCCAGGTATGAGATCTCTGGGGATCAGATCCAATCATCAGACTCATTTTAAAGCTCCAGCAGAAGGAGAGCATCAAAGTGAGACAGAGAGGGAGCAGAAACATGGCAGGGATGGAGAGAAGAGTGGGAGGTCCGGAGCAAAAAGAAGAAACAGACGGACTGTAGAAAACGACGGACCGCTTGATCACCATGAATGCAGATGAAATACTTCACTGTATGGCTCCATTAATCAGTCATAGTGAGAGAGAGGCCTGTCATAGAGTTTGATTTCTATGTTAATTTCTGGATTTCTGCAGGCTGTGCAGGGAGAGGGGGGCGACTCCCAAGGCTATAAACCCTCATTTAACACAAACGTGCACTCTGAGGACCTTTTCCGACGTTTGACTTCCATTACAGAACACAGGCCCCTGCAATAAAGCACCATGTTTGGATGGATTTCTATATGCTGCTCTGCAAGAGATACAACAGCTGCTGTAGTCGTCCTGCAAGTACAATGAAGTAAAACACTGAATATATAGCTAAAAGAACTTATTGAATTTCCTACATTGTGAATCTTCTACATTATATTGCGTTATCTATCATCACGGTTTTTAATAATTAAAGTGAGAGTAGACATAACTATAAATAACATGAGGGAACTTTCAACCAGTTCAGATTGGCATATAAAAATACACTTACAATAGATACCGCTCTGGTGTCCTTCTGTATGAAAAATCAGGTTCTAAAATGTTGCACAGTATGACACCACCTTCAACAACAAGACCTGAGGCTTTTGCACGTTGCTGTAGAATACCGTTGCTCCAATCCATCGCCCGCTGATTCCTATTACCTTGAAATAGTTTGATCCATATTCTCTAAATTGAAAACTCGCAGTATAATGTCTCTGCTCGCAGGAAAAATGGTCAGGAGTCGGAAAAAGAAAATAGATTTGCAATTTCTAAAATGTGTTCCAAGGTAATATCTGATGGAGGAAAGCAACCAAATCGTTTGAACGCCACAAATCTGAGATATTTGATGATTAGTAACACAAAGGAATGTGATGGTTTTCAAAGCTACTGCAGCTAAGGAGGAGAGAAAGAGCGATGTATTAGATAACAGAATGCACAGATTTTTGTTTTTAATTATTGTGTTTTGTCCATTTGTGAATGTTTAATATCATTTTCATGTTTTCCTTGATGCTTTGGCCATATTTTCTACTTCACGTTTAAGCCAAATAAGCTAATTTAATTGAAAATGAAAGGAAAAAGAGCAGCACTTTTTTCAGTTGCTACTCACTCAGCTGATGACTGTTTGTGGTCTATTATCTGAACACTGGTTGACTTGAAACTATATTTTTTTTCTGTCGCCTTCTGTTGCTGCATCTTTTATTTAGCCTAAAATTGGAGTAAATTGATAAAAGCCCTGTGCTTTTGCGTGTCTGTTGGAACTGATTGGTGTTGACTTGATCTCTTGTGCACATTTAGCTTTTATTCCAGTTTCTGTTTTATGACATTTTGCTTATTTTTCCCTGTGTTTTCAGTTCTCTGTTCATGATACTCTCTCATCATTGGTTTTTAATGCCAAGTATAAAATTTTAAGAACAGTTTAATGAATAAAGAGTTCTACACGATTGATAGGCTTCAAATAGACCATGTATGATGGTTATTGGTCGATCTTGCTTCCACTGATTGACCAACCGCCCCAAAGATCCTGACAGCAGCACCTTTACTCAAGAAGCTAGGCTCTACAGTACATTTCTGCAACTACTATCACCATGGTGACAGCTAAGCAGAATGGCACAAGAGAGCTCAGCCGAGCAGGACTTGGCCATCAGTGACATGAACATGTCAGAAACGCAACGAAAGAAAAAAAATGCTCATGCAAAGCGGCACCCTTGGAGACCAACTCATCTGAGGCAATGACACAAAAGGGACATAAGGGAAAGCAAAGATGTAGACAAATGAGAGTGGAAATGAGTGGAAGGCGATGAGAAACAGAAGGCTGGAAATGAGAACATGAGGGACAAAAGGCTTGTTGACAAGAGAGCGCAAACAGCGAGCAGTATGGACCTATAGGAAGCCTGGGAGACGTCCAATATTGACTGCATATCTTCCACCAAACAGAGTGGAAAAGGCAGCAGAACAGAGGATTGAGGCCTCCTAATATTAGCAACACTAGTGGAGTCGGATTTCTCATTAATGTAGGACAAAATTTTCCTTCTCAGGCTTAAAGCCGTGATGAGGAACACAAAAGCTTCGTTTGACAGCAAAGTGCAGACATTCAATCGCTACATGTGTCTGGCGGTGCTGCTGAAACCGAATGAGATTAAAGGAAATGGGATCACTTTTTTTTTCTCAATGGTGGAACAAGGTCACAGCATGAAGGTTGAAGCACCTCGCAGCTTTGTGGTTGGTAAATCCTGCGACAGAAGACCCTCAGAAGAAAGATCTCAACCGGAAACGGCAGGAGGTGGCATTACTGAAACTGCTATTTTTTAGAAAATATTAAAGAACACGTTGACCGGCGTTTCATCTCACCTCTGATTTTAGAGCATTTCCTCCCTCAGGGTCTCTGTTCATACACGTTGCAGCAGCTCAGGCTACTTTCAGCTGACAGCCCATCAAACATGGTATTGACTCCAGTTCTCCCATAATTTGTGAGAAAATGCATCATTTTTCACCAACAGAATGACCTTTCTGCATGGATAGACCATCAGATGTTGAATCCCCAAGCCTCTGTTTGAAATTACTTTTCTAATTAAAGCTCCAGATCTTACTGAGTATCTGATTATACCAACAAATTAGATTTGATTGTATGTACGATATCTATACAGTAAAACACAGGATACTGTAAGCTGTATTATATTCATAGGTTTCTACAGTTTCATCGAGGAGACGCCTTTATCCAAAGTGAGTCGATACAGCACAAGCAAGGATCTAGTCAGGAGAAAACAACCTGGACAAGTGCTATTAAGCAAATTTCTCTTTAATGGCTTCCTGTAATTTAATTCAATATGTTTTGTTTCTGTGGACAAGAACATCAGTGTTGATCTTCTGTGGCTCAGCAATGAAGTTAGAAAGTCTCTCTAAATCTCTAAAGGGAACAAACTATCATATCATATCATTTGCAACTTTCAAAATGTCAAACTGCCTCAAAGCCAGTAGTTTTACCTCATCAAATAACATTAACCAGGATTAACTATCCATTTTTGCAAAAACTAAATTAGCAAATGGCTTCAAACCAAATATCGACCAATATGGAGGTGGTTTTCTAGTTCCCATGTCAATGACCTCTGGGATATTTGGCCCCAATATACATTAAATATAATGTTTTAACAGTGTGTCATTTCAGAGAAGCCATCATTCATAACTAGGTCTTTTCAGTGATAAAAGTGGCCACAACTGAATATATGAAATCGAAATAGTAAAGATAAATTAGAGCACTTTCTTCTGTTTGTGTAGGGTGGATTAAGATTGATCAGTTTGTCTCCTGTTACATCTCCTGTTCTTCTCGATTTTCTTAATGTTTCACAGTTTTATCACTTTCATTGACCGCAAAGGTCCAGATTTTCAAGCATTATTGATTCCTGTTTTCCAGACTGTTTCAGGGTAATCTGTGGCTACCACTAGCTGTAAGCATAGCCTTAGCCACTGTGTGAGTAGCTCATTTCCTGGTTTGTGTTTCTTATTCAGTTTTTGCAGTCTGCGCTTGAGAGACATTTCTGAGACCCCAGAGTAGTGACAGACAGAGACAGGAGGCTGCATTAGACCTGATGTAGAGCATTTAATTTACTGATAATCGACCAATAAAGACACTGGTACCAGTAATCGTAAAAATGCCAAATATCAGCTACAGTAATCAGCTTGATAATTGGTCTACCCCTACTTAAAACTACAGACATGTCAGAGGTCATTTGGAGTGAAAATTATTTATATTAATTATATACTTTATCGGCATATTAAGGAAATGTTTACTAGGACAATACAAAACTCGCAAACATGATGTCATTCCACATATATATTTTTATCATTGTACAGATGTTGCAGTTACAGTTTAGGATCCAAAGTTTTATAATCTACTTTGCAAGCATTTGTGAAGTTATACAATTATGATTTTGTTCATGTTTTCCTCTGACACTGTTTAAACTGTCAGTAGATGCTATTTTTAGTTTTAATATTATGACTTTGGAAATGATAAATTCGGAGGCTAAATTCACAGACTATGTTTTCTACTGCTAGTAATATGAGACTTGAGTGTATTTGTCTTCTTTACATTAATGTAAATCAACTTGGAATTACACTGTGGACACTTAGACTACATTCAAAGTAGTATCTGCTCACATTGAAATGGAGGAAATGACACAGGAGTGCCACTTCATGTACATGTTGTTGTGTTTGTTTGCAGGAATCAGATGAAGATAGAACTCAGTTGGCAGCTTCTGCAGTTTAAGAGTGTGTTAAATGTGTTTTTCGGGCAGCTACTACTGTCGCTGATCGCTGAGGCCCCTCAGCCTGAGGGATTACACATTTATATTCACACCTAGGGTCACTTATTCTATCACAGTCAGAAAAATCCCCCTTTTGTACCACACATACGTCCAAAACATTCAGACTCCTGCAGCTTACCGGTTCCCCGGCTCCCAGTGGATCCATAAACTCAGGAAGCTAATTGAAACGGGAGATATGTAGTAAATCACAGTGATATTGCACCACGCCTTTGGATGTAGAGCTTTTCTAATCAGACATAGTGATCAAACAGTAAAAGCATACAAAGGTTTTCTCCAGAACTTACACTTCACATACATGCTGTCGTCACAGGGACATTTTATCTCCTTACTGAGACTATTTTTGCTTCTTCTGAGGCAGATTCAGAGCATTTACTCAAGACTATGTCAAATACAGTACTTGTTTAACTCCTCTCCTTCCAATAAAGTTTGTTTAAAATAGAGTCAATGTAGGGCAGGAATCAGTGTATTTCCCACTGTGGCTGTATTTCAATAATCATTAGCTCAGCTGGTAGCTTCACACTTGGTTAGCTGATGCATTTTCCAGCTTTTGCAGCATTGAATTGCATTAAATTAACGGTCGTCCGCACACGTATAAGTAATGTTTTATGAATCATGTGTGTTAATGCTTTTCACACACCTTTGACCAGTAAATGTTGCCTCTTCTGTTTAATATCTAAACCTCCTTTGTCAATAATATTCTAAATTTCAACCATCATATTAGACAGAGAACAATACTGGCTTCCAGATTAGATCAGTGCAAATAAAGTGAACATCAGAATAACTTACAGTTAATTTAATAGATTTTCTATTGGAAATAGACATTCACATTTTTGGAACAGACATCATTTCACGTTTTTGCCAAGAGTTAGATAAGACTGTCACCACTGTCATATCTGCTAAATATGAAGCTACAGCCGGCAGCTGCTTAGCTTGGCATACAGGCTGTAAATGGAGGGGAAACGGCTCAACTTGACACGCCTACCAGTGCCTCTACAGCTCACTAATTAACATGTTGCACCTTAATGTTTTAATTTATCATCTATCCTGTGGGACTATTTCTTTACCAGGAAAAGCAGCTTCTTGTAGCCTTGTCAAATTATCATTTTTAAATAAATTTGTACAGATTAACCCTGAAGTTTCTGGGTGTTTTGTTGCTTCCATCACATTTTCACACCGTTGACTATGAAACAGCACAACCAGGACTAGAAGTTGAAAGAACTTACAAATGTCTATTGCGTAGTATGGCACAGTTATATTATAAATCATCAAAAAAGAACAGTGAAAATTGGACTGGGCAGTGGAGATGCAATGGTTAAATCGCTGGACTACCGATCAGAAGGTCAGTGGTTTAAACTTCGATGTGGCCGCTGTCAGGCC
This sequence comes from Acanthochromis polyacanthus, assembly GCF_021347895.1. NCBI lineage: Eukaryota > Metazoa > Chordata > Actinopteri > Pomacentridae > Acanthochromis > Acanthochromis polyacanthus. The sequence goes on along the minus strand of NC_067113.1, from coordinate 45,393,566 downwards.
CTTGAGCAAGGCTTTTAACCCTTCCTGCTCCGGGGATGCTGTATTATGGCTGACCCTGATCGGGATAAGCGAAAAGCAACATTTCACAGTGTTGTAATGTATTTGTAACAAATAAAATTAATTTCTTTAATCATTCATTTTACAAACATTAAAAAAACTATTTGATCAACATATACAATATTTTTCCAAGGTCCTACGTGTGTTACCAATACTAGAAAAAACATGGTGGCTCTTCATACTGTAGATATTTTACTTTTTAAGTTTCTATTTGTTTCCATACTTGTCTCCTGTCTGATTTGCATAAACACAACCTGTAGTTCAACCCAGTTCAGCCAAAAAATTCTTGAATTTTAGCCACATGACTGTTGGTTGCAGCTGAGTCCCTCATGACTTCACAGTTGCACCAAAAAGTATAGAATCTTCATTATTTACAGAGTGTAGCTAAGGCAAATGGGTCTATATTTTAGAGAATTTTTAATTGCACGCGCAGAATGAAGTGATCAAAGATGGTGATGTTATGTTTCCCAATGGAACAAGACGTAACAGATGAGAGTTCCATGACCACTGGAGCATAGATCATCTAATAACTCTTTCAGTTTTTGCAGTTTCTGGGTGTGATGAATGGTGGTTAAAAAAGAAAAAGATAGCATAGCCTTTAAATCCACTGACAGGTTTTAGGATTCAGGTGTTCAGAGTTTAAAAAAAATGATGCTTCATGCTAAGATGAGCTAACATGTTGCAGCACAGAGACAGAAGAACATCTCTTCTAAATTCACGCATAAATATATTTTCCAAAATGCTGACCTATTTCTTTAAAACAGAAGTTGCATTCTCCGTTGCCGCTTGTTGTCCTCGCATGTATGTCTCTGTTGGTCGTCTCCATGGTAACGTGCTGGATCATGGGGTCAGCTCCGTGAGGTTTGCTCTTCTGCCACCTCCCAGCCGTCGTCTTCTCTCTCTGCAGCTCTCTCCTCCAACCCCCCTCCTCTTCCCCTGCGCTCTGGTGATGAAGCGCTTTTAGATTTGCCCGTTAATAATGCATGTTTCTGATCCCCACTCACGCTTCATTTTTTCATGTTTGTTCCCCCTCTTCTCTCTCAGACACTCCTTCCTCCATCATCCTCGCTCTGCCTCTCCTGCCACAGTTTCCAGACATCTCAGTGCGTTCCTGTCTCCATTCATTATCATCCCACACTCTTGTTGTTTATTTTTCTTTTTCTTTTCCTCTTTTCCCCTCATCTGTGTCTCCTTCCTTCTTGTCTTGCTCCAATTTGTTTCTGAGATGAGATCGATGTGGCTCAGCTCAAATCAGATCAGTCCACCTTGAATTCACTTGATTTTTAGCGTTTCAGACCACTCCGTTAATACGCTTTAAGTTCAATTAGAATGAAACACTGTGTTGATTTAATTCTAAAGGCGCTGATATTGCACATTAAAAAAATAATCATCCCTTCGTTGTGTGTCTGCATCACAGCTTTGGGTTGGGTCATTGGAGTTCCTGGAACAGCAGTCGCTCTTTCAGCCTTCGTCATCTGTTTTTATATCACCCGATAAGTTCAAACAGCTCAACCTTACTTTATTAATGGCCTCTCACATAATCTGCCATCTTTCTCCTCTGAGCTAACTACAGTTTTAATGGCTGCACGTCTGAACGGGCGCCTCCGTTCTTTGTCTGTCACATTTGTTTTGCTAATGTGAGATGAATGGAGGCCCTCTCTGGAGATTATGATAATGCATTCGCCGTCATGAAGGGGAGCTTGCTTGCTGGAGGTGGAGGGGGGTTCACTTTTTGTGTGTGTTGGTGGGTAACCTTTCAATTGCGCGTGTCCCCCGCTGGAGGTAAAAGTAATAAAAATGACAGGAGAGATTTTGGTTATCGATCGGAGGCCTCGGGTTCGGCACTCATTTACTGGGTTCCCTGGAGAGAGACGCTGTGAGACTCTGGATTTCTATGATGAATGAATTGACGTCTGTTGGCTTTGAGGGCGAAATGAGTCCTCCGTCAATTAGATGCTCTTGAGTGCGTTCATCTGCTTTCATTAGATGAGCTCATTTTCTAAATATTATTTTGGTCAACCAACGACTCCAGTACTCCATTAGCAGATTTACTCTCGCTAAAAATGACTGATGTGGCAAAGGTGAAACATTTCAAACAGTGAATGTGGATAGGCAGTATGTGGATGCAGGTTTGCATAAATGCAAGCAGAGCTGCAGGTAGGATTTACCGTAGTAATAGTATAGTTTTTATATTAGAATTTTCATGTCTAGTGGACACTTTGACCCCTATTCTTTGATAGTGGTAGTGAACATCCACAGTTTTAGAACTGTTGGGAGCATACTTTCTCATCTGGGCTATTTTCTTCCTTCTTGTTGCAGGTTAAAACCACCTGCTGAGGACAGACAGGATCTGAGGTTTAAATCCACACTGGTGAGTCAAAGATTGCTTTTGAATCTATTTCCACTGATTGACTGTTATCTTGTTTTTTTTGATAGGTCCAGTGTTGTTATTATCACTCTGAGCCCCAAAAACACAACCAGTCAGTTTTACGGCAAGTCCTAAAAAATATTTTTAAAACTGCCATGTACCATTTATCATGGCTATAAGCTGCATAAACAGAAACAATCATTGGATTTTCCGCTTTCCAACATATTTTACAATTTACAATTTCATTTCGCAGACACTTTTTTCCAAAGAGATGCACATCTGAGAGTAGATATAACACAAACTACTAATCCTTGAACTGCTCATCTGTCATATTGTGATATTTCATCAAAATTGTTTTATTCTATCATTTAAAAATGCCACAAGTAATTCATTTGCTCCAGTCAGATTCAGTAAGAAACAAATCAGTCATAAAGTCATGCATTGCTCAACTGGGATCTAGATGGCTGGGACAAAAAAATCTGACTTTTTTTGGATGGTCTGCAGTCATTACTTTCACAGAGCAGAGGGAAAACAATTTAAAAATGCTCGTAGTAAGATCACCGTGCTTTTCCATTATTAGCAACATCTAATCGAGAAATGTTTTGCATGTTGACTCCAGATTTTTTCTTTTTTTTGTAGAATCCATCAAAAGAAATGCAACTTCTGTGTAGTCGTTTTTCATCATTTTGTTCGTTGCTTTACTGCCAAACACAGTTTAGAATCCACTCTACTTCTATTCATGGCTGTGCTGCTTCCATAGTTGTCTTTAGGACTTTATACTGCAGTGAAAATTGGGCCATCAGTGAGTGAAACTGAGCCAGTAAATATCCAGAAACTGCTTGGGGTTGAGAGGGTTAAACGTTGGTGCTCATTGTAATTGGCTCTGCATATAACCATCACTGTAATTATGTTACGTACAGCATCACAGAAATAGGTCAGCAAGGTCCAGTGACAACAAAAAACTGCTTATACTTTGCTTTTACTCATAATGCCACTGCAGCTGTTTGTTCTGTGCTCTTGTGTACTATATACACACTGATGTTACTGAATGTGTCAGCCGGATGCACCTTCCAACTCTCCAACCTCAAATTCGAGACAGCTTCTGAACTTTGAACACAATTTCTGCTGATGTCATGTCTGCCCTTGTGCATTTTATGTATATATTTTTTCCTCCGCTGCAGTTGTGTTACACTGAGCATCACCTTGTGGGGGGTTTGCTTTGCGCACACAACCCTAGATTTTATACTAAACCTGAGTAATACGTTATATCAGTTTCTGACAGATTGCAGTGTATTTCTGTGTTTGAAAATATCCTCGAAGGACCTTTTCGGTGACTTTTCTAAGCTTTGCAGATGCTGGCTGTACTTCAAAGAAGAAAGGTCAGTTAGCATGGATGAAAAGTGCTGAGTGTTAAAGCGTGAGTCAGAGTCAGGGACTAATTTATACCCTTTGCAGTCGTGGCTGTGCCTTTGTTTGTATCTGCAATGTGCAGTCAATGGGTAGTAAGTTAGCAAACCAAGGACTGTAGCTTTCTGCTTGGTGTACCCTCTGTGTGGCTGTGATTTAGGCTAAACTGAGGTTGTTTTGTGCATGAAAAAGTATATCTGATGGTGAAAAATGACCCATAAGGAAAGTCAAGCCAGTGTGATGCAGAATGCTTTTTAGAGCACAATCAAATGTAATGGGGATGGAATGATTATCAGCCTGACCGATTATTGTGGCCGATATTTGACACTTTTCCAATTATCGATATCGGTATTTCTTTGACCAGTTATTAATAAATTCATTGTCTTGCTTTAGATATCAGATCTCAGAAATGTCTCTCAATCAGAAACTGCAAAAACTGAGCAAGAAACACAAGCCGATGTCACAAACCGAGAAATTACCTACCCTCATAGTGGCTAAGGCTATGCTAATGGCTAGCGGCTAAGTTAGAAGGTAGCCCCAGATTAATCTGAAACAGAGTCTGGAAAACTATAATTATTCTTGCTTTAAGATATGGACTTCAGTGAGCAGTAGAAGTGATAGAACAGTGAAATATTAAGAAACTAGAGAAGACGTAGCTGCAGGAGACAAACTCATAAATCCCACATAAACAGAAGAGAGTGTCCAAATTTAATCATTCCTATTTCTGTTTTACAAACTCAGTTATAGTCGCCCTTGTTAATGAAGAAGCCTAGTTATGGCAAGTTCTCTGACACCACATGCTGTTAAAACATTACATTTAATACATATCGGTTCCAAATATCGGCATCAGCCCTGAATAACCATGAATGTAAACCTGCAAAAGTCCAACATTGATTTTAAAAAAAAGCAACAATGTGAATGCAGTCTGACAGGGTGAGAGGACACTAGGATTTCCCAGCATGTGCTTAAATATGACTGGAAAAACAGGACCCACATGTCCTGGCATCACCTGCTGCCAAACACACATATGAACACAGAGAAGGGCACCGTTTAACACACCAGAAACTGAGGGAATTTTGCAGCTTGAAGCACTAACATACTAGTTTACGTCTGAGAATTGCGCACACGCGAGGTTATCCATCACCGTAATTCCGTTCCATATTATTAAATGCACATAACAAGCCACTATACAGCAGTGCTGCATCCACCTCGTGCACGACCTATAAAGCGTATTTTTCAGCAGGGAGCAGCAGTCTCAGTAAGTAGAGCCGCCGAGTATTACATAACACTTCACTACAATGCGTCCACCTTTCATTACTATCATTGTTACCTGAATAGCCCCCTGAGAGCTCTCCACTATATTGCACTGAGCCTTTTTTTTATTTTTTTTTACACCGAGTCATGATCAGCAGCAGTTTATTTTCGTGAAAAGATGTCACGGCAAAGGTGGTTTGAATTGGCAGGTTGTGGAGATCTGTCCTCTCTCCTCCCCTCTCGATGAGTAATCCTGATGAACAGATGGGTGGAGGAGGGCAAAAAAAAAGAAAAAAAAAGAAGGGCGATGCCAGCTTGTTGCACCACTATAACACCGTCAATCAGTCCCCTCCCCCTCTCACCTCCTGCCCCTGTCCCATCATGCCCTTTTCAGTCCTGTCAACATTTCAGTCTGCTCTGTCTCAATCTTTCCCCTCTTTTTTCATTGTTTTAATTCCGATATTCACCCCTGGCAACCCCCAACCTTGGCCCATCAATCAGTCTGACGATACGACCGCCTGTCTTACCGTCCAGATATGTAGAAAACTTAGCCGTAAAAGGTTTAAGAGTCTTTTCTTGAAGGACAAACATACGAATGCACACAGTAACTCATGTCATAGTAAAGCCTGGAGTCACGTATCAAGGCCACGTGCGTCTATCTGCTCATCAATACTTTTTACCTAGCAGTAGCACCCAGGAATACCAATGAGACTGGGCTCATTTACAAGCCCAGCTGGATTTATGTGTCCACTGTCACATTGTCACACTGTATTAGAACGAGACCAACTATTGATTTTTGGTTCTTTTGTCCGACAAGCGTGTTCTTTGCCTGCTTCATTTCAAACACATTTTTTTTCCCACCTGGGAGCTGCATGCCCTGCAACGGTCTTTCTTAACTGGCTTCTAATAGTACAGTTGATATGGACCAGTGAGCTACAAGCTGTCCGTATCAAAACCAAGTCTTTATATAGAATTTGGTGCAATTCAATCTGGTGTATTCTTTCATTTTTGCTAGACTGACAGTTAAAACGTACCACTACTATACATTTTACACATGGAATTATTTTGATGCCATACTGTAGATAACATGACAGTATTCTGAGCTGCACTGTGAAAGACAACATCATCTTGGAGACAGATTTACTGACTGTCTGGGATCAGCTCTGCCAGCTAAAAATTACGCTCCTGTTGAACTAGTTTTGCCAGACCATTCTCTAAAGCAGACACGGTGCTGTGTAGAATAGTCTGACTGCACCTCATTATTATTTTTGCTAAAGGAGAAAAAGAAAAACACTCTGGTCAGTTTGTTTTTCTTTAAACTAAGCACAATTGTCTTGAGTGATGTGTAGCCATGATGTCCACTTAAAATAGTGTCAGGGGAATTGTTTGGGTAGAAGATTTACCTGCAGGGAGAGGCCATGAAAATGGATAATTTACTGCCTAATTGTCTGTAAAAAAAACAAAACAAAAACCCAATCACTGAGATGCAGATTCGCATGGGACTAGTATTATCACAGGATGCTGAAATTTTTATTTTCAAAATTACAGACACATTTGCACAGGATTAAGACCACAGACATCCTCCTCAATTATTACAAATCACCACTGGTCCCGAGGTAATGCTAATCCCATGTGAATGAGGCTTAAGTGTTATATTGTTGATGTGTTTTAACCTTGTTTACTTTGTACGGTGTCCTTCGGGTGTTTTTAAAGGCATCTGTAAATAAAATGCATTGTTAACTGTTTCCTGTAGAAATGTGACGATCCGGGCAAAAATCACACTCTGGTGTTACACGTCAAGATGTGTTTTTTTCAGGAACAGTGAAAATTCTTCACTCTACCTGTCACAGACAGAAAAACTAAAAAAAGACTCTTATGGATTGAGCCAGCGTGGCCCTCTGCTCTGACTGAACCCACGGCTTTTGATGATATGGTCTTAGACAGGCGAGACATGCACTCACAAACACACACCTACGTCTGCACACACACCTCTAACACCCAACCTAGCCTCTAGCAGCTAACAAACTGGTCCATACGCCTGGCAAAATGTGTGCAATTGTCCAAATATCGCAGCATTATAATTGGATGGCGGCTGAAGCGGATTTTAATGGCAGCTTTCTGTAATGGAGTCACACATGAATGAGTCATTTACTTTAAAGCATTTATCAGTTACAGGTTAATTCTGCAGTGAAACCACAGTTCACAGTGGCTTGTTTTCATATTGGATGTTCAGTCTTTCTATTTTAAATACACAGATTCCTGTTTTCTTTCAAAAACACAACAAACCTTTTTTTTTTTTTTTTGGCGTTTTGTCAAAGTTCGATTTTTGTCACAAAATCAATACTGCAGCTTGTGTTAACAGTTCTTTTGTCAGGCAGTCTAAGGTGTCCTAACCTTTCCTGTTTTCTCACCTTCTAAAGCAGAGGATCACTCTTACATGATTTTGCCTGAAGCTAAGCTGTTCACATTCACTTCATGCAATGACAGGGCTGCTCACGTTCCCTGAATAGGAAAAAGGGGAACAGGAAATGACAATGAGATACTCCTTTTTTGTGTCATGGGTCAGCTATTCATATCAGGGATTTATGGAGAATTCTTTTTAAAATGGGAGAGGGGTCAGGAGATCTTTAGCTTATAGAGGAAGCATGTGTGAAGTGACATGTTTAAACTGTGGAATTGCACAGAATCACAGAAGTAAAGATGCATTTCAGCTTTACTCCTCGTTCATAAATAGGCTTGTCCTATCCAGCTGTTAAATGAAGCTTAAACAGCATCACTACAATACAGTTTTAATTACGGCTGAATGATATGCAAACAAAATCCCACTGAGATTATTTATTATATTATTTATCAGTTATGTTGCAGTTGCCGTATGAGTCTTGCTTTTTTCAGTTTTTCACAGAAAGAGCTATAAAAATGATTATGTGGATTTTGCTGTGATCTGTACCAAACAAGCCCTTATCTGTGGAGAACATAATTTGTAGGAATGGACATCTTTTCACCACAGCCTTTCATTTAAAATGGGATGTTGGTACATTTTACCAGCTCCTATGATTTGGAAACTGCATTTGTCCATGTTGCGATTTTGATATTACTTAAATTAATTGCGCAGTTTTGTATTATGTAGTTTTAATCCTCAGCTAATCAGCATTTTAACAATATTCCTGTCAGGTTAGGATGATGGTTCTATGTTGCGGTCACAAAGCCATTCAAATGGAACATTGATTCAAGGTTGGTCAGTCAGATAGCCAAGATGAACACGTAAAGTTGTCATTTGTATATATTGATACCACAAATTGGGTTCATTTTTAGCCAGAACAAACACAGCTAAGACCATTTGTCACAGCAGCTAGTGTGCTGTGTACATATGATAGATGTTTAAACCATTAAATTCAATGCATACAGTGGTCAATAATGTCACCAAATGATATTTAGGGGCTTTAAGAAACCTCTGGTATCGATTTATTTTTCAATTTATTTATTTACATGATTTATTTCAGACATGCCACAGTGTCAAATGCAAAAAATGAAATAAAATGTTGTCCCTATGCACCAATATTGTCTGAAAGCGAGTAGGATAAAGTTTAGCTCATTAGTCGCTACATGTCCATGCATCTTATGTCTTACTGTTTCGTGTTTGTATTAATCCGTGTACTTTTGTGGCTCTTTAGAAACTCCAAGAACACATTCACTGTTCCACATTAATTTACTGTTCCACATTAATATATTTTTCCAGCAAAATCAGTAGGAATCCTGCAGTGCGCTTGTAAAATTTAGCGAAGAAATTAATCCAACACACACACAAAAAAATGGAACTATAAGCTTTGTCTTTCCTTTGCTGTACTTCTTGGCTTTGGCTAAATGTTCAAAATGGTGAAAATACAATTGCATATAAGACCGTAATTCCAAAACTCCCACACACACTCCCAGTATTAGTGTTATATTTAAATTTAAATCTGCATCATTTATAAATATGCAGATGACTCCATCCCTTGTCTGTAGTGAATCTTGTTTCTTGAACCAAACTGTTTAGAAATGCATTTTCAGATCAATATTGCATGACTTTGAAAACCAGGTCGCGGTGCACCCATGAATATTAGTTTCTGTCACTACAACTGTAGCCAGCGGCGCTGTGGCCACATCTTTGCACTGCCGGTGGTGTCACCTTGTGCCCTAGAACACCCGCTGCCACTTCAGCAGTATCCCAGCGGTAAACAACGAGGAAGGACAATAGCTCCCGTGGGTGAGTGTTAGAGGTGTGGATGGGGGGCAGGCGCATGCTGACCATCAGCACTTCACAAAGCCTGAGAGAAAAGCAGGCGCTGGGGGATTGTGTGGATGCTGCTAGAATAAATGACCCTAAAAAGGGAAGGCCCAGTGTGTGTGTGGACATGCAAAAGAGGCTGAGATAGTTTGTTTTGATTAGACGGCTGTGTGCGATCCGGTTTGGGGGCTGTTGGAGACAAAGGGGCTGCCGGTTCTGTCTTTTCATTGTAAAGAAGTGGTGTTAGTGTAGTGAAAGCTCCCCTTAGATTAAACTTATAGTGTAGCAGACAGCTGCTGATGGAGGAAGTGGTTGAATCATGAGGTCCTGGTTTCAGTTTTTAATGAAGAAACCTGAGTAAAAAACATGTTTACAGCCTATTTCTTACTCATCGAAACACAAGAGTACCACATCACAAGTCTGCAATGTGAATGTGTATTTCAAAACTTGGATCGACAGATATGAGTTTTTCTAGGGCTGGTACCAATGCCGATAAATGATACTCAGGAAAAGCCGATATTTGGAACCGATATCAATTAGATGTAATGTTTTAACAGCATTTGATAGCATCTCAACTGAATATGTAATATAGATATGAGTGATTAAATTAGGACCTTCTCTTTTTTGGTTTATGTTGGATCGACTGAGATTTTTCAGTTTTTCTCCTGCAGTTATGTCTGCAGTTCTCTTAATATTTCACTTTCATTGCCCACTAAAGGTCCATATCTTAAAGTGTTATTGTTTATTATTTTCCAGACCTTGTCCCAGGTTAATGTGTGGCTGCCTTCTAAGGTAGCTTTTAGCCATTAGCGAAGCGTAAGTCACTGTGAGAGAAGCTAAATTCCTGGTTTGTGGCAACGGCTTGTGTTTCTTGTTCAGTTTTTGCAGTTTCTACTTGAGAGATTCTTATGAGATTGTTCATGATAGTCAGCCAGGTCAATAATCAGTGTATCCCGACTATTAAGCATACGGTCTGTCCTGATTCAAAAGGAATCAAATGTATCTGATCCATGGGGGACTGTCTAAACCTTTTCCTGGAAACGACAAACCCATATCCATAACACAAGTTTGACATTACCTCACCCAAGTCATTGTCCTTTTCAACACCTCACCTGTGCATTTTTCAGTGTCGACTATTTGTTTGACTGAAAATACAAGTCATTAAACACCCCACGTAGCTTCACTTTAGCTCTACGGTAAGCGCTTTATTTCCATCTCTTCTTACCTCTCAAGTGGAGAAAAGCGCAACCTCATCCGCCTATTATGTGAAGCATAAATGTGCTTAAGTAAATAATACTTAACTCCGTAAAAACATGAATAGCAGCTCGTCTATTAAGGCGGATTAGCAAGGCAGTGCTACCTGTGGTTTACTGTACAGCATCAAGAACTGAAATCGAGGCCTTTGCCACCAAGAATGGGCATTTTCTCATCTTACAGTGGGCTTTGTTCATCGTAGGCTGGCTGGCGGGAGCAAGTTTGCCAAGAAGGAAAAGAGAAAGAGACATAAGGGCAACGAGGAGCAGAGCAGTCAGCCAGTAAAGTTATCAAATTGACAGATACAGAGACAAAGACAAAGAGGAGGTTCTCACGCAGGGTCAGACCATTGTTTCTGCCTGTAGGTCTAGTACAGGTGTCTGGTATCCTTCGGCACTGCTTTCATTTGTCATTTTTTACTGTCAAGTTAGCTTGATATCTCAGAATATATAGTAGAAAGCATTTAGCAGCTAGCGGGTGAGATATTTCTTCAAGAGACCACAAACTGAGCCGCAAAAAGCATGAATGTAGGATTTATCTCATCATGCTGGCTAGAAACACAACTCCAGTTTGTCATTTAAGCTTAAATGTTTGGTTCAAGGATTATTCATGCTGCTGCCAAGTTTACAAAAGATGTTCTGTCCAGTTTCTGCAGTACAGCTGCATCAAAGGATTATGCTTCTTACATTTAAAAAAAAAAACAGAAAAGGGATTATTCCCTCATAGAATGCCACCACAGTAGCACCTGCTTTTCTCATGATTGCAGGATCAGTTGTGAAAGTACTGCGAGCCAGCGAGGTAAAGTCCTACCCTCAGGCGGTGGCTGCACAAAGGTGGTTGTTAGCTGGTGTAAGAAATGATCTGTGTGTGGTCTGAACTGCTTTTTGTTGGTGCTTCCAGAAGGTTGTCCTCCTTTTTCCTTCCCGCTCTCTTTTCAGAAGCCCAATACTTGGAGCTTGTTCAGCTACTAGATTTATGGGAAATTAGTTGTGATCATGGTTTCAGGGATTTTTAAATTAAAGGAAACCCACTTTGGAATAACAAAATGCAACGTCTGCTTTGTCCCATGTCAGCAATTCTGAACTTAAGAACCCACTAGCACGTTTAAAAGCTTTATCCTTTATTTTCCATTGCTAAAATTACCATGTATCAGAGGCAGAAACTGTAAAAACAAAGAATCTGCAGACAAATCATGTGCGACACAGCTAAGGTTGAAATTATCATATTTCAGCAAATTCTTCTACGTTCCCTTTTTAAAAAATTGCACACAACAAACCATTGGCAGTAACAACAGTCTGTAAAAACAAAAACATTTTGCACTCTTTGGCAGAATTAAGAAGCTATTAGTGACTCAGCTGCAACTAACAATTGGGTGACAAAAATTCGGGGACTTTTCAGTAGAGCTGGTCTGAACTGCAGTCTATGTAAATATGGGAGACAAATATGGAAACAGAGTACAGTGCAATAGAACATCTTTCTTGTTATTGCAATTTGCAACAAAATTGATCCTTCTTTTAATCCACAATACATCAATACAAAGTGTGTAGATAGTGTGTTTGGCAGAGTTCAGTTCTCTTGTTGCTTTGGGGTAGAAGCTGTTTTTCAGTCTGTCTGTGATTTGAAGGACCTGGAGTGTCAATCTGGATAAAGCAAAATCTACAATGAGCAGTAAAATGCAATACAGTATGTGGAGTCACCAGTTTCTTTTGGAAAAATGTTGTACATGTTGAAGAAATTCAGCTTTTGTTTTTTTATGACTTATATTTTTGACCCCTTGACTCCTTCTAGCCATCGTTCTGTTTCCATTGCATTGAAAAATGAGCTCAAATTGTGAGCAAATAAAACATCCGGAAACTATGACATTGGGTTCACATTTAGGCTGCAATCCATTTCCATGTGTTTCTGGGTTCTCTCATGGCACACAGTTCCCACTGTAGAGAACTGGAGACGCTCACATTGTCAGAGATAGTCAATACATGCATCAAACACAGCAGCCACACTGACTGTCTACACAATGGAGAGAAATTTTATCCCTCAACGTAAATATATCTGATACCAATTTAAATCAGAAGACAGACTGCGAGTTTTACTCCGCAAACTGTCACTGTGGTGTCACTTCTGTAGAAATGGTGTACAGATAAGAGTCTAGCTGAAAGCAGTCTGGCTCCGGTTTATTGTCTCAGAAATATCTGTGTCACTGTGATTTGATGTGACTGCTGGATGATTGTGTTTTCCATCCCTCCCTCTTAATTTTCTTCCGGCTTCCCGTTGCCTCCCTCCCTCATCTGTCTCGTCGGGCTGTCGTCCCTCGGTGTGACTGAAGGCTGCGTAGGGACCAACTTAGCACGATGCTGCAGGGTTTGCAAACTGAGAGGCAGCAAAGACTGTTGCGTTCGTGTCAACCGGCTTCGTGTCAGTCTTTTGCTGAGAGATGTCGGCTCAGCTCGTAGCGATTTCTTTTTATGAGGGGGTAATTTCACAGAGCGCAAAGTGGAGTTCAAGGTCTCAGTTGAAGGGACTCAAAAGGCATAATTCACGTGTTTACTTCCAAATACAAAGAGCTGCAGGTTGCTGAAGGTCATGTGTGGCGTACATGTTAATAGGTGCACTGCTCGATTAATTCAGCAACGTACTTGATGTGTAACCTCAACCATGAATTACAGTTTATTTGCCATTGTATATGGCAGTGTGTAGCAGTGTTAATACTTCTGAATGGGGTTGTAAAATAATTGTATGTTCTTGCAAACTTTCACTAATAGGCTTGAAAGGGTGACCGCAAGCAGGCGTCATCAAGTGGATCTGTCAAAATGTCCTTTTAGTACACACATTAGAACATTTCCAGTTGCACAAAGAGGACTGTAAATGTTCTGAATATACTGCATCAGTGACAAATTAGCCACATCGTAGTGCATTATGGATAATTTCAGTAAATTGTTAAGCCCTATGATCAATGTTGCGGTTTGGATTTTGCGATATTATCTGTTAAAATTGATCTTCACTTCCATATTTGCTGTGTAATGGATGTAAAACACGCATTAGAGCTTTTTCCACATGAGATAAAATCAGATATGTGACTGTCACACACAGAGGAAGGAAGGAATGAGTAAAAACGTCGACATGGGAGCTGCAAAATGTCCAAGATGTGGTTATTAAGCCTGGATTTATGTCAGCTGAATGATGCAGTATACACTGATAAATGGGCTGCATAAACGACCCGTGAAAGTTTCAATCTGCTTGAATTGAATAAAATTGAATTACAGCATTAGTTTAAGGATTAGAAAGCCATAAAGTTGCAGCTTTTCCAATTTTCTCATCACTGCTGCATTGTGCTCGTCAGAAGGACAGAAAGTGAATAAAAGAAAGAGGACAAGATAGACTGATCTGATCAAGATGGAAGGGCTGAGCTCTGACCTTTAACCCCTGAGTCACTAAGAAGAGGCAAGAGAAGGATGAGCACTGACCTGCCCACTAGCCAAAGCCATGCTTCCCATCCTCTGCTCAGTCCTCTTTATTAACATTATCATCTTTGTTTTTGTTTGTAGCCTGTGAGAAAATGAGCAACGAGAAATTATTTTTGCCCATTTTAGCCCAAGGAGGAGTGCAAGTCCACGGTATGTGTGTAATTGCAACTTTTTTTTTCCATTTTTTATGCCTTTCTCTGGATAATATTGCTGCCGGAGAAATGTCTTCCACCACACTGCACAGTACAGCCTCATGGCGAAGCGTTTCCTTTTGAAAAATTCACTTAACAGGCTTCGTAAACACATTAACATATTCGACTGAGCGACAAACAGGTATGAAAGAGTGTCGGTTAAAGGTTCGGTTTTACGGCACACGATCATGCAGATCACATGCGCTGATGTATCACCAACATGAGACTCAAAGCAATGAGCCAGTTAACACTCAGTGACATTCGAGCTGTTGGAATATGGAGATGCTGACATTTGGACATAGTAGCTAATTTTATGTGCGTGTGTTTGTGTTCAGGGAGTCATCATTGTTGCCTGCTATGCTATTTTTCTTCTTTAACCCTCTGGCAGAATTCTCTCTGGAGATGTGACCCTGGTTAGACAGAAAAAAGGAAATGCAGGACAAAAACAGATGACATATGGAGAGTTATTCTCATGCTGGAGCTTTTATTTTGGCAGAGTTGACTGCTTTATAAATGAAATATAGAAATATTGTTGTTTTACAGAAATAGCCTAAATTAGTTTCAACCAGAGTTAAATGTGAAGCTTGACACCAGTTGTCTTTCTACTGAATATACAGTGTAGCTTAGCTTAAGCACTGAAAAATAGGGAAAGAGTTTTTGCAGATTGGATAATGAAAAATGGCCGCCTATTCATACGCTAGCGTAATACTTCTGCTAGGTGAAGCTCTCTAACTAAAATGTCATATCTTGTTTTGTTAAGCTGCATAGAAATTCAAGTATAATGGTCTCAATTCTTAACCAGACAGCAAATAAATGTTTTCCACACAATGTGAAAACTTTTACCTTAACTATTTTTATAAACTTTTATTAGCAGGTATGAACAAAGTGAGCACAGTTTGTTTGAATTACTGTAAAGGCAATGACTCTTGTTGTGTAAGGCTGTCGCAATTTGTTAGTATAGTCCTTGACATCATTATATGAACCAACACTGCTTTTTTTTTTTCAAATTCAGTAAAACAAATGTTTTTCTTCAGTTTCACTGTAATTGTTGTGTCATGATGTCAGTCGTTTATGGCTTCATTCATTGGTGACGACAGCAGAGTCCGATTTGATTCAGTGTGAAAGATTAAAGTCTCTGAAAATATGGGAGTACTTCAATTGTCGCTGAACAAAAATGTGTTTCAATACACTGTATAAAATGTAAATGGGATACCACAATGCATTAGCACCTGAACAGAAAAAATCTGTTTGCTTCTCTCCTGCTCTCTGTGCTCGTATATACTGTATTTTGAGACAGCGAAATTCCTATTCAAGCTTCTCTCTTTTATATATTTTCTGCTTCTGTTGTCAGACCATGAATAAATGTAAAATAGTGACTGAAAGCTGCTCATTAAGGCTACATGGTAACCAGCAGTTGCCTCCAGGCTGCTGTTCTGTACCATTAAAATCCAG
Source organism: Acanthochromis polyacanthus (assembly GCF_021347895.1). Taxonomy (NCBI): domain Eukaryota; kingdom Metazoa; phylum Chordata; class Actinopteri; family Pomacentridae; genus Acanthochromis; species Acanthochromis polyacanthus. The sequence goes on along the minus strand of NC_067113.1, from coordinate 45,377,858 downwards.
ATTTTGAACCACAACATTGTTTGACAGACTCACCATATGAGGCAAAATTCTTAGTTCACATTAAAATCAGAGAAAACAAGATGCTTCAGCTGCTTGGTGCTTGTAAATATCCATCATGTCCAAGTTAAACTTTAACATCTAGACTTGACTTCTTCACTTGGTGAGGGGATATGACAGAAATGTGTATTTATTATTTTTTTTGGAATTGTACCAGTGACTGAAGTCTTTTTATTTGTCCAATTATGTTGGAGTTTCCAGTTTTTCTGTACAATTTTTCCCTTTAACACATAAACCTTTGTCTAAAAATTCCCCCTGTGCTGCATTAAACAATGACACAGTTTAGCAAAGCACCATTAAATTGCTTGTTTTGTTTTTTTGGAGGAAAAAGAACCATTTAGATCAATCGAGTGATGAGGAAACTAGTTGAAAGATTAATTAGTGGGAAAATAATAATTAGTGGTAGCTCTGGAATTAGTTGTACTGTTTTTCCACAAATGCAAATACCCTCATTTTTACACACAGTTTTCTGATCTGTGGTATTAAATCTGAAATATTTTGTCACAATCCTCAGCAGCCTAGTTTACTGAGCATACAAATGAATTCCAGGACTTTCAAGTTAACAGATCATTACAGATAAATTATTCAATTTTCAAATGGCTTTCAAATAATTGGTTTGGCTTAGCTTTAAAGCGTTTGCTTCGGTCAAAGGTAACTGATGCAGCATTTGATTTTTACACATCTGTTACCACATTTTTCTCTCAGATTAGGATTTTTTTTTCTCCCTCTGGCTTAAATATTTTTCTTTCTACCCATTTGTACATTCAGTCTCCATTTTCTCATGCCTTCGTTGTTGTCACTCCTTAACTTTTAGACAGAATGGTCCTTATAAGCAGCCTTACGAATGAGTTGTGTCTTTGGGAGTTCAAGCTTAGCTCCATATGGCCGGTATCAGTGTGTGGGAGGCCACTTCTACTGAAGCTGCATGGAACATTACTGTAATTAATGTGAAGATAAGCTATTACATTTGCATCGTCACATTGCCTTTTTTTGTTTTTAACGATGAGATTAGCAGACTTAGCATGCATGGACTGCATCGAATGCATTCACTTGTGCGCCTCTCTGTCTCACTGTTGTCCATCCCCTCAATTAAATAGCAAGAGTAATATCCAATAGGACGTGACAGCCTAATTAGCCGTGTCCTGGGGTCGTATTAGCTCACACTCTCTGCATAGCTCAGCTGGATAAAATCTGACACACTACTTTCTGAGTTCCATACTCTCCCTGTGTCATAAGATGTGCTTTCCGTCCTGCGGAGTCGAGATATAACAGGCCTGAATCCAGCAGCGAGCCGGTTAGATTCACCTTCAGAGTCGCCTCTGAAGACTGAAACCCCCCGCTCATATGTCAATCTGTGCATTAATGTGTGCCGTCTGCGTGCACACACATGGAGACAACACATATGCAGACATGCACAGAAGTTCATGAATAATTAAGATGTCAGGAGCCACTGAGACTCTTACCTGACAGCAGCACACTGCTCCACCTTGACTTTTAACTCCAGTTACTGCCACTTTACGCATACCTTCATTTAATCAGCTCATAGTTGGGAAAACAAGGCTATTTTAACAAGTCATACAGTCCGGTACAGAGAAAAAAATCCACTTCCATCATCCTGCTTTATAGTTTAAAAGAATGTCAGTGGGTCTTTTTAATATATTGTTAGTAGTTTTGGATTTAATAATGGTCTCAGAAATGTCAGAAATGCGTGTTTACCACCACCAGCTAGAGGTGTGTCATTATCCGTGATTCACAGCAGCCAGCAGACTGAATCACAGACAGACTTGCACCAAGTGACATTTGCAGCTACATTAAATGCTGTTTAATATCCTGAAACTGAGCTACTTCTAACTATCTTGCCAGCGAGCTGATGTTAGCTCTACACTTTCCCCTGCTCGATTTTTTTCTTCTGCACTTGCAGGTGCAAATGTGTGCACCTGCTTGTAGTCTGAATTAGAATGAAGGCCTTATGTCACCTCAGCAGTCCCTATGCTGTAGTCTGTGATGTGGTCTCACAGGCTTTTCGGCGCAAATATTTTGTGGAAAATAAACACTTTTGTTATCTAGCAGCAGTTTCTCCTAGGTATCCTTGTGGTATCGCAGGTGTTTGTTTGCCCAGGATGATAGCATCATTGCTTGAGGTGTAATCCACTTTTAAATGTAGTTCATCCACAAATTGTGCCGTGCATTTCCAAAACAAAACTACAAACATGGCCTCACTGCTCTCTTGATGTACAAAGCTGTCCGCTCTATCCAAGCACCGTATCAAGATTTGAATATATTCCATGGTTGGTTTAAATGATCACATCTAAAATGTGCAACTTAAATCTGTTGTGAGCATTTTCACCTATTAGATACACAATTTGAATCTAGTGCAACTTAATACAACCATAAAACTCAACTTTAATGAAGCTGACTTTGTGACAAAGGTGGTAATTCTAGTTTATGGTGGTAGCAGGGCACTAGAATGTATTAAATTTAAGTGTTCCTAATATTTTTCCCTTATCGTAAGTGTTATTGTGTGGACAAAATATGATGCAGAAGGAACCATGCTAGCTGTGACTTCAGTTTTAACTGAACCAAACATGTTATATCTGAAATCGTAAATGCAGTTTGTCGACATCTGTGGAGTAAGTTACCTACTATAATAAACCAAGCACACAGCAGTCTTGGTGGACATGTGCATGATATTTTGTTGGGATGACCAGGGAGGGAGATGGTGATTTTAGCCCGATTTCCCTACATCTTTATCCATGAATCCCAGTTGATGAGTTTAAAACCACACATTGATCGCTATGGATTCAGGTAATCTTCAGCTCTCTTATTGTGGCTTTCCACAAAAATCAATCTACCTCTTCCTCATACCGTCATTTTAGGGAAATCTACATAAGGAGACCGAGCTGTTTTGCAAATTCTGGCATCCAGGGAACACGCATTTGCATGCTAGCAAGCTGTCGGCTGTAGTAGGTACAGTACCTTTCAGTCTAGCACGAGAACCTCTGATGTTAATGCACTCTAGTTTTCATAGTCATAGAAGAAGGAGTCATGCAAAATGTGGCTCCAGGGCATTCGCGAGTGAGGAAAACGGTTCAACAGCCTGATTTCTCAGTTGTATTCTCATAATTCAGTATTTTTAAGACAATTATTTTCTGATATTTATAATGTGTTTAGAAAGATCTCTGAATTTCTTCTTAAAATTCTGTTTGTGCATCACAGGGACACCTGCCTAATCATGAAAATACTTGGGAAAATGCAAATAACTGCTGAAATTACTTGAAGGGTGAGCTGCTGTCTGGCTCCTATTGACAGAATACCTTATTTATGACAGAACACACACTTTTACTAGTATTCCACTAATTTATTGCAAAACTGCAGGGCGCTAGCATGAAAGCAAAGAAGTATAAATCTGCCCCTCTTGGTGTCTGAATCTTTTCTCAAAGGAAAACACAGGATGAGTAATTACAAAGCAGATGTAAGTTAGTGCCAGCTGAGCTTTGAAGTTAAGTCTGTCAAAACCCCCATAATGTGCCAGTTAATTTATGATTATGACAGTGGAGAAGAAGTCTTGCAGACATGTTAAGGATAAACATTGTGTGGAATCATATTTATGTGTGGCTTACAAAGGCTGACATGTTTATGCATAGAAAAGGCATTAGTCAAAAACTGTCTGTATAGGAGCATCTTAATGCCATTGAAGCAGTAAAATATTATTTATCTGCTAATAAATCAAAGCCTACTAATGCACATGTAACCTAAGTTCATGCACACTGCGAGACTGAGGACGTGAAAGGGAAGAACAAACACATAATTCCCTGCTCCCTATGGCGTGCTTTACAAGAACCTATTAATGCCAACATGATTTTGTGTGCTTGTAGCGGCTGTACGCATTAATCTGCATCCCTTTTGTTGTGCGCTACACAACAGCAGCTAGCGCTTGTGGGTCTGCACTCATGTGTAACTTGATCCATATGACACACTGACAGGGGAGGCTTCTCCTCATGTGCATGCATGTGCCAATTCTGTGTGCGGCTCTATCTGCAGCAGAGTTGTCATCATTCCAGCCGAGCGCACTCACATGCCATATGTTTACAGGCATGCACGTGGTCAGTCGGGGCATCTCGGCCGTGCACATGGGCGGTCTGAGTGGATATTTTGTCAGGAGGGCAATGCAATGTGAAGGCAGCTTAAGCCAAATAACTACACAAAAGTGTCTAGTTTCTAGAGCAGAAGCCCCAGCTGATGGATTTTGCTGAGTATTAGTGAGTGCTACACTGATGTAAATGCTAAGCAACTGTGTCTCATTGGGTTCTTCATCACTGGAGAAGGTAAATAACAGAAGAGAGGACAGACAAGTGCAGAATGCTTGAGTTGTTTAAGGATGGGAATTGAGTTTGTTTGGACTTCTCCTGCTGCCAAAGTCATCATGTTGGCAGAACGATGTGCTGTCTGACAGACAATCCACTCACAGCGCCTTACTTAAGATACTCCACTTTGGATGCTGAGCCAAGCCCTGCGACAGACTGGCGACCTTTCCAGGGTGTCCCCTGCCTTCGCCCGAGTCAGCTGGGATAGGCTCCAGCACCCCCCACGACCCTAGTGAGGATAAAGCGGTGTATAGAGAATGGATGGATGAATGATGAGCCATAAGAACGTCAGTTAGCTTCATAAAAAAATGCAACAAAGTAGGATTTCCATTGTAGTTAGACTAAATATTTATGCCCGTATATGTGAAGTTCATTTTTGTAGGATAACCTTGTGTACATTTACAGGCCACTATTTTAGATTCACCTGTTCTACTGCTCATTAACGCAAATATCTGATAAGCCATTCACATGGCAGAAACTCAGTAAACATGGTCGAGATGACCTGCTGAAGTTCAAACAGAGCATCTGAAGTTGTTGGTGCCAGACTATTTCAGAAACTGCTGCTCTATTGGGATTTAAAGGGTTTAAAGAGAATGATCAGAAAAAGAAAATGTCCACTGAATGGCAGTTGTCTGGGCGAAAATGCCTTGTTGATGTCAGAGGAGAATGGGCAGACTGGTTCAAGACGATGGAAAGGCAACAGTAACTAGGCTGGACAGCATAAAAGCATGGATCCATTCTGCTTTGCATCAGCAGTTCAGCCTGGTGGTGTTTTTTTGGAACACTTTCGGCCCCTTGGCACCAATTGGGGATCTCTTAAACTCAACATCGTACCTGAATATTGTTGTTGACCATGTCCATCCATTTATAACCATAGTGACCCATCTTTATGGCTACTATACCTCAGTCGGGTTTCTTGAACATGACAATCGGTTCACTGTACTCAAGTGGCATCCATAGTCACCAGATCATGAGATCAGAGTTTGTTTGTGACATGGTTGAAATTTGTTTTTTCATCTTTTTTTTCCCCTCCTTTGTACAGTGTGGATTCCGACATCTTCACCCTGTTGACCACCCTGACTCTGCTGTTGAACCTGGGGAAAAGGTTTACATCGTGACATCAACACGCCCGAACATGGACAGGAACAGGAAGTGGGTGCCAGGCTTCGAAGCTGTGCTATTGATTCTCCTGAGTCACACGACTGTAGCGCTGGAAGTGCCTCTTGATCGTAAGCATCGTCTTCATCAATGTTACTTTTATGAATATAAAGCATAGTCGTTCACTTGTATGAATTGTGGAAGTCTTTCATGCTCCGTGGATGGAAATTTAATCCAGCTCTTTCACACTCTGGGGTACAATGAAGATGAAAAAATGCTGTAACTAACTGTACTGGGAAGAGAAGAGCTATCTTTTATTTCAGCTCTGCATGTTTCAGCATGTCGTTTCCATAAAATGCAATTACATTTTGAAGGATCTTTTTACTTATTCCACATCCTGAGTGAACTTTTAAAGTCTTCAACTACTTTTCTTGCATTTATTGCACCTGCTTCATAAAACACTAAAAAAAACATTGCAAAGCTAAAAGAGCAGGCTCAATGAAATGCTTAAAAGTATGTGAAAGTGCAACTGTATCACCTGCTGTTTACTCCTTTGCAAAAACTAACACCTTTTCCTCAATATTCTATTACTGTGGTACGACATGTCACGTTGGACAAAAAGCTAAAGTACTGGAAGGATGTAAGTTGGCCCAAAGTGTGGAGTTTTTGCTCTTGAAAATTCTCTTTTGTGTGGTTTTAAGCAACAATGTGCATGCAGTTATTTCAGCACTGTAACTGTATGGAGTGACTTGCTTGGTTTGGATTGGTTTCGTAGATGTTAGAATAGTAAGTGGAGGTGAGAAAGCTGCTGTGTCTGTTTGCAGTGAGTTTTTCGGCTCCAAATGACTTGAAGTGTGGCTTAATGTGAATGCTTGTTGCATGTCGCCTTTATATCTTCTGCTCGCGAAGTGTTATCCAACATATTGTGTTTGTCAGTATGTGTGAACTACGTTTCTGTTTCTCCAGTGCCCCAGCCCCCGACTATAACACTACAATCCCCAAAGGATTACATCTTTGATCCACGGGAGAACATCGTCATCCACTGTGAGGCCAAGGGGAAGCCTCAGCCCAGGTGAGAAAATCACTCTGGAACACTTAATGATTTACAATCAGTGTCCCGTGGTTCAATTATAGCTCCACTTCTGGGGACAACTTAACCTGGAGCAGAGCGGAAATATAAGGCACCCTAGCAACTTTTGTCTTGGAGACTCGGGAGCTTGAGAAACACACCTGGAAGAGTAAATTTACCCAGGATCTGAATAAAATGAGAATTTGCAAAACTCTCGGTGAATTCTAAAAATAAAATAGATTTTTATGGTTAAAAACTCATGAACCCATGAGGACATTTTTGATTTTTCGAACATTTTGGCTATACATTGGGCATAAATTTAATAAATTGTCATTTTTTCACATTTTTTAATAAAAAACACTGACATCATACAGACAAACTGACATTTAAATGTTTACAATCCTGAATATTAAAAAAATATTTGGTCATTATGGTCAGGACTGATCCATCCATTCTCTATACACCATTTTATCCTCACTAGGGTCGCGGGGGGTGCTGGAGCCTATCCCAGCTGACTTGGGTGAAGGCAGGGGACACCCTGGACAGGTCGCCAGTCTGTCGCAGGGCTACATATACAGACAAACAATCACTCTCACATTCACACCTACGGGCAATTTAGAGTCATCAATTAACCTCAGCATATTTTTGGACTGTGGGAGGAAGCCGGAGTACCCGGAGAAAACCCAGTCATGCACAGGGAAAACATGCAAACTCCATGCAGAAAGATCGCAGGCCCAGGCCGGGATGTGAATCAGGGATCTTCTTGCTGCAAGGCAAATGTCCTAACCACTGCCCCACTGTGCAGCCCTGGTCAGGACTGATGTTGATCAAAATAGACAAGTTATTGAAAGTGAAAAATAATATTAATATTTCATGTTTTTCTGGCATTGTTGGACCTCAGAGTAACTTTCTTTTTAAATTGACGCCGAAGGCTTAAAGAAATGAGTTAAACTGCATCCATTACTATTTTCTGTTTCCTTCCTACTGCTCAGTTTGAAAATAAATACTTGTTGTTTTTGTCGATTCCAGCTTTTCATGGACGAGAAATGGGAGCCACTTTGATGTAGAGAAAGACTCTAAAGTCTTAATGAAACCCGGTTCAGGAACTCTGGTCATTGACATCAGCCAGGAGAAGGCCGAAGCCTATGAGGGAACGTACCAGTGCACAGCTCACAACGAGCACGGCACCGCTGTGTCCAATAACATCGTCATCCGACAGTCCAGTGAGACATTTAACTCTCTTCAATTACACTATTTTCAAATAGAAATAAAACAGAGTGCAAGGGCTCCAAATACTACTTAGTACAGTAAAATATGAATGATGCTATGTGTGACTCACAGGGTCCCCCTTATGGTCGAAGGAGAGAAATGAGGCCATCGTGGTACAGAAGGGGGTCTCCCTCGTGCTGCAGTGCCGACCCCCTGCAGGGTTACCTCCTCCTGTCATCTTCTGGATGGATAACAGTGAGTCATGTGCACGTATGCAAAAACTGCACACATACAAGGACATAAGAAAGTCACAAACAGCTGCATTCAGTCACTGTGCACTTATGAAGCCTTTTCACTCTCATATCTGTTTATTTTTAAATAGAATTCATTACATAATTCATTAACCCTATGGAAAAGAAAATATCTTTTTCTTGTAAAACTGAATCAGACAAGCTATATGCATTGATTAATTCTTCGATGTCCCCATCTATCAGATTTTCAGAGGCTGCCGCTGGATAAACGAGTGTCCCAGGCCCTGAACGGAGACTTGTACTTTTCCAATGTTCTCCCAGAAGACACCAGGAGTGACTACATTTGTTACGCTCGCTTCCCCCATACGCAGACCATCCAGCAAAAACAGCCCATTTCAGTCACTGTGCTGGACAGTAAGTGGAGACACAGAAGCTCAAACGAGCAACTATTTCAGTGTTTGTGTTTTTAATCAACAGTTAGCATTTGTGGATCTTGTTTCACTCAGTGTTATTTCCTTATGTTGCTCCTGCAATAGACTTAGCTGAATTTTAGTTGCTTTTCTTCCTCTGTTCCACCTTTTCTTGGCTCTATAGAAAGCTTCTAGCAATATCTGATTTTACAATGGCCATATTTCACTGTCACAATGCTGCACAGGGCTGCAACAAACAAATATTTTCACTTTTAAGTTATCCGCGCCTGATGAACTCATCACTTGTCTGGTCTCTAAAATGTCATATGACATCCATAAATATCTTGTTTCATCCACAACCTGAAAATATTCACATTTTAGCAGCTGGAATCATAGAATTCATTATTTTTTTTCTAGGCAAATTACTCCATCTGATTAATCAGGCTTAACAGTTGGTGATTCGTTTAATAGTTGACTGCTAATTGATTCATCGTTGCAGCTCTACTGCACAGTGTACAGTAGTGCACTCAATCTGTCCACATTAATCTGTATTAAAAATGCATTCCCACAAGCTAATGTATTGGTTAATGTACAGGAAAAAGGGTCATTGTAAAGAAAAGTTGTTCATTTCCTAGTTTTGCATGCTTCTGATTTTCTGTTGTATTCCAGTGGAAACCATAAATGCGACTGTGGCTGCTTTATACAATATCACTGATTTCTATAGTGGTGAGTGCTGCTGGCTTATTCTCCATTCAGACCCTTCAGTGTGAACCCGGCCCTGTTTTTTTACTCCCTAGCATAACTATATCCAACATACATCTTCAACTTAATCCTCTCCTCTAATTATATTAACACATTCTCCCCCAGGTTGCTCCTGTTTCATTCATATGCAAGTTAGAGGTAGAAGGATAGACAGCATCAGACAAACCCGAGACTTTAGTCAATATATAAACTATTATGCATGAAAAATCACCTGTACCCATTAATATAGCTCATATATTACAGCTTAACATGGCCCAAGAAGCCTTTAAGCATGCGAAACTGCAACTCTCCTTGAATGATAGAACTTTATATCATTATCCACGGCGGCCTCGAATGAAAACATCATTATCCTAATACAGTGTTGCTCATCTTCCACCTTGTGAAATCTGATTTTCTGACCTTTCTTGGCAAAGTAATGAGGAAACCCAAACGCTTCCATGAGGAACTTCTGAAGGATGCGCACGTATGAGTGTAGCTGGGGGGTTGTTCTCTGCAAAGAGCCCCAGTGTTGCCATAGCAACAAACAGACGGCTATCTCAACGAGGGAGATTCTTCTTGCTCCCTCGTTCTCTCAGATAATGCTCATGCAGTGTATAGAAAAAAAAGCATCTCGCTTTAATATTGTGCTGGCTCATCATCACTCATTTCCTGTCCCTTCTCTCCACTATAGCAAAAACAACCCAAACTCATCAGCAGTGTTCCATTGTGACCAAAGGTTTACGTACAATTTTAAAGACCCTGTATAGCATGGCAGTCTTGAGTTTGGAATGACACCTATACATCTGAATCTTCAACGATGGAATCTTTGAAGCAGATGTGTTGTCTTCACTACAGGTCTTCATACAGCACTACTAATATTTGATTAGATGTGGGTGGCCCTGCGACAGACTGGCTTTGGCATTTCTTTTGTTGGTGTTTGCGGTCATTGTCTTGTTGGAACACCCAACCTTCTGGCTGAGTATTTTCAGTTTCCCTGAAGAATGTAGAGGTAATCTTCCTTCTTCATTATTCCATTTACTTTGTGTAAAGCACCAGTTCCATTGGCAGCAAAACAGCCCCAGACCCTACACTGCCACCACCTTGCCTGACAAGGGTGTGATTTTCTTGGGGTTGAAGGCTCCATCTCTTGTCCAGACATATTTCTGGACATTGTGGCCAAACAGCTCTATTTTTGTTTCATCTGATCACAGATATTTCCAACAGAAGGCCTTTTCTTTGCCCATGTGATTAACAGCAAGCTTCAGTTAAGCTTTAAGATGCTGCTTCTAGATGAAGCTCTTCCATCTTACATGGCAGCCTGTCAGACCATGGCGATGTAAAACACACTTGACTGACACTTGTTCCAGCAGTTTCTCTTCATTGTAGATCTGCTTTTTGGTGATTCTTGGTTGACTCTTAGCCATCCTGACCAATTGTCTCTCAACAGCAGGTGATAGTCTGTGCTTTGTTCCCGATAGTGGCAGTAACACAACTGAATCTGATTGTGGGATCTCTAGCCGCTTTGAAATGGCTCCAAGTGACTTTCCTGACTTGCTCAAATCAAGGATTTATTTTTTCAGATCTATGCTGAGTTCCTCAGACTTTGCTAGACCTATAGTCAACCTACAAAAGAACCAAAATGCATGATTGTTTTCTTGTGACAAAGACGCATGTGTTTTAGTCATTCAACCATAGAAAAAAAGGAGTTATAGGAGTTACTGGAAACTCCGGACAGTCATATGCATGGTCTTCACAAGTGTATGTAAACTTTTGTTCACAACTATACATTGACCCCTACTCTACCGTTGTCCTTCACAAGAATGTTAATGACTCCCCTGAGGCTACAATTTCACTTCCTAATCTGCTCTTTGGTGACCTTTGTGGCAGCAACATCCATCAGGTCCAGTGTTTTGGCCTGATGCTGATTTATGTCCTTGCGTTTTCAGGCAGCCCAGACGGGGAGCGTCGCCCTGGTTTTATGCTGCCTCTAGGGACCACCAGCACACAGATGGTTCTGAGAGGAGAGACTCTGGAGCTAGAATGCATCGCTGATGGCTTGTAAGTTGACACGTGCCGCAATCAGTTTCGTAATTTGTCTCATTTCAAAGGTCTGTGTTCGCTTTATCAAATGTTACAATGTCACAAACAAGAAACAATGGCTTGAAATTTAAGTTTTTGACTCTGTTTCTGTGATAGGCCCACTCCAGATATCTCCTGGCAGAAGGATGGAGGCGAGTTGCCGAGCAGCAGGACGTCTTTCCACAACTTTAAGAAGACGCTGAAGATTTCTGATGTGAATGAAGCTGATGGTGGCGCTTACCGCTGTACGGCTACAAACAACCTGGGAACCGTGCACCACATCATAAAGGTCACCGTCAATGGTATGTAGACCAACTGGGATATTATATGGTCAATTTGATGGGAGAACTTCACAGCACTTTATTTTTAATTTATTTAAATATTTGAACAACACCCCCCCCCCCCGCGACCCTAATGAGGATAAAGCGGTGTATAGAGAATGGTTGGATGGATGTATATTTGAACAAGCCACTCTAATGGTGCATAGTGGAAAAATATCCTGAGTGTTTTTTTTCTTCTCTGAATTTATCATGAACAAGCAAACATTTATACTGTAGAGACCAATGCAGAAAAACACTCATTAATCTTTAATTAATATAATTACAAAAAAAAAGAATTTTGTGATATCTGGCATTACCTTTATAGAATTTCTAGAAAACTCTTCAACGATTATTTGTCCTTGTACCAATAAAATTTAAGTGCATTAATTGAAATAGGCCAATACAACTAATTAATATTTTAATTAAGTGCAGATTTGTGTCTTGATCCATTATTTGTGCCAAAAAAAGATGTTTTATTATAATCATTACTTTTTCATTAGTACTAGTAATAGTATCAGAATTATTATTATAACCAAATAATTTTGCAAACTGACTTATTTTTTGGAAATATTGTCTTGTGAAAAAATGAATTTGGTTCATAAAATGACCCAAGTAATTTTTATGTTCAGTCGACTAACTGTTATATCTCCAAATTCAGGAAGAGATTAAAGAGATTAAATGTCAAAATAATAATATTTTACAAATCAGCTTAACTGACTTATTTCATCTCGCTGTATCTTCAATCCTGTTCACCATCTCCAGCTGCTCCTTTCTGGGTCAGCGCTCCCAGGAACCTGATCCTCGCTCCGAACGAGACTGGCATCTTGATGTGTCGAGTTAGCGGAGAACCCAAACCACAGATTAGCTGGTTTGTCAATGGAGTTCCCATAGAGAGTGAGTAAAATGAGACCATGCTGTCAAAACCTGAATACAGTACACTTATGCATATTTCTGCATAAAGATCCCAAAAACTTCCTGTGTTGCAACTGAGCTGAAGTATAAATTTCAGTAGTCTAGTAGAACTACAGGAGAGTGGTATATGGAAACGTTTTCAGGGATTTTTACAATGTTTTCTGTCTGTTCCTGTTCTAGATGCTCCAGAAGACCACAGTCGCAAAGTGGACGACGACACTGTGATTCTCAGCAGTGTGCAGTCAGGGTCCAGCGCTGTCTACCAGTGTAATGCGTCCAATGCGTTTGGCTACCTGATGGCTAATGCTTTTGTCAATGTTCTTGGTGAGTTAACACGTTTTTCAGCAGCATGAGGGTTGCCTCACCCTGATGCTGCATAATCTTGTTCAGAAGTTATGTAGAGAACAATCTAGCAGCGCAATTTGGACATTCAGGCCAGTGTGTGATGGAGGATATGAAGCAAGTGGTAATTTAAATGTTGTTTTTCTCCAACAGCTGAACCTCCAAGGGTTCTCACTCCACCTAACAGAGTGTACCAGGTCATCACCAACAACCCTGCTTTACTGCACTGCGCCTCATTTGGCTCACCAATACCAACAATCACATGGTGACGTCTTGGTTTTGACTTTAAAACACCTTTTTAATCACTCATTTTAATCATTCAACACCATTTTTAAAAAGTATGTTACTCTGTATATTTTTAATTCCTAAGAAGTGAAACATTTCCATGTACACTTTTCTGTAAAATGCACTTAAATGCATTTTACTAAGTCTGTCTTGTTTCCTTCTTTTATGCAGGTTCAAAGACAGTCAGATCAGCATCAAGAATGGTGACCCATACGTCATCCGTGAGGATGGTACACTGGAAATCCATGTGGCCCAGCCGCTGAATAGCGGAAAGTACACCTGCATTGCCACCAACAACCTGGGGATCAAAGAGAACCACGTCTTCCTCGAGGTTAAAGGTCAGAATGGACTAATCACGAGTCAGACAATGCTAAAAATGGTTGGTTTCAGCCTAGCCCACCAAACCTGTTGCAAGACTAGCATGTCACCTTTCAGGGTCTAGGATATAGCTTAACCATGTGACCCCAAAAACCTGCTACCAAGTTTGAAAGGCATGTTGTCTTAACCAAAATGAAAAACAATAAAAATAAAAAAAAGACAAATGAAGTGAGACTATATGTCAGAGCTGGAGATTGTAAAATAAAATAAATAAAAGATTTTTTAATACTTTTTTTAAAACTTTGTCACTGAATGAATTGTATGGCTCGCGTCAAAAAGAAATGTGATATTTCCTCTAAATCACTTTATTTTACATGTCGTGTTTAAAATTTGCAAAAATAAACCATTTTTATTAAAGACATTCTGAAAAACACACAAAACGTCCTCTGTAGAGTTGAAAAACTGAAAAACTCAGGGGCTATTCGGCTGAACTGCAGGCTGTGTAGACACAGGGCAGTAAGAGATAAAATATCTATAGCATCCAGTCTTGACAACAACTGTGGGCACTTTAAAAAAATGTTGTACAAGTTGACTCAATCAATCAGTTGACTCAATAGAATTGTACTTTTGGTATTCCGTATCACCAGGGATTTATGCCGTCTTAAAAATAGCTCAGATGATATTTCAGGCCTTTTCAGCTCTTATGTCATCAATTTGCATTATTTATCATTGTCAACTACTTTTATGTCTTTCAGAGCCCACTCGTATCCTGAAGCAGCCTGAGTACAAGGTGGTGCAGAGAGGAATGAGCGCTGTGTTCGAGTGTAAAGTCAAACACGACCCTTCTCTTCATCCCACCATGACCTGGCTCAAAGACAAAGGAGAGCTGCCAGACGATGAGAGGTACCACAGACCCCGAGATAGTTGTAACCAGATTCAGATGTTAAATCTTCACTCTGATGTGATTCAGTAGAAATCATGTCGCTCGGTTATACTTGCAGGTTTGAGGTGGGCACAGACAGTCTGATCATCAAAGACGTGACCGATGAGGACGAGGGAACTTACACTTGCATCATGAACACAACTCTGGATCAGGACTCAGCCAGCGCCATGCTGACTGTTGTCGGTACGTTCACACCTGGATGCATTTAAAATTTTACCGTCTTTTTCAGTGTCCAAATCACACAAAGAGATTCCTGCAACTTTTTCCATGTGACTGTATTAAAAAGCTCTTGTCTCTTTGTCCTGTTTTTCACCTTTGTTCAAACCCTGTTCTAAGGGGTGTACTGTGAAGCAAGTGTGACAGCCAGGCTTTCTGTGCGTTAGCTAGATCAACAAAATCTAAAACCCAGATCAGATTTTGGGTGGTTTGCAACTTTGTTTGTTAACCCAGATTTCCTTCATCAACTTCTGTTTGCATTCCCACAAAACAAGCCACTGTTGCTGCACATGACTCGAGAGAGGAATGCTGCTAGAAAAGCTTTAATTATGTAAGATGTTTATTTTATCATGTGGTGTATGCAACTGTTGCAGCTGTTTATTTCACACATGACAGCTGCATATTAAAGCTTTTAATGAATTCATTAAAACATGATAGCTCTGACACTGTCTCATAATTAGGAAAAAATGAAAATCACTTTAGTTTTTGGCCAAGTCAAGGTAAAAATGAATGCCATTAATTAAATATTAAGTTTACAGCTGACTTGGCAGTGAATCAGGAGCAAGTATAAAACATGTTTGTGCATTTTCTGCATCACTAGCTGAATGCATGGAAGAACCTGGGGCAATGTGATGCACTTTATGGATGTATGGTTCAGAAGGTTTCCATATATGACAATATCCATCAGCTGAGAATCCATATTGCTCATAGAGAATATGGCCAGGAAAAGAACTGATGAAATCCCAGACTCTGAGCAGAACCTCACCCAGAGCAGATTAGCTGTGCGGCTGTAGTTACCATGGTGATGTTGCAGGTTAAATTGAAAACCCCAACTTTAGGCTGAATATTTTTCAATATCTTCTCGTTTTTCAGCTTTCAGATGTGTCCCTATAATCACTGGGATGTTTCTGCTGCTTCTAAAATGTCTGTCACTAACGTTTAAACCTCTTCTTGCACTTTATTCTTGCTACTCGCTATCAGAGGCGACTCCTACTCCGGCAATTGTCTACGGTAAACAAGACATGTCCACAGCGTAGCATGTTGTAGCATCCGCCGTTTCCATTTTCTTCATTTTTCCATTTCTACATCTTGTTCTGTTACATTTTCTACCATTTTTTAAGCTAAGTTTTCTTCCACCGTTCAACACCAGTTTTTTGAAACAAAGCAGCAGTATGGTGCATCCACACAGGTGTTTTCACTTCACCTGGCTGATTAGAGCTCCTCAGGGCGCAGGTGTGGACGGACTGATTGACGTCTCCTTCAGAGGTCTAATCAAGCAGCAGTGGAAACACTTGTGTGGGTGTGCAAATGTTTGGTTTTTGCACAAAATGAGGAATCATTTCAATGCAGCATAAGTTTTCTTCACAAAACACTTTTTTGCAAACTGACTCCGGTGTGTTACTGATTAAAGATGTGTCGTTTCAGATTAACATTCAGATGTGGTGTCTTTACTCATGTAGCACTTTTTGCTTTTGTCATGAAATGTTAAAGGTGAATAAAGTTAAAGTGAGGATATATTGTATATATATATATATATATTGTTATTATTACCGCCCGGCAAAACTACGTTTGCCGGAAGGTATTGTTTTCAGCTGCATGGTCTTGCTTGCTTGCGTGTTTGTAACAATTTGGTTTCCGCGCGATAACTAATAACTACAAATACTGATGTAGCCTCACCATATTTGGTACACAGATGTACCATAATAAGAGACAGGTCAAGTTCGCATTTGGTGACCGTGACCTCATTTTCAAGGTCACAGGGGTCATCTTTGTCGCCGGGCGGTCCAAGTTTGGTAAAACTTCTTGTAATTATTATATATTCTGTATGTTGTTGGTGTAACACGAGAAATTTCCCCTGACATGGGGAGTAATAAAGGATTATCTTATCCTAAATGTCATAAAATGCTTAAGGTTCTGACAACAACATTCAAACTGAAGCTCAAACAGTTCAGTTTGCATCCAAACAAATTACTCTATGCTTTATTTCCTGCATCAGCCATTTTCTTCATATTAAAGATGTAATATCAGAGTCTTTTTTTTCTGCTGAAACAGTAGGAAGGGGTAGCTGACTTTAACAGGAACTTTAAGTTTTTCTGTGGTCCTGAGCTTCTCCATGTGTTCACAGAGAAACCTGACCCTCCGACTGACCTGGAACTGACTGACCAAACAGAGAGGACCGTTCAGCTCACCTGGACCCCAGGAGACGAACACAACAGTCCCACACAGAGTATGAAAGGCAGACTATACCACATTTGTCCACTGTTGATCTTTGAGCTAAAGTCAAAACCGAATCCTCGCTTTCTGAATTTACCAAATTAGAATCAGCAGAAAGCACAGAAGGTTGAGGTACAGTTAGATTTTTGTGGGGCATCAACTGTTATTTTATCATGACCAATGAAAAAAAAGAGGTCTTTTTTTCATCGTGATTCTTTAAAGCCAAGTGAATAAATACTCAAACTCTGAATCTTTCACCTTCCCCAGAGTTTTTGATCCAGTACGAGGATCTGCTCCACGAACCTGGAGTTTGGATCAACCTGACAGAAGTTGCCGGTACCAGCACCACGGCTCAGTTAAACCTCTCTCCATACGTCTACTACTCTTTCAGAGTGCGGGCTCTGAATAATGTCGGCTACAGCGAGCCCAGCCAGCCCTCACGGCAGTACAGAACCAACCCTGCTGGTAAAAAGCCTTGTCATCTTCCGGAAAATACAAAATGCACTGTTCTGTTCATCAGATATTCAGATGACCCTGTAATTCTTCGGTTTTCCCAGCTCCTGATGAAAACCCATCAGATGTTCATGGGGTGGGACTGGAGCCAGGCAACCTGGTCATCTCCTGGACAGTAAGATGGATTTAATCGATTCCTGGGTGCTATCAGCTGACTTTAAATCTAATAATAATACTAAAGTGATTACAGAACATACTGGAAGCCCCATGCTTTTATAAGACACACCCAGGACTTTAAAAGCAGTCATTATTCATTTAATATGAAGAAGTCAGAATATTTCAGTGTTGTTTTTTAGGGGAATAAATAATTCAAATGACTGTCTGTGCAGCCGCTGACAGGATTCCAGTCCAATGGGCCCGGTCTGGAGTACAAAGTGCAGTGGAGACAGAAGGACGTAGAGGAGAACTGGTCATCAAAGAACGTGGCCAATGTTTCTCAGTATGTCGTGTCTGGAACTCCGACCTACGTGCCCTACGAGATCAAAGTCCAGGCTCTGAATGATTACGGCAGCGGACCTGACCCTGAAGTAGTGATTGGGTACTCTGGAGAAGACCGTAAGTGGATTTTATGCTAAACCTACCTCGGTTTCTCCATCATGAATGTGGAAAATGATAAAGGAAGATGAAGCTGAATGCAAATTTTAGGTTACTCAGGCATAAAGTCATACACCTGAGCTTATATTCTCTGATTAACATTTTGGTGTCTTTCTGTTTTTCAGTGCCTTTGTCTGCTCCAGATAGTGTTCGTGTGATGGTTCACAGCAGCACACTGGCAGAAGTGCATTGGGAGCCTGTAGCTTTCCCCTCAGTGCGAGGAAAACTACAGGGATACAAGGTATTATTTGATAGCTGCGTATTAATTCAGCTTTTCTTTGGTTGTTTCTGGTAAGAAAACAACTGCTTTGCCCCTCAAATTAATGCTTGAGTGACGACACTAAAACCAGGTGTGTCGAGCAAATTTGAAAGCATTCTGTAAGATTTTTAAAACCCTGCATGCTTCTTTGGTTTAGCCTTTTCCATCTAAATACTAACTGATGCAGTAAAATCCCCATTCGACCCCTTTGGTTCAACAGCTTTTTACAGAATGAGTGCAAGCATATTCTCTTTATACACAAAGCCCAAAATGATTGGTTCTCTTGATTATCCAATGGGGAGTTGACACACACACAATGCCCACCTCTCAGCAGTTGCAACTAGAAACGATTGCATATAAAGGAAGTGCTTTGCTTCAGTCTGTAAAATGTTGTTGCTGGCTTGAGATTATCAGTTGCCGAGTTCACTGCACATTTATTTCGTATATGTAGCTAAAGTTCTCTTAAAGTACGACTTTGTAGAAAAGCAAGAAAATAAGCTGAGACTCCGCTGAATTCAGTTGCTTACTTTCAAGAAATGTTTGTACATATAATCCCTTCAGTGCAGCTTGGTCCCTACCAACAAACCAAACTGAAATCAAGTGTTTTACCCAAAAATCTCCCCATCAGTCCCTTATTACTGCAGCACCGTGTGATACAAAGTTACAGCAGACTGTATCTGCACTGTTTTCAAACGAATAAAAGCAATGCAAAACTAAATAATAGGGTTTTAGCCTCATTGTAACCATTTGTTGTCATTTAAAAAATCTAAATTTGAGTAAGAAGGCCAGACAGCCTGTCTAGAGACTCCACCCAATGAACACAGTTATGTCACAATATGAAGCAAAGTAAATTGAAAAACAACTATGAAACCAAAAAAGGCTGCAACTTAAAATTCTGTGGAAATGCAAACTGTGTTACTTTGTGCTCTGACATACAGTCATTTGCTGGTTTTCTGTTTGACACTTGCTTCTAGTGAAGTGGTGGCAATGCGTGCTTATTTCAGTCACTATATTTGAGGTCGTGAATATGCAACCTTTAAGCCAGGCTTGAAATAATCTTGTCATATTGACTTGTAGGTGGTATTAACAAGTTTTTCTGACACAGATGCCTCTTTGCTGAGGCATCTGTGTCAGTGTTGGTGAGGGAAAAATGGTTGAACTGCCACAAATCACACTAACACTTGGTGTGTTTCCTCAAGGTATACTACCGTCGCGAGCGTGGCTTACATGAGACAGAAAAGGAAACCAAGGAAGAGGAACAGGTTTTATCTTTCAGTGGGAACCGTAGCGAGGGACGTCTGCCAGGCCTGCAGCCTTACAGCGTCTACAGCGTCTTCGTCAAAGTCCTTAACAGCAAAGGAGAAGGGCCTCCCAGCCCCAGCAAGACTTTTGAGACACCAGAGGGAGGTGTGTATGGCTGCGATTCAGATGCATGTCTTTTGCATCATGTGTATAGAAAACTCTTGCTATAAGACTGGATTTTTTCATTTCATTACAAAATAAAGGGGCTAACAAATATGACCTCGTACACACAACCAAAAATCATAATGCTTGGTAGCCATACTGAGAGTGTTAAACACCCATTTTATGCTTTCTGCATTTTCCCCTTTGCCTTTATGTTTTAGATAGCAGCTTTTCCATGCATGTAAAAGGTCTAAAACTCCAAAAGTTAATACTATTCTTGACTTGTCTGTGACACCTCGTCAGACATACACGATTTTCCTCTTGTTACGTATTTATGTCACGCGTTTGCTGGACCAGCCCGATCTCACGAGGATTCGTGAAACTGTCACGTAAATTTTTGTTTCGGCTTCGTGCGCACTAACACGATTTCGTCATGTTTTTCGTGCCGCTCACCACGAAATGCGCACCAATGTATTTTAAACGGCGGACTTTTCGTGCCACTCAGAACGTATTTCAAAAGAATGTGTATATTATATTTTTAATGTAAAACCGCGGCGAATCCAACGCTATATTTTGCATGACATCGTCCCTAAACATAACCCTAACCATAATCCTAACCATAACCTAACCATAACCTAACCATAAGCCGGTGGTACACTTACCAATTTGCATAGGAATTTCAAGAATGTCCGGCGGCCGGCGGCCGCAAACGCGATCACACAAGCAGTATACGCCGATGGACAGCTTAGATCGTCATGAATCCGCCGGTATAAACCACTTTCAGATGTGATTACCACAGCGAAAAACATTTCGTGGTGAGCGGCACGAAAAACATGACGAAATCATGTTGGTGCGCACGAAACCGAAACTAAAACTTACGTGACAGTTTCACGAATCCCCGTGAGACCGGGTTGGCTGGACACCTACCTGATGGATTATTTGAAAGAAAGAAGCCTCTTCGCAGTCTACCATTATTTCCTCAGTCGAGCCCCTTTTGCCAGAGCTACATCTCTTTATTGAGAGATATGGAATTACTCTACCTCACCTTGTTGCTTCTCGTTATCATTAAATCTGAACAGTCCAAACAAGACAGCCTTTTTGGGGTGTGACCTTAAAGAGACAGGAGTGCAAACAGCGCATTTCACATAAAAAGTTAAAAAGGTGTACTGTTTTTGAACATTAAAGTGCTCAAAAGTATTGTCGTAGATCCTCAAAACAAAATTCAAAACCTGTAAATGTGTATCATGTGGGCTGTTTAATATAATATTGATATGATTGTTGTTTCCACCATTAATATCTATTATACCATGACTGCTACTCAAGCAATGATTGGCACTGCTGTGGTATTTGCTCCAATAACCAGTCAAGCCTCTGAAAATCTCAAGAGGACCTACCCATAGCATTCATAGATCATGTTCCACACCCTAACAAACATATAGCTAGACCGTAGCAGCTGGAACTGTAAGCAACCTTCCATATGAGTTTGAAATCTCATGGAAGCCCTAATAATCAAACAGGTCCATGTCCTGCTCCACATCCACAGATACGATATTTTGAACTCTGAATGTACCACATGGGCCTTTATTCAACAGACTCTGACTCTGGCTCTGGTTGTATTTTCAGTTCCAGAGCAACCTTCTTTTCTGAATGTGGTCAACCATGGTATGGACTCCCTCACTCTGGAATGGGGCCCACCAACCAACAACAATGGTCGCCTCGCTGGATACACACTCGGATACCAACCAGGTAGCTGTAGACTGATGGTGTCGTGAAAAAATGCTGTAATAATTGCATATCATATGGAGAATGATAGAGTTTGTCCAGATTCTCAAGAGGAGAAGCATAAATGTAACAGTATTATAATACTACCACCACCATGCTTGACAGTAGTTGTGGTTTTCTTGGGTTTAGAGGCCTCACCTTCTATCTTTCAAGCATATTTCTTGAACAGAAACTCAGGAAATCCTTTTAATTGGCCAGAATATATCATTTTGTAAGTTTAACCGAGTGATCTTAGCTTTCAATACCGCATATTAAATACTGGCCTGAACTTTCTAAAGACAAAAAGCCCTCTGGGGATGAAACATATCATTTTAGGTGGACCTAAAGTCTTTTCCTTTGACCTCCTTTTCTTGGAATTTCATGCAACTTGTACACAAACATGAAACACAAATGAAGTAATGTAGAATAAACAAATTAAATCATACGAGAGCTCATAACTAGACTACCTGTGTAGTGTAATAGAAATATGCCACATTTGTGCAATTCAAAGGTTTTGTTGCACATTCTTGTTCCCATCTAGAGTACTTTCATCCCATCTTTTCTTTTTCCATCATTGACTGTTTTTTGTCCCTCCAGTCAACTACACTAGTGAACTGGGACCAGTAAAGGTCATGACCTTCCTTGCCAACGAGACCACCGTTACCCTGGGCAACCTGAACGCCAGCATGCTCTACAAGTTTTACCTTAGTGCAAGAACAATCAAGGGTCCCGGCCCCAACATCACACAAGAGGCGTCCACAGCCATGGACACAAGTGAGTCCTATGTACACAAACGTACAGATTTGGCAGCAAATTAAAGGCACGATAAAAAGAAAAGGTCAAAGTCTTATATCAACAGACTCAATAAGGGCGTCACAGGATGTCTATAAAAAAATACAGCCAGGAGGAGGATCGACTGCATTCCTCACTCAAAATCTCACACCTCCTCTTTCTCTTTCTCTTCTCTCTGAAGCTCGTATTCAGCCCACTGTAGAGACGGGCAAAGGTAACCCAAGTTTGCCACTGGAAGTATCTGCATGCTAGTTACATCCTCAGATAATAGAAACCAAAACAACCTCAGCAAAGATGTTACAATAGTCTCACATTTCCCTGCATGCTACTAAGTTTGCAAACTCCTCTTGTGACTAAACAGGATTTAAGTGTGACAGACTTCCATGGCATCCGCAAGCAACCATGCTTGTGTCCTATTCTTCGAGAATAGGCTGTTCTGTATTGTAACACAGTGTAAAATCTAAGGATTTTCAGCTTTAGAAATAACTGCTTGCAGCCTTTTTCTTTTTTGCATTTGCCTCCTTCAAATGAAACTCGTTAAACCCTCCTGCATGATGCTTATGAATGTGTTGGTTCTATTATAGTGCTAACAGATTTTATTTAGCTGCTGATGCTGTAAACTGATGGAGTAGAAATTCAAAGGAACCAACTGTGCATGCTGCAGTGTTGTGATTCAGAGCCACTCCGTTTCATTTATTTGGATCCAACGCTGAACCAGGTGTTTAACTCTGAATCTCAGGATTTGAGAGGTGTTGCAACATGTTTAATCTCTGCTTGCCAGTACTGTGTGTTGTCCGCTGTGGTGTGTATGTGTTGTCTCACTCTTTTCCATGTTCTTTCAGGCCCCACAGAGCCCCCTCACCCAACTTCCCCCATCACTCAGTCTCTGCACTCCCCATTTCACAAGGGTACAAGCACTCCCCATGTCCCTCACTGCCTCCCCAAGTATCTACCATGAACCGAGTGCTGCAAAGATGGTCCACCTCAGCTAATGTTTCACTGTCAAAGTCAAAACAGAGAAACAAAAATGATTAAAGGGCATTTTAGCAGTTGTCTCGACACAGATGAGATACAGTGATGGCAATAAACAAACCATATGGATTTATTTGCACTTGTTTTGTGGACACTCTTAAAGTTCGGACAATATTTCTCTTTCATTTCAATCTTTACTGAGGTGGACGTTTTTGCTGCATTCAGCTGACCTGTTTTTGATATTGTGGCAGATGTTTCTAACTCGTAAAAAACAATACATTGAGGTCTTTTTTTGTAATTTTGTACTTTACGTTGGCTGCTCAAGCAACAGTAATGTGTACATATTTCGTTATGTAATAAAACTTGAAAATATATAGTTTTTTCAGTTACAGTGACCTACTTTTAAGATATTAGAGACTCAGAGGTGACATGATTGAGATGTTTAAACCTGTTCAAAAAGTATAAATACAATACACCTGCAATCTTTTGGAACAAATAGGTAGAACTTGAACCTTCTGGGTCCCAAAATCCACTGGAAGGTATTAAAGACATGCATTTTTTTTATAAAGCACCACAATGACACCATTTAGCAGAGAGAGAAACTGTAAAAACAAAAAGAATTGTTGGATTTGAAACTTTCCTACAGTCTTTCAACTACTCACGCTGGTCCACTGGAACTTAAAAAAATGTGGGTGGAGTTCAGAGGAATTCTTTAATATTTTTTTCTACTTCAGTGTTATTTGCACTTCATGCTTTTGCATGGAATGAACTTACAGAGATGCAGGTCAAACTTCTTCAGTTAACTGTTAGAGATTAAATGAATTCAGATCAACAGATGATACTTTATATAGTTCTAAAGCTGATATGTGAAATGAGTGTTACTTTCTGAAAGTTATTGTGGTATTGTTTGTATTTGTAGAGTCTGGTGGGACAGATGTACAGTATATTCTCTCCCAGAAAGATTTTTGGTTAAATTATCGAGTTGGTTTCCAGGCAGTATTGTTAAGTTCACATATCAAACATGTAATGAAAAGACCTTAGCAACATATATTGCATTGGCATACTGGTAAATTGTCCTGGAAATGTTATGGTGATTGATATGGATAGTGATACTTTAGGTCCATTTTTGAAATGTATTTTTACAGATTAAGGTAATATAATAAATCAAAAGTTCAGGTGACATTGTGAAAGTGGTACCTTCTTTTTAATATTAATACAAGCACATTTTCTTGTCTCTCTTGTGTGCTCAGTGCGTCCTGTAGGCCCTCCGTTTGGTACAGTTAACACATCTGTATCCGAGGACGGTGCAGTGATCAGTTGGGAATACTTTGGACACCATAAGAATGTATATGTGGAATATATAGTAGAAAACAGTAAGGTTTCTCTTCGTTTCTCAAAACATCAGTGCATGCCACGTTTGTCTGTCACTGAGTCGTTCTGATCTGTGTTGGTTTTGTCTCAAGAGATCTTATTCAAATCATTGAAATAACTACTTTTCTCAGCGGTTCCCATGGATCTAATTCCTGTTCATCCACTGCACCAATTCTAGGTAAAGAGGACTGGAAAAAGGAGGCGGTAAATGGTTCACACTCGCATTTGATAAAGGGTTTAAAGCCAGGGATGTCCTATAGGGTGCGTGTGGTAGCAAAAGATGCAGCTGACCCAACGGTCCACAGCACTGATGAAGTGCTGGTTGCAGTGCCAGGTGAGGCAGCATGCCTCAGAATAGATAGTCTTTGTTTATTTTTGCCTGCTTCGTGTTTTTGTCAGATTCATCAGTGGTCTTCAGTCGGTCTACTGCATGTCATTTATAACCACCACTAATAGGTCCATTGTTTAACTCTTTTTGGTCTTTTCTTTTTGGCGTTGTGTCTCCAGTGCCTAAATAATTATTGCATAACAACCCATTTTAAAATCCCATTACAGTTCCTGTGTTCATCTGTGTTGCTCAGCATGAAGAGAACAGCTCCATCGTTTTAGCAGCCTCAGTTTAAATTTTGGAATTACAGATGATTACTCGTTTCTATTTATTTCTCCCCCTTATCTAGCTGTACCCAGCCGGCAGGTAGACATCGCCACCCAGGGCTGGTTTATTGGACTCATGTGTGCCATCGCTCTGCTCATCCTGGTGCTTCTCATAGTGTGCTTCATCAAGAGAAACAAGGGAGGCAAATATCCAGGTAAAGCACACAGTGTCTACAGTATATGCAGTTTGAGTACAAATTGTGAACATAGTTTCCATACACTTAGAAAGATCATGCATATCATGGCAGTTTTGAGTTTTCCAGTAACTCCTATAACTCTTCATTTTCTATGATTGTATCATTGGCACACATGAATCTTTGTCACAAAAAACAACCATGCATTTTGGTTTTCATCCATTTATTCTAGGTCATCTGGAAAAATGATCTGCTGCATCAAAAATATACATACAGCTGCTTTAATGATCAGTTCTGATGAAGCAAACTGTTGTGTTTCTTTAATTTTCTTAGTGGCATGGCCTCTTAACTTCTCTTGAGTGATTACAGTTGACTACAGCTGATGACTCCTAAGACAGTTTAGGAGGTCCTTTTGATACACGCATCATACAAACGCTACAATGGGAGAGTCTAAAGACCTCAGCGAAGATCTGGAAATACAAATTACTGACTTGAACAAGTTGGGTAGTTTGATTGGATCCATTCAACAGTAGCTCCCGATGCCGGAATCATCTGTGCAAACAACCGTTTGTAAATCTAAAGTGAATGGCACAGCTGTGTTATTGCCACGATGACGAAGAAAACACAATCTATCACCTGCTGCTGAGAGACAATTAGTCAGGATGATCAAGAGTCACCAAAAAACCGGTCTGCAATGAATTAGAAGCTGCTGGAACAAGCACCAGCCAAATATGTGGTACATCACCATTGATGGTGGAGCCATGCAAAGAAGGAAGACTGTCTTCCAGAAGTAGTACTTTAAAGCTTGACAGAAGTTTGTTTCTGATCACATGGACAATGATGGGGGCTTTCTGGGAAAAAAGTTTTGTGGTCAGATGAGACAAAAATCAAGCCATCTGGCATCCGTAATGACTAAGATATATTTGGAGGAGAGAAGTTGAAGCTTTTCTCCCCAAGAACATCATTCCAACTGTCAAGCATGGCGGTGGCAGTATCATGCTCTGGGGCTGTTATGCTGTCAGTGGAACTGGTACTTTGCATAAAATTACTGGAATAGAATACCTATACTTTCTGAAATCACCGAGTCATAGGGGTCACTGGAATCTCACGGCTTCTATGAAATACATGATCTTTTAGTGTACCTAAACGTTTGCACACGACTGCATTGACGTGGATGGGTTGAAATTTAAAAGAAAATGCTGTTTCATTGACAGTCAAAGAGAAAGAAGATGCTCACCAAGACCCAGAGATCCAGCCCATGAAGGAGGATGATGGGACATTTGGAGAGTACAGGTGAGCCAGAACAGTCTAACGTATGATCAAGACAGATTTCTCCCCTTATTTCATTCATTGTATCCTGACTTGCCTGTTTGTATGTAGAGCATTTTACCAGGCTGCAGAGATATTCTCCCCACCAGACTCCATTACCAAACACAACACTGAGGCAAGGCAAAAACCAAACTACTATGTAATTCTTAAAATGACCAACTCACCTACAAGCTTTGTATGAGGCAAAATATGTCCATTTTAACAAATTAGCTCATCTCTGGACAAGATGGTTGTGTACTAACTGTTCAAGTGGGGAAAAAACACATGAATAGTTTTTGTTTTTTCGTCGCCTTCATCTTTCTTCTAGATATACATAATATTCTAGAAATATTATTCCCGAATCACGACTTCTCATTAATTTAGACATCAAAATCATTTAGTTGCTATCCTGTACTTTTTTAGCTTTTAATGTGGATTTCATTGTGCTTTAAATGTTTCCATGTGCATGCTTTATTTTGCACAAATGAAATCATTGTGTCTGTGTCTGGAAAAAACAAACACATGAAAAAGTAGACCCTCGTGAATTTGCTTTTCATGTGTCCTTCCATGTTTTTTATCTTTCTGTTTTCGGGGGTTTTAGGTCGATGGAGAGGTAAGACGAGATGCGGTTTAAACCAGCATGCAATTCACGCAACCAATAAAATGCCTTTAAGCTCTTGCTAACTCAAGTGAAAGTAAAGGCAAGAACAAATGCAACTGGTCGACTGTGGCATCGTAGTCATTTCTGTGACTGTGTCAACACCGCAACTACAGTTAGAGCCTCAACACTGAAATTTTACATTCAGTTACAATTGCTTTTACTTACTCTAGATTCCTTTATTTCGTTATTTTGCTTATTAAGTGCATTTAATTTGATTATTTTAGTGAGTTACAGCATTCTGATCTGAAATGTAGAGCTTGCGTAGTATCAAATAGAAAACTGGAGCATAAAAACAGGATATAAGTGGTAACAGTGACTACCTTTGTAAATATAATTGCATTTTGATAATTGCATGGAAGCATATTGACTGAAATCCCTTCAGAAATTGCATTCTAATGCAGGTAAAGGACTGAACAGCACGCATTTGCAGAATCCTCTGTAGCATTGCACCCGGGCTTAAACCACTACAGCACTAACACTATAGATAGCCCTATATATGTAGCTCGGCTCCTCCACTGTACAAGTACAGCCTCATGAGCTATACTGTTTCTGTGCATTAAGAGAACCCTTGAGTTGAATGGAAAAAGTGACTTCTCATGTATGTGTTCTGCAGTGCACTTGAACATTGTGCATATAAAAAAACAATAGAAGGTCATGCTGCTGTGACATTATCAGGATCTACTTGTGCAGTGGAAAAGCCAGACTGCTAATGTTTAAAACGCTTGAGAGCCTGTACTCAGTGTGGGCAGAGAAGTTGTGCAAACCGCATGAGTTATTCCTCCCTGACCTTCCTTTAAAACGTCTTTTACAGTGACACAGAGGACCACAAGCCGCTGAAGGGCAGCCGGACGCCGTCCAACGGGACGGTGCGCCGCGACGAGAGCGACGACAGTCTGGTGGACTACGGGGAGGGCGGGGACGGACAGTTCAACGAGGACGGCTCCTTCATCGGCCAGTACAGCGGCAAGAAAGAGAAAGACACTCACGAAGGCAACGAGAGCTCAGAGGCCCCGTCGCCCGTCAACGCCATGAACTCGTTCGTCTAACGAAGGGGCCTACAGCCCTGGCTGCAACTGTTGCTACGGCCTGCATCCTTGTCACCCTGGCAAATGTGACCATGGAGACTGCCTCCGTGGTGACAGTTGCTAAGGTGACAGTCGTTCTGTGGACGCCTAACTTCTACCCCGTGGTGGCTGTCGCTCTGGTGGCCACGGCTACCCGTCACCAAGACTGCTGACACGTCCTCATCTCCGCTTCCCTGCCAGCCCCCACTCCCCAAAGTCACACTGTGACCTCCCAATGAACACACACTCGATAAGACTAACACCACAACCCCCCCATGACCGCTAAAAGGTGTGAAATGAATGACGCGATGAGGAAAAGGAGAGAGCAAGCAATATAGAAGAGCAGGAGGAATGTACCAGAGAAGGGTCTTACCACTCAGACTGTGTGGCCAAATGTGTGTGTGTGTGTGTGTGTGTGTGTGTGTGTGTGTGTGTGTGTGTGTGTGTGTGTGTGTGTGTGTGTGTGTGTGTGTGTGTTGATGCCATTTGATCTCAAACATACCGAATATCCAAATATATATATTTTAAGAAATTATGGGACATGACCCAAAAGGCAGGCAAATACACACCCCGATCACAAACATCTGCATGGAGTAAATCATGATTCTATTAAGCATCTCACCACACTCGTGTCAGTTGTTGCAGAGGTGTTGAAGCTGTATATGGTGCACCCCTACAAGCAGCCGCCTTTTTTTGTTGTTTTCGGAAAGTGTTAAATGGCGTATGATTATATAGAGGAAAAAAACGGCAGCGGTGTCCTCAACACACCCTGCTGGGAAGTGTGTGACTCAAAGTAGAAGCTAGCTTTTGTTTTATTTTTCTTTTGAGACAGACGGACTGTTTGTACATATGTAATGGAATAAGAAAGAAAGCTATATTTCAAGGTCAGGTTTGTCCATTTGTAGTCATTGGAAAACCTGGCAAGAAAATGCTTTGAACTCAGCGTTTGGTCACTCCGTATCACACCAGCCAGCCAGCCAGCCAGAACTCCCACATTGAATTCCAGTCGGCCTGATTTTTAGCCTCATGTTTTCTCGAGCTCGTGTTTCCGACTTTTTTCCCCAGTCCGTTTCTTTCCTGTGCTTCTTGATCCAGTGTCATCGTCAAGTGCTTCCACCCGGAGTCGTGGCCACTGTTCGAGTCTTTTTGTTTTCAATGATCACGGTATTGTGTCGGAGCTAAACATCATTACCAATAGCATTTCTCTCCTATTCTGCTCTGTACACCGGCAGAAAAATATGTTACACTGAAAGTGCACACTGTAGTTTCTGGATATTTTAGATGTTGACGATCAAGAAAAGGTCTCAGCACGGTTTCTAGTGCCTTTGTAGAGAACGGTGACCTAGATCCACAGAGTTACATCCCTCTTCATACACGAGTTGGTTAAAAAAGAACGCGTTACATAGAAAATACCATCCAACTTAACTCTAGCTGTTAAATATATGCGAGTATTAAACGCTACATTAAACGTTCATGGAAAATAAGCTACAGGATTCAGGCGATGATGAAGAAATTCTTCACAGGGGAACATTTAAACTGTGTTATGAGCTGTGTGGTCACTGAGTTGTAAGTATGAGCAGTCCAGGGACACTATTTTAAAAGTGCATTTTGAATATGACAGATTTGACAGGCGTTATAGTTGCGAGGAATCGTTTCCAGCTGTAGATTGTTCTGGCCTTGTTGACAATCATGCTATTCAGCTACCATTAGCTCACGTGGTACGCAAACCGTGAAAAAAAAAAAAAAAAGCATCTCCCCTGAAGGAAATATGTGGAATAGTGGAAAAAAATGTAAGAAACCTGAGGTCATGATTCATTTCTCTCCTCCTCACCTCGTTTCATCTGGAGGAGGAACCAAACTACTGCCAACCTGCTCACCAGGTAACTGCCAATGGAAGCCAGACGCACCATGTGGGACAGACTCACCGTTACTGGTAGCTCTTAGGAAATTCAAGGGGGTTGGAGAATTGATGCTGAATGTGGAAACAAGTATCCATTTTTGTGAATGAAAAATATTGCTTGTTTCACTGCAAATGGTAAACACACTGGTGACTTTGGTTTATGCATTTAACCTTATATATATGTCGTCTGAGCGCAGCACTCAGTGAGTTTTCTATTACTGTAAATGAATGAAGCTTACGTGTGAATGTTTGGGTGCATGAGTGCGTGTGCGTGTGTGTGCAGCACATGCATGCTACCGTGTTACAGCGTGCGTGATGTAAACTACTGCTTTCTATTTCCATTGACGGTCAATAAATCCAATGTGTGTCAAGCAGTCTGCTCCTGCAGGAGATCCAAGACTACTTCTTTTTTTTTTCTCAGAGAACATTTCCATGTTTTAGGTTTATCATAACTTGCATCAAGTTTTTAGGTTGCAACGTGTCGGCTTTCCACATGTAGATATTTCTGTTGTATTTTGTAAATAATTGGCTTGAACTGAGCGTAGAGGTTGGAGATGAGAGCTTGACCTCAGTCGGCCCCGCTGCATTATGGGTAGGGGGCTGGCAAAAAAACAAACAACAAAAAAATGGCATTGCGTGAGATGAGACTATTTACAGTTTTCACTTTTTCATTTTGGTGTGAAATTTCTTTTCTTTTCTTTTTTAACTCGTCAGGTGAAATTTGCTAAGTCAAACGTTTTAGCCTATCAGGTATCAAAGGAGATTATTTAACTTGTGACTGAGCTCTTGTGACACCTGTATTGTTTCTGTCTTTGACAGTTCATGCACATTTCCTGTATTTTTTATAAAAACACACCCAATTAAACAGGCCGTGTCATTTCAAACACTCCATGCATCTAATTTACGACAACATCTGGTGTCTGAATGCATCACGCTGGAGAACTGCTGTCCTAAACTAGATGTCGCAGGAAAATGACACGTCCTTTTAAGTGTGTGCACTCAAAAAAAAATAACAAAATAAAACTAATTTTGAGCATATGGAACGATGGCCGGCATGGATACATAAGTGGACTGGCAAATTGGAGTGTGAATAGCCTGGAAACAATGTTCTAGTTACTGGTGAACATACAGTAGGATATACAGTATATGATATGATATAATATGACATTCTGGTTAATGTTGAAGCTACACGAGAAGCATGAAAGGCTGTCAAAATTGTTTACTCTACAATATAATATTGCAAAATATTTTGTATTTTAAATGAAGTTTAAAAAACAATGAAATAAATGTTGGTTTCAGGATTTCAAATGGGTTCTGTCTTCTTCTTTCTTTGTGATGCAAAACTGTGTGCATGTGGCTCCACCTAGTGTGTGATTTGTTTTATTTTCCCCAGCTAATAACCCACAGAGATAAACCTCCAAAAGTTAATCCTGGCCAGATTAACGTGCATCTGGTGCATGGGCTGTGTCTCCGTTTTTTGTTTTTTTTTTTTCTTTAAATTATTATTCACATGTACTGGGGCAGCTTTTCTGCATTGTTCTGCCTCTCCAAAAGCAAATCCATCTAAATTTGATGGCTGAATGATGAGATGAACATGACAAAGGCAGGTTTGATTTGGTTCCAAACAGTGTTTGCAATAAAAATTACAATAAGAGTCATTTAAATCAGGGAAAAATGGAGGATTGCAATGCACAATTTATCCTGCATTTTCCACAAAAACAGTCAATTTGTGGATCAAATCATATTCTCTCTCATCTCAGGAAGTCGTGTCTGGGATCTGTCATTAATAATAGATGGATGTGAAGGTCATTTGTGATGCACAGCACATGGTGGCACAAACTAGAGTGGCCTTTTCTAGATTCTGTAGTCCTGTTTATTCAACTTTTCCCGATTTTATTCATTTTGAGGATTTGGGAACATGTTTGTATTTGCTTGTGTTTTATCACTAAAATAAAAGGGACTAAAGTAATCCACTAATGTTTTTACGTTGATTTTTTTTGTTGTTTGATGTGCAGTTTAAAGGCAATCCAACGAGGGAATCCACATGAGGATTTATAAGGTTTTTCAAGGTGCTTTTACGTCCCTGTCTGGGATGTGCAGCAGCAGCATCAGCACCACTCTCCCATCCCTCCCTCCCTGACGGACCAATCAGAGCCTCGTCCTCGCCTCCGCCTGGACGTGCCACTCAGCCTCCGCCATCCAATGGAAAAGTTGGTGTGAACGGGACGCTCCGGCGGGTGGGCTCTGTGGGGACGACGCGGTTCGGGTCCAGGTGAGCCATGAGGAGAGTGTTCTGAGATCCCCCCCCTCATTCTGCCCTCAAAGGTAAGAACGACACCACACCGGAGTGCGCGTTACCGAGCTTTGGCTTTTATGTCTGGACTTGTGTGAGCGTAAAGCCGGGTGTGCGGTTTGAGCGCAGCGTGCAGCTGAAACGGACCGGCACTGGAGTACCGCAATGCAGAGCAGCGAATCACCGGTGCCGCTCAGTCGTCACTGGGGTGAAGTGATGTAAGGGGGTTGCGCAGTTACTTTTAGAGGCTGCTGCGACAAAGTCAGGAGATTAAAATTGTATTTTTAAAAGGCCGGTTTGGCTTCTCACTGTGCAGTTTTCAGTCTAAAGAAAAGTGTCTGTGTGTGCAGGGAGGAGACTCAAGGTGAAAAGTGTCAGATTTGAATGCGTCAAGGGCGCAGGGAGGCTGTGGAGGCATCATGGCATCTGTCTGGTGAAGGATTAAGTGTTGGGCAAGAGGGCAACTCCCTTATTCCTCAAGTGCTGTTTGAAGAATGTGTTCTAGTGTCATTAAAACAATGCAGAAACCATCATATCAAGTCTTAAATGCTGCAAAAACTGTTAGGATACGAATCCAAACGCTGTGTATCCAGCTTCAAAATGATGGAGGTTGTTTCTTTTTGCAAATGGCATGATTTGCAAGAAAAGGAGCTGATATAGTGTGTTTTTTTATTTGCGACGTAAGTGCATTAACAACTTAGGAATGTGCTCTGTCACACTGTGCAGGATTTTCTTCATTCTTTCATTCCCTTGTCTCCTAAACTGCAACCGAAATGTGCAAAATTTATAAGGGTGCACAAACAACTACCTGCCCACATGTCAAAAACATTGACAAAATGGACACAGCACCAGGAAATGAAATCCTCAACATTGGCGTTATGTCTACTGAAGCAAGCCCGAGGTTAAACCACAATCATGATTTTAAAATGTGATTTCTTGCATGTACAAATCCACACAGTTGTTTGGTCAGTCACTAAGACAGTGGGCTTAATACATGTGCTGACCTAAATTTCGCCGCTCTGTCCAAAGAGGATCTGCGATGGGATTATTGCCAAGGGGAACATATGAAAACGGATGAATTGATCAGAGGATAGACTGGCGCAGATCCAGTCTATAAGGCCAAAACCACATATAAAACTCTAAAAGTTGGATTTTTTTAATGATATTTGCATGATTTAAATTTAACCGGTGCAGCTATAGCATCGTCTTGTCTGCTTTTTTGGTGTTTTTACTCCATGTCAAAGCTCCATGGTGGATATACAGCCGTGCATTTGAAAGACATAAGCAGGCGACTGCTGTATAGCATCGTGGTATTAGTGTTGAGTCATCAGGAGTGCCCATGAGGAGTCAGTGCTGCAGTCTCTGCATCTCTGTACTGGGTGGATGCCTCTGCTTGCTCTCTCTCTCTCTCTCTCTGTTTATATTCCTGCCTGGCTGGGATGGATGAGGCTGCTGACTGAGAATAATGGGATGTCTGACAGTTTGTGCAGTCCATCTCACACCCAGAATGACTCTGCAAAGACTATGTTTCTGCTAGCTTGTTGCCAGATGATTGTTGCTGTAGAAAGCTGTGATATTAGCCCTAGCTATTTACCTTAAATGTACCTTTTTCATTATTATAAGTTACCCTGGAGCGCAAACTTAAGCTTCTTTGCATGTGCTCCTTTAGCTTTTTTCAACATTGCATCCCATTTTCTCAGCATTTCCAAGAGAAGACTGCTGTTTTTAATTCCCTCTCCTGATCGCAGCCCAGTGCCCTGTGACACTGTAGGAAGATTATCGGTTGTAGCCTGAGCATTAAGCTGATGTTTTAGGGCGATTTCAGTGCTTTGTGATGCATTCTACGCCAAACGAGTAAATGTATGGACATGCACATCTTCATGGAGAGTACACACCCCAAGAAAGCTCTGGTGGAAGTCATTAACGACTGTATTTTCTGTATGTTTGTGTGCAGCAGCTGTGTTGATTGTTTTTCCTGATAGCTAGCAATTGATGCAGCTGTTCTGTGCAATTTTGGGGCTCTGCTTCACTTTGCAACAACAGATCAAAACAAGACATGACAGAGATGTGTCTTACCAATCTACCAACCAGCATAACAAGATTAGCTATGGAAAATCTGGCTGTGCAAATCCATTTAAGGAGTAGAACAATTGGATTTCTGCTTATTTTGCGTCTCTTATATTGTGCTACCACCAGGAAAAGAAAAAGCAGGAATGGGACTTTTTGTTAAAGAACTTATTTCTGTGCCTCACAGCTCACTATTGGTGTAATTATTGCAGTACAAGGCCAAATGGAAAGACTCTCAATTTGGAGTGGCTACTAACTTGCCCCTGCAAGCCGTAATTGCTGATACAGGGTTCACAGTCCAGTTGGAAGAGATGAAAAAAGAAAGGCAAACCTGCAATAAATCTCACTAAACATATGGCAGAAGGTGTTCCAGTCATATGCGAGCCAGAACTTTTCACATGGTGTGCTTACAATACAGAATTTTGTCCCAACAGAGGAGAGAAGAGATTTGAAAATTAGATAAGAAAATAACTTACAATCTCATTTACACCCAAAAATTCCATGCAGTTTTCCCTCTCAGAACACACACAGCCTCGAGCACGACAACTTACCTCGGTGCCTCAAAGCAGAGTATTTTAATCAGAACAGCAGATACATAAATTCTTAAAATCATATCTCTGCTCAGTACCTAATATGCTGTTCTCTAGATTGTGCGATGCTGTGGTGTGCTTAAAAGGGAAACGCCTTGTGCATTAAAGAAGAGTGGGGAAAATAAACCGGAATCGGGCTTGAATATGGAGAAAACACGTCAGCCAGAAAAGTACAACAATGTAAGGCAGACATGTTGGAGACGATGTGGATCAAAGGATGCTGATCATTTTCACATATTATGTTTACCATTGTCCTGAATGAAGTTCATACTGGATTGGAATCCACAGAACATTAAGTGTGGTATTCAAGGCCCAGATACTCCAGATCTTGAAGGCCTCTCATCTCGGCGACATTTTGGTTTTGGAACACAGGAGGGATACAAAACTGTTGCACCAGCAAGTAAACAAATCATCTAGTCTGCTACTGCATTCATTGGAATACTTGTTCTATGAAGATTTGGAAATATCCAAATTGGAAAAACTGACCTCTTCTTTGAGGATTCAAAAAGAAAAATTCTACCAAATTTGGAGCAAATGGATCAGATTTGTAACCCCAGATTTTTTATAGATCCAGCATTATTTCCAGGTTTCTTATTGATCATGATGGGAAAAACAGAAATCTAAGCTCCACTGGTTCTAATGCATTGTTACATCTTCTGGTGGCCATGTGGTTGGTGATGGACTTTGTACAGCCTCTGTGCTGGGATAGCTTGTGGAACCTGTGTTGATCACTGCTGGCTGAAGACCGAGCTCCAGATCCCACCTGGCTCACATCAGGATGGATTGGCCTGGAGCTCCACAACTGATCTCAACCCTGGTTGTCCCCAACACCCGACCTGTCGGATTGGTCCACAAACGCAACTCCTCTTCCCGCAAGACTCCAGCCATGACCGCACCTGCTATAAATCTACAACCAAACTCTCTGTTAGGTGGCTGGGATTCAATGGCTCTGGTGTCTTTGTGTTCTGTAGCCACTGAGGGGTGGCTATTTGGAACGGAAGCTTCTGTCAGCAGCTGTTAACTTGGTGAGAAGTTAGCTGCATCTTGGTGAAGACTGTAGCTTCTGTTAACAGTTGGCTAATTTGGTGAGAAGCTACTCGTGTCCTGTATGTGTTTGGTAGCCACTGAGGGGTGGTGATTTGATAATGTGTGTTTTGGAGGCACATGTTTTATTTATTAATTATGTGTACTCTGCACTCATTTCTGTTTTTTGTTTGTGGGTGTTGCTACTGTGTTTAGGTTTGGCTAAGGAGTTTAGTTGTTCAGTTTTTCTCTAGTTAGGTTGAGAACTCTGTTAGTCTTTTAGTTTTATTTGGCTCTTTGCTATAGAAATATCTACCAACCCTGCTTTCCTTTGTTTGATCACTTTCATGTTAAATTTGTCTCTTTTCTTTGGCAATAAATTGCTTTGGGCTACACATAGAGATAAACAAGCACACTCACATTCACACCTACAGAAAATTTAGAATCACCAATTAACCTCAGCATATTTTTGGACTGTGGGAGGAAGCCGGAGCACCCGGAGAAAACCCAGTCATGCACAGGGAGAACATGCAAACTCCACACAGAAAGATCCCGGGATCACTTTCACTGCAAATGAATATCGGCTTCAAATATCAGTTATTGGCCTCCTTGACTACTAATAATCGTATTAGTATCGGCCCTCAAGAAAACATATCAGCTGATCTCTAATAGATATATGCCTCTTGTATATCACCTAATGATCTTTTGGGAAACAACTGTGTCATTTCCAATCCAAAAAAACTTGCTGGTTGAATAAAAGTAACTTAAAGTCAAACTTTGCTCTTTGAATAATTCCAGGCTTGACTGTACAACAACAAAAACTGGGAAAAGGTCTAGTATCATTAAATGTGTTGTAAAGTGCTATTTCTAAATACATTTTCAAAAAGAAAGAAACATTAGTTCCCTTTGGAATGATCAATTCCTACTGAAAACACCTAAAATGTAAATGATATGTACATAAAATGTGTGCTATGTGGTGTTTATTAGAATGCAACTGACGGTTTTTGATCATTGTTCTCTTCTACTGCAGTGTTTTTCTATGTTTCCATCTTTATTTACACTCTTGACTCACTGTCGACACTACAACCCACAAACACCCCCTTAGTTAGCCGTCACTCGCCTCACACAAATGTTTTCAACAGAAACAGCCTCCAAGTGCTATATTTGAAGATGGAGCATGCTTAGTTGTTGCACCCAAATTCAATTTCTGTCACATGCTCAGCTTACCTGACTCTAAAATGGCACAGGAGATTTGTGCAGAGATTTCCCCTTGTCCCTCATTTATATCCCATATACATCCCATATACATAACACGAGTTCTACAGTGAAACAGTCTCTCCACCTCTTCCTATCCTGGACTCATCCTGCTTTAAATATCCACATTGCTCTCTAACCTCTCTCTCTCTGATTCTTTCCTTCTGTTTCTCCCATTACATCCCATTTGTCAGAGGAGCTTGAAACGCTGCACTTGCACTCAGCAGTGCTGCGATTTCCTCTTTCAGAAGCGATGTGTAAGCAAGTGTGACGGCACGGCAGGAGCTGTCTAGATGCTGCAGAGCTGCCGTGTGTTTTCTGCGTACAAACACCTTTGGGATTTCAGTGTGCACAGTCGAGGCCCATGTGTTTCTGCAGGTGTCTTTGTGGACGCACTCAGCTCACACTCCTGCATTGTTCTGCTGACTCACTCACATCCTGAATCATTTATATGCAGCGGGGAGGATTCTAGCTGGATCTGCACTGGCTGCTTTTTGGTCTGGATGCAGATGGCGTGCAGTCAGTAGATTGCGTGCTTGAGGTCATGTACGTGTGTTAATTAAACTGCCAGTTGTGTTTAAACAAAATCAACTAAATTTGGTCACCCTGAACGTGTTTCTTTTTGTGTTCTCTCCAGTTCATACCCTGTCCATCAACTTCTTCTTGTTTGCATCCCTCTGTCCATCATGGCTTCCACTGCTTTGCTGCTGCTGGTCCTCTCCTCCTCTTTCTCCCTCACAGGTAAGACAAGGAAATAAGAAAATGTATTACCTGCTTTCTGAAAGTGATACAAATATTGTCGATCATAAGCACACGTTCACTGACGAGGCGATGTTTCTGCTCTCCTAGTGGCCGTCTTGTTCGGTGAGCCCAGAATATTCGGAGGTGAGTTGAGCATCTTGTAATTGCTGTCCAAAAGAAAAACAACAGTTTTCGATGAGGGCGTGACTGTACTGTTTTGTGAAATTTCTCAGAGGATGCTACTGGTTATGGCCCCATATTTGAAGAGGAGCCTGTGGATGTGGTCTACATTGAAGACTCACCCGATGGGAGGATCTCCATGAACTGCAGGGCACGAGCAAACCCACCAGCTTCATACAGGTTACACACAGTTCCAAAGGGAAAGAACAGTGCTACATAACAGAATCCACAAGATTATTTTGTCCACGCAGTATCTACAGTCTGGATATGTGTTGCTGCTAGGTGGCGCCGTGATAACTGGGAAATCAAGCTGATGGAACAGCCAGACGAACACTACAGCCTGGTGGGAGGGAACCTGGTTATTACCAACCCGCTACAGAAAAAACATGCTGGGACGTACATCTGTGTGGCCAAGAATATCTACGGCACCGTCATCAGCAAGGAGGCCAGGGTCAAGTTTGGATGTGAGCATGTGAACCCTGCTGCTGCAGAGAATTTGTAGAAAAAAAGAAGTGAAGTGATGCATCAAGTTTGATCCTCCAGTGTAAAGCTTAATGTGTATATTTCTTTGACAAAAACTTGACAGTGGGTTTGAGAGGCATGTTGTCTTGACAAAATATCATCAAAATTACATTTAGTGGAGCCAGAAACTGTAAAAAAAAAAAAAAAAAAGGAAAGACATGTCAGATATTCAATTTTCTGATCGTCCATGAACTAATCATGTGTGACGTACAGTTCTGTTGGTAAAATAACCAAATCTAAGCTTAAAGTTGTGATTTTTCATCTAAGTCACTTTATTCTACATGTCTCATATTTTTAAAAAAATAGCAAATCAAAGCTTTTGCAGCAAATACAATTGGTAAAAAGCACAAAAAATCTGCAGTTCTTGATGGAACCAGTAAGCTGACCCAGTCATGTCAAAAAGTTTTTTTTTTTATTGAGCTGGGCTGAATTGAAGGCAGTGTCTACACAAAGCACTCAAAGAAATTCAAGTAGCTTTTTTTTAATCGTTTACTGTCCAAAAGGCATTTCTGAGTTCTCTCTACTGCTAGCTATGGTTTAGATGTTTCCATGCAGGATTTTATTTTGTAGAGAACAATGAATCCACGATGGGGAAAAAGCGATAGGAGCAAAAACGACGATGCCTAGAAACTGTTTAGGCCTCGGAGGGTTAAATCCCTAGTTACTGATGCATGTTTTATGTCAAGCTTGCATAAAACATGAGGATATTTACATGGAAACTTTGAACTGCATGTGTAAGTGTAGAACTTGAAGTGCTATGCCCTTTTGTTTTGATTTAATTTTGATTCAGAGGTATTAATAATGAGCTTAACCTCAGTTGCAGGTCTTTTAATGGAATCTGACTGCGATGTAGCTCTCTGCAGCTCTGCTGTATGATATTGAGGCTTATATCAGTCTTCCTTCTTAATTTCTTCTTAATTTTCAGTCTTGACAAATTGCTGGGATATAAAATTAGCTCCTATATCAAACCGCTCTGTGTTGAAAGAAGAAAACACCCACTCTGTTGACTTTTAATGACTAAAGCTGATTCATTTCTTTGAGCTTCCAGTAATGTATGATGAGCAGTGAAGGCTCCACTGTTTTGTGTACTACAGTCATTTATCATTCTGATTTGTCCCTTGATTATATTTCCATCTTCTATGTAGTTATCGGTGAGTTTCCTGATGAGGAAAGAGACCCAGTGTACGTCAAAGAAGGACAAGGGGCAGTTCTGTTGTGTGCGCCTCCGAAAGCCTGGCCACGTATGTGCAGGTCTTCATGTATTTCAAGGCATTAACACTTCAAAATTCTGAAATATGTATGAATATGAGTGCCAAGGCTGCATTATTGCCTAAAATCAGTTTGGCCTGTTTGTTCATTAGAGCCTGAAGTTGGGGTTCAAACTCATTCATGTCCGTCTGTCTTTTCCTTTCCAGAGGAGGTGACCTACCGCTGGATCTACAATGAGTTTCCAGTATTCCTGCACACCGACCGCCGTCGTTTTGTCTCCCAGAAAACGGGGAATCTGTACATCTCCAAAGTGGAGGCTCAGGATGCAGGAAACTACTCCTGCTTCGTTTCTAGTCCCGTCTTAGGGAAGAGCGTCTTCTCCAAGTTCATCCCTCTCATCCCCTCACCTCCTGATGATGGTAAGTCACTGGGCTTCAGCTGAACAAAAAAAAGCTAAAACTTTTTTTATGTGGTGCATTTTTTTTTTTGCCTCAGGTGAAGAGAGAAAGTACCCAGCAGACATCAGGGTGAAGTTTCCAGACACCACTGCCATGCTGGCCTCAAATATTACATTGGAGTGCTTCGCTCTTGGAAAGTAAGTTTCAAATTAGTCGGTGTTTGTTCAATAAGGGTCACATTATACTTCTGCTTTCCTATACAGCAGGAAATTAGTTTATGTGAATGTAGCCATCTAAAAAAAGTAGTGAAAGTTATTGTTTTTAGATATCTGCCAAGTAAACAATTGGTCCTGGAAATACTGTGGTTTGGGGTTGCTTTTCTGCCTCAGGGAAGGGCAGCCTCCAGTCATTGATTTAACATGGATGTCTGCAGTATATCAAAGAGCGCTGCAAGGATAATGTGACACTATCTGTCCAAAAGTTGAACCAGAAATACATTTTTCAACTAGATAATGATCCCGAATACAGAAGGAGTGGCTCAAAAAGACGAAATGGAGAGTTGTGGAATGGTCCAAAAATGTGAATTACATTTAGAACAGGACAATACATGCAAGAAAACTCTCAAAATATCTTGCAAATAAATAATTTAGTGGGACATGGGTGAACAGTGGTGTAAAACCACTAGAGAGTGGCAGTACTGGCAAGAAAAATAACTCTTATTGATATTTTTGTTTAACTAGTGACTGAAAAAATATTTTCTTTTTAGCTGAGTTCAAGTATGTTACCTTTAAAGAGGATCACATGTTTTCTTGTCCAAATATGTCAAAAAAAAGCTAACAGTTTCCATTCTGTGTACTTCCTTTCTCATATGACTGTAAGTGATGGTGAACAAACTACCTTTGTGTCTCCTCAGTCCCATCCCTCATATTGTGTGGAGGAAGGTGGATGCCACAGACCTCCCAGCGAATCACGAAATCAGTGAATCTGGAGCTGTTCTGCATCTGTACAACATTCAGTATGAAGACGTGGGAGGGTATGAGTGTGAAGCCATCAACACCAAAGGAAAGGACTGGCACAAGGCCTGGCTCTATGTGGAGTGTAAGTGACGCTAATGGTGTGCAAATTACATTATGGAGTCTACCCTGCAAAAACACAAAGACTTGTATATCAGCATTGTATATAGTAACATCAAGTAATGATTTTGTGCTTTCAGCTGCTCCAGAGTGGGCAGAAACCATCAACAACACTCAGATCGACATTGGCTCAGAGCACACCATGCGCTGTGTGGCATCAGGGAAACCTTTTCCTTTCATCCGCTGGTACAAAGACGGGTACATGGTAAAGAAAACCTGACTTTTATTACCAACCGTCAAAGTTACAGTTCAGTTTTGCGTGTAGATCTTCCTTGATATTATATTCAAGTGCACATCTGTGTTGCTTTCTAGTATGGAAAAGGTGAGCTGAAGTTTTCCAGTCTCACTTTTGACGACTCAGGGATGTACCAGTGTGTCGCTGAGAACTACTGGGGCATAAAATATGCCAACGCTGAGCTGCGAGTGATCGGTGAGCAACCTCAGAAAACTGTACTCCCGTAGATAGCACAATTAGGCTCCAAGGCTCTCTACTGCTGCATTGTATTGTACAACAGTTGTCAAATACGTAATTATACTTAAATTTGCTCTCCAGCTTGTGCTCCAACATTCGAGTTCAAGCCTGTGAAGAAGCAGCTGCTGGGAGCTAAAGACGGACGTGTGGTGATCGAATGTAAACCCAGAGCGGCTCCGAGACCTCGATTCACCTGGACAAAGGGCAAAGAGCTCCTCTTTAACAATTCACGGTCAGCCCAATTCATTTAATCGTGAAGCAACAACAAAGGACCCATTTTACCCCCGTAGTTACGCTCATCTCCTTAATTTTGCCTTATTTACAATAAAAGTTTAACATAAACAAACACAGTGTATTTTTTTAAATCAGTGCAGCTCTGGAAAACTTACTTATGTCCATTTTTAGCATTTCCATCATGTTCGATGGGAGTCTGGAGATCCTCAATGCCACCAAAAATGATGAAGGCTTTTACAATTGCTTTGCGGAGAATGACAGAGGAAAAGCCAACAGCTCTGGTTATCTCACCATCACAGGTCAGTGTGTGTGCACAAATCTCAATGAGGGGTGTCACATACACCGGTACTGATGATAACTGTGACATTTTCAAAATAAAACACCGATATAATGTTAAACAAATAAAATAAAATCCGATGCTAGCAGTTATTCCAACATGGGAACAATGACTTTCCACATTAATACACGCATATTTTGAGTGTAATTAATTTGCCAAAAGAGACTCAACACAATAAACAGAGAAAGTTAAGATAAATTTTATACGTTTTCAATCAATATCATCATACTTCTTGTGTCTGATACTGCAACAGTGATAAAATTTTGCACTTGTGTAATGATTCCAACTTTATTTGTGATCTTCCCTCTCACCTAGAGGCCACCAGCCTTACAGTTGCACCTGAAGACACTGAGGTTCAGGTTGGTGAAGAGACCATTTTGAGGTGTGCTGCTTCATTTGACCCCATGCTGGACATCACATTCATCTGGGCGATAGACTTCAGAGTCATTGACTTTGATGCTGAGTGGCAACACTACGAACGTGTCATGGTGGGTAGCCGATGCCATGGAATCTTTTTATACTACATCTTCTCAGTGATTGGATATTTTCTTTATCCCTTTTGCTTACGGTGGTTCAGGATGAAGATGGCACTGGTGACTTGAGAATAAAGAACGCCCAGATATGGCACGAAGGTCGCTATACCTGCACAGCTCAGACCGTGGTGGACAACGACACCGCCTACGCTGACCTCAAAGTCGTAGGTCAGTCCCAGCATGCTCCTATG
The DNA here is from genome assembly GCF_021347895.1 of Acanthochromis polyacanthus. Lineage (NCBI taxonomy): Eukaryota > Metazoa > Chordata > Actinopteri > Pomacentridae > Acanthochromis > Acanthochromis polyacanthus. The sequence goes on along the minus strand of NC_067113.1, from coordinate 45,334,466 downwards.
CCTGAGACAGCGACAGATGTCAAGTTTCCTTTTTCACTGTAATTTGATTGAAAACACCTCTCTACGCAATCTCCAGGTGTTCCAGGACCTCCCGGTGTTATCCGGATAGAGGAGATTGGTGACACATGGGTGAAACTGCTGTGGTCTAAAGGATCAGAGCACAACAGCCCCATCCTATACTACACCATTCAGACCAGGCACTACTGGGCTCTGTATGAAGATGACTGGAGAAACGCCAGCACCTGTGAGTCCTACTCATTGCCACCAGGGGGCCAACTCGCACCACAGATAAACTAGAGCAACCTTGTGAAAGAAGAAAGAGCATGTTGTGTGATCTCTTTGAATTTTCATCTTCCTTGGGACCTCTGTATAACTTTGCATCGTCATCAGTTGTACTCCGATTTATAGAAAGATTTAACTCAGTTGTCCTTTCATGTTCTTCAGCTCCAACCTTCCTTGATGGCACTATGGAGCGGGCAGAGGTAACGGATCTATACCCCTGGATGGAATATCAGTTTAGGATCATTGCTACCAATGAGTATGGCTCTGGAGAGGCCAGCATCCCTTCCCTCAAGATTAAAACCTGGGATGCTGGTGAGGACAGAGAAGAGATTTATATTTGTCACTGTGTCATATGGTAGATGTTATTTAAAAGTGCTAATGGTAAACTGTTTTGTGTCCTTTAGCTCCGGTGGTTTCTCCCACTGATGTGGCAGGTTATGGAGGAAGAAATGGCGAGATCGTTATCACATGGACAGTATGTTTCCCCCTTTCAATGTCGCATTCCTAAGTTCCATGTATTTCACAGTTGACATGAATCTCTTTCTGCTTGCTCAGCCTGTGCAGCCGTGGTATTTCTATGGCAAGAAGTTTGGCTACATCGTGGCATTCAAGCCCCATGACGCCTACGACTGGTGGTACGAAACCATCTCAGACCCCGAGACGAGACGATACGTCCACAGAGACTCGTACTTCATTCCCACTGATGAGGACTTCCAGGTGCGAGAGTTTCAGGTGAAGATCAAGTGTTTTAATTTGAAAGGAGACGGACCCTACAGCTACACCAAGGTCATCTACTACCCACGAGATGGTGAGGATTTGGTTCAACTTTTCAACTTTACCTTCAACCATATTGGGGTCCCTGTTTAGAGTAGCTGCACTCGAGTAATTTTTTTCTCGTCTTTCTTTAATGTCTTCTCCAGTACCGACAGAATCTCCGACAGACGTCTATGCTCGGCCGGTTTCATCCACTGAAGCTCTGGTGTGGTGGCTGCCGGTGGTCGACACTGGAACAGGCCTGCAGCAGTACATTGAGGGATACCAGGTACAAAACCACAGACACAACAACTGGCATATTCTAGCTGAAAAACCCAACACATGCTATATAAACAGTATCCTTTCTGTAGGTTTAAAGCTGAGGTAGATATCTTTTTTGTGTCGTTTGGTAGCAAAAAATCTGCAATAACATTTTAGCATGTGGTAATTCTAGTGGTCTGAGAAGAACCTAGACTTCAGCCCGTCCTTTTGGCTCAGTTTTAGGCTGTAGAAAATCTTTTCCAGGACGGGAGGCTTTTGTTAATCACAGGTCTTTTCACCCAGATTAGGTGAGATAGTGTGTAAAGACCAATAAAGTCAGCAGCAAGACTAGGACACTGTGGCGTACTAAGGTAGATTATTGTTGCACATTTGAATTGAAAATTGGAAAACAGTCAAAAATGAATTTTTTCCAGATTTCTGCCTACTGTAGCTGTATGCATAAACTGTTACACATAGGTTTGTTCAATCTTGATTGACAATTTGTACATTCCGGACTAGTACCATACTCATGTGGCTACTCAAACTATAAAAAAGTGTCTGGAACCAGGAGTGGATTTTTCAACAAGATAGTGATCCTTAGCACCCAAGCCTTTACCAAGCATTTCATCTTTTGAGTCTGCTAATTTACATAAAGCCGAGATGCAATGATTCGATTTAAGGCACATGTAGACTGTCTGTCAAATTAGTTGGGCTACATCTGATGTGCAAGTAAGTAAAGTATTGCCACTGAAAGATACGTCGATATTACAAGATAATGGGAGGTATGACACAATATATTATCTACCATCTGTTCAAAAGTCCCAGGGCTGCACAGTGGGTAGTGGTTAGTACGTTCGCCTTGCAGCAAGAAGATCCCCGGTTCAAATCCCTGGGATCTTTCTGCATGGAGTTTGCATGTTCTCCCTGTGCATGTGTGGGTTTTCTCCGGGCACTCCGGCTTCCTCCCACGGTCCAAAAATATGCTGAGGTTAATTGATAACTCTAAATTGTCTGTAGGTGTGAATGTGAGTTTGATTGTTTGTCTGTATATGTAGCCCTGTGACAGACTGGCGACCTGTCCAGGGTGTCCCCTACCTTCGCCCGAGTCAGCTGGGATAGGCTCTAGCACCCCCCGCGACCCTAGTGAGGATAAAGCGGTGTATAGGGAATGGATGGATGGATGTTCAAAAGTCTACAAGAGTTCAAGAAAATGATCCAAAAAAAAAGCCTTTTGTTTCTTGCTTTCCAGGTCAAATACTGGAGAAAGTATGATGATCCAGAGCCAGGAGCCAATCGTATCTTTGTTCCAGCTACAGTCAATCAAACCCGGCTGGAGAACATGCTGCCAGACTCACACTACCTCATTGAGGTCCGTGCCTTCAACGGAGCAGGCCTTGGACCTCCGGGTGAACACTGTGAGATGTTCACAAAGAGACCACGTAAGACAGACGATCGCAATCTAACGCTAGCACAATGAGATGTGTAATATTATGCAAATTTACATGTGGGCTGATTCAATGATTTCTTTACAGCACCACCAGATCCTCCCAGGATGTGGCGCTACATCAGCTGGACAGGAAAGTGGTTGTATGTGTGGTGGGATCACATCTCGTACGACATCTTTGGCAATATTTCTTTCCCCCTCTACTACAAGGTACATGCAAGCTTTATAAAGCGAGAATCAACCAAATTTCAAGGGTTAATCAGGGGAATATTGAAAATAATCCATGGTTTGTGTCTCCTAGGTCATGTTCAGAAAGACGGGCTACATCTACGGGAAGGTCTACATCACCGGTTGGCACTTCATGGACTTCCCCATGCCTCAGGTTGGAGACTATGAGCTGATGGTTCGCGGCCGCTATGAAGGAGGAGATGGTCCAGTCAGGAAGATCAGGATTCAGGGTGAGGCTAAAGCAAATTATTGATTATTGTAAGATTTTTCTCCTTTTATGCACTTTACTCATGTTGTTTTTCCCCCTCAGGTAAAGCATCGATGATCACACCCACTTTAAGCCTTGTGTCATTGGTGCTGCTGGCGCTGTGCATTATGGGATTGGAGATTTAATTCTGCCACAAGTGTATATAATAGACTCTGGGAGGCAAATACGTGGACTTAATAGCAGATCCAGTCATCAAACGGTCTTTACACTGATAGTCACAGGTTAAGATCCTACATCATGCATCTCATTTATTCTGATGTAACACCACACTGGAAGCTGTTGTTTCTCAAATATGAAGTGGAAACTTTTTATATATCACTTACTGCATTAGAAGAACAGCAAGGATACATGCGGTAAAATATCATATTTGAGTAGATCCAAAATATCTGTGATGAATTCAGACGTTTTATTCAACTTAGCCCAAAATACATGAAGACAGATGGTGATTGTTGGCTGATAATACTGCACCTAATTCTTTCCGCACACTGTTCAGATGGAAATAAATACACATAGGAAAGTCTTTTAAGTTGCGTTTGTCAAACAGCTCTGTCACTGCAATGCAATATGCCCTGTGCTACTTCCATCTTTTATTTGCATCTTTTTTTAAAGTGTTATTTGTAGCAAACACTAGCTGTCACTCTCAGATGGTCGAACCAGTGAATATTATATAAAGACTGTAATAAGCAATGTATTTTGTTTGGAGCAAGAAAATGCATTTTATGAAGATATAATGCCAAAAATCTGTCATTTTTTAAAATTTAAATAAGGTTATTTTGCAATCATTGGGCCACTGTTGTAGACTGTAAAAGGTTATTTTATATTTCCCAAAATGTGTTTGGTCAATATTTATTCAAGGGTGCTTTTTATTTTGAATATTTTACACTTGAATCAAAATAGAGAATATTAAAAATCGGTTCAACAAGGGAAATTATGTCACTTTGGCATTTTCCCTGGACACCGATGATGATTTTTGACTGTGAATGGTTATATTTGAATGAACTGTGAGGTCTGGGTTGGACAGAAACTACTGTATATCACATGTATCTGTATGCTACTTTCCTTTATGTCAAGCTGCAATACCATAAAACTAAATACAACAATAGAAAACCATGTTTTTATGGAATTCTTTACTGCCTTCTTAATCTCATGTTAATCATTTTAAATTGGAAAAATATAATGTTCAAGCCCATCTCTGACAATAGAAAAAAAATACGGTTTGTACAAATCAATACAGTTAGACTCGTTATGATTTAGAATTCATCAGTTCCCAATTATAGTGTACAAGATTGAAGAATCCAATTTTTTTTCACACATTATGTACAATGAATTTTAAAATAACAATCATCACAGACTGCTTTAGGTGTAAAGACTGCAATTTGACTGAAAGTGAACTTTTTTGTAGTTCATTCAGTTAATTCATTGCAATGCATTTTAACGTGACAATATCGTCCATGTTAAAGAAACACCAAAATATAGAATATACAAGGAACAGTAACAAAAGCATAAATAGAGCGCTATTTTTATAGCTTAACATTAATAATTAAAGATTTTGGAAGGAAAAAATGTTTTAAATGCATCATTAATAACAGAGTTTTGCCCAAGCATTGCTGTTGACTCTGAGATTTCAATGTAACATTTGCTAAACAATGAATGTGAGGTTATATTGTCCATTTTTGTGACATTTCAAAGCCCACAACTCTGCAACGTGATGTGTGATTTCAGTCAACAGATGGCAGTACGTCCACGTGCCTTTAACCAGCGTTTCCATCACTCCAATCTCACAATCATGATCTTGTTTTAAACCTATTTGCATACTCGGTTTATCTATACCAGAAAGTTGCTCATCAAAAATACCTTTTCTCATTCTTTAATCATCTTTCCTGGCATTTCACCAGTGTCACATCATATTATTCACATGTATCATCAGGGGTTTTTTGTCCCACCAGCTACTGCAGCATTGCTTTCCTCATCCTAAACCCATTGAAAAGAGCATTTCCACAACATCTTCTGATGCTGTTACAGAGAAAAAGGAGGCTTGTTTGTATATCTCCATGCTTTTACACATCCTTTAAATGTGTCAAACTCAAGGCCCGCGGGCCATAACCGGCCCGTAATACAATTATATCCGGCCCGCGAGATCATTTTACATTGATTTATTATTGTTGTTATTAATGGCCCGACGATATGAAGCGCTGATAACACGGAAACTACAGATCCCATAATGCAGCGCAACCGCTGCCTTGCCGAATGACAGGTTAGCTGGAAACATTTCCGCGTCATTTAAGTCAAGCGTCTATATTGTCTGCAACCCTGCTGTAACGTCAAAGCTAGCCCTTAACAATAGCGACAAGAAAAGTTGATTCTGAAAACAGAGCCTTTCAAAGCAATCTGAAGTTGAGTATATGTATGTTGACATTGCCGGTAAAGCCATGTGTCTTATTTGTGGAGCTAATGTGGCTGTAATTAAGGAATTTAATCTAAGATGGCACTTTGAGACAAAACATCAGGACAGGCTGAAAAACCTGCATGCAGACCAGAAGCTACAGAAAGTAGAAGAGTTAAAAAAGAATCTGACATCTCAGCAGACATTTTTCACCAGAGCGAAAACACAAAGTGAAGCTGCTGTGAAAGCAAGCTTTATTGTGGCAGAAGAGATAGCCAAATCAGGCCATTTACCAAGGGAGAGTTTCTGAAGAACTGTATGCTGAAGGTGTCCACACAAAAAGCAGATGTTGGGAAATGTAAGCCTGAGTAGAAATACAGTTGCTGATCGGGTTTGTCAGATGACCACTGATTTAAGAACACGGTTGACCAAAAGAAGCAAAGAGTTTACTGCATACTCTTGCTGTTGATGAAAGGACTGACATGATGGACACTGCACAGCTAGCCGTCTTCATCCATGGAGTGGACTCCGATTTGAGCGTTACAGAGGAAACATTGGACATTAAATCGATGCACGGGACAACGACAGGAAAAGACAATTTTGAAAACGTATGTCCAAGTATAACCGACATGAAACTTCCCTGGGACAAACTTGTTGGACTTACAACAGATGGGGCACCGGTGATGTGCGGTGAAAAAGTGGGGAGGATGTGAGTAAAGATGCAGGAGGAGAAGTGTACTGGTGAGTAGACAGCATATCACTGCATCACCCATCAGGAAACACTGTGTGGTAAAGAGTTAAAAATGGAACATTTAATGAGCACTGTAATGCAAACCGTAAACTTTATCCGAGCTAAAGGTTTGAACCACTGGCAATTTCAGTCTTTATTTGTGAGAAATAGATTCAGAAGATTAAATTCCTAGCTTGCATACACACCAAGCACACAGGTTTGTCATTCACCTCAGTGAACGAATAGGAAGTGGTCCATTTGTCTTGACTTGACTGTATGTTCACTTTTTTCTTTGTTGACAAAGACGTCTTGCTGATGAGCGTGTCAGGGCCAGCATAAAAGCAGGTAAAACCCCAATAGACAAAACCCCACCTACAGACCCGGGTTCCGAATTGCTGCCACCTGCCGCGGGTGCCGAGTCACGCCGTCCGCTCTGAGTGAGACAGAGCGCCCCTCGCAGACAATGTGGGGGCTGCAGTTTGGTCAAACAAAGGCAGTGGTAATGTAGGTCATAATTTTTTGAATATTTTTTGACATTGCAGATGTATTCCACAGGCCGGGTCGGACCCCCTGGCGGTCCGGTACCGGTCCGCGGACCGTACGTGTGTCCCCTCTGCACACAGGTTGAGAAGATTACTTGTAATGTGCACACAGTATACATTACAAGTGGACTAAAATGAGTTTGACACCCCTGCTTTGAAGTATGCCTGTTTGTATACAGTACAGTCCTCTCTGTTATCTCTCCTGTTTACACCTCCATTACCAGTTTTTCTCCCATTTTACCTCCTTCCCTTCAAACAAATTACACAGACACAGAAAATCCCATGTGAGGCTGAAATCAATGCTGCCGTCATTTACAAACAATCACAGCAGAAGCACAAAGGTGAGTTTTCCGTGGCAGGAGAGTGAGTCTTCCTCCAGAGAAGGATATTGAAAAGCCTGTTGTTGCGATACAAGGATCCTTCTGCTTTTATTAACATGCTTTGTGTGGCTCTACCCTGGACAATGAACAGAAACATTTATTTGACATGAAACTCACACATTGTGATGTGATTTCTGTAGTCTGTCAGTCGGATTCAGTGAAATCTGACTGAATTTCTGCACTTAGAGTCAGTAGAATGTGACTGTGAGCATGCAAAAGATGAAATACTGCTAATGTTCCTTCATCACTGTGGGGGTTTGTCTGGTTTTGCTTGATAGGTCTCTCTCATATTGTGCTAATATATGTGCAGGAAGCGCTGCAATCCCCTGGCTCATTACTGTAAATAAGAAAGGTGGCGTGGGCCAACTCACCTGATGAAGGATGCAGATGCAAACTAAACTTCAGCTCTGGCTGTGATGTCAACATGCAGGCAAACTCACTGTCGTCTTTTAAATCTATTAAAACTCACTTTTATCACATGAATTTTCCTTATGTGACGGTTTCTTTTGTAACCTTTCTATCTTGTCTGTGTGGCATGTTTGGGATTTATTTGAATCAGCTTTAATTTTTGTCTAATTTGGAGTTTTCTGGCTGTTTTTGAAAGGTGCAGTGCAAATGAAGTCATCATTGTATTATTATTGACATAAATATGGTAGGCTTTTCAGGGAATTCATCTACACATCAGATTTTGTGACTGTTACTCATGATCGAGGTCATTTTAATCCTAAGTGGTCCCCTGAAGCACTTAGGATTACTCATACAAGGGTTAATAGCACACCACTGGAGCAGCAGACGACATCTTACAATTCGGGGTTTTTATGGAATATGTATCGAGAAAGCTCGAAAGGGAAGGAGGAATGAGTCGGTCACAACCAGCAATGTAAAGGAATTGAATGATAAATACATTTACTTAAGTGCTATGTACAGCTTTGATGTATGAGTTTGTAACCTGGCTATTTTCATTTACACTACTTTCAGAGGGAATATTGGTCTTTCTCTTTTGCTACTTTACAGATAGCACATTTTTAAAAGCACAATTGATGAAATTTGATGGAATTTTATTGATTAAACTGTTCAACATAGATAAAACAGTTAATATAAGATACACTTTGAAATACTGCTTAATTTGTCCCTAGTTATAAATCACTGATGAAACAGATATAAAGGCAGCATGTAATATTTTATTCAGTTGCAGCCACTCATTACAATGTAGGGGAATACGTGTTTTTTTGCAACAACATGCTATCTTGACAACAAAAAAGGTCATGAAACAACCAAATATGGACTAGAAATGTACATTAGAAGTGATAATGGGGAGAGGTGTCACAAACCAGAAATCACTAGTCAGTAACGAGTCGCACATCTGTGACTAACAGAGTTAATGAGAATGTTGAACCTGCTTGTTGAATGTCGTCTCACTTTTCCAGAAGGGTTCAGTGAAGTTGGTGTGGATTTTTGGGTAGAAATCAGTTCACATTGTTAGACACTGTTGTACTTGTCTGAAACAATTTCTTTGACAACAAATGGTGGAGTTGTGTACATTTGAGTGTCTGACTACGACCCTGACTGACACACCAGAATCTATCATGTGGCATCATGTAGTAGATCAAAGCTACATTTTGAGGTGGTCTGTAATAGTCATTGGTGCAATGAGTGTCTGTGTTGGTTACAATTACTGATTTTTGTCCTTTGAAGTCACACCTGACTAAAGTGTGGATGAAGACAATGAATGGAAATTTGCCACCAGTGAACATTTTTGTGCATAAATGGCTAAATTTAACTCTTCCTAAGGATTATAACAGCCATTAGATTTGTAACTTTCTCTTTAAGTTAGAAAAGACCACATGCATGCTACATTTATATTTTTAGTGTACACTCTGAACGTGGTGAAGTACTTTTACTTCTTATATCCGTCACGTTGCTGATGGTGTTTTTGTACATAGCAACAAATCCCTTCCTTCACCACTATAAATATATGGTTGTATTTTCAATCTATTTTTAACGCTGTATGCAACATGCCCCCTGCCTTGCATTATTTCCTTCTATTCTCACTGTGTATACAATATGACATTCTACCCAAGTGTGTCCACAGGTTCCTGCAAACAAACTGCCACATTTTCAGTTTTTGTTCTTGCTGAATAAATTCTCTCTCCTCCTGACAGACACCAGATAAACTAATCCTAGATGTCAGCTACAGTAAATACATTCCCATGATGCCCTGGAATGAGGCTGATTATTTGCATATTAGATATTCCCTTTGCTGCTTTCCATTTGATCAGAAGAAGCTCTCTTGCTGTCAGGCTGAACCTGTGATGGTTGAGGCACATAAATAGATTCAGTAATACAGCCGGAGCCCTCAGTGCTTTAAGTAGGTTCAGCTTGTGTGATTCCCTGCCTCTCACATGCACTCATTGCATTCTTATAAAATCCTCTCAACCCTTTTAGCCCCATTTCCCTTCTCTGAGTTATTCCTGTCCTTCTCAATATACAAGAGATGGCATTTTTGCACAACAGCCAACTATAAATGTAAAGAGAGAGCACTTTTTATATAGTTCAGCAGCAGCTCTGTTAGCATCAAAGGTATGGAAAAGCTCAAAGTAAAGTGTGTATAGCCAAGCAAGAGCCAAACCAGGACATATGCAAAGCAGTCTGCATTAGCCTTCGCATTGGCCCATAAATCACATGCATTTGGCACGGCCCCCTGGCTGGCTAGCTAGTTAGCCCAGACGAGGAGCCGCTGCTGCTGGCCCCACAGAGCGAGGATCCTGCTGAGCAACATCAGATGGCTCTCGGGGTTCAGTGAGAGCCACACTAAATCTCCCAGACCAATTTGCTGCTGCACGGCGGCCTGTGTTAGCAGCACAGCTAACCTGCTTAGCAGCCTGTAAGACCATGGCTGCTGGCTCCTCCTGCTGTTTGATTGGCTGAAATGGGTCGTGTTGTCAGGTCAGGAAGTAATTGCCTCTTCTATGGATAGTTTATGACCCTGTTTACCCTGTGAAGAATAGCTCCTCCACATATCTTTTCCGGTGGTGGTGCTCTGGCAGGCTGATGGTTGATGTAGGTACTCTCTCACGATTAGTGAACAAAAAGAATGTGCACCTTGAGGCTGAAGGGAACAATTTTAGCCGCATTGTGTGGCATTGAAAGGGAATTGATTGCTTTCTGTTCATTGTAAACTCTCACAGAAGATGCTTTTCTTCTCCACTGACTAAATTGGGGAACTCCATTGTGGAAATATTCCCTAGATACCTATACCCAACGCTGTTGTCTCAATTCTGGAATAGCTACATGCAGGTTGTCCTATTGTGTGACTTGGTTTTGTGGAGCTCATCAGTCTCCTGCCAGATTTGTGCTTCACTCTGCACCAGGACCCCCTGGTCAGCTTTGGCAGAAACACCAAATCCTCCCGCTCTCTCTTCGTGTCTGTCTTGTGCTGGCAGACCTGATGCTTGCTGATGCTGATGCCAGGAAAAAACTGTTTCCAATCCTCTTTGAGTCCAATTAAAGATTAGCAGCAGTACATCCACAGAGCCACGAACCTTTCTCATTGTATATACCTTTTCAGCTTTTGTTTAGGGGATGTCAATTCAACGTGATTGCTGAAATTGGCGAAATGGGCAGTCCGCACAAAACATCCGATTCAGAGCGTCATTGTCTGACATCTGTAGCAGCACTTTTAAACAGAAAGGACAAGGGCGCGTTGAGCTGTTGGGTTCAATTTGTTCCAAGATCTTGATCCAGTGCTTTACCGAAGTACAAGATAAACAAGTACAGCAGAATAAAACTGAAAACTGTCTTCTCTATAGTGGTGAGGACATTCTCATCTCTTTTTATCCATGTTATTTAAGACATAGCAGCAGATTACAATGTGAGTCAGTTGGTTTAACACTTTGGTCAAGACACCATTAAAACAAGTACAGACTTTGGATCAACCTTGATATTACTAGATGTGAAATTAAGCATTTTTTTCCATTGTCGGCTGTGTTATCTATTTTTACGCAATATGCAATAAAAGAAACAGATTTTTAAAATGCACTTGTTGCAGTTCTGCACTCCTTTTTTAAAAATATACAATACATCTTGTCCGTGTTTTGTAAGTAAATTCAAAATGTGGAGGCTTCTGGAGCAGATTGGTGCCGGCACTTGGACTCCACCCAGCCTTTCACTTTGCCTGCTCCTCCTCTGTCCTGTCTCTTCCCCTCTCTGATTGGGCCAACACTCCTGAAATCAATCAACATTGGCCATTACAGCACCTGCTGAAAACTCAGGAGAACTCTCATTCAGGGCAGCTGTAACTTGGTGAAAGCAGCACCTCACTGTGTCTCTTTGTTCGTGATTTTGGAACTTTATTCATAGCAAATCTGTGTATTGCTTGTCGTCACTGGAGACTGGGACAAATTAAGGGGTTTAGTTAGGTGCATTTTGTTAAACACAATTAGAAGTCATGTGTTGATGCCAGGTTTAAGAGTGGGCTTAGGGAGTGAAGGTAAAAGAACAAAGGATTGTTATTTTAAGGATTGCTGTTGTAATGTGCACTTATAACTTCTAGTCAGAATTTTGTATGACTACTTTTGTACATATTCAGTGTCTTTGTTTTTGAGTTGCATCCACTGCCCTCCATTCTTTGCTTTGCATTACCTGTGCTGATTTATGTTATTTCAAGAACCAATTATTAATGAACATACTTTTAATTTTGGTACTACCCCATCCATCTGTCTGTTTTCTTGTTAATTCCATTTCCCCAAGCAAGCTGGACCATAACAGCACTACTTTTGCTTTAATGTGGCTGTCTCTTTATCACCAATCTCTGGTCTCAGCCACTATTTGATTGGTTGCACACCCGGGAGCCTGGTATTTACACACAATTGCATGATAGCACATCAAGAATAATAGTCCGTCAACACTGAAGAATGGATATTAAAAACACTAATCAAAGAAATGTTAGACATATATTAAAGAAAGTTCAACAAAGATTTGCATTTGGCTTTGTCTTCTACTAAATTTTTACCACAAGATTTTACCTTCAACTGCAGTGTATATCAGCATAAATCGGTTAACGATCTCCTTGACTATTAATAATCAGTCAACAGTCAACCCATTGAGCAGGGAGTCATAATGACCACAAGATGATGAATTTGCTGATTCATTCAGTTATAGTATCAATGTGGAATTAACATTTTTGTTTTGTTGTATTATGTTTTAGAAGTTATCAAATGGATTGCCATGAAATTTGTGTATAGACATTCATAGTTGCCAAAAGATGGATCCTAATAATTTGGTGATCCTAAGTTCTAGCCTAGCTCTGCGAATAGGTCAAAGTTTTTACTTGTCTTGTGAATAATCTCAACAGTTCTTTGGCGGATTGGCAGAATATTTTATACATGGGCTGCCAGATGATGGATCCTAATGATTTTGGTGATTGCCTCATTAATGCTTGAATACTTTTAGCTCAGCTCTACTTTGCATTCACTGTTAATGAGCAAAAGTCTGGATCTTAACACACTAAAATACAAAAATAATTAACCCACAATGAGTGACCTTTTTGGGTTTAGTAATACTTAGATTTGTACATTAGGATTAATATGAATTGAAACCTGAATAATAAATGAATCAAATCATGTATTTCTGCACAGACTGATACATATCTGCTTACTGCTGCCGTTGTTTCTGCTGTGGATAGGAAAGCAGGGCTTCAGCCATTAGTGTGGCACGCTCTCAGCTGTCACACGGGAGGCCATGAAGTGAAGGATCGATGTCAGGTTGATAAGAGGAAAGTGATACCTGCACCGTCAGGAAGGAAAAGCTGGAGGGATGGAAGCAGAGAGTAACAGGAAACAAGCTGGCAGGAAGAAAAAACGAAGACAGAAAGTGGAAATGGAGGGAGAGAGAGGGGAAAGAGAGACAGGCTTTGAAAGACTCCGCAAAAATGATGTGGCATCAGTCTGTCCCCACAAGGCAAAACGATCATCTCCATCCCTCTTCACACTCTCAAAATAATGGCAGAATTCATCACACGCTGCGTCTTCACCCGGTAATTTCTCCAAAAGGGAGAAGATGACATAAAGGTAGAAATCAAGTTAAAGAGTAGAAGCAGTTTTAAGTCGGTACAACCACCAAAAATATCCTGTTCAAACCCTACTTGTTATGCCGAAAGAAGTCAGTCTGGGAGCCACAATGAGAATGTCAACTTCAAAAGCCTAAAACATCGTCTTCATCTGAATCTGAAGTGGGAACAGATGCACTGCAAGATGGGACCGCTGTGGTGTTTTTCTCAGTCTGCCGATTTTGTTTGTGCATCTGTTTTAAAGGCAGCTCTTTTGGGGATTTTTCCTTTTTTTTTTTCCCTGACAGCAAGCCAGAAGAAAATCCTTTTCACACACAGACTCTCACATCATGCCAGACGAGCATCAGGAGGGCCAGCAGATTATGTCAGGTGTTGTGGGCGCAAGCAGGCTCAGGTTCAGCCTCTTAGACCAGCTCTATTGTCAACACAGTTGTTACATAAAGACTCATTAGTGGTATTGCTTTGTTAAGTAAGTCCAGTTCGTCCTGTCTTCTTGCACCTGTACACCGCAGAGATTGTTCATCGTAGGAACAACCATTATCCTCTGTCAGCCATAAAATTTTATCTTCACTGAAAAAAACAACACAACAATAAATACGTCAGTCCTTATAAATGATGACTTCCCTGTGTGGGCCAAACAAGCAACAAATATGCCACACTGTGAGCCTTAACAATGGTTCCCCTTTTTATCTGAGTAGGTGACACTGATAACAAACAGTTGTAATGTCCTGCTTGGGCAGATAAGTGCACTGTGAAGCATATGGACACAACAAAGATGCCTGTGACAGATAAATAAGTAGATAGGTGTTTCATTCATTTCAAAATTTCAATATGCGTTTAAGATAAATTTGCTTTCAATATTTCCCAAGGGAAAAAGGACATAGGAGAGCCTCACAGAGCTCTTAGCATCCCTGCTGGTCTTCAGTCATAACAAATATTTGTTTCTTGTGAGTCTTCCATCTTTTGGAGGTGTGACTCCAAATGCTAACATCAGCAGCCACGGTGAGAAGGGCATCCAGTTTGGGAACCTCAAAGTTGCATCTCTGCTTTTTTGCAGATGATATGGTTCTGTTGGTTTCCTCAGATTGTGACCTTTAGCGCGTAGTTTGCAGCCGAGATTAAAGCAGCTGAAACATGAGTCGACACCTCCAAGTCCGATGCCATGGTTCTCTGTTGGAAACCAGGGGATTGTTTCCTCTGGGTTGGGGGTGAGTTGCTGCCCCAAAGAAAGGAGTTTAAGCATCTTAAAGTCTTGTGCACAGGGAATGGCTAAATGGAGTGTGAGATGGACAGATGGCAGCTGCACTGCTGGCAATAAATTACACAAAAAGCAGGAAAGCAAAGCTTATAGTCTATGTTCCAACCCCTGCCTATGGTCAAGAGCTCTGGGTAGAGACCAAATAATGAGACTGCAGATTCAAGAGACCAAAATCGGCATCCTCTGTAGGGTGGCTGGGCCCAGCGTTCAAGATAAGACGAGGAAATCGCAAATCCACAGGAAGCTTGGAGTCGTGTCACTGTCACCTTTTGTGTTGAAAGAAGCTAGCTAAGGTGATTCAGGCATCTGATGAGAGGATTAAGTGACTTCCTTTGGAGATTTTTTGGGCATACCCTACTGGAAGGACACCCAGAACTTACTGAAGGGATTACATATCTCCTGTACAACACCTTGGGATCCTTCAGGAGGAGGTGGAAAACTTTGCTGAAGAGAAGGATATCTGGAGTGCCCTGATTAGCCTTCTGCTACCTCAACATGACCCCTGGTAAGCAGAAGAAAGATGATGGAAGAATGAAAGGAGCATCAACATAAATGTGTTGATTCTTAGGGGTTTACCATTTCCACTGCAGTAATTTAGCCTGTTTGAGTGCTAACATTTACTAATTGGCACTAAACACAATATGTGACATTATTAACTGCAAAAGGCAAATATATAATACATTCACTGACAGCATATTTTCCCTCTAAAAGGCAATCGCTGCACATGCTTGAGAGTGAGCAAAAGCACCACAGTTCATTTTCATTTAACCAAAACCACAACCTTTTCTTATCCATTAATCACATTTGGCTGCTGACAGGTACAAAGCTGCTGTAGTGTGTGTCTGGAGGTTTTGGAAAAAGCTCTTAATTAGAGGAAGCATCTGGGCTACACTGGCAAGCATGGATGAAAATATAAGCAGTTTTGAAGGTGTTTCTACATAAATTGAACTACTGGACAAACACAAATGTTTGCACTAAATAATTCTATTTAATATTGATGATAATACATAAAATATTTGTTGATTAAAACAGCAAATGAAAAGTGAATGAATCATGGAAATCAGAAGGATTAATCCTGGATGTGTAGTTTGGACGAAAAGGGAAAACAATCAACCAACGGACACCATTCCCACCCACAAGAGGGGCAAAATTGAGGGAGAGAAATTCCAGCTGCAACATGTGGTCTCACATCTGAGGCTGAGATTCTCTTGGTAGGAAGTTTCTTATATCTGACAAAGCTCCACCTGAGCACCAGAACACATAATACACATGTGCTCAAATGTTCAGAGCAGTCAGATTATAAAAAACGATCTAAGGGTGGGGGTGACAGATTGAAGTTGCTACTTCAATGAGAAACATTTTAGATTTTGGAAATTGAAAACTGCAGATTACCCAAGTCTGAGGAAGGAAATGGATTTGAGACCTTCTTGAAAGAGCTGTACATTTTTAATGAATGGCTATATGTATAAACCAGTGTTAAATCGGTGCACTGTTCTTTAATGAGCTTTGATATTCTGTGTGTTTGACTTTGGGCCACGATACATTTTTAATTTCATCTTTTTTTATGTTGCAGGTGCTTTTTTTTAAGTGGATCTACATGTTTCAGATATCTTTTCGCATGCAGAATCAATTCACCTGATTGTGTAACTAATGGAAGTGTTTTGGTGGTTGGTGCAGACTGATAACAGACACCTGTGCTGCTGCTTCATTGACTAGCTGAGCATGTATACAAAGACTTACCTTCCTGAGCTCATTTGCACTATACCCATGAAGAAGACATAAGCTGCTAGGTAGTCAAACAAGGACATGTCAACAGAATAAAGACATTTTAATACAAGGAACGCCTTGGTTTGGAGAGATTTTCTTCTTTTCACACCAAAAAAACAACACTCAACCCAAGCAACATTCAGATTTAAGCCTTCTAAACACTGAGCACAGCTACACGTGTCTTTCTAATAAATTATACAACTGTTTTCACAGACTGTGTAGTATTTCCTGTGACTAGTAAATTGAACGTTGACATCTACAATCAGCAAAGTGCCTCTGTAAGCTACCCTGGTTCACACTGCAACATGATCACACGTAACAAACACATCACCTGAATGAAGCTACATGCTCAATGACCTCCAAGAGGCGAGCACGTTTGCAGTAGTTATCCTCACAAATACAAATAAATACTAAAAGGTGAAAGTGCCTTGTGCGGGAATGACTTAATGTGTTATTGCTTTAATTGAGACAGATGCATTTTTAATGACCAGTCCTCGCTCAAAGCAAGAGAGGCTTCAAATTATGCAAAGTAAGTGAAAAATGCTAATGGCCCGGCTATTGCTCTAGGTTGCTGCTGAAAGAGAAACTTTGCAGTTTTTTATGTCCTTTCCCCCCTGGTGAAATATTTTAACCTGCTTTTGTTTTATTCCTGAAAAGCAAAAAGGGATTATGTGCAAATTTAGAGGATGCTGGTGCAATTTAGAGTTCTACCCCAGACATTCATCTAAAGAACCTGTCTGGTGTGCATATTACTTCATTCGTGTATTTTTTTTCTTCACACACATAAAATAGCTTTTATTTCAAAATGTTCACAGCTTCATAATCCGTGATAATATTTGTAATCACTAACACAACATCTGTTTTCCTCTCCAGTTCAGTAGTGTTTATCTCCAAGCCTCAGCTCTGACTGCACTCCTGCAGTTGGTATTTTGAGAGAATCAGGTCCATATCAAAGAGGAAGCGTTTCAGTGTCACAGGGAACCACTTGTCAGATGCACACCCAAATCCAAAACATGGAAATACATAAATGCTTTTGCACATATGCAGAGAAATGTGCACGCACATATACAGATAGGTGCATAAATAGGCACATAAACATAGGCTGATTTTGTTTTGCTGCCATCTGTCAGCTGTTAAACCTCAAGGGATGTACAGTATGCCACAGCTGAGTGCAAAAACGAAGAACATAGCAGATGTTTGCGTTGCTTTTTGTGAAGTTTCTACGCTTCTCTCCACATGAGGAGTTTTACTCAACATGAGCAAGCTCCTGTCATGTAATAATGTCATTTATTTAATGACACCCCACAAAACGGTTGGAGAAACATCTGTTTTCTGTTCATGATTGTCATTGTGAAGGACAGACATTTGGCTTACATGCAAAGCGATGCGACAACCACTTATGAAGTCAGAATCTGTCAAAGAAAGTATTCTTTTTATTGTGTTGTGACATTGTGCAATTCAAATTGATGACATTTCCAGGCCCAAATCTGGATGAAAAACCAAAACAATGAACTTAAAGAGTCTAAAATGCTTGATAGAGGTCAGGGAACTGCAAAGTAGGGTGATGATTCTGTGGCTCTATCACTAAAAAAAAACCTCTTGCAGACAGTAATTTCACCACCTGCTCATCTAAAATTGATTGGCTACAGCTATAAATTTTAAAGTGACTTTAATTTGAAATGATTGTGTCATCATATCTACTGCAAATGTTATGGTCTCCCCAAGATCCCAATTGGAGCCACTGCTTTGCTCGCATTCCATCATTATAATGGAGGATGGTGAAGAATGATGCAGGAGGGAAAGTGTTTGATTGGTTTGACATATGTGCACCCAGAATGACATCACCGGCACATATTAAAGAACACCTCCCAAACAATAGGTGCCATGTCCTGTCAATTCCCACTAGAAGTGCCTCGGCAGCCTTGCATTAGTCACTGACGGATGACACAGTGCAGCCCCTCTTCCCATTGTTCCCGAACATTACAGAAATTAGCTGAGTCCATAAGCTCTCTCCCTGCTGATGTCACCAGAGCTCCTCTGTGAGAATAGATTAGCTGCTAATATCATGTGTCTGAAGGAATAAACCCGTATAAGCCTTTTCTTTGGGTAGCGATGCACAGTTCTACTTTTGGAGTGCTCTGTTTGGATAAAAGATTGTATGAAGCTCAAAGTTGTCAAACAGCGGGGATTCTTTCCTTTTCAGATCTAGAATTTATCTGTCACTCTGATCCAGGCAGAGGAAGTATGTGAGCAATTTAGGGGATTTAATGTCTTACTCAAGGACACTTCACAAGGACGCGTTGTTATTTTGCATTATTTTCCCCAAGCACATAGGGACAAGACTGAAAGTCTACAGTTATGCTATAATAAATAATAAATGATAGGCTCAGTTCGACCCCACCCCCTACACTCATTCCCTACACCCACTCCCTACCCACGAGGACTGTTTTAGCATTTGTATGGAGGGTCTGCAACATTAAATGCCATTCAAAACTAACAACAGTTGAATAGGATGGGTATAAAAGCTTGCTTTAAAGTGTAGAGCTACTTGTGTGTTCAAAATCATGGAAAAAAATCCAGTTTTGGGGAGTTATATCAAAAGGAAATCCTTGTTGGTGAAGGAAATAAAATGGCTTTTGTGAAAATGTAAGAAAAAAACAAGAACATTGGCAGTAGTAAGCAGCTGAAGGCAGAATCTATCCAGTAATGTCCATTTTATTTGACTCACTGCATCCATCCATCTGTTTCGTTCCTCTTACATGAGATCAGGTTGCAGTGGCAGTAGGCCAACAGCTCACTTCCTAAACTTTCCAATTCATCTTGGATCCTAAGGTGTTCCAATGCCAGAAGAGATATGTAATCCCTCCATTGAGTTCTGGGTCTACCCTGGGGTCTCCTCATACCAGTACATGCCAAGAAAACCTCCAAAGGAAGTCACTCAGGATACACCTTAGTCTGATGCCTAAACCACATCAGCTGGCTCTCTTCACTACAAAGGTGGAGCGACTCTACACTTTCCGAATGTCTGAGCTCTTCACCCTGTGTCTCGGCTTTAAATCCAGCTACCCTGCGGAGGAAACTTAATTTGGCCACCTGTACCAATGATCCCATTCTTTCGGTCACTACCCAGAGCTTATGACCATATGTGAGAGTTGGAACATAGACTGACTGGGGAATCGAGGAACTTTGCCTTCTGGTTCAGCTCCCTTTTCACCACTATGGTCTGGTGCAACGCCCACATTACTGCTGATGCTTCACCAGTCCGTCTGTCCATCTGACACTTATTTTCCTGTCATTTGTAAAAAGATCCTGAGGCACTTAACCCCTTTGTTTGGCCAGCAAATCATCCTCAGTCCAGAGGGAGCAATCCATTGGTTTTTACTGTCGAATTCTGGTTTCCAGTTCTGGTTTCATTAGCATTACAAAGGTTAATCTTCAAGAACGAGAAATATGAGGAGAAAAAAAAGGAGTAAAATGGAAGTATTTGGCAGTGCTGAATAAAT
The DNA here is from genome assembly GCF_021347895.1 of Acanthochromis polyacanthus. NCBI lineage: Eukaryota > Metazoa > Chordata > Actinopteri > Pomacentridae > Acanthochromis > Acanthochromis polyacanthus. Next base: position 45,314,600 of record NC_067113.1, on the reverse strand, counting down.
GTGCTTTTTTGCCATCTGCCTTGACATCCTCCAGCAAATGATGGATGGCTGCATGAATCACCACAGATGTTGAACAGACAACATGCCGACAAAAGTTCCTACTTCTATTGGAGAAAGACAAAGGCTTTCTGAAGTTTTCCTGTATATTCATACCCTAACCCTTAATCAACACTGCCTTCCACAGCCATGTAGGTGGGCGACTGGGTCAGAATCTCAAAGATCATACATCCATGTGATGAGTTTTAGGGTCGTCATAGAAGTATATGAGTCATCTGGAAAAACACTAGTTTCCAAAAACATTTACTAAATAATTATGCTTTGGTGATGTCAGAATGGGGGAGAAACCACAATATTGACATGCTAACAATCACCTTAATAGAAGATATATTCAACATATCCAAAGTTGTTTAAATCAATCCACTGGACTTTAAGAAAGTTCCTTGAAGATGATTCACCTCTCATCCAAGAGGCTTCTTCAGTTCTCAACTGAAGAAACGTCTTCAAGGAACTTTCTTAAAGTCCAGTGGATTGATTTAAACAACTTTGGATAACCATGACCTGGATGTCACAGCTCTCTTCTCCTCTGCCTTGCCTGTCTCCCATCCGCTCCTCTGCCCTGTATCTTCCCCTACAGCTCGGTGCCTGAGTGGAGTCTAGCTTCTCAGCTGACTCCACTCAGGCAATCAACCCCCTCCACGGCTCCCGGACAGCTGACGATCATCACACTAATGACTCACCTCAACAATAAGTACCGGCTCAGCCTTCCACTCCCTGCCAGAGTATTGAACAAGAACCACACAGTTCAGTTCACTCTCTTGCCTCTCACAATATCTGTTTTGAGTTCCTACCTGGTTTTCTTACGTTGTTTTTTTCCTGCCTCCACACAGTTCAGCTGTCCGGGATCCATGCCATTCTCCTTCCCCTCCGGCTCTCCCCAGACCAGTCATCACCGGTTTCCCCTGCCTGGACCCCCCACTCCTGCCTGGACCCCCACTCCTACTTGGACCCCTTCTGTCCCTGCCTGGACCCCCCCACTCCTGCCTGGACCCCCACTCCTACTTGGACCCCTTCTGTCCCTGCCTGGAACCCCCTGCTCCTGCACCCTGGTTTTCCCCCACCAAGCCATCATTTCACCCCCCAGCAATAAAACACTTCATTCCAACCAGCCTTGGTGGTGTGGCTCTCTGCTCAGGTCCAGCCCTCCTCAGATCGTGACACTGGATGAATGAGAACCTACACAGACATATGTTCAGCATGTTCGTGTTTTGCTTGCATTGTCATCCTCGGTGGATTTTAATATGCACAATATTTCTTTGCAATCCATCCAAAAAGTCGAGGTATTTTAAGTTGGAGGGTTTGAGTTGTCAAGCTCTAAATTATAACTTGAACACTTTGTAATTGGCCCTCATTTAGTCAAACAACACTGAGATCTCTTGATTTTGTGCTATTTGTTGTAAAGAGAACACTGGCAAATGTCTCTCTCTTTAGAAACAACATCTTCAGATACTTGAGGCCATTCATGGATTATCTCGCACTGTTTGTTTTGCTTCAAACTTCAGTTTCCATGATTGAGTTCACATGACGCCATCTTCCCATCTCACCCTTCCTGTCATTCTATGCTGCAAGCTGTCCAACACGAGCAAAGTAAATCCTAAAAAGCAGATATGTTCAAGCCTGTTTCTCAACAAACCATTAACCCCTTGCTCTGTAAGGCCTTACCCATCGATTTCAGGCTGCCTTTTGTCAGGTGTGATTTCTAAACTCATTTTTCACATTTCGTAAAGTGTGCAGAAGGACAATCCTTGGGTCAGCAGAGATGGGCATCACACTGTGAGTCCACTCAGTGAGAAAGAAAGTGGACACTGTCGAACAGGGTGAAAAAAATACAACTTTCAATCGGTTGCAATCATAAGAAGACACAACATGACAAGATGTACAAATGAAGGTTAACAAGTTGGACAACCAGCACATGGCTTTAATCCTGTGCAAAGGTTAGAGAAGTGACATGTGAGTGAAGGTTTTGACCTCAGTGTGTGTGTGAACATCAGGATGAGGTCAAAGGTCAGAGGGCAGGGGCTTCTGGGTAATAAGGTCAGGCAGTGAGGCAGTGATGCATTACTGTACTCCTAATGCAAACAACTCTTCAACAACTGAGTAAATCTGAAGAAAGCAAGTTTAGCCTTCGCTCAGTCTGCATTAGATACTGTGGTCATACATTTGCTTTGAAATGAACATTGATTTTGCAGAACATAAGTTGCGCGTTGTATAAAACTGGATCGAATATATTGTAATGGTATCAAAGCATTGCAATGCTGTTTTTTTTTTTTTTAATTATCTTTATCCTTGATTTGGATCCCCATTAGAGTTTACAGTTAGCATCACATTAGCTTCTGTAAAGTAGCTGTTGGTTTGTCCTTATGGGTCATTCTATCTCAAATCATGACATTTTTAGAACATTCTCTGAACCATCTCTGATATTTTGTTAAATTTTCAAGCATGAAATATGATTATAAAAATATTTGTAAAGTTTCAACTGATCTACTGCATCATATACTTTCTGAAATTTTATTTTATTAATTGCCCATTGACCCACTTTCAGCATGTTTTGCAAAAATGTAAATTGGAAGCCATGTTTGATTGCAAATGTCTCAGGAACTATTAAAGATAAACATCTGGAATTCCCTTCTGTTATTTCTTACCATGCCATTAATTCTGAATCTGCAATATTGGATCAAATAATCAGTGATTATTGGTGAGTTGATTTAAGAAAAAAAAATCTGCCAAAAAAAGCCTTATCACTGAGCAAACATTAACAAAAGAACTGATACTTTCTAACCAGAATACTTCAAATATAAAGTATTTGGCCACAAAAATGAAGAGTTTTTACTTTCCTAACTAATTGAGCAGGTATGATAATTGCACCACAAAAATCGAAATAAGTAGAACAGATATCTGGAGTTTCAAAATGGTACTAAAAATATAACTTTAAAAATGTATTGTTTAATATGAGCATGTTTTTCATTTTCAAAAAAATATACATCATAGACAGCATTTTAAAAAATTTGAGATGTCCAAGCAGAATTCCCCCAATCATCAAAGATAGAATGATCTTTATGTAAAATTATTTACTGTTATTCATCCAAACAAAGTGTAATATCGGTGTGCACTTGCAATTAGTTCCACCTGTCTTTTTTAAAAAATGCATGAATGTGAATGGGAGAAGAAGCCTTTGACAGATGTATGACTTATGTCATGCACTCATGCAATCACATGTTTCTTACCATTTCTAATCTCCACTGAAGTATTATAAAACATGCTTCAGTCAAGGTTCCTCCTTGACTTTAAAGATAACCTTGTAGTGTGAAAACAATGCAGAAATACCTGCGAAGCATGAAGATTATTTTGTGACCTTTAACCTCCTGAATGACCCCAATTGCAGCCGAGTCTGAGGTGCAACTAACAATGATGAGTAATTATGGTTTTTAGCAGGAGAAGGAGGTTGGAGAGACGAGCTGCTGTTAATCCATGCTTGTCGATAAATCTGAAAAGCAGAAACAGGTTAAAATACACAGAAGATTTTATTTGTCGCCAGGTTTTAGCTTCGCAAACACAATCCGACTCGCTTCATGGACTCTTGCTCAACACCCTGTCACACACACTTTGGAGATGTTTGTTCTCATTTAATGGAACAATCTGTGTTGCAGAGCCCGTCACTGAAAATCTGACATGGCACATAAGCTGAGAGGTACAAAGCTGTTGTGGAGCGTCTGGAGGTTTTCGAAACAGTTCCTAATTAGGAGCAGCATCTGGAGGAAAAAAAATAACATGTCAGGAAGCTTCAGAATGTAGTTTTAGTTGCAGAAAAGTGCTCTGATCAAAACCTGTTTGTGAGCAGCACAGTCTAACCTTTAATTCCATAATGAATAATATCTAAAACCACTGCCTCAACTAAAGCCAGAAAGTATTGTTCTCAGGAGCACATTGGCATGTGTAGTGAAGAATAAAACTACGACCTGAAGACCCTGAGACTGATGAAAACGCAGGGCTCCAGTGTGGGCAGCCAGTCGAGGGGAAAAAAAAAAGGCTGCGTACGAGAACCAGCTCCTCAGACAACAAGACTTGCAATTATCTCCACCGCAGGCCAATCAGACACACTGCGCTGAAGCTAGAAGACCGCAATCAATCTCCAATGCTTGTAATGAGAAACATATTTTTCTCTGCCAGTGAAAAGATAATCAGCAGCTGAGCAGAGGGGTCAACAGGTCCCCTCTACAAGGATGGAGCGAAACAAAAACACAAATCTCTATCAGCCTCTGCAGCTTCTTAGCTGAATCCTCAAACAAGGTTACCTTCAGACCTGCAGACCTGCAACACAGCTGTAGTATTGATCAGTGTGTGTGTGTTGCTTGCAATGCAGCATATTTTCTGTTTACTGTACGTAAAGCACGCATTGGTTTGAATATGCATCAGTAAGTGTTCACTCTCACTTTACAGTGCAAGAATAACATCTATTATGCAGCTGGGAGAAGACTGAATATTCTAAGTGCTGTTAAAATATGTAATGCATTTTCATATAATTACCAGCTTAATAAATGCACTAAATTTTCTGCGTTTTAGTGCAAAAAGCCTGGCTTTTAAAGATTAACCTGAGATTATAAAAAATACAAAAAAAACACTAAAAATTATTCAACAGAATACATTAGTGAAACCTGTTATTAAAAATCACAATTCATTATTCATTCTGGTGCCTTTTGAAGTATGTGAGTGCACTTTACTTCGCTACATAATTTAAAATTGTGGGTCACTATACAGAGGGGATGTATAGCCAATAGAATCAGCTTATATCTCTCAATCAGGTGTGTTGCTCTTTAGAATGGATTTTCTAATGGAACATCACACGTGATACTATTAGCTTAAAAAACTGCTGTTAAAAGGAACATTTGATCAACAAGAAAAGCACTTGGAGGGTGCAGTACTCCGGCAAGGCTGCTCAGTTTTAGTATGATTTCTGACGGATAAATCCCAGTAAGTCCGCACTTGTAGGATCATAATCATGTGATCATCAGCAGGCAGTTGACATAGCGTTCACTTGTTGTCATAGTTACAGTGATGCCTTGCCACTATCTCGCAATGATACGGAAATCTTTATTAAATCCGTGGATCCAGACTATAAGCTGCACCACTGCCAAAATCTAATCAGTTGGTCCTTGTGTCATTTCTGACCTTCCCTAAAAATTTCATCCAAATGTGTTTGTCCGTTTTTTAGCAATGCTGTGCACAGACAGACAGACAAACATACGCCGATTGTCACATAACTTTGACATGTTCCTTGGTGGAGTGCGTTTAAATGAAATCATCAAGGCTCTTATATTTTTACTGTAAATACGAAGCCATCACCGGAAACCAGCTACTTTTAGCTTAGCACAAAGACTGGCCTGCTATCTGGTTGCTGTTTCTCGTTTTTGCGCTTGTGAAAGTAAAATGAATCATGATCTATTTGCTAATGTGCATAGCGTACATAACATGTTTGATTCATCAAAGCCATGCTGAAATCACACATCTATTGAATTTAACTGCAGGGTCTTGTATGACATTGATCCCGGATGTTACTGATAACTTGACAGATGTAATCACTACCTTAGGATATTTCCAGCCAAGAGCCACTTCTACTGATTCTCTTTCATCCTCTTTCATCTCATTTTACCTGCAATGGTTCTTTCCCTGTTTTTTGTATGCCTATCTTAACCTGTATCAAGGCAGTGGTCAAAAGATTTATCACTATGCCACTGTCAGATGTCATGTTACAATTAAAGGTAAAGAAATCTGGTGCAGATGAATTTTAAAAAGATCTGTCTTTATCATCTGGATGGCATTGAATCTGAGGATAGAAGACGGAAGCACAACATGACTCAATATGTGATAACTTTAAAGTGAGAAATGATTGAAAGCTAATCAACTCTCATTATTGTTGTAAAAAAACTGGTTTTGCACTATATGTTAAAAGACAATGAGAATGAGAGGTTTCCCATGGAAAATGCCATTTTGATTTATTATATGCCTGAAAAGAATGAAGTGCTTGGTCATGGATAGCATATTAATCATATAATAAATTATAAAGGGAGGGAATGTGAAAGTCAAATAAATCATGATCTCTTAGTTTATCATTTATTGTCTGTGTCCATTTTAAGTGCATGTGTCCTTTGAATGGAATTATTTTTGTGAGTAGAATAAGCTTCTAGTAGATCAGGTGCTGAAGGAGTGCTGCAGGTCAAAAGGTCTGAGGCCAAGAATTCTAGATATTTTTACACTCCTTAAAAGGTTTTGGGAAGAAGGACTCTGGTTCTTACATGATATGAAAGTAATAACAGAGTTACATTTACATCTATGAATATTAACCAGTGAAAGTTCCATCCATCCATCCATTCTCTATACACCGCTTTATCCTCACTAGGGTTGCGGGGGGTGCTGGAGCCTATCCCAGCTGACTTGGGCGAAGGCAGGGGACACCCTGGACAGGTCGCCAGTCTGTCACAAGGCTACATATACAAACAAAGAATCACGCTCACATTCACACCTACGGGCAATTTAGAGTGACCAATTAACCTCAGCATATTTTTGGACTGTGGGAGGAAGCTGGAGAGCCCGGAGAAAAGCCACGCATGCACAGGGAGAACATGCAAACTCAATGCAGAAAGATCCCAGGCGCACCTGGGATTTGAACCGGTGATCTTCTTGCTGCAAGACAAAAGTGGTAACCACTACCCCACTGTGCACCCCCAGTGAAAGTTCCCTTCTATTATTCTCCATATTGTGTAAAATATTAAATCTGATAATGGCCCAGTAAAGTGTTTTGAGTTTTCTGACCTTGGTGATATAGCAAGTTTCCATGACATGCTATGCTAAGCTAAGCTAAGCTATGCTAATGGCTTCCAGTCAGTTCCAAGCTGCCACTGTTAGGCCCTTGAGAATTAATAATTTACCTTCTTTATTTGCTTGGATGTCTATCAACTGAATTACTATTTAAAAGAACACAAAAAAGTGTAATTCTCAATATACTGAACTATTTTGGTCACACATTTACAAATTAAGTCCTGTGCAGTGATATTTGTCGTTATTTTCTCTGCAGACAATGAAAAATATGCCCGACTCTTTGAATCCAACTGTGCTCTTTAATTGATGTAAGAATATCATAATTGCATACAAGTTGATTTGTATAATTCAATTTTTGTAATAATCACTTTAATTCTTAAGGTTATCTCCTCCCTGTGGTGTTTCTCTGCATGTACAGCGTGCGCGCACCGTGCACGTGTTGTTTTCTTTTATCATTGTTTGCGAGGTAGAGGTGAATCCAATTTCAGATAATTGGAATCAGTAATTGGAATTTATGTTGCCACTTAAAACCCCTTCTATGGCTTTTATTTGGCCAATTAACAGAATAAATGGATGCTCGGAGTTTAAAAGTGAAAAACATTAAATCTTATAAAGTGAAGCAGAAAAACATGTTCAATAATACATTTGTTACGTTCCTCTGTTTTAAACCGGCTGAGGATTCAATATCTCATTTCTTATTCCCTGCTATGCAGCCTTTGAAGCTGATGTATGCATTTTGTAATTACGACTCGGTCTAATTCTTTCACAGTTTGAAGAGTTTTCAATAATGGCTGTCAGAGGTTGTTCTTATGCAGTCTTCCAATTATTTATTCAATTAATTAATTTTACACAGACCCCCCCCCCCCCAAAAAAAAAAAAAAATTCTCTTTTAAGATAGTTATTGCTATTATTGAAGTATTTTTTGTCTTGCCTGATGCACATAAATGATGATGGATACAAAGTGTGGACAGGATTTGTTGGAGGTGATTTCAGTGTCCGTCTGACCTCGTGTGACACTGGACGTTTATGACCTGTGACGCTGAAAGGACACAAAAGCTTCTGACCAGAGACATAAATCCATATTAGGCACCATGTAGGGGATAATTGGACAAGGTTTCTTTGAGATGCTACATTTTATACTTGGCAGTCGGACACGGACGGGACCAATTGCTTTTGCAGTGGAGATGGTAGCTAGTTGGGATTTAAGACCCTGAAAATGATTTCTCCCCAAAAATAAACCTATAATGGGGTTTCATATGAGGACAAAAGTTGGAGCAGCTTTGGATGTTTCAGTTAGGAGACTTCTGTATTCCTGTTGTTACTGTTTTAAAGTAGCTAAGGCTCAGTTGTTAAAAAGAGCTTTTTTTTTTTTTAAGTGTAAAATTTACTTTTCATGTCAGTCAAGGTTTTTAAGGTTTACAGTCCATGTCTGGGCGGAAACGTTTGCCGCTAGGATCTGCATCTGTAATGCTCATTCTGAAAAATTTTATTAAATACTGAATTTGAACTACATAACTGAAATAGAATTCAGTTTCCTATTTGAAGTGTATAAAATTTTAAATGTACAATTAGGATGATTGTATTGAAAAACTGAATCTGAATGACATGATTTGTGACTACCTTTGACTGAAATTAGATTACTGCTGCATTTCATCATTTGAAGTTGAATTTCCCAGCTTCAATTATTGTATTAAAAAATCATTTGGAATTACTTAATTTGAAACTGAATTTATTTGACTAACACTGAATTCTGCCTTCAAAATACATATTCACTTCTTGAAGTTGTGATTCAGTTTACTGTGACACATATTTGTATCGGCAGAAATATATATTTTGAAATGTATAATTTTAAGAATTGCATTAACCTTAATTTGAATGACATTATTTGATGTTGAATTTAATTGACTGAAACTAAATTTGAACCACATCATTTTAAGTCCTCAGCTTGAATTACTCCCTTAAAAAACTGAATCTGTGTACATGTCCTTTATTCTTGGTTGAGGTTTTCCGAATTGATGGTTTACACTTTGATTATTTGGCTTATTGGTGATAAGTGACATCCAGAGTTCACTGTACCAAGAAAAATCAAATCTCAGAAGTATTCGTGCTAACACTGATTGTTGATTGGTAGGTCGGTGTTTCTGATTGCTTTTTTTTCTCTGAATACTGTTTCATTTACATCTATTTCCATACGTTGGTTGAATGCATTCATTTGGCTGAAGGCGCTTCATAAAACACTTGGTGCTGCGCCTTTCTCTCAGCTATAAGAAGGCAACTGAAATTTAAAATCACTTTCCAGCAGCCTTGCACTTGGCAGATTATGAATGCAAAACATTCCCTGTAACACCACAAAGTGTCACAGCTGTGATGTAGTTTGGACTGATCTTCCAGATGAAGGGATAAAATGCACACGGATAATGGACGGTTCCCATTCCTTACAGTCACTCAAACACTAAATTAGCAGGAAACTATAGAAATCACTCGAAGTTTTGCAGACACAGAGTACTTGTTGACAGCTGAAGTTTTTGCGCTAAAACGCTGGCAGGGTGTCATTTCATGGAGCCTTGTTTTTTATTGTCCGCACAGTCTGGAGCAGGATAATTGTCATGCATTGGAAGCAGGAGAGCATGACAGGCCCAGATAGACGTGGAGACACGCCATATATATACTGCTCTGGATACTGACACTATGCTACCATTTGTCTCGCACAAAGCAGGCCGAGCACAACCCAGTATATGATCAATGTTTTTTCCATGACTCACCCTCTACCCCTTCACTTTCTTCCACTCTCTCTTCATTTTTACGCCTTTTTCTACTCTACTTTTTATGTCTTTTTATGTCTCTTCTCTTTCTCTCTTCTTCTGCAATTCATTTCACTCCTTTTATAGCCTCCATACATACCACCCACGGACTCTGTAGCATTTATGCAGGCTATAATGTGAACAATAGTGGTCAGTAAAGTTGTCAAGTACATCAAATAACCTTCTAAATTAGAATTTTTAATGCCAGAGTACATTGCTATTTCAGCCAGCAGCATGGAACAAAGGATGTGATAACTATATATTGTCATAGAGAAAATGGCGTGATTATTTTTCATTGATCTAGAGCCATTAATTACATATGTAGATTAGAACTGGAAAGACTAAACGTGTGCTAAGAGGCGTAATTTTGAGGAAATGAAAATCACAGCCTATGTAGACATATTCACAGTCACAACATCAGATGTGATTTAAACTATCTTGGTGTTGCAGTTTAGTGGTTTGTGCAGCAGCATATGGCTTTTAATAAACAGACCCAAGATGAGGTCCTCAGCTTTTGGGCAAAGCTAACTTTGAACAGTTGACTGAGGACTCATCAGCTAATTTCTGCATATTGAACGCCTTATGCTGCCATCTGTTTGATTCAGATAGACTTTTATGACACGATCTGGTCAGCTCATTATCTCTCTTGAATAAAAATACTTCGTAGTCTGCAAACAAATTGCGTGTTAACAAAAAGGCGCAATAAAATTACATTTTACTTTCGAGTTCCTTCCTTCCTCATCGCTTCTAAGTAGATTTTTAGAGCTTCTTTTATTTAAAAAAAAGCAGCTTGGTGCAGCTATCGAACACAAGGGTGGAGGAGATAGAAATAACAAGTAAACTTTGTAAAGCTGAAGAGAACCGAGGTAATTCTCTGTGGGTTTAACCCTGCAAATGAAGCATGTAATAATATGATCCATTGTTAATATCAAAATATTAATTATAGAGGCTTAGGCATGTGTTTTAGGCAAAACAATAATTCACAAAAGCAATGAATGTTTGGGAGACACACTGGTACATTCATACACGAAAAATTTCCACCCACCATAATTTGTGTTATGAAATAAATGACGCGTTCAAATCCTAAAATTAACAACATAATGATGGAGAAATACTGAGTAAAATCCTGTATGAAAAAGTCTACTTAACTAAATAGGAAAATGCAGTTAAACTTTTAAAGTAAAAGCACTGGATTGGTTCCTCTGACTGATATTATTATAGATGGAGCTAGTTAAATTACTACATGTACAGTTTTCTAAACAAAGACGGCAGATAAATCTGAGGGGTCATCAGATATTTAATGGGGGAGACTGAAAGAGTGAAATCCTCTTTCTGTGGAGCTTTAAACAACTCAAAGACACCTGAAATGTGACTCCAACCAAACACTGCTGTCTGAAAGACATCAGAGACTAAACGGGTTGGAAATTACTGCTTTAACCTGGAAACAATGTGCTGTCTTTTAAAAACAAACATGGAATCCATTGTTAAAAAAATATTCATCTTAAAAGTAACACAAGAAGTTTTACCAAACTTGGACTGCCCGGTGACAAAGATGACCCCTGTGACCTTGAAAATGAGGTCACGGTCACCAAATGCGAACTTGACCTGTGTCTTATTATGGTACACCTGTGTACCAAATATGGTGAGGCTACATCAATATTTTCTCGAGTTATCGCACGGAAACCAAATTGTTACAGACAAACAAGCAAGCAAGCAAGACCATGCAGCTGAAAACAATACCTTCCGGAAAACGCAGTTTTGCCGGGCGGTAAAAAGCTATCAAAAAATATAGTAAAGGGGAAGTATGAAGCAACATGAAATGGAAATAGTCCTATAGTACAGAAATTGATCTACAGGTTTCTTCCCGTCCTTCTTTCCATATATTCACACTGTAAAAAGATCAATACTTTTACCAGCTGTGGGACAAGAAAAAAGAATGCTGAAGCAAAAAAAAAAAATCGATCATATACACCTTAAGGAATCTTGCCTATGTACCCAATGTGACATCCAGCATGTGGGGAAGCAAACATGAGAGTGATCTGTTGGTGAACATTTTGCGGATTCATTTTCAAATTTGCTTTTCTGTGACATCAACATTATGATTCCCAATCACCATGTGGACCAATTTTTACTCCAAAGCAATTGCAGCAATATATTTTACCTTGAATAAAGACTTAGATACGGACCGCTTTCCGTCACTCTATTTTAATGTATTTCTACAACAATGGGCCCCAGTGTAACATATAAACATTTGTATCTGTGTACACTACCATTTTAAAGTTTGGGGTCACCCAGACAATCTTTTCCATGAAAACTCACTCTTTTATTCATGTGCTAACATAATTGCACAAGGGTTTTCCAATCATCAATGAGCCTTTCAACACCATTAGCTAACACAATGTAGCATTAGAAAACAGGAGTGATGGTTGCTGGAAATGTTCCTCTGTGCCCCTATGGAGATATTACATTAGAACCATCCATTTCCAGCTAGAACAGTCATTTACCACATTAACAATGTCTAGACTGTATTTCTGATTCATTTAATGTTATCTTCATTTAAAAAATTGCTTTTCTTTCACAAATAAGGACATTTCTAAGTGACCCCAAACGTTGGAACGGTAGTGTATATAAATTAGTGTATGGAAATGTGTTAATGCTATGGATTTCTATCACTCTAATGTGTTTGCTGTGACCTGACCTGCTGCTAAGAGGCTTCATGTGTGCGTAATCAAGCCCTTGATCACTGACTAGTTGCACCTGTAGAGTCTCCTCCATATAGAGAGACTCGCCACACACACCTCATTTTGCCCCTCTGACATTAACTGACAAGTTTGCACTCCATGTACTTTTAGCACATTTCTCACTGCCTGCACAGCTCTGGAATATATCAAATAGATGCATTTAAAATCTAGTCTGAGCTCCATTTTAAATTTTTGTTCCTTGGGTGCACTATACCTTTAGGCAACAGGATCACATTACTGCTTTTACAAATCACTGTGATCTGGTTACAGCTGTCGCGTTCAGGTCACAATGAATATGAGTTAATATTTAATCCAGAGCGATGGTATTGGAGGTTCTCAATTATCTTTGCTGTCATATCGCATGACACCTCGGGGTGCGTGTCACACCCTATCACTTCTAATTAACTGCTCCTCAATCAATTTCATTGCGGCTATTCTTTCTCTTTATGTGTCTTTAAAGTTTCTTTAAAATGTAAGAGCAAGAAATAGACGGGCAGTTGGGCTGGAAAATGGTAAAAACACAAGTGAAAGTGAGCTTATCATAGACACAGCCAAATAAAAGCATCTAATACTCTATCATTAAGACCACTACATCAAACTGTAACTATGTTTGGCATGATTAGATGCTTTGTATTTTTATCCCTCATGCTCTAAAAGCTTTGAGTGGCCTTGCTTGCCACTGCAGCACTCGAAGAGACTCATGGATGCTGTGAGCCCTGAAATTATAATAAAATGGAAACATGGATTCTTGGGTCAAGTCACGACACAAACAGAACAGATACTTGGTGATATTTGTGGTGGAAACAATCAGCTCTTGCCAAATCTGTTATTTTAACTGTTTGCATCATGTTGCTCACACAAATGGAGATTTGTTCTGTTTTGATGTAAAAATAATAAGAAAGTCAATTACAAAGCAGTATGTGATAATATCTAGAATGACACTGAAGAAATGAGTCTGTGCTGGTTCAGATTCTCCCGTAGACACACATACTGATGTCAAATATGTCTGGATGTGTTTGCAGCACACTTACAGAGTTCTGAACTGTCGAGAAAGAAAACAAAAAAATCACTGCATTGCACCACTCTCGATCGAACACAGTAGAGTTGTTTGAAAAATAACCCCGAGAGTCTGAAGAGAGCTGTGAAATCAGACCAGGAGCTACTTGCCAATTTACCCCTGTACTGTGTGAAGACAACCTCAGAACTCTTCCTCTTAAGCGCAATCTCAACAGAAAGAACGGAGGTCGAGTGGAGCCTGATGAACTCTGACACTTCGCTGACCTTGTGGCATCAGGAATCCACTCAAACAGCTCCCCTCTCATGAGATTACACCTCTTAAGCGTTTTGATCTTGTTGACCGAAGAGGACCCCCCCACTGGGACTCAGGGTGACCCGAACATGCCCTCATGCTCTGTTCTGATGAAATGACAACTAAAGGTCAACAAAGAAAGTGCTTCTTCATGGCAGGAGAGGTGCAGATTTAACTGGCAAACCTTGTTAAACATATGATCTGATGCTGTCGTTGTATTGTGCTGAGGATTTAGGTCATTTGCTGTGATTTATAAAATCTGACTAACAGTAAATGAAGTGCAACAAGAGTATGACCGGTAAACCATGTGGCCCAGTCTTGTTCTGATAAGCTAACATTCCTGTAAATCCGTTTTATTGTTAAATTAGCAAACAAATCGAACTTTATCTACTACTTTTTCATCTCCAGTGTCAAATCTTAACAGCTTATTCATGTTTTCTCAGAGGGTTTAGTGTTCTGATCGCTTGTTCAGCATAACAAAAAACATTTTCCATCAGAAAAGACAGTTCGAAGAAATTCAGTTTTCTTTACGGAGCACTAACTGACAACATAAATCATTTTCATATTGTAATGTGAACCCCTTGCAATAATATAACATGGAAAGAAACCCAACAAAGTGGAAAGAAGACACTCTCAGCAGGAAGAAACCTTCTGGCAGAACCCGGCTAGGAAAGGGCAGTCATCTGACTCACCTGGTTAGAGTGAGGAGAAAAGGGAAAAGCTTTTCAAATCAGATAACAATACATCTGAGAACAACAAAGACTGGGGAGATTGTTGAGGCCAGAAACTGCAGATTAGAAATATGTGGCTACGGAGCCAAAAGTACCTGCAGAGAGGACAAACTACGAGAAAGAGAAAATGCAACAACTGCAGCCTAGTTTGGTAGTAAATCAGCAGGACATTCCGAGAAAAGATCTGGTGCTTTTCCGGGTGTGCAAAAGACCCAAATCAAAAGTCAAATTAAACGCCCCTCTACAAAAGGCCACCACATCTTGTCTCGATGTATCAACACTTTACATTTAAAAGGTTATTTTGGGATGGAAATGAATCCATTCCTGCCCTAAAATGGCTTAGATGTGAATCTACATATAGGCTTACAGTTAGAATGTACCAGGCACTGCTATCTCCACCCACCATGCACCACTCACTGCAACTCAAGCACACCAGCTCATCAACAACTCTGCTCTTTACACTCCATAAAGGCAAGCTTTATATTGGACTATTCTACTACATGTTAGAATCAGATTTTGAAGAATAATTTTCGATACAGAAAGCCCCACACTGAAAGCCTTGGAATTAGGTTTGTTATATTAGAAACCCCAGTTGACTGGTGACTGTCAACACCACATTGCAGTTTCAAGGTTGAAATGTCCAGCCGTGACTTTGAGTGCTTGTTTTGCTCAAGATATGTCTTCCAGCATACATAAAAATACCATATGGAGGTGATTATTTTGAACCACAGACACGAACAACATGCAGCGTTCTAAAGCATCAAATAAATACTCACAAAATTCATCAAAACAGAAATGCTTCATCCATTATATTTATGCGTGAACTTTTACTACCAAACACAACCTCTTGCTAAGGTGGCCGACTACTGCAACATTTTTAGTATTTATTCCAAACTCTTTGGCAGAAGGGCTTTATTGTGGCAGTCTTTCTGCAGGTTACTTTTACTCCTCCAACCTTGACTCTCAGTCAAGTGCGCCCAAACTGATAAACCTTATTCGTTTTTGTCTGCCATCAATATACGACACTCTGGCCAAACACACTTGACATCTCTCCTTTGTCATTTTTGTGGAGAGAGCCGAACTCCCAGGTCAAATCAAACCAAAAATCATCTGGCTTTTCTGTGGACACAGCAGAAGAAGAAGAAGAAGAAGAAGAAGAAGTAATGACATGTGTGTTGATTCGCACACACCTCCACAGGTACACACATCATTACAGCGTGGCTCCACCATACGAGGCTATTTCAGTGACAGATCTCCGCTTAGCACCCCTCTGTCATCGGCTCTGTCATATTGCATGGTTGCTATGACGACCACGGCATGATGTCAAGAAAGGGAGGCGGGGAAAAAAAATTTGTCTCTTCATCCTCAGCACCCTGCTAGTTTATAAATGAGACTGATTTGATAAACATATGGCACAAATTGCACACGCAAGTGATATGTGTTAAGTGATGAAGTCCAATCATAGCTGACAGTCTCATTTGTCTTTACCAAGCAGTTAAAGTGCTGTAAAATGCTTCTGACAGCATTATGACTTTCACTGTTGGTATGTACCAATAAAAACCTACACTCTGACCTTCTGTGCTTTTTCTCTGTCTAGGGTGGTTGTAAAAAAAAGGCTTGATATTGGATCATAAACAACTGACAAGACTGCTGCTGGATTAGAAAAACAAGTTATTTTATAAGGTGAAGGAGAGCCGTAAACCTCCCGTGTTTTGGTGCTCTTACATCGCTATCCTTGTGGGGACTAATGTTCAGACCGGGCCTGACTGGCAGAAAGCAGATTTAAAATGTTTCACAGCGAATTCAGTTCATTCCAGTGTAATTGCTGCAATCAGAGGATTAACCCTGAGGGCCGCGGTGCAAATTTTTCGTGGCGAGACAAACTTTGGTGAACTTCAACCGGCAAATTTGTGCTGCCGGCTAATTAGCAACCATCAGTGTTGGATCAGTTCATGTCGGTGTCGGTGACCTTTGTGGAGATGGAGAACCGGAGAGTCCAAAATGGAGAACGCTGTTGTGAAGTAACTATTCCCAAGAGAGAACATTTCCCATATGAGGCCATGCAGTTATTGAGAAGTCAATAGTACAAATATAACTACTGAATAAATAGTGAATGTATTGTCCTTTTAGCAAATGGGCAAAACCAACAAGCAAAGACTTTGCTAATTGGCCATTAGAGCGCTAACAAGCAAGTTTATTTTGCTTTGTTTTAATTGAGGAAAAAGATAATATAATTGTGAACAAAATGCCAAGTGGTGTAAACACGACTGCACTGACTTGTCGGTTCACTAGTCAATGAGGATGGGAGAAAAACAGAATATACATTAAGTTGAAGATGGTTTCGTAAATAAACATTTGATTACCAAAACTGAACATTGAAATCCCTTGAGAGTCTGAGAAAAACATTCCATTTACAGTGAACTGAAAACTAATTAAAGCAAGCTAATAAACAGCAAAACTCGGTGTGGAAGACGCATTTCTTAGTCCAGCAACACATAATGAGAAAATAGTGACATAAAAAGAACGCAGCTTAATAAAAATAAAATCACCCTCCTGGTCCACCTTGTCCAAATGGCCTGACAATCACCAGACCAGATAGGCAAATATGCCAGCTACACCCAGACTTGCCAATCTGAAAGACCTAACTTCTGTTTAATTAACAATTATTATTAAATGTATCCCAACACTCTGATCAGAAGAAGGGAATTTCCCAGATTACATTATCAAGAACAATTCGATTGACTTAGCGTTTAATAGGAGAAGATGACACTCCAATAGACACTAACTATCCATCTGTTACCAGCTGCTAACTTAGCTAACTATACATGCGAGTATACATCCCCAAACTGACAGACCAAATATTATACAAAGATTAACTAATTCATTTTGCTGTTCTTCTTCTTGGTGTGCTGTTTGGACTTAAAAAGTGTCTAAAATCATTGTATGGGCAGGCGTGGTGTGAAGTTGCTGAACCTTGCTCTGTTATGTGGATGGGTGAATGACTAACACACAGTAAAGCGCTTTGAGTGCTGCTAAGGTGGAAAATTTCCCTCCTTTGAAGAGGTATTCTAGCTAGGTTCAGGTTTGAGGCTTATATTAGGGTAAAGGCCGGTGAGTGGACGTCATCAATGTAAGATCCTCATTCAGATAGTATTAGAAAGTGTGTGTGTGTTGCCGTGTATTTGTGAAAAAGGGTTTCTTCCACGATCCTCATTAGCATCGTAAAGACTGAGGCCATCTGATCCTTCCATCCCTTTGACCTCTGGGGTCATAACAGAGCTGGTGGTGGAGCTTTGTGTACGTTCCAAGCCGTCCGTGTTAAGTCTGCTTTGAACTGCACAGCATCAGTCTGTAATCCATGAAATGACCTATATGTCACTGCAAAACAGCTGTTTCACGCTGTTCTATGGAAAACTGACCATTTTGAAGTCATGCTTTTCATATTGTTTTCCTTGAATTTAAGTTTTTCTGTCATGCATCACATAAAATCTTTAGAGTTCATGCCTAAAATAAAGCCTTTTATCACAAGAATGTAAGTAAACCTCTTGCTGTTGATGTTTTATGTTAGCAATTTTGGACTTTCATGGTCTTTTTTTTTGTTTGTTTTTTGGGGTTCAAGTAAATACTGTATATTGCAAAAATGAAATGAAAGTGTTCAGCTGGACTGTGATGGGTCATCTTCTTCTCGTAAAACCATCGTTTTCTCCGTGTATATGGCCATCGGGGGGACTGTAAATATTTTTATTGGTCACTTTGGACGAAGATTGAGACCAGCATGGTGCTAAAGGCACGCCCAGTCAATCAAGCAATCAATCACATTTATTTGTGTGTAGATCATTTTGAAGTCAAAAAACAGTCTGTCTCACAATATCTGCCAATACTGTGAGCATTAAATATAACTTGTAGAAGCAAGAAGCCTTTAAAGCCTCCAGCAGATGCAACCTAATAAAACAAAATGCGCCGAGAACGATTGGACATCAGTATAATGTGATGCTATTCTGCTTAGATTGGTTTATCCGGTGAATTTATTAATCATGATCGAGAGAGAAGCGACTACTTAAGCTAATCTCAAAGCCTTCTATCCACTATAGCATAA
Organism: Acanthochromis polyacanthus; assembly: GCF_021347895.1. Classification (NCBI taxonomy): domain Eukaryota; kingdom Metazoa; phylum Chordata; class Actinopteri; family Pomacentridae; genus Acanthochromis; species Acanthochromis polyacanthus. The sequence goes on along the minus strand of NC_067113.1, from coordinate 45,296,052 downwards.
ATTCAGCTTTACCTCGGGAAGCAATTGCATGAGATTTAATTAATATTTCCGTGCATTTGAAGTAGAAATATAGAAATAAACATCTATTAAACCTGTTTCGACTTCTCTTTTCATGCATGTTATGAATTTATCTTGCACACAGCATAAAAAAGATTAGAGGTTTGCATCCTGAAGGCCTGTTGCTATAACCTCGTGCAGCTACACACGAATTAAGAGGATGTGTTATGCTATTATTACGCTTTTTTTTTTTTACTGTCATCGCACGAAATGGGTTTGTCAAGCATAGCATTGCATTCAACTGTATATGTTGAGGCTTCACAGCTATATTCAGCTGCAGGGTTTTTAATGACTGTCACACCAAAACTGTGAACACCATCGGTTGCACGTTGCTCTGTGATTAAAGAACAGACATTTATATCTGTGTGAAAACTCCCCACTGACCTGCTGTATAGATTTACTCTATATAGATCTGTGTTCCCTGGGATTTGCCAAATTACTGTATGTTCTACAATCTGCACCTTATTGAGCATATTGACTGTAAGGCCAACCGCTGCCAGTTAGGCCGCTACACCCGAAGCCCCAAATCAATACAGTGTGCTTATTCACTACATGGACTCGGGGCCCCCGTTGTTACTGATGCGATGTAGCGCATGCCAGGTGTTCGGATGTAAACTCAATGATTGCTTCTCCGGCCCTGTAAAGGAATTGATGTCAACAACAACAATGTGTGCTGGTGAATGAGCACAGGAGGAGATTTTTGCCGTCCTTCTGGTTTACGGTTATTAGAAAAAAACTACACCACTGTGAGGGATGTCATCTCAACATGTGTCCTTTTCTGTGCTTCCTCCATCCAGATGGAGGCATTGTTCCCGCTGCCTTTCTGTTCTTACCACACCTCAGGTTGGCACGTTGACATAAGCAGCACCTAAACATACAGGCATAAGGCGGATCAGGGAGACAATGGCCACTTCCTTATCTTCCTGACAGGCAGAAGCTTGTCCTGCAGTCAGGATTAGACGAGGGGGAAAAAAGGGGCACCAGCAGCTGGAAGCAGGAAGTGAGACGGCACGCGACATCGCGGACCCCACTTCGAGCTCAGTGGCGTATGACTAATCTGGTGTCCTCTGACCGAACATGCTCCGTCTCTTACACCGCTTTATCGCCGTGTGTGGGGAGCCAGATTAGGGCCACATTAATTCACAACAGGGAAGCCCTTTTAAACCCAGCCGGCGTGCTGATAAAAATCGAAAAGGGCTGCGCTCCGGCGAGGGAGGATGTGCATGCGGAAGATGTAAAAAGCAGTGGAGTGGGAGGCAGTGAGGGGGAGATCTTAAAAAGTGTTTAAAAAAAGAGATCTAGTGCCCTCCAGACATGGAAATGATTAATAGCATTAACATAATTATGGAAAGCTACTTACCGTCATTTTTGCATAACAGGTTACTCAAGGTCTTGGTTGGCTAAATTAAACACTTCACCTATTTCACTATATATTATAATAAACCCTTCTAGTTTGACACATTTCTGGAAATCAATACTTCATCTCTTCAGCTGCTATTCCATGTTGTAAACCTTATTGAAAACAGAGGTCTGATGTTTTCAACCTTTGCCAAAATGAAGTTAATAAAGGATCTTTTCAAGGCCAAACTGAACAAGGGATGTGGATCAAAAGAGCTCCAGACAGACAAAAACTCCCAGGCCAACAAAAATGAAATGGGAAAGGCAGTGAAAAGGGTTTCTTGCATTCATGTAAGAGGCAACCACAAGAGATCTGTTTGGAGATTATGAGCAGTGTGCGGTAAAGCACAAAAATGCACAGTTTAGGAAGTTTATCAGGGCTTCAATTAATGACATTTTTTCCATTAAGACATGATTTAATGTCCATTTTTGCACAGATGATAGTTTTATGAGTGGTTTGCTGTTATTAATGTAAATAATTAAGAAAGCAAGGTATGTCAAAACTGAAAAAAGGACTATAAAAAAGCTAAATATTGAAGAGCTACAACACTGTAATGTACATATTTCGTAGAGATGCATCTCTTCTGTTTCGTTACACCCTTCGTGTCATATTGAGTAACCTAGTAACATGGTATCTGCATGCCTGGCCAAGCATGGCTCCAGTCCTTATCCGTAAAGCCCAGGGATGATGTGTCCTTGTGCTTCCAGATCTGCCTTTGAAGTTTTAGGTCAAGTCTGTGTATGGAAGCGGCTGCATGTGTATATGTGAAGAGAATCTGGCCTTCTGCCCTTCTGTAATCCTGTTAAGCACCTGGACAATGGAGGAACAGCTGGCTTGGCCTTCCTGCACTCTGCAGCATGAAGAGGATGATGTGCACAACATTCAGAAGGAGAAACAAAAAGTAGGATGTCAGTGGAATGAGCGAATCTAAAGTATCTATTGATCTATTTGTTCCCTTTCTGCTGTGTTTATCTGGCAGCCAATCTATCTCTATATTTCCATCTATCTGTCTTCTATGTCCTCCTTCCTCCCTCCCTTGGGTCGCCAGTGGCGCTCCCTTAGCCCTGGTGCTCCATCCATCCTCATGGTTCAATACTGGCACAGATGTTGTAGAAAGTTTAAGGGGCCCGCTTGTGCCATTAGTCCAGCAGCAGGGCCTGGGAGCAGCAGGGGAAGACTTCTCTAATCAGTTTTATTGGAGCTATGCTATTGGGTTAACACAACAGGGTCAGCCCCAGAGCCCAGCGGCACTCCAGTGCAAATGTGGTGTGTGCACACACAGGGGGTATCTGTGTATGTTTATACCCTAAGGCTACAGCACAGATAGTAATGTATCTCCACCTCTCTGCCTCTTTTATACTCGCATACAAACAAGCTGATCAGAGCGAAACCTGAAACTCAGCTGTGCAGCAGATGAGCTCCAGTTGGCTTAAACTCTGTGATCAAATAACTGCATGAGATCACAATATATTAAATTAGAATATATGTACATGTGTTCTTGTTGGGAATGAAGACAACTTGAGTATGACTGAGCAAATGGCAGCAAGACCAAGATGCTACAGACAAGCTAGCAGCTCTCTGAGGCTGCGCTTAAGCACAAGGGACCCTGTATTTTAGCTTGCTTAAAATGCTCATGCATAGGGTAACTCCCATTTAGGGGCATAACTGTCAACTGTTAAACTTTAAATCACTGTCAATAACAGCTCAAATGTTTGGAGTGATCAAATCAAAAAGGAGAGGGAAACTTCAAGCAGATGCTTTGTTGCTCCAGGACAATGCATCCATCCACACAGCACAGGTGACAGAAGCAGTCAAACATGGATTTGAACTGTTTCTCCATCCACTGTGCTCACCTGACCTCCAGTATCTGACTTCTATCTATTTCCCAACCTGAAATCCAACATGTGTGGTCGCCATTTTTAGATAGATGATGAGGTCATGCACGCTGTTGAGGAGTATTTGGAGGCTGAAGATGTGACCTTTGTCTGTGACAGGATAGCAAAACTTCAATACTGGTGGACAAGTTCTTTGAAGTGAAGGAAGACTATGTTGAAAAATTAATGCAAGAACTATCTTACCCCTGTGACATCTTCTGATCGGAGAACTTTTTGAAGTACTCTCATATTCCCTAACAAAGCTTTAGTTGTTAGCACGAGACCATGATATGAACAAACATGAAAAGCACTCAGAGTGCAGTACTCTGCCAAAGCTGCTCAGTCGTTGTATGATTTCCGATGAATTGAATCTTTTATAAAGTTCACCATTTTAAGGCACCTTTTTTTTTTTTTTTAAATGCAGCATTTGATTTTCAGATATTGATCATCAGAAATCATGGCAATGTAGAATGTGGCCATTTAATATAGGTGTACCCACAAACAGAATGATTTTGCACTGAATCATGAATCTGAATGAATATTCTTGGCAATCCATTGACTATATGCTGCAATATTTTACTAGATAAGTTAAAACATTGACCTGCCCCAAACAATGTTAAGTCATTCATCTTCATCAGCGTAGATATCCTCGTCAAATGTTTTGCTAACTCATGTAGCTGTTGAGATATTTCAGCCCAGACCAAGCAGTTAACACACTTACAGGCTGACAATGCCTTTCCTAGAGCCCTACCAAAAACCCACCTAATGCACAGTACAATGCAGTTTCGGCCATTTAAATGCCAAAAATCTGTGTTCCTTTTTGGTCATCATGTTATCAGAATAACTACCAAGATCTTTAAGGAAATTGCTTAATGGGTCGATTTAGCTTCAGCTTTGTGAATCTGTACTGCTCAGTAATGAAACGAACCTGCTGAAGGAAACCTGAACCTGTGTCCTAGTGCCTGAGGACATCTCCACCCTTGCGAGCTACTTGACCCTGCATGGCTAACATGGTGTGAGGTCAGCTGGTCAGACGCCAGTTTGGCTGCTGGCTTATCAAGTAAAGAGGCTGTCGTGGTCTCATATTCCCCCTGGTCATGCTGCTTTTGTGGTTTCGAAGTTGTTGTTGTTATATCTTGAATAGTCAACTTAACCAGGCATCGTCTGGATGTCTGTTCATTGTGGTCCAAAAGGGATCTTGAAATGCTGCCATTCGCTTTTCAAAATAACTTTGTTCAACAGAGCAGTGAAAAAGAAGAAAGAGGACAGTGATTTGACTTCTTTAAATGGTTGTTTGGCGTGTTCACACCAAAGTCTGAATGGCTTTCTTCTAAAAGACTGTCTGGTTGTGTATATGTGTGAATTTGCCCAGCTGCTCAAAGGGGATATGACTAAGATTGGACATTAAAACACACTGTTTCTACAACAACTCACAAGTGAAAGATTTTTGTCCAACTGGCAGTCTGCAAATTATGAACAAAAGGTCCCTCTGTGTTTCATTGAATAGATCCCAGTTTAGCTGTTTTGTCTTTTTCCTGCTTTTGTGCACTGGCTGCCTTTTGTTTCTTATAACTATGCTCATAATTTGATAATTAAATGACTGGAATCACTCTGTGTTTTTTTTTTTTTTTTTTACAGAGTCAGTCATTTTGCTTCAACAATCAGGATCAGGAGACAATGAATGGAGGAGCAATAGTCATTATGAGGATTGGATCTGAACGTTGGCCTCCTACAAAGTAATTAGACAATAATGAATAGTTACAATGTAATTACTAGAACAAAAAAAAAACAGAAAAGGACGTCGTTTTTCAATTAATTACGATCATGTACCATTATTTCCCCTTGGCCTTTAACTCCACGCATGTAAGTAGAACTCTAATTGTGTTTTTACCTAGATGAATGGTTCAGTGTGTTAAATAATGTATGGGTTATGGCTATTGAGAGCTGTGTGTGGGTCGCCCTGAGGCTCTTCTCACGCCATTGGCTTTGAGACGCCCAGCTGTCTACGCCAGCAGAAACGCTGCTGTTTCGTATTGATCTTTCCATACGTGCCGTGACATTTAAAAGTCACTCTAAACGCAAACTTTGCGGATGAGAACTGAATGAACCAAGTCATGTAATGAACCAACAAACTGGACACATTAATGCTGTCAATCATAGGTGTGTATTTGCTAATTTAGGTCTGATATCAGAACCTATTAGCGTGTTTTGTGCTCACAGGTCTGTTTTCAATTCCAAAAACAAAGTCAGATGTTGTTTTGAGCATCAAAACTGTCATACGAAAGACTCATAAATGACATTGCATGAAGGACACTCTTAGATCATCATAAAACCAAGATTTATGAGTCCTGGAGGTGTTTTGTGTCTGCCTAACATTAAAGACGAGCCTCTGCGATGTCTCCGTTATGTGTCTACATTGTTGTGCTTCAACTTAACTTTGTTGGAGAAGGAGAGAGGAAAGTTTGCTCTTGTAACTTATTTAATGGCAGCTTGTTGGTATTCTGAAGGGCAGGCCTTTGAGCAGGCGTGATCACTGTTCTTGATTAGATCTACTCGCTACCCATGATGCATTTTTTCTGTCTTTCGTCAAGGATAGTGTAGCCTTTGAACATCTCAGCAAAGGATTCTCACAGCTGTCATTACCTGCTGCATCTAAGAACTCAAGAGTTTCTTCACGGAAATTCAGTGCTGAAATGGTTCAGTGCTTATCTAAAAAGTTTCTATGTTCAGAGAGGTATGTGCGAAAGTGGCCCATTTTCTTTCAATCACAGCCGTATAGGACATTATGCTAATGTGCTGTTACCAGCTTCCTTTGAAGTGCAACACTTTCCCTCTGCAGCAAAGCTATTTTTGGTCAACCTTTGACTGACTGTCAGATCCCAGCGACGGACTTTACCATAAAATATAAAATGACCAGTACAGCTGTTTGAAGCCACCTCAGCCCTCCCCAACCTCTAAAGTTAACTACCTGTCAAGGAATTTATTGAGCATGCAACCTTACAGCTATGACACCACTCCTGCTGCTGGATTGCCAGTCCAGACATCAAAGATGAAGGCACAATTTGTTTGTGAAAAGCTGCAAGAGACCCAATGCAATTTCTCATCCCTTGGTTTCAAATTCCGCATGTATAAAGTTATACAGGTCTTTTCGGTTTTATGCGTGGCAGACATCTGTCCGGCGTCTCTTTTACGTGAGGGCAATAATACAGGATGATGAAATGGAGGGGGAGAGGAATGGTAGAGATGATGAAAAGTGGGGTGATGTGAACAGTAAAAATGAGGGGCTGTAAATGACCTTAATCATGATGTCACCTTCTTATGTCTTGCATTTCAGATTTACTTTAGTTTCGGTGAAAAGAAGATGGAAATATTCAAGCTTTTCAGAAAAGTTTGAGACCACCAATGAAGATACTTCTGTTTTCAATTTGTTTTGAGTACTATTGCAAATGACAATGGAGATCAGCGACTTGAGTGAAAGGTTTGATACGTAAAAAATGCACAATATATATATAATAATATAATACAATATAATACAAGCACTTTAGCAGTCATAGTCTCCGCAAGTTTCTGCAAAGCCTTGTATCTTATGTTATCCCAGTTTGATCTGACACACCATTCCAAAAATGTTCACTGGAACGTCAGACTGCTTGCCATTGTTCTATGAGGTTGAAGTCAGGTCTTCTGTTGTCCATGGACAGCTTTAAGGTACATTAATGCTCATTATCCTGCTGCAGCACGAATCCTTCTCCACAATGATGCAAACCAAAGCATGTTTTCTTTGAATGGAGTGTACCTTCTTGGTTGATTTGGTGGCACTCCAGAGAAACAAAGCACCCTCAAATCTGATTCGTCCAACCACCATGTTTCACTCTGGATTTGATTCACTGCTGTATTATTCTGTCTCCTGTTTGTCTCCTTGCATATATACTTCTTTTCCCACAATAAATTCCAAAATACTGATATCTCTGGCCACACCAAGCATTTGGACGCTGCTTTCCCTCCCGAGAAGTACTTTAAAGAGTACTAGTCATCCTCTGAGGCCATGATTAAACAGCCTTCTTTTGAAAGGAACTTTCATCAATTTAATTGTCCGTTAAAGTTCTTTTTCTATCTCCCAGTGAACAGACCTTGATGTAACCATGTTGTCTAAGTAGAGTATTTTAGAGAGCCATGCTCTGAGTGTGATCATTATTTGATGCTGAGAAAGCCCCCCTTTGCTTAGAGTCGTTTGACTTTTGAGACTTTCATGTATTGCCATGTTTCTTACTATCACAATGACATAGTAATTAAGGTTCTGCTGAAAACTTGGGGTACAGATGAACAATGGTTGAAAGCTGAATACTTAAGCAAGTCTCTAATGACATATCTGAATGTGTTCTTCATCAGAATGGACACAACTTACGGAAACTGAACCGTTTAATGCCAGAAATTTGCTTAAATTAACACTAGAAACTGCAGTCTGAAAAAATCCAATGTAAAACAATACACTGACTATGAATAAGGATTTCATTGAACTCTACTTTAAAAGAAAAAAAACCTCTCCTTTAAGAGAATTGAGGTACCGTTGAGAAGCTGTTTGAGAAGGCTCAAAATTCCTCTTTAAAATTTGTAATGTTTTCCAGGTTTACATGAAAATATGACTCTTCCATGTGGTCTCAAAATTTTGGACCCCACTGTACATGTGTGTCTGCCTTTGTGTTTGCATGTGTGGACTTTCTAGACGGAAGTATTAGCTTTCAAGCTGTATGTGTTCGTCAGCAAATCCGAGCTTAAGGATGATCAGAGTGGCAATTTATCCATAGTCTGGTAATATTAGTAATCCCAGACTGCAAACATCAGCACTAACAGAGTGTAGGAGACACTGAAAGAAGAGCGGAAGGAACAGACGACGGAGAATAATGAAGAAAGGAATCTAAAAGTTCATTAGTTGGTGATGTCACCCCGAGAAGTCACCTTCAGAGGTCAGCGGAGACAGTGGTGACCTCATCAGAAAGGGACAAGAGTGGTCGGAGACAGAGAGGGTTAAGTGTTATCTGGAGGGTTGTATCTGGATCTGCTCTGACGCCCTTGACTGAACCACTGTGGTCCCTGTACCTGCATGACTGGTGATAAGGAGGATGACACATCTGTGCTCTCTGCTCATAGTCTTAGCAGTGACGGCTATTCGTCATGCAGACATGGTGCATCTGCCTCCTGACTGGAAGGCAGCTTTTGCCACAACATATTTTACACCGTCACGCAGCGCAATTTATGTATTTCATTGCAAAATAAATTGTGTTACAGCATGAACTGTTCTGGCCTCTTGTAAAGTCAGAATGACCCAAACGTGCTGGGATGATGAAGGTTGTCCTTGCAAACTGTCCACTGAATTTCTCTCCAGACAGGATATGTTTTCTAGTATAGTGTCCCAATGTTGGTTTATTTTGTTACTTTTTCTTTCTCAGATCTTTTTTTAATCTGCGCACAAACGAGAAACATTTGCAGTCATGTCGAGGAGAACGAAACAAAGCCTGGATGTTTATCAGTGATCCTGGCTAAGGGCGGTAATGCCTGTCTGTCAGTTGGTAGGTCTGTTTAAATCTAGAGTCTAGGTCAAAACATGTCAACGACTATTGGATTCATTTGCATTAAATTTGGTATAGACATTTAGAGTTTTCAGAGAATGACAACAAACTTGGTTTTATGCTACCACCACCATGAGGTGTAACATTTGTGTTTTTGAGTGAAATATCTTAACAATTAGATGGACTGACATGAAGTTCAGCACAGGCATTTACATTTTCCTTCCTTTTTCATCTCGGTACAATCCTAAAGTCAAAATTTTAAGCCGTTCAATACTTTGGTTTACGACTACAAGCCTGTAAAACTAATGGCAATCCAATCACCATCTGATGTACTTTGTGTTTTTATTGCTGATTAGCAACATTAGCGCAACACAGACATTTACATTCTACATGCTAGTCATATGGTGGTAGATGATGGACATATGATGGATTGGATTTTCAGTTCTTACAGTATAAGGAAAGACTGCGGTTTATAACTTTAAGCAAAAGCAAAGACAGTTGGGGAAACATGCTTATTCACATCCTATCCATAAACTAGAAGAAACGATCAAGATCACTTTCATGCCAATACGTAGCTTAGCTTAGCACAAAGATTAGGAGGGAGTTAGCTTGTTCTGTCTAAAGGTACCAAATCTGTCTACCAGCACATCTAAATCAGAATTGCTTTAATAATTCCTGCAGCGAGGTTGCTATAACATTTGCTAAGTGAAAGTACACAAGAAATACAAACCATTATACCACACAGTGTGTACAAGAATAAATTAAAATACTGTCATGCACAGTCTGGAGTGTTGCAGTAACAGAGGGATGGTGTTGCATACAAACAACAACCAAGATGGCACAGGAAAACCTCGTGAACGCAGCCTCATGGCTAACAGTACAGTATATCCATACACAATGCATCTTGTCTGGCTTGTGCAAAAGTTGACTTCTAAACTATTTCTTGCCCGAGACTAACAACTTTCTGCAGTTCTCACTAGCTGTCTGGAAAGAAATAAACTTTTTCTTTCACCAAATGCTATAGGTTATTAGAAACAACCACAAAATGATCATGCTTTTGTTGCTGCAAGCGGATATTACATTGTAACAGCAAACATTGCAGCAAAACTAATTAAACACAGCACGTTGTTAGCGTGGACATGTGCAGGATCAACATTTCGTGAGTCGCCAGATAAGATCGATAACATTTTGTCACATTGATGAAAGCATCTCTCAAACATATTTGCTGTTGTAAATCAGTGGCATATAACCATAATTTCCAGGAGACAGGTCTAATACCATCACCGCTCTTCTAATTGATCTTTGTGACATCTCTGACTCTTCCATCCTCTTCATCTCCTCCTCTTTCCATCCTCTGTCTTCCTTTCTCTCCCCCTCTTTCTGTCCCCATCACCCCCGTAGAGATGGGCCAGTTGGGCTGGAAGCTAATTTGAAGCCAATCAATACGAGTCTGTGTTTCTTCCTGTGTGTCAGCGCAGTCCGGTGCCCTTGTCTAACTGCCGGCATAGAGAGAGGGAGCATCTGTTTGGTGACTAACGCCCTCTGACTGTAAATCTATGGCGACTACTAAACACCACTCCTCCAAGCACTGTGCTAAGTGCAAAGGGCTATCTGATTGAATCCAAATGAGATTGATTTCCATGCCAAATCCAGTTGTTAAACGTGCACACTGACAAACAGCCCTCTCAGGAACTTGATGGAGTTCAGGGATGGCATCATGTTTGAGTGGATTTTTGTATTGAAACACATGGATATGGGGTGACTCTTGAGCATTCAAGCACCCCTCAGGAGCTGCATGTCCTTCACTTTGCTCGCACGCAACCACACTGATGCTCAGATATTGAATCTTCCCAAGATAAGACCAGTCCCCTCCCTCTTCATCCAGCCCCTTCCATCCAACAACCAATGAGGATGGTGTCTATTCATGAGCTGGAGTAGGAGCAGGCATGTGTTAGGCAGCCTGCCACAAGAGGAGGTGTGTCTCTATGAGGCAAACGTGTGTGCAGAAACAAGAGTGCGCTCACACTGAGAGAGGAGGTGGAGGGAAGAGAGTGTATGCAGGCATGCAAGTGAGAGTCAGGGTGGGAAAGGAGTGACAGGCAAAGAGGGTTTGACTCATCTAGTCACTGATATACACACCACACTGAAGGGTCCACAGTCTCCTGCTTAAACAGTGAAACACATGTGTGCTCAGAGCGATAGAGGGGGATCTGTGAGGATACTCGGATGAGAAAGAGGTGTGGGGGAGCCAAGGAAGAGGAGCCCGAGTGTGTTTCGCCCCGGGGGGAAGCTCACATACACGGCAGACAGCGCACACACTCCAGCGGGCTCTCGGCACTGTTTCCCTGACAACTAGAATGGGCTGCAATTTGTGCACCTTGCAGAAACGGGAGGAACACTACAAACTGCTGTATGAGATTGCACAGGTAAGAGAAACTTGGATGGTTTGGTTGAAACTTGGTGACAACAGTGGTGATGATCGTGGTGTGAAATGTGGCAGGGTTGAATTGGATTTTCCACCAAATGAAGGCAAAAGTGAGCAAGGTTGAGTTGGAAACGCAGGGAGAAATAGTAGCGAGAAATGAACAAAAAATGAGTTATTTCCAAGCAGCCAGGCAGAAAGCCAGAGTGTGTGAGTGACTGTGTGTTCGTGTCTCCATCAAAGTGAGTGCAGCTAGTTATTTCTCCTCAGTAGCAGGAGATGTGAGAACAAGTTCAGCTCTTCTTCTTCTTCTTCTTCCTGCGCTGGCTCCGGGGGAATTCATCACATCTCCTTTCGCCTGTGACTGTGCAGAGGCAATACAGTTCAAAGGACAACCGGCAAATGTGTTCTGCTGTTTTCCCTTTGTGTTGTTTGTCAGAAGTGGACTTCTCTAACTCAACATTTTTTTTTCTATCGCTGTTGTCATGTAAAAAATCCTCCTTGGCTGCTTTTTTTGGGCGTTTTTGAACAAAATATCTCATTTTCATTGATGTGTTCAGTGAGTTTGTTGACTTTTTTTCAATTTCAGGAAAAATAGAGCTGGAAAAAGACACAAATATGTATTAAATGTGTTACAACCACATATTCTTGTCTCCCAAAATGAGCAGTAAAATATGGTGAATGAATAACCTGTCATGTTGTATTGGGCTTGGTTGGATTGTGTTGATTAGATAGGAAGTGTCAGCAAGTGCAAATCTTGGTTAAGAACACACTGCCGAAAAACGTCACGTTTCTTCTGTCTGACTTTTTCTAGCAACTGTAACTCGTGTTTTTAACAGCACTTTAAATACAAGTATGCAGCTAGATGAACATGCAGTGAACAGTTACGTGGTTTTATAGAGCAGCAATATGGTTATGTATGGAGCTGGTTGTGGAAAAACACGTGGTTTGTTGTTGTTGAGTACAGTACATTCAAACAAGCCTGGATTCATTCATCATTCAGTAGCTTACACTGTTACAGACAGTGGAGAAACTGGATATGGCTTGATGATGCTGAGCAATACTGCTGGGTACAGGCTAGTTTAGAAATATATGGTTATCATGTAGTATCATCCAAAGGGTCGGATTATGTGTGTACATTTTTAAAACTCAGATTATGTTCAACAGTAAAGGCAGCAGGAGTGTTACTTGATGAAAATGATGTTTAACGGTAGCAAGGCAGCCAGTTGTGGTATTCGAGGCATTTAAAAATATTATCACTACCATAACCTTCAATCGCTGCGAGATGCCGTTTTTATGAACCTTATTCACAGTGCTGCAGTCTCGAGCTCATTATGCCCTCAGACTAAATGCCCCCATGCCTTAATGAGACGGTGGATGTCTGTATCGTCTGCCTGGGTGGATTGCAACAAAATTAGCCATGCCGATTAAAAGAAACTCAAGGAGGTGATTGCTCCAAAACAAACGCTCAAACAGTATGCAAACGCACTGGTAATTTAACACTGATTAGCTATTTTATAGATGCATAAAAAGGATGTGGCCAAGGAAATTATAATAATGTTATTGTTTAAAGAAATTGTTTTATATCTTAGGAAATATCCACTCACTTTCTTGCCAATAGTTAGGTGATACCACTCTCATGTCTATCTTGTAAAAATGGAGTTAGAGCTAATGGCTGCTTAGCTTAGCTTAGCATAGAGACTGTAAACAGGGAGTTGACAAGTCTCATCACTTGGCAGCCATCTTGTTCCTGCTTCTGATCAATTATTTCAGGCAAATCTGATCCAAAACTATAAAGTTTGGTAATTTTGCCCAAACTTCATATTTGTTTCCCCCCCACGGGATATTCAACTGTCATCTTTAGCAAACAGTAGTTAGTGGATTTAACTCCAGTTCTGTGAAGGAAAAAGAACAACACAGGGTTTGTTATGTTAGCCTATATGATGAATTTTACTCTCCAAGTTTAGCCAATCAGCACCGAGTTCCACGCAGCAACTTCTCACGATAAAATGGCTACGGAATGGGTTCTAAAAGGCCGTGCTTGCAGTCAGAACATGCACAAAGGTTTAGGTCATGCTAAAACAGCCTTCAAGTTTCTGCAGTGGTAAAGACCCCAATTTTCTTTTCTATACCACTGTTTTCGATTGGCAAATGTGTATTTCCCACCATTTTCGTCTGGTCAAATTACATTCACTCCATGGTAAATAAGGGCTACTTTTGCTTAGCATAAAAATTAGTTCCTTGGCTAAGTGGCTGCGGATTCCATATGCACATTAACCAGTTCATCTAACTCTCAGCAAGACAGCAAATAAATGTCACCCAGCATTTCCAACTTTATTTTTTAGCTCAAATTCTACAATTACAATGTGCATTAAACTGCAATTTTTGCATATGACACCAAAAAAAGAGCTGCAACAGATGTAGCATAAAGTACGGCGTTTGCATAGAGATTGGCTAGAACTAACACAAAAATTACCCTTATGGTTTCCTCCTACAGTATTTCCGCATCACACTGTAGGTGTCCTGGCAGCATGGCAGATGTCCAAGAATATTGTATGTGTGTGTGCATGTGTGTTACTGCTAAACACTGTGTGGTGTGTATGTGACAGTCGGCGGACACCTACAGTTCTCATTACCAGTGTGAAAGAAAGTGGAGAAAGGGAAACAAAAAGAGAGAAAGAGAAAGAAAGAGGGCTCACCAGGCAGTAAGTGTGTCAGTGTGTCCCAAAACTGGAGGCTGAGGGGATTCTGCAAATCCAGAGAGACTCCTCAACAATCCCACTGTCTCTTTTTCCTTTTATCATTCCAGACTGATTTCTCCTGCTTGCTTTTTCATACTTTCTCCTTCTCTGTAACCTTCATTAGTCTCCTCTCTCCCTCCGACTGTCTCCCTCTCAGCAATCTGTTTCTCCCCTCTCTCATTTTACTTTGGCACACGCACACAACACTACAGATTTTAAATGTGTTTCTGTTCTGTTTCACTTCCAACAGTGCCACACAATAGGATGCCACCTGCTCATTATACCAGTGAAAAAAAAACAAAGGATGCTGATAATGTAGCTAAAGCGGAGCTGGAACAGGTGCATAGTGTTAGTGGACTGGTGCTTAATGTGAACATTTGTCTACATGCTGTGGTGTTATGTCTATTTCTTCCTTGTGTTACGGGGCAGTGGGCCTTAACAATGTGATTTCTGGCTGGAAATGAAACATTTAACAGTGTGATTTAGTTGGAAGTGAAAGGGACTTGTCAATTCAAGACCTGTTGTTTTGACTGCCATCTTAATGAGATAGTTGAATGGGTTGAGGTAAAGGCTAACAAAAGTCTCCCCACTTGGCAGCCAACTTGGTAGCATTCCCAGGCAATTGCTTTGGGCTAATGAGACCAAGATCCTATCTAAATGAATAGAATAAGAGCAATAACCACATTTTTAGTAGCCACCAGGAATATATAGAGTCACCAGTCAAATCCGATGAAAAACACTTAAAAAGTCTGGTTAGTTTCTACAAAAATAAGGTTTTGTTTGGCTGTTCTAAAGCACACAGTTGGTCAGTGATACGTGTCATACAGCTGCCATCTTTGGAATGACAGGATTCACCCATAGATTCTGTTGAGGATTATCTGAGTGGAGAGTCTTTGAACTGTAGTTAAGATCCAAACAAGTTCAATTCTGTTGAAAGGCCTGACTTTCAAAATGGAAAAGTTTCTAATTAAATCATTCCAATGGCTGCAGTGATTATTGGATTTCATGCCAGCAAACAAGTTGGTGAACTATGACCATCTTTGCAGTGCTGACTTCTGAGAGATGTACATATTGGAGACTATGATTGGGTCTCAAATCATCAGATTTTTTTTGAAGAATTTCTGCTCAGCTATCTCTGATTTGAACATTTGTTATAACATAAAACACAGATATTTATAAAGATATCTGTAAAATTTTCAGTTTGATGTAGCCAATGATTTCCCATTGACCCACTTTTTCACTTTTTTGTGCATTGAAATTTGAGGTTTAAAGACAATATCTCAGGAACTATTAAAGACAATTCAGAACTCTGTTAGTGTAAGCTATCTAGTAATATTTTTATTTTTGTCATACAACTTGTAATATCTGTTCAATCAGCTATGAAAGTTCAACAAAAATGACAGGCTTTTTATTTTTGACATCAAGGATTTCATTTTTTAAAGTATTCGACATGTCTTGTTTTGTATTATTGTAAACATGCAACTACATGTGGTTCTGAAAATATCACTAGTTGGTTTCTGCATTATCACTGTTTCTGTTCATTTGTGCTCAGAGATGTTTCATTACTGTTTGATCTGTTTTATATATTTCAACTCAGCCATCAGAGACAATTTGATCTACTTGTTCAAGACAGTGTAACAGTGAAGATTGAAGGCTTTTGTCTTTATTAGTTTTTGAGATATCGGCAATCAAACACCACCACAAATTTCAATGTGTGAAAAATGTGAAGAAAATTTTAATTATGTTGGAGAAAAACTTAATATCTCAATCCAAAATTTGAAGTTTCAAGAAAGTTTCAAGAAATCAAAGATGGTTAACCAGAAGGCCCTTGATGATTTGATAGAATAACTTTTTACCTGATTAGTTGTGTTTTACCGCCTAGTTTCATTTAACCGAAAGATTAAAACCGCCAAATAAATGCATAGGCTATCAGAAAGCAATGGCTCAATTCTGCATATGTAAAATAAACTATGTGAACTTATTGTCCTATTATCAACCAAACTAATAAGCTTCCCAACAGAGATGAAGCCACACAAGTTGCAGTCATTTCTTTTATATGTTTGCTATACTGTGCTGTTTACTCCGGCTGGTATTGGTTTGTTTTCATCATGCTTCATTTCATTCATTAAATACTTTTTATGTGGGAAAGAAAAGTGCTGAGCTAAAAAGTCTATTAACTGCTTCCATATAGAGTGTTTGCAGTTTCCAGGCTTCCAACTAGCTCTGAGAGTTGTCACTCCAACATTAGGCTCCACAACCAAATATTCTGCAATGACACACAGATGAATTTTGATGTTCCACTTTCTACTGAAACTAGGCCTCTAGGGTGATTTTTCTTTTTAAAGAGGGTACATGTCTTTTGTGGATGAAAACAATGACAAAATGGATTGCAGCTATTTTGGAGACATGGTAATGGTTCCCCCATCCTAAAAACAGGCATGCAGTGTTTGGAACAGACCAATTCGGCAGCTTTCATTTTGAAAAAGTAACAGAGCATTTCAGAAGCCAATTCCAGTTTGCAGCCTGCAGGCTCGCCCCTCTGTCTGCTACACCACTGGCTATCTCTGTTCACACAGCTGCACCGCTCTGACAGGACTGCTGGCTGCATGACCCCAGCTGCCCAGCGGCCTCCGAGAGATTTATGACTCTCGTCAGACCATTTACATTCAACATTTCATTTGTGATTTTGTGTGTGTGTCTGTGCACACTCACACCGCAGGGCTCCATTTAGGCAGCAGCAAACACCGTTTCTGTGTATTTCGCTTGTGGCTTTGTTAAATTGTCCCACAGCCTCTGGCCTTTAGAGTCTCACACACAGGAGTCTCAGGACACATGTTTTATGCTTTTGGTTGGGTAGGTCTGCGCTATTGTACCAGACAATACTACACTGTACAACAACGCACGGTAGCTGTATTTTTCCAGGAGATACTACCTACCCTGCATGTAATATTTCCCCAACTAGCAAAGGGTGAGTGATTGGGAAGAACATCCAATTGTGCAGAACGAAATCCAAACTGAAGTTGGGGTTGTTGGGTGTAGATTGGTCAATTTGCCAATAGGTTTTGTCTGCAATCCTTAAAGTTTTCATTATATCAGATTCAGCTGATATTACTGATTATGTCTGACATTGTTTAGCAGAACACAACACAGTTTTCATCATTACTGCTGAGTCCAGAGTCCAGATTGTGTATTTAAGTACCATGGAGGCACAGGAGACAAGTACATACTCATGAACTGGATGCAGAAGTCGAAGACCGAGGCGTACTTTCATGCATATTCAGTCATTGTTTCATTATACTGTATTGGATAGCATCTTTAAAAAAATTTTAAACAGTATGACACCTTTCAAGTCACTGTTTCTTTGTCTGCAGGCACAGAAATTGTTGTTCTTGGGCTGTGTTTTCTGACAAAATACCTACTCGAGAAGTTTGTTGCCGTCAACGGTCGATACACATCATCAACCCTGTCCTCAAACAAGACAAGTCAAAATTGCACTACAAAGTATTTCCCTTCCTCAATATCGCTGCAAGGTAACAACAGAAAGTACAAGGTTTGGTTAAAACGTGGCAGCTGGTTATGGTGTGGTTTGGATGAGACTATTAACTATAACACTTGGCACATATTAGTAATAGACATATTATAGATATTGTAGACTGCTCATTTTCAGCCATACTACAGCATCTGACATTCAAAAGGCACTTATCAGTACTGTAGGCTGGTGCTATTATTTGCAGAAGCCAAGTCAATCAGGACTGAATATTTAAAGCTCGTGGAAGCAATATTTTGGGGGCAAAAGCCTATTAGGATATTGTAATTCAAGTGGTTTTTAGATGGAACTGGAATTCCTGGCTCATTTGTCAGCTTTAGAGAATATAGCTTGTGATGGAGGAGTTGGGGCAATGATATGTCTTTTCACCTAGACAAGCTACATTTACATATTCAACACAGATGCCTTTGAACAAGGTATATGGGTGGTATTTATAGATGAGAGTTGCATACCGTTTACTGCCTTGTTACTGGACAATCAGTAAATGCATGTTAGGTTTCTTTATATATATATATATATAGATATGGGTGTGTGAATTAGGTCAGTCTTGGGTGTGTCCTCCAGAGACAGATGCTGTGCCTCATGTCCAGCTTGTTAGACAGCATGGATGGGGCTAGACAGACACCCCTCCATCCCGCCGCCACCTATGGAGTCCAGCGAGCGCCACACAGAGCAGGGGAGGCTGTGGTCAGACCCACACAGCCGTCACCTCCATATGGCCAAAATCAGACCTCAACTATGACTTCATCCAGATCGGGACGTGAAACACACCGATGTTATCGCTTCACATCGGCCCGAGAGGTCGGGCCTTTATCAGCGCCAGTGAAGAAATGAGAAAATGCAGTTATCATGCAGCTGCAGCAAAAATAATTATGTGGTATTAGATTGAACATCCTGACACAGAAGTCTGGGATTTGGGGAAATATTGGATGGGTGATGAATGTCATCTTGTGCTCCCACCTTTGATTGTTTGGCCCTTAAAATATGCTACAGATGAACAGAGCTGCTCACTTATCAGGGAGACGCAACATCCACGCTTGTTTTGTTTCTGTCCGCCTCCGTCTCTGATGGGATTTTGAGCTTTGCAGAAAGTATTGGCTGGACTGACCTTTCCAGTTTTCTTCTTGCATTTTTCGGCCCAACTGCCTGTCTGTGCGGGTCGGCGAGTTTGACCTTTTCACCTGTGAGGGTAATTCCACTTGACAAGTCCCTCTTATGGTCTCACACATATCCACAGACACACACTGCTGCTGTGGGAGGTTTTGAATGGCAGATTTGTGGTGGATGTCAAAAAACTGAATTAGATTTTTGGTTTGCATTATCTGATGTCTGATTTATTACTTGCTTTAGCTATGAACACTATACACTTTTACTTAAAGTCATTAGAGGAGATTTAATTTCCTACGACTTTGAACGTAGCATGCGCATGCGCACATACAACCTCTCCCTCACCCCCCGCTAACCTCCCCCCTCTTAACATTTACGAAGAAACGCCCCCCTCCAGAAACTTGCGTAGCACTCGTGAAGTTGTCTTTTACGGCTGGGTCCCCCTGGACCTTTATCTGCCATTATGTAAAAAAGATGAGCAAAACAAGTCGCCAGCTAACTACGAAGCTATACCAAAGCAACACATACACAAAACACGTAAGTCCAAGGTGTACGTAATCTACGTAACTAGGCCTGAGCCGGAAGATTTTTGACTGACAGGAAAGGGAGCAAACCAAACGCCTCGGTCCGAGCGCGTTGATTGGCTGATGTTTTTCAGGTCCTGCCATGTCCACAGTTATTTTTTTTTATTTTTTATTCTTTGAGAGACCATACATAGAAGTCCACTAAAGGTCAGTATATTCATTTTATGTGAATCAGACAAATTAAACAAAAAAAAAACATCCTCCATAATGCCTTTAAGTTGGGTAATTTTTCCTTTCCCTTAAAAATGTTCATCTAGCGTTATGGAAATGAGCTCTGCTGCTAAACACAGATCATCTGGTGTCTTCCATCATGGTTATAGTTGCTCGTTGGAGCACAGCATGGTGATAATACCACATGATTTAGAGGTGCATATGGCCTTGTCACTGGCGCCGCGGGAAACTCGTCTTCTGGTTGAAGGCCAAAAAATGGAAGCAGAAAACGGGCGATTATTCAATGCCAACTCAACGGAGGAGACAGCATCTTTACATTGTGTGAGAAAAAAAGTGGAATTTCTGCAATGTAAAATTAGTTTTTGTGCATATATTGCTGCGCACAGCGATAGAAAGAGAGATGGTTTCGGCACATTTAATGTCATCTGTAGGTGTGTCTTCCTTTGTGTATCCGTCTGCCAGGCTGTGAGCAAACATATGTCCATCTATGTGTGCGTAGGTTGGTTGGGGAGGGTCACAAAGTCAGGGGAAGACAGGTCCGGTGAGGGTGGGGGGGCAGCGACAGTCGCCGTTTCGCTTCACCAGCCAACAATCTCCCCCTGTGTTGGCTCTGATAAGCCCAGGATGAAAGCCTTTTTCAGTGGGCAGAGTGACACTCCTCACCCCATTCTCCTGTAACTCCTCCAGCCAAGGCAAAGGACGCTCGCGTGATGCATGTACACAAACGACACAGCAACGTCAAGAGGCAGACATGCCTATTTGTTGTGTACATTCACACATGGAGATAATCACAGGGTCCGTCCATTCGTCAGCTTTACTGCGATTTCTCCCTTTTTATGACTGTGTAAAAATGTCATTCGAGCTCTTAGCACCTGACAAGAGGACTTATCAGTTGTTATCAGCCTCTTCCCTGATTACCATACTCGCCGATCAAGCCCAGCGGCCTGGACGAGGTGATACGAGGGAGAGAAAAAAAGGAAAGGAGAAGGGTGGGGTGGAGCCGGATGAGGTGAACTGGAAGAAGCTGTGTCAAACAATGAGGAGATGGTACAGTGAGGGAAGTCATGTGCCATCAATAAGTCCTTTAAATCCCCCCCATTCTCCTGATTTCTCCCTCCTTAACCTCTCCAAAACACAAAGTGACGCCCTCCACCTCCTCCTCATGCTTCTCCCATCACTTATCAGTCACCAGACACCGTTTTTAGTCCGTTCCATTTCACTGCCCCTGTCTGTCTTTTCCCCTGTTTGTCACTGTCTGACTCATTAATACACTTTGGCGTAACCCCACCTTCTTCAGAGGTGCCGCAAATTGTCTCCAGGAAGACCCTGGAAAGGAAAAGATAGCGGCGGAAGGCACAGAAACCGCCTGTCATTCATGTGTGGCAGGGAGAGCCAATAATTTTGTCTAGTCTCACTGTGTGTGCTGTCAGCCGCTGACTGTTATACGGCTTGAAGTCAACCTTGTGCCAGAATAACCTAATAATACACCTTATGGCCACATGCTGCAGGCTATGTTTTGTCAGGTTAGACAGATGTTACAGCAAACCATCTGGAGCTGTTATGGATACATTGCAGGTATTTGCTGCTACATGCTGCTAGAAAAATGCACACATATACATGAAATATGCACAAAAATCCCCAGATATTTCACCGTTGCAGGGGGAAAAACGCTAAAGCGCAACTTCTGAGACATAAAAAACCTCCAACACCCATCGCATTAGCATAAAATTTCTCCCAGTCAGATCTTTGGATGATTTTTCTGGCAGCGAAGGTGCAATTCTCATCTGAGACCAAATGTCAGTTATACTATAAAAGGCAAAAACCTTCACTGTTTTTCTTCTCTTTATTCTCTTTGCCAAAAAATTCTCCATCACGCATAAGCATCTGGGGAGGCAGACAGACAGAAACAGTGGCTCTGAGTTGTTTCCAGCTGGTTGCTTGTAAAATGTTTTTCTTTGACAGTCACCGGGACACCTGTTCTACAGTGTTTTCGTCAGAGCAGGATAATTCGGTCTGCAGTTTGTGTTGTGCGGCAGTTTAGCTACGTGCTCAAAAATGCAAATGGACTGTTGTTGTGCCACTGTCAAGTGTGTTGTGAACCCACGGGGTGTATCTTGGGTCCAGGTGGTCTGAGGGGAGATTAAGTTACAGCAGGGAGCTGGTGTTGAATTCCCACTTAACCAACTTGGGTTTAGAAGTCATTAGGCCCACTCTGAGCCTGGCATCGAGTCCAGTTACAGATAGAATAACACTAAACCATCTGCATAGTAGGGGGGGTGATTACATTTAGCGCGGGGTGTAACCATAAGCCTTATGCCGACATGAGAAATGCCCTCAGGATGCAGGGGGGGCTGAGGCACGGTTGTTTTTTGTTGTTGTGTGTTTGTGGAAACGCATTGTGTGGTGCAGCTTTATTAGAGCTTTTTAGATTTATGTCGCCATTAGGGTTGGGGTGCGTAGGCCATTTTCCACATAAAATGCATAATAAGTGTATATGTAGAAATGTTTAGGCAGAAATCTTCCAAATATATTCATGGTATAAGAAAACCAAATGAGTAGTCCGACACTGTTTCATATTTCTGCCCAACTGAATGAATTTCTGCTGGAATGTGCAATTAAAGGATCAGTGTGTAGAATTTAGTGGGTTCTATAAGAGATGGAATGCCACCTGTAACTATGAATTATTGTGTTTTACCTAGCTTATAACAAGTTTTTAATACAGTTAGAATCCTCTACCACAGCGTTCACCATATTGCATTGAGATAGTTCTACAGATAAACCAAACACTGCGTCAAAAGAAGGCCTGTAACGTTTTTTTCCACCGTAGTTTCTGCTGGAAAGGGTGTGGTAAAGATGGGGCTTTCAGTTGGTAGTCCCTCCTTGATGCCATTAAATCCCACACACTGGTTTTTTAAGGCTTCCAAACCTAACAAAAAACACATCTTTATCATTGCAACAACAAAACAACCAATGTGAGTGTTTGGAAGAAGATTACTTGCAAGTGCCTTCCGAAAACATGGCAAATACCCATAATAAAAATGACTCATGTGAATGTTTTCATATCCACGAACACGATGGTTAAAGTTTGGCAAGACCAAGGACACCAAAACTATTTTTTAAGGTTTTTGAAGTCTTGTGGTTTGATTTAAAAAATGCAGTCAAGGTCTTTTTACTTATCCACAGAACTTTCACCTTTGAGATCAATAAATATTCAAGCTTTCCAATACTCTAGGCCCAATTGAGCTGCCTGTTTATCTTTTCCGTGTTGTGAAATACCGCAATTTTGTCTGGCATCTTGCACAAAGTGTCTTTCGGCATCAATATACACAGCCGGTGGACATACGGGAGTTTTATCCAGGAGACTGAGGATCGTGACCCATGTCGGATCAGTATTTTGTCTTGAATTCCATTGTATTTTGTGACTTAAGGTTACTTTACACTTTGTTTTTGGTTAAATTTAGGCACCAAAACTGGTTAAACTTGGTTAAGTTAAGGGAAAGATCATGATACGGGTTAAAATGGACTTGGTCATAACATTAAGCACGTTACAAGACTTTCAAGCTTCTCATTGCCTGAAGATGAGCAAAAGGGACGACATCAGCAGTGAACATATGGCTCTAATGATGTTTATTTCGGACATTCACACATTTTTATAGCTCTATTACACCGCCCAAAAATGACACTAGACAATACCCAATGCATTTAAATCTGATTCCTACTGTGACTAGCTGGGAGTGAGACCAGCTGAGACTAATTCTTGACCTTAATCCGGTCAAAAAAGTCTTTTAAAGAGGTTTTCTAAAGACAGAATAAACAGAAGCGCTACTAGATGAAAGAAAGAATCTAGTATTAAAAAAAGAGCTTGGTTCTAGATAAAAAAAAAACAGGGTTAACTCTCAGGAGGAAGGAGGATTGTTGACCCAACCATCCACCCCAAGAGGCTTTGCAGAGCTTAAAACAATGTCACAGTACTTCTGTATCTGATATACAGAAGCCACATTTTCAAGCCAAATCATTTTAGGAGTGACAAGCGTTGCAGTTTTTCTTGTGAGGAGCGATAAACAACAAGGAAAACCAGATTTTCTTCTCAAAATATGGCCACTAAATCAGTCTTATCTTCCTGAGTGCACACATTCCTAGTCAGTCATTATCATTACAAAATGCTTCACAGCTTTGTTACGTGGAAATTCGCACAAATTAGTCATGTGACCCATTTAGAGAAACAATGGTCCGAGTCAGTCTGTGACACAATCTGAAATTTAGCGCAGCACCACCGCTAATTATCACCAGACTTCTAACATGTTGGGTCCAGAGGTGATTCACACGCTCATACTCCAGACTTTTGCTCAGCTGCCTGAAACAGTGAACACAGTTAAAGTCTTGATTGAGGTGGGTCGAATGAGGGTTAAATTGCACCACAGTGTGTCTCTCACTTAACTAAGCAGCCGTGCTTTTTGGATGGAAGCATTTTTCATCGCGGGGAGAGCTCTCCTCTCCACCGCTCACAGCTACTGGAGTGTGAAGTCGTTTTTCTTCCCCACCAAAGGGCGGACTGAGGAAGCTTCACGTTATGAATAATGCTAATGTGCTAGGTGCTTCCACTGAGCATAAACATGCATCACTTTAAAATCAAAAAAGTTTGGTGGGAGGAGGGAAATGTTACACTCTAGGCTTCTTTTAAAGGGAAAAAAAATCACTTAATTTTATGCAAAAAAGCAGCACATAAATCTTTTATTTTCCTGCTCCCCAGTAAAATGTTTTCACTTCCCAAGCTTTAGCATTTTTGTTAATTATGCCCCCTGCATCCAGAACTGGCTGTTTTTGCCTTCAACCAAATATGTGAAGATCCACAGATAGACTGCATTCAGTGATGATGTTCCCCTTCTGAACATTGCACTTTCAATTTTCACATGAATATTAATAAACTATACTACAAATTTATTTTGGATCCTGCATCATATATTTTTGCCTCTGTGGAATGAAGTAGAATCTACATGTAGTTTGGGATTATAAAAACAAATGATGAACTTGGGTGTATTTTTCTATTTCTGCTCGCTTCAGTGCTTCAAGCAACAAGAGAATATGCTAATATCCTACTGATGCATTCAGTCAGCATTTATTCAGCCTCAGTCAACCTTTGATTTCTGTTTCTTTTCTTTGGTATTTGTGCGTGGTGTCACTTTCATGACACTGGTGAACCGCTAATAGTGTGTCTGTCCAGTTAAGCTGTAGCACCGCGGCAGCTCAGACCCAGAACAATGAAAACGAGGTCAACAGAATGGGATCTTAAAGGCACCGTTGCCAGATCTAAGCAATTCAGCATTAATCTCTAGGCGAAATCAAACAAAAATTAACAAGGTTTCTACTCACAAAAGAACCCACTTTTAGTGAAGAAAAAAGTTTCATTATTGAAATGCCTCAGGCTACAACAAAATAGGAATTAGTATTCTATTGCTAAATCACATTTGATTATAACCCACAAACCATCAGTTCTCACCAACAACAG
Organism: Acanthochromis polyacanthus; assembly: GCF_021347895.1. Taxonomy (NCBI): domain Eukaryota; kingdom Metazoa; phylum Chordata; class Actinopteri; family Pomacentridae; genus Acanthochromis; species Acanthochromis polyacanthus. Next base: position 45,271,080 of record NC_067113.1, on the reverse strand, counting down.
AACAAATTAGAATAAGTCTTTTGTCCTGGTTTCGGAATAATTCCTTAAATATTAGTGTAGAACTACTCATATAAATGTCATATTTCTACAGGCATATTACACATTTTGTTACTTAATGCCATGAAAAATACCATCACTCCCAAACCGTAAACTGTTTAGTGTTACTAGAAAAAGGTAATCAAATTAGAAAATGTCCTTTGTCCTAGTTTCTGATTAATGCCATAAATATTAGACTAGAAAAACCAATACAATATATATATATATCCTCTGGCCTCTTTGCACATTTTTTCGTCCAAACATAGATTTTTCAAGAGTTAAACAGATTTATTACATATTTTGTTGTTATGAATGCCATAAAAAGACCAAAACCAATCATCTCTTTGTCAATCCCTGCCTCTGTCTGTGGCACTAATCTCAGAAGGTGCCCTGGTTCTAATTAAGGCATTAAAAGAAAAAGAGGTACAATAATCAAATTGTTGTTTTTTTAAAAAAAAGCTAAACTACTACTGACAAAGGAGTAAATGCTGCTTTTGTTAGGGCCTATTTTCAGCTGCGGATTATTACATATTTGACAATCTAGTGAATATTACCAGCAACAAGACTCTGTGTGGGCTTACAATCAACTTCAGTGCCCACATCCATAATAATGAAGGAACACATGACCCAGTATGGCTCACTGATGTGTTATTAATAGTTTTTGGATGGCAGCAGAGAAACAAACTACGTCAAGGTCAGTATTTGCTAAACAGACCAACTAATCAAGATTTATCGACTGTAAGACAAATACAGACCAAGCTTCATACAAATTACAAGAATAATTCACATGCTTGGATGGAGAATGTGTATTCCTCATATAGAAAAGTAACACATAACCTCTTTGTGAACTCAGGCGTCTGGATGAATTATGTGTGTCTAATCGGTGACCCCCGAGAGCCTAATTCAAACTCATTGCTAGTATGTGTCGAGGGGCTGGAGGAAGGGGCCACTCCATTGTTAAGCCCGGCTCACTGGCTGAACACGGTCTCACGGGGATTCGTGAAACTGTTACGTAAATTTTTTGTTTCTTTTTCGTGCGCACCAACACGATTTCGTCATGTTTTTCGTGCCGCTCACCACGAAATGTTTTTCGTGTTGCTCACAACGAAACCCGCTGTGGTAATCACAGCTGAAAGTGGTTTATACCAGCGGATTCATGACGATCTAAGCTGTCCATCGGCGTATACTGCTTGTGTGATCGCGTTTGCGGCCGCCGGCCGCCGGACATTCTTGAAATTCCTATGCAAATTGGGGAAAAAAAAAAAAAAAAAAAAAAAAAAAAAAAAGGTAAGTGTACCACCGGGTTATGGTTATGGTTAGGGTTATGGTTAGGGACGATGTCATGCAAAATATAGCGTTGGATTCGCCATGGTTTTACATTAAAAATATAATACACACATTCGTTTGAAATACGTTCTGGGTGGCACGAAAAGTCCGCCGTTTAAAATACATTGGTGCGCATTTCGTGGTGAGCGGCACGAAAAACATGACGAAATCGTGTTGGTGCGCACGAAACCGAAACTAAAACTTACGTGACAGTTTCACGAATCCTCGTGAGATCGGGCTGTGTTGTTTTAATGGCAGATGAGAGATTAATGGCGATCTAATGACTGTGGGGAGGACACAGTGCAACAATAGAGTCCTGCTTCAGCACAGGCCGAGTACATTAGTCAGTCAAGACAACTATCTGCCTGGATGCACACACACACACACACACACACGTACACAAGCATGCATGCGTAAAAATGTACACAAAAAGCATCCAGACGTGAGTGAAAATGAGAGCGGCGTGTATTGATTTGCCAGTAAAAGAAGTTTTACAGTCATCCAGCGTGAGCGCGCCCCCGTCTCATCGTGAGCAAAAACAAACTGAGCTAATTCTCAACCCGCCAACCCCCCGACGTGACAAAAGGAGGCTAATTTATGCATTGGCGACATGATGCGCGAGGAATAAGAGCGTGGCAGTGGGGCTGGATGCTCGCTCTTGGATCGCGGTAATTGTGATTTGGTTGCTAGGATGTTGAGGGTAATGAATGTCTTGTTGATGCAGTTTGTCATAACCCATGCCATCGGTGGCTGCTTGAGGACACAGAGCCTATTAGTTAAACACAGACACATTGGCCCTGCCATGATGTATGAGCTCACCAGGCAGAAGGCATTACTCACTCTACGAGAGAAAATGAAGAAAACTACAGTACATGTCGAATATGACTGTGGATTAAACCAGGCAGACTGTTGCAAACCTCTTGACTTTTGCCGTCAGGTTTTTCAGTCTCCAGCTGCAAAAGGAGGTTTTTAATTGGACTTTGCACAGTTTGGATTATCTCACCGATAACATGGGTGGAAGTTGTTTTGTTCCCTTGAAAGTATCACCTGCACATACACTGTTGTATGAATAAAAGAAAATACCCACATTGTAATTCCAAAAAAGTCCAATACAAGACAAATCATGTTTCATTCCAATGCTGCACCGGTGGGAAGGATCTGTATTCATGAAACCTAATTGAAAGGAAGCCCGCCTTGCATACAAAAGTGGTACAAAGAGCAGGAAATGAGATGGTTCTTAATGCATTCGCTGACAGATGATAACCTTTGATTTCCCCCCACTTACATCAGAAATGGCTGCTTGGAATGACAGTCACATGTCAACAGTCTCTGATGTTGGTGTGCGTGTCTCTGCTGCTGGTGTTGTTATGCCGGAGTAGGAAAAGATAGACATGTGAAGAGCGAGAGAGGAGAAAACCCCCTGAGACACAAATAACAGGCAGAAACAGAGGGATGTGCAGTTTCTGTTTATAGACTGCTTTGGCAACATGGATGTTTTTCTGCGAAGTAAATCAAACTGAAATGGTCTGACTTACAGTGACAATAAAAGGGGAAAAACACCTCAACAACTAGACAAAGAAAAGCATCCCACAGAGGAGAACGTGAGAAATGAAAGTACTAATAAGAACAGATCAGATGTTCATGAGTCATTATAAAGGAAATGGAGACACACACATGCTGCCATGAAAGATTAACATTAAGCCGGTGTTGTGTTTGCAACCACTCAACAAGAAAAAAAAAGTTGGAATACGATACATACATCACGACGTGTTCAGTGCAATAAACAAGTGCTCTTTTATGGTGTGATGTGAAAAATGACCCAAAATGACCGACTAGCAGTTATTGCATAAATGTTTTTCTGACCTTTTTACTGCACTTGCATCTTCAGTTGTCTGTTTGTCAGTATCTTTGACTGTATATAAAGATGGAATAACCTTTCGTGATGTTACTCATAGGTGTCCTCAATCTAGATTGAGCAAAAAGGTAGCACATTAGAGGAGCTGAGGTGGGCCATGTAAACATTTCTGGGTCATGGATTGTCCTGTGACTGCATCCACCAGTCAATCAAAGCAGCCTTAATAAAGCATGACTATAAGCCTCAATGTAATTTATAAAAATTCACCTCCTGTACAGTTGTCATGAACAAGGAAATTCGTGATAGAGACCAAAACCATTTTTGTGCCAGATTCTAAACATCGTCATTTCTGTTGTAAAGTTGAGCATTTTAACATGGGGATCTATGGACATTGGCTCGTTTTTGAAGTTAGCCTCAAGTGGCCATTTGCGGAACTGCAGGTTTTGGCACTTTGACTTAGTTTTTCAGTGCTAGACGTTATCGCTTGGTGTCTGCACTACAGAACCGCCAAAATGTAGACTTGTCAGAATGTTGCTGATCTCGTTTAAGTTTGGAAACTCTGGGGTTGCATTTTAGTGTGAAGAGTTTGGGAAATTATGACACATTTGCATGCACATTCACTTCCTAATTGAGTGTTTTGTGTCGCGACGTCGAAGACTTGCTTTTGAAGCCAGCCTTGAGTAGCAATTCAAAGAAGAGCGGGTTTTCTACATTCTACACCTCAGTCCCTTCATTTTTCAGCTCTAGTGGTTACTGCATGGTCAGTACTCGAGTGCTTTTAAGTGACAGCCTTCAAGTTCATGATTCTGTTGTCTTTGTCAACGGGAAAAACAAGCAATTCTTGCTGTTCTCAATTTATAAATCAAAGGACATTTTCCTCCTTTGAAAGTGCACTGAAACTGGTTTGAAAGACATATACCAGACAACACCAAACAGTTCCTTTTATAGTTTGGCCAACTTACAAAATATATAATACAACAGTACTTAGAAGTTTTAAACACCCAAATGCTTGCAGATTATCTGAAAATTCAGGGAAATCTAAGAAATAATGTTTTGTTTCAGTCCTACATACAGAGGCAACACTGTATGCTCAGCTAAGGGCCTGTAAAGTCGATGTTGTTGAAGGACACTTTAGCAGTGCACATGCTTCATGACAATGGGCTTAAATGCAGGATAACCAGTTGAAGGACGATACAGCAGCGTGTTACTTGGAGCGAGTATCATTGAGCTTGGACATGTGGGAAACACTGACTTGTGTTGCTGCTGCGAGACCATTTAAATCCTGCTACTCTTTACCTCAAAGTTTGTCCATTTTTATCTTGCCTGCTCCCTCTGAAGGTGAGATCTAACAGCTCGAACCAGGCAGCAGTGTGAAGAGCGATACCAAGAGGAAGTACAGTCTAATCTACTGCTAACAGCCACTGTGTGATGAGGAAGGGATTGACCTGGCGGGCTGCTTAACATCCGTCCCGACAGCAGCTATTTAATCCATGTTTCATGTTGTCATCCCATCTTCCTCATGCAGAACTAATTGGTTGTTTTCTCCTGTTGTGCCGGAGCCAATGTCTGTAAAAAAAAAAAAACGAAAAAAAACTGAAGGACACTCATAACAACTTGTGCACACACTCGCAGGCATGGACATAGATGCAATCATGGAGGCAGATGAGCACAGGGGGGAAGAGCTGAACTCAATTCGAGTAGTAAGGGTTCTAATAAGAGCACTGAGTGAAATCTCCTTGAACCCGTTGCCATAGCTTATCATGCGCTTATGCATATACCCCAAAACACCAACACGAATGCCCCCCACCTTCCTCGCTCTCTCCCCGTCTGATTTGCATTTTGGTTAACACTGTAATTGCCTCTCATTAAATACCTTGTCACTTTGATTAATTGGTGCGATACCGAAATGTAAAACAGCAGAGCGTTACAATGCATAGAGAGCAGTTGGTGATTGGGAAAGACGAGCGAGCCCGGCGAAAAAATGCAAAACAGAGGTGAAAATGTCTCTCGTGCACTTAAAAATAAACAAAGTAAATAAAGTTGAGTCAGGCTTTTTTACGACCCTGAAGCAAATCTCTCAAAATGTGAAGAAAATACCGCAGTTGGGAGGATGATTTGCAGTTACTGAAGGTCAGGACTTCGCAGTTTTCTAGTTTTTAAAGTCTAGACAGCTGGTTTCAAATGGATTTAATGGTGAGGATTGATGTACTTTAGCCAAAGACCTTTTGTCTCAGGTTTTTCTGACTGAAATAGGGCAGTGGCCTAGATGCTGTACGACTGAATTGTTCCTGGTTTGAATCCTCGATCAGTGCAACAATGCATGTGTCTTCCTCTATGAAATTGTCTCTAAGCACACAAAGGTGCCCTTGAGCTCATCTTCAGCTGCTCCTGTGAAGGTGATCACAGGGCAACACAAAAAGCCCTAAATCTTCTGTCTAAATATAGTTTTAAAATGAATCATATCATATCATAACAACAGTCATCTGCTCCAGAAAGTCATCACGCTCAGCCTAAAATTACCTATAATTGTAGAGAATTATATATTTTAGCCCTTCCCAGACACATCTTACATAAAGCTGTGGGAGACTCTTTCTCCTTTGAAATGGCAGGTGCTGTAATTGTGTAGTGTGTGAGAGATAAAAGAAAAGTTAGTTTGCACTTTCTAACTTCAGAGCACTTAGAATTTAACATTTTTAAGGAAAATAAACCTCAACAATGACTTTCTGCCACAGTAATGCACCTATAGTTTTAAAAACTATGTAATCCACTTATTTCAGAAAAGAAACTTACCGGTAAGTGCTTTTTAATATAGAAAAAGTCCGTGTGGGCCATAGTCAAGGGTTCAAGGTAGCAGTTGGAGATGCCACTGTTGCGCTCATCAGTTTTGACTCCAGCCACTCTAATACACACAATGCGATGTTTACAGCTAGCATCCTCCACTGACTCTCAATAAAGTTTAATGAACCCTCAGTGATGGCACCCATAGGTTTTCTGAAGAACAGTTTTGAAACTCTGTTTTCTGGATTGTGCACCATCCTGCAAACATGCTGATTTCTGCTGTAAATTTGGGCTTTTAAACATGGCGGTCTTTTGGGACTGACTATCTTTTGGAGTCAGCCAAAAGAGAGAAATTACAGGTTTTGAAACTTTGGCTTAGTTTTTCAGTGTCAGAGGTTGTTGCCTGGTTTCCATACTACATCTAAACTGAAGACTTGTGGAAATGTTGCAGACATCATTTCAGTTTGGAAACCCCGGAGTTGTATTTTAGTCTGAAGATTTTTGGGGATTATGATTCAGACGCCAGCGATCGCTTCCTAATTGGATCTTATCATGTGTCCTTCCCTGATTGGTCATGCCCTCTCTCCACTACCCTTTTCCAGAAAGACAGCAAAGACAAAAGCCAGTCTTAGTTGCTTCACACACATGCATCTTCCTAAGTATCTGTCTACAGTCTCATGAGTTTTTGAAGATGATGAAATCTGTTACTGTGGGCCTAGCAGATTCTTGCATATTCACAGACACAGTAGTTTTCTATTCACACTCTCCCGTAAAGCTTTGACTGAAGAAGAACAGGAAACAGTTGCAAAGTCTCTCGCATCTCTGCTGCTGAAGCTTGTAACTGCATCAGAGGGATCATAGACGTCTTGGTGGCCTCCCTCAGACTCATAAATGTCTTGGTGGCCTCCATTCACCGTCTTTTTTCTCATGTTCTCACAGTTTTTAGGACGCCTGCTCTAAACAAAATTACACCATAGTACATCCATTTCTTAACAATGGATTTAGCTATGCTCAAAATGATATTAAGTGGCTAACTTTTCAAGAACCTTCATCACAGAGATGCACAAGTGTCTTTATACTGCAATCACTTAAGATACATTCACTGCACTCAGACGATCTCCATTTCACTAATTGTATGAATTCTAGCACCTATTGGCTGCAACTGTGTTGAATGAAGTGACGCTTTTTAGGCTTTTTACGTTTAATATTTTTAATCAGTTCACATTACTTTGTAGAAATTTGTTTTCACTTTGACATGAAAAGCCAAATTAAATTGATGATGATTCACGTTGGAAAGCAATAAAAATGGAAAACATCCGAGGGAGGGGTGAATACTTTTCATAGCTACTGCAATATCAACCTTTTATCTGGCAATAAACACGACAAAATGATCATCAAAAAACAGTTGTAAACAAAGAATGTAATAAAAGGTTTATTTCACCCCCCTCCCTCTTTTGTTTTGCTCGTTTTCCCTGGTTGCTTGTCACACATGCATCAATGGCGTCGCGTTATTCTCATCTCGCATGCGGTGTGATTCAGTTGACCGAGCATGTAGCCCACCAGTTGCACAGCCTGCCACTCAAATGCAGAAAACCGCGCTCTTCTTTGTCTCAGCTGCACTGGATGATATTGCATGTCAAAGACTTTTATTATTGAAATGAGACATTTATGACAGCGGGCCCTCCTGAATCATCTCGACACAGCAAAAGGGGGAAGAGAAATGAGATTTGGCAGATTACTGGGGCACTCCACCTGCGCTTCCTCACTCATCACAATACGCCAGTTCCTATGAATGTAAAAGCAGTCATGGCGCACTGAGCTAAAGTTCACAAAAATCATGATCTGGGGGATTGTGGTTAGAAAGAAAACGCGATGGTGTTGAGCGCTGCGTCTCAGGGGCAGATGAGGTCAGAGCTGAATGGATATGAGGTCCCTCCTGGGCAGCATATTGTTTCCATTGTGAGCCTATTCAGTGCAAGATGCCGCCATTATTCAGTCAAACATGGTTAATGCAAACAGTGTAGTGGTGTTTTAAGCCTGTCTGGAGCTGATGTAATGCCTCAACCATGTGTGTAAGTGTTCTGTTGTGTGTTTGCTTCCATTTGTTCGCATTGACACCGTATCTGTCAGATTTAGCAGTGAGGTTGAGTGGTTTCCATCCCGCTCTTATCTCTGCGCAACAAACACACCTACTCACAAGCAACAGCCACACATAGGCACACATGAAGCACACATACAAACAAACACTTATTCTTATCTATGGGCTTTTCTTATCGCTCCTGTTTGTATTCAAAAGTGGAAACGACATTTAGCCATCCTAGGGGCGAACAGATAAAATCCTGTGACACATTAAAAGGTTGGCACGAGCCGTTAACTGAACACAATGGAAGCTTCAGGTCAGGCACTGGCTGGCTTTTAATGGGCAATGATTTGTTTTATCATGTGAAAAATAAGTAAATATGAAAAAATATTAAATTCAAAACAGAGCTTAAAACACTGATACAGCCATGTGGCTCCAAACACGAGCAACAACAGTTTGCTTTACCTAGCGACAAATTTAACAACATTCTTGATGAGAAGAAATCTATTTTTATTACTATTTTGTGTTAATGCACCAGTTTATTGTCACACATATATTAAGCGGTAGCCAAATATGAAGGTTAAGTTGGGATTTGTGAGGCAGGGAAGTTTTTAAAAAGTATTCTGTGCTCACAGAGCAGACTACAGACAACAAAACCACTATTCTTTCAGTATAAAGGAGTGAAAACTACACACACTATGTTCTGTAGATTTGGACAGTCCACAGTGACAATATGGTGTTTCGGGAAAAAGATGCAGCAACAGAATTTTCCAAAGGACATCTTTTAAATTAAAAAACTAAATTCTATGCATCTCCATTGTATCGGTGACATCGAAGAGTCAGATATCCAAATTTAGATCTATCTTCATGGCCCAATACTATCAGATAGAAGTCAAAGTGTTCTTGTTTAGTTTATTGTGAGTTTTCTGTAAGTTGGAAGTTTAATAAAAGGGGTTTTAATGATTAAATGGATTGTCTGTCATCGCCATTACTGCAAATAGTGCTTTATTTGACCAACAATCTGCAGACTCCCTATAGTAGTCCACTTAATATGTCACCAGAAATCTAGTGATTCTCCAGAGGAAACCATTTCTAGACTATTGCTTAAAATATCATTCTATGGAGAGCTGTGATGCTGTTACATTCATCCTGACTGCAAGCGTTTTGTTCCCAAAAACATCACCTTAGAAACAGTTGTTTGCAGGAATTGTACATTACCGGTCCTGTCACATTTGTAAATTGCACAAAGCTGATCTTTCAGATTGGAGACAGTATCTATTGTGCTTCTATGTGATGCTAGCATTGTTTTATAAATTCTAATAAGAGAAAGTGACCTTCTGCATTTGTTTGTTCAGTGCAAGTGGTGTCTTAAAGTAGATTTTAAGAGACACTGTGATACTGAAATATGATGGCAGGGTGCAGGGTCAAGAGTTGGCTCTGACCCTCACGTGTTAAGTTCATGCTAAACTAGTTTTCTTCAAGGGTAACTAGCTGTACCTTTATTAGATCTTAAGATGCAACAATTTCTTTTATAATCATAAAAAGCATACAAAATTTCAAAGAGAAGTAATGAACATACAAAGTGAGAGCAAATGGCATTTTCGCTAAAGGTCACAGATCGATGATGGATACACACTGCACTCATAAAGCGCACAAAGTAGAAACACACACACACAAGCTACAGTATGTTCATTCCTCTAGAAGTGCATCACCACTTTGAACCTTGGCCTTTAAGGAAGGAGTGTTTGGACAGACCAGACGCGCTGGTTTAGGGCTACTGGGAGCCATTTTTATTGGCAATGATAACCTTTAACTTGAGAGGTATATGAAGGCTGCGCTGGATTGTTGGTTCATTACTGCCGTCCCTATGGGTTGCTGTGAACTCCGACTATTTTTAGTGTTCTCATGGAGCTTTCTCGGCTTATATCAGATGATGTAATGAGGCGTTATTGTCTCGTTGTCGTCTTGGTCGCAGCAGCCCAGTTGAGTAATGAGAGAGGAATCTTGTAATCAAAATGGAATTACAGTTTGATATTGGTGGAATCCACACACCTGTATGCATGTTTATTTAAGCCACACACACACACACACACACACACACACACACACACACACACACAGATAGGAAGGTAGCTGTTAGGACTAAATTAAACTGTGGTCTTTGCATGAATAAACAATAATATATCAATTTGGGGGCGTGGGGGGGCAATAAACAGAAAGGACATAAAGACATTTCACTATTTTGAATGTTTGTTTATGGTACATTGTATCACGTGAAGCTTTAATGCAGACTTCCGGTGATAAAAACATAGAATAGCATGACTAATATAATAATGAACGATACACTTGAAGTCTAAGTGGACATAAGGAAAGAAACTGCACGAATGAACTCCTTCATTCACAAGCTTTTTGTACAATCCACATCTCAATTGGCTCAAAGCTTTAAAACCCCTTCTCCAACTTGTCTGCTTCTCTTTATCTCCTCATTTGTGGCTTAATTATCCCTAATGTTGTAAATGCAGTGTATATTATGTCCAAATGTGTCACGCACACAAACACCCACGCACACAGGAATCCTGCACGTTCTGAGCCATTATCCCTGGTCTTTGTCACATCTGCTGGCTATTAATCAGCTCCCAGTTAGCTCATCAACAAGCAGATTGAACGGAGGGACAACAGCAGGTAAACACGCTGGCAGGTGTACCTGCACAATCACTTCCTGCCTTCCAGAGCATTCCCACTGATTGGAGATTAACGTGTCCATCTGGACCCCATTACAACTTCAAAATGTTCTGGAACTTTCTCTACACTCTTTTTGGAGGTGGGATAGTTTAAAAGTGTTAACATGAACATCAGATAAAAAAGGTCACACGTTTGAAGCAGTTATCTGTAATGCCACCATAAAGTCAGAGGCCAGTATAGTTTGTGTTCTGATGGTCAGCCAAAGGTTTTCCCAACTGCTGTCAGTCCTCAATATGTCAACAAAGGCTGTCCAACATGGATGACAACCAAAATGCTGATACAGCATTGTAAAATAAATAAATAAATAAATAAAAACACTTTCAACTGTATGATATACATAATGATATTTTACAGATTTTCCCCATTTTGTCACATTACAGAATATAAAGTGCAGTAACATCATTTTTAAAAGTATTTGTTTACATGCCCACATTAAAAAAACTAAAGAAAAAGCAAAAAACAGACCAAAACTGTAATACAATTTATTGTATTATTGATTTACTCTTTTTGAATGCAGCTAAATCAGAAAAAATATAATTACTTTACATATTTTAAAATGCCATTATGTAAAAGAAAAATTCTTCATATTGACTGAAAAAATTACATAGAATTTGTTTCACTGTTATGTGACAGATTTGCGCAGTTTAGTTTAATTTCAGATAAGAATGTGGACTAAAATACAGGAAAAAATATATGTGTAATACTAGCCCTAAATATAACTATAAATTTAAAGTCTGTATTTCTAAAAATGGTTATTTGGTATTTACAAGATGTGACTGTGAAATTACACTATTTTTTGCTGTATCAAAGTCAGCAAAAAATTTATGCTTATTTTACAGAAATGTGCTAGTTTTCTTAAAAAATGTGTTTATTAAATACTGAAAAATGGCAAATTCTCCCTGTATTGTTAAATTACAGATAACGTCTTGTAAAATCACCATTATTAGTCGTCATTATTAACTTGAACTTTTAACTATTAACTTACATTGAAGCTGTAAAAAAAAAGTGCCAAAAAGTTTTTTACAGCGCGGTATCAGAAAAAGCTGCAATTTAAACATACACTTTATGTGTACAATTTGCTGCTACTGAGTACTTCCCAGGAGTAAATAAAAGCATGCAAGTACGCATCTCTTCATGCTTGTAGTTGTCTCACCAACAGTGATGTTGGCATTTGACTTTTGCTTCCCCATTTTACACCCTTGACAAACACTTCAACATTCTCAGACATCAAAAATCAGTGCAAACAATGAGTTTCATGGTGTGACAGACTGGAAAGGAATGTGAGCAAATGCTTCAAAATAAAAAGAGCCTGCAACTGGATGACACAAGGAGCACGTTAGATGGAGTAATTGCATACATGTGTGAGTTTTCACGTTGACAACTGTTGGCATGACGTCTTTCACAAGCACACCTGTTCTCAGCTGATTCCCTTGTGCCACAATCTTTCCTGATCTTGTGAATGAAGCAGGCTCTGATTCTAAAACTGGTGTTCTGCAGGGAGCAAGATCTACACTTCTCTCCACTTTGCTGCTCAATCGTATAAAATCAGTGCTATTATTCCAAGTCTAATAGGCTGAATGGTAGGAATTAAATGTAAATAATGCATCTGAGTTAGATTGATTTGGAAATAGATACGGAGGCAAAACACAAAGAGATGAAATGAGCTCATTAAAGCAGGCTTTGGGGAGTTTTTTACTCCTTCAGCAAATGCTGGAATCAAGCACATTATGCAGGCTCTGTAAATTCTCCTATTGCCTAAAGGTTAGCAGATTTTTGAAGAACTGGTCAGCAGTTAAAACGTCTGAACCTGCTGGGAAAGTGTACTGTGTAGGTAAAATACGGAGGAGGTGTAATGGGCTCACTCCGTCAAGAATTACTACCAAAGTGCCCTTTATAAAAGCACTTAACTTGAAGTTGCTTTATAGGAAGTCATTCAGCTTCTAACTGTGCCAACTTGTAAGGGTATTGTAAGGTTTCCAGGCGTGAATGTGAAAGAAGCTGTAGCTGAAATGACTGTGAATGAGTGACCAATCTCAGCTGGGAAATGAAGGTTAAAAAAAACGTGTCAGCTTCCGCTTGTCACTTCACTTCCTCCCAGGCTGTTCATTAATTGCCGAAGTCTCACCTAACCAGACTCTCTTTTCCCTAAGGTGAACGGGCGCGACTTCTCCAAGGCAGAACATGACGAGGCGGTGGTGGAGGCCATCAGGCGAGACCCCATTGTTGTCCAGGTTCTCCGGCGGACTCCCTCCACAGCCACAGCTGCCGTCGTACACAACCACAGCGGTGAGCCACAAGATGTGTGTGTGGTGGACGTCTGCACGCAAACTGACATCACCTTTGAACACATCATGGCCCTGGCGAAGCTTCGGCCGGCGACTCCACCGGTCCCCGACATCTGTCCCTTCTTGCTGTCTGACAGGTGAGGCCAAGTGATTGGAGGAAAGTATAACAGCTATGAAAGTGTTCATGCCACACACTGAGATGACACAGACAGGCTGGAAATCCTCTCTAACCAAGGCCAGGAAATAGTTTTTCCTGCAGTTTTACCTTCCATGAGGTTCCACCACTCTTCTGTTTCACTTTCACAGTAGCTATTAAGCAGCCCTATCACACTGTGGAAACCCTCCCAACAAAGCTAAGTACTGTGATATCATTATGCAGAGCCAAACCTGCATGCAATAATTGCTTCGGTGTGCTACATCCATTTTCTTTAATGGGGGCTTTTGCTGGGCGATTAAAAGCCAATGGGCTGATGGAGCAGGCATTCTGATGCTACATCCATTCTGTGGCTATTTATAGGGCTTTGCTGGGCAGTGAATGAAATCAATTTGTCCCATAAAACTACAAATCTGCTCGACTTGGTCAGTGATTATGGGGAGGCAGTTATCATGGTCACCATTTACAGAGGTCATGGCTTTTATAAGGGGAATGGTTGAAGTCTGCATTGCTTATTTGGAGTTTTTTTTTTCAAAATGGGATATCCATTATTTAAAAAGTGACATAAAATTGAGAATAGTCGGTAATATGTCTGTTTGGTTGAACAAGAGGTCATTTAATATGGCTGAGAATGGTGTCATAGAGCAAAGACATAACCAACATGGAACCACTTGCATGTTTTGAGATCCATTATTGATCTAACTGCTTCTTCTTCTCTCTTCTCTCTAGTTGTCATTCCATCCACACCATGGAACATGAGTTTTATGAATGTCCCGAGTATCTGTCCAATACCCCAGCAGAGGTGGAGAGGACTGAGGAGTATGAGTATGAGGTACAGTTTAGCGCCATAGATTTACTGTATTCATTCATCAATTTCCAGAATTTGCACTGAAAAAAGAAAGTTGTTGGACCAATTTTAAATGAATTGCTTCAACTGAAAACATGCAACTAGGTTAAGTTTATCCAAATAAAATAAAAGTCATAAAATTGCCACTGGTTTAAGTTAGATCTACTTAAATCATTCCTCTGAAATGAGCATTGCTGCAGCCTAATTTTAAGGAAAGTCAATTTGAATTTTCTCATTTTTCCAACTGTAGTATTGGCTTCACCCAAATGTAAAATGCAAAACATGATTTTGTAAGTACTTATTATTCGTTACACTGTAATCCTACTCAAAGAAAATGGCTGTTGGGTGGTAACATGGACATCAATTTTTGCAGTTGTTTTGAAATTCCAATAATCAAACATTGTTTAAAAGGGACAAAATGTCATTTCAATTTGATAGAATCCACAAAAGTAAATTAGCTTCACTAAAGCAGAAAGAGAAGTGAGGTTTACTTGGAATGGTACTTCAATTTAATTATAGCTCAAATACTCAAATACACTTTTTACAATGTGTTCACTTGTTCATCTTTTCTCTCATGGCATTATCGGTTTAAAATGTCTACTCTTACAGTAGAAATCTGCAGCACCTTGGTGCCATAGAGGTGTGGATGTTGATCATGGACAATAGTATGCCAGCCGATTCCCTGATCCAGGTCTACTCCCCTTCATGCCCACTTCGCTCTGCATGTGAGAGACGCCTGGTGCTTCCAGCCCAGCACGGCTCGATATCTCTAGCCAGACTCTTCTCCTCTGTTGTTCCCAAATGGTGGAACAAACTACCAAACTCTGTGCGTTCTGCTGAGTCCCTTTCTACTTTTAAGAGACAATTGAAGACTCAATTGTTCAGAGAACACCTAGGCACTTAATCTGACTCCACCTTAGGGGTAGAATAAGTCAAGCGGTCCATAAACCCAGCACTTATTTAGCACTGACAAAGTTGGAAAAAAAAAGGGAAGGGGGGGGAATTCTTCTGCAACTTGATGGCAACACCTTTGACCAATCACACTTGAAGCACTTTTTGCACTTACTACAGGTTTTTCCTTATGTCTGAATTCTTGCTTGTGTTGTACGTCGCTTTGGACAAAAGCGTCTGCTAAATGAAATTGTAGAATTGCAGTATGTCTTTTTTATGTGCTATATTGTCCACTATCATCTCTTATCTTCTACTGACTATCTAATGAAAACCATAAAATTCTTCAAAGAATAATAATTATTAAAAAAAACATCAAATAGCAAAGTCTAATTAACAGATCACATTTATGCTTCTAATTTTGAACAGTTCATTGGCTCTCGTGTTTTTATCATAGCATCTTTTCAATAAGTGTGAGGAGGATGTCCTCATAATATGAAACTGGCCTTCAGTTTTCCAATTAATAATCACGTGGTCATGATGTTGTATCGTATTCATGCTTAGTCCAAAATCAACACTTTGTGCGATAAAATTGCTCATTGGACTATTTATAAGCTATTGTAACTCAGACATATAGTCTTATTTTTCTCCATTCATACAATGGAACGTGAGGTCACTATTGTGCCAGTAATTCAAAATCCCAGGAGATAATCCAAGACCAGCCCTGATGTATGACGCTCACAAATCTCACAACAATACAAGTAAAATTGCCTACCGCAATAATAAAAGAAAACTGGATGCCCCATGTGAAACCAGCATCTACTCTTTAGACTGTTCTGTGTAGCATAGCAAAGTCCCTGGGTTCAAGATGGAAGGCCATTCTTCATATAATCGTACCAAAAGAAAATCCCTCTCTGAAAGGCCTCCCTGTTGAATTACCAGTGTGATTCATTCACAGGCGGTTAGTTTCCCTTTCATCAAGAACTGCCTGTCAGATATATTTGTGTGCCTTTTCAGATACACACTTCGGGCTGAAAAGAAAATGTGAATTTGCTTAAATGCAGGCGCTCAGTGAAAAGATGTGTAACTGAGATCTGCGACGCTTTAATTAAAACTGAAGATGATTTAATGCAGCATCGATCTTAAAACAAGAGTCTACAGCCTCAGTCTTTGTGGCAAGCTCTGTGCTAATACCTGCTAATGCTAATGCAGTGATAATGCTAACAAGTGCATGTTCATCACGAACAATCCATTTTTACTATCTTACGCCATGTGGACAGCGGTGGCTTCAAGTTGTCCAATAATCGCAGGGTGAGTGGTTCAATCCTAGTCACCCCCACATGGCGAAGTGTCCTTGGGCAAGACAACCCCAAATTGTTCTTGATGGCAGGTCCATCCCTTACAAGACAACTCTGCTGACAATGACGTGAATGGGTGAATGGGAAATACACATTCTGTTATTCAGATTTTTAAAAAGTGCTATAAAAGTGCAGCTCATTTATAGATTATATGAGCCAGACTTGCAGATTCAATGTGGATGCCTGTTAGATTTCTGTCTGAAATGATCCCATCTTGCTCTAATGTCATGTAAAAAATGCCAAGAGAGTATCTACAAGACTTTATGGCACTCAGTCATATATTTAACATGGCATTTTACACAAAAACACAAATGTGGTGATGCTAAAGGTAAGGTTAACTGAAGTAATCAAGATTCTTCCTAATGTCCACATTTGACCAAGTTCAATGGCAATTTATCCAATAGTTGTTGAGATGTTTCAGTCAGAATCAAAACGTGAACTCACTAATCAACACTGCCGTCCTTGGAATTGCCCTGCTAGCTTAATTCAAAACACATAATGGCTCATTCAGGAACAAAAATAAATGAATACTAGGAAACATACATTCTTCTTTGTGTCTAGTCTCAACAGAAAGTCACATTTGACTCTGCCAGTGTTACCTCTTCTGCTCAATCATGTTTGTGATATTAATTGACAGAATGTCAATGCATAGCCAGGGTGAGGAGGGGAACTCAGAGGTGCCTCTATAGCTTTTTTGGTTTCATCAGGCCATGACTTTCAGTGTGCACTGGAGTGGCTTGCAGTTGATTGTGAAGCAGCTGGAGAGAGTCAACAACTAAAATCTGAGGCCATGGATCTCTGTTGGAAACCTGTGTATGGCTGCCCCTGGTTTCATGGTGAATTGCTGCCCAAAGTAAAGGAGTGCAAGTATCTTAATACATGTTCACGAAGTGATGGAAAAGTGCAGCATGAAGTCATTGATACAGACGGTCAGAATGAGGTTCCTCTGGATGCTGACTGGGTTCAATTTTAGGGTGAGGAGTTCAGGCATCCAGAGGGAACTGTCCGTAGTGTCACTTCTTCTTCGCACTGAGAAGTAATTAAGATGGATCAAGATGCCTTTAGGGTGCCTTTGTTTGTAGGTTTTCCGGTCATATCCATCTGGGAGTAGACCCAGAACTCGCTGGAGGGATTACATATCTCATCTAGTCTGGAAATGCCTTGGGGTCCCTGAGAAAAAGTTGGAAAACAATGCTGGGGAGATCAAGTATAGAATGACCTGCTTAGGTTGCTGCCACCATGACCTGACCATAGCAAAGTAGAAAATGAATGAATAGATGGATGGATAAATTTTTCAACTTGTTAAGCACTGAAAGTGGCTCTCCTGTTCATTGCTACATTACAAATAAGTGAGTCATGTGAATGTTTACTGCCATTAATGCCATTCTTGTTGAAATTAGATTTTTCAATTGCAAATAATTTGAGATAAAACATGACCCCTAAGCTGATCTGAACAAATCTACCAACTGTTTTCAGTAATCCGGTTGTTTTTTTTCCCAACAGCGTCCCTCTATATATTCAAATATTTCTAAAATCTTGTGAACAGATGAGCATATTCACAGTCTGCCCCTACAAGTGTCTCCATTGTGACAGATGCATCATTTCAGTCAGCTAACGGTCCCTGAGGTCAGTCCAGATGACAGTGATGGCTGACATTTGCTACTGTTGGTGATCCTCCTTGGTTTAATAGGTGCTTCCTGGTTCAGTGAACTGCATTGTGGGTCATTAGGATTCCTCTGCTGCCAGCTGGGGCCTTACCTTACAGCATCGTCTGGATGAAAGAGCCTCCTGTGTGGGTCGGGGGTAGAGCTGGGGGGGTGGAGGGCTTGTGTGTGGTAATAGCAGTAGTATCTGGGTCGGCTTTACACAGTCTCTCTCTCTCACACACACCTGACAGACGTACACACACCCAATCAGCTGTCCACACTTTTCCCTGTCCATCCATGTGTATCTAACTGAAACATGAATGGCTTTCCTCTTGGATGAAACAGAATAGGGCTGCCATTCCCAGGAACATTACTTCTGACTGACGGGTTTAGCTCCACTTCAAACTGATTGTCCACATGGGTACTCCGGCTGTCAGATTACTGCTGCTACTTCTGCCAAATCTACCATACCATAATATTGCCAGGTAGCAGCAGAGTTCTAAGTGTTACGTTCGGATGGTTTGATTTCAAGGGTAAAAAGTAAAGAATTTCAGATAGAGAACAGTTTTGGCCACATTTGGGTATTTATAGCTCTTTCCCCAGAAAAGTAATGTTGAATAATGACAGATTTTAATGAATGCTCTGTTTGATCACCAGGTTTCACAGCACGATTAATGAAGTGGCAGCAGTCTGCCAGTTATCTGTTTGCCAAATTCGTTTTATTTTAATGTCTTAATTATGGATTGTCAACAGGTGCCAAACTTCAAATGCTGGCTTTTTAATCTCCCAAACCAAAAACAAATATTGGTATTCAATAACTGTACAAGAACAAAGAGTCTCGTTGAGCTTTGAGTTGTGCACGCACAAAGCATGCTAAAATGAAAAAGAAAAATAAGGTCCATTTTATGGATCAAGAAGTGAAAAACTCACAAGTAAGCTCTACTATTGAGCTGGTAATGCTGTGATTTAGTATTGCACTTCCATGCCAATGGGGAACTTGGACTCCAGACTTTTATTCTCATATTAGTCAAGCATAATGCTAGATTCTAAAATTTCCAGCTGAAGCTAAACCATCTGTCTCTTAATCATCCATCCATCTGTCCATTTTGTTTCAGCTAGCCAGGGTCAGGTTGCAATGGTAGCAGGCAAACAAGTTTCCAATTCCTCCTAGGGAATCCTGAGGTGTTCCCAGGTCAGATGAGATATGAAATCCCCCCACCAAGTTCTGGATCCGAACCAAGGGTCAACGCGTCCTAATGGGATGCTCAAACCACCTCCGATAGATCCTTTAGAGGTGAAGGAGCCGCAACGTTACCTTGATGTTAAGTTTAAGTCCAAGGAATTTGATTTTGGTATCCATAGCCTCATTCTTTGGGTCACTACCAAGAGGACATGAGGTCTAGGTAATGACTCAAAGAATGAGGCCACAACTGAAACGTAGATCAACAGGTGGATCAGTTCTGTTGTTACCATGACGGTCCAGTACAATGCCCACATGACTGCCAAAACCTGCACCAATCCATCTGTCCATCCTACCTCCCATTTTCTTAGTATCCATTAACATAAGATCCTGAGATGCTTGAATTCAATTTGCTTTGGGCAGCAACTTACCTCCCAACGTAGAGGCAGCAATCCATCGGTTTCTGGCAGAGAACCATTACCTCGGAGTTGGAGGTGTTGACTGTTATTCCAGCCACCTAACACCTTCCTGCAAGCTAGTGAAGCCAACATAACCACAACATCTGCCAAAAGCAAACATGCAGCTCTGAGGTTCCCAAAACGAACACTTCCCTCACAACATCTTAAGATCCTGTGTATGGACATCACGGACAAGACAGAGACAAGGGGCAACCTTGGAGTCCGACACCCACCAGAAACATGTTTGACTTTGTGCCAAGGACACAAACACAACTCTCACTTTGGTTAAACAAGGACTGGATTGCTTGTAGCTATGGCAACATCTCATACTCCCAAAGAGCCTCCCCACAGGGACACAAGTATAGGCCTTTTCCTGAGTTACCAAAACATTTGTAGACTGGATGATCAAACATCGATGACCCCCTCAGCAACTCTGCTAGAGTTAAGAGCTGCTCCACTGTTTCACATCAAGTAAAGCATCCACATACGTCCTCCTGCTCAGACGTACATCAGTTGGTCAGAGCACTTTTATCTGTACCAGATAAATGTTTCCAGTCCAGACCGCTAGTTTGTACTTGTTTGTGTTAAAAATCCACAATCTCAAACACCACCTTGTCAATTGAAAATGCTTTATATTGATGCTGTCTGCAGCTGTTCTCCTATAATGTAATCCAAATACAGGCTGGCATAGACCAAGAAGCACTAAAGCAGACACTAAAAAATCCTAAGAAGTGAAAAACAAAAGGCTTCAAAAAGCCGAAACATTATATCAATGGGGAGCCTGTCATTAAAAATCACCTGCAGGGTTGCTTGAATTATCATCACTTCGCTCCAAAGACTGTTGCTGCGAAACAGTAGCAGCTAAAAAGATGTCATCATCTGCAATGAAGAAACAATGAGCCGGTGAACATTAGATTCGGCAGTAATTTCTTTTGAATGAAACATGAAGAATGGACAGTAAAGTGCGTTCTGGACTGAAATGTTGCTAACAGATGCTTAATGTGGGCCTATAAGATAGAACGCCGCCAATTGTCAATATGTCTTTAGTTCTCGTATATATTAGTAACATCTGGTAAATGTGATTTTTCCCATTAAAACTGGGACACTGCATACAGCAAGGATAAATTCTATCAGTTGAGAGCCTGGATGGGATGAGATTTGAAGCCGTTGCTGAGCCGTAATTCAAATTCCACAGCAGCAGAGATTATGATCCAATCATCACTAATCAAGACTCTCTATAGCTTCAGCACCTACGGCATCCTGTAATCCACTGAAACCTAACGAACCACCCAATGAGCACCGCCATAAAGGCATTAGCGTTGTCTGATCTCACTGCATGCTGCTGCAAGAGGGGGGTCGGTTTTGCAAATCAGCCAGTGTAGTAAACTGGTGAGGTGTGCTGGTAGCCGCGATGCTACAATATTATAAACTCCTTACACACCCCAACCTTTGAAGGTCAGGGCTGTTTGCAGAGGGGGTTAAATGCCACAGAAATTAATTTCCCCCCCTGTCAGTCTCTGCTATCGTGGTTTCCTATGACAGGAAGAAAAAAAAGCTACTATGGGGTTTAATTCTTGCCCCTCCACCCCCCACCTTGAACGTCTTTTTACCCCATCCCATGCCCCCTTTCTTTCATAACATCACAGTGGTGAAATGAATCTGGCAGTGCGGGGTTAATAAAGATTACCCCCAGAGTTATCCTTATGTGATTACCTTTATACACAGCAGAGATCAAAAGGAAGCAGTGGTGAGTTGGGGCTAAATTTAGCAGGACATTTCCTGTGGGAGGGGGGCCAGTGAGTGAAATGCCATTACCAAAGCCATCAAAAGAGCTGCTCCGTATGTTAGGGCTCGCTGGGTTCAGTTTGATACCGACAGGCTTTTATTTCATTGATGCACACGAAATGATACAGCTGCATTTATGTCTGTGTTTCTGTGTATTTATTTACACTTGAAGATTTCCCTGACTGCATTTTTGTACTTCTAGTATGCACTTTATGCATTTTATTTAGATTTTTTTTTCAATTTTCTTGTATATTTATTCGTTTTCCGCTTTTATTTTCCTTTTCGTCTTGTTCTGTTGTTTTGTTGAATCATTTAGATTTATTTTTGCACAATTTGCGAGTGCTTTAATCAACATTTAATCTTCCTGTTTACTTTATTAATTTAATAAAATTAAATTGTAAAACCTGGTCAGCAATGGCAGCAGTTTTATTCTGCGCTTTCATTAATTTCATTTAAATTTAGCTTTTTTCTATTTTCTTTTTGTATATTTTATTTTTTACATGGTTTTATGTTCCTCTTTTTTGTCAGTATTAATTTCTGTGTACCTCATGACACATTTTATTTACTTATTATTTTATTAAAATGAAGTCATAAAATTGTGATCTTTGATTTTTTTTCTATCGTATGGTATATTCTTTTAAATATTTCACACATTTTTGTTTTCTTTATTTTTGTTTTTTTACATTGTTTTTTTTCATCAGCAGATGACATGATGCAGCTACAGTTCTGTCTGTGTGTTTCTATATATTTCAAGTTGTGTGTTTTTGCTTTATTATTGTCCTGGATTGAATGTGTTGACCGCTGTAGCTTTAAATCTTGCACCCCAAAGAGACTACAGCTACACAACATATCACCACAGCATCAATTTTCCAGTGTGTGAATGCACAATAGCGAAACAGATTAACTGAAACACTTCCTTCTACAAGTTTTTCTGCTGTTTGATGTCAGAAGAAAACTCGCACAGCTCTCATTTTCCATGACTAATCTGCACAAAAAGTCTGTCTGTTCGAACATAATTTATTCTGATTTAAGGATTCTTGGATACAGAGAGGTTGTTTTTTTTTTGTTGTTTTTTTTTACTAATTTATTCATATGAGACAAAGGTTTTGTTGTGCACAACAAAATGAGTGGGGAAAAAAGCAGAATCTGGTTGCAAAAAGAAACATAACATCAATCTTATGGAAATATTTCTACTTCAGGAAGGACCAAAAACAGGTACCGTGTTGTCGCCACTACACAAAGCAACACAACTAATTAGTTTGACCTTTTAAATGTACACTTGTCATACAGAGGTTTGTTATGCTGAGCCCAATCTGAGCACTAACCGAAGAATAAAACCTGTTTTAGATGAATTGTGCCAGTGTGGAGCCATGTGAGAACGGTTTCAAACTCCTCTTTTTAATTTTCAGGCTCATTCCCCTGCAAAGTCACCAAATTCATTCTGGAGGGATTAATGCTTTTCAAACGGAATTATTTTGGTCATCTGGTGAAAATCATCGCATTTTTTTCTATATATCGCACTTTATATTACCACTAAAGCTACATATCACAATGTGCAGCCAAACAAGAGACTAAATCAGTGTGGAACTGAACATTTTCTCGACTTGGGAACCAATGTCAGGAACTTTTTGCTGAGAAACACCTCAGTGGCATCAGGTTTCTGGCACCCAGTTGCTCATCTGGCAGCTGAAAGTGGAGCCGAGTTGTGCTTAAAGCTGCACACATTAGCAGTTTTATATACAGAATAAAAATATTACACACAGTATGCAATATTCCTCATGAACATATAATATAAAGTCAGTGTATGTGTGTAAAACTGAGCACAGAGAGGTTGACAGTTGCCTGGATATTGTATAACAGTAGAAAATTAACTTAGATCCTCTTTGCCTGCAGCAATTTCACGACAGAACAACAAAACACTCAAAGTGATTAGTGGCAGTCGTGTGGAGCATAAAAATCCTGGTGGATCAAATCTCTCGTCGTGTTTCAACTGTAATACAGGAATACAGTCTGTACATCAAATGATGCGATGTTGGATTTTATCCAATCTAATCAAAGCAGAAACATTTGCTTGTTTGTTTAACAGGAGGTGGAGCTGTGCAGACAGAACAGCCAGGAGAAGCTCGGCCTGACCCTGTGCTACAGAACGGACGACGAGGAGGATACAGGCATCTATGTCAGCCAGGTATGAGCACAGTTTAAACAATTAGCCGGTTCTTTATGGGCTTTAATGGAAACTGCCTCTTCAATTACCCAAATAAGACAACACATCACTTAGATTCAGCACCAGCTCACAGTTAAATATGAATTTAAGTCTCTGAATGATCAGGACTCAAACTATATTAGAGATAAGTTTGCTAAATGAAAGATCTACAGGCATTGGTTAGTGACTGCTGCCTCAATTCAGATCAGACGTGTGAAATTCTGTTTAGTTATTATAACACTTGCTTGAATTTTCGTCAAATATAGCCAATTTGAAAATAATTTTTTAGATTATTTTTTGTTTTTAAATAAAGAAACAAGGACGCAGTTCTTTTTACCACTACTTTTAAGTAATTAACTTTATTTAAAAAATAATAATCTGGTTTAAACTGCTAGTTCTTTCAGTCCGCACTTTTTTTCTTTTACTTAAGTTAATATTTTTCCATCTTATTGTTTTTTTTTTAACAGTTTTTCCACGACTTTTAAATAATCAAGTTTTTTTTTTATATAAAAATTATCTGGTCTAAACTACTTGTACTTTCAGTTGACCTTTTGTTTTAAATTAAAGTAATTATTTTTTCTATTTTGTTTTTACATGTTTTTATTTTTCTTATTTTTTGTCTTTTTCTGTTGTTTTGTGTAATCTCTTCTAATTTTTCCTCTACAATTTATGTGTGTTTTATAAAGGTTTTATTCATGCTTTTATTTTAATGATTTAATCAAATTAATTTATAAAATCTGGTTGGCACTGACAGAACTTTTTATTTTGCATTCATTGAATTTAAATTATTATTTTCTATTTTCTTTTTGTAGTTTTTTTTATCTTTTACGTGATTTTATTTTCCAATTTTATTGTTATTTTTAATTTTTCCTGTAAAATTTTTGTGTACCCCATTCAGCATTTTATTTACCTTTTATTTGGTGAATTTATCAGCATTAAGTCATAAGTTGGTCTGCATTGACAGTACTTTTAATCTGCATTTTTATCAATTTAATTTAAAAATGATAATTTTTATTCTTTGTGAATTTTATGTTTCATATGTTTTTATTTTCCTTATTTTTTCTCATTTTGTTCAATCTATTCTAATATTTCTATGCAATATCTGTGTGCTTCCTTCAACATTTTACTCAAAAATTATTATTATTGTAATTTCATTGTGAGGTTATCCTTTTTACCTTTGCCTGTAAAGCACTTTGAATATCCTCTATGCATGATAAGGTATAAATTTACATAAACTTGTTTTCTTGCTATAGAAGCACTTTTACAGTAGGATAATAAAAAAAGCTAAACGATAAGATCTTATAAAAACAAAGCAGCTTGTTCATTAAAGCAAAATGAGGACCAGCCTTTGGAGCAGGACGTTATTGAAAGATGGCATAAAATCCCATTTGAATTCCACATCTTCACATACTGAAGCAAAGAGCAACTGAATCAGGGAAAGAGGAAGAGAAAAAAATGTTTGTCAGTCGAATATCGACTCGCTTGGCCAAAGAGGAAGCCAGGTTTGAAATGTGATTCCGTTCCTGCCGCTCCCATCCCTCCTCCTTTACCGTGTTTTAATTGAAGGTTTTAATTACCTCTGAGCGACAGCCTTCTCTTTCCCCACACAATATGTTAAATGACACATTTTCCCATTTATACTGTAACCCATCTGAATACTAAACACGCGGAAGCAAAGCCAGAAGATTCTTTTTAAAATTCAAATGAAAAACAAAACACTTCCTCATGCGAAATTGTTGATAAGCCCGAATGGAAACAAATTATTGCGCTTTTGGAGACAAACCTGTGTGAATAATGGAGTTATGAGGGCTTTAAGCACAACAAAGTAAATTAGAAATTTAGTGTGACTGCAGGTGCAGTTTCAATCCCATTACGAACACAAAGGAAAGGCTGTGAAAAGTAAGAGCCACTATGAGGATTAGTTCACCACCATAAAGACATAAATGGCAGAATTACAAAGACATGCAGTATATTTATCTCCTATCTCTCTATTACCCTCCATTACTTGAATATAAATCTGCCAACTATTCCTCTGATTTTTTCACCTTCTTAAACCAAAAGCACAAAAAAAAATCCACCAGCACCTGCTGAACCTCAACAGATTGCAGAAAAACACTCGCCCAGAGTCTATTTTTGCACATTTGATAAAAGGATAAAAATGCTAATTTCCCCTCATTAGGATGCACGTGTGGATAGTGTTGGTGCAACTTTGGGAAATGCAAGTTTCGTTTATTCCACATGTCGCTATCTCTCTTGATCTTCAATGCAAGAACAATAAAGTTCACCAAATGATTGTTGCTTATGTGCATTTCCTCTGGGATGCATTTGGGAAAATACGAGCAGTTGATTCATTCCGGCTAAAATAGAAGCATCTGCGCCGTAAACACTTGCAACTTCTTGATGTTTTGAGTTGTCTTCCTCCTCCCCTTCTCGCAGTCTTTCACTCATGCTGCCTCACACACTCCATCTGTGTAAAGACTTACATGCTACGTCTGTTGGTGTCAGTCACCAGCAACTCAAATCAGAATGAATGAGAATCACCGAAACCAGTCAGTAT
This sequence comes from Acanthochromis polyacanthus, assembly GCF_021347895.1. Taxonomy (NCBI): domain Eukaryota; kingdom Metazoa; phylum Chordata; class Actinopteri; family Pomacentridae; genus Acanthochromis; species Acanthochromis polyacanthus. The sequence goes on along the minus strand of NC_067113.1, from coordinate 45,244,902 downwards.
CATGTGAACAATAAAAGGTTGTCAGGAGAGAAAATAAGCATCTTCTCTTCATGAAAAAAACAGTCTTTTCTCCTAACAGCAGACATGAAAGAGCGGCGATGGGAGCGCTGGGTGTTTTCGGGAGAATACATAGATGCACAATGAGCAGTTGTCAGCGCTGATTTCTACTTTCTTTTGTGCAGGTGGAGCCAAACAGCATAGCAGCGAGAGACGGACGCATCAAGGAGGGAGATCGGATTCTACAGGTGCGTGACCAAAGCACATCTACACCAGCTTAGAATATCAACTCACACAGCTTTGAGCATCTTCCATCTCATTGTGTAGTTTTAAGCCTTAGTATTCTTCACTGTTTACAAAAATAAATCTTCTGTCTGTGTGGAAAAATGCCTCCAAGCTGCTTGTAAGACAGCCTTTTTGCTGGTGTCTCCAGTCTGGGCAAGCATATGCATATTTAATCACCTCGTTTTACCAGGGAAATTAAAGTCCTTAGTCGCAGTTACACCAGGCACTACATCATCCCCTGGACCACACGCTCTCTTATTCTCATTATGCAGAAACACCTATGGGGTCAGAGCCTGAGAATAGCTCTTTCTTTGTGAGTCTAACTAGAGATTCAAAGCTGTTTAGAGTATACAGATGAAAAAAACTGGGCATGCAAAGTGACATATAGAAGAAATGCAAGCAGATTTTGCAAGCTAAAACGCATCTATTGAAACACATGTGCAGCTTTTGTTGCATTGTTTTCCCACTACATTGCAGCAAAGTGAAAAAGTTTGCACTCTTGACCTCAATAAGTGGCACCAAGTGTGTGTAACCAGGTGAGCAGCTCCTTGTTAAGTCCGAACAAGAAGCTGGTTGCTGTTTTTTGTCGCATTTTTTCATTTTTTTTTCTCTTGACACTAGTGCATCATCACACGTGCACCCAAAATATACAGATGTAGGTGCATATTTACACAAGTTCTCCACATTTTTCCATGCAACTCGTTAACAAGCTCACTGAAAACATCTTGTGTATCTCCCTCCTGATTGGCTGCTACCGTGAAAGCCTATTTAAGCCTCCAGAGCCACACAGTCTGGTTCTGGTTTTCTGATGGCTTGCAGACCATTTTGTCTACGAAGAGTCTGTCACATCTTTGTTAGTGCACATGCATGCTTTTCTTCTGCATTGTGGGGATATTTCAATGTAGATTTGCTTGCTGGGAAAGGGAAATTGGAGTGACAAGACAAAAAAACGGCAAGCCTATACGTTGCTTTGAAGCATACATCAGCTTTACCATGAAATCCTGACAGGACGTAGCATCCTGGTTGAAAAGGGGAGAATCTGAAGGCACTTATCTTGCCCATTTTGAATGGATTTATCACGTAAACATCTGTCATGTTAGAAAATGTGCACGCAAATAAGCACTACGAAAACAAGCTGCGAAAACAAGGATACAGCAAACTAGTAACTTCTTATTTATGCTTCCTTATATAAATCAGATTCTCAGTGAGGTTATTATTAATGTTCTCAGTAAGCGACATCTCCACTGGATTACCATCTGGTGTACCAACATCGCCACTCCTCTGTATTTATTGTATCCAGCACTCCAAGTACCTCCATTCTCAACAGTGTAGTGTTTCTGTTCCCTACCACTATGTATGACTGTGGGGAACAGGGCCCGCTGTACTCCTGGCCCTATTATCTTCATCTGACAGCCCCATTACTCTAGTGAGGAAAAGATGAACGCCACCTGTCAAAGAACAGTTAATTGTATGTCTGGATGGCGCAGTGAGAGCCGACTCTCGTGAGGTCGAGACCACGCGCTCGCAATTGACTCCCCTTTACTGAAGCCTGCCCGTGCCTTTTACTACGGATTTGTGGAGTTTGGAGGAAGTGATGGCAGGAAGGAAGAAAGACGGATGGTAGAGAAGACGTGAGGGAAGAGACTAATGAAGGGAGGAAATGGGCAGCAAAAGGATAAAATCAGAACGTCACTCGAAGTTTCTTATAAAATAGGAGCACTAAAGATAAAGTTGCGTTCTATTGTTCTTCATATTAGTTAAATCGAAGATAAAATTACTTAACAGTTGTTTGGTGTGTGGTCCATCTACTCTCTAAAAATAACTCAACTGACCTATTCCCACAACTTGCAGGAGGTAACATCTAATTTACTGATTTAGATAAACAATTGAGCTGCAAATTTGCTTTTGATGGGTTGGGTTGACATAATAATGTTGGTAACTGCATCAACCTAATATTCAGTGTCATTTAAACTCAAATCTTTGTGTTGGTTAATTCAAAACCAAATTTTAGTTGGGGCAACTCAATAAAATTGGCTTGAAAACTTGATTTTTCTTCATATTGAGTTCAAAATTCTTTGATTGTAGAGGAAAAGGTAATTCGCCTTCCTCAAATATAGTTTTTTGGTTTAACTTCAGTTATTTTAGAAATTGTCATAACTCAAAAAGATTGAACTCTTTTTCGATTCGCACAAACATAATATTTTAGAGTGTACTAGTTCTTTCTCATTAACATGTCCACCTATTCTTGTGTTTGGTGTACAGATAAATGGCTGTGAAGTGCAGGACAGAGAAAAAGCTGTTGCCTTGTTGTCAAGTGAAGAAGCAAGGAGCATCATACTACTGGTGACAAGGCCAGAAATCCAGGTAAGCACACACCGACGTCGCCTTCCTGCCCCATCTTGACAACCTATGTCATGTCAGATAACCGCTGCCTGCTAAGTGCCTTTCTCTTTCCTTGCCTGTCGGCGTAATTGTTTGGAGATCCTACACACCCTCGCACAAAAACACATACAAAACCAGAGACGGAGACAGGGTTTCTGACAACATTTTGTGATTTTTTTTCTTTTTTTTTTTAGCTGGAGGACGATGCCGCATGGCTGGATGATGAGCAACAGGAGCTCGTAGAGGAGCTGAAGATGGAGATCCTGGAGGAGAGGAGGAAGCAGAAGGAGCGCAGCTTTGACAGGAGAGATGAGGTGAGAACATGCGCTAAGTGAAACAAATGGCAAACAAGTGGCAAAAAAAATGTGCAATAAAAGGGTGTCGGGAAGTAAATGCAGAAGTAGAGGTGACAAGAAAGAAAGGAGAGACTAAACATAAGAAGGTAGCTGATGAGGAAGGATGGTGAGAGCACAGGGTTTGATTTATGTAACATCTTACTGTTACATTTCTGCAAAAAGCTAAGGTTATGTTAAATGCTAACATCTGCATATGGGAACTTTAGTGTGGTTAAAGTTGGGGAAACATCTTGGCTGCAGCAAATGGTTAAGGTCGAGTAATCAGCCTTACTTTTAGTCTCTTTGCATATAGAACATTTTATGCAATGGAATGGAGCATTGGGTGTAAATCATAAGGTGCAAAATTGTCCAATATGGATGTAATTTCAAGGCATACTTCCTTCTCTCATCCCAGTGCACTTTGTAAAAAAACATCCCCTGAAAAACAGGACTGTTTTCTCTACTTTCCCCAGTGTCAAGCTGAAGAAGAAATGACAACAGATACAGCAACATGTTCCTCCAACAATCAAGACAGTGGGTTTGGACGCAGTACAGACAGTCCAGAGCACCAGCCCCTCTTAGCAAGATTCCACAGGAGGAGTCCAGCCCATTGCCTGAGGGAACGATGGAGGGCCGAGCATCCACACACCAGGAGAGGAGTTGGTGCGTCACAGGAAAGTCAAGGTGCAAGAACACTTCCCACAAGCCAAGGCCATGAAGGGGTACTGAGTATCCGCAATGGTGGAGGTGGGATCCTTGGTTTAGAGAACCGCTTCCAGCAACTCTTGGAGCTCAAATGTCAAATCAGGAACGGGGGTGAGTGTGGGGTGTACTCCATCCGACACAGCATAGAGTGTAGCCTTACCGAGCAAGGAGGAGGGGACGGAGATAGTGTGGATGACATTGAAGGAGAAGGAGGGGTGGAGCAGGAGTTGAGGATGCTAAATGAAGAACTACGCAACATTGAGCTGGAGTGCCAGAGCATCATGCAGGCCCATCAGCTCCGCCAGTCCCACCAGCTGGAGCACTCACAGCCCTCGCCCTGTTCTTCAGGAAGGAGCCCCAAAGATGGACACAAACGACACGGCAGGCTGGCCGACATCCACGAACACCCGGAGAGGTCGGACAGCGATAAGATCCGTGAGAAAGACAGCTCCAGTGCCTACAACACAGCAGAGAGTGCACGGTCGACGCCACTCGGTATGGAGAGATCACCTGACCATTCTCTGCAGAGACACATCAGCATCGCCAACCAGAAAAACCTCAGACTGGCCTCTTCTACACCCTCCATTCCCATCCCTATCCCCAAGCCCCACAGCACAGCCAATCGTAGCAGACCAGCAGATCCTGGTCCTGTTATCTCGAGCAGTCCAGACCAGAGCAACCCTTCCAGGTCTGAGTCAGACCCTGCTCTGCCAGCAGATGACGAGAGGTGTGAGAAAAAAGGGAGGACTAGAGATTCAAGGAGAGGGCTTCCCTATGGGTCTCCATATCAGACAACTCCTTATGGCCAGGGAGGATCCAGACAGCTCCAGGTATGTATAATCAAGAAGACACATGTAAATATCATGCTGATATGCCTTTGAGTAAGGCACATCAGAGGAACAACTCTGTGCTAACAATGTTCTCTGTGTTGCAGAGCTACATGCAGCTGCTACAGCAGCACTCCTCTCTCGAGTATTCTCAGAGCCAGCTGAGTCTCCTCAGTGTCTGTCGAGATCCTGTGCACCGTAACGGACGCCCTGGGGAACCACGTCTAGAGTGGAAGGTCAAAGTTCGTGCAGACGGGACACGCTATGTTGCCCGGAGACCTGCTCGTGACCGCATACTGAGGGAACGAGCGCTAAGAATCAGAGAGGAGCGTAGCGGGGGCATGACTACAGATGATGATGCCATGAGCGAGATGAAGATGGGCCGTTACTGGAGCAAAGAGGAGAGGAAGCAGCATTTGGCGAGGGCCAGGGAGCAAAGAAAAAGGAGGGAGTTCATGCAGAAGAGCCGCCTGGAGTGTCTAAAGGAAGGACCAGCAAGTGGAGCTGAGGGCAGGAAGGAGGTCAATATCTTAGAGCTCAGTCACAAAAAGATGATGAAGAAACGAAACAAGAAGATCCTGGACAACTGGATGACCATCCAGGAGCTGATGAGCCACGGGGCCAGAGTCCCAGAGGGCTCCAAAGTACACAATGCCTTCCTTTCTGTCACAACTGTTTAGTTGATATGTTTGATACTTCATATTAAGAACCGAATGCTTTCATATCAGGTGGCCTGCATTTCAGGAACTACTGCTTGGTTTTAAAAGTGTCAATTGTGTGGATAAATCAATGCTGAGGACTTCTGTAGCATTCCCGAAGCAACTTTGTAACCACCACTTGAAGAATGTTTGTTCACTATCAGACCTCAGCCATTCAAAACGTGACTTGTTTTTACTGGCTTTTTGGTAAAGCACTGGATTCCAATAGCAGATGAGTTTGGTAGCATGTTGGTTCAAACAGATTTACATAAACTGAGGAACCAACACATTAACTTTGTGTATACTTTGTGTCGTGATTCCATGCTCTCCATTCTTCTGTTTCATTGCACATGAAGCAACTTGACTTGCCTCGTTCAAGGTGGCATTTTTTTTACAATGGGGAAAATATTTTTCACACTTTGTAAACTCGACTTTTTTGTAAGGAATTTTTACACTGAATGTCAATGTACTTTAAACATTTTATTGTAATTTCTTATTTATGTTTGCATCACCAAAATATCAATGTCTTGACACTTTTTGATTGTACTGTAGCCCACACTGTATGCCAGACCAGCACAGATATGAGAAACCTCATGAAATCGCTGAAGGACAACGCTTCCCCATCACAAAACACTTCTTTTGATGTGTTTATGAAGTCACTTGAGTCACTAAAATGTATAGCACTCATTTTAAAGCACTGAAAATATCAGTATGCCATCTCAAAGGCTCATATTATTCATGAGTCGAGAAGGCCTTTTGAAACAGCTTTACCTCAACTTACAAACAAAACTCTGGCCTATTAAGTATTTGAATGCTTGGCTAATGGAATCACTGACTTAACCTTCAACCCTTACTTTAAAGCATAAATGTGTGAATTATGTTCAAAATGTTAAACAGATTCATATTTATATTGTTTACCTTTTTTTGTATTTATTGTAAATTAATTTTTATGGTCTGTCTGATAAGTGTTTCACATTAAGTGGCTACCCTTGAAATGTTTTTCAAGGGTAGAAAATGTATCATATTTGCAGCTGTTCAACTCAGAACTGCAGCTTTTCACTGTAAAGTTAATTGAAGAGGCCTTGAGTTCAGTATTTGTTGATGGTGATGTTTGTAATAAAAGAATAACAATAAAAAAAGGAAGCCAGAGAAAGAAGACTTCCTTTCTAGTTGGTAATACGCTCCTGAATATTTTATCTTAAAGGCATTGGTGTGTTTACATTCAGTATATTAATTTATACTTCAAGTTTTCAGCCATGGTAGCAGTGTAAATTAAAGAGCCCATATTATGCATGTTTACCAGTTTAGAAATTCATTTTTTTGTGAACTGCTAGAAGACATACTTCAATGATCAAAAACATTAGTTTTTCTTACGTTGTACCCTGCTGCAGCACCTCTTTTTAACGTCTGTCTGAAACGCTTCATTTTCACTATTGTCTCTTTAAGGCCCTCCTCCCAAAAAGTCAGCTCTGATTGGTCAGCTTGCCTGCTGAAAACCAGGAAATGTTTGCTATATACCATCATCCCAAATCTCTGCGGATATACTTTACTAAAAGCAACTCTAGTGAGGAAATGATGGCGAAATGCGTGGTGGTGCCTCATTCTTCATTTGATGGCGTGCCAAACTAGCTGCTAGGCTGGAGTTATGCAAATGTGTTACATTGTGATGTAAATTGGTCACAGAAAAAAAAAGCTTGAACTTGAAATAAGGTGTTTCAGGCAGGTAAGAAGCAGTACTCTGTTTTGGTAGAGGACTTTGGGCAAGTTTGCAGACCTTTTACATGCACACAAAAGCTGTAAAGGAAAGGGAAAAAGAAAAAGAAAAAAGCACACAATATGGGCTCTTTGAGACAGTAAATGTACCTGCTAAATCTTTAGCTCACAACAGCACATGGGCCTCACAGAACTGCTAATTAGCACTTTTGCATTCAGTAAAAGTTCTTTTTCCACTGAGCCTACTTAAGGCGTCTTGTTGAAGGAGTGGATTCATCGTCTGGTTTGTTGAGCTTGAGGTTACTTATATCTGGAATATGGTAAATATTGGTTGCAAAACATCAGAATACCTGACAAAATTCATATCATAGTGTGTTATTATTATGCTTCCCTCTGCTTAAAGGCAAACACAAAGAGCCCAAATGTTCTTAGTGATTCAGTTTGAGCATGCCATGCATTATGCAAGCCAGGGCAAGGTGTTTACATGTCTGGATTTTGGAGGTATGCTTATAAAAGTGCACTTTTTGTGAGGAAAATGTATTGTCTCCTGCAGAATGAGAATACATTTGATTTTGTGTGTGTGTGTGTGTGTGTGTGTGTGTGTGTGTGTGTGTGTGTGTGTGTGTGTGTGTGCTTGCATGTGCATCAGGCAAAGGCTCCATGAACCGAGGCTTCCATGCTGTTCATCTAAGATCCAAAATGAAGGAAATGCCTTGTGGTTAAGTGCTGCAACTGATCAATACCGTGCAATCACCTGCACTCTAAATACATGGAGTGAATGATTATAGTGCTGATTGAATCGAATGCACCTGGAGAAACTACCACACCTGCCTTCAAGCTGTGCCACACCAAACCTCCTGATCTCCATATCCACATTCACAAGAAATCATAAAGCATTCTGATGTTCTGCGGCTTGATAGCACACATAGTAATTTAGCCTGTCGCTACAGTTCCCAGTATTCATGTATTCATACTGGGATGACTGGCTGGCAGTGTGGGGGGCGGGATGTGGGTTCAGGGAGTGTGTGTGTGTGCGGAAGGGGGTGCATGTCCATTTAGCGACAGGAAGCATCAAAGCTAAACTATACTCCCATTTCAAAGCATTAAGGAGACACCAGAGGAGTCTCCTCATCCCCTGTCAGCGTGCTGTGTCTGTCCACAGCCCACTGAACTGAAGAATTAATGAGAGACATCAGACTGGCATCCCCATCACCGAAGCCCTTATGCATAATATTAAATCAGGTAAGCACTGCACCCACTTTTCTTGCAGCTACCCGTATCCTCATATAATATCCAACCAGTTATATCAGTGTGACAGAAGTGGCACAGGAACTGAGGAATAATTTGTTGCAGTCAACCTAGAATTATAAATGATTAATCCCCATGTGCATAGCCAAGATAATTGAATGTTGATCTGTTACACACCACTAGTCTAAACAGGAACCAGCTTGGATTTCCATACGTGCACGAAGCACAACGGCATGCCCAAAATACGTAGCTTAATGTTGAGGTTTTGAGGCTTATGTTGCATACAAGCTTCAAGCTTTCAAGATAAGAAAATGCCACCATGACCATGTGGAATAAGCTTTATGAAAGCACTATCTTTTCTTTAGTGTTTCGTGTACAGTGCCTATGGAAAGTATTCACCTCTCTGGCAAGTTTTCCCCTTGTTATTGCTTTTCAAAATCAAGACCTGGTGAATGTAATATATCTCTTTTGACAAGAATTCACAAAAAAGACTTTCTACTAAGTAATGCTGATTTAATTTTAAAAATAAAAACTGATTTGAGTGATTGCATAGGCATTCACCCCTTTCTAGTCCACATTTAGTAGATGCACCTCTGGCACCGATGCAGAATTGTAGCATTGAACATGTGTGAACAGATTCCATTCCACATCTGGACACTGCAATTTTATTTTGTGTTCTTCACAAAAGTGCTCAAGGTTGCACGGGGATTGTGAATGAACAACCCTTTCCCCACAATTTCTCAACTGGACTGAGCTTTGGGCTTTGACTTGGCCACTCCAGAACATTCACATTGTTGACTTTAAACCTTTTGGCTGTTGGTTCAAGTCATTGTCTTGCTGCAAAACAAATCTTCTCCCAAGTCACTGCATTAGGTTGTCCTCTAATATTTCGCTCTGCTCTGCTGCATTCCTTTTAACCTCTACCCTTACAAGCCTTCAAAGGCTTGCTGCTGGAAAACATTTCCAAATCATGATGACACCACCACCATGCTTTACAATGGGGATGGTGAGAGACATCTTGTCTAGTGTGATGGCCGAAAAGCTCACTTTTGGTGTCACCAGACCAAAGAACTTCCTTCTAGTTGACTTCAGAGGCTCACACATGCCTTCTGGCTAACTGTAATCGAGAGTCAATTTGAGTTTTTTTCCAACCGTGGTGGGGGTGAATACTTCGTATAGGTGCTGTAGTTAACACAGAAAATTCGCTTCACTCAAGAAAGGAAACTTTTAAAGTTGTAAGACTTTGTTTTGGATGCACAAGCATGGCTGTTGTTAATCAAATGCCATTGTGCCATATGTATAATGGCAGATATTGAGTTTAAACTACACTTAGTTACATAGTAAAGTTTAGTATTTTGGGAAATATTCATGTTCACTTTCTTTGTTTAGAAACTGCGGTCTGTAGAGTTTGTACTCTATTCAACACCCTGCTAGCATTAAGAATGGACACAAAGTGAAACACCAAGGCTTGTTTTGCTTAAAGAGAACCATTTGTCAGGAAGCCCACTAATTAACATCTCACTGGTTTTACATTTTCAAGTGATATAACAAAAAATCACATTATGTACCTTGAGAGGCAAGCTTTTAGCCAAGAATGAAGCAAGTGGGCCCATTTTCAAGGTAAGAGAAACAAAATGAAGCAGGCTTGTTTTGAAATAATGGAAAACACAGCTAGACAGTAGGAATACTGGCTGACGCGGGGAAAAGAGCCGCGGTGGGTTAAAAAGTGAGTGGTGGAAAATAGACAATGCAAAAAAAGAGGCTGAGAAAAGTGCGACAGACTGAGACGAACAAAAGGAGTTGGAACAAAGTGGTGCTGAATCATATAAATGGAGTCTTCTGAGAGACGCTCAAAGAGCTGGAGGTGCTCCTTTATGAGAACGAAGACGAGGCCACACATATTGATACAATGGGGAGGAGAAAGCGAAGGCTCAGAGGGAATCCAGAAAGATCCTTCATGTGGAGATAAAGGTGCTGAAGGAGGAGAGTGGTGAGCGAAAAGAAGGTGGAGGGCACAAGTGAGGATCCAGTGGAGGGTAAGCAGGACTTTCAATGGAGAGGAAAAATGTATGATGCAAAACAATGAAGAACAAAAATGCAAAATGTGTTTCTCAGGAATCATGAATTTATACTCTATTAATGTTATTAAATGCACAGTTGTTCTAGATTCTTCCATAGCACATTTCATGATCCAATGTGTGGATTCATGAAAGTTAATTAAAATAGCAATCATTCATGTGTATAAATTACATGACCGGTAGCAGCAGTAAATGAAGTAAGAAAAGCTGTAGCTCTGCAACTACTTCAGTGACATTTTGCAGGTAAATACATTAAAAATGTCACAACAAATCCTGTCCAGACCACCCAGCAACATCCACACTGACATATTTCTTTGTGGATGGTATATAAAATACTGTAGGACACTATACAAACCACTTCAGGAAACCAGCAGGCCTTAATGCAGAGCTTTTCAGCTGCAACATATTGAAATTGCATTTCTAATAAATTGATGTGTTTTCTCTGGAAATGGCAAAGGGACTGCACTTATATAGCACTATTCTGCCATAATGGACTTTACAATTTTGCCTCTGACTCACGCATTTACACTTACATGTCATCGCCAATAGATCTGCCATGCAAGATGCTGTCCACTGAGTGCGACTTAGAGTTCAGTGTCTTTCATGCTTTCTGTGTCGACAAGGGTACACGTGGCATACATTCCGTCCTCTACTGAAATCCACATGGCTTTGTGCAGACCTCACTACTGGCATACATGTGCAGCACATAATTTGCGACAACACAAAATGTCGCTACTGAAAGCTTGCTGACTAAAACAGATGCTGTCATGAAGTTAAGATTCTCTATCATCAGCACTTTCATAATTCTCCCATGAAAGAGCTGTAGTTTAGATAGTTGCTGATGAAATCTGCAGGTGTTTGATTTGTGAATGCTTTCATGGACCAAACACAGTAGGTGTTAGTAAGTTCTGAATTCTCCAGATATCTTGTGCTATGTTCACACACTGCGCTCGGCACACCTCAGGAATAATCATGTTGACAAGCTGCTATGCAAATGTCCATAATCAGCTGGTATTATGCAACAAAAAGTGCAATGTCAAAACCAGCTTTTCAAACATGCAAGGGAGCCCAGTGTGTTTTTCTCTGTTAAATTTGAGGGGTAAGGTGATGGTGACCTATTGTCGGACTAATAAATACACCCCCTGTCCACTTTCAAACCATGAATTGGTCTTTCGATAGAGGAGTCAAACTGAAATGCTAGTGGACAATCTGCTCCACATCCTGAGTGGCTGGCAAGGCAATGAATTGGTGTATTTTTGTGTCAGATTTTTCTTTAAGAGGTGTGATATTCATAAACTTTTTTATGAGAAAACATTGCACAGAAACAAAACAGTACAAACCATCATGTACGAAAAAATAGGCTGAACATAAAGTGGCATCTCTTGTTTTTTCATATTAAACATACACAGTACAAAGGTGCTACAACTCTATCAGGAGGACTTTTGGAGACATTAGGTCAGTCTTGGGCACTCCAATGTGCCCCAAACGCATAAACATACATGTCAATTCTGGAAATCCTGATTCTTCTTCAACTATTCTTCTCATCTAGCTCTGTCTCATTCAAATTCCAACAGCTGACGTGAGCAGAGCAGGCCGAGCGATGCAATGTGGCGCAGATGAAAAAGCACGGCATCCCAGGTCTCTTTAATCTAACGACGCCTTTGAAGCAGCAGCGAGTGAGCGAAACCAGAACAAAGTCAGGTGTTCTTCGCCGAGACGCTGGTTTAGACGCTGTGATGGGAAACGGGTGACACTTTGTGCATGTGTTTGGATGTTGGCTGTGCGTGTTTGTCCGTGAGTGTGTTATAAAGTGTGCCATAAAAAAAGGAGCTCTTTACTATTAAAGGGGGAAAGGGCCATTTCTGTGGAAAAGCAGCTTTTCTGTGAGTTAATTCTTGATGGTGTTTTTTTTTTTTGGGTAGTTTTATCATAACCAAGCAAAACATGAACAAGAAAACATGCAGTAAACAAAACACTATAGCACAGAACCGTTACAAAAGTCAAACGTTTTGTGTGCTGATTTAGTGTCAGATTGGTAATAAGTTCGGAAAATGGCTGGAACAGAGAGAAAAGTAGGTGCAAGCTACAAGAGAATATGGGCAAAAGTAAGAAGGAAAACGGTGCAAAGGTTAATATTGTATATATATTTTTTGCAACTGCTAACAGCACTACCACTAATAATAATGATAAACACTGATAATAATAAAGACAGGAAGGATACAGTGGGTATAGCTAGTGCATGGATGGATTTGATTTTATCTTTTGAAAATCTTTTTTAAATTCTTGACGCTGCACTTGAGCAATGCAAGACTCAACTTGGATTCCTGTTTGACGGCCCAAAGCTGTGCACTGGTTGGTAAGGAGACAGCAGTTCTGATAAATGTTCTGGGATTCTGGGAGTTTTACTGAGATGCATTCAATTTAAAAAACTTGGTTTGTCCTCTGGGTCAAATTCAACAGATATAGCGAACTGCGTGTCATCAGTGTAGAAATTTAGTTGGTCTGCAAATTGTGAGAAAGTGGCAGCATATAATAAAGAAGTGACATATCCACAATTTCAAATTCTAATCAGAATTTTGCAATCCACTATATCAAAAGCTACACTTAAGTGCTGTAGTAGAAGAATGGAAAATTCACAGCAGTATCAGCCGTTCTGAAAATACAGTTTTTTCACTCCAAAAAGCACAATTTCAATACTGAGATGCTGCTTAAAGGGGAACTTCGTTTATTTTCAACCTGGGGTCTGTTTTCATATGTCATTTCATACATGTGAGTGATGGAGAAATTCATTTTCGACATAGCTCCAGTATTTAGCCAGGCAGGCAGCTTAGCAGCTCAGCTAGCAGCTCAGCTAGCGAAAAGTATGGGGCAACTTGCCCCCCCCCCCATCAAAGTCCACCCTAACGTGCTTTTTTCCCCACACTGACCGGCTCGGATAGTCTCAGTGAGTGTCCCACAACATACTAGAGATGAGAAGTGAACGAAAACCTCCACATTACTTGGCGATCGCTCTTTGTTGTGGTCTGTATCCAAAGTTCAGGACGCTAGAAAGCAAATCTCGTTCTGAAATCACACGAGAACTCGCGCCAAAACCGGTGTTGTTGGATACAGACCACAACAAAGAGCGATCGCCAGGTAATGTGGAGGTTTTCGTTCACTTCTCATCTCTAGTAAGTTGTGGGACACTCATTGAGACTATCTGAGCCGGTCAGTGTGGGGAAAAAAGCACGTTAGGGCGGACTTAGACGCAGGGGGGCAAGTTGCCCCATACTTTTCGCTAGCTGAGCTGCTAAGCTGCCTGCCTGGCTAAATACTGGAGCTATGTCGAGAATTCATTTCTCCATCACTCACATGTATGAAATTACATACGAAAACAGACCCCAGGTAGAAAAAAATGAAGTTCCCCTTTAAACTTGACTGAAATTTTTCTTAAATCTATTATTTCAATACTCTAAAATGTTGGAGGGAGACAGTCTTCACAAGGACCGTTTACATTAACTGGTCTGTATTTGCTGAATAAATTCAGACATGGTTTTATTATTCATGTCAGATATGTAAATAGTTAGTATTGTGTGTGTATGTGTTTGCAACACAACGAGTATTATAATTAAAATTTAATTATATTGCCAATATCATCAAAATAACAGCAAAATGTAACAATACATCCTTAATGAAAGCAATATGTCATTATTACTGCTCTAAAAATGGGTTGGTTGGATACATGTGTTCATTCTGTTCAGGCTAATTGAAGTGATTGTAGCCTAAAGGCTGGTTCAGTCTGCTGCAGTGACAGTGATAGTTAGCGCCCAGTTCCTCCAGTAAAGTCAGTAACTGGTAAACCGTGTAAAGCTGTGATTATACTGGGTTGGGCCTTACTACATGAATATGTTGTGTGCAGCCAAATGACAGGAAACAACAATCAGCAGAGTGAACTCGATGCGAGTCTGTCTGTTATGTGCAGCGTGACGTGCATGACCTGCAGATGTTGATTTGATCACTCAGTGTTGTCTGTCATGCCAACAACTGCCAAGTCTGTCATACATTATCACGTGCAGCACAATCACGAGTTGTGTCTTATCGTGCAAAAAATGACTGATTGGGGTGGGGTAATGACTGATAATTTTCCATTCATTAAACTTCTATTCATGTCCCCAATTAAGCATTAATGGCTCATTCAGAGTCCTAATTAACAAAATGGATATTTTTTGCCGTCTTCCCCCTTGAAGGACACCTCACTGTAGTGCTATGAAACTTCAAATACAAACACAAACATTTATCCACATTCTTTTGATCTATTTGCTAGCACGGCTCAGTTAGCTTGAGTGTTATGTTCCTGTGCTTCACACAAATTCATCTTTTGTAGCTTTTGTGCTACAACTACATTCCCATGGAGGATATAAAACACCCAAACATGAATCATTGTCTGCATCCATTTGTTTGTTGAGGACAAGGAAACCTTAACATCCCTGCTAAATCATAAAGATTACATTTTTTTGAGATAACAGATATTACTTTGCTCTCTAGTAAATGCAGTAACTAGCATTCATCAATCCAGACAGTGAGGATACGTTGCACTGTGGGTTTGTTTGCAGAAAGTACAGCTTTTCTTATTCTATTCACTATATTGTACATTTTTACATTCAGAATTTGGACCCTTAAAACATATAACAACATATAAATACATTGATCTGTATAGTAAAGTAGTATTTTAAAATTAAGAGATACACAATTTTGATAATGCACTTTTAAATGCAGTCCCTATAAAAATCATGGTCAATGTAATTTGGCTTTTATGACAGGAATTAGCAGATAAAGACTCTTTCGTGTCAAAGTGAAAGAAGTTTTTGAAAAGTTAAGTCAATTAATGTGAAAATATATAAAGCAAAATCGGTCATTGCATGAATATTCACCTCTTTCAAATCAGTAGTTCACGGATGCATCTTTGGAGTCTTGTTTTGGGTGCATTCTTGTCAAATAAGCCAAATTAAATTGAACACAATTCAATCTTGAATAACAGTAAAAGGAAAAAAACTTTGAAGGGATGTGAATTTTTTTTATACGAGGATGTAGGAAATCTTGCAAAACTAATCCTGACACACAGTCAACCATTTGGGACTTTTCTACGCAATTAAATTTAGATATTTAAAAAACATGCTAATGTGATGTGGGCAGCACACCTCCCACAGCCCCAGAGCCTGTGGAACAGTGCTAATGTCAAATATATGCAAATTGAGCATCATCATTCATGGGGTTTTACAATATTTTTTGCTATATTTTTCAGTGCTAACACAATGTTTTAGACTTGTGCTATTAATTGCTGTTGAAACTTGACCAGACTTTCCCTTAAGATTCTAATTCTAGTCCTTCTAACTTACATCAACACTTGGAGAGGAACAGCTTGAGACCACCATGGTCTGCCACAACACTAATGTCCGCCTCAGGGGATTCCTGAGGTGTAAAGTCCATCTCCAAAGAATCTTCTGTGGTGTAGATGTGGAAGATTCTCTGTCTCTTTTCCATTTTTTTCCCTCTGGCCTGGGGATGTCACCAAGCAACTCTTGCTACCACATCAACATTCTTAGACCCTACTTTTTTTTCTTTTCTTTTTTTTTTAAAGCATTTTCCTTCTATTTTATGCAGTGGGTGAAGTTAGAACTCAGATCTCAGGGGGAAGTCACACTTTTAAAACCACTGCATCCACAGACCATGCAGCGCAAAAGAGCTGTTTCAAGAGAAAACTCATGCGGAGCTGGAAGACTCCCAGTAACGGTGGCTCAACTTGTGCTTAATGAGTGGTATAAAATATTCAGAAGGCCAGTCTCTGTGCAGATTTAACACTTGAGATAATTGGAACAGAAAAAGAGAAGTGGTGGGAGACAGAAAGGTTGTAAATGTTGCTGTAGGACGGAAGATTTCACATGAATGAGAGCTTCTAGTAGCTTTCTAGGTTTTGCTAAATGTGGCACAGCAGGTGCAGAGAACTCATAATTTCCTTCTGTTTAGTGTCTTTACACCTGAAGAACTGCATGTTTTTCCTCTGAAACTCTGAACACTTGACACAATTAATACAAGGAAGTGTTGTATGCTCAAAACCAGCTGTTTTTTCTCAAATTCCAACCTTCTGACACTTGAGGCACAATAAATATTCTTCTTCCAAAATTACTGTTTTCATTTTTGATTTTTCTATGTTTTTGGAGCTACCTTATGACAGCTTCTGTTTGATTAGTATAATGCTTTGAAACTCCCCTTTCTTTCTCAGAAGTGACAACAGCAGCTGCTTGCACCCGGTTTCATAACCCGGCCGATCTTAAACCTGGTTTATCCTGAAAGACAAACGTATTCCGTTTCAGTCTCTCCTGCCGAGTGAAGGCTTTGATTAGACAGTGATGTGCTCAGCTATTGATCTGGC
The DNA here is from genome assembly GCF_021347895.1 of Acanthochromis polyacanthus. Taxonomy (NCBI): domain Eukaryota; kingdom Metazoa; phylum Chordata; class Actinopteri; family Pomacentridae; genus Acanthochromis; species Acanthochromis polyacanthus. Next base: position 45,228,225 of record NC_067113.1, on the reverse strand, counting down.
TGACTGCTCCTTATCTTGCTCCGTTATTACTGGTTTACTGCAGGCATCATGATGGTCTTAGTGGTTTAGAGTGCCGTGCTGGGAATACCAGCTCGGTTCTACTTGGGGGGTTCAAAGCTCCCTCGAGCAGAGAAGAGGACAAGAAAACACTGCTTTTTCTAAAAAAAGGTTTTTCTGAAATGTCTAAAGAATACATAAGAGACACAAATGTGTTCATTTAAATGTTGAAACTAACTGATAAATGTCTGTCTTCCATAAAGGCAACCTACAGACACCTACTTGAAAAAGCCCTACAAGGTGGACTCTTGGCTCGAAAAGGGGGCCTTTGGTTTTGCCATCAAATGCTCCAACACTGAAATTGACAAGGCAAAGCCCATCAATTACAAAAACCATCTCAAAACTGTTTTCCAGACAAGAGAAAACGACATTTTGAGATGGGATGGCTTTTTCTACGAAATTGATCACACCTGGCTTAACTCCAAACTGCTGCCTATGTGGTTCCATAGACTGAAAAAACACATCAGTTCTAGTTGACCATAGCTCTTTTTGATTTGAGGTCAATGGAATTTCTTCATGCAGACTTCAGACTGAACAATATTGTGGTTGTGGACAGCCAGCAGCAGCCAGATGTGATGCTGCCCTGTTCCTTTAATGAGGCTGTGGATATGGGAGCTCTGGGATGATAGCTTGTTACTGGGTACCTGCTCTGTAACATGCTGAGTTTTATAGTGGAAACTCAGGGCCTGCAGCTGGCTGTGTGCTGGACCATGTTAATGGAACTTCCATAAACATCTGACCAGTCAGCAGTGCTGGAGATAGAAGACTTTGCTTATGAAAGCCTTCAAGATACATCAGGCATACGTCTTGATGACAAACAAAGGGTTTACGCTAGAATATCGTGTATAGTAATTTGTCATAAAAACTTGTTTTCTACTACATATAAGACAATCAATTTCATATTGAGGAATAGGAATCCTTATTTCATAACATCAAGTGGAGGGCTCCAGTGTAATAACTTGTAACTTACAAGTTGTTCTACAGATTGCATTGATTTATGTGTTATATGACACTAATTTCCTGTAATTGAAGTTACTCTTGTAACTTGTGAATTTGTGTTGCTGTAAACCTTGTTTTTTGGGGGAAAAAATCCATTAAAACTCATTACTATTTAGCACTAATGACTAAAGTTAGTGTTCTAGCAATATAAAATAAGACAGTAAGCATCATAACATATGCTAAACATTGCCACATTGTGAGCATGTTTACGTTTAGGGTTAGCATGTAGCTAGCTGTTGTGCTAACTTGGGTCTTAAACTACACCATATGAATTGTGCATGTGGCATTTTACAACATTTTACTGATGCAAATTTAGACTTTTGAGTACCAGTAGGGTCCATGTATATTTTAGCAATTTGATTTTCCGTTCTGAAATGGGTGTTGAAAAAGAAAAAATGAGTCGTTATTTGATTTTTGTTATAAAATACAAAAAATAAATTGAAATACAAGGCGTTTTTTCTTTTCGTGATCAAAAGGGGATATACGAAATTTTAACAATGCTTTGATTTTCATTTTATATTCAGAATAACAAAAGAATAAAATCACTAAGAGACAGAAATGAAAAAAGTTAATTTTTTTCATTTTCTGAGACCGAAAGTGGTCATCAGCAAGTGTTGAGCCAATCAGAGTACGATGCATAAACTGTATCTAATTTTTTTTTGTTCAGTTTTCATGGGGTAGTTTTCATGGTCAAAATGAGAGATCAGGTGGCCGATCTTAAAATAAATCAATACTGAATGTTTTATAGAGCGTTAAAGTTTTGCAAGGTCAGGGGGCGGGGCTATTTGATTGACAGTCAGGTCTGGAATGATTGACAGGTCCTATGCTCCTCGTTTGGATTCACTCTGACAGGATCACTGCTGGCAGTGTTGCCAAGTCCGCTTATTATAAGAGATTTTGGGCTTGTTTTTCTGTAAAGTAGCTTGCAAATCTCATCAGCCGCGGGTTGCGGGTTTTTGGGCTTGTTTTCTAAAGTGTAGTTGCGTATTTGGGCTTGCTTTGCTGCCTGTATGAACTCCTCCCGATTCTGTCACAGTTCTCCACAACAAAGCAAAACCTGTAGGTTTGTCATTTTCTGGGACCCGTCCACTCCCCTCTTTCTTGGTTACCGCCCCCACCCACACTCATAAACATGCACAGCAGCGAATGAGGGTGTTTGCAGGACATATGTAGCCAGGACCTCCAGCGCCTAGACTCCTCTGTGTGCCCGGTCCTTTGGTCCTGCCATGGGTTGCCTGGTTACAGACGCTGCTGCACATGCATGCTTAAAAACGTCTACACCCGAAACTCCACCACGTCCAAAGAAGCAAAAACGTTTGCAAAAGTACAGATGTAAGTAAGAGTGGAACCCCTGGTAATAGGTATAGGGCACACTGTGTTTTCTGTTGCTCATGGATAGGGTTGCCACCTTTCAGAGACGCCTACCACAACTCCTCGGGGCCACAGTTCAGTAAACTTGAACAGACATTCACATATTCAGACTTCCGGCATCAATAACTCATTAGACATACATTGTTAAAACATAAACGATGCCTCTTTCCCATCGTTGTAAGGCAGACAATGTGCTACAAGCCCAGTTTTATCAAAAGTAGCTGTCTTTCAAGCTGCAGGAATAACACTGGTGTCAACTGGAACAGGTTGAAGGCTGCAGTGATTCTGTTGACACAACAGTGTATCAGAGTGAGGTTATTGAATATTTGTGTCTCTCTTCGCTGTTGCAGCGGTTTTGCAATTTGCAGACCGTACCTGTTCCCTCCATAGACACCAATATGTCTCATTTACATCATGTGGCAGTTCAGCTGTTGGGCTTGTTTTCGGCTTGTTTCCATAGAGATGGTCGCTTGTTTCTGTCACGAGATCTGGCACAGACAGTTTTTCTGCCCATTTAAGTCAATGTTATGTTTCTTTCAATTTGGAATATCTGAATTTAATTAATACAGCTCAGTCAGTTACATTTTATATTATTAAGAATTATTATTTAGCTTAACAGTGGCGCATCAGTTCATTGAGTATTTCAGAGCCAGTTTTCTTCTTTTCAATTATCTGTAGCTAAAGTGATATTATTAAAATATAATTGCAATGAAAAAGCAGCAACATAAGAAACGACCAAACATACACAGGAAGTGCAGGTATTTTAATATAAAAAAAGATCTATTTGCATTGATAAAAGATTTAAAATATCAGAAACTGATGACGTAGTGCTGTATTTTATGTCTGTCTCTTTTTGTCAGCCAAAAATGCTTTGCCTTGGTTGGGGGGTACTTGAATGGAAAAAATAGTACACGGGTGTACATCACTGATAAAAGGTTGAGAATCAATGTAGTATACTATGTCGAAAAAAAATGAGATTTTTATAATATGTCGGAAAAACATGCCATAATGATAATAATAATATGTTCAATTTATATAGCGCCTTTCACAAACCCAAGGTCGCTTTACATAAACAAAGAGAACAACAACAAAACAAAACAAAACTACAAGGAGGAGGAGGCAAAATGATTATTGAAAAGATGAGTTTTGAGCAGAGATTTGAAAGTAGAGAAGGAGTGACAATCACGGAGGGATTGGGGGAGTGAGTTCCAGAGCTTCGGGGCAACAGCACTTAAAGACTTAAAGACTGGAGGACCGGAGAGAGCGAGAGGGTGAGTAGGGGGTCAGAAGTTCATTGAGGTACGGAGGGGCCAGATTATGGAGAGCTTTGAAAGGGAGAAGGAGAGTTTTGAATATGATGTGGGACTGAACGGGGAGCCAGTGAAGTTGACGAAGGATGGGAGTGATGTGAGAGGAGCGGTTGGTGTGAGTGAGGACATGAGCTGCTGAGTTCTGGATGTACTGAAGTTTCTGTAGGGATGATGCTGGGAGATCAAGGAGCAAGGAATTACAGTAATCTATACGAGACATGATGAAGGAGTGAACCAGAGTTTGTGCGTCAGTGTCAGTGAGAAAAGGGCGGAGGCGAGCGATATTGCGGAGGTGGAAAAAGGCAGTCTTAGACAGCTGCTTTATGTGAGGTTGAAAACTGAGGGTGGAGTCAAAAAGTATGCCAAGGTTTTTAACAGTTGAAGTGGGTGTAAGAGGGACAGTGTCAATGGAGAAGGAGAAGTGGGAAAATTTATTAAGGGGTGACTTGGATCCAATAAGAATAATAAGTAAAGTTTGAGAAGGTTGTGACGGAGCCAGGAAAAGAGATCAGAGAAACAAAGAGTTTTTGATGGGGGAAGTCAGTGGGGGATTTGGAGCTGAGATACAGCTGGATATTGTCAGCGTAACAGTGAAAATTGAGGCCATGTTTGTGGATGATGTGACCAATGGGAAGAATGTAAATGAGGAAGAGTAACGGACCAAGAACTGAACCCTGGGGAACACCACATGTGACTGGTAAGGTGGAGGATTGTGAGGACCGAGGGTGACAAACTGTTTTCTATTGGTGAGATATGACGTTAACCACTGAAGAGCCAAATCAGAAATACCGACGGAGGAGAGACGGGAGATGAGGATGGAGTGGTTGACCGTGTCGAAGGCTGCAGTCAGGTCCAGGAGCAGGAGGACACTGACTGAGCCCTTGTCTGCAGACCGGAGGAGATCATTCACAACATGCAGGAGGGTGGTCTCAGTGCTGTGATGCTTACGGAAACCTGACTGAAAGGTTTCATAGAGAGAGTGAGTGGACAGGAAGGACTGAAGCTGGGCAGCAACAACCCTTTCCAGGACCTTGGAGAGAAATGGAAGGTTGGAGATGGGTCTGTAGTTGGTGAGAGAAGATGGATCCACTTCGGGTTTTTTCAGGTTGGGGGTGACAGCAGCAGCTTTGAGAGCAGAGGGGACAAGACCAGAGGAGAGAGAGGAGTTAATGACAGTGGCAAGATGGCCACACAAGTAGGCCGTGAAAGACACTATAGAATAGTTTTCTTTGAAAAAAAACATCATCATGAATTTTGTCCAAAAAAAACGCCATACTATACTATGTCGGAAAAAAAAGAGATTCTCCTGGTGCCTGTATAGCTCAGCGAGTTAAGCAGACAAACCACGTATTGGGGCTGGTCTCCGACGCTGTGGTCCAGGTTCGATTCCCGCTCATGGCCCTTTGTTGCATGACTCTACCATACTCTTCTCCCCCATTTCCTGTCTCTCTCTCTCACCAGAAAATATTATATAAAAAAGAAATGGGATTTTTTCAGCATGTCGTAAAAACATGCCATATGATGAAATAATGTAAAGTAGGCCGTGAAAAACACTATACAGCAGTTTTCTTTTAAAATAAAAATGGTCATGAATTTTGTCCAAAAAAAACGCCATAGTATACGATGTTGAAAAAAATAGATTTTTTCAACATGTCTTAAAAACATGTCATATGATGAAATAATGTAAAGTAGGCCGTGAAAAACACTATAAAGCAGTTTTCTTTGAAAATAAAAATGGTCATGGATTTTGTCCAAAAAAAGGTCATAGTATACTATGTGGAAAAAAAAGAGATTTTTTCAACATGTCGTAAAAACATGCCATATGATGAAATAATGTAAAGTAGGCCATGAAAGACACTATAGAACAATTTTCTTTGAAAAAAAATATCATGAATTTTGTCCAAAAAAACCGGCATAGTATACTATGTCAAAAAAAGGCAATTTTTTTGGGTGCCTGTATAGCTCAGTGGGTTAAGCAAAGCAAACCACATATTGGGGCTGGTCTCTGACACAGCAGCCCAGGTTCGATTCCCGCTCACAGCCCTTTGCTGCATGATTCTCCCACACTTCTCTCCTCCATTTCCTGTCTTTCTCTCTCACTTCAACTATCAAATAAAGCTGAAAACATAATATGAAAAAGAAATGGGATTTTTTCAACATGTCATTAAAAACATGCCATATAATGAAATAATATAAAGTAGGCTGTGAAAACACTTTGGAACAGTTTTCTTTGGAAAAAAGAGATCATCATGAATTTTGTAAAAAAAAAAAAAAAAAAAAGGCCATACTATACTATGTCGAAAAAAATGAGATTTTTTCAACATGTCGTAAAAAGATGCCATATAATAAATAATGTAATGTAGGCTGTGAAAAACACTATACAGCAGTTTTCTTTGAAAAAAATGATCATCATGAATTTTGTCGAAAAAAAATGCCATAGTATACTGTCAAAAAAAAGAGATTTTTTCAACATGTCGTAAAAACATGCCATATGATGAAATAATGTAAATTAGGCCGTGAAAAACACTATAGAACAGTTTTATTTGAAAAAAATGGTCATGAATTTTGTCCAAAAAGAAATTCCATACTATATACAATGTTGAAAAAAAATGAGATTTTTTCAACATGTCGTAAAAACATGCCATATGATGAAATAATGTAAAGTAGGCCATGAAAGACGCTATAGAACAGTTTTCTTTGAAAAAAAAGATCATCATGAATTCTGTCCAAAAAAAACTCCATAGTATACTATATCAAAAAAATGCCATTTCTTTGACCCCTGTATAGCTCAGTGGGTTAAGCAACCAAACCGCATATTGGGGCTGGTCTTCGATGCAGCGGCCCGAGTTCGATTCCCGCTCGCGGCTCTTTGCTGCACGACTCTCCCCCATTTCCTGTCTCTCTCACTTCAACTATAAGATAAAGCCAAAAACAAAATATAAAAAAGAAATGGGACTTTTTCAACATGCCATATGATGAAATAATGTAAATTAGGCTGTGAAAAACACTGTAGAACAGCTTTATTTGAAAAAAAATGGTCATGAATTTTGTCCAAAAAAACACCATAGTACACTATGTCGAAAAAATGAGATTTTTAAAACATGTTGTAAAAAGATGCCATATGATAAAATAATGTAAAGTAGGCTGTGAAAAACACTATAGAATAGTTTTCTTTGAAAAAAATGATCATCATGAATTTTGTCCAAAACAAAACACCATAGTATACTTTGTCGAAAAAAATAGATTTTTTCAACATGTCGTAAAAACATGCCATATGATGAAATAATGTAAAGTAGGCTGTGAAAAACACTATAGAACAGTTTTATTTCAAAATAAAAATGGTCATGGATTTTGTCAAAAAAAAAACGCCATGGCATTTTTAATTGTCACCTGTATAGCTCAGTGGGTTAAGCAAGGCAAACCACATATTGGGGCTGGTCTCTGACACAGCAGCCCAAGTTCGATTCCCGCTCGCAGCCCTTTGCTGCATGATTCTCCCACACTCCTCTCCTCCATTTCCTGTCTCTCTCTCTCACTTCAACTATCAAATAAAGCCGAAAACATAATATAAAAAAGAAATGGGATTTTTTCAACATTTCGTTAAAAACATACCATATCATGAAATAATATAAAGTAGGCCGTGAAAAACACTTTGGAACAGTTTTCTTTGGAAAAAAGAGATCATCATGAATTTTGTAAAAAAGAAAAAAACGCCATAGTATACTATGTCGAAAAAAATGAGATTTTTAAAACATGTCGTAAAAAGATGCCATATGATGAAATAATGTAAAGTAGGCTGTGAAAAACACTGTAGAACAGCTTTATTTGAAAAAAAATGGTCATGAATTTTGTCCAAAAAAACACCATAGTACACTATGTCGAAAAAATGAGATTTTTAAAACATGTTGTAAAAAGATGCCATATGATAAAATAATGTAAAGTAGGCTGTGAAAAACACTATAGAATAGTTTTCTTTGAAAAAAATGATCATCATGAATTTTGTCCAAAACAAAACACCATAGTATACTATGTCGAAAAAAAGAGATTTTTTCAACATGTCGTAAAAACATGCCATATGATGAAATAATGTAAAGTAGGCTGTGAAAAACACTATAGAACAGTTTTATTTCAAAATAAAAATGGTCATGGATTTTGTCAAAAAAAAAACGCCATGGCGTTTTTAATTGTCGCCTGTATAGCTCAGTGGGTTAAGCAAGGCAAACCACATATTGGGGCTGGTCTCTGACACAGCAGCCCAAGTTCGATTCCCGCTCGCAGCCCTTTGCTGCATGATTCTCCCACACTCCTCTCCTCCATTTCCTGTCTCTCTCTCTCACTTCAACTATCAAATAAAGCCAAAAACATAATATAAAAAAGAAATGGGATTTTTTCAACATTTCGTTAAAAACATACCATATCATGAAATAATATAAAGTAGGCCGTGAAAAACACTTTGGAACAGTTTTCTTTGGAAAAAAGAGATCATCATGAATTTTGTAAAAAAGAAAAAAACGCCATACTATACTATGTCGAAAAAAATGAGATTTTTTCAACATGTCGTAAAAAGATGCCATATAATAAAATAATGTAATGTAGGCCGTGAAAAACACTATACGGCAGTTTTCTTTGAAAAAAATGATCATCATGAATTTTGTCGAAAAAAATGCCATAGTATACTATGTCAAAAAAAAAAGAGATTTTTTTCAACATGTCGTAAAAACATGCCATATGATGAAATAATGTAAATTAGGCCGTGAAAAACACTATAGAACAGTTTTATTTGAAAAAAAAATGGTCATAAATTTTGTCCAAAAAGAAATTCCATACTATATACAATGTTGAAAGAAAATGAGATTTTTTTCAACATGTCGTAAAAACATGCCATATGATGAAATAATGTAAAGTAGGCCATGAAAGACACTATAGAACAGTTTTCTTTGAAAAAAAAATCATCATGAATTTTGTCCAAAAAAAACTCCATAGTATACTATATCAAAATAATGCCATTTTTTTGACACCTGTGTAGCTCAGTGGGTTAAGCAACCAAACCGCATATTGGGGCTGGTCTCCGATGCAGCGGCCCAAGTTCGATTCCCGCTCGCGACTCTTTGCTGCATGACTCTCCCACACTTCTCTCCCCCATTTCCTGTCTCTCTCACTTCAACTGTTAGATAAAGCCGAAAACAAAATATAAAAAAGAAATGGGACTTTTTCAACATGCCATATGATGAAATAATGTAAATTAGGCTGTGAAAAACACCGTAGAACAGCTTTATTTGAAAAAAAAATGGTCATGAATTTTGTCCAAAAAAACACCATAGTACACTATGTCGAAAAAATGAGATTTTTAAAACATGTTGTTAAAAGATGCCATATGATAAAATAATGTAAAGTAGGCAGTGAAAAACACTATAGAATAGTTTTCTTTGAAAAAAATGATCATCATGAATTTTGTCCAAAACAAAACACCATAGTATACTTTGTCGAAAAAAAGAGATTTTTTCAACATGTCGTAAAAACATGCCATATGATGAAATAATGTAAAGGAGGTCGTGAAAAACACTATAGAACAGTTTTATTTCAAAATAAAAATGGTCATGGATTTTGTCAAAAAAAACAAAAACGCCATGGCGTTTTTAATTGTCGCCTGTATAGCTCAGTGGGTTAAGCAAGGCAAACCACATATTGGGGCTGGTCTCCATCACAGCGGCCCAGGTTTGATTCCCGCTCACAGCCCTTTGCTGCATGACCCTCCCCCATTTCCTCTCTCTTTCTCACTTCAACTATCAAATAAAGCCAAAACATAATATAAAAAAGAAATGGGTTTTTTTTTCAACATGTCGTAAAAAGATGCCATATGATAAAATAATGTAAAGTAGGCTGTGAAAAACACTACAGAACAGTTTTATTTGAAAAAAATGGTCATGAATTTTGTCCAAAAAAACGCCATAGTATACTATGTTGAAAAAAATGAGATTTTTAAAACATGTCGTAAAAAGATGCCATATGATGAAATAATGTAAAGTAGGCTGTGAAAAACACTGTAGAACAGCTTTATTTGAAAAAAAAATGGTCATGAATTTTGTCCAAAAAAACACCATAGTACACTATGTCGAAAAAATGAGATTTTTAAAACATGTTGTAAAAAGATGCCATATGATAAAATAATGTAAAGTAGGCTGTGAAAAACACTATAGAATAGTTTTCTTTGAAAAAAATGATCATCATGAATTTTGTCCAAAACAAAACACCATAGTATACTATGTCGAAAAAAAGAGATTTTTTCAACATGTCGTAAAAAGATGCCATATAATAAAATAATGTAATGTAGGCCGTGAAAAACACTATACGGCAGTTTTCTTTGAAAAAAATGATCATCATGAATTTTGTCGAAAAAAATGCCATAGTATACTATGTCAAAAAAAAAGAGATTTTTTTCAACATGTCGTAAAAACATGCCATATGATGAAATAATGTAAATTAGGCCGTGAAAAACACTATAGAACAGTTTTATTTGAAAAAAAAATGGTCATAAATTTTGTCCAAAAAGAAATTCCATACTATATACAATGTTGAAAGAAAATGAGATTTTTTTCAACATGTCGTAAAAACATGCCATATGATGAAATAATGTAAAGTAGGCCATGAAAGACACTATAGAACAGTTTTCTTTGAAAAAAAAATCATCATGAATTTTGTCCAAAAAAAACTCCATAGTATACTATATCAAAATAATGCCATTTTTTTGACACCTGTGTAGCTCAGTGGGTTAAGCAACCAAACCGCATATTGGGGCTGGTCTCCGATGCAGCGGCCCAAGTTCGATTCCCGCTCGCGACTCTTTGCTGCATGACTCTCCCACACTTCTCTCCCCCATTTCCTGTCTCTCTCACTTCAACTGTTAGATAAAGCCGAAAACAAAATATAAAAAAGAAATGGGACTTTTTCAACATGCCATATGATGAAATAATGTAAATTAGGCTGTGAAAAACACCGTAGAACAGCTTTATTTGAAAAAAATGGTCATGAATTTTGTCCAAAAAAACGCCATAGTATACTATGTTGAAAAAAATGAGATTTTTAAAACATGTCGTAAAAAGATGCCATATGATGAAATAATGTAAAGTAGGCTGTGAAAAACACTGTAGAACAGCTTTATTTGAAAAAAAAAATGGTCATGAATTTTGTCCAAAAAAACACCATAGTACACTATGTCGAAAAAATGAGATTTTTAAAACATGTTGTAAAAAGATGCCATATGATAAAATAATGTAAAGTAGGCTGTGAAAAACACTATAGAATAGTTTTCTTTGAAAAAAATGATCATCATGAATTTTGTCCAAAACAAAACACCATAGTATACTATGTCGAAAAAAAGAGATTTTTTCAACATGTCGTAAAAACATGCCATATGATGAAATAATGTAAAGTAGGCTGTGAAAAACACTATAGAACAGTTTTATTTCAAAATAAAAATGGTCATGGATTTTGTCAAAAAAAAAACGCCATGGTGTTTTTAATTGTCGCCTGTATAGCTCAGTGGGTTAAGCAAGGCAAACCACATATTGGGGCTGGTCTCTGACACAGCAGCCCAAGTTCGATTCCCACTCGCAGCCCTTTGCTGCATGATTCTCCCACACTCCTCTCCTCCATTTCCTGTCTCTCTCTCTCACTTCAACTATCAAATAAAGCCAAAAACATAATATAAAAAAGAAATGGGATTTTTTCAACATTTCGTTAAAAACATACCATATCATGAAATAATATAAAGTAGGCCGTGAAAAACACTTTGGAACAGTTTTCTTTGGAAAAAAGAGATCATCATGAATTTTGTAAAAAAGAAAAAAACGCCATACTATACTATGTCGAAAAAAATGAGATTTTTTCAACATGTCGTAAAAAGATGCCATATAATAAAATAATGTAATGTAGGCCGTGAAAAACACTATACGGCAGTTTTCTTTGAAAAAATGATCATCATGAATTTTGTCGAAAAAAATGCCATAGTATACTATGTCAAAAAAAAAAGATTTTTTTCAACATGTCGTAAAAACATGCCATATGATGAAATAATGTAAATTAGGCCGTGAAAAACACTATAGAACAGTTTTATTTGAAAAAAAAATGGTCATAAATTTTGTCCAAAAAGAAATTCCATACTATATACAATGTTAAAAGAAAATGAGATTTTTTTCAACATGTCGTAAAAACATGCCATATGATGAAATAATGTAAAGTAGGCCATGAAAGACACTATAGAACAGTTTTCTTTGAAAAAAAAAATCATCATGAATTTTGTCCAAAAAAAACTCCATAGTATACTATATCAAAATAATGCCATTTTTTTGACACCTGTGTAGCTCAGTGGGTTAAGCAACCAAACCGCATATTGGGGCTGGTCTCCGATGCAGCGGCCCAAGTTCGATTCCCGCTCGCGACTCTTTGCTGCATGACTCTCCCACACTTCTCTCCCCCATTTCCTGTCTCTCTCACTTCAACTGTTAGATAAAGCCGAAAACAAAATATAAAAAAGAAATGGGACTTTTTCAACATGCCATATGATGAAATAATGTAAATTAGGCTGTGAAAAACACTGTAGAACAGCTTTATTTGAAAAAAAAATGGTCATGAATTTTGTCCAAAAAAACACCATAGTACACTATGTCGAAAAAATGAGATTTTTAAAACATGTTGTTAAAAGATGCCATATGATAAAATAATGTAAAGTAGGCAGTGAAAAACACTATAGAATAGTTTTCTTTGAAAAAAATGATCATCATGAATTTTGTCCAAAACAAAACACCATAGTATACTTTGTCGAAAAAAAGAGATTTTTTCAACATGTCGTAAAAACATGCCATATGATGAAATAATGTAAAGGAGGTCGTGAAAAACACTATAGAACAGTTTTATTTCAAAATAAAAATGGTCATGGATTTTGTCAAAAAAAACAAAAACGCCATGGCGTTTTGAATTGTCGCCTGTATAGCTCAGTGGGTTAAGCAAGGCAAACCACATATTGGGGCTGGTCTCCATCACAGCGGCCCAGGTTTGATTCCCGCTCACAGCCCTTTGCTGCATGACCCTCCCCCATTTCCTCTCTCTTTCTCACTTCAACTATCAAATAAAGCCAAAAACATAATATAAAAAAGAAATGGGTTTTTTTTTCAACATGTCGTAAAAAGATGCCATATGATAAAATAATGTAAAGTAGGCTGTGAAAAACACTACAGAACAGTTTTATTTGAAAAAAATGGTCATGAATTTTGTCCAAAAAAACGCCATAGTATACTATGTTGAAAAAAATGAGATTTTTAAAACATGTCGTAAAAAGATGCCATATGATGAAATAATGTAAAGTAGGCCGTGAAAAACACTATAGAACAATTTTATTTGAAAAAAAATGGTCATGGATTTTGTCCAAAAAAAAACGCCATAGTATACTATGCCAAAAAAAAAGGCAATTTTTTTGGGTGCCTGTATAGCTCAGTGGGTTAAGCAAACAAACCACATATTGAGGCTGCTCTCCAACACAGTGGCCCAGGTTCGATTCCCGCTCGCAGCCCTTTGCTGCATGACTCTCCCACACTTCTCTCCCCCATTTCCTGTCTCTCTCTCTCACTTCAACTACCAAATAAAGCCGAAAACATAATATAAAAAGAAGTGGGGTTTTTTCAACATGTCGTAAAAACATGCCATATAATGAAATAATGTAAAGTATGCCGTGAAAAACACTATAGAATAGTTTTATTTGAAAAAAAATGGTCATGAAGTTTGTCCAAAAAAACGCCATAGAAAAATGGCGAAAAAAATGATTTTTAAAACATGTCGTAAAAAGATGCCATATGATAAAATAATGTAAAGTAGGCCATGAAAAACACTATAGAATAGTTTTCTTTAAAAAAAGATCATCATGAATTTCGTCCAAAAAGAAATTCTATACTACATACAATGTTGAAAAAAAATGAGATTTTTTTCAACATGTCGTAAAAACATGCCATATGATGAAATAATGTCAAGTAGACCGTGAAAAACACTATAGAAACTTTTCTTTGAAAATAAAAAATGGTCATGAATTTTGTCCAAAAAACGCCTATGTCGAAAAAAAATGAGATTTTTTCAACATGTCGTAAAAACATGCCATATGATGAAATAATGTAAATTAGGCCGTGAAAACACTATAGAACAGTTTTATTTGATAAAAAAGGTCATGAATTTTGTCCAAAAAAACGCCATAGTATACTATGTCAACAAAAATGAAATTTTTAAAACATGTCGTAAAAAGATGCCATATGATGAAATAATGTAAAGTAGGCCGTGAAAGACACTATAGAACAGTTTTCTTTAAAAAAAAGATTATCATGAATTTTGTCCAAAAAAAACGGCATAGTATACTATATGGAAAAAATATGGGATTTTTTTCAACATGTCGTAAAAACATGCCATATGATGAAATAATGTAAAGTAGGCCTTGAAAGACACTATAGAAGAGTTTTCTTTGAGAAAAAAGATTATCATGAATTTTGTCCAAAAAAAACCCGCCATAGTATACTATGTTAAGCAGGCAAATCACGTATTGGGGCTGGTCTCCTATGCAGTGGCCTGGGTTCGATTCTCCCTCACTGCCCTTTGCTTGCATGTCTCTGCCACACTCTTCTCACCCATTTCCTGTGTCTCTCTCTCACTTCAACTATCAAATAAGGCCAAAAAAACATTAAAGAAATGGAATTTTTTCAACATGTCGTAAAAACATGCCATATGATGAAATAATGTAAAGTAGACAGTGAAAAACACTATAGAGCAGTTTTCTTTGAAAATAAAAATGGTCATGGATGTAGTCCAAAAAAATGCCATAGTATACTGTCAAAAAAAAGAGATTTTTTCAACATGTCATAAAAACATGCCATATGATGAAATAATGTTAAGTAGGCCGCAAAAGACACTATGAAACAATTTTCTTTAAAAAAAAAGATCATCATGAATTTTGTCCAAAAAAACGCCATAGTATACTATGTCGAAAAAAAATTAGACTTTTTCAACATGTCATAAAAACATGCCATATGATGAAATAATGTTAAGTAGGCCGTGAAAGACACTATAGAACCATTTTCTTTGAAAAAAAGATCATCATGAATTTTGTCCAAAAAAACGCCATAGTATACTATGTCGAAAAAAATTGGATTTTTTTCAACATGTCATAAAAACATGCCATATGATGAAATAATGTAAAGTAGGCCATGAAAGACACTATAGTATGGAGCCCCTCTCATGACATGGTAAAAAAATTGATAAATTGTGGCCACGATATAGCTATAACGTGCGTACGAAATACTACTTCGTTCCCACAAAATACTAATTCGTTCGAACGAAATGCTACTTCGTTCCCACAAAATACTAATTCGTTCGAATGAAATGCTACTTTGTTCCCATGAAGTAGGTACAACGTGTGCTCGAAATACTAATTTGTGGCCACGAAATAGGTATAACGTGCCCACGAAATACTAACTAATACTATTAATATCATTCCTGGACAGCTGGGTAAGCCACTCGAGCGCACCCTCTCTACAACCTGCAATAAAATGTGTACGGGCCGTACCTACGTGATGTTCCTAAAATGAGTCTTTTCTTAGCTGTTCTAGTCCATATCTTGTTATCCCGCATTTAGGAAGTTATTTATTTAGGCCTGTGTTTGATACTTTGTTGCAACGGGTAGCCTATCTGTTGACGTGTCACCCGATTTACAAACTTTTTATCCTCATCCTGTTTCTACATGTTGTTTTGTTGTGCTAATATGTAGCCGTAAACTCATTTGTGTCTGTAGGAGCTGCAGCCCTGCACACATATCAGGACACTTTTCAAGAACAGCTGAGGGGTGTAGGCATACTACTAAGCGAGGTATGTTGAGCATAAAACCGGAGTTTTCTGTGTCATGAAGGCACCTCTGTGTTAAATTCTGATCACTGACAGGCTACTGGTGGCCTTGGCAGCATATACAGAGAGCGCCGTAACTGCACGGCTTCGTCCGGTAGCATCATTAAACGCTGCGGTTCACATAGCCTATCTATTCCCTCAGCGCAATAATGCCAGCTGTTTTGGGTCTCCCCTGTGGGCTCTGACCAACAAAAGCATCAACCACTGGCCAACACGCTCTGCACCACTTTAAAAGGTTGCCGAAAGGTTCTGAGCAAGCAAAGAAGATCACTAGAGCTGTCGCTGTTTTTATTGCGAAAGACCTGCGCCCGTACAGCACGGTGGAGGGAGAAGGCTTCAGGCACTTGTACATACGCTGGAGCCACGTTACCGTATACCAGATCGGGTAACCTTTTCAAACAGTTATTCCTCAACTTTACAAAGAGACCAAGCTAAAGGTCCAGGAAGGATTGATTAAAGCCAACGGAGTAGCGCTTAGATGTGATCACTGGACCTCCAGGACAACCGAGTCATACGGCGCATTCACCGCGCACTCCGCCCTGACTCCACCTTGGCTCCACCCAGACTCCACCCATGTGGTCATTTGGAAACTACGATATCAAAGGGAGGACAAAATTATATTTTTCGATCTGAGCTGTAGCTCAGTGAGTTAAGGATTTCCCTGTGGAGCTGTAGGTTGCTGGTTCAAGACCAGACCCTTCTTAAATTTTCTGAAAAACTGAGACAAACAAAGAGAGAAAAATGCCAGTGCTGGGTCTTGAACATGCTACCTTCCATTTGGTAGCCTCTCTTCTTACCCCCTGACCTACTTGCTCAGATACTAATTCTTCTTTATTTTGCGCATTTATCATCGATTTTTTTTGTCGTTTTCATTTTTTTTAAACTGAGGAACGCCTTGTATTTCAGTTTTATTTTTGTATTTTAAAACGAAAATCAAATAACTACCCGTTTCTTGTTTTTCAATACCCATTTCAGAACAGAAAATCCGATTGACAAAATATACACGGACCCAACAGGAGATAAAGATTAGCAAATTTAACATTTTCCACCAACTAAGGACCAGGCGTGAACTAACCGTGACGTCACTCGTTGGTTTCAACGCCGAGAAAATGAAGCCCGGATTTTGCTACTTCCTGGTCGCCATTTTGGATTTTTTGGAGCCAGTGACGTAAAAAGCATCAAACAGGCTGGACCGGAGAGCAACTAGGGGCAGGATCAGTCTATGGGCGGGCCAGACTGAGAGCTGAAGACTCTCTTATCCTGCCCACATTTTACCGCAGAGGCTTCTCTGCCCTAAAGGATCTGTCAATCATTCCAGACAAGACTGTCAATCAAGTATAGCCACGCCCCCTGGCTCTGCCAACTTTAACGATTTATTTAAAATTCAGTATTGATTTATTTTAAGATCGGCCACCTGATCTCTCATTTTGACCATGAAAACTAACAGGGAAAAAATCCTGAGCTGTAGAAAATCAGTCTATCAAATTTTATTTTTTCCGGTGATGAATTGGGGTCTATGGAGCAAAAGCTTTTTGGAGCCAACCCTAGCGGACAGCGTGATATTGCATGTTTTTGACACTTCCGGGTTGGCTTCATTTTTGGAGCCAGATGCTACGTCCATCTTTATATACAGTCTATGCTAAGGACTTACTTGAAAACTGAGAAGATGCACCTCAGTTGGGAAGAAGCTGCAAAAAAACAAACCAGTTCTACTTACAAACATCTACAAAGTGCCTGTTGCTGGTGTCTGTTGACAGGCCAGTATTGGCTATCTATAGTTCTTTTTCCAAATTTCTACAAGCAAAATGTTGGAGGCCTTCGGATACCATAAAAAAATACTAACAACAGACTGAGCTAGAAATGTAACGCTGAGGCTGTTGGCACTGTAGATTCCTCAGTCGATCCTTTACAAAAGCAAAATGTTTGAAGAAATTAATTGTCACAAGTTTGCAAAAATTCTGGCAACAATAACAGGTTTGTCACTACTGGCAAATATGGTTCACCTCAAGCTGCCAATAGAGCTAAACTTCTCATAACATTAGTGGCAAACAAGACAGGTTGTCGGCCACAGATATCATTTTTAGCAATAATGGTTTCTGTTTACAATCAATCTTTGGCAGCATATGTAAATTAGACCTGTGGCTAATCTGCAGTGAACTTCTGGAAGGTTTGCTGAAATATAGAATGTCCAAAGACATGGCAAACATGTTTGTTTTTTTTTCACAGTTCCCTCATTAGCATTCACAAAGGCAGGCTAGCACTGTAAATGATTGAATCCCCAAATAGTTGTTGTTGAAACTGATTAAAAACAACAAACAGATGATTGTCATAGTGTATTTATAGAGTGCCAATGGGGTTTTTTTGTAGAAGAAGGGGTTATGTAGATGTTAATACAACCATAAGCAAATAAATGGATATACCACACATATAAAATGTGTGTAATCTTCATGTTTAAATTGGGTGCACTTCTTTTGATCCTTGCATAAAAGTCTATTGACCATATGGATCAGTGGATACTGAAGTGTTTTCACCAAATTACTTCATCCTCAACAAATAGCTCCCTGAATGGCCTACTTGCAAACAGGCCCCCTAACCAAGTGTCATTAGGGCTGATGAAAGCAAATTGATTTCAGTGGCAAGAGTATTTCCAGAAGAACAAGTGGCTCCATGAGATTATCTTAAACACAGAGAGGATGCATTTCTTTCTTTCTGTTTTGGCGAAGGTGCACAGATGGTGCGCCCTTCTTCTACAGTCCCCGTGAAGCTGTGAAAAATGAACACAGGAAATGAGACAAGTCCCAGTCGAAGCAATTGATCTGGTTTCATGAGAAGCTGCACAGTGATGCTGTAGTTAAATCAATGGGGGAGCCGGTGGACCAAACAACCTCTGTAGAATCTGGTTGAAGGCTACTTAAAATTGCATTTTACAAGTCTGAGTCAAGTATATTGAATGAGCAGAACAGCAATAAAAGCTCCTTAGGATGAGCCAGATTTCCACTCTCCACAAAATGACATGATCGGATGAGGACAAATGTATATATCCCATCACTTTAGTTCTTGTGGTATTCCAGTTTGGTTCTGGATATCAAAATGTGCCCATTTATACACCCACAGTGCTGTGGCCTGAATACATTTAATGATACATGAAGAAATCTAGACCATCAGAATATGAAATTTGACATAAAATCAAATATAAAAAAGGACTGAAGAGTCTATGGCCATGTTAGCTTATCTGTGACACGTAATGAACCAGTAGATCAATTGAACTGCTTTGACTGGATGGCTTTGGGAAAACAGCTCCCCGCTGGGCTTTTCTGAAAGAGCTACGTATGTCTGACCATTTCTTTAACCTTTCAAAACCAGTGAAGCAAGATTCAAACAAACAGGCCAATGGATCATCGATGCAGTCGACCAAAATTATGATCTGGGGTTGGTCAGGTTCAGGTTCAGGTTCAGCAATGTTATGTTCCCAAAGAATGAGGTCAGCTGGCTACATGAAGAGACTGAATGACCAGGTCTTTCCATCAATGTTTTTCTTCCCTGATGGTACGGGCATATTCCGAGACGATGATGCCAGGATTCATGGGGTCACATTGTGAATGAGTGGATCAGGAAGGTTGAGACATCATTTTCCCACATGAACAGGCCTCCACAGAATCCAGACCTCAGCCCCATTGAGAATCTTTAGATAGGATCGTATGTTGTGGAGACTGGGTGGCACACAAACACGATGTATGTGTGTTACAAAAGTACACAACAAGCATCTTTACTGTCTTCATTGTTAGTTAACACATGCCTAAAACAAACTCACAGATGAATAAGAGCCATTCAGTAATTGTGCAGTTCTTATTCCAATTATTTGATTGTTTCAATTATCAATAGATCATTTGTCTATGAAAATAGCTTTTAGTTGCAGCCTTAATTCACACCCACTTCATGACACGAATGGAGCTGCTATGTGGAAGTGAGAGAAGAACCAGGGCTGTAACTTTTCCCTTAAGCTCTCACTTTCCATTCTTGGCACAACTGTTTCCCATGATGGCTGCCTTTTCAACTTCTGACAACACAGTCAAACCACTTCTGCGCCAGTATAGCTCAGCCTGAAGGCACACTGGTGCTTTGAGCTAAATATGCAAACGTCAGCAGAGATGCATGCTGATGTTTAGAGTTAAAGTTGATCACATTCATAGCGATCAACAGTGATCTTGAAAGGCAGCATTAGGAATGAAAATAGTTTTGCATTTGGCCATTATTATGGTCCTAGATGGAAATGAAAGGACTCATGAATGTCTCTACCAAATCTATCCAGTAGTTGTTGAGATATTTTACTTGAGATTTCAATCTGAAGCAAAAGCTTTAAGTTGGAATAGAAAATCCAATCAGTCCTCAATGAAAAGACCAAAATTTACTTTAGGTTTTTATGGTTTCTTTCTCTTTCATCATTTATTTCCCCAAGAATTCGTGAACAATTTCTTCAATCTTTCTTTTGTAAAACTGCCCGTCTTCATAAATAACTAAAAGCAACACACTGTAAATCCTCTAAGTAAGATGTTATGTACTGACAAGTTTGGTATCTGTTGCTGACTCCTGCCTCTGTCTTCTGAGAGTGTATTATTTATTTCATCATAAACTAACTGATGGTTGAATACTGGATCTAAGTTTTGGCAGCAAAAGAAAGACAGCGCTGTGAAAATCAATGAAAGATTCAGGCGAGCGAGGAAGTAGTTGAGGGGAAAAAAGAAAGGAAAATACAAGAAACATTGAGGAATATCAATAAAAGACGGCTTTCAACCAAAGCAGCTTACGTGACAGCATGACAGAGAAGTGTTTGCTTTGGGATCGATCACGCTAATTAACTGTTTCACACAGCGGAGCTCTGTAAATAGCAGCTGAACAACCAGTCAATAAAGACAAACTCTTCTACGTGTTGCGTCGGTCTGTCCAAAAGACTCAACAAGCGAGTGCCTGCTTCACATACTGATCGATTGACTCACTGTTATAAGAAGATTTGTCACTGAAGTCATCTCCGTTTGGCTGCATCGGCACATTTGGGTTATTGCTGGAGGAGACCTGTTCCCGATCAGAAGGAATAACAGTCCCACAAGTAATTACCATTTGGCAAAGTGAGGCTTCCTGGGACAAAAGGCAGAGCAGCATGTCGCTGCAAATGTTTAACAGACAAAAGATCACTCCTCTAGTTGGTGGGAACTTCAGGGAATCCAGTTTTAAAAGACTTCAAGTCACTGCTGATACTCTGCACAGGTAAATGGAGGTTTTACGTACATATTAGTGTAAATAGACACGGAAAACAAGTTGATATATTGAGTAATTATAAACAGAGCAGCCATGTTTAGCAGTAAGACTGAGGTTATCACTCCTGTTGGCATACTGACTCATTGATAAAAATGATGCGGCTGAATTATCGATGCCTGAAGTAACTGGTGGAACTACATTCACATACTTAAAATCTATAATCTGATACTTGAATGAACTCAAATAGCTCCCACTTGCCTTGTTCACGAGGCCCAGAGAAGCTGCTCCTCTTTAGTAGAGATAAATGTCCACCTTAATGTGACATAGTGAGTATATGCACAATAATATGGATACTGGCGGTTGGTTTATATGTTATTAAACTGTCATTAGGATAACACTTAACTTATTGCTGCAAAATGGAGACATGCTGACACTGGAGACCACAGCTTTATTCAGACGAGGGCAAGTAATTAAACTGAGATAATTCTCTAAACCTTTTGCAGGGATTGAAAATTAAAATTAACTCACTTGAAATGTCAGCCATTGCTATGTAAAACCGCAAGCGCATTAGTGGTGGAAGAAATACTACATCCTCTGTTTAAGTAGCAATGTCACTGTGACTGATATATTATTATCTATGACATTAGATTATTAACACTGAAGCATCAGTGTGTCAGCAGTATGTTACTTTGTAGCTGCTGCATGTGAAGCTAGTTTGAACTATTTTATACCTTGTTTTATATACAGGGACAAATCTGAGGGGTCATCAGATGATTCATATGAGAGGAGAGAAGAAAATGCAAAGTTCTGACACACAAATCTGTTCTCAGTTTTTGGACTTTTTCGCTAATCTTTGATTTCATTTGAAAAATCAGATAATTCAGACATTTATTGAAATGAAATCATGTGCGACGTTCAAAAGGAAAAATCACCATTTGATGAACCTCAGTGACACTTTACGTTTTGTAGGAAGTCAGAAGCCAAAAAGGTTGGAAATTACCAGTTTAATCTTTAAGGATGTGTTGCATTTTAAATGTTATAATGTGTAAAATGTTTATCTTAAACATAACATAAGCTTTCATATAAATGGAGTAGAGTATAAACTGCAATATTTTATACTGAAATGAACTGTAGTGGAAGTATAAAGTACTATAAAATGGGAAAATTGTACTTAAGTACAGTAAAGTACAATACTTGAGTAAATGTACTGAGTTACTTTCCACCATAGAGCTGGAGAAAGAAGTACAGACGAATGCTCAGTCACAAAGTAGCCATGTAAGAGTTCAAGAAATGAAAAAGTGACTGATGTAGATTTTAACATCTTAAAGCTGCAATAATGAATATTTTTATATATAGCAATGTCTTTATTAACTATGTGTAATGAGAAAGGGACTGTTTCTAATCTAAAATCCACAGAGATTTATTTCCTCACTCTCTGGTTCCTGTCTTTTTTTTTTTAGCATTTTTACATTATTTTGATTTTACTTCCTGCAGCTTCAATGTTGTGATTGACTCTCACGGCTCTTATCCGCCCAAGTTAGGCAGCTGTTTTCTACAAAAGAATCTCTAAAAACTTAAGCAAACTGTCCACCAGCATTAAACAGGACACGAAATTATCTGCAAGCTAGTGAACGCGGTGGTGCAATTATCAGATAAAGAGGCAACAGAAAACAACAAAAAGCAAGAAACATGACGCCAAATGAACGCTGATGCTGCTCCATATCAACTATTTGTGCACAAAGAAAACTAAAATTTAACAAATTATTCTATTTATTCAGAGAAAAGTTCCTTTTACATCACAAATCACAGCTTCCCTAATCTCTCTCCTCTTCTACTCAACATCACTTACTTTTAATTTTTTTCTTTCCTCTGTTGGTTGCGTCGACCAACACCAACGCTTCCCCTGCAGGCTTCTTCATAATCATGTAAACCACCCATTCTCGAGATGGAACCTCCTTAAATCTCCCTTACATTTACCTCCATGTTCTCCTCAGGGTGTTGACTCCTGCTAATAAGCAATAACCTACAGTGGAGCTAATGCTATGAATCTACCGATCCTTCATCGCTGATGGGGGAAAGACCTGAGGGGCAAAGACATGGATGTGGCTATTAAAAGTAGAGCATGGCAACACATACAAACACCAACTTGTGCACACAAACACACTCAAGGTCCCCATAGACGACTTCTATCTCTGCATGCCTCTGTTAGGTCTGAATCGCGGGGCCGTATGTCTATATTGCGTGTCAACACACAATCTAAATGCAAATAGTTAATCGTCTCTTCTGTAGCCCACAGCCTCCGAGGAATCAACGTACACTCCCCCAGTAGACATTCATGCTGTTATTAGGTTAGCGGGGAAGTGATCACAGGTACGATCAAATAATTAAACCTGCATTTTCACATCGCTGTGCCTTGCCTCCAAATAGCCAAGGGACACTTTTGCTGCATTTGTATGGAAACCTCGGTTCCAGTGCTGTTGTTCTGCACGGAGAATTGCACCTACCGCCACTGCTGCTGTCTAAGAATATTTGTGCATTAGTGTGATTTTTGTATCTATTACTGCTGCATTATTATACAAGATGAGTGGGCTGTGGGATATTAAAAAATAGTATGAATGTTGTGTGTGTAATATGCAATACTTTTGCGTTTCTTCTCATGTTGAGGGGAGAAAGCTTAATTACATTTTAATGCCAGTGTAGGCATTTAACCTTTCCTGACACCAATACATTAGCTGCTCTCCTCATTCAATATGAACACCGGGGAATAGATCCTCAGACCAATTACTGCTAGGGAGTTGAAGTTGCTCCTATATTGTGGAAAGGGGAGAAGAAGTACGCAAGGTACTGGAAGCTACATGGTAATAGGAGACATATCTGATATTAAAGGTTAATGCAGACTTAACTTGATGCTTATTTGAACACTGGACTGGGCCATGATGAATCCAACATGTAAATCTTTAATATCTTTGGTATTTTTAGATTTGTCCTGATGGTCGCATGTTGCAATTCACTTTGAATAAAAGCAAGACAGCCGTGAACTTCTGCATCATTTGATTTAGCTTTATAGTGACGATGATGCAAGTTTCTTGTTAAGTGGATTTTTTTACAACATTTTTTGGCTATTAGAGGACTGTTCTTTAGGAGGAGGGGCAGTAGTGGGGCAATTATGCAGGGGAAAAAAGGAGACCTAGATCTGGAGGAATCCCAGGTGAGGTATGAACTCCAACTAAAAGCTACAGTATTCGACTTGTGGCTTGCAGCCATTTCTTCTTTGAATAATTCCCCACTTCCTGCATTCATTATTGCCTTCATGGGGGGAAATCTAAATGCTATTGTGTCAGAAAACACAAGTGCTTCGGGCATTTGACTGCTGATGATGGGAACTGCTTTCCAAGCTGTAGTAAAAAGTCAGGGAGGCTACCTGCTCCTATTTTTTTCTAGCATTTTGGTGTGAATCCCTAAAGACTGTATAAAGTGCCGGCTTAGTTAAGGAGCAATCAGAGAGGCTGTATTAGAGTTTAATGTACTTTGAAGCTGCGGAAAAACAAACCAGATTGCTGCTGTAAAATTGCCAAGACGCTCCGCCATTAAGCTCCCCGCCGCTTTGTTTGAACAACTCATCGCATCACAAAGGAGATTAATTCACCTCAAGGCGCCAAAAGCGTCAAAAAAAAGACAAAAAAAAGGGAACCCCACCCTTTGTTGTTGTACAAGCTCTTGCAGCGCATCTGTCAAAATACATATCCTCCCCAAAGCATTCCCAGACACCTCCATCCAAGGACAAATCAATTAGCAGTGAAAGACAGGCAGATGGTTTTGAAGGATGTCAGTGCCGGTGCCTCAGGTGAGAGGCATCGGATGGCGGCGAGCAACTGTCAAGGAGGATACTTGTCTGAGTGATTCCCCCATGTCACATACAGAGAGATCTCCCCGAGAGCCACTGCCAATATCAGACACATGCTGCCACAAAGAGGCAGCTCACAGCTTTCCGTAGGACGCTAAAATCAATGCTGAGAGAGCGAGAGAAGTGTGAATATTTCATACACATATTATCAAACTGAATCGCAGATTAGCATTCCTTCAGAATTACCCCAGGTGATGGTAAAGAGGCGCGTGCATACTTCTTTTTTTTTTTGTGCACCGAAAATGGGAGATCAGACTGTGAATAATTCAAACAAAATGATAAAAGTCGAGAAAAAGAAATCTAAGTATATTGTTAATCCTGGATTTCAGCATTGAAGAGAGCGAGCTAATCTTTTTTTTTTTTTTTTTTTTGCTGATTGTATACTGAAGGACAATACATCAAATACATCACATTATGTGATTTCCCGGCGTCTTTCATTTTACCTTCCGACAGATGAGATAACAAACTAACTGAATTAGCCTGGCTGCTTATCTGCAGGTAACCAGGGCGACCGTTTGGTTTGTTAATAATTGAGGTATAGTGGAAGCAGGTACAAAGGCAGCCATTTTGGGAACCTGTGGCGGGGAATGATAGAAAACCTGGTAGCTGAGAGAAAGGCCTATCAATTAAAAAGGCCCATTTTCACCTATTCAGCCATAATTAAAGCAGACAAAGACAAGAGGATACAGTACACAATGGCAAGCATGCACAGACAAAGGGATGCAGACAAAGACAGAAGATTGGAAATCATTAATTATAAGACAAAAAGGGCAAAAAACAACACCAGCATTCAAGAAAAAACATTATTTTCAACAATTAAACTGCATTGCACTGCCTGATCCTCAGGTTTTTGCATAAGAAAATGAGGTGCCATGTAAAATGCTACACTTCTGAGATATTTCACATCCTATTTTAACATCATTCATTATCTGCTGCTGATATTTTCTCTTGTTGTTATCACAATATTTCCATCTATGCTGCATATTAATTTGGGCTGACAAGCAGCCAGCATCCAATCATGGAAATGGACTCCGCACAACTGCCAAAAAGATCCTAATGCCTGCTAATTGAGATTCATGGCTTCAAATACCAATCAGATAAAGTGATTAAGTCTTAGCTTGTCCAGATCTTTAAATCGCAGCTTCCCCTCCCAGAGCATTATCCTCTGATAGTCCATGTCTCATCATTTCATTATTAATCTTTCTTTGTTTTGGAGCGTTGTTGCTCCCTCGAGAGCTCGGGCTTGGCGCAATTAGAAGATGTAATTATTCCTCCGCAGAGCAGTAAATCTAAACAATCTATATCTGTGCTTTTGTCATGAATCAGCTTGAAGCATGTGTGTGTCAGTCACTGTGAAGTGTTTTGAGCGTTTGGTGTTTGTGTATTGTCACGGAACGTAGTGAGGAATGACAGTGAATGGCTGTGAATGGAGCCTCAAAAATGGAAAAAGATGAGAAATTCAGCTATTTGTGTACACTATGTCTTTAGTGATTTCCTGTTCATCCAATCTGTTCTAATTCATTGCTAATCCAACCTGTGCTCTTTCAACTGTGTATACAGTATAAGACTCTATAGCAGGATGGGACACAAGGATAGGAACTCTGTTTGTTGTCCAGTCTTTCTCCTGAAACTCTTTAAACTCTTTTGGTGCTGTAAAATGGAAATTTGAACATTGATTTCCATGACAACTGGGCAGCCTTCATGTGGAGCTCATGATGTGACTGGCATCTCCGGAGAAGAGACTAAATGGAGCTTGTGATGGGATTATTTTGGACTTTTTTTCAAGGTCAAACATGACCCTTAGAGCTTCAGTGAAATACTTCTCCTTACTTACTTTTAAAATGCAGTGCAGACGTGTCTTTGTATGAAGTTTTTAGCAACTGTTTCATTGACGTTTTTCTTTTTTTAAAGGAGTAGTAGTAGAAAGAGTGTTTGATAGACTGAAGAGTCTACAGCCTTACCTCTTTGTTGGTTCAGAAGGACAGATTTAAGACCATGAATAAGCCCTGACTGCTTTGTTCAGCTCACAGGTCATTGATTATGGAAATGAGAAATTACTGCTGTTGCCTGTCAATAGACAGGCAACAGATGCCTCATTTTATTACACATTTGAACACAAAAACATCGAATTTACACACAAGCACAACTGATTGTGGTCTACCAGGCTGCATTCTTGAAATAAATCAAATAAAAACACATCCAAGTACTCTGACTTTATTTTTTTAACTTCCAGTCTGCACCCGACACAGGAAAGGATTGCATTCTGTAGGTTAACATCTGGTGCTTGTGATTACCTCGTCGCTATGTTTTCCTCGTGTATGACCAGTTTTATAACTTTGACTTTTCATTGACCTTTGACTATAAGCTAATAGATCAAAAGTCATGCTGTTCCAATAATCACAACACTGAACCATCTGGGAAGCAATATGTGCAAGTTGGTAGATGGTGAAATTAGGAACAAGGAACTTCATAAAAAGCAGCTGGTTTATTCTGCAGCGCTAAAACATAACCTCACATGCTGGCTTGCCACTCAGGTGAGACAGAAGAGGAGCTAGAAACGAGTGGATGATACCATTTATAAAGTAGAAAGGCACTCAGAGAGAGCAGTACTCCTCCAAGGCTGTTCATTCCCTCATATGGCATTGTAGAAATGCAGCACTTTTTTTTTTTTTTTTTGAAATGCAGCTGGAGTTCGGCAAAATTCTTCCTGGCTTGTAAAGCTGGGAGAATAACTTGTTGTGGGGGCTTGAGGAATAGTAGAAGTAAACGCCTTCAGAACAGCTTTTGCTTAGCATCTCAAAGTTTTTAACAACCACTAAGCACATGATGGATTGATTTTGACCATATGAGACCTTTCACATTTGAAGATCTGGTGCAAAGTTCCTCAACAACTACTGGACAGCAATCACCTCAAGACAGACTGACATTGCCATCCCTAGTGCCACAGCATTAGCACATACTTTTAATTATGCTGACAAATAGTTCTTTTTTTTTATTTTTCCAACATTATAAAATTGGCCCTTTTTCTCCATTAAATCCAATTGATTTGGACTTTGCATTTCCCATAAGACATACTTCAGACCACAGAGCTAC
The DNA here is from genome assembly GCF_021347895.1 of Acanthochromis polyacanthus. Taxonomy (NCBI): domain Eukaryota; kingdom Metazoa; phylum Chordata; class Actinopteri; family Pomacentridae; genus Acanthochromis; species Acanthochromis polyacanthus. The sequence continues at coordinate 45,200,307 of NC_067113.1, read as the reverse complement.
CAGGATTGCACATTTATCTCAACAATATTGTACTAGTAGAACAAGAAATGCAAGAAAAATGGCTCAAAGATGTCCTCTATATGTTGCGCAGATGGTGCATATAACGTCACCTAATAAATTCACTCAAGTTTAATACTTTCATTTGACACTGTAATGCCATTAGACACATGTCAACAAAGGAAAGGCAGCATGTATCATTCCCAGGAATGACCTTGCCCTGCAGGCTATGATCAAAATTTAAAGCTTTAATCAACATTCGCCAATATAACGGGCTGCCAGCTGAAATAGTGTTCACTTCCACAGATCTGGCACGGGTTCAAAATGGAATTAACCACTTTGAAAACACAACTTTGCTGTGACGAGCTCGAGGTAAATTATGATTAGAAATTGTCTTCGTAGTGCACACATGGATCATTTTAGTTGCCATCCGCTTTTTATTGCTCCCCAGTGAACAAAGGAACAGAGTGGTTTTTTTTTTTCTCTTTAGCTAACAGCACAGTGAGAGTAAGTAAGTCTTCCACCAGCTGCTGGGTGGGAGTTCATATGTGGATCAGTCATTTAATACAATAATCTCTAAGCCAAGATCTCTCAGTTTTCATTTTCAATTCACTATATCCATAAATACATCTCAGGCCAGCTGTGCTATTGAAGACATGAGCACGTCTTTTTGGAACCGAAACGTTAATTAAGCCATAAATTCATTCTGACCAAGGGAAAAAAAGAGCAACAGCCCATATCTGTGATGGGAGAAATGGAGTTCACCGAAAAGGGGAGGGGTCCATTCATCTCGGAGAACATTAAGCTGATGGCTGAGCTCAGTCCATCCCTGTACAGAGAGTGTTCCTTTGGATGTTAAATTAATTTCACATTTCGAGTCATTAACCTCTTAATGAATGAGTCCTCAGAACGTGGAGTCATTTCCTCGGACAGCCAGAGCAACAAGGCCGTCGATTTTACTTCACCATCAGAGCACGTACAGATTCGGATGTCATCACGCTGTGCACGACCTTGACTGCGGTGTTCGAGATGCCCGAGGCCTCTCCAGCATTCCTCTTCGATTGAGATGTTCCCCTCTCAAAAGCGCAGAATGTGTCAGTGTCTTTTCATTTTTGCTTTGTTACCCCTGCCTTCCTCCCAGTGTGTCTGAGCCCTCGACAGCCATTTCTCCCCACAAAGTGGCGGTGATCTGAGCGACAGGCCGGGTTCTGCTGCTTACACAAGCTGTCAGCGCTGAGGACTCTGTGTATTCCCAGATCAAAGTGAGGCCTGTCTGAGCAGATGAAATGCCCTTAATGTGTTCGCCTCGGCGGGAGGATCCACTGGCTGGTTCTGTCTGCCTCACTGCTGCTTGGTCATGACTTAGAAAAGAGACATTTTTTGAAGTCTCAGGAGGACCACCATCAAAATCATGAAGAAGGACGAGTCTGCTGACTGCTCTGTGTGTTAAATAAGTAATATGTGGTATTTGTTATGAATAAATATGTACTGTAAATTAATTAAAATTACAGTATGGATCATGCTTTTAACGCATGTCTATACACTGCAACAAATTTCCCTACAATTTCACCATTTTTCTACTGCTGATTACTATAAAATTGGAATACCACAATAGAATGTGACGTTTACAGTAGAATTATTGCAGCGGGGGTTGCCAGTATTTTACTGTAATTTGTGCAACTATTTCAACTGTTCATCATTGCGTATTTAATTACAGAAGTCTGCAGTGGAATATGAGGTTTACTGTTCAATGCTGTAGATGCACTAATACTGAATTTATATTGTGTTGCTGCTGTAATTAACAAACATGTACTGTAAATTAATAACAATAACAGTATCGGTCATACTTTTGTAAACATACAGTACATGTGTGCCTTTGGAATTTAGAAACATACATGTAAAAAAAACATCTTGTAAAATGACAGTAAAACACTGGCAGTTGTGGTCACCAGTATTTATACTACTGTAAGTCAGTTAAACCACGCAATACGGAAAAACCTGAATTCTACTGTAGAATGTGAAGAACTGCAGAACTGTAATTCATTTTAACAGTTAATTCCTGTATAACTGATCACAGTACAGTGGAATGTGAGGTTTACTGTTCAATATATAGCTAAAATTTCCAGTAATATACTGTATTTATACGGTGTTGGTACTGTACTTAGAATGAACCATAACTGTAATGAAGTATAAATTACAACATTTTCTTCTATTCAGTTGCATAAAGAACTACTGTTAACTGCAGAAATTTATTGTACATATCCATGTATCTATAATCATTAGGTGTCAGATTTGGGTTTAATTGTAAAATCTAAAAATGCTTTATTTTATATTAACAGATGCTTGCTGGGACAAAGTCACAAATTTAGTAACCAAATCTGCAACTCGAGATTTGATTTTTCCGTAACACTTTGTTGATTTACTCTAAAAATGAAGATATAGCATTCACACAATCACAATTTTTTTTTATCGTCAAAGGGCATTCTTCTTTTTAGCTTAAAAAAAGCGTTAATTTTACTGTATTTCGGAAAGATAGCAGACTACTGTTAGAATCTGGCTGTGTTATTATAGTAATTGACTAGAGTTTCGTAACCAAAAGGCACTTTTAGAGAATTTTGGGTGTGATGTGCACCTTGGGAAGTCATTTCTTTAGCGAAGAAACAGCAATAATTCAACAGCTAAAGCATAACTTGCAGTGAAATGTTGCACTTTTCCTCTAATGCCTGCATGAGATGTTATGTGAAGTGTCTTATTACCTCAAAACTGGTTGCAAATGATTCAATTTATCTTTCAAGTGCTAAGGATTATGATCAAATACCTGTAAAGCTAACGGCATTCCCGTACCTGAGCCATGCTTTGTCTTCCATATTAATGAGGAAATGTTAGCATGCTGCTAACCAGTTAAAATAAGACAGTGAATATGATAAACTTTGTACCTGCTGATGTTTAACATATTCACCGTGATCATGTTATCACACTGGGTTTGCATTAAGGCCGCGCTGTGCATAAGTGCAGCTTTACAGAGCGTTAGCATAGCTGTAAATTCAGTTTATTTTATTCAGTTTGCACAATGTTTCCGAGGACATATGTCCTCAGGTTTGTTTCTGGGGGAACTGAGAGGGTGTTTACAGTCTACATTCTAATTTCACGTACACATGTTGACAATCCTAACAAGTTTCCAAGTGTGAGGCTTTTATGTTTCATATTCCTGTGGTGCTCTTTAGCTGTATTTATGTGTAAATGAAGCTATCTTGGGGAGAAAATGTGGTTTGGGATCAATAAAGTTGCATCTGAATGGGTTTTTCAGGCTCAAAATGAAACTTTGTGGGTGTGACTGCACAACAGTAAGCATGATCAGTCAATGTCATGTGATTTGACATAAATTGATTGCAATTTGTTAGCATTCTTGCGCATTTGATAAACAAAAACATCTATTATTCTAGGATAAATGAAATTCTAATTCACAAATTGGGTTTAATTTTCTTTTATCTTAACTTTTGGCATTTTGGAGCTGGTATTTTTTCTTTTTGCAAGGCACCAAAAATTCCTTTATAAAGTAAAACCCCTTAAGAGCATTCAGGTTTCAGTTGTCTCAAGGATCCGTTGACAGGAAACATGACAGTCCAGGCTTGCACAGTGTTTCGGTATTGACCTTATATTCCATTTCTTCTTCTCCCTCCCTTCCTCCCACCTCGAGGCAGCACAAATCTATCTTTGAGGTAGATAATTATGAGTTTTCCTAATTATATTCTATCCTCAGTGTTCCTTCGTTAAGGATGCCTTGTTAGTCCCGTGTGATGCTATCAGTGATTGATCACACCCATCAAGCCTCATATCCTACCTTGGATCCTCTGCCCGGAACATCAGAAGCGCTAAGCTTGATAAACACCACTGATAAAGTCTGAATGTACTTGATTATGGCAAACCTGGAGCCCTGCCAGGATGTCTAACCACGAGTCGTTATGCTTTTCACTCATTGACATCATTTAGGAACCACAAAGCAGTCGGTGACAGAACATATTTGACAGCAAATCATCTTCACGCGCCACTGCTTTTACCTGGGGAAATAATAGAGCTGTAAACAGATTGAGAGACGCCGCAGCACTTAGTTTTCACTTAGTAATTCACGTCACAAATTACGATATTATTACGCTATTTGTGTTTGTGCTTTGTGGGTGTGCAAGCCCCTAATGGAAATGTTCACAATTTAACCTGTCCATCACACAACATAACGGGGAAGTAAGAGGGCTTTAATTAACAGAATAGATCCTTATCGTCATGGGAACAGATGGGATAGGGTGTTACTGATGTGCTTTGCCACCTTGAGAGGTTTGAGAATTATGTGGTGTGAAACTCGGCTCGCGAGCGCACACACACATAGATACGCGCTCGCGTGTTAAGCTTCCGTCAATTTGTAGCAGACATTTTGCTTTGTCTTAACAGAGCTTTAGAGGCTTACATGTGTGTCCAGGCAGATCGATAGGTGCTCACTATAAAATGGACCCAGGCGTAAATTAACACACCGGGGAGCTGCCACAACAAGACACCGGCACAAGACCCACCAGGGTGTAATTTGGACAAATACACCTCTGCTGCCAGAGCGAACAACAAGTAGTTGGGGGAGTGCAATTTGCTGCAATATTTTCTTATTTTAAGTCAGAAAAAGAGCTTCTTTTTTTTTTAGTGAGACGTGTCTGCACAGCAATGTAAGCTACTCCAGGCTGTAATAGAGCAAAAATACACTCAAAAAACTGCTTCCTTGCAATTATCTATTATGTGTGAAAGTATGGTTATTCATAGGTTGTCAGAATATTCAATTCATAGCATGAATGGTAGCAGTAGCTAAAACCTTTTCTCCACAAAAGCTCAAAATAAACAGATCCGGCATGTACATGTGACACTTTTTACATCAGGTTTGTAATTTAATGCACTGACACTGTCAACACCAAAACAAAACCAGTCGGGCCACAATTTACAACATCTCACTTCATGGAATTAATGCAAAGAAGGGTTTCACGTGGCATATAGCTACGACATCTTTGTTCCGAAATGTCAGCGTTACTTCTTTGCTAGCGCTCAGTGTGATCTGATAACTAATCAACAATAAGAAGAGTTAAAGCTGCGCTACTCAGTATTTTTTCATCACTATGTGCAAAGTGAATGCTTTTGCTTCGAGTGAGGAATCGCTAAGTCTTGATTACTGTTGATGCGCCTGTAAAGCTTATGTTGATGAAAATCCTGAACAGAAATCTGTGGAAGAATACCATAACGCTAGAGATGATGGTTGTGTGTCGCATGTCCCACTCCTCACCTAAAAAAAGCCAATCGTCTGCTTTGTAACAGTCGAACCATGAAACTTTCAGAAAATCGTGTTGTTTTATGGAGGCAAGTGCAGTCATGAAACTGTACGGACGCACAGAAGAAGTATGGCCTGTGGCAAAAAAACACCTTTTAAACCTTATTTTGAGACAAGATCACCAAACTTTTAAAACATTTTTAATCAGATTTGACTGGTGATTCTATACATGAAATTTTTTGTCCATTGAAATTCATTTAGGTCTTGCTAGCCTGAATAGGTAGCAGGAGGCAATACCAAGATGGCTGCCAAATAGCATGTCAAGCTGTCATATTTAGCAATATAAGTGGGATATTCCAAAGGATATGACAGCAAATATCTGGAATAATAGGCCTGAAACTATAACAAGCTTTTGGGAGCTACATTTTACAATATCGTTGTGTTGGTGGAGTATTGTGCAATTCAGATTGGGGAAAAGTTCAGTCTTGTGCGACCTACATCTTGACATTTTATAAGCAGACCAAACATACAAACGGTCAATACTGTTGTTGCACAGCAGGATAAGTCAATGTAGTATTTCCTTTTAAGATAATGTTTAGTTGTGACTCCCTATCGTTGTCTAACAGACAGAATGCTTTGGCCCACATGAACAAAATTATTGGAAGCAGGCCTAAAAATAAATAAATAAAAACGCACTTTTGGGGAAAGCAGGAAATGCATCTTGGGAAAGGTTAAACTGGCTAGCTTGAGGTTAACTGGACTTTTAATAAGCTAGAGATGTCCAATCACATAATCAATCACAGACCTTAATACAGTGACGTGTGCTTTGAATACATTGACAATGTAAACATATATAAAGTGTATAATATTTGGTGTTTTGATGAACCATTATCAAACTGGAGCTTCACTACACACAAAGTATCAACTATATTTTTGTATATACTCGATGTAAGGTTGCATAAAGTTGGTTTAAGACATTTTTATCGAGCACAGCCCTTGTGGCCAGATATATCCGCAAACTGGAGCAGCAGTTATTTCCGTATTGCGCTCAAAGCATTCTGTAATCACTCCAAATTTTCTCTTTGCCACTCTCCGCTTACTCCCTGCTCACACAGGAACACCCTCCCTACTTTGGTTTGCTCCACAACAGGGCTTAAAATGTTAACAAATTGTTTAACAACGTGGTGAAAGTGCTGCTTGTAGGCGGCAGCGGTCTCCGAGCTGCTTCGCCCTGCAGGCAAAATCTCTCAGCTCACCTCCCACTGCACGCCGCTCACACACCCCCGATGTTTAGCTGCCGTTTCACATACCATTCACATATGCGTAATTACAAAATAGGCTGATATTATGTCGCTAAGCACGGGCTCTAATAAAACGCCATCCAAAATTTCCTCTATCACTGACTATAATTAAGTGCGGCATCTTTGACAAACACACAACAGAGTCTTTGGAGCCAAAATGGGTGTGTGCGCCAACATACCTGCGTGGATACAAATATAGTAGACACACACTGACACACACTCGCATGCATACACAAATACATGCACACAGACAATAGCCTGCAACTCCCCTCCAGCCTGGCAGGTAATTGCCGTCTATGGGGGGACAGGTGCTTCTACAATAGAGTGCCAGTGTCCAGGCAGGCTCTATTCACTGCCACTGTAATTACCTAATTGAAACGCTCACAGGGGAAACAGAGAGTGTGTGAGAAGGAGAGTGTGTGTGGAGGCTTGAGAAAGGAAAAGATAAGCTTTTGGAGTACAATAAACCTTCAGATGCACACTTCGTATCACCCCACGTGCATGTATGTTTCTATAACGCAGCTTCCGTGAGGTAAAAATCACATGACCACACTCGTACGACCGCATGCACGAGGTGTTGTCTGAATAGGATCCCTCTGAGGGTAAATATTGTCAAGCTGTGATTGAAGGATGGAGTGAGGGAGGGAGCAGTAATGGGAAATCTATTGTTGTAGGATGAGGATGCGGTGGGGAGGAGGGTCAGGGCGCGTTGAGATATAAAAGCGTCGGGGTCACTCTCATTTCTGATGTCAGGCTCTCTATCTCGGCGGCCCCTCTGCTTCGGCTTTAAGTTTTATATGGGATATATAGACGGGGGAGAGCAGATGGGGTCTGTTTGCGAGTGTGATGTATGTATGCATTTCGTATGTGGACGTATTGTACGTTGTGTGCATATAAATGCGTGTGTTGGTGCTCCCATTCTGTGCAAAAAATTCACTTGGAATATTTTTTATTTGTTTGGTACAGCTTGGTACACTGAATCACACCCATAGAAAGAGTCTAACATATTAAAATAAACCATCTTTAAGAATTAGTTAGCATTTTAGGAAGTATGCCTTTTATTGTCTGTAGCTGTGGTAAATAAGTAGCTGGAGCCAGTATCTGGTTAGCTTAGCTTAGCATAAGACTGCCAACAATCCCTGTATGAAGAACTGAATGTAAGCAAACGTAAATACCTAAGCTTCACAACTGAAGTCTGTATATTGTGCTAAAATAACATTCTTGATGGCGCAGGTATGTCAAGCCTCGACACACATTTTTACATATTTGTATCGACCAAAATGTCTGTAAATGTCCAAAGATGTGCAATGGTAACATCTGAAATATTAAATGGATTGTCCGGTTAGTTTAAGAGGTCTCATCTGGTGAAGAACATCTCTTTTAGAACAGTTTTAGACAAATAAAACAATGATCTTCTATATATTGTCATCTTAAAACTGTTATTAAAAGAAAAAAAACATGCACTACAATGTCAATGTGTAGATCTAATGTCATTGTAGACCTTGTAGCTGTTTATTTCTTCACAGTTGTTACTTGGCTTTATTCTAATAGTCAAGACATTAAATGTACCCATCCAAGCAGCTACATGGTGCAAGAAAATCAAATTCATATATTTAATCACACAATTTTTAATTCTGTTACAGACATGCGGAGTTGAGCCTCGGTCTTGGGGTGGACAAAGGTCAAAACAACAACCAAAAGGATCTATTCTGTAACCAAAGTAACCAAAATGAAATGTAATTACTAACCTTCAAATCTAACAACAACAGCAGAAACCTGCTTTTGTTAGATTTAGAAACTACTTAGCTATGCTAGCTAGCTTCTAGCAACTTTTCATGCATCATGGGCCTACAGATCATGAGGAAAACTTCTAGAAACAAAGACTTCCTTGTCAGAGACTTCCTGTACTCCGTGGAGAACCATGAAGCTGTGTGCTTCTGGCCCTGCCTTTTATATTGAGCAAATACAGCCTCTCAAAACACTTGAAAACCCCACTGAACGACCAATTTTGTTGCAAGTAGCATCTTGGCAGCCTCGCTGAGTTAAAAACACAATGTTGCCATGTCGTTGTCCTTGGTCGTCCATGCTCAGCTCACGGTTCCGGCCTCGTTTCGGCTCGTATGCGGTCTAGTACAAAGCGAAGGAGCTCATCTCCCCAAGGCCAGCACAGACTCACAACACAAGCTTTGGAAATGTTCTGTTGCAATTTCTTGAACAGGAAAGAGGGACGAGGGGAAAAAAAAAAACACAGTTTGATGAGCACATTGGATATTTTTGTATTCACAGTATGGCTTTGGAAGTTTGTGTGCCCTCTGATGGATGCAGGAAAAAAGAAATCACGCATGAGAAACTGGGTCAGACACTGAGCTGGATTTCAAATGTGGATTCTTGTCGAAACGAAATGGAAAGATGGGAGTTGAGGAGTGCAAGAAGAAAGCAATAGAAAGGTGAAATGTAAGGATCGCAAAGAAAAAAGAAAATACAAAGTGGCGAGGACAAAAACAAGAAGGAAGGCCACGTCTGGCAGGCAGCCTGATATTGGTGGGAGAATCCTTGAATGCTGGCTCCCTTGACAGCAACACAATTTCTCAGCGAGCTGGACAGACATCATTTGGCTTGGCTTCATGGCATTTGCAGTGTCGAGTCTGACAAACACGCGCGGTAAATAAGCTGTGAAGTAAATAAACCAATCTGCCGAAATACCCGTCACTCTCTCTCCGTCTTCTCGGCGAGCGACCCGCTGAAGCAAATTCAGTGTCAGTGTGAGCAAAGATGTCATATTCCATCTCACTGGGCATCAAACGTACCCCGGAGTTGCACACATGTAAATAAGAGACGCAGAACATGACATCCTGTTTGTGGGGAACGCTCGGGTCCTCGTGCCGCTCTCTCTCATCTCCTGTAGCGGTGATATGTAGACCCCATTACAACATGTAAATGACCCCCTGCTGTGCAATCTTGGAATACCATATGACACACACGCTCAAATGTGCAGTGCAGAAGTTGTATAAGTGCAAGTGTGTGTGTGTGTGTGTGTGTGTGTGTGTGTGGTCAATACCATATGTACGCTAGACTTCAGCTGTCAGAATCACACAGCTACTGTCTTGTCTGTCTGTATGGAAAGCTACATCAATAAGACGCACTTCAAAGCATTACACTCACAATAAATAACACATATGAGCACAGACAAAGCTCGCAGGGCCTGTAGTGAAGTTTCTCTCTAATAAGGTGTGCTTACAAAGGGGTGTTTTAATGTAAACTATTGTTTTAATAAGGTTTAATGAATAATTGATTAATATTTTATAGGCAATTAAAAACAAACCACATTTTGACGTGAGTTTGGACTCCAATGAATAGTTTAATGCAAAATAATCATAGTGTGATGAAGACACACAAGATAATGCAGCTCTATGGAGCACTTTAGCTTCTTTCAGCTCATTGTTTTGGTTTAATGGGTGTAGCTTCATTGTTGTAGCAATAATTTAGGTTGTTTCCAGATGCAGCCGCCGGTGGTTTTCAGGGAAAAAGCCCCAGGAAATCGGCACGACCAGCACTTTCCAATAGACAGATGTGGAAGCATAGCGAGTGAACACAGCATTTAGCACATTCAGCAGCCAAAGCAGCTGATATGCAATGAAATGAGAGTGAATGTAAGAGTGGCTTATATTGGGCAGGTGACAAGAAACACAACTCCCAGAATTGTTTGTTAGTCTCAGATGCAAACTAACTTGGTTTAAGCTAGGTCACTGTTAATTATATAGCGCATTTAAAGCAACAGATATTTATCCAAAGTGCTTCCGGCAGAGAATGATTGTTATATTATGTATAATAAAGTTAAGACATAAGTTGATTTTCACCATAAGTCGGAACTCCAAAGCTGTTATGTGCAGCACAATGTCGATCAGTTCACATATTTCTGCAACTACGGTTATGGAGACAGTCATAACCTCAGATTCAAACCCAGCTCGGAAGGAAAATGTAAACAAAGCCATCTTATAGCGCCGTGTGACGATGTATTCATCCGCTCTGCTCACCAACTAGTTCCAGCGAACCAGTTCTGACGTAACACCGTACGTTAAACTGAGGACTGGCACATATTCTGTTCTGACATAACGGCGAAACTACGCAAGTCAAGGGCATCATAAACCAAGGACCTCCTGTATTATACAAATTTGCTGAACTAATGTCAACAAGAAAAGCTCAGTCCCTCTCACAGTTACATTATTTAGAAGTTTTTTACCAAGAGAGTATTCCCTTCCTGCCTTAAAGCGGCTCACATGTAGCTCCATTCCCTTCTTTATGGTTTGCTGATCTAAGTCCGTGGCTCTTTCAGCTCGAGCACACCAGCTCTCCTAAGACCCTGCTCAAACATGGACTAGTTCAGCCATACATGTTTGAAGTGGAAACTGATTCTGAAGAACATCAACTTGGAAAGCCCCACCACCCTGCTGGCTCATAGGATTGGTTCCTTGGATCTGTGACCTATGAAACCCCAGAAGTCTGAATCCTTGTTTTTGAGATGAGAAAACTTACTTTTAAGGTGGAAATACTCATACTATACAACTTGACTGCACGTTATATTCACGAGATGTTCTTCCAGCTTATTAAAAAAAACATCCTTTTTATAAATCAGAGAAAGCTCTGTAATTTTAAGAATATTACATCACAAATGACCTATAAAAAAAATTAAGGTTAGGAGTCTACAAAATTAGAAACTTCATTTTCACCCAAAAGGGGCTTTCTAAGGTTAAGAACCTACAATATTACATACCAAAATGCCTCATTATTTAAAAAATTAAGTTAGAGCCTTCAAAACAAACGATGACTGACATCAATGGAGGCAAGAAACCTCCAGAAGAATCAGGCTCTGGGGGGGCAGACATCTGCCTCGACTGGTTAGGGCGAGGGTAATGGGGTGAAAGAAAAGGATAGCTGAGAGAAACAGACAGATACAAACAAGAAAACATAAACAGTGGGCAGACTGGGGAGGTCAGTAACTGTGGATCAGAAATGTGCAGTTCCAGAGCCAGAAAACCTACACGGAGAAAGAGAGCAGAAAAGACAAAACAGGGAAAACAAAAGGCATAAAGGGAGTGTAAAGTAGAAGAGCACCAGAATATATGAGCATGTATAACAAATCAGACTTTTTTGGCCATGTCAACTCTATGGTTGTTGGTCTGTCCTGTACCTCTTTGATTCAGAAATGAAATAGAACAACATGGCTGTGGACTCCTACTGTAATGCCAGTGTGATGGTGCATCAGCGAGTTCACTGTGCTTTCATCAAATGGTGCCCATACCTGATATATGTTTGTTTCTCTGCAAACCTCTGTGTTTCTGTCTTCTTTTAATGACACTATTTTGAGGTTCAACTCTGTTTTGAGGGAAGAAACCTCCAAATAGAGCTCTGAGGCAACAAAAGTGCCCTAATTGCTGCACTGGCTATGACAGCCTTGTTCTTTTCTTTCATCAGTAACACTCTCCATCAGCCTTTTCTCTGTCCTCCCACTGTGCACTCATCTCTCCTCTTCAACATTTTGTCATGTGAAAAGGCTACAGAAAGGGAAAAAAAGACCAGCCTTACCTGGATTTCTTTTTTTTCTTTTGTCCATCACAAAAACAGACATACACACACATTTAGTTGTTCTGTTATGTCCCCATTCTCCCACTTTAAACGCTGGAGGTCACGTATTTATTTTAAATAGTTTCTCTTCCATCTGTGATAGCACAAAAGGAATAAAATCGGTGTTATTTATTACCATATAAAACATGTAGTTTCGGGAAAATGAAACCTTGGAGGATGGACGGTATTGAATTTTTCAATGTGGTGCTCAATTCAAGCCATTGTCTTGGTCTCTCGGGGGACGCGGCCTCTTACATGTTGCATTTAAGCACACAGGTCAATAAAGGTAATTGATAAGGTCTCATACAGATATACAGTGATGAATGAAGGATATTTCTGCCGCAATGAATCAAACTACCTCCAGAGCCATAAATGGGTGATTGTATGCCTCGCCTAATGGGAATAAGCATAAACTCATTCCCCCTAGTCAATGCCATACAGTGTCACAGACAGGCACCTATAGGGCTGCATTATTGGTCCATCACTTACACTTTATGAGCGCCTCCAAGCTGAGGCAGGAGTTGCGTAGCGCCTCGGGTGGCCCAGTTATAGATTATTGGCAAGTTCATTGATCTGTCCGAGGAGGTGTTAGAAACATAGCATCAATCTTCTTCAAGTTGGATCTTTAAAAGCCAACAAAGACGACTTAAAATAGAAAAATGAAGCGAGACATGTTCAACCGATCCAAATCCACAAATCATGGAACCTAAACAACATAATTCCAAAATCCTGATTTGCTTATTTTTTGGTCTACCTGAATTGATAAATGATACCTTCTCCTTCCTCAAAAACAAACATTCATTTATTTCAAAAAGTACTCTAAAGATATAGCGCTTGTCCAGGCACTGGTGGACATGTGAAAAAATGCTACCCTCTGGTGGTTAAAAGTAACACACTGCTGCGCAAACACTACAAAACTGAAATGAGCTTTAATGTAAAAACACAATGACACACAAACAACTAAACATAGTAACGTCACAGGATATCCACAGCTTTGTTTTCAACTCGTAGTGTACAAAATACATTCAGTGGTGCAAAGACCACAATTACAGAAATAAAAACAAAAACATACTTTGGCATCAGGAGGGAACTCGTAGCTTATTCACATATTCAACAGCAATTTTTCTGCACACCTTTATCACTGACAAACGTGTGCATACTTTAAAATGGAGGGAAATTTCACCAAAAGTTCATGAAAGAAGACAGTTCAAAAACATACTGCAGCGTATGAAAGCTAATTTGTGTAGCTGGATGCACTGGCATTACAATAAATGCATTGCAAAACATTATGACAAAAAAAATAACATTTTCACATGTGAACTGTACAGTATGTCAGTCTGCATCCTTACATTGAACAGAATAAATATCAAAGCTGCAGTGACTAAACAATTAGTTGTCGGCTATTAAAATTATCACCAATTATTTTGAGGTCAGTTCATCTGTTTAGGTAATTTTTTCAAATAAAAATAATCCATATTTTCTCAGTTTTAGCTTTTAAAAATGTCATATTTTCTGGTTTCTTTTCTCCTCTGATAGTAATCTGAATATCTTTATATTGTTGCTGAATATTTGAGGATGTGTTCTTGGGCTTTCGGAACCACTGAAGAGCATTTTTCACCATTTTTTTTTAGACCCAACAACTAACTGACACATTAATTAACAATGGCAATAATCATTAGTTGCAGCTCTAATAAATATTAATGCAGATAAGCAGTACTCTGATGGAGGTTTCATTTACTTAGCCACTGCTTGAATGATTAAAAATCAACCTCAGAATTCATTTATGCAACCACTTGGCCTCAACTTTGTCTAAAAACAGAAATACTGTACACACTGTTGTTGAGTGGTTTCTTAAAGCTGAGAAAGTGATCCAGTGCATTCAACTCTCAACTCTGGGCCCTGCAGAAAGTCTTGTACAGTTCAAATACAGATTTTATCTCTTTTAATAAGAGGGTTTCACGAGGTTCAATAAATTCTCCAATATGGAAAGTCAAGAGCTACTCTTCCCAACTTTGATCTTTTGCACTTTCAGTCAGTAATAGAAAGATAAAAGAAAGTGATACATGGAAGAGATTAGATGGTTGTCAGGACAAAAAAAAGCAATGAAAACATCAGAAAAAAAAACATGTATTAATCTGTAGCACAGATTTGTCTGGTAAAATTCCGTGCTCTGTTAGAAGACCAACTGGCCAATGTTACAGTAGATTTCAGTGGATTTACATCACGCTCTCATCCAGAGCAATTTACAAGAGGTGAACAGTTATTAGTCTCAGCCAGAGACAATCCCAGCTGCCTTATGGAGCTTTAACTGGAAGCTCACTGGAAGAAAAAAAATCTGAACGCTTCACTCGTTAGTTGTCCGCCACATCGAAGCGGTGTTTCATTAGTTCTGTCAGTCTGCCAGGTTACCATTTGTTTACCACGCTGTAGCTGCTGCCTTTTCTGCTTCAGTCAAACAATCCGTTCGCTTCAAAACAGACAAGTTTCAGTTCAGTGGTTTTCAAGATCAGCAGTCGGGAGTTCCATTTCTTGCTCGAGCTTATAAAACTTAGACGAAGAAGGTTCTCGTTTTGGCCTCCGTCTCATCACTGTCATTCATTTTCACCCATGTGGAGGCTTCCTATTGATGTTTGCCAGACTGTGTGTGAGCCTCTTGGTGAAGAGTGAACGGGATTTACCGCAATATGTGTGAGTCGTCCCCAACAGTTCGTTCTCTAAAGGTTCCAGCAAAGAAGTGGTTGGGTCTGTACCGAAAGCGTACTGGAATGACAAAACAATTAGATTTGGTGTTAAATTCCAAAGTCAGAAATGTCCATTTTGAAAGAAAAACATACTGGATTTCATGCATTTGTTTGCCACATTGAGACAAACGGTAAAAAGCAAAGCATTGTGCTTGGAAAATACATGTGGTTTGTGCTGAATATCAATATAAACTTATTGGCAACATTTGTAGCTCCAATGCAATGAAGGAAACTTTTATGTATCCAACTGGTTTTCATGCTCCCAGGCAGCATGAATTGCACTTTTCCATCTCTGTTTCTTCAAAAAGTTTCAAATCAAAGGGTGGTGGGAGCCTAAAGGTTTGGGGAAGTGAGCTCAGAAACTGGAGTCATGATTCCCTCGAGGACGGCTCTCTTAACCTCCCACTGTTCCGCTGGAATTGATCAGATTCCCTCAGTAAGCAAGCAAAGCGGTGCTTTGGGCAGCGTTTGGGCTTGAAAGATAGCTTTCCACAGGAAAAAAATTGCAAACTAAATCAGTAAGGCGTGCCGAAGTCTTGTGGGATTCCAAATCTGATCGGTCTGGTGGACAAAACATAAAGAGGTCCGTGTTGTTGGAGTCACTTTTATGCTATAGGCTTACCGTCCAGCGATAACTGGGGATTACTGGAGAAATTTCATGTCCTCCCAATAATGAAGGGGCCTTTACAATGCTCTGAGGAAATCAAAGGGGAATTACCATTTTTTATGCCAGCTCATTTGCTTGCAGTTGGAGTCTCTGATATTGGGTCACAAAGAGAATGGCGTTTTTACGAGCACATACTTATACACACCCGCCGGTCATAAAGTTGCATTTACAGTTGGTGTATTGATTTTGTGCGGCTGACAGGGCACTGCCGGTGCGCAGACTCCGACTCTAAACGTGCCGGTCGGTTGTAAAATTTAACTGCTGTTTCGGAGGCTTGGCTTTTTACAGCGGTGGGAGGGAGGGGATGCTTTATGACGGACGGACCGCTGTGGTCTGCTCAAGACGCAGACGGGGAGGAGTGCCGCTGTTTGTAAGAAGCTTTTCTTTGTGTGAGGATACACAGCTTGGACACTCATTTACATACTCCAGTTTAATATTAACCAATTGATTGATGACGCCAGTTTAAAGATTAACCGGGAAGGATTAACCAAAAAAAGTAAAAATCTGTAGTTTCAGCTCGACATAAATTAAATGCCCATCAGGCTTTGTCTTGCTGTGAATATTAAAGTATTTATTTGCTGATGATGGCTTGTCAGTGATATTCAGGACACTTTTACCATTCGCGACAAAGAGGGTTTGATGAAACTGGTGATCAAAATTGATGGTGCCCCCCCCTCCATACTTAACTAAGTTATATCAACGTCCTTTCAGGCAACACCTCCATAAAGTTATTTCCAACAAAACCAGGTTTCTATCTAAATAAAAGTGATAAAAGGTCACTGGGACATAAAAACTGAGGGAAAAAAAAGCTGAAATATAAGCCCAAAAGGTTTAGAAAGGGTTTGCTATGCCATGCTTGAATCAAAGTTATAATTCAATTGAGCTGAATGTTTCCCAGTTTGTCTGTTATGAAACAGACAACTTGTTTTTGGTGGGATTGGAGGTACAATTGTCACACAATCACCAACACAGATTATCCAATAGATTCTAAACAAGATTCTTTAAGTGGCGAGTCTCTTCCTTATAAGTCTCACTAACATTCAGCAGATTTCCACTTAAGGAACTTGAAGAAGGCGTGGCCTCCTAATTAGCCATTCTATTGACATTGCAGTGTAGGAAATGGAACATTAGAGGACTTGTTACATTAGCTTATCTGGCGAACTTGACATTTTTGATGGTAGTGTTGAGAGAAGACAACTGCTACTCGACGAAGACATCGAAAAAGCACAAAAAATGCTCACTGCTCATCTTAATCCAACTGCTGAAAGAACTGCACATGTAGAACCTCCTTCAAGAAGTTCTTGCACTTCTTGCAGCTGAAACACGCCTAAAGGTCTGGTCCTAACCCTGGAACACCCAACAGTGTCTTAGAAACTGTCCAGCTGCCAAGCATTACTAATCTCTCCGGACACATCTGACATGCTGCAGCAGGAAAATCACAGGTGTAAATAATCACCTTTTGGTTTCAGTGTCCTGGTTTTTCACTGTCACAATTTACAAGCCACTTTTATTGTTAATGATTCAGCTTTACTTGTATAGCACTAATTCACAGCTTATGTCATGTAAAAGCACTTCACATAGTAAGGTCACAACTTGACCCTCATGATTTTAGTATTAGTACCACCTGCTATGATAAGTGACAGGCTGTTTCAAATCCCATACTTTTCTTTTTCCTTTAAGTGCTTACTACAGCTCTGACAGCATATGTAATGAAACTGGGACACACTACTTCCTAACAGAGTTGCACTTAACCTTTGACTGTCGCAGTCTGTGGTGTGAAATGAGCTGGCATGTGGCACTCTCAGCAGTTAAAGCTCATTTAACACAAATGCACATAGGATTGAGTTTGAAAAGGGCCAGTAAATTCACATGTAGTAGGACATCATAGCATTTTTGGGATACAAAATCATACTCAGGCTTAATATATAGTATAGTAGTATGGGTACTGGAATGCACCCAGCATCTCTACACTGAAAACTCTCTAATTCCCTGTCGTTCCTCACCTGAGCTCCAACTACTGTCACCTGACTACACACCTGCGTCACATCAGCAATCTGCATCAATATATCTGGGCTCTCCAAGCAGCATTAATACTTTTGCCAGAGTGCTGCTACCTGTGCAGGCTCAGAAATGCTTTTATTTTCAGACTGCCTCCTTGTATATTATTCCTTCACATCTCACTGCCCTTTGTGAAAGTTTGCAAAATGCTGGGCTGGGAATGGTAGAGGCAAGGACAGGACTGCAAATTTGACATGTTTTGGAACATTGCTGTTGCTCCTGTCCTCTTTCAAATGAGATTCAATTCTGCTTTGTACCATTAAAAAAAAATGTAAACATGTCCTCATATCTGTGTTATATTTTAAAATTGAGGGAAAGTACACAAAACGCTCATTTGCCCTGAAATCTGCACTCCTCAGTGTGTGAATGTCCTGTTACTCCTCTTTAAATAGCCTGAAGCTGCAGATGAACAAGCCGAAACGGATGAAATTGTCTGTCCAAAGATATTAAACACACTGATGATTAATCCATACTCCTGTGTCCTCCTGGCAAACCAGATTTCACCACAAATCCATAAAAATGATCATTATTGGGGGGATGCACTGTGGAACCCATGTGTGTGGGTGCTTCTACTACAACATATCGTACAGGTACATGTGTGTCCACTGCCATAATTGATCCTGTCCTATAAAGCCAGTCTTCACCGCAGGCCATGGATACGTTATGGATGAGCCATCATCCTGATCTATGTTCAATAGGAAAGCAATGAGACTCCCAGCGTTGATGGCTTCATTAAGTAAATGCCACTCATGTCGTCAATATCATTACACTGCTGGTAAGTAACCCATAAACATCCTCATGGGGGAAATTAGCTTTCACTCCAACCTTCTGCCAATGGGTGGAGATTTGTGTTTTGCGATGCAGACAATCTGAAGTCCCCAGCACTTTCAGTCTTTAGGGTCAGCAGCTAATCCAAAATCTCATCTAGGAGGGTGTAGAAACGGGCCAGCAGAGGGGAGCAGGTGTGTCCCTGGGTTCAATGGGGTTATAAAAGAGGATCTTGCATCAGATGTTGCAGCAAATTACACCTGTAATACTTTGAAAAAGCTCACTGAAGCCTTTTCAAAACTTGGATGTACCCGAGAGACTTTTAAATGAGGAGTGGCTGCTCCTTCCCGCTCACTGATGAAAATGAAAAATGCAATTTGATGAAACTTGTGATCAAAACACGGCAGTTTCCAATGGAAGAAAAAGATGAGCTGCAATACTGAGCTTCCTCTCATCTTTCCCTTCTATCAATATTTAGTCGTATAATTGCCAGTCCTCCAGCGTGCGACTGTTTCACTTACACATCTGTCAGGTGGAATTTAACATTTTCACTGGTCACACTGGTGCTCCTGACATTTAGCAGGTCTGTCTGTGTGTGTCTCTGTGGCCTACATAGATAAAACAGAGCTCCACACTGACCAGTAACCCAGTTTAGTACTGCTGCAACTAGCTTTCCACATCTTACTTTTACACTGACAGGGACTTAAAAGATTTTATTCTGAAAGTTGAATGATAAAAAACTTTTTTTCCCTTGAGCTTGTCCAATAACATTCCTAAACTGGGCACATGCTAAACCCCTCGCCTGCGTGAGGTCTACTTGTCCATATACTATAATTTATAGATGTGACCCATGCAGGCTACAGTCAGTGCTAGCTGGGCTGCTGTACATAGAGAAGCCTCTAATCTCCACTTAGCTCAGCTCAGACAGGCATGTCACAAATTACTTTGAAAAGAGTAAATTAAGGCATTCTAATGTCAGATTTACCCAGGTTCAAACTAAATAATTTCATCTATATGGACTGTTTTCTATGAGCAGAAAAACATCAATATTGCAATTGATAATGTTCATTCATTTGGCCCAAATCATGACAATATTAAAAAAATCTATTTTCTACTGTCATCTTTGAAAGACAGAAACAACTGAATGGACTGTTTTATGCGCTGGGCAGGGAGAGAGTGACTGAGCCAGAGAGGAAGAAAATACGACTTTCAGCCACAATGGCTAGCACAGTAGCTAGCTGCAAAACAGGCTGATAGTCTTACACTCAAATGGTTGCATGTGTTGTAAAATCATGATTTCCAGAAACTTGTCTGGACTACATGTACTGCAGTAACTGAGTGGAAACTAGAGGCTTCTCTGTGCACAGATCTCTAGTAGCATCTATCAGTAGGCATTTCATTGATTAGACTGTGACTTCATCAACAACTCGGGTTCAATTTCTTCCTCTAAACCAAATGAATCCCTGCATGCACTCTGGACATGTGAAACAGAATTAAAAGTTAATTTTTAACTTGATATACATAATAAATCAGCCTACACTACACTTTGCATTTACTACAAAGACTGCAACCAAAGCATGACTGAAAACAGCACTTTTGCTGGAAGAGCATCCATGTTAAAATCCATCCATTATCTATACACCACCTAATCCTCATTAGGGTCACGGGGGGCTGGAGCCTATCCCAGCTGACTTCAGGTGAAGGCAGGGGACACACAGAGACAATCACATTCACACCTACAGATAATTTAGAATTCTCAATTAACAGCATGTTTTTGGAGTGTTGGAGGAAGCCGGCGTACCCGTTGAGAACCCACAAATGCACAGGGAGAACATGCAAACTCCATGTGCAAAAATCAAAATGTCTAAAAAAAAAAGAAAAAAAGTACAATGTCTCCAAGAAATTCATCCTGTGCTGTGACGGGGCTGTGGTCGGCAGAGCAGTCACGCTCCCCGCAGCAAATTGAAGCAGTGAAGAGCAAGATAAAAGTTTAACACTGCTTATAATACAGCCAAAGAAGAGCTTCGTTTGATTAACTTTAAGTCCCAAATCTTCCTTATGAAAAACGGATTTAAAAAAGACTTACCTGCACCTTTATTCCTTTTTACAATCATAATCTGTTAGAAACTACCAATGTGTCTGAGAACGGCTATAAAAGGGAACGCTTAGAATGGATTATTCAGCACTAAGAGGAATGTATCTAGAATGTGTGTCTGTGCAACTGGATGGAAAAAGTAAAGCACATCAAGACAACCACTGTTAATATTGAGCCCTAAATACTGTACGTTGTTAAAGCAGAAATCCCTTAAATACTGATATACAAATGCTAAAACATTCCTTTATATTTACTTGTTATATTCTAGATTTCTTCAATAAAGAAAAACACGAGTCACCAAATCACCAAGAAATACAAGGACATCAAAAGCATCAAGAGAAATGTTTGCAGCTGATACTTGAGCAGTTTCATTCAGAGCATTTTAGTTTTTAGAGCCTTGACGTATTTGTGGAGTCCATGTGTTGGTTCAACAAGCAAGGATCGAAATGACAACCCACCTATAATGTGCTGAGTATTCCAGCATCACCCACACTCTCCTGCAAACATACCAACCTTTTTAATGGCCTCGTAAACAGCCCTGAAAGCAGGCTGTTTGTAGTCGTGGTAAACCCCTCTGTTTCCATGCAATATGTAGATGCCATCCTCCTCCGCAGAGGCACAGTTACTGCCATAGATACAATGATCTGGGCGATAGTTCCACTGGCAGGGAAACTCCAGGAAGGACTCTGGGAACGGAGGAACACAAACAATTTAATCAACAAATCGATGCTACAAACTCGGTGTCCTGTACATTTGTGCAGATATCATATTCTGGTGTGTAAAAAGCGTCCTGTGTCTGGGTGTGTGCAACCTTACCAGGGTTGTAGTGGAATATTATATTGAGAAGGTCCTGGTCTCCCCAGGTTATGTTTAGTTTGTATTTTTGAAGTAGAGGCATCAGCAGCTCCTCCCAACGCAGCCCCACTGATGTCATGTCATTCTGTCAACACATGTATATACAGTCAAACACGTTGTGAACACATGTTCACACAGAACATTACGGAATTAAACTGGTTCCTTTCACAGACCTTGGGGGAAACAAACTACAGCAGCAGGAGGACATCTTGTGGCCAACACAGGTAGTGCACTAATATAGCAAACAAAACATAGAATTCTCTCTTTCAGACGTCCTTACTTTGAAGAACGTGCTCCTCATCCTTGTCATGTTCATGAGCATGACCCCTGAGTTGATGCCCGTCCTGCCGTAGAAAGGGTGACGGGCGAAGCGGTTGTACCAGGCGATGCGGGGCTCCTCGTGCTCTGGGGCCATAGCGGCCAGCTGAGATGAATTAAACTGGGATAGAAAATCCCACAGTTGGTCTACAGGCTGCAGGAAGAGGATGTCTGAGTCGACGTACACGATGGAGTCGACATCCTTTAAGATGAGCTGCAGAGGACAAACACAGATAACACTTTAAGTATTAATAATGTGGATGCTTTTCAGTGTTTTGAATGGTCCAAACATGAAGTATGTTGTATGGCTGTATAATAAAAGAGATATTTCTCAGGGTAACTCAGAATAAACTTTAATTTCACTTCATTGAAATACTTTTACCATAGAGGACAAAGGAATCTGTTAAATAATACTTATTCCAGAGTTACAGAAATGAAAACAGAGAATGTCAGAATGACGAACACGACAAACGTGTTTCCACGCTAATCATTATTATGAAAACATTTTTCTCTATATATAATGAACTCACAGGTAAGAAGAGCCTCTGAGACGCGCAGGGTTTGAAGAGTTTCTTCCACTCGGCTGCGTTCTCACTGGGAAAGCTGATGGAGTAGACCGTGTAGTTGAACCTGGAGCGAATAAAACCAGGCCACGACTCCAACTGGAACACAAAAAAGAATTAATTTGTCTCCTTTTGGACGTACAAGACAAGCCCACCATATGGAATGAGGACAGCAGGCACACACAAACACAGGCTTTCACCCCATTTTATAATTGAAGAAGTCCTAATAGTACAATGGGAAAAACGAGCTAACATGGCAGTCCTGAATATGTAATCTGTAAAAATAAAAACTAAAAGCAAGTTCAACCGTGTGAAGCCCAGAACCTGCTGGTGGGTTTGAAATTCATGTTTTCCAAACTAAACAAACTGTAAAAACAGAAAATCACCTCATTCTCAACAGTCCAACGCTCCTTTACTAATCATTTGTGGTGTCATCAGGAAACTTAACCAAATCTTAGCTTGAAATCACGATGTTTTATCAAAGTCACTTTGTTCTGCATGATTCATTTAAAAAAAAAAGGCCAAAAAGAAACCATTTGCATGAACCTGATTCTGTAAAAAAAAAAAAAAAAAACTAAAATTCTGCGCTCCACTGCAAAACTGAGAAGCAATGACTCAGCTGTGACCAACGCTGACATGACAAATACTCATTAAAACATTCATTCACTTTTCTGCTGACTGTCAGTCAGAGCAGATATGAGACAATTACAGCAACAAAACAAACATGTAAGTAGTAAAATATCAATAGTGGATGCTTGGAAAAAACATTGCACATGTCAGTCTGTTTATTTTTATTTTTGTAAAAGAAATGAAGAAATTCAATTTCTGTTTTTTTTT
The DNA here is from genome assembly GCF_021347895.1 of Acanthochromis polyacanthus. Lineage (NCBI taxonomy): Eukaryota > Metazoa > Chordata > Actinopteri > Pomacentridae > Acanthochromis > Acanthochromis polyacanthus. Next base: position 45,177,189 of record NC_067113.1, on the reverse strand, counting down.
CTTATGTGGACTTCATATTGCAATGAACAATGAGCTCACAGTGAGTTAAAAACCACTCAGGACTTGCTTGGGGTGACGAAGATTAATAATTGAATTGTACAAGTAATATTTCCTACTAACAGCTTCCATGAAGCTGGCGTGGAGCTGATCTTCAGCAAAGATGTGCAGGTAGAGGCGTTTGATGCTGAAAAGCACGGCAGACTTGATCATGGTGAGAGTCTCCTCCAGCCTCTCCCCACAGGCCACCACGGCCAGGTGCATGGGAGGCTCAGGTCTGCTCTGAACGCTGGCACCAGCAGCCTCCATCTGACCGCGCTGACGCATGATGTACCTGAGAGAAATAGGGCACAGAGTCGGACACCTGTCATACTGGCACACGTCAACCTTTGGATGCCCAACTGTGTCGCACAATGGAAAAATACAAAGAAAATCCCCCCCAAAAATCTTTGAAAGGTTGCAAATGTTATTAGATATTTAGACTTTAAATAATAAAAGGTACAAAATCAGCAGAAAGTGATCAACTAAAACATGGCACTGATAAAAAAAGAAAAAAACATGCAGTCTGTATGTTTACACATCAAGGAGGCAGGATCCAGGGTGTGTGGTGGAAAGAAACGTCTGAAACTGAAATTTGCATGTCTAAAATCAGAGACACTGACAAATGTGGTCCAGAGTTGAAGTTATGTTTTCTAACGTCATATCACTACACAATCTACCAACGCCTGTAGTGGTACACCTGATGAAACTTTACCACACATGTTGAGGTTGATTGTTTTTATAATGCATATATTTTAAACATACAACAGTAAGCGGTTCTACATAATTCATGTACATTCCATATAAGTTGACTTGTCACAGCATGTCTGTGTGCTTTGACAAAGACCTTCATTTGTAGCATTTGTTGTGATCCCAGGCCCCAAAGAGCGTATGCCTTCAGTGTGATATCATTTTACTAAACGTTTGCAAAGTAATCACAACTGTTTTTTCTCAGTTTTGAAAATGATCGCTGAAAACATTAAGCTACCTAAGGATGTGTCTTCCACATTTCGCTACATAACAGGGCTGCAATTAACAATTAATTCATTGTCAGATAATCTGTTGGTGATTTTCATGATCATTTGACTAGTTGTTTGGTTTATAAAGTGTTATAAATGGTGAAAAATGTGGATCAGTGGTTCACAAAGCCAAGATGACAAATGTTTTCTTCTATCCACAATCCAGAGACACTCAGTTTACGGTCTTAAAAGAAGAGAGTAACTGAGCAGAACAGGAATTTTTCATGTATGAAAAGCCGAAATCAGTGAATTCAGACTTTTTTCTTGGTGACTGAAAGGTGACACCTAATCAATGAGTTATTGCAGCTCTAACAAATAATCAGTTTGATAAATAAATCCCAGACCCTTATTCTCTGAAGTCTAAAAACTCAATGTTTGACTTTGGTCTGTTTCTCCTTCTTTTTATGGTGCTTCCTTTAATTTACGTGACAGAAAAAGTTTAGATTTTAGACTTTAGGGCAGACGAGCAATCTAAAGATCCTTTTGAAACTTATTTTCTGACCTTTTCATGGACAAAAATCTTGTTTACATTCACATAAACGGTGACCTCCGAGGGATTAGAAAGCAGACCGCTGTTCTCTCAGGGACATAAACAGTCAGGTGTCAAAACAAATGTGTATCTGCCACTGCATCACACAAACATGCTGACTACACATTAGTAAAGCAACATGTTTTCACACCATTGGGTTTTGTAATGCAAATGTGCTTATGATGAAGGGCTGGTTTGGGCTGTGGGAACCCATACTGCTGTGGGTTACACTGCATCTGCTTTAGATGAGAATAAATTTAACTTTAGTGTGATTACACTGAGTTTTAGGACAACAAAATGAAGTTTAGCATCTAACCAGAAGTGCAAAGGAAGCAGGACTTTTATGCAATATGATGTAAACACAGTATATTGCAGTATACCCACTATGAACAGTCAGTAGTTTTAAACAATAATGTAAAGGTACACTTACAGGTAGTGATAACGGTATTGGATGTATGCAGTGTATGCACATAATATAAAACATGATAACTAAATAAATGGTTATCAATAATGTGAGCTAAATGTGTAGTTAACAATCTCAGCTATAGTATAACTCTGTATTAGCTGTTTGTAATGAGTTTCAGCCTTCACAGGTCCGTTCACATTCCTCTACATCACTACTGCTAATACAGAACATCCTTTACATTCATGTACATTCGCAGCTACATTTATCATATCAAATATTTCACTTTTAGTCCATTAACCACTTGTAAATCCCGTCCTACCTGTTGTACCAGTGGGTGTTTTGGGGCCCGGCTCTGTCCGCGGCCCCTCGCCGGACTCCGGGGACTCTCGGTGGGACGAAGACCCTCTTCGGTCCGACCGGCACGTCCGAGTAAACCAGTTTACTGTAAACGTACAAGCCCGATAACACGGCGAACACCGTGCACAGGGTCAGTGCACGAATGTACCGCCGCATTATGGAGTTTAAAAACGCTACTCGGAGCCAAAGTCATGACACAGAAACTACTAACATTTAACCAGAATCGCAAAAGTGGACGCCATTGTAACGCACTTCCGGTTACACTTAACAAAATAAAACCACTATAAGAGGTGAAAATGGCTCCCTCTGATGGATTTGCAAAATGCTGCAAATTTGTTTGGTATTAATCTGTTTGCTTTCATTATCTCATTTCAACTATTTCATTCTTTTAAAAAATATTTTATTACATCAGTATGTTCTACTCATTAAATAAACTATATAAAAGCAGTGTTTTTCTAAATATAAAAAAGCCCTATGCAATATTAACGTTTTCCACAGTCAGATGAATCTGTGCAATATCTTGACATTTTACATATAGATGCATTTGTACTGTATCAGCAGTACTTATGTATGTTTCTACTGATGTCCCTATGCTTTTGCACTGTCCCTTTTGCTATGACACAGCAAATTTCCTCGATGTGGGATTATGAAAACTGATGTGGTCTCATAAAACACTTTAAATCCATATTTGTTTCCCATACTTTACACAACTGAAACTGTGTACATTTCCGAATACTGTCTTGTTGTCAGTGACTGAGGAACAGAAATGACATACTATGACAGTTTGGATTTTTCACCTTTAATACGAATCAGATATTTAAAATAAATGTTTTTTGAGTGTATCCACAATCAATTCCCTGGATGTATGGGATGTAAACTGACTTGTAATGTTGACTTCTTTCTTAACAATTTTCTAATTACTTTTCTAGTCTTAGTTGCTTACTTTACCCTAATTTAGTCCATCATCTCTATGGATGAGGCACATGTGTCTGCAGCACAGAAAGCTGCATTTTCAGTACCGCAGTTGCCGAATCACATTTCTCTGACCTTTGTTCTGAACTGGATGATTATGGGATGAGCATTTAATGAAGCAAGGACAACATTTCTGAATGAGATGAGCAACAATTCGTGTGACTGTTGACTGATTGGTTTAAACATTAAAACTGTTGTGATGTGTGCAGTTGAACAGCAAACCTTGCTAGAGTGTGAGTAACAAACTACAATAGACTCAAGGCATTGCAATAAACCTTAAACTATTTAATTTTGACAGAAAGTACAATTTGGGTGGAACAAACTTTTAAAACTACAACTTTTTTATTAACAAAGTACTGTTTACATTGGTATTTTGGGTGGAATAAATATTTCAAGTCAAACACCTAATTCAAATTTTTTGAAAAGCAATGGACCTATAAGTGCGGTTCTTTAAAACCGCGGCCTCTTGTGCTGCACGCACATCGTGCTGCTTTTACACATTTTCCCTCCACCATTATTCAGGCTTTTATTTTGAAAGCGGCAGCATCTCACTTGCGGATCTCGTCTTTATCCATTGATCCTGATGCAGCTCCTGCAACAGAAGCAGGAGGTCGAGACCCTCGATGGGGGAAGGGTGGGAGCGAAACTCAAAGTTGATTCCACTCCCACTCCCCCCAGTGCCCCCGTCAGCCTCTGTCTGCAGCACCACTCAATGGGTTTCACCTCTGAAAAGGCCCATTCACTGCGGCTTTAAGTGACTAGTCGTTTTTGTTGAGGTGGCTGCATCTTACAAACAGACCTAAACTGAGATTGCGTTTTCATTAGGTGTGGGAAAACCAGTGTAGTGAGCTGACATGGGGTTGAATTAATTGGTCTCTATAGGTGACAGTCAGCATCACAACTTGTATAAGCCTGTATGGATCACTATTATGTGGGATAACACAACTATTAAGTTAAAAGTGCAGGATGATAATGTATAAATGGTAAAATGAACCTTAAATCTGAATATATTTGGAGGAAGACAGTGATTCGTATGTGTTTGCATTAGAGGAGGCTCCATTTTCATTTTGGTTACTCCAAAAAGGTACATTTTCAACAGATACTGGCAAACAACTAAAATGTAGACACTTTTGGCTGGAATAAACCTTTAAACTTGTAAATGAGTGGTTACCAAGTATTATTTGGGTGGAATCAACCATTAAAACTATATTTCACTGGACAGAGAGTAGAAATTGGGTGGAATAAATTTTTAAAATCGAAAATCATTAGTTACAAAGTACTGTTTGGGGGAACAAACTTTTAAACTGTAAGTACTTCGGCAGAAAGTAGTATTTTGAGTGGAAAAATACTTAAAACTACAAGTTGGTAGTAAGAAGTACTCTTGGTGTGTAAAAATGAGACAAATGAGTATCTTGGGTTGAAAATCACAAGTCATACTCTTAAAGGTTTGTGTCACCCAATTATTATTTTAGAACTAATAAATACTTGGACAAAATGTAGTATTTGGGGGAATAAACCTTTTAAACTATAACTCTTTGTTGAAAAGCACCATTTGAGCAGAATAAAGACATACATTTAAAAGTGCCCGAACAGAAAGTAGTATTTTGGGTGAATAATAATCTACATTTGTAAAACTGTTTAAAAAAATTGAATGGGGGATGAAATTAACCTTTAAAACTATGAGTACTCGAACAGAAAATGTACTTCAGGTGGAATAAACTTTCAAAACCACAACTCAGCTTAAAAGGTATAATCCACCCAAATAGTGTCTTCATACGTAGACAGAAATGAGTATTTTGGGTGGAATAAACCTTTAAAACCAGAAACTGATAGAAGGGTGCGTTTGGGTGGAACAAACCTTTCAAAATCAAAAGTTGAACACTTATCATCCAATTCAGTAGGTGGCGCTATCGTGACAAACGAGGGTCCTCAAGATGTGGTCCTGAAACTGCAGCCGCCTCCACTGCAGACACACAATGCTGCAGACAGCAGCAGTTACTGAGTTACTCACCAGATGGAGCTAAAACCTGCCAACAACTATAGGCACTCTACCAACAACCAGCTGAAAAAATGCAAGAATAAGAGAACATGTGTTACAGAGAAAGCAACTGATCATCGACAAAACATTTTTTTTCAGTTTGAATTTTGTAATTTTCTTATTCAGACATGTAATAAACAAGTTCACACATTTTAAAACAAATGAGCATGGCAAAGCAAAAAAAAAAAACCTATATTAATAAGTGACACTAACACATTTTAAGTGTCTTTCCGTAATCGCCACAAATAGCAAACATTTGTCCCAACAGTTCTTCCCGAGTTCACACACCTAGTCCCAGCTAGAGTGGTGAACCTGAGAGAGTACGTCTCCGACACATTAAACAATACTAACAAACTAAGAGACATCGGCTGTCCCACAATATACCAAGACCGTAATATTATCATGCCATGACAGTTTTCAGGATGTGTGCTAAAATGTAAGTAAAAATCTCGACAATAACACTTGTATGATGGATAATACAACCACGTCAAAACATTGTAGTACAATATTTTAGAAATATCTATTTAATCTGTACTTATTCTACAGGTTTTTATAAGTTATTGTGTAGTAAGGTTGATCTATAGTTGTTCTGCTGGGAGTTTAGTATGCTCTAAAAGGTCTGCCATTTTTGCTACGTCAGTTTCTGAAGTCCATCACGCTGCGAGACGTCACCTATGCAGCTCGTAAAAGTGCGTGTCCAGAAGTCAACTCTGTTTCCGGGGCTGTATCCAAAGAGGCGGGTGCAGAGGAGTATCGGCACCCTTCGGTTTTCCGCTGAGACAACCGACAGGTGCAGCCCTGTCTGTGCAGCACAGATTAAAAAGGAAAATACTGGTGTCATTTATAACTGCAGCCTCGTTACCACTTTCCATATTTCCTCAGGCATTGTGCAATTTGTTTTTAAATGTCTGAAGCTTTGCTGTGGAAAAACCTGGCTCTTGTTCAAGACAATAAAAGCATGTCAAATATAATGTAATGGAATTATCATGAAGGACGGCAGTGATTAGTAATACTGTTTGTCTACTTCATGTAGTTGTAATGCGACAAATAAAGGTTGACCAAGACTGCAATGCATTACAAGTTTGAGTATATTTTAAAGCTCCATAAAGTGATTCTAAAAAAGCAGGGGGCAGAAAAGATTTGTGATATGTTGCTGGTTTAAGGTTAGTGTAGTGGCAATGTATGCATCGAGCACACATACACCAGTCAGTCACAACTTCAAAAAACAGTGACCGGTGAGGCAACAGTCAGTTCTTGAAGCTGGCGTGTTGGAAGCAGGTAAAGTTGGCCATATTGTGATGGTTGGACAACTGGGACAGAACATCCCCAAAACAGCAGGCCTTGTGGTGTTCCTGGTATGCAGTGGTTAGTTTACTCTAAGAATGGTTCAAGAAAGGACAACCAGTGAACCTGCAACGGTCACTGATGTGTGTAGGGAGTAAAGAACTGGACTATGGAGGTGGTAACAAGTGCAAAATGGGAAGAAGGCAAAATGGCAGAGGCAGTGTGATGTTCTGGGCAACATTCTGCTGGGAAACCTTGGGTTCTGGCACTGATGTCGATGTTTCTTTGACGCCACCCTAAACATTGTTGCAAACCATGTACACCCCTTCACTGCAAGGGTATTCCCTGACGGCAGCGGCCTCTTTCGGTGGGATGTTGCTTCCAGTCGCACTGCAAAAACTCTCCAGGAATGGTTTGAGAAACACGTCATGGGATTGACTTGACCTTCAAAATCACTCTGAAAATGTGCTGTAAAGTATGTATGATTTCATGGAGGTCCAAAATTACAATTTCCAGGACTGAAAGGATCTGATGCCAAGGTCTGATACCACCGGACATCTTTTGACATTTTGGGGAGTTCATACTGTGGCACAAGGTCGACCTATAAAATATTATTAAAGCGGTTTTAATGTTGTGGTTGATTGTTGTATACTAGCAGAAGCTTTACCTTAGATTGGTGCTTCTGGTCGAATTTTGTATCCATTCATCTACCTATGATTTGATTTGCATTTAGCTAGCATCAAACAGCATCAATCTTCTGTCATTTGGACAATGGGTGGTTGATGATGAGCTTAAAACCTACATACAGCTAACAATAATGCTCTGTAAAATCATTAATTAATGGGATTCTTCCTCAAAAGAAACAACTCAATACAAGTTCGGGATAGTTACTGCACAAAATAATCACAGCCAAATCTGCAAAGTAAATGAATGTATCTGCAACTTAGCCCACTGTGGCACAAACTCAACAAACGGTGACACCAGGATTTTCCTTTAAAATCACAACATGCTTTCCTGACAGGTGCCTGTACAGGAACATAACAGTCACATTTTCACTAACCAGTCTGCTCCGAACATTATGCAAAAGCACTCAAATGGTGCCTGGAGGAGTACAGTCGCTATGCTGTTCCAAAAACAGTCACTCTACAGCAGAGGCAGTCTGGGAGCAAAAGCTTAGAGTATCGAGATCAGGAGTGAAGGTTTGCTGTCAGGTTGCAGGTTCATTGCGGGGACACTGAGCAAACAGGTGGTTCAGGTTTATAGCACATAAAGATTCCAGACAGAGGCAGAAAATTCCACATGGGGGAAGAACAGGTCACTCTGCCGGCCACTGATGATAACGGTAAGAGTAGGGCTGCACATTTCACTCAACAAAAGTATTGCTGGAAAAAAAGATGATTCATGAAGACTTGGTGCATCTGGTGGAAATCATAAAGCAAGAGGATCCAGCACTCTGTCCAAAGTTTGTCCAAAACTCTGAAGAAGTTCCTCATGAGAATAAAGCTGTCTGAGTAAATATTCTAGCAGCGAGCTTTGGACATTGTGCAGCATCCTTTTGATTACACAAAAAAAATCCAATTCAAAATAATTAAAAGGTTTCTACAGAAAAAATGTGTTTAATATTGCTTTCTTAGTCCACTGCTGTGGAAAATCTTTCAACTGATTAAACTCGCCAAATCTGATTAGTCAAAATTCCTACTGAAACTGATATCTCCAAAAGAAAAAGCCAAAAATTACAAGTTTTTAGTCATTGTTGTGCAGCTCTAAAGTAGAGGCAGGATGCTCCACTAGTGACCTGTGGACTTGCAGATGTGATGTAGGTGGAGACCGGGCGAGGAGGTTTTCACTCAGTGGGACTCTCCATTGACCGAACTCCCCTCTCCTCGGGGTGAGGAGGAGCAGGAAAGGCCCTTCTCTGTGTTTTCTGAGCTGGAGCCGTTCTCTCTGTGGTGGTCGGCCGACGACGTGGAGCTGGAGGAAGTGGCCGAGGTGGACGAGGGCTTGGCCTTCTCCTTAAAGTCCGTTATGATGACTGTCAGATCCCCAACCGTCACCTCTAGGTGCTGGGCGCTGCTCCGGTCGATGTTTTTTAATCTGGGCCTGATGAGTGGACAGAAAAAAAAGTAAAAATGAAAAGATTTGAAGATTAGAGTTGGTTGTTTTCAGGATACAAAATAGGTTTGTAAAATCCTGCATGAGATTTTGAAGTAATCAGCCCTGTAGCTGCATCAAACAAATGTAAAATAATATCTTGAATTCAATTTACCCAAAGTGAAAAGCATCTTTTCATTGCAATGACACTGAAAATCTCCCTGCTGGTGCTTTGAAATATAGTTCTGGTGTTTCCCTCTCTTTCCACTTGAAGTGCTTTATGAAATATGACAGCCTAACTCCAGGTGGCAATACAAACAGCATCTATATTTCCTAGTGTTGTTTCATGCATCCCTGTAATATCCGATTCCTGTTGATCCCTCAACCTGGTGTCAGCTTGTTTACCTCATCTTCTTGTGACTGTTCTTCTTGAGCGCTGGCTCTCTGTCGCTCTTCTCCCTCTCTACTCGCTCCTTCTTTTCCTTTTTGGGCTGCGAGGGTAACACGAACTGCTGCGTTACCTGCTGCTGAGAGACGAGCTGGGAGACGGGACGAGGCTTCCTGATCGGCGGAGAGGAGGATTGGAGGGCGAAGAGAGACATAAAGAGGGAGAGGGAGAGTGTGGCAGATTAATGAGAGAGAAATCACAGTGAACACATGGCTTCTTGCTAGCGCACCACCGTAATCAAGAGCCAATAATCACTGCCAGTGCTGGTTAGGACGGTGCTGCTGAAGTGTTCTTAACACTGGCAGCAAGTGGCAACGCGTTCGGAGTGCATTCAGAATGAAACCCAGGATTCAGCCATCTGCGAGATATGCAATACACCTGTATGGGCTTGTTTTAGCACTCACAGGGTGAACACTGACAAGATAAGCTTTGTGTTGGTGAATGCAAAGCTGCAATAGGAAGTACAAGTGTGAATACGTAATGGGTGTGTATTAAGGGTGCAACAGTGGATGTTTTTGTCCCTTACAGCTCAGTTTGATATGAACTTACTGGCCGTCTAATACTGTGTATATGCTTGTGTTCAGTTACACATATAGGATGTGTTAACTCACATTACACACTGAGTTTGAGTTTTAATCAGTGTTCCTGTGCAGCCAGAGTCTGTACTGTGCTCACACTATATGGGTCAATTCATCAAACCCAAAGTCACTGTAGTCACTGACAATTCCGATTTTTAAACACAGCCGTGTTCTCTTCGCAAAGAGTGAAAGGCAGCATGGCTTTGAGCAGTTTTTAAGCTGAAATTGCTGGTTTTAACGGTTAATTTAAGTTCTTATGAACATAATGTGCTTGTTTTAAAGCTGCATTTGGCAAAACTCTGGGAAAACTGGACTAAGTATATGAACATATAATCACCACAATTTGAAAACACAGCCTTCTGCCTGCAACCCTCCCAAGCAGTTGAATACAGGCATATGCATGTGCTTCACACATGCACGCAACACTAACTTCACAATGTTCCTATAACCATGCCTTTTAGTCATTTATTTCAATCATATCAGCTGTGATTGTGATCCCAGAGCTGTTAAATAGCTTAAATTCTATGAAAACTACAGGATGGTCCTGTGTTCTCAGCATCATGCGGGCCTGTAAAGCCTTTATTCTAAAGATGGCAGCAGCTTGTTGGTACATGAGAAGAACGGCAAGCTTGGAATGCAACTTGAGGATGTTACAATTGCCAAGTTCTCTCCATCTCTGAAATGTTTCACTGATATTGACGTGTTTTATCGCATCTATTGACAGATTCTCTTTGACAAGGCTGTGCTCCCTTCTTGGGGGGGTTGTTTGCAGTGCAGGCTCCAGTTGCTAATGCTGGAATATCAACTTTTCCAACAAGACTCCAGGCATCTGAGGCATGCAAGCACATTTTTCATTTGTAAAACAGCCAGTATAATCTTCCCAGACCTGTGATTGGCTAAAGCCTCACATCATGGGTTCGATTTTCTAAAGCCTGAGGAGGTACAGAAGTCTAGTTTCCTCTCAGACCACCTGAAAAACATGTTGAAAGGTTTTTATAAAATTCACGCCCAACAACGGCAAAATGAATACTCTCTGTAAAGCCTAAACTGATTTTTTTATTTGTAAACAGCTCAGTGTTTTCTGATTGACTATATGCAGCATCTACATTAACATTTATAGCAAGAACTATGACCAGCTGGGCACTTCACATTATTTACATTTTTTCAAGAATTAATTTTTTTGATGGAGTTATGCATTCTGTCGAACCTAATCATAATTCTAAAACCGAGACAAATTGCAAACTATGAATTTTCAGCACCATTACACCCCTAGTACATGTCGTTTTCTGCTTGTATGCTTTTCCAAAACAAGGGGCTTGAGATCCATAAAACTAAGAACGGTGATGCTCTATAAACACAGAAAGGTGATGCCGGCCTTGACCTAAACGACAGTATGTCACCATTTTTATTAAACAGCACTCCCAAGATGTGTTCCTCTTTCCTCCCAAATTTGGAAAGTCCATTTTCCGAGTACTGCAGTCCATGTTCCATTTAACTCCCACTGGAGGGTGTAGACAGCCATAAATGGTGTCACCTGCCACTTCTTTACTCGACAAGCATTCAAGCCGATTGTCCCTCAATAGCTTCCGATCCAAGGTTACTGTCAGTTGTGTTTGTGGCTTGTGTTAGGGTATAATCATACTTGTCATTATGGCTATTTAAGAACTGGCTGCTATTGTTTTAGGGCTTGCAACAGAATAATTAACCTCTAGACTGTTCCTGATGACAGACAAAAAGCCTGATGACACAATCCCATACACAGGCTTCACAAACTGCTAAACATAGACCCGATATGCAATACAGTGGAACAGTTAACCAAATGTTCCTCCTCACAGTCACATCTTCATCCTTCATGAGTGTCTGCTGTCTCAAAAATGATGCATTATGCAACTGCTTTGGCAACAGTGAGCTGTGATCGAATTTCTGTGCAGGACTCCGTGTGTGAGTGTGTATGTGTGTTTTGGGGCTGGCAAGAGCTCTAGATGAGAGGCGAGTATGTTGAAAAGGCCATCTGTTGAAACAGTCTACACATCTAGTGCCTTATTTTGCATGCGCACACAGACACAGTTACATGTATGAATGCACCAAAGCGCACCACGGCATGCAGAAACTGAGCTAAAAGTTGCATGCAAATCAACAGCGGGTCTACGTGGAGATGTATGCATGCTTTAATAAACATATGCGTTCACCAGACGACACATCCCCTGAGGTGCATTTACGCACATGCACATGGCTGCATGTGTGCGTAAATGTGCCGCATGCAGACACACACACACGGCAATGAGCAGATGAAGCACGAGGGCATAATGAGAACACAGTGTTTTCTCAGGCCTGTTTAGCAATATTTGTAATTGGAGCTAAAAAATTAACACTGAAAACATGTTTCATAATTCAGCCAGTCTCGCTCTACCAGCTTTTTATGATTTTCACATTAGATCCTTTGAACAAAGGCCACTTGGATGTCAAAAACGGGTACCATCTCGGTACCTTGCGAAATATATCTCAGAATTTATGCTAAGCACCGTACTTAAGCTCATACTACAAACCTGTACCATAGCTTCAAGTGTTCTAACCTGTGTGTGAACCCTTTCAGAAGTATTGCAATTACAAAACATTGGTTCCCAGATGCTACATGAAAAATGCCCACTTTGCTGATGTAATTATAAAAGTGTAACACAGTACAAGTACACAGTGTGCTGAACTTAACAGAATCCATCCACAGAATTAGTTTGAGCACCTGGGACAAGTGTTGTGGCGCACTGAAACACATTTTTTGCCAAAATGAACCTTGGTGGCCTATTTAGTTTAATTTAGAGGCTTCTCCCTCATTTTCTAAGAGGGAATGCATGAAGGGAAGCTGCTGGCCTGCTGTCTTGTTCTAAGGGCAAAGCTGTTGTTTAACAATTCTGGGATGACCTAAATTGGGGCCCAGCTTCAAAGAGTATTTCCCAGAGACTTTTTTTCCCTGAGTTATCACTGCCTTCACAGTACTTGCAGTGATGCTAGCAAGGGTAGAGTGAAATGCAAATGGGTCTCTTGGCCTACATAACTGTCTGATAAGGAGGAGATGTAGAGATCCTCTAATATGTCTGTCTTGTCAGCAAGATGCTGCGGAACTGCTGACACCTTTTCAAATAAAGGCAGAGGCCTCTCAAAGTCCTCTGTTCTCAATTCGAGTAATTTGCTGCTCTCCTTGACATCATTTACCTCAATCCTCCTCTAAGTAACTTAGCAGTGTCTGGTGGTCTAAATCTAGTGAGACACAAAACGGCGACCAAAGAATCGACCATCCTGCCCTGAGGACAAACCGTAAGCTCCTTTTGGTTTGTGCTGGATGAATGTAGTTAAGGATATCATTGTTGGATTATTTACTGTAACAAATGAATTACTAATGTGTCATTAATGAAGCACATAAGTGCTAGTTATAGCTGTTAAAACTGAGGCTAAAAATGATCTTTTCCTGCAAACAGGGTCAACTATCAACATATTTTGTACACCCAATCTTCCTCCACGTATTACAGTGAAGTTGATTTTCACTAATAGAGCCAGCCCAATAACCTGGGGGCGAAAGAGGAGACAGACAACCTAATATTATGGAGAGACAAAGCAGCAGGTCTAAACAGAGCTGCCTCTGTTAACCCAATCAAATGGTGTTTATCTTAGCACTTAGGCTTTCACTACTGGCCTCCCTTTGGACGCTGAGTGTGTGTCTATTGATTCCAAAAAGAATTTCTGCGCCTAATGTAACGGCCTATTCTTTCTGACATTAATACTCCGTGTTGGAACAGTTGTTCCAGTCGATATTTGCTCCACTCACGGCGTCCATTCTACAACAGCTAATGGAGTCCCACACTGGGAAATTAGGACGTTACGAGGACGGCTTAAACACACAGAATTCTATTTCCTTGAAAGGGGAGAAAAAGGAAATAATGGATATTAATCACAATGCCTTTATTTTTTCAATTTGCAGAATGCCATCAGGAAAACATTTAAAGAGCATAACTGCTCTACACAGCCAATTTATTGGTTTATAATAAAGTCTCTTTTTTGCAGTCACTCACTCCTTTTTCACAGGTTTCCTTCCAGCTCAATTCTGCCTGAATTTCATTAACTATGATCATATGATCCTTGTTAAATTTCCACAGCATAAGAGCAAGACACCGCACCATCGTCCCTCTTACATTTGATTAAACTAAACGAGCATAATTCTCACTCACAACCGCACCAGCTCACAATTTTACAGTTTAATCGCAAGTTAAAGTCAAACGTGCCTCATCCTGCAGAACGTGGAGGCTAGAAAAACACAAATGCTGCCACTGCTCCCTCACAAACACACATTTCACTGACAGGGGAACTCTGGCTGACCCCTTCTCAAATATGTCATAAACACACACACATGCACACATGCACACATGTCGTCTATCGCTATCTCACTTCTCTGCCCATTTGCACTCCTCCTCCCTCCTTCTGATGCACCCGCTGACCTCAAGCTCTCCCTCTGTTGGCCTGTGCTTTGAAAAACAGATAAAAAATTTAACGTGCCAAGAGCTGCACAGTAAAATGTTCATATGTAACAGATTCGACAGACATTTAAATTACGAGGCTGTTACTTTGCTGCCGTGGTGGACAAACAGCTGATCCTCTGCACTGCTTGCTGTGACTCCACATCATTTAAATTTAGATTTTTCAACTCCATATTCTGTGATTTGGGGCTTCACAGTGGCTCGATGGTTAGCACTGTTGCCTTGCAGCTAGAAGGTCCCTGGTTTGCGTTCCGGCCTGGGATCTTTCTGCATGGAGTTTGCATGTTCTCCCTGTGCATGTGTGGGTTTTCCCTGGGTACTGCAGCTTCCTCCCACAGTCCAAAAATATGCTGATGTTAATTGGGGTTTCTAAATTGCACGTAGGTGTGAATGTGAGTGCACTTGTTTGTCTCTATGTGTAGCCCTGTGACAGACTGACGACCTGTCCAGGGTGTCCCCTGCCTTTGCCCTATCAGCTGGGACAGACCCCAGCCTCCCTGAAACCCTAATGACGATTAAGCGGTGTATAGAGAATGGATGGATGGATGACAGATTTGACACTGCAAGCATATGTTTGAACTATTTTTTGAGTTCATAGTTTTTCCTAAAATTATACTTAATAGTGTTATCATCTCCTAAATACAAAGGTTACATTTTCAGATGTTTGACCAGTTCAAAATACAAAGATATTCAGTTTGCTATCGTTACATAAAGACCAGTCTGACTCACAAAATGTAAGCTGTGAGTATCAGCCTGCCATTGGCCATGCATTTCACGCAGCTTTCTCCTCCCCTGCCACAGCCTGCATGTTTTCAAAATCCACTTCACTATGAAAAACGGCAACAACAACTTCCAGGCTACGTGTCAAACTAAAAATCTCAAGTTTTGCTAATGATTTGGATTGTGCAGTAACGCAGCCCTGCTAGATTTTTTTCAGTTAATTAGCCGGTTTGACCACAGTTCCCAGCATACAAATGTTCCACCAAAACAACTTATTTTGAGAAACCACGAAGCCACATCCTTTGCTCAGCTCCACTCAAAACGACTGGTTTAAAGAAATGCAAAAACTTACAATTTTTCCCCCTTCGACAGCAGAACAGTTCAGCCAGACCGTTCTTAAATGCAGAACGTGTTGGTTAAGCAAGACAACAGAATGACATAATTTACATACTGAATTATAATTTACAGTTGGAAAAAAATGGCCAGTTTTCAGCTTGTGACAGGACATTTGTGGTGTCGTTTAAGGTAACTATTTTCATTGACTTATTGTGTGAGGATTTGCTCGATTAATCATTTCTTCCCTTGAGGATTTTGATCAAACAAAACCCAAAGACACTTCGCTGCCTCTAAAGTAAGACAATAAAAGACAGAAATTTAAGAAATATATCTAAGAAACTGAAACCACAAAGCCAATGTTTTCAACCAACATATGCATGAACTGATTGCTATTTTATCTCCACACAAAAGAAAGAAACTGCTCAAATTTAGCCTGATTTGGGGCGAGATGTCCACAATTAAACTGAACTGTGACAGAGCATAAGGGTCTATACAGATAGGAGAGACTAATGTAGGTTCTGGAACACGTGTCTTGCTTTGAAATGCTTCACAGGATTCATGGTCTTGGAATTTCAGGGTTCAAAAGGGCCTCTCTAGTCATGACAGAACAGCTCTGGCAATTCATTCCGGCCATTTCCTTTTTAAAGTTGCACTGGTAAATGAGCGGCATCCAAATCATATCAGTACAGAATTCTGCAGATGTTTGGACTGCTTGCTATCATTTATCGGGTACATTGTGTGATGAGCAAACAGCCCACAGGACAGCTGATGGACTGCAAATAAGCACCAGAGCGTGCTGCTATAAACAAATCTCATCTCACTGTTCTGTGATGATTGTAAGATCATTGTGAAATAGCTTATTTTATGCCCTGTTGAACACCCTCAATCCATGTGTAGGTGTGTGTGAGCGGTGTGTGTGTGTGTGTGTGTCAGATTTTCTATCAGCAGGTTGTATGCTGCTCCTGGGAGCTCCTCCAACCCGATGATTAATGTCTTTCCCTGCCTGTACATTACACACACTGTGTCCGAGTGTGTGTGTGTCTGCGCGTGTTTGTGTAGAACGGAGAGACAGATGGCTCTCCATGTCCTGTGGTTTATGACACCTTCTCCAGCCCGCTAGCCACACTATGCTACATTCTCCCCTCACACAAAGCGCCTGCCTGCACAAACACAAACACGCATGCACACACGGAGCAGTATGTCACGCATCAGTGTCGCTGCAGTAATTACAGGCTTATCACGTAGCCATAATCTTGAGCCACAGTGACGTGATAACAGCCAGCTCCATTGTCCGTGGTGTGCGCTCAGTGTTCATATGCTATGTGCACGTTAATACCAGTAACCCACACAAACTGAGCCAACTGTGTCGCTTATTAGAGGATGCAATCATTTAAAGGGGATGACAAGACATTGATTACCGATCTGTAGTCTGCTTGACATGCGTGCAACCAATCAAAAATCACAATTTGCATCAATCACTATTGCTGCAGCTCAGTTTTTTCTATGAATACCAGCTTGTAGTTACCTGTTCTGATGATCTCACCTGACACAATCGCCCTAGTATTTTTTCTAAATCAAAAAACACACACAGCAAGGACGCCTTGATGCGTTTCGTAAGACTTTCCTGAGAAGACGTGACTCAAAGTTACACACCAAAGGTGTCGCAGAGCAATGACAACCCAGCTACTTCATTATCAGCAACTTAAAGGGAGGTGTTGCTCTCTATTAGCTGCAGCTGTTTTGTGTAATCAGAGTGGGAAATGCATGATGGAAATGACAATAGTGGCCAAATGGGGGTAAACACTGGTTGTGTGGTTCTTTCTCTTCACACTTTGGCAGCTTAAAGAACCAGTCTGCTTCTGATATGAAGAAACAAAAAGACTTTACAACATGGAGACCTTAAGCTACCTCGCACGCTAATATATGCTTAATGGAGACATAATGATTGGGTATCTGGTTTTATCGCCTAACTCTTCAATAAAGTATTCAACTCTTGCAAGTATAAATATGCACCCAGGCGAAGAAATAATATATAAATAAAAGCTAATTCACATTTTGTTCTGTGCATTTCAAATAGATACATTTTTCCTCAGGAAGCACTTTTTATGTATAATTTATACATTTAAAATTATTATTCCATTGCAGTTGCGCTCATTTTTATCCATGCAGCTGTTTTGCAAGATAAATAACATTTTAATTCCTTTTTGCATTCAAAAGTGATTTTGACCCAACATCCACTGTGCGCAACTCTCAGGACTTGTGACTCACAATCCCTGTTTTATATAACCAGACAGGCCCAGCGGGTTGATCATTATCTTATGTTTATAATGGATATCGGCTGAGAGTAATCACCGGCTAGATGCACGGAGTTTTGTGCAGATGTGTCAAAAATGTCATAACCAATATCTGCAGCAGAATACTGTTTTTATTTCTTTAAGTGAAGCTGAAATAATGTGTTGAGCAGTTGGATACAGAAAATTGTGTTTTCTTTCTTCTGCATCATTGTAAACTCTGTATTTAGGGTTCTGGAGTGTTTGTGAGACAAAACAAGACATTTGAAGGTTGAACTTTCTGAAACTGATGGGCATTTTTCATAGTTGTTTCCTGAAATAAATGGTCCATGAAGAAATTAACTGTTAGACTAATAGCTAGCATGCATATTATCTTGCATTTTCACTGTTCTTTCGTTGTGTTTTTCAAATGTATCTTTACGCTACAACATGCTAGATCCCTCCAGGAAAAATTCTAAACTAGTCATACCGAAAGCTACATTTTTACACCGGGCCAACCGATTGCAGCTGAGCCAACTGTACAATTACAGCCCAGTTTCTACTGTGTGGACTGCACATGAACTGTGAGGGTGAGCTTTTGCGGAGGATGATAAAACAACATCTAAACAGCCGAATGCTGACAGGTTCCCAGCCAGCCAGAATGGCTTGTGCTTGTTTAGGTGGAGCTGACGAAGCCAGCACATCAGTCATCCTGTCACAGAGAGACGCCCTGGGTTAAGTTCAATCCCTGAGCAGAGATACAGAGGGAGATGCAGAAAGGGAGAGACAGAAAGAAGGCAAACACCAATCTTTCAGAGATAAAGGTAGAGCGAGGATGAACACAAACAAGCGAGAACTAATAGGAACATGATCGAGCTCACTGTCCTGACCTGCAGAAATATAATGCTGCCAAACAGGCTTCTGAACGCCGAGCGTTTCCCTGGTGGGTCTGACTTGTCAGAGCTCAGCTCAGTGAACAGATGCAGGTGGTTCAGACACCAGAGAAGGTCACACACTGCTCTATTATACTCAGTACAATTTGGCTAAGCACTATGTTTAGGTTCAACAGCTGTCAGCAGCACTTCACGACATGATTTTAAGCTTCTACTCCAAACACTCTGAAACATGTCTCACCATTCATTGTATACTTAAGGCATTAAGATGACACTCTAATCCAGGACAAGTCCTAATGGGTGCACTGGGAGACCTTTAGTGCCTTGCTTAAGGCTGAGTATTTAAGCTAATGTAGGAATCAAACGCATGACCTTGCACTTCACTTATCAAACATCCTCTACACAGTGACTTTTATCATCTATCACGCCTGTTTTCAAAGGCTGGGACTGAGCCCAAAGAGTTGCAGGAAGATAAAATGTCTCTCCCACTTTTCTCCGCAAAGTCTTAAAGTAATGAGACTGCATGATGTGCTGTGATCCCAAAGCTCCTCGAAGACTGCTTTAATTAAATACTTTAAGCTAGCAGCACGCAGTAGAAGAGCAACCTTATTTTTCCATATTAATCTGCGTAAATGACTGCATCAGGTTTGCAGCAAGACAGTTTTTTTTTCTAGAAATGGCGACATAGAGAGAATATTAAAACGAAGCTTTCAGTTTGTGCTTTACAAACACAGGTCCCACTTTTGTTTCTTCAAACTTGACTTCCTAGAAATACCATTTCCCGAGCTGCTGACAGAATTTGTAGAACATCAGCCGGTTCCCACTTTGTCAAACTGTCTCGCGCTTCCATTTACTCTACCTCCTCCGATAAGCGACTCCAATTCTGCTGATGTATCCCTGTCTGCAGTCAAACTCACCGCCTCAACAGCGGGCTTTCAATCAGCCTGCCGGCTTTGGGCCTCCGCAGTAGATCATCTCTCCACGTCAGGCCGTGAGATCCGCTAAAGCTTGCCTTCATAAAACATTTATCTTTATCTGCTTGACGGCTATCTACATGCAAAGACTCCTCACCCTAAATTATTTCTCTACCTCATTCTAAAATGTTCTCCAGTGCTTGCCAAAAAAGACACAGATCCTCCCGGGCCAAGTGACATTTTATGTGCTAAGTTACTGCTCTTAAAGTATGATAAGCTGATTTAAGCCACTTCCACAGAGCCCACGTCGGCTGTGACCTTCAGGCTGCTGGACACTTCCTCTCCCCACTGGACGCTCCATCCCCACGTGAAACATTAATTCATTACTGCACAGCAATAGCTCAGTCATGCTTGTTTAGCAACCAGTGAGGGAATTTGCTGTGCGCCGCATTTATATTCTGCATGTTGTTTGCCCTTTAGCACCTTCGGCTTGCTCGCTGAGAAATCCACTTGTCTGTTGTGTTTGGTCATTAACAGCTGCGACCACCTGTGTGGCCATTTTGCTGCAGTGTTAGTCCATGTTTTGGTTCACGTGTGGCCTTCTGCGAGAAAACGCACTTCTGCGGCACTGCAGTTAGGACAGCAGAAGGTTATTAACATTAAGTAAGACCTTTACATGGACACTTTCTAAATTTGTCTCAGAGTATCAGGGGACAAGTGAGGAATTTTCTCTCTTGTGTCCCGGCCAACTTCTCCCAGGAAAAAAAAAAAAAAAAAGACGTCCAGATGGGGAAGACAAAGGATGCTACTGCTTTTGGTGACATGAGGATTCAGACAGGTTCTTGGCAAAGCTGCACGCCGCTTGTTTTTACAGAAACACACTAAAGTGTCCTCAACAATCAACGCTCGGCTAAAATAAGCTGGACCCAGTGATAAAAGCACGCCTGCTCCTCAATCTCTCTGCGAGCACCCGCCGCGCACTTGAGTGTGATTATGCCCGTGTGTTTGTGTGCGCGTTTGTGTACAAATATGTATGCAGTCATGTGTAAAATTTGCATGTTGAGTGCATCTGTATGTGTGTGTGTGTGTGTGTGCGTCTGATGACAGCAGGCTGATTAAGCTGTTGCATAGTAATGAGCTATGGCTGTCTGTCTGGCAGCTGCTCTGACAACCTCTTTTCACAACTAGCCCTCCCACACACACACAGACACACACACAAAGAAACAAACACAAGTGCACAAAAAAGCACCACAATTCTGCAAAAGCATCAAAGCCGACAACTGCACTGATCCATTGTTGGTGTGGTTGAATCAAAAAGTTAATGCAGATAATTGGCTTTAAAGATGGAGATCTTGCAACAACAACACACGCTGTTTCCTACAGGCAGCTACACTTCCTCTCCGTCGCCCCCTTTTTTTCTTTTTGTTGTGTTTTCCTCCTGATAATGACTGCCACTCAGGAATAACAGTCATTTCCTGCCTCAAATCACTGATGTCAGGGGAAATATCAGCCACAGGCACAGAGGACGTGCAGTGTGCTTTAGTGTGTGTGTGTGTGTGTGTGTGTGTGTGTGCCCACCTTCCTGCTGTGTATTTGTATGCTTGAGTACCTGTATTCGAGGTCATGTGCATAGCTATAAGAGGCATCGAGCTCCCAGTGCTGCCCCTGTCTCTTACAAATATCTCCGGGGCAACCAGATGGATGTTTAAAAAGGGAGCCATCCCTCTTCCTCATTTCACTGAGGTCACTGTCAACATCAAGAACATGGAGACTAACGCACTGCTTAGAGGATGCAGATAAAATGCAGAAAACTAAAAGTAGTGTGTTTGCTTACTGTCTGACTTGTGTACAAGAAGGTGACAAATAAACAAACATCTTAATCCATTTTCAAATGAAAGAAAAAGGGGGGTGATAGTGAGTCTAACCCCCCATTTTTCGAGTCCAAAAAAGCCACCAAAAGCTAAATGTAAATCCATTTCCTTACCTTGTTGATGTCCCCTTCCTGACATCACACATCATGCACTTAAAAGCCTCCGCTGTGTTCTTGTACGTGCACACGCTGCAGTCCCAAAACCCCTCGTCGGAGGAGGGCTTCAGTTGACGCTTCGGCCTTTTAAATTAACAATAAAAAAGACATTAAACGTGAAAACAAAACATTAAAAAGAAGAGAATTAGATTTTAGAAATGAGAAAAGAGGAGGAAAGAGGGGGAAGAGCGAGTTCAGCTCTCGAATGCTATCGATAGCAAACATCTGGGTGAAGCCTACAGGATTTAGGAAATCATCTGCAAGCGCGCGCTGATCCGACACTGTAATTGGCGATGAGATTTTAACACCGACGCGCGCGCACAAACCCCCCTCTCTCCCACGCGCACACATACAAATACACACACACACACACACATATATACATAGAGAGCGAGAGAGAGGGAGAGACCGTGGAGAATTTTTTTCTCTCCCCCCGCCGAGCGCTCGCCGATGTCCGCTCCCCTCCTCCTCCTCCTTTCCTTCTTCTTCTTCCCCCTTTTAAAAGCGACAATATTTCGCACCTACATCCGGCCCTTACCTTGTGGGACTCCTCTTGTCGCCCATGCCAGACCGGGGTTTATCTGGAGGTGCTGCGACGAGCAGAAGTCTGGCTATTTTCAAATAATTTCAGCAGAGACGCGATGCGCCTGTGCCGCTCGGCTTCCAGCTGTCGTGGAAACTCCGCTTGGGAAATGGTCACGTGGCTCGTCCGCGACCAATCAGAGGACGGGTTACTTCCCGAGGCTGACATTCCTCTTGATGAATCAATGCCGCTTTCACGGACACTCTGTAAAACTACGACTGCGTTCAGAAACTGAACAGCCAGATCAGTAGGCTATCACGACAAATACGACTTGGTTGTACCTTTGTCTTCTTCTAAATCAATGAATCAATCAACCAGACTTTATTTATGCGACACTTGTTATATAAATGAAATGTACCACAATAAAATACAAAGATTACCACGCAAACATGTTATAAATCACTCAAGAACACAAAGATTGAGGAACTGAGGATGAGATAAGATGAACAAATAATAAAATAAAATATATCTAAAAATAAAATATCGTCCAAATTAATTTAAAAACTGTTAAACTGTAAAATAAAATACAAAGTGTAGTAATAAGCCATCCACTGAATAGATTAAAATATGTAAATAAGTGAATAAATACAGAAATAATCATAAAAATAAATAACTACTCAATCAAAATCCAGACAGAAAGGGTAGCTCTTTGGTTTAAAATATGACATACAGTCATTTTTAGACACAGGTTTCTCCTCTTATGAGTTACTGATTTCAGTAACTGGCACAATCTGGAATTAAAAATCACATCTAACGTTAAAGAAAGCATAGATAATTAATTTCAAGGCATCATTTAATGCAACGAATCGATTTTTTTTATGCTATTTTCCTGGGGCAGTTATCACTCATCCTGGTTATGAACTATATACTGTAATTTCCGACAGCACTTGAACGTATCAAAACCCACAGTAACTAATGTTCTGCGTCTGTGTATGTGGTGCTGCCGCTCAAATCAGATCACTGTGCCGCGAATCCTTTCAAATCTCCGCATCTTTCGCATTTTCCGCGCAGACTGCTGAAATCCCAAAGCAGTTTATGTCACGGACGCATTGAGCATCGGGGAAATCCCTGCCTTTATTTGCGTGCTGACGCAAGCGGGCATCAAAAAACCACATTTTCCAAGCGAGCAGACGAGGCAGCCAGGGGTTCCCACACCTTTTAGATCAAGGACAAGCGAACTGGATCTCTCCATTAGCTCCAGTAGAAAGGGTTTTACTGCAGGGGGAACCCAACTGCAGGACTGTAGCTCTTGGATTTCCATAGTGTCAAATTATTAAGAGCTGCTCATTACAGTTTTACTCATTGTTATGTATCTGTAAAGAAGAGGCAAACGTTGCTGCCTTTTTTGTGTAAAATGTGTAATAAATGCTCTATTTGAAAGTGTATTATACATACACATTCTTACATTATTTGTGTATCATGCTAAAATATTTTTTGTTTTTTGTTACTTAAATACAAAACCTTGTGCTCGACTACAGTCATGCAAAAAACTATTAGCCCACCCTTGTTTTCTTCAATTTCTTGTTCATTTTAATGCCTGGCACCACTAAAGGCACATTTGTTTGGCCAAATATAATGATAACTACAAAAATGGCTCATAAGAGTTTAATTTAAGAGCTGATATCAGACATTTCCCATGGTTTTCTTGATAACCAAAATCATTTAATTTCTTACATCAATAGCTACGACATTGTACTGCCAAAAACAGCACTTTTAGACATTCCATGTTTTCTTTTCTGTCTGTTTTAGTCATATGATACACACAGGAGTTAGTACTTGATTGCATAACCATTGTTTTTGATGACTGCAGCCATGCGTCTTGGCATGCTCTCCACCAGCTTCTGACATTGTTCTGCTGTCACAGCAGCCCATTCCTTTTGCACAAATTCAAACTAATTTGCTTTGTTTTGGGCTTGTGGTTCTCCATGTTGCTTTTGATTTTCCACAGGTTTTCAACTGGATTTAGATTTGGTGATTAAGCAGGCCAAGACATGGTTCCAATGTTCTGGTTCTTCATCCAGGCTTCAACTGACCTTGCCGTGTAGCAAGGGGAATTGTCTTTGTGGAAAATCCAGTCACTGGGGGCAGGAAAGAGTTTTCCAGCTGATGGAAGAAGACTGTTTTCAAGAGTGGCCTGGTTCATTGGCCCTTCACACAGTTGCATTTGCGCCGTTCCACCCAGGCTCAAACAATCCCAGATGGTCAATGATCCATTCCCATGTTTTACTGTAGGGGCAGACAGTCTGGTTTGTAGCTTCTCCAGGCTTCCTTCTAACCAGTAAGTTGACTGGAGTGGGCATCACCTGAAAATTGGATTCATCACTGACGTTAACCAGTCATCAACAGTCAATCCTTGTGATCCCCAGCAAAGAGTAACTGGCCTTTCCTCTGCCTTTCATTGATGAAGGGCTTCTTGCTGTCCTGTGTGACTTCAGACCAGCTTCAAGGAGTCTGTTTCAAACTGTCCTTGCAGAACAAGTCACATTTCTTGACAGTGCCCACTCATTTTTAAGGTCTGATGATGATTCCTGACACAGGAACGGATGAGTGCATGGTCATCTGGTATGTAGAAAGACGTTTCCTGCTGTGACCAGCAAGCAGTTTGATAGAACCAGGTTTGGCTTGTTTTTTTTCTTGGTGTAATGAACGGCTGTCTTGGAGATCTTCAGTTTTTTTATTTGCTTCCTGTCTCTCACTCATGCCAATTTCCAGCAGGGCCAAGATGGCTGCCTTTGTAGCTTAACATAATTATTTTGTTTTAGGCATTATGTGAGAGCTGACAACTTCTGAGTTGTGCTACAGCTTGAATGTAAGCAGGAAACCACTCTAGGCCTTTGCATGTGCAGTGCTGCTTATGACTAGCCTAGCTGCGCTAGACCCATGCTCTGAAGACACAAGGGTCTAGGCATGCTCAACAGGGAGGGAGGCGGGCTAAAAGGTTGTCTATCAAATCACTCGGCAGCAATTGGGTAGGTATACAACCAATCAGCGCAACGAATAGGAGCGCCAGAAATCAGAGGATGCGGTAGTTCGGTGAAGCCTTATTTATACAGTCAATGGGTGAAGCTCAAGTATATTACAGACATGTTAACAGAAAGATTATTCAGAGTCAGTGCTAATGGAGCTCAACGACTGTTGTCGTTTTTGTCGTCGACCCTGGTAGAGAATTCATTGCCGTGAGTTGTCTAGCGTGGCTAGGCTAGTTGTTTCCGGTTGTTTCTGTCAGAATCAATGGTCAGAATCGTCACGCCTCTGTCGTCACTTAGGCCTTGTCCACACGTAGCAGGGCTTTTTTAAAACCGAATATTTACCCCCCTTCGTCTAAAAAAAAAATTGTGTCCACACTACCTCGTTTATAGGAAAAATCCGCGTCCATATCAAACCGGAGATATGCGTTTATAAGCACATGCACAAACATGCCAAGCCTTTAGGTGGCAGTAGCACGCCAAATCCTGTCCAATCAGAGTGAACGTCCGTCCTTGTTGTCACTTCCGCAAAACATGAAACATGGCGCCAGGCTCGTTTGTTTGGACCGACAAGGAGTCGGAATTGCTTCTAAACGCTGTTTTGGAGTACAAAGTTAACAAGACACAGGAAAATATAGACTGGGAATCTTGTCAAAGCAAGTACGTGGACATATTGACTTTGTTTTTGGAGCAGTATCCTGCGGAGACCACAAAGGAGTTCCCTCATGTGCGGGCGGAGATAACGCGGGCTACTCTCACCACGAAAATGAAGGCTATCAGAAACAAATATCGACAGGCAGTGGATAATGGACGCAAGAGTGGATTTGGAAGAGTCGTTCTTCTTTACTTTGAGTTGTGTGAACAGATATGGGGAGGCTCCCCCGCCACAACTACAATGCCTTCTGGGATCGAAACCAATGACTTGGACAACTCTATTCCCTCGCCCAGTACATCGTCCTCATCAAACATGGAGCCGAGTGAGGCTGCGTCTGACACCGAGCAGGAGAGCAGTGCACCCGCGGTCAAACAAAGGCGAGAGCTGCTTGAGGTATGTACTCAAAATATTTTACATTGTATAACGATAAATGCAAATGATTCAGCGCAATTATATAACAAATATGTGACCTGAATAAGTGAGAGACTCAAGAGTACTTAAAGAAATTGCAATTTTATTAATAACTTTTTTTTTGTCACTGTAAACATCAGATATATTTCAGTGCCAAGATAAATAGAATAGTAATTGCCATTGTATTATTTAAACCCAGTATAATGATACTGTTTGCAATGCATTTTTTAATTGTAATGTCATGTTTTTTATTTTACTTTTGTTATAAAGGCTAAACTGAGGGGACACAAGCACGACCGTCTGAAGAGGAAGCTGCCTGCTGAGACACAGTGGCTACATGCATTAGAGGAGGATCAACGAGTCAAGAAAAAACTGGTGGACTTGTTAGAGTCATCTGAAAAACAAGCTGCGGACAATTTTGCAAAAATGACCAACACTCTGAACATGCTCACTACATCCATTGCTGAGGGTTTTTCTCTTTTAAGACAAGTCATGCAGCCTCCTTCTGCACAACCTTCCCACTACATGCCTTATGAAGGAAGAGGGCAATATTACACTCACACACCATCTATGCAATCAACCCACACAAATCAAGCCTTTCACACATTCACAAACAACTCATCCTCTGTCCGAGGAACACCAAATAATATAGCAAACCCCACCAGCACTCCTGCAGAGAGCACAGGGCTCACAGGGTTTTCATACACACAAGCTCTTTTCAGTGATGATTAAATAAGTCTTTACAGTTTTTCAAGTTCAGTCCCTTTTGGACATGTATCATTTGTTTACAGATAAGTTTGCACTTGTGTTCTAAGGTCATTTGTTTACATGAATGGTGTTTGATGTAGAAAAAAGAACTGCATATTACTTGCACTAAGGTCATTCAGAAGGCCTCTTTATTTTTCAAGGTTTTGGATGTACTTTTTTCATTTTGAGATGCATATTGCACTTTTGCATGTTCAGTGACAAGCACAATATGTTTTGTCAAGTAAGATGAATAAAAAAAGCGAAGACATGTCTATGTGCAGTAAATACAGCAAACATATGAACATACATTTTGGGTGCAATGTTTCAACATTAACCAGAACAATGTATAAAATGGTGCTTAATATTGGAGATATCTTAAGCTCAGAAATGACATAGTAGCAAAGAACAAATGTGAGGCACTTGAGAACTTTCCAATACTAGTACTACTACTTTATGCCTTAAAGTAAAAATGCAAAAGTGTTTGTTTTTTTTTTTTATCTGCACTTTTACTCTTGCAATAAAAAGTCATTGATCCACGACTGCTGTAATTGTCTCTTATGGATCAAGATATTGTGTAAGAACTCTTCTGACCCTTTTTCCCTCGTTGGTTAAACTGTTTAATCTAATGTCTGGTTCTGATTCTGGCTGGTTGTCTTTATCATGCTGAATGGCTTCTGTAACACGATTGTCATCCACTGAGTCTTTAGAGGCCTCGCAGTAATTATGCAGCACAAAGCATGCATAGATAACAAAAGGCAGTTCATGTACATTGATGTCCATTGGTCTTTTCAAAGCTCCAAATCGCGCCTTTAATCGTCCGAAGGCACATTCGATAACCATGCGCGCTCTGCATAAAGAAAGTCCAAAATACTGCTCCTGTACTGTGCTCCCACCATTTGCGTATTCCTTCATTAAATACGGCAGTAAGGGATAGGCGGGATCTCCCAAAATGTAAACAGGGATAGGTGCTTCGCTGTCAACAATTTGCTTTGGACAAGGGGGGATTATTCCTCTTTTGAAGAAGTCATTTATAGCCGAATTTGCGAAAACACGCGCGTCGTGAACGCTTCCCGGCCACTTTACCACCACGTCCATGAAGCAGTATTTATAGTCACAAGTAGCCTGAATGTTCAATGAATGATGTCCTTTCCTATTCATATAATCCGTGGAATTGGATGATGGTTGCTTTAAACCCACATGTGTACCATCCACGGCACCGAGGCATTGAGGGAGGCCATGCACTTGTTCAAAACTGTCCACAAGTGAATGCACTGCCCTTTCAGTTTTTGGCAGCTTTATGTACAGAGGTCCCAAGTGTTCGGTTATAGCTTTGCACACCTCCCTGATGATCTTTGAGACAACTTGCTTTGACAAACCAAACGCATTTGCGGTTTTTCGTAGTCTTCCTTCGTCCGCTAAATAATATAGCGTGCACGCCACTTTTTTGACAACATCCACAGGTGACCGCATGACTGTAGTCTGCCCCTCAATGTGAGGACGTAAAAGCTCCGACAAAGACAGAAGCGAGGCCCGTGACATGCGGAAGTTTTTACGCCATTCCTCCGGGAGGACGACTTCCATCTCAAAGTTCTCCCACCAGCTCGCAGTGCGTCCTGGCATGACCCAAAACCGGCGTCGTGCACGAGAAATATGCCTTGGACGTATGATAGTTGTCTGGCGGAGGAGAGCAGACCTTAATATGCTCCTTCGCCTTTGGTTCTCCACGGCAAGCATTAGTTGAGCTTGCAAAAAGATACAAGTAAAAAGCGCCTGAACAATGGCAATCACCAGCAGACTTTTTAAGGCATCCATGCTGTTTCTCATGAAAACAAAGTCGCGTGTGTATGACGTCAGCGCATTGTTGTCGCGCAGGTGGTGAGGCTGCGGACCCTAAAACTCCGGTTATTGATGTCCACACTACTCCGCTGCTCCGGAGATATCCGCAAAAGCACACTTTGACCGGAGTTTTTAGAAAGCTTCGGTTTTGATGAAAAAAATCCCCGGGGACGTGTGGATGATAGGGCAAAACGGAGGAAAAAAGCCACCGTTTGCAAGATACCCTGCTACGTGTGGACATGGCCTTAGTTACGCCCACCTTCTGACTCTACACTTCATGGTGATTGGTCCGGCCATTTTTAGGAGCATTCAACCTCGAGCCTTATGGAGGGTAACTAGACCCACCCTGGCAGAGAATTAAATTTGTTGCCGTGGATTGTCTAGCGCGGCTAGGCTAGCTTATGACATGAAATGGCTTCTTATATATCCTGGGAATACAATGAAGCTTAAGCATGTCAAAGACAACAAAGTATTATGGAATCAGCTGCATTTTTTGCCGTTTTCATTGTATTCTTCAGGTAATATACCTTGAGTTGTACCACACTCAAGATTTGTTTTGTTACTAAGAAATATTTTATTGACTGATATAACAAGAAACAGAACACGGCAGCAGATTTAACCCAAGAACTATTATATATCCATCCATAACTGAACTGCTTTATTATACAGGGTTGAGTCACTGGGTGAAAATTAGGGTAACAAAAAGAGATTAACAACTATGGATACTCACGGCTGATTTAGAATCTCCAGTTTAGCTTCTGTGCATGTCTCTGGAGTGTGGAAGTGAGCCGGAAAATGTGAAGGAAACCCAGGAACAACATGAAATATGAAAACTCCTTGCAGACCAGCAGGTTCAAAACCAGAACTCTGTTGTCCAGAATCCTTTTTTTTTTTATAAGCATAGAAACTTAAAAACTAAATCCATATTCATGAAATAGTCTCGTTGCTGTAGTCCATGTGCATTATTAGTCACTAAGCTCCTCCTCATCACTGAAGTAAGCGCTCTTTTTGATCCTTGGTTTCCTGGAGTCTGTTGACGTTGAAGCATGAGCATGGTCCTCTTTGGAGGAAACCGCTCGTTTCTTTTGTTTATTCTCTTCTTCCTCGATACGGGCTTGCTGAATGGTAATAAAATGACAGACAAAACATTAAATGAGTGATAAAGCTCCAAGTTTCCACAGCCTTGACTGACGAAAGCGTTTCCTTTATATCACATCTTTTCTCTGCTTGTTTTGAGTCATTATGTTACACTTGAAAGGATGTTGCAAGAGATTTCAGTCGATCTTTTTAAAATAGAATTTGTGACTCATAATGCAACACTTTGAATTGGAAATATCCACGATGAGTATATTTGCTGCTTCACTCTGCTCGCTTACCTGAAAAGCTATGGCTTGGCTCAGACTATCTAAGGCTGGGTCTTCTCCTTCTTCTTCACTTTCTTCCTCCTCCTCACTAAAAAAGAAAAAAAAGTACAGTAGATGTACTCTGACACAGTCTCTTCCACAATATTTCATTAAATTACGAGAGGATTTGTTTGAGAAAGCATGGGGACCCTTTATTACTTTGTGAAATCCCTAAATTTCATTTTTCATTTCATTTTTTAAGAAACACAACATTTCCTTTCACTGTTTTGCAGACTATGTCCAGATTTATTTAACAATTAGACCAAAAATTGCAGGTTATCTTAGCCATTACTAAACTGTCTAGAGGATCTAAAATCATGGTTGGACATTAATTTTTGTTGTCTCAACAAAACAGAGATTGTTGTTTTTAGCGATCCAGATCTAGTTGACTCTGGGGGTGGTCTTGGCCCTCTGGAAATGTATAACCAACCCTCCTCAAAAAAATCTGGGTGTGATTTTTGACAGTGCCAGGTCCTTTCAGTTGAGGCTGTTGGCCAAAGTAAAGCCCCATCTCTCCCACAACAGCTTCGAGAGTCATATATGCCTTTATCACATCTAGGCTAGACTACTGTAAATCTCTGTATATCGGTCTTGATCAAACGACTGTTTGTCGGCTCCAGCTGGTACAAAATGGTGCTGTCCGACTTCTAATAGGGACAAAGCCTCACTCCACTGGCTTCCTGTCTGCTTCAGAATTGTTTTTAAGATGTTAAATGGGTTGGCAACTTCCTATTTTTCTGAACTTTTACATGCCTATGCTCCAGTTTAACTGCTGAGGTTTGCCAATCAGATGGTCCTTAAAGTTCCCAGATCCAGACTCAGAAACTGAGGTGACCGAGCCTTTTCTGTGGCTGCACCCAGTTTGTGGAACAGCTTACATGTTCAAATTAGAACCGCTCGGTGCCTACTGAAGACACATATGTACACTTTGGCTTTTAACTGTAGTTTAATGCTGACACCTTGATATAGGACACTGTTTATCTTGCTGTATTTTTCCTCACAGACTATGTCTTGTTTTCTGTTTTGAACTGTAAGGTACTTTGGTCAACCTTGGTTGTTGTTGTTTTTTTATTTTTTTAAATGTGCTATATAAACAAAGTTGACTTGACAGATGACAGTGATGAGGTGAAATAAATATTTGTGATGTAGACCTAGTAAAATTGCCAGGAAAGGAATGACAAGACCGCCTACTGTTCTGTATAAAGTACTGGTTTTTTTTATGTGTATGTGCCATATATGCATAACTTAGTAAGTCTTCTATTGTATATTACAACACATATGCTACCGTTCAAAAGTTTGGGGTCACTCAGAAATGTTCTTATTTTTTGAGAGAAAAGCAGTGTTTTTTTCAATGAAGATAACATGAAATGAATGATCTATTCAGTCCAGACATTATTAATGTGGTAAATGCTGCAGGAAATGGCAGATTTTTAATGGAATATCTCCATAGGGGTACAGAGGAACATTTCCAGCAACCATCACTCCTGTCTTCTAATGTTACATTGTGTTAGCTAATGGTGTTGAAAGGCTAATTGATGATTAGAAAACCCTTGTGCAATTATGCCAGCACATGAACAAAAGTGTGAGTTTTCATGGAAAACATGAAATTGTCTGGTGACCCCAAACGTTTGAACGGTAATGTATGTGTACATGCATGCAAAAACTGTTAACAAATATATTGTTTAAAAAAACTGAACAAAATCTGCCTTAAAATACGTACACATGCTCTGGTTGTTGAGCCTTTCTCTTCTTTTTCTTTTCTTTCTTCTTCGGAGGTTCCCTCTCGCCCAGCATGTTTTTGGGACATGCGTAGCTCAGGTGTCCTGTATCCTGAGATGTTTCATGAAAAATGAATTAAGAAAATGCACAAATTACAGTTGTAATTAAAAAAAAAAAACCCTTTGACTCTAGCAGGACAAAACAAATATGCACTGACCCCACATTCGTAGCATTTCGACTTGTCGGTGTAGTTCCGTCTTCTTATGAACTCAGTCGCTCGCCCATTATCTATGGCGATGCTGGCTTTTACTCTCCTGCCAAACAACTAGGAAACAAATGCATTTCAAATTTAAAGCACTTTATTTCATACGCTTTTTGACAAGGAAGCGAAACACCACACAGATTCACCTGTTTGTTGTTTATTGCTCTAGTACAGTTATGAGCTGATTCTCTGTCCAGGAAGAGAACAAACGCCACCCCTTTACTCTGGCGAGTGTCTTTATCCTTGACAATTGTAACCCTGAAATAAATACAATAGTTAATAACAGGTATACTTAAAAAAACAAACACACAAAAAACTTAAGCAGTAAGATTACGTTATATAAGTGACTTCCTGTGGGTTATGACACCTTGACTACTTTGTTATATTGCTTTAAGACAAATACAATAACAATTCATATTAAAAACAATTATTGAAGAGCAATTATTTACTTGATTAATTGATGAGTTGCTTGCTAAATAAATCGTCAGAAAATGGTGGAAAATTTTGAGCATAACATCTTTAAATGTCTTGTTTTATCCATAAGCCAAATATATTAAGTTCACTACAATAAAAAAGTACAGAAACCTGAAAACATTCAATTTTAAGAGGCTGGCATCAGAGAATTTAGACCTTTGTTTCCTTAAAAATTACTCAAACTGCTGATTCGATGATCAAAATAACAGATGATTAATTAATCAGTGCATAGCTAACTGAGTCTCTGATAAATCACTGCAGCTCTAGGAGGAGCCATTACTTACTTTACAACTTTTCCATATTTGGTGAAGAGCTGAAATGACACAAAGTGAAATGTTTCAACAAGGCTATGGAGAAAATTGTGGAAGTTGACTCTTATTTATATTTTAGTTCAACAAAAGGATATCTGGGATATTTTACAACAACAATAAACACGTATCATCAATTAAATGAACTACCTTGTGCAGGTCATTGTTGGTCAGAGAGAATGGCAGGTTCGACACGTATACGGTGCTTTTGCTTGGTGCCAAACCCCCACTCATAGTGGATGCATAGGACACACTGTAAGACAAAATAAAACACCCACATGAGCCCACTGTTTAATCCATTCAGACCACTATTGCAATCAACTGTTGTGTTATACACTGCTGAAGTCTTTGTTATTAGACCTGTGCTTTGTAGATAAGTTAAGACATGTTGTAAAAAAACAATTTCCTGAGCAATTTGTAGTGCTCAGTTCCTTTAGGTTTCAGTTAAATCTTTAACTGCTCTGTATGTTTTGTATATTTAAGAGATTTAAAAAAAAAAAAAAAAAACAGTTTCCATATGACTGTGGCCGTTGCAATTTCCAGTTAGATGCTTAATGATGAGCGTCGAAATGGGTTTGTGTGCCCCAGTCTTATTCTGCCCATCAGGCACTCTTGTCTCCCGCTTTTCCCCTGTGGCCTCCCCTCTCTAACCTCTTGTTGAATCTAATGTAAATGTCTTTCTTTATTATTCCTGTCTCATAGCCTTTTCCACTGTGCCTTAATTCTGCTCTATATGGAAACTTTTGCCTCTGTCTTTCTTATTGCTAGTGCAGCTTCTTGTTGGTTTCCATCTAATCTATTTTTCAGCATCCACAAACTCCTCTTCCCAGATGTCCACATTGTACCAATAAAACTGTGTATAACAACTTCTAGTTTAATAATTCTATATAAAAATTTCACAATGAAGCTTATGCTCAAGCTCAATAAGTAAGGTCTGTTCTGTTCACTGCATTATTCTCTCGATCACTTCAGTTTTCCTACGCTGTCGCCACTCTCCCTCAATTATCTATCTGCCTGTGTTCTGGGAGTCAACCAGCTTGTAGACTCCATTCTTTGAATATATAGCAATTCTGTCACTCTTCCTTCCAGGCCATTGAACATGGAACCCTCTTCCTCCTCTAACATGCCCAGATGTTCAGGCGGCCACCATCAGACATCTGCCAATTCTGCTCTACCACCAGCAGCATCTAGACTCCAGTGTCATCCTGTCCTTTTCTTCGTAGCTTTAATCGGATCTCTTCTTATTGAAATGCCATAAAAATGACCTGGCTGCATCAAGATGCATGCTTCAGACTAATCAAAGCTGCACTTGAGGGTGACCAAAGCAGTAGGTTTGATCTTCTCTATCCATTGCAGGACTGGCAAGATACCTAACATTTCAACTGCACAGGCAGGTAGATGATCTGTAATTCTCTTACTCACTCTAGGAAATAAAATGACCAAATTTTTCACATTCTCTGGATTTCTGGCCCATCTGTAAATGTATGTATGTTATCTCTATGTTCACAGAAGATTCTAGATGCGTATTGACTTGAATGAATACGGTTAAACATTGAGGAATCATTAGCTTGCTAAGGCAGTAGCCATGGTGGAACAATAAAACAAAGAAATCGTTCCCAGTTGCTTATTTACATCTCATATGATCATAGAGGCATAGCTTAAAAAACAGCTACGTAGCTAGCTTGATAACTGAACCTTTAGACATTTTAATGTTACTTTAAGCAAGCAAATGTACTCTTTAAACGACTCACCGGCACAGCTCCCAGCGTTGAAATACTACTTAAATTTACTTAAAACTACAGAAATCTGTGAAAACGTATTTGCAACTAATAATTAGCAAACAAGCGCCATGTCTGTAGGTCGCATGCTGGTGACGTATGCGCGTCTGCCGTAAATACATTAGCAGTGAGCCATATAGCTACCGGGAAAGGCTAAGCTAACCACAGAGGAGGGTGAGATTGTTTCGCTATTTTTGCATTAGATAGATTATCTTTACTTTTATTTTGGATACGTTTAACATCTAGGAGGCCGTTATCCGCCGCCTCCATTTATTTGTGATTTTTACGCGGCAGTGTCGATTAGCTAACTTGCCTCCAGATTAAATAAACGTGAGGCTATTTCTTTCATAAACGGTTGCTGGGTAATTAGCCTTGCTAGCAGTCAGTTTTAAATGCACCTACTTTAGTTATTAGTATATTTATCAGCTTGGGGAATGTTGCAATGTTTCGTTACTGTAACGGGGTTGTGCTATCTAACGTGTGCTGTGTTGAATAAGATGTTGCTGGCCAGTTGTAGTCACTCGTAACGCGTGAGCAGCTTAGTCTGCAGAAAGTATTTTTAGCCGGTGATGTGCCAAAACGTGATGCAAACCACTGGGAGCAGTTATCCTTATGTCTCTAAATTGTTTAACTTACTCTGTGCCCTAGGTTATAATCAATCTAGTAGTTTATACCGGTTGAAATTGCCAGTGCAACACGTGTGATCTAGTTTGCCATTTGCCGCAGTCTCTACATTGAGACCGAAATGGTAATAATGCACCAAAATGTCTTATTTCATTCGTGAGGGTTATATGTTAAAGACTATAACCTGCAGGGTGATTTTCAAAAGACATCACTCCTTTTATTTTAGGCATAAAGCCCATCTGTAAATCTTGTTCATTACACTCCGTTTACTAAATATAAGCAAGGATAAACTGAATACATGTAAGCCAAAACAGCAGAAATGATACAGTATTCTTGCCTGTAATCATTAACGTGACGTCTGATTACTCTATAAAGCACAAACGTAGCTTTGGTCACAATTATTGAGTTACAATAAAGGTTAAAGTTTCACAAAAATATGACTTTACTGTCACCACAAATACACAGTTACATGTATTTGCATTTTGTGACTGTCTGACTCAGATAAAAGCAGATGGAGATTTGTATGAACTGAATCGGTTTTTGGCACAACACCTGTGGGCTCAATGACTGAATTACACTTTTAACTGTCCATGCTATTTTTTTTCTTATTTTATGCTGTGTTGCACCTGTGGGAAAATGAGAGAGAGACATTTCCACATAACATGTGTGATGATTTTTTTTTTTTACGCTTCATTAAAATCTCTTCACAGATTGTTTTGAAGATCTTATTTTCTCAGAAGCCCTTAAGTCAAAAAGTAAGTTATTCACCTCTGTTTCTTAACTGTGCATTGGTTTATGAGTAGTTTAGGGATTTTTGAAGTGAGCAAATCAGGAGCATGTATCACACAATCTTT
This sequence comes from Acanthochromis polyacanthus, assembly GCF_021347895.1. Taxonomy (NCBI): domain Eukaryota; kingdom Metazoa; phylum Chordata; class Actinopteri; family Pomacentridae; genus Acanthochromis; species Acanthochromis polyacanthus. The sequence continues at coordinate 45,141,129 of NC_067113.1, read as the reverse complement.
CAAGTGGCATATGGAAGAACCGGGACACTTTAAAGCTTTTCATGTGATGCAAAAGTACTTTTACCAAAGCAGACTTTGAGCCTGCACCAGACCGAGATCCACACTGAATAGCTTCACATTAGAAAATCACAAAATTGTGTGGTTGTATTGTTGTCATCAAATTAAGTCTAGACTATACATTTTATGTTCTGTCCTATCTAGCGATTGTGTTTCATTGGCATACTGCTGCTCAAAGGAGTGAGCAGCACTGTCACTAACAGTGTGTTTCACTCTTTGCAGTGACATACAGAAGAGATAGGAGTTTACGAGAGGTGTATGAGGAACGCTTTTTGCCAGAAAGACCGGTGAGTTTGTACAAAGTGAATTCAGTCTGTTTTCTCTTCTTGATATCTCTTTTGACTTTGTTGCATTTTCTTCGATGGTGCAAGTAGCAGGACTACATTTCACATGACTGTCTTTCCTTATCTCCAAGCAAATACTAGTAGGCAAAGAATTATTTGGAGTAAGAATAATGCAATTATTTAAGAATTTTATTTCCAACACCAGCTGTCATAGTCTTGAGCCAACAGGTTTTTAAGCTATGGCTCATTTCAGCGTCTTTTTTTTGTAAATTTTACACAAAAAAATCACTCCAAGAATATTTTAAAACCACATTCAAGTAAAACAATTGATTCATGATATGTATCTATGTGAATAGGGTCCGTACCCGCGGGCAGGTGGAGGTGTGGAGAGGAGAGGCCCCTTTGGAAGGCCAGAGGACGACTACAGCCGCGGCGGCTACGAATATGAAGGAGGTCCTCGCTTTTACCCAAACGGAGGCGGCCCTCGAGGTTACCATGAAGACCAGAGGGGCTATGCTGACAGCCTTCATTTCCCTGGTGAAAGGAGAGGCATTCCACCTTCAAGGAGGGTGAGAGTGGGAACGTCATAGTGAAATTTGCTGTTTAACTTAATACAGTCCTATCAATGAACTGCATTAGTGGGATAAAAGTCGTGCATGGAAAGTTAAACAAAAATAGATCGGGTTTTTACATTGAACAATCTGAATTAATTAATATAAACTGCAGCAAAGTGGTTTTGCATTGACTATAGTGCAAAAAGTCTTTTTTTTTTAAAGAGTGTTCAGATATTTCAGCATCATGTAATCTATTTAGTTAAATGTGCACATGTCAGTAGCTCTCTGAGTTCTCTGTCATTGAAAGCTCAAGTTAAAGCCCTTGTATTTGACCATTGTCATTTATCATATGAGGTACTATTGTGGTCTGCACAGTGCGTAGTGGTTAGCACTTTCACCTTGCAGCAAGAAGATCCCTGGTTCAAATCCTGGGGTGGGCCTGGGATCTTTCTGCATGGAGTTTGCATGTTCTCCCTGTGCATGCGTGGGTTTTCTCCGGGTACTCTCACAGTCCAAAAATATGCTGAGGTTAATTGATTACTCTAAATTGCCCGTGGGTGTGAGTGTGATTGTTTGTCTGTATATGAAGCCCTGCGACAGACTGGCGACCTGTCCAGGGTGTCCCCTGCCTTCGCCCAAGTCAGCTGGGATAGGCTCCAGCACCCCCCGCGACCCTAGTGAGGATAAAGTGGTGTATAGAGGATGGATGGATGGTACTATTGCAAAATTTGTGTCCTATTAAGTTAGGATATATGGAAGTTAAACAAGTTTTTAAGTCAAAACTGTTGGTAATTCAAGACAGAACTTAATCCCAAAGATTCTGTCCTCTACGATTGAACAAATTGCATGAAGAAGAAGAGACCAGAAGGATAACCTAAATGGATTTTATCTTCTGTATATTTTCTTTATTGTGTAGGAGGACTACCCTTACAGAGGACCCAGGGAAGACCAACACCAAGGGCGGCCTATGGAGTTTAGGTAAACTGCTTCTGTTTGTCTGAGAAAAAAAAAAAGCAAATATTCTTTTTCCAGAAAGCAAATCTTGTCTCTCGGGCTCTACTTCATACTTCATAAATTGGGTGCTTTCATTTTGAACAGCAGGGGACAGTTTTTTTCTTTGCACTTCTGTTATGAACAAGTCGTCTGTCTTTAATCCCTATGGTCAGGCTGAGGGCAGGGCTCTGCAGGAGTCGGCCTCCTTTCTCAGTATGCGTTTGTACCGTTTGTTTGCATAGCAGCAATCATAAATCATGGTGTGTTTCTGACCCATATTGGCCTGTCCCAGCTTACTCACATGGCTTGACGTCTCTGCTGGGCTCCACAATGTTAGTTTAGCCAACTATTAGAAAGCAATGTTTGCTCAACAGTGTCCATGTTTGGGCAGAATAGCTACGAATTTCAGGTGACAGCTTTACATTATTCACTTGAAATGCTTTGGTCTGATTCAACTCTGTTATCTTCTTAAAGTGTGGTATTGCATAATGAGACATAGTGTAGTTTGTTAATAGGGAAAGACACTACAAACTAACAGGGATGACATCAACAGTCATTATTTTAATTGTATGTAATGCTGGTCTTTTAAGGAAAGCATCATGTCATGTTTCTAATGTCCTTCAAGCTGAAATCTATGCTTTTTGAAAGTCGTATATAGTGTGGTGGAAAACAGTAAAACTGCTGCATTTGTAGCATTGTTATTGAGAATGCTGATCAGGTTTGCAAGTCTGACTTTTCCCTTTTCAGTTCGATGGATAAAACGACAACAAGCTAAGATGAAGTGACACAACCTGCATGTCTTTGTTATATTTGAGTGTCTACTTTGTGAACAATTGAAGAATTGTATTCTCTGTAAATGCCCCCCAGCAGTGAAAACTGGAGCTAGAGCAGCAGATAATATATTATTATTATGTGCTCTTTATACTGTAGCAGAATTTTGAAGAGAAGGCCAGACGTAAATTATACTTACTGGATTCAACACTTAACAGGCAGGCGTGAATACAAGGCTTCTATTCAAACCCAACATTTCAGGTTGTGAAAGGGCAGTGAGGTCAGTTTTGGACTGTTAATAGTTGGGTTTGGTGTGGGCCGAGCTCAGTGGGGAAGTACAGAAAGAGGCAGAGATCTCAAAGTCTCCTCAAAAAATACTAAGGCAGCTTTATTTGTATGGCACATTTCATACACTAGGAAATGTAAGGGCCTTCACAACACACTATAAACAGTAAAGTACACAGATTTGAAATAAACTACATGATATACTATTTACAATTTGCAAATAAAAATGGCATAAGTGTAGACATGAGTTGTGTAGCTCAAACAGTTATCTGTAATTGAGTGAAAACTACATTGCAGTCATATTAGGTGTTTATTTTTTCCATTTATGAACATTTTGCTATTGGGAAGCTGCTAAAGATGTATATGACAAATTTAACATTCTTTAACATTCTTTGATCATAAGCACTTTTCATACTGTGGGCTTCTAAGAAATATTTAAAGCGTTAGTATAATCTGTTACCTCTGTTTGTGGTAGCATTTGAGAGAACAGCAGTGTTACCTTCCTATCATTTTTCTCCTCCTTTTAATATAAATACATTTTAGAAATAAGAAGCTCTTAGTCTTACGATGCTGTGTCTGTCGAACCTGGAAATTAATTTGAAGGTCGGCATCATGTGGCTGTTGCCTGAATTCAAACTCATTATATTTACTTAGAGGTGTGTTGTGCCGAATTGTGTGTTTTGATATGGTGTGTATTTGCAACAACAAATATGTGTGTTTTTACCACCTCAGCGCTCGTGCACCGCCTCCTCACAACGTGCGAGGCCAGGGCATTTATCCAGCACCCAGATCGCTCCCAGAGGGTGGAGAGGACACGCTAGTCCAGGCCATCCTGAACCTGGACAGAGGGTACGAGTGAATACATACTGTACTGTATATGCAGCTTATTCATCACAGACAGATGAGGCCGTAGTCAAACTGGTTAGAATGGACATCCGCTGATATAAGCACATAGAAGAGGAGCGACAGTATTCGTCAGTTCTGTCAATTCAAATGGTGCCTCTGTTTAAACATCTCAGCCTGTGTAGTTAGCTTCAGACTGCATGTTCTGTTTAATGGCCTTAAATGCTAGATGGCAGCATTGTGCTGTTACCATATACATAGAGAAGAGAGAGCACATTTTACATCTATGCTAGCACTGTTTCTACTTATGACTATATTTTTAGGACATATTTTTCTACTCATATTTATATTTTTAGTTCACATTTTGTACTTATGTTTATCTATGTATTTTGTGCTGCTTATATTTCTTAACATTGAATGGGAGCAACTGTAGCACAAGCAATTTCCCCTCGAGGATGAAGAAAGTACAATTACGACCCCGTCTCTGTTCCAGGGAGGACAGAGACCACTACAGGAGAAAGGCCGGTCCATTTCCTCCCCTCCGAGATCGTTCCCCCGGTCGCCGTGACGTGCCCCGTTCTCCTCACAGTCGGTCCGGTTCCAGCGTGAGCAGCAGAGGATACTCACCAGACAGGGCCAAGAACCTGCCTTTTCCCACACAGCAAAGCAAGAGTAAGTAGAGGTCCTAGTTTCCCCTCTCCCCTAATGAAATGTGCAGTAAAACTTTACCGAGACAGATTTTTTTTTTTTTTTTTTTCCTAAAACCAATTGGCATTGGAACATTTTCACACAACAAATTAGTCTTTTTAAAGATTTGTGGATTTGGACAGTTAGCAGAAAATTAGTTTTTAAATATTTTAATACAGATTGACGTTAAAGTCATTCATGTAAATCATTTGCGGATTGATATGAGGATTTTAAGTGGCATAAATATAGCATTTTTGGTGATTTTGTTTATTGGATTGGTAGTTGGACATCAACCACCGTATCTCCAGCAGACATTTTTCCCTATTTTCTAAAAGGGATAGGCTAACTGATGGTGGAAATAACTGTCACAACAGACCTACAGTGAGGTAAACCAAGTTTCTCTGCAATATAAAATCGAATTAATCATTATTTCTGGCCTCAATGGTACAACCAAATCTGTTTTACATTGCAGTGCAGAGTGGTAGAACTCGCTCATTTAACAGTAATGACGCAGAACATTTACAGTAACTGCCTCCAGTTGCAAATTTTAGACATGACTCATTTGTTGCCTGAAGCTCACAAAGAGGGCTTCCACCCACTGAGAGAAGCATCAGTCATTTGAAAAGCAGCACTTTGTACTAATGTTCCAAAGCACAGAGGGAAAAAGATGATTTGAAAAAGATGAAGTGTCTCTCAGTTTTACTTAATAGACCAGGCCCATATATGTGTTTTCTTTTTCTTTCTTTTTTTGTAGATCTCTTTTTATTTTACCTGCTTCATGTATGGCTTTATGCAGTCTGAAAATGACTGATAATCTGGCTTTTCAGGTGTGGACGGTCCAGAGGGTCACGCAAGTGTTACTGAGCACCTCTGGGGGGCGCTCTATCCTCAGCAGAGTGGACATGACACTATGGGTCTGTACATTGAGCCAAGCGAACAGGCTCTGGCTTGGGTGACAAACGGATTCGTTGTTCCTCACTTGCATCCTTGTCATGTCAGAAAAATGTTCGAATGCACTGTTGTGTCATGAGAAGGACGTAAGGAAGGAGGACAGGATGAGTGAAAGGACTTTAGGTTTTAGGGTTTTAGCTGTCTGAACCTCAGGCTGTTTCTGCCGGCTTTTTGTTTCTGAGACATTTTGTATTCACTGTGGACTCATTTTTCACTGCAGTATAAAGTCCAACATCTCTGGAAACAGAAGATGGCTAGAAGTAGAGAGAACTGGCTGAGTGGGTGACCCATAAACAGTGGCTGTAGTCCCCAACGCAGCCGTCATGGGTTCAAATCCAGCCCATGGTCTTTCCCTCACTCACTCTTCTACCCATGTTTCCTGTCTCTCTCCACTGTCCTATATAATAGAAGACAAAAAGGCAAAAAAATAAGAGAGAACTCAATATGTCATTTTTAATTTATGTCCATATTTGCCTCCTTTCTGCACTGTGTACACTACTGTTCAAAACTGTTGGGGTCACCTTGACAATTTGTTTTCCATGAAAACTCACACTTTTATTCATGTGCTAACATAACAGCACAAGGGTTTTCTAATCATCAATGAGCCTTTAAACACCATTAGCTAACACAATGTAGCATTAGAACACAGTGATGGTTGCTGGAAATGTTCCTCTGTACCCCTATGGAGATATTCCATTAAAAAATTCCAGCTAGAAATAGTCATTACAACCTTAACAATGTCTAGACTGTATATTAGATTATTAGATTAATTAATTTAATGTTACCTTCATTTTTAAAAAATGCTTTCTTTCAAAATAAGGACATTTCTAAGTGACTCCAAACTGTTGAACATTAGTGTGTACACAGTCTGCAGTTCAGCTGAAATGTCTCTGAATTATTTTTATCACCTCACTGTTGGTCACAGCTGAGAAGTCACAAATGACTTATCAGTTTTGTCATTTTGATCAAATATCACTATTTTAAGCTTCCTGCTACCTTCATTGTGCAAACAGCACATCATATCACGGATGAATTATTCAAGTACTGTCAGAAAATTGATAATCCAATGTTTTTTTTTACAGATTCTGGCTCAGATAAGCGGTGTCATTTTGGTCTCTTTTTTTTAGAGAACACATGCTGTTCAAACCCATCGGCAGGTTTTGGGGTTCAGACGGTTAAACCAAATGTGAGATTCAACCTAGTTTTCACAGAAAGCAGTTTAAAAACAAAGGCATGTACAATAAACTCAAAAGTCCTTTGTGATGCTGATGTTTTTCACCCAAATCTAGAGTGAATTGCGTTCTGATTTTTTTTTTCTTCATTAGAAACTTGTGGGGTTTCTTACATGCCATTTCCGCTACCTGCTGTTGAGATACATTAGCACTTTCAACGGTTCTGAAGAGCATGTCAAATGTGTTCACAATTTCTGTCAAGATCCAATGAGCGCACATATTGTTCTCATTTCAGATGTGATTTTAATGTGCGTCACACTGGAATGCACCCATCTTTGGAAATACAGTTTGTCAGCTCTGGAATTAACAGTTTTGACAAAGAGTCAGAGCAGAGAATTTTACGATCAATAGCAAACAAGATTTAATAATGTATGCATGTTGCATCTCAGATTTAGTTCCTAAATTAATTGAACCGTAAAATACACAAGTGCAAAAGTATCTCCTTGTTTACTGCATGATGTTTCGGCTTTTTTTTCTCTAACCATTCAAACTTCCCTGTTTCCTCCTGGTTTTTCTTCTTTCTCCTTTTGAGATCTACTGCCACCTCATTGCTGTTCATCTCCCTCTTAAATTTCCATTTTTAATGATACTTCTCCATCATTATTTAGCATTTAGGGTATATTAGAATAGCAAGTAGGCTTGAACTTGTGTTGGTAGTGTTTCAATGCATGGATTAAACTTCTTAAAAGCAGAATGATTACAGTAGTTGTTTATTAGTGAGGCAGTAGGGTAGTGAGAGACTGTAGTTATTGTGATGTGCACAGCCAGTGACCCTACGGTTTGGTCTTCTTACAGGGTATGAAGAGACTTATTCTCAGAGCAGGATGGTTGGTAAGTACAGTTCAGTATAGTTAATGCAGACAGAATGGAAATGATACACCAAATGCATACAGGCAGTGGGCTTTTTCTTGTTTGCTGAGGAAATGGACAGCTTTACTTCTACATGCCATTGTCCATGGTATAAGCTCTGTAACACGCCTCGCAATATGATTTTCCACTGCAAATGAATGAGAAGCAAGAGGAAAGCAGAGGATTTGTTTCAGAAATATGAAAAGGTTACAATCGTTAAACGTAACCTCTCTCCCAGTCTGGGTAACCCGAGAGAGACAGGGAGCGTTTCTAATGTGTCCAGCAGCCAACCCTCCTCCCCGTGCTGTCTGCCACTTTGTCAGGCCTCATAAAGATGCCACCAAGTCGTGTGTGGAAGTGGAGGGAAAGGGTGTAGGATGTCTGATGGATATTCCTGAAGCCAAAGCTTACACTCTGGAGTGTTTTTGTTTCATTTCGAGGTGCCCAGAGTTCAGGTTTGTTGGTAGAGTTGATTACAAAGCCTTGGATGGTGCTTTCAGTCTGTGGCAGGGCCGCTAGAAAAACAGTCAGTAGAAGAACAAATGGAAAGCGAGTGACTGGAGAGGAGATGGTGTCCGCAATGAATGTGTTACGGTGAATTCATCCACTGGAGTTTTGGGGTACAATTACGAACCATCTGTTTCTTGATTGTTCCAGATGTTCTAGCTTAGGAACCTGTTTGGATCCTGGAACCAAACTTAGCACCTTTACCAATCACCTTAAGCACATACATGCTTGCTTTCCAGACCTACTAATTATTTTTTTTCCGTGCTTCCCAATGTTTTTCCCTCTTTGCTGGTCATCACCATTTTCGTGTTTGAAATCTTTTTTCTCAAAATTATTTTCTCATAAGTCTCACTCCATTTTTTTTTTTTGTCTCTTTTTTAAAAAAAAAAATGTGTAGAAAAAATCCCTGGCCTGTCAAGAGAAGGCTCCCCGCACAGTGCAGTATCAACCAAGGTGAGCTCAAGCACCACACTGCAACATGTGTTAGTTTTATGCTTAAATTTGACTTCAGATTTACTTAAAGAACCAAGAACATTAAAAAGCCTTTGCTTTTTTTAAATAAATATGTGGGTTTTGTCAGAATGTATTAATGCGACGGTGCATTCCCGGACATACTCTGAACTATTTTCCTATTTATTTTATACCATGGAGTCTGGCTGTGTCACTGTATAGCAGTATGCATCTGGAACTTCTTGAATTCTGTCCTTCTAATATGTGTTTAGTACCACTGAAGTATGTTAATGGCTTTTAAAGTGGTCCTCATGCAGAGCATAAAAGCCATCAGGCCTGTGCTTTGTTTACCTGCCATATAAGCAGACTTCAGTCACAGGAGCTTGTAATGGTAAAGGGAAAAGGGCTCAAGTGTCATCAGTGTTTCCAAAGAAGTACTTTTACTTTTCCATGTAGATATCTTCTGACTGTTAAGCAAATAATAGTTTGTTTTGCTGATATCATCCATTTCCAACTATGCTGAGGAGTGTAAATAGAATCAGATGTGATTAGTCACAGTGCGTCTGGCAGTGGCCACCCAGAAGTGAAGAGGCTAAGTCAGTAGCCCAAGTCACAACTTTATCACAGGATCTTAACCGCAAAGCCAGGAGAAGTCCCTGTGGAGCTCACTGGGATGTGTTTACACCGTTTACAATGAACAATCGCTTCCTTTTTACCGTTGAGGAGTATGTCTGTGTTTGGGAGCTGCGAGTGTCTGGGGCTCGTCGCCGGTCAGTGGTCTTGTGACTGTGAGAACTCGATGTGCAGCATTGGACTCACAGGCAAAGTCTTGACCTGACTGCCAAGAGTCGTAACGTCTCATATCCGGCATTCACGTCATGCATGACGAATGATGAAATACGAAGTGAAGTAGCTGCATTTCTGGTCAAAATTGAGTTAAGACGAGAATCTGCCTTTTTTTTTTTTTAAACATGGCTTTTGTAGCTAAAGTCTGTGGAAGCTGACATCGGGCTCTGGGTCACAAAGTAAAAACAGACTCTCAGCAACAGAGCTACACAGCAAACACACACGTAATAAGTAAAAGCTGGTAAGACGGTCATGACTAGCTTTAGCTAAATCTACTTGGTTTCCCCTCACTGCTTTGATGAATTTACATCTGTTTTATTTATTGCTATTCTACAAAACTAAATGAGTAGCAAAAATCCAGTCATGATTCAGCAAAACCACTTAACTCCAGAGCTAGTTAGTTAACTTAGCCACCAAGCAGCAACTGGTACCAAGCACCACGTCCTAATGGAAAACCTCAGAAACCGAGTAGAGTTGAGCCAAGTAGGTGCTCGTGGAAAGTTCAGTTCTTACTACTTCTTGTCATGGTTGTGCTGTTTCCATAGAGGTGCAGGACTTTATATTGCAGTGAAAAATGAACCCACAACAAGTAAAACGGAGGCAAAAAACCCTCAAAACGCCTAGAAAGTACTTAGGGATCAGAGGGTTAATAGCAGATACGTACATTAAGCAAAACCAAAGATACGCTGTATTCCTATTTATAACTGTGTGTTGTAGATAATCAAAGTTTATTTAAAGTTTGCTCTTAAACAAACTAGATCCACACTACTTCCTCTTGCACTCAGTGAAGATTATCATGAAACAGTGCAGTATCAGCATCGTGCTATGTATGGTGTGTGTCAAATTTTTGCTCAGTCTGAAAACATTAACCCTTTTTTCCTCAACTGCACTGCTTTTGAAGTTGCTCCCCTAAAATGCCGATAGTGAAACTGAGAGTTACTGACGTGGGACAGACAAACATTTATGACTTGTAACATTTTTACAGGGAAGGCTTAAACTCACTTTGATCAAAAAAGCCTATAAAACTTAATCTTCAAATGCCGCGTTAATGTCAGCGTAGTTTTAGGGCCGTGTTGTGGTTTCTCTGAAGCAGTTTCGACCACCAAGTGTTTCTGTACGATCTGAAAGGCCCCAGTAGAAGGCAGAGTGAAAAGTTGGCTCTTATAATGACAAGGGGCGAAGAGATATTGTTTAACAACCGGGATGAGAGCGCACATTTGCAGACAAACTCTCCATGGAGGCATTGATGGTGATGCATTGGCGTCATAAAAACATGAGAAGTGCCACAAATAGCCGAGTCAGAAATGACAAAGGAGAAATTACAAGCTGTAGCATGTAAACATATTTTTTTGCCTCCCTTTCTAATGTGCATTTTTGTAAGAAACACCCGCCGCCACCCAATCAACTGCTGTGATGAAAGTTCTGCTAAGTGCCCCACCCCTCCGCTCGCACACCGCCGCTGTGTTTGATCTAGCCTGTGGTGCATTGTTGTTCTCTGTTCTCGGGGCACAAACCCATAACCTCGGCTAAGATGAAAGGCCTGCGCTGTGCCCCCAGTAAAGCCTGCACTAATGGCCCCGGTCACTGCCTGCTGCGGGGATTCAACAAACACGCACGCAGGCTTTCTGGAGCCATCCCAGATGCAAGAGACCGAAAACAGGGCACCTAAAGAGTGGCTCCATCTCTGGCTGAGATCCAGGGTGGCCTAGTGGGTGGAGGCAGGTCCTGGAGCTGAAAAGGTCACCAGGAGGTTCAATGTCTGCTCTTACATTATTAACATTTTATGAAGCAAGATAGCAATAGAAGCGATCTGGGCCAAGTTATAAACCTGTTGTAGGAGGTCTTCCAGTGACTGAGATATTTTTAGCAATGCTAGCGATGTAGGATAGTTTGTTCATCCACTACTTTGCACACTTCATGGTGATCCATTCAGTAGCTGTTGAGTCGAACATTTAAGATTCATACCGAAAGAAACTTTTGGACTTTGGTGATCCCCTGTTTCTCTGTCCAGCACTACCAACAGGTTGACACTTTTACTTGTCCTGTGAAATAGCTCAGCATCTACTTGGACTGGAACAAAATTTTGTACAAACCATCAAATCTAGGACAGACACTTGTGTTTTCGTCAAGATGCTAAATGTAGTTACCCATTTTTTTTCTCCAGGGCCATCATCAGGTCAGACTTTTACTTTAACTATGCGGCTTTTGACCAAACTAACAGCATCAGCCTCAGCTGTACTTCTAGTTTAGTGCTAATTAAGGTGTAAAGCTAAGAGCGTAAAGCATCAAATTAAATGTTACAGTGACTAAATGGAATCATCATGAACAGCATGTTACTTCCATCATTTTGTCTCACCATAGCTCATCATAGATTTGTCAAATGTGTGGACTTGCTCTGAAGTGATTTCCTCCAGATTTGAAAGTAGCACTGCTAGCTAACGGGAACAAAGCTGCTGTTGTTAAATTGATGCCGGCACAAACATAAGATATTGGCCACAGAGCCGACTAGTTCTTAAACACTGATTTTTCACTCATTGCTGCTCGGAAAGATTGCTATGTTTCTCGTCTAAGCCATATTTCTGTGTTTTTTGGGAACATTGTTGCACAAATGCTCTAAAAAATGCTTGTGATCATGGATCCTGAGGTTGCGACCCTAGAACTTTTATCTTTCCTCCCATTATGTCTGGGAAGTTTTCAAAAAATGCACCAAAAAATAACAGTAATCATTTATTAAAACACTGTAAGTCAAAATCTGCAGCAGTCCTGTCTTAAAATAAGAAGAAACATTTCTTTGAGTGCAATAACATCATTTATTCATTATTCCTAGAGCATTACAAAGAGATCGTCCACACCCCTGGACTGACATCATTTCAATTTAGTCCAGTTTGCAGAAAATATACCCGCCAAGCTTTGTATGAAGAGCCGAACATCCCTTCCAGGTTGAGTTGTGTCCAGTGAGTTGAAATGAAAGACTCAGACAGCGATGGTTTTTTTATACTGAGGCCAAGAAGGCTGACAAACGCGATCTTTCATACATGCACAAGCGTATACGTGGGACTTCTCCCGAGCGTAGCTTCAGGGAGGGAATAGGAAGGAGAACTAATTGGATGATGCTTCATGAGTTGTGCTTTTTATTATTTTAGACCTCACTCGGCTTTGCGACGTACCTTCTCCTGTAATTTCTTTTCTCAGTCATCTGGGGATGAAATGTGACTTAGTCCGTGGCCTGTTTCCTTTAATGTAGTGAGTGGACTTTAGTCATGGCTGGGCAATTTTGTTTCTTGGCCTTCAAGCGCAAATAGTATCAGGAAATGAGCAAAAGAAATTAAGCAGTGATCCAAGTTGGCCTGATTTCTCCCCTTTGCTCTCTCTTTTGGCTTCTGCAGTAATACTTGTGGGGGCTGAGTTTCCAGTCTGCCCATTAGATGGCTAATCACGGCTGGTCTGGCTGTGCTTCCTATTCTCTGAAGATACTGTCTATACATCTAAGCTTCAGCCTTTACTATGCCTCGCCACCCACATCTTTCCTGTATAGTTACGCAGGCAGTAGGTCAAAGCAAAGGGCTGACTATATGACCTACATCCTTTTCTGTCATTTTTTGTTCCCTTTATCATGTAATTACTAGCATTATACCATATCTGTCAGAGTAGTGGATGTACGCTTTTTCAAATCTTTATAAATGTTTTTAGAATTGGGACTCCTGTGGTAATGTAGCTTGCTTGATTTATAAGCTGTTTTCCTTTATCTTATGCTGTTTGCATTTAAAAGCAACATTTTTCTTAATTTCCTTTAAAGCAGTGACTCTCCTCTCCTTCTAATCCACCTTTAGGAGGAGAACCATCCCCCAGAAAGTGAAAAAGAAGAGCCAGCTGTAGCTCCTGTCGTGGAAGAAAGCCAAAAATCTACAGACAGCTCTCAAGAGCGACGAGCCCTGGCCATCGCAGCCAAAGCCCAGGAGATAGAAAAGGTACTTTACAGACACGTCACATCTTGCATTTACATTTAACTCGCTCTCCAAGTTGAAAATGAATTCCCAAGTAACAGTTATTTTTTTCATTTTTGTTATATTACCATCCTTAAAATCTAATTCACATCTTGGCTTGATGTGCTTCAGTGTTCATGCATACATCTTTCACTTATGCAGCTTTCTTGTACTTCAGCCAAAGTATAAAAGATGATGCATCACTGTTGTGGAGATAGCTTCTATAGGCCTATTTAAAGGAAATATAGAGCTATTTTAAAGATTCAGTGGCCCTCAGTTGTTGCTTTGGAAAATCTCTGCTTTCACAATTCTCTCATTAAAAGCTGGTAATTTGTCAGACTTTTCTATAAATGTCAAAAAGCGCATACTGAACACTTGGCATATGTTTCCATACATGTGGTGGCATTGGGTTCTCTGACTCACACACATGGGTACTTTTACTGGATAGGCATTTCTAAAGCAGTCACCTATTATGCTCTTAACAAGGCAGGAAATTAACTTCTCTGCCCTCAAGTTGCAGCGGTTGGTACGTCCTACAATTTCACCGCCGAGCTTCACTGTTAACAGTCACATAACAGTTTTAAGTGTAGCGAGGGAAGCAGATTTACCAGCATTTTCCTGCTGGCTCTTCCTAATCTCCCACACAAGGTTCAAACATCACAACTCTCCCTCGGTGTTTGACTCATCCTTATAAATGTTCACACATAACCTGCACATGGGGAACATTCAAATAATGCACATGCTACAGGAACATATAAACTAAGGCAGCAGCTAAGTAGGGCTTAAACACGGTATAGGATTGCACATTCAATAAAGTTAGAGGTCGACCGCTTAACAGGGCTGAAAGCACCCCGGGCTCGAGGTTCCAGCTCTGCTCGGTTATCTAATGAAGGCCATTCCTGCACCAGTGAGCGCCACCGCTGGTTTACTGAGACCATTAAACCTGAGCTAGCTCTGCCCCGGAGCAGGCGCTGCGCTCTCACATGGAGCTGCGCCACAGAGCCTATAGGCCGTTATAACACTGCTGCTGACGCTGCAGCTTCTGGCCTGTTTTATAGCCTGTCTTGTTCTCCCCCATCTGTGTCTCCTCTCATTCATTTCATAAAGCCAAACTCTATTACGTTTAAGCCGTGTGAGCTTTATTTCATTGTCAGTGCAGACACATTTTGGAAAAGATTACCAAGATCCATGTCAGGAATCTGTAGGTGCTTTATTACAGACTGATGCTCGCTTGCTGTCGTCAGTATACTCGTCTGCTGTCTTTAAATGCAGTCAAGACGTTACTGTCTGCAAGGAGAATAACAGTTTAAAATGAAAATGAGGAAAGCACAATGTATTCCATTTTCACAGGGATATGAAGTTTCAGGCTTTCTTTCTAGATTTTCTGATTCTTAGATAGTCATCCATTTGTACTGACATTTTCAGCTTTTCCCTTCTCTTGTCTCATTTTTCGAGCCTTTGTGATATCCAGATCATGTGCATGAATCTCGTTTGTGATTTGGCAGCTCTCGTTCTCTTCTTTCATGAGAGGCTCGACTGTTTAGTCATGATCCCGAGGCCAGAAAATAAGTAATTGAATCATTTTTTCCCCTCGATTTTTGTTCCTTCATAAAAGAAAGATCATGGAATGAAAAAGAAAGCAGCGTATTTTTAACCATCTGAACCACAAAAACCTGCTGGCCGCTTTGAAAGGCATGTTGTGTTTTAAAAGTTGCCAAGATTACGCCATCTATCAGAGCCAGAAACTGTGCAGACAGATAGCCTCATTGGATTTTTTTAACTTGCAGAAGGCCCTTGAACTTATCACGTGTCACTTTCAGTTTCACTGGGAAATTTCACATCCAAATTTTAGCTTACATGTGCCACGGTTTTTCAAAATCACATTTTGTCTCATTTTAAATTTGTCAGAAATAAGCCATTATTTTTCTAATCAGATCCTTTGAGCAAATTGGAAGCAAAAATTCAGGGACTTTTAGGCTGAGCTGGGCTGAACTGCAGGCAGTGTTTACACAGCAGATATAAGACATGCATGTGCACAAATTAAAGTACGAGTAGTGAAATATCTATAATGGTAACATTTTTTCCAGTATTTCTGGCATTGGTTGGCACTTGGAAGAATGCTGTACATGTTGTTTCCAGGTTTTTTCATTATAGTAAAAGAATAGTAAAAAGTTTAGCTTCTGTTTCTCTTTCTTTTCTATTGATGTTTAGCTGTATTTTGCTGCACAAAAAGACAAGTTTCAATTCTCTCTAATTCTAGCCATAGTTATGCTGTTTCCATAGAGGTACAGGATTTATATATAGCAGTGAAAAATGAGCCAACAGAGGAAAAAATAAAAGTTCCCTCGAAACCTGCTTGGGGTTCAGAGGGTTAAAATACCACAGTTGCATAAAGTCTATTATTTGTTCATAATCATTTTTAATCCTTTAGGGTTTTGCAAACAGAAATCAAAACCCTAAGAGAGCGGCTTTCACATGACGTTATTTACCCTCCAAAGTGGCCCACATACCAACCAGCCGCTGGAAAAGTTCTGTGCGCTTGTCAGGTGGCTGGTATTAATTTCCCATCACGCCCAGAACACACAGCTAAACGTACTTAAGTTAACCGTTCTTTTTTCCGTCTGAAACAACAAAGGCACTTTCACACGCGCTCCGTTGAAGTCGCAGCGGTGTTCCTGTTGCGCTCATGTTTAGACGCTTGACAAGTGTCAGCCAGATGTTTGGCTTTCTGCGCCCAATCTGGTCTAGCCATCTCCTCTGTGCACACCGACACAAACACTCACAAACCAGTAGTCCCCTCGAAAGCTCACCAACTGTCTCTACACTCCTCTCAGACCGCAGGCTGAACTTTCCATCATCGCGCAGACGTCGTGCTGGGCAGCGTTATACCAGGGGCCTCCACCAGTGTTTGTACGGCTAAGTGAAGTTGGTCTGTTGAAATTCAACCTGAACCCGTCCTCGTTGTTGGAGTTGACTTTGGCTGCAGTACAGACTAACTGGTTGCAGTGAGTGACACGGCATGAGAGGCAATAAAGGGTATTATGTTTTGCTCCTCATAGCCCAGGCTGTGATACAAAGGGAGTTTTATTTCATTTGTTGAGGAACCTAAATATATTTGGCCGCAAGATAGAAAGCCAGACAGTTCCAGCCTCTTGAGGGTTTTTTTAGGTACAGAGATGGCAGAACTGGACTGAGGCCCCGATTCCTCTTATTCCTGTTCTGTTTCTCTCATTTGTGAAGCCGGGCAGTCTCACACAGTCACTCTTAATCTTTCACCATGACAAAATACACAGCCCCGTTCTATACACACTCCTCCAGCAGCCTATAGGAAGCGAGGTTAAAAGAAGAATTTGTTCTGCGAGGGTAAACACAGACGAACCCTGAAACAGATGCCCTTATTCCCCGACAACCCCACCCAATGTCAAGAACCGGTCCTTTCCTTCCTGATTGGATAACAAGGGGGATTTCAGGAAGTACATTTTCAGCACATTGTTTTTAGGAACGACTTTTCCTGTATTCATAGACGCTGTTGTCTGCACGCTGATTGGATACTTCCTCAGAAAAATCTGTTTCACTCACTGTCACTTGTCAGCTGTTAAATGAGACGTTAATTAAGAAAAGAAAAAGAAAAGGACAATGTCTTGGTACTATATTCAGTGTAGTGGAGAGATTAGCCATCAGGACTCTCCCTTTTTTGACAGATTACTTGCGTAACATCTTCTGCTCGATCCTTTATTGTCCATGAGGAATGTATGGAAACGCCCAGAGGAGACAGTGTGGTCGTTTTGCGTCAGCGCTTTGTCCTAGGACTGTTTGTATTCTCATGTTCGCCACAAACTTCCTGTAAAATAATTTATTGTATTGCCTTTCTTGGCTGTTTTTTTAAATCACTAGACACCCGCACCAGCACTTTGTAAATCCCTCAGTGTGTCTGTGTTGAAAGTCGACTCTAAATTTTTCAAAGTGGTCATTTACGTTGCGCAAGTGAAACTCGGAAGCTGTCTGGGTTGGTAAAGACTTTAATCAGGTGTAAATGGGTTGGTATGAAATATCTGTAAGGCCATATAATCAAAAACAACCAATTATGTAAAATGCAGCAAAGAATTAAGCAATCTGTGTGTCTGAAAGGCTGTTCATGCTATTAACTATGAGTGGAAAATGCTTTTACTTATCTCCTGTCCTCGCCTGCAGTTTAGTCCGATTCAACTAAAAAAAAGTCTGGAAGTTTTTTTTTTTTCTTTTTCCGGTTAAAGCAAATGGTATATTTTTGGCAAATTTTTATATGACATGATAAAGGGGACTCCCCACACGCTGTCTAATTTGCAATCCTAAATTTATTGATGCAGCGTTTCGCTATTAGAGCACATCCATTTTGCCTGATGGATGTGCTCTTCACTCTCCTACACGCCTGCCTCGAGTAATAGATGTGCAAAGAGTTCCCTTGAGTTGAAATTATTAAATGAAGGCATGTAGAATAAAGTCATTTTTTATGAAATACCATGATTTCAAACTGAGATTTAGTCATTTTTCTGATGCATAGGATAACCTACGGACTGTTGAAAAGTCAAACATTCACAAATTCTTTCTGTTTTTATAGTTTCTGGTTCAAAATAATGGGGTAAGTTTTCAAAAGACAACATGCCTTGCAAACCCACTGGCAGATTTGTAATTCATAGATTCTGGCCAAACTAACCTAAACCAAGTGATTTGGTAATCTATTCTGTGCTGCTGGCATTACATTTTGTAATTTAGTGTAGTATTTTTTGTGAAACATAATTTGAAATTTTGCCAGTTTACATTATTATAAAACTACATTTTGATCAGTTGTCAGGTCAGATCTGTCATCCATATCCTATGACTTCTTTTACTCTTCAATCTAATGTTAAAACATATCCTGTATTAACGAGCTGACATCTGCCAGTACACGTTTTGTGTCAGTAGCAATTTGTAACCCTAATATACTAGTTTATGGAATACGTTTGTCTTTATGCAAAGTGTAGCTCTTACACTACATCAGAGGTGTTTTATTATTATTTTTTAATCCTTATTTTTGAAAGTTACGATGTGTTATTTAAAGTCCATTAACCCTGTTTGACAGCAAATCTTTATTTGTAATCTCTCTTCTCCATGCTTCCTTTCCTTTCGAGGAACGTTGTGAAAATCTATAAATAAGCCAGTGAGTACAAACCCCCTGAGGTACAGAAGCCGCTGTTAGTATCCGGTCAGTGACTGAAATGCACCTTTGCCTCGTTTTACACGTTTACATGCTCATATGCACATGTGTACTGTGTACACGTACACATCCACATATAACCCTCGTCACTGGAAGTGTCCTTACATCAGCCTACGGCATGTGGATCTAGCGTCACAAGAAGCAGCATCATTGGGTTAATTCTCTTCCATTTAGTCATGGGAGTTGACTAAGATACAGAAGACGTGGATAGACTGACTAGAGAAGTAAATGTCACAAAGTAGAGGAGGGAGAAAATGGAGACGAGGGTGACGTCTCTGAGAAAGACAGGTGAGGTTTTTTTTCTCTTCATTCAGAAAAGATCTTTGTGTGTGAACGTACACAAGCCTCTGAACATTTCCCATGAAACAGCAAATAAAGAAACATAAAAGCACAAACAGTGATATCAGGAATTAAAGTTACACTTCAGCAGTGGCAAACTCCTGCATCTAAACTCACAAACCTACACAAAGTGTTGAAAAATGTTGTATATGTGGGAATCCAGAGTATGCTGGACATGCAGAGTAGAGCTGCAGCAATTCATCCATTTACTATCAATTACTATGTTCATTGCCAACTGTTTTGATAATTGATTAATTAGATTGAATATCTTTTTCAAGGTAGAAAAGCTTAAATTCTGATTCCAGCTTCTTATTCTAGATTTTTTTCCTGGTTCCCTAAGTCCTCTGTGATAGTAAACTGAATATCTTCGATTTGTTAACAGAGCAAAACACTTGAGGATGTCATCTTGCGTTACCCATTTCATCATTTTCTGCCAGTTTAGAGACCAAACTACTCAGCGATCAACAGTGGGAATAATCATTGGTTGCAACCCTGTTGTAGAGCTATTCCCTCTCTTTTGAAATGCAAACCAGCTCTGAGGTGTTATCAGTTGAGCTGACCGGTGTTTTCCCCTTCTGGAATTTCATTGTCAGCTCATGTGAAGTGTCATGAGTTGGAAAAAAAATCTCTGCTTTGGTATTTTGCAAATCAAACCACTCTGTGTGGAAGCAACGAGCTCCCTCCATTGTTTTCGGAGACATTTGAGGCTGCGTGTGAAATGGCAGCTCCCAAACAAGATTCCAGCACCTCTTCCTCATTGTCCCTCTAACACCTGTTACAAGCCTCTGAGCCACCACTGAATTGAGGGTTTATTGCTTCTTGGGCTGTCTTGTCCTATATAAAGTCCCCCTATTAAACTTGAGAGGAGAAGTGTTTATCTTTTGACACTACATGATGTGTGTTAACACCACAGTGATCAGCTCAGGCGCTGGAGTATTTACACCTAGGCGACAGGTAGAGCAGGAAGGAAGGAAACTGCTAATCATCCTGTCAGTTCAGAGCTTGTCTCTCTCAGCTTCTGACACTTTACTGGTCAGCTCTTTTCAGACCCAAGTCTGCATACAAATACATGTAACTGTGTGTCCTGACAGTGTTTTGAAAGCAGAGTTTTCTTGGACCTATAGATACTACTTTTTCTTTTAAAAAAAAGAAACAACATTCCGATCGTCTTTCAGGTGTACCGTCAGGACTGTGAGACATTTGGAATGGTGGTGAAGATGCTGGTGGCCAAAGATCCCAACTTGGAGAAACAGCTGCAGGTTCCCCTAAGGGAGAACCTTGGGGAGATCCGTGAGCGTTGCCTGGAGGACCTCAAACACTTCATCGACGAGCTGGACGAGGTGGTTCGGCAGGAGCCGTCCGCTTGCGACTCAGCCAACCCTTCAACATCCCTGACGGGTCATAAACTTTCAAAATCAGGCATCAACCACAGCTCATCCTACTGATGCACTGACATGATCTGCGCCTTTAGTGTGAGACTGAGCATGGTGGGATTAACTGTTTGGATTTTGGACTGCCAGGCTGAACCCCTAAATAGCACAGTATCATGGACAGAGGATGCATCATGTGGAGGAATGGACAGTGTTATTTTTGAACAAACCATTTTTACCTTAAAGTTCTCTGTTGTTTGAAAGTAATCGTGAAACGTTCCTCAAAATTCTGTCATGTTGTCCCATACAAAGCATATTTTTTTTATTTAAAATGACGGTAGTCTCACAATGTTGTGGAAATGGATCACATGGGGTTTATAATTTAACCTTTTCAGATGAAGATACATTGTTGAGAACAGACTGTTAGTTCTCCAGCATGATCACACGTTTTGTAGTATTTCCAAATGTGTAAATTCTTACTTTGTAGCAGTCAGGCATATGACTCGGTGCTGCTAAATTTACAACAGTTCAACGTTCTTGTATAAATTTGTACTGTCTAGAAATGCCAGTTGAGTTCATTTTCTTTGTGTCGTCTCATTTCTCTTTTCAAACTTTATGTTTAGAGTGCCCAAACTTTTCCTTTGGGACCTTGTTATGTTGGGTTATTTTGAATGATAAAATGATGGAAATTAAAAACACTCTTGCTTAAAAAATTAAAGACATGCCATCTTCAACTTTATGTCTTTTGAAAATCAGTTTAGGTTTTACTTGCTTAGCCATTCACAATAAAATACAATATGACCAAACTTTTGCATGCCACTGTAAATCCCAATCGTAAAAGATTTCAGCCTTTGAAAAAAACAATGAAAAACCAAAAATCCAACTTAGTATTTGGTAAATCATTGTCACCTTTATACCTATCTTTCAATCTGAGATTTTTAAAATGTGTCATTTGAAGACAAAGTGTTCAAACTCAGAAACAGAGCAATCGTTTTTGAAGCTTTGGAGAAAAATATTTATTCCAAGCATCTTTACATCACAAAGCATTTTGCTGGTTATGTCAGAGCAATAGTAGCTGGGCTTGACTGCCAGTCAGTTTATAATTTGTACACCAACATTGAGTATTGTGGAATATATAATGCGGCAGATGTTTTTGGATAACATGGCACTTGACTGTTAATGCACCTTCTTTGTTGTTTCACATAAAATATTACTGAGGTCTGCTTACTAACACAACTGTTATCCTTTAATCATACACTTCAAACGAAACAAGTCTTTAAACCGTGGATATAAAAATACCGGTATTAAAATCTTAACTTAGTATATACATTTTCATTTTGTACTATTACGCTTTAAATAATTATTTGGTTAGTTCCTATTTTCTACTTTAATTACCAACCTCTGTGTACAATAGCATTGCCATTTTAATGCTCACAAAGATACTGCTGCAAAACTTTTAACTGAAAATAAACCGTTTTTAAAAATGAAGTGGCAAAAGCTGAAATGAAATAACAAGCTTAATGTCTCCACTGTCAACTGTACATAATTTCGGTCTGCATTGTCTAAAGAAAGGCTTCTGATGTTATTGGTTCATGCATCTTATTAGTGCTAAAATATGGCCGACCCAGATTCTAAGCCAACTTTGCACACACGCAAAATGTGATTTTTTTTTATGACTATGTTGCACAATTGCAGTGTTCTCTTTTCTCATTCTGCCTGAGCAGCTAAAATTCAAAATTTCTTTTTTCAGTAGATTTTGGCTTGAAATATGATATGCATCTTGATGTTTGGCCATGCACGATCTGTCAGTGCTGCCTTCCTAAACCCAGATGTAAAATATCATGCAGTATAATCAGAATATCTTGACTATTGCTTAGTGTAGTGCAGATTATAATGTAAATACATGCCACACTGTTAAGAAATAATACAGTTTTTGGAGCGGTGACTCTTCCGGCGACCAGTCTGTGAGCAATGGCTCTGGGGAGACAGGGCTGTGACCCTTGTTGGGTAGTCCTCTGCATAGTAGCGCCCAGCAGGTCGAGGCTGAGGGATTGGCTGGCCCAGGAAAAAGCCCTCCTCCTCAGAGTCCGATGATGAAGAAGAGCAAGTGGAGCACCAGTCATCCTCATCTCTGTAGATACCCATGAAATGCTCAACCCGGGGGTCACTTTGGGTTGCGCTCCGTAGCATATAATCAGATCGGGTATGGGAGTAGGCCAGCGGCAGCCTGTGTGGGGGGTGCTGTAGGAGCATAGCACCACATGGCGGGTTTACCAAACCCTGTTGTTGGGGCTCATATGGCCGCTGTGCTTTCTCCAAAGGCACCATGTGAAGGGCGTTATCCGAGCGGGTTTTGCGGCTCCTGTGGTGCCGTCCTGGCCGGCGGTGGTGCTGCTTGCTGCGCCCATGGTGGCTTGTCGGCCGGGTTCTTTCTCTTCCAATTTCCTCTGGGCAGTATGCCCTCCTCTGAGGCTTCTCACTCATGGGATGCTTTCTCATATTGACCTCATACCTATCATTATAGCCATTGTCCACAGTGTCTTCTGAGAACTTGACCACCTGAGGAGGCCTGGACTGGGACTTGCTCCTCCTCAAAGCTGGAGCATGAACAAAGGAGGGAGTGATGGCTTCTGAATGAGGAGACAGTGAAAGAATTCCCCCTTGTGTGCCTCCCCTCATTGCAAGTGTCACCTCCTCCTCTGCTTCCTCGTCTCCCTTGCCCATGTTGACATTGAGAGAGTTGGCACTGTGATGAAGATGAGACGAATTATATGTTCCCATGTTGCTCATCTTTTCAAGGTCGTCCGGCACTGAGGGATCCTGCAAAGCCAGGGTGTAGACTACTGGTCTATCCCGACCATCTCCTTCCACTGATGCACCTAAAGAGGATGAACAGGAAATTTCTGTTTTGAAAATGTTTCTAATGTTTGAAGAAGTGATAACTGAATCAATGCAACCATAGCTCTTCTTACCAGTGATATTTGAAAGTGCCAGGGAGTCCATGGAGTCTCCAACACCCTTCTCAACCTTCCTCAGCTCATCAGCGATACATTCCAAGGAGTCTTCATACCACTGCCTGGTGTCTGACCAGAAGGCTTGTCTTCCTGCCACAGTCTGGTCCTGATCTTGGTCCATTTCCAGCTCTTGGATCTTCCTGGCACTGGCAGGACCTGGATGACTCCCATAGGCTGAGTCTCCAAGACCATCCTGCGACTGAGCCCAGTACATTTCAGGCAGGTGCTTCTTGCTCATCAATCCAGGGCTCAGGCTGTTGGCTCGGGATTGATTGGAAGTCTGACTCTGGGTGGGACTGGCAGGGGTGGGAGAGGAAGCAGTGATCCCCATAGATGTAGGATCAGGCTTTAGCCAGGGATCACTAATTAGCCTGTTTCTGTCACTGGTCGGACTGGGAGATTTTACAGATGGCTGCTGAAGTTGGTTTAGCATGCCATGATCACCAAACTTGAGCAGGAGCTGAGTCATATAGTCCTCGTGCTGAGCCCACTCCTCTGGATCCTCCTCTCCTCCACCATCCTGCTCCTCCCGCTCCCTCCAAAACCTCTCCTCCTCCAGGCCAAGACGGGCCAGCTTACGCCCAACAATATCAATGTCACCATCTGCGTCTCCTTCATTCTCGCCATCCCCAAACTTGTGCTCAAACGAGGGGACAGTGGGAGGAGGATTAAACAGCTGAGACTGTCTCCACTGTTCAGCAGGTCTGCTGCTTTTCCCCATGCGGACGCTGCGGCGCGATTCACGTGAACGGGCAGACTGGAACGCAGAATCAGACGAATCTGATGCATGAATGTCTTCTCCCTGGCTGCAGGCCTTCGAGCAGTAGATGCGGCCTTGCTTGGGTAGGAAGGGACAGCCTAGCAAGGATGTCTTACACTGGGCACAGCAGAAGCACTGGTCAGTGGCATGCCAGTGTACACCTTCATAGGTCATCTGGGCATGGTCAACACCTAAATACAAAACAGAGCATCATCACTATACATGTGGGTGTAGAACCTGGGTGTATTTATTTGCTACTCGTGTTAAACAGCCACAAAATTAAAAGCACTGATGGAAGAATGATCTGCCGGGAAAGCTTTGGTTCTAGTATTCACTTGGGTGTTCCTTTGACACACACCAAGCACTTATAATATTAAAGGTGCTCCCAATGGCCTCTCCAAGCAGGACGATGCACCTCACCACATGCAAAAACGCCTCAGGAATGGCTTCAGGAACACGAGAGAAAGCCTAAGGTGTTGCCCCTGCCTTCTCTAGATCCCAACCTGGCTGCGCATCCATGGGACATGACCAAACCATAGGACCCAAAGGATCCATTGCCAACATCCCTGTGCAGGACACCACAAGACACCTGCAGAAGTTTATGTGTCCATGGGTTACCAATGGACACATAAACCAATGGGTTACAACTATTTTGGTGACACCCGGGGGACTGCGCGATATTGGGCAGGTGGTTTCAATGTTATAGCTGATCTGTGTATATAAACTTGATCTTGATTTGAAACAAATAATATGTCATTTTTCTTATGCCTCACAAATGCAACTTACCAATGTTTTCCCCACAGGCCTCGCAGTATTCTGCATACAGTGACTCAAAGCAGCCACAGCAGTAGGGTCGTCCATCTTTCATGATGTACCGCTGCCCTCCAAGCATTGCCTCACACTCAAAACAGGCAAAGTGCTTCATGTGCCAGTGACGACCTTCTGCTTCAGTGCACTCATCTGCAAAGATGATCTAAAGGGAAATACACATACCGCTGTTAGTTCCTTGGTGCTTGATGGATTTGATAATGACACTGAACTTGTCGAGGAGGGTAGTCTTACTATTTCTGCCACTTACCTCATCACAAGAAGAGCATCGTGGTTTGAGAAGCTCAGCATGGTGTCTTCCGCAGAGAATCTTGCCATTTTGGTAGAAATAGATCAAATCCACCAGCAGTTCTTGACATGTGGTGCACACAAAGCATGCTGGGTGCCAGCAGGGACTCGGTCCTGCTCTGGACGCGAAGATTGCCATCTCCCCTCCATTAATGCCTCTGCAACACTGACAAACACAAACAACAAATAATTCATGAGATTTCATTTTTTTTAAAAGTTTGCAATAAAGACTGAAGGTTAGTAAATAATCTAGCTTTAGAATATCACTATGGAGATGAATACAGGAACAAATGGCTTTTGGAAAAAAGGTGTGCGATACAGTTGATGCCTGTGACCCATCAGAAATGCAGCATAAAAAAAGGGAGATTATGGAGATAACTATTCAAAATATATCATGTATCTGCTGGTGTTTCATTCACATGATGCTAAAAAAACAAGGCCGCACAACAGGTGATCATACTGTACATGCCAGAGGAATATAATCCTTTTAAAACACATCAGTGAACCCTGCTATGATGACAGTCATTACAAAAATGTAACCTTTCCAGGGTAACAAAAACCGAATGCTAAAAATATGAACACATTGCAGCTATGGTGACACCACCCAGTGTTTTCCTGGGGAGAAGTCTTTGTCTAAACATGATGAATATTGGTTAATTTCGAAGCCATAAATGTACCTGAATCTAACCGACCAAGCATATCTGCTTTACCAGCATGCTGAAACTGAAAATTCCTAATGGGCTTCCTCTGCATTTCAGTCGGTGGCTGTTTTGCTTAAGTATAAAACCATCAATTAATCATTGGATGTTGCTGAAAAATTGTGCACTGTTTCAGTCCTGTAATCTTAAACAGAAAACGCCAGCCTTGGTCCTGAGTCGAAAGATCGTATGACTCCACAGAGATCGTCGGAGCGTGTCTGAACGTGCAGTCTTTATATAGCAAAGCAGAGTTATGAGGCTCCCATGAGCAGCACTGGGATAGCATGCCCAGCTGTTAACCATTATTACCCGGGTGGACAGACAGGGGCCTTGGATACAGGGGTGTTGTGTGTCCCTGAGAGTCAAGGCACCGGGAAACTGGAGCCTGACAAACTGTGTGTGAACATGTGTGGGCGGACGTGATTGCGTGTGTGTACATCCGAACGTCTTTATGATATATCCTTGAATACATGAGCGAGTCACTGACACTGGGTTGTGTTTGCAGAGCTTTTACCAACACACATGCATGTCCAGCGTGTCCAACAATGTGTGTGTCTCCGCTAGCGATCCCGTGTATGTGACCTCGCATCCATGTGTCAGCATCTGTGTTTGAGTGGTGACAGACTTCATCTGCCTGTTCAAGGGGGGAGGAATTAGCATGCTTGCACTTCATCTGCTCGTCATGGCAGAGGATGTGGTTAGCTCACTTGTCGGGGCTCAATTCGGCGGAAGCCACAAAACACTAATATTTATGTTTGTTTGCACTGAAAGGAAGTTTTTCAGAAATATGATCAAGGGGAGCTGGAATGCCGCTGGATGTTTTGTTTAATCAACTTTATGAAAGAAGTCAGCTTTCAGGATTGCTTGTTCATAGCATAGAATGTCAAAATGGAGCCGAGGTGTCCAAATTCTCAGAAGAATCTCATCTGAAAAAAACTCTTTGCTGTGGACATATATGGAAAAAAAGATTTCCAATTTTCCACACAGTCTTAAAACCAGCTGCATGTACCAACCAGAGTTACATCTAAGTATTCCAGTCAGTAAATGTGACATTATTTTGCACATACTCTTTGGAAAACTCTGGATTTTAAGGCTCAGGAATCACTTATTAACCTGTACCCATTTTTGCAGCCTGTCATGCTGCGATGTAGATGGGTAGCAGGAAATTGGCTCAATTCCTCACGAGGAACTGGCTTCTCCGCTCGGCTTAAACATGAGCCACCCAATTTCCCCGTTTCCTCTCTCAGCCTAATGAGGAAGTTTATGTCAGTGATTAAAACCGCTATATTAGGCAATCAGGGTCGTGCCTCGGGCTGCCGTGCTTTGGGATGGGACGGTGGCTGATATAAATAACTCAAGGGTTGGTTGTGGCTTGTTGTGGCACCTACATTTTCACAGCGGGTGTGTTGCAGAGCTCGCGGGAGAATCTTGGGTGTTCCTCTTCCGAGTGCCTCCCTTTTTCTTTGGGTGCTGAACATGTGGAGCTCCCTCTTTTCCTCTTCAGTTAAAGAGTGGCAATACCGCACCTGTAGATTAAAAAAAAAAAAAAGTTGGGTGAGGAAAAGAACAAAAAAAGTCAATTAATGGCTAAAAAAAAGAGGAAGTTAAGTGGAGAAGGCAAAAATAGCTCTGCAAAAGACCACCAGCCATTACCGCTGATGGTTCGGCTTTCATCTTTTGCATGCGACTTTGAGGGAAAACTATCACACAAAGTCCATATATGGCTGGAAAAGGGGTTTAATTAAAGCTAATTCCCTCCTCAAGGCTGCGTTGAAAGGATGGCGTGAGTGATACACAAACCCTTCCTCTGTGTTTAGAGATGATGATGAAGGTTCAGATAAAAGACCAAGACTGTCCTAACAAGCAGTTCAGTTGTTCTCTAAACAACAGTAAACGATGCCGTTGTGCGATCTCTCTCACGTACACACACATGCACGCACACAATTGCTGTCTTTCCTTTTCATCCGCGCAGCACAGCGCTTATCCCTCCTAACCACAGTTACGCATGGAATCCTACCGGCAGTTTGCTTCCTCAACCACCAGGTCTGCTAACAAACATCATAAAAGCAGCCCAGTCAAACAGTGTGTTTGTGTGTGTTGAGTGCACCTATTGTGTATCTCCCATGTGTGTGTACAGAGAGACCACCTCTGTCCCTGTGGTGATAACCCTCCGTCATATCTGCTAATGTAAACTCTATTAACACAGATGTGAAAGGAGTGCTGGTTTACACACCATAAAGCTATTATAGAGAAGACACAGGCATGTGCTTTACTGGCTTTACTGTCACAGGCTCTTTTTTTTTGTTGGGGTCGAGGGAATGTGGCTATTGTTTTAGCTTTACTAGAAAGACTCGCAAGATTGTGTAGGCTTTGCTCAGCTGCTTGAGTTTAGTTAGGGTTTTGGGTGCAATTAAACAGCTTTCTCTCGCAGTTGAAATCAGATACCAAGACGAAAATGATGTTATTTTTTGCGTTTACCTCGAAAAATGTAAAATTCTTAAAGGATTAAATGTTGTCTTGTCTATTTATCTATCTATTAGCTATACCTGCTTTGTCTTAAAGATTGTCCTGGGGGACTGGAATCTATCCTAGCCTGCTAATGTCTCAATTAGTTTTGGTTTAACTGTGGGAGACGTGTTGCCAACTATCACTCGTGGTTGTTATTTAGGAAAAGTTCAGCTTTGGTATCGTCAAGACTACTACTTACACTAGATTTGCAATTTTTACCAAATATTCTGTTGTTTAAATGGCAGCCATTTGCCTTCAGGACTTCAAACTATCAGATCATAAATAAGTAAACAGGAGCACTTTACAAACTTTCTTATTCAACATGAACCAAGCAAAAGTGTGACTGCTTATAACACTTTTAGGACAATGCTCGGTGAATACCCTACACATCTTAGAGGTCTAGCTTATTTCATTTTCAAAAGGGATGACCATAAAAAGCTGGAAAAAGTTAGCAAGCAGCTGAGGAGGACTTACGCACAAAGCAAAAATAATTAGATTAAAAAAACATTCCACTCTGAACAACTGTGGAGCCGCCAATGACTCAGCTGAACTGCAGGCAGTGTTTATACAGTGGGGACAGAAGACAAGTATAGAAACAAATTAAATATGTATGACGTTAAACATCTATTGTGTGTGAAGCCACCATTTTTTCCAGTATTGGTAACATGTGCTCTTGGGGGAAAAAAATTCAATTTTGTAAAGAAATTCAATTTTAGTTGTTTGTTTCTTCTTTTTTTAGGATTCATAACAACACAACTGTGTTCCACAGCACAAAAGACTTTACTGAGTTCTCTCTACTTGTGTTCATTGTTGTACTGTTTCCATAAAGGTGCAGGACTTTATATTGCAGTGAAAAAGGAGACCACACTGACAAAAAAATGTGCCAGGAGCAGAAATCGTTGAGCCTTAGCGGGCTAAAGCATGTGGAATAGTGTGTTAAATAATGCCTTATTCAGTTCTTGTTGTGGTTTTGTTATTATTGCAATACTAGTGTTAGTAAAAATAAAAGTAATAAATGATTTTTCACATATGAATGAAAGCAGGAGCTCCTATTTGTGTCCCTCTCTGTAGCAGACTGTTCTATCACTCTCCCACACCCTGTCATTGTCTCTTATTATCTCTACCTCGTTGTCATGTGGCGGCAGCTGGTAAAGGAGCTGTCGGATCCTGTGCTTCTCTCCCGGACTGTTGACGTACGGCACCTTGTCCTCCGGCAGGCAGGAAAAATACATCTGGACCTGGAGATGATGGAGATACGTGAATGAACTTTAGACAGACAGGAAAAAAAGTGAAATCTTTTCTCTTTTTTTTGTTCACCTGCTTCGAGAGGAAATGGGGGAGGATATAAGTGGAGAATGACTGCACACACAGCAATGACACTGTGGGCCAAACATGTCAATCTCTATGCAGTCAGAGGCGCCTGACTGTGAAATCTCTCCGCACACAGCAAGACAGCGAGGGACTGTAAATGTTAATGTTTGCCTGGGTTCATTTCCACTGACAGGAGGAAAGGAAATAAATGTTTGTTGGGGTGGAGTTGCATGAAAGAAAATGAAGGAAAACATGCAAGGAAGCAATATTTTGTGACTGATATGACATGTATATTTTAAATATTTGAAAAATAATAATCTGGAGCCAGATGTTGGGCTTCAACTTGTAGTCTGCTACTAGGGCACAGAGAGCAGAATGGGTGCATTTACCTGTAGCACATGCTGCTAGAGTACAGGTTTATTCTACAAAAGTCCACCTGTGACTACAAATTGCAGCTTTATCCACATGTTGCTTTACATGTTAGCCATTCCCACACTAATAGAAATGGGAATGCATGAATAATTGTTTGTTGGGGTGGAGGAAAGCATGCAAGGAAGCAGTATTTTCATGTGTATATACAGCATGTGCACTTTAAATACAGACTTTCAGGGGGAAAAAAATAAAAATCTGGAGCCAGATGTTAAGCTTCAGCTTGTCTGCTAATCCGCTAGAATGGCATAGAGAGCAGAATGTGTGCACATTTAACCTTGTTTGAACTGCTGTTAGAATACAAGCTTATACTACGAAATTCCACTTTTGAAAACAAACTGCTGCTTTGTCCATGTTTACATTTCTGCCTTTTCCACACAGACACAAATGGAAGTGTGTATCTTCTCAAATGGTGAAAAAAACTCCTACCTGCTCAGGTCTGAGTCCCGGCGGCACCCATGCGTACTCCTCCAATGCACATCCAGAGTCGTCGTCGGAGGTGGAGCTCCTCTGGAAGCCCACCGACATCTTCCCCATCTTCCCCCCAGTGCGAGCCTCCATCTCTGGGCCTCGAGGTAAAGGTCGCTCCCCTCTGTCACTGCGCTCCAGGTTCATCGCACACGGGCGCTGCCAAAAACACAAAAAAGAGGGAGGATTTAGGAATCACATTTACAGAGCCTGCCTTTCATTTTACATTTCATCCCTCCGCCTCTGCTTCTGGTGTTTTTTACTTAATTACACATAAATCTCCGGCTTTTAAGTTCTTGACACTGATTGTTCGAGATAGTGCTGATGCAGGGCTTTTATTTGCACTTCTAGTAAATACCTCTGCATTTTGCAACTGGATTTGATCGCTGTTTCTTCTTGTTTCTTTGCTTTTATCTTCTCAGAGGTTTACTTAATGGCTAGAAAAAGTATGAGGAAGAGCTGAGGACAAACAGAGAAGAAAGGACAAGGTTTATCCTTCCCAATCCAAAACCTCTTGACTCATAAAAGAATAACTAATACCTAATTTTCCATCCCATTAGTGGACTCTGTCATACTTCCTCCGTTTATACTTTGCAAAATCGTGCCTGATAAAGTGCTTAAAACACCGCTCGGCCACCTTCAAAGGATACTTGATTCAAACTTGGGGGGATATATAGTGGAAAATCATACCAGGCTTTTTCCAATATGGTGCACTACATGACATATTGAGCAGTATTTTTTGCTATAAAGGGTTAAAAAAAAGTCTGTATTTTCCTATTAAATCCCATTGCATGGACACATTTGTGCATTTATTTGATGTGCGTCAGTGTAAAGTCATACATATTAAAGACCTTGTTGGGATAATTTCCAGTGAACGGAGGTACACCGAGTGCTTTTAAACAGCCCCTTTAAAGCAGGACTGTAACACTCTGACATAACGTGACGCAACAGAAATTTCCAGCTGTTGCCTGCAAAACATCTGTTGCTCTCGCTGTCAAGGCCCAAAAGCTGTGAAACACGTCTTAGCAGGCTAAATAGGGGATTTACATCCATGTGCGGGAAATCGCCACTGCCCACAGAACGCATTAACAGGAATATGCGCCAAAATGAACCGCGTGTAGTGATAAATCTTACAAACGACATGATTTGCAAAAACCATCTCCACTCATGCCAGCTTTTTTTCTTCGCCTTTACAAGCTGATAAGAGCTGGATGGGTACATGAATGAGTGATTAATCAGTCTTGTCGTTGTGTGTGTCTCCCGCCTTCAGCAGTAGCCTCCTTATCTCAGCGGCTGTGTTCTTCAGAGCCCTCTCAAAGCCTGATAACAAAGCTTTGGTCTCAAGGTGTTGAAAAAGCCACTCCTGACCGGGTCCTGCTCTGCTCTGCTCTGCTCTGTGTCTTTGACATGCAAATCTGGACCTGAATGGAGCTTATTTGGGTAAAAACAGGCTGGAACTTCATACTGGTCCTCCAAACTGTATGCAATTTTGATCTCAAGGACATTCGAGTCTTGATAGCTTCTACTGACCTGTAATTATGCATGCTAACTGTGACTGGAGAGCAGTCAGGAGAAATGCTCATTGCAGGTGATAGACAGTTACTTAGGGGATGTCCAAAAACTACTGAGCTGAGCGGGGAGCTGAATTATCTATGACCTGCTTAAAAAAACAGTGCTGTTCCCAGGGTTATTTACAGAAGAGTTGTTCTTTTTGCAACTTTTATCACTCCAAAAAATCAAGATAAATATTTTGGAATTGCAAAACTATCAGTCAAAGCTGAATATCTGACAGTAGTGGACAGTAAAACTACCAAAAAGTGAGCCCTACACCGCAATATAAAGTCTTGTACCTTTATGGAAACAGCACAACCATAACTAGAAGGGAAGAGAACTCAAAAAATGACAAAAGTGACAAAGCGGCGACATCTGAGAATAGATCAGCAAGTATCTAGTGAAGAGAAAACAGCCTAGATAAGTGCCACAAAACAAGTTCAAGTGTGATATTAAGACCATGATGTCTCCAGGCAGTGCAGCTGTAGTGGGTTCTGGAGCCATAAAGGATTTTTCACATGAATAAAAGCAGGAGCTCCCATAGTAGGTCTTGCAAGAGCTGGGTTTTTAGTCTTTTCTTAAAGACTGAGATTGACCAGAGTTTGGTAACTCGTACCACCACTGGCGAACCACAAAAGAGAAGGGTCTAGCTACCGGCCCTGTTGAGGTGGTTGTATCAGGAGCCTTTTGTTGGCCGAGCGTAGTGAGCTTGAGGGAATGTGGACCTGAATGAGAGAGTTCAGGTAGCTGGGAGCTGTTTTCATTGTGGTTCTGACTGCAAGTGTCAGAGTTTTTATTTGGGTGCCTCTTCAGATCAAAATTTGTTGGCTTACCATTTATTTTCATCCTTCTTAGAGGAGCCTTACATGTTTTGGATCCTCAAAAGAATGATATTCTACTTTGTGCCCCCTTCAAAGGTCAAAGATCTGCTGCAACTGAACTCACAATGCAAAGTCGAGAGGTGATGTCAGCCACTCTGGGCCTCCAGTGCTTTACCATGTAGTCAAACCTCAGGAACAAGACTGGGGAAATATTAGCATCCCCCCAGTTAGCATACAGTTGAATCAAGCACAGGGCTTCAAAACACTGACTTTACAGATTAGAAATGCTGTTACAAGTTGAACCGCAGCTCTTATCATGGGAAAAAAGGGTGTTAGAACGTTGCTTTGTTCTTCAGTGACTAATCTATCAGGTTTTATGGTGGGATAGATAATGTTATCACTCAGAAGCTTTTCTTTACCTGTTCTACTTTGTCTCATCTAACCGAGTTAAGACCAGTCAGTGCTGCAATTAGACAGAGGCATTTTTCCTTTCATGATATTTTTGTGCCACTATATGGAAGCCTCAATGGTAGTTTGACAAAGTTGTGGAATAAGGGGCCTTTAAATCAATACTACTGACTTAATATTGGGGATTTTTTTGTTCCCTTCATCTGTCTACCTTTCTTCTCTACCGTAAGTTACAAGGAATAAGGTGACTGTGGATTCCTGAGCCAACATACACAGCAACTCACATTTCACCATGTCACCTCTTGGCAACAACACAATGGCTGTCTTTGTGAAAAACAAAAACAAAATGTCCACCTATTCCTCCTCCAGACGTGCACCTCGCTGCAGACGTGACAGGAGGAGGTTAAAGAGTTTTTTTCCCTTTTTTTGAAAAACACGTTTAAAGCGTCACAACATCAGCTCTGTGTAAACAGGAGGCCAGATGTAGCAGAGCTGGATTAACCATGTGGGCCTTCCCCTGCTTAACTGGCACTTTCCTTCAGCTTCGCAGAGGAATTAGTTAGTGAAATCTGTTGTTTTTTTTAAATGAACAAAACCCCGCAGGCAAACTAATTTAGCAAGAGCTTTATCAGATTGTGCCAAAGCGTATCATATTCTCCAAAGATATTAAAATATCAAACTGGTGCACAGCTCGGGTTACCTGCAGATGATTTAATAGGCAGATCTGGTGACACCACATAAAAAAATTAATAATTTTCCTGACAGAACCACTCATGACACTCAATCAATGCTGTACAGGTTTTAAAAAGCAGCAATTTTTGCTAATTTTACAGTTTCTGGCTCTGACAAATAGTGTTATTTTAGTGTTTTTTAAAAAAAAAATATATAACATAAATTTCAAACCAGGTTTTGAAGCTCAACAAGTTAATAATTTGGTGTCTCTTAAAGTCAAAAAATAGTGTGTTTGTTTACCATTTATTTTCATCCTTCAAAGAGCGCAATATATTACAGACCCTATAAAGAATTATTTTCCTCCTTCTGCCCCCTTTAAAGGTCAAAGATCAACTGAACTCACCATGCAAACTCTGTATATGAAGGCTTTATTTTTTTAAAAAGCACTATAAAGTCTATTTTTCCCAAATGTCAAGGGATTTGCTTTAAGAAAACTATTAAAATTGTGGAGTTCAAAGGCTGAGGTCATTGCTCTTTGGCTGCTGAAGAGTGTTATTCTAAGGCCAAATGGGTGTCAGGGGGTGCACAGGAGACTTAACACAGCTGGAGTGAGACCACCTGCACAGACACACTCAGGACTGTACACACTAGATGCAAGAGATATACACAAACACCCCGGAATATAATAGAGACTACAGACATACAAGATCACCCCAGATTGCGGTAACTTCTGCAAGCATTTCAGTCAACAAAAATCTGACAAGTTTGAGGCTCTGTCTTCTTCTTACCTCCAGGAAAAGCATCTCCCTCTTATTCCACCTTTGCATAAAGCTCTCATTCACTTCGCACAGCTCTGGCTACATGTCTGCAGCATGGAGCTCAGCGGATCCACTCTAATCAGATCCAGATCACTCAGGAAGTACCCCCCCCCCTCCAACCACCACCAACCCAACCAGCGTCCCAGCTTTAGAAAAGTCTCAAAGAGTGAACAACGCGTGCAACTCAGCAATCCAAAGGTTTTAAAGTCCAAAACAGCAAGGCCAAGGGGGTGACGTCTCTATCTGGAGTGGCTCTGATCCCAGCCAGAGTATCTGCTCTTTGGGGGCAGCCGAGCCTTGTCAGCCCCTCCCTCATTCCTCCCCTCCACAGCAAATCGCCTGCCACTGCACTTCAATCACACGTCTCAGAGTCAACACCACCAACCCCTCCTCTTCTATCTCCTCACCCCTTCCTCCACCAGGGTGACACCAAACCCTCCACCTCCCCCCCAAAAAACTTGGCTGCAGGATTCCTGAGAGCCAGATGACATGTCCACTCTCTTTCCTCACTCTTTGTCTTTTTCTTTCCCAAATGTTTTTGTTCTGCAAGCCAGACAAGCTGCTCTCTTTTATGCTGCCAGACTCAATTTGCTTTTTTAACTTACAGAGGAAATGTTTGCCATAAAAGTGGGAAAAAAAGCAGGCAATACTTTACTTTTGTCACATGTTATTTCCCCTCCGAGGTAAAATTCCTATTTTTACTGCTCTCGCTGTCATTAAAGGGTCCCTGGGGTCGTCCGGTCTGATGCATCTTGTGTCATTTACTCTAATAATGTCACATTAATTTGTACTCGGCGGCTGATTAGATCACGGGTGGTTAATGTGTTCCCGGCACAGCTGCTCCATTATCTCAGCAGCAAGAATTGATCATTTGCACACAGATCCGGGGAAAGTTGGACTACTTAAGCTGCTCCCAACATGAATTCTATTTAATAAAAATGAGTTTTCACTTTAATTGCACAAAGTGATAGTACTTTTAAACTGACTTTGGTAAACCTAAACTCAGTTTTAGCCACTAGGGGCAGCAGAAACAAGCTGTAAACTCATGTTTGGGTGCAACTTGTGAATATAAACCGCATATTTACTCTACTTTTTGTTCTGTTTTTGGTCTCAGGCCCCCTTTGAGAAAGAAATCTGCTAGAAAACCAAAATATTAAGCTGAATGACTACTAAAGCTCAGTAAAGCTGAGAAAAATAGCAACCAGAAAACCAACACTTTATGATGAAAGATGTTTTAAAGCTCAGTAAAGCTGTTGCTGACTGCTTTCAGTACTCATGTGATTCACTATTTCAATTAACTTTAAGTCCTTTTTTGCCAATATATCTCAACCTGTGCTAAGTTAGAGTACTTAAACTACTCCTACATAAATTGTACTGGATAAAAATGAGTGTTTACTCAAAGCTGATGCCAATGATGATACTTGTGAACCATCCATCCATTCTCTATACACCGCTTTATCCTCATTAGGGTCATGGGGGGTGCTGGAGCCTGTCCCAGCTGACTGGGGCGAAGACAGGGGACACCCTGGACAGGTCGCCAGTCTACTTGTGAACCAACATTGGCAAAGTTAAACCTGTAATTGGTCAGTTTTGGCCACTAGGGGAAGCAAAAACAAGCTGTAAACACATGTTCGAGTGCAACTTGTGAATGTAAACCCAATATTTGCACTGTTTTAGCTTTGTTTTTGGTCTCAACCACCCTATGAGAAAAACAGAAACCAGAAAACCAAAACATCAAGCTGAAAAATGTGTAAAAGCTCAAGAAAGTTAAGATTTTCACTGTGACTGACCACTCTTACATAAAAATACTCATGTAATTGGCTATTTAAATTAAAATATTGATTATCGGAACTTTAGGTCTTTGTTTTCCAAAATACTACCACCTGTGTCGTCTTTGTGTTGAAGGTATTGACTCGTCCCTCGTGTCTTGTTGGTGTTCCTCTGGTTAAATTTTGACCATGTTTCCTCTCAAGTGAGCCTCATCCATCTCAGGAAATTCTCACGGATCTGTCTACTCGCTGACAGCGCCACCTCCCCCTTTCCTATTTTGGAAATCTGAATGAGCGAGAGGAGAGGGGTCCCCTGTCCTCATCTCTCACTTCAGCCAATCACAATGACGGCATTGTCGGAGAACACTTCACTTCAGGAAACAATCCCGCAGTGAGACACTTTGTTCCGAAAAGAGATCTGTGAAAAATAGGTGATCCTTAAGATGTGAAAAGTTGCAGAAGAACAATCTGCATACAAAACAAATCCACTGGATGCTGCCTTGGGGGAAGTTTGATGTGATTATTTGGACAAGCTCTGCACCATCTGTCATTGTGAAAGGCTGAAAAGCAGTGATGGCTTCATTTAAAGAGTCAAAAATGACAAATGAGTTTGCTCAATTGTCCAGCAGACAAAGACACCCTCTCCTCTGACAACCCCACGAAGTTGCTGGCGGAGAGGGCAGCAGAACTGTTTGTCACATGCCAGATTACCTGTTACAAATGAGAAATGACTCAGTTAGCTAATTAGCTTAGGAGACTGAGATAGAGAATGAGATTCTCTGTGTGCTTAGAGATGGAACTGTCTATGTGCTTTGCCAACATGGCCTTCTTTCCTGGCATACCAATGCATATTTGAAAATGGAGAGAGGAGACAGAGGAGCTTGGCAGTCCAGTCAGAGGGTGAACCTTTCAGAAAAAGCTCTCAAGTTTTCCAGGGGTCTTGGCACCGCTCTGCAAAAGCCACTTTGTGTTTAACCCTCAGAAAAGATGTGCATTAAGTTTCCTGAGATATTTATCTGGATATGCATTTCAAAAGCTCTGCAAATCTTATTTCAGGTGGTTGGAATCGAGAGGAAAGGCTCTATTTTTGTGACAGACAAGTACTTAATTCGGATAATGAAAACAACCAATGAGCGGGTGAGGAATGCCTCTGTGTGAATAGAGGACGGGTCTGAGGATGAGTGGCTTTATCCCAGACAATAGGCAGATATCTGCCTTTCAGACTAGACCTGGGCTTGTGGCCAGAGACCTACGGTTCTTTAGAAAATACAAGAGGACAGTTGACCTTGCCGTCTCCTCTGATTCCTCCAAGAAGAGAAAAGAGGGTGCGATGGAGCAAAAAGTGTCTGAAATTTGTTTTAATGGAGTCCTACTGTTAAAGTTGTGGTTTGTTTATCTATTATAGCTAAAGCACATACTGGATTAAGACGCTTTATCTCCATTGCTTGTATTCCTTTCTTTGGAGTTTTGAACTTGTAGAATCTTGACTTAGTAGACATCTAAAGCACCAGAACTTTGTCACAAAGAGATAAAGAAGCAGAGCGTTGTTGCCTGAAAAACACAATTATCCTGCTGCTTTCTTGCTTCACAATACGTTTTTAATGAGTCTTAGCCATTATATGGCAAAGATGTCATGTATCAGCACTCTACAAAGCCACTGGACACATGTGCTGAATAGATGATGCCCTGATTTCATTCAGATGTCCAAGGCTGATGAGCAGGATCCCACTAATGGAAGGTTTATGCAGTGACCTTTGACCCGAGCGCTTAGTGGATGTGCATAAATCCCAGGGATTTCTTTAAATTGGACCTTTTTAAGTGTTGGAAAAACAACAAGTACTCTGTGCTATTTTGATCTGTGTCACTTATCGCAGGCAGCTGTACAAGATGGAACTTATGCCAGATTTATTCTACAACAGAGAGACTTTTTTTTCTGTTTTTGAATTCTTCAGCAAACCCTTGGCTAATATCCAGTGTGAAATAAAAGGACACTATTGGCTCAAAATATCAGTGCAAGCCTAAATTCAGTCAAGTCAGAAGCAATTTGGACAGAAACCTTTTGATCACGTCTCTCAAAGGACTTTCTTGAGCAGAGTTTCCTTTCCTTGGCAAAAGCTTTGGACAGGGGTTCAGACAAGATCTTCTGGCCTTTTCTATACTTGAAACTCAAGACCAAGTCTAGACTACACACTGACTGCACACACACACACACACACACACACACATACATACATGGCACACTTACTGCTTCTGACTGCTCATTTTATCTACCTATCAGCTCGACTTGTAAATTGGCCTTTTTTAACCTTTATTGTGGAGGGAAGGTTTACAAAGCAAACATGCTCTTTTCCAGCAGAGTTGTGGCCTATTTTCATTTATAACAGTCATTCACACCTGGACTCTGCATGCAGCGTTTCATCCCCAGGAAGCAAGAAAAAGGTTTAAGTGGGTCCTTTAGAATGCAAATATCAGGAGGGGAAACGTCCCTTTGGGTTTTTGGAAAAAGAAACCAACAAGGACAGTAACGTGTCTGGACTTGTTGCGGGACAGTTTGTCGTAGAATCCAAACAGAGCGTGAAGACCATTCCTGATGTTAAAGTAGCGTTAAGTACAACTGCATGATGAAATATATGAGATTGTACAAACAGTTCTGAAGGATTAACTCCAACATGGTGTGTTTAGGGCAAGAACTCATTACAAAAGCTATTGTCTTCAGCTGTGCTTCCCTCCCCGTGTGTTCTCCATCAGCTAATGCAGCTCACCTGGGCCTTGAAGACTATAAAAACTGGCATGTGCATTCAATCTGTTTGGTTCTTCTACCTACTTGGGCATCAACACATGCACTCCCTGCTCCCACGTTTGCTGACTTCACTTCCCCACTCTTGTTTTGTTTTAATTCAGTTTTAATAGATTTTGTGTCACTTTCTTTGAGCCAGTTTGTGACACGGTGCTGGTTGGAAGGGGAAAGAAAAGGAGTCTTAATGAAGCTGTAGTTGGGCAGAAATGCGCCTCACAAATCACTTCTGAAGTGGCAGCAGTTGTCAAATTGTTGGTTTTCAGAAATTATGGACCCACAAAGTGCCTGGCAAATCTTCAAACTTTCGCCTTGAGCAAAACATCCAACTGCTTTCTACCTGGTGAATGCAACAATAAAAGTCCTGATAAAGTTCCTAGCACAACAAGGAACCATGCAGAGCCAAAACTAACAAGCCCAGACAAACAAACCCATTTGTGAGTTTTCAGTTGAGATCCATCTTGTGCAGTTGAGAACATTTCTGTTAAAGCTGTAGGAGTTGGTTTATAGCCAAAGGATGTTATGGGTAGAGATGTTTAACTTGATTTATGTTTCTATGGACTTTTGAACTTGCAGGATCTTGACTTCTCAGCAGACATCTTGAGGACTGCAACTTTGTCACAAAAAGATGAAGAAGCAGGGCATGGTTGCCTGATAAACACAATTATTCCACAGCTTTCGTGCTTCACAATACATTTTTAAAGAGTCTTGGCCATTACAAATCAAATTCTGTGAATTTCCGGGTCAGAACTGTCCCCTGGGATGCACAGTCCAGTACCTTTCTGCTTTTATATGCTTCTATGTCCCTCTGTCACGTGGCTTAATTTAATTAGACGTCAATATATAGACACAAAAACCCACAAGGCAAATCCCTACATTCATTTTATTTGGAAAAAATAAGGCCACATCTCTATCTAGATCTATTGTTGATTCTAATAAGCCAAAGGCACAATGGCTGACAAACCAGTTTACACACAAATCTGATTCACATAAAGACCCCAGTTCCACGTCTCCATTCACATCCATTACGATTCCACCATTTAGCCCCATTCAGACCTATTCACGCTGACAGACGCCTCTCAGCACCCTTTCACACCAGGAAATGGATCTTTAGCCCTCGCTAACAAGCCCCACCAGCCCGACTCGCCACCGCACATCAGGCCTCGCTCTGTGGTCTCTCGCCAGATCAGTGTTAATATTCCTCAGCCGAGTGTGATTTAAGTTTCTGGTCATAAAACCCTCGACTGAGATTTGCTAACCGCTACAGGGTGTCACCTACACACCTCTGGGACAATAGAGGGAGCAGTAAAAGGGCTATAAATTGCAGGAAATTGTCAACTATGGTGGGAGTTTTTGTAGGTAGCTTCAGTTTAGATCTTTCTTGGTGACTTTACGAAGTTGAATCTGAATAGGGGAAATACATTTTGGAACTATTTCTGGGGGTTTTGTGTTGCCTGGTTTGTTTTTCTACCACTTGTGCCTTTTCATTTAGTCTCCAATTGTTCAAAACTGGAACACCACCTCCATAAAATTGGTGTCAATTCAGTATTAATATTTGGGGTTTACACTTGAATGAATTTGGCGATTACCAAGACCTGTATGTAGTGCCTTTTTCCAGTTAAATTGCATGATTAATGACCAAATGCCTGCAAAACACTACAATACCCATTATCCTTTGCTATATATAGTGCTAACTGATAGTATGCTAAGCTATGATGGAGAACCATGGTAAACATCACACCTATTTAACATGAAAGGGTTAGTATTGTCAGTGGGAGCGCACTGGCTTGTTAGATATTAGCATTTAGCTTTAATTAAATGTGCCTTGAAACTTGTTTATTTTGAATTGACACCAAGTAATTTATAATGGAAAAGGTAAAACATGACTGTAATTTTTGCTATCTTTAACCCCTGTTCTACTCAGATCAGCGGGATTAAGTGCTCAATACACTTTCATTGTGACAGAAAACCTTTGCAAATCGTATCTGCAGTCCCTGTTTGTCCTTCCTCACGAGATCAATAAACCTATTTGGCTTTGCTTTGAGTTTAGAAACCAGAGCTGA
This sequence comes from Acanthochromis polyacanthus, assembly GCF_021347895.1. Classification (NCBI taxonomy): domain Eukaryota; kingdom Metazoa; phylum Chordata; class Actinopteri; family Pomacentridae; genus Acanthochromis; species Acanthochromis polyacanthus. The sequence goes on along the minus strand of NC_067113.1, from coordinate 45,099,695 downwards.
CTTCATTCACCAGTCAATGCGCACCAGGTGCTTTTAAATATACTATTCATTCTCTTCCAAAACGGTCGGTCTCGTATAGGATAAATCGCTGCAAAAATGAAAATAATCACTGCTTCAATACGGCTACTGTTCAGCCTTACGTTTGTATCTGTCAATCTTGATTGTGCCTTCGCTTCGGCCATATATCCCTGCATATGTAGCCAATTATTCTAACATTCAAGTGGATTTTCTGTAAATCCCTAAACTGCTCACAGGCTGATTAGAGTATGCTGAGGAATTATACTATTTCAGGGCTAAATGGGGTTGTCCAAAACAGTAGAGAGGCTTCTCCCCGGTATTATTGCCACCATTTTTCATGATTTGACAGAGGCTGAAGTTAAACTGTTTAATACGTGCCATTACCTGAATCAAACTGCATACAAATCCAAGATGTCCCTGCAGGCTATAATATCTTGCCAAGCCAAAGTATCCTCTTGGATACAGACAGTGCATTAGACTACTGAGGGCTTATGTATTTCTAGGTTGCAACAAGGGGTGCAGAATTAGTTTATTTTACAGAATCTGGTTCAAGCAAATGCTTAATTTGGGTGAATGTGACATAGAATAAAGAGGTTTTGGTGAAATATCGTAATCTTAAGCTGAAATTTGGTTGCTTTTTTCCCTATTGAAAAGCATATCTCAGAAGAGTAGCTCAAAAACACTTGGAAATTTAAGAATCACACAATGTCTTTTTCTGTTTTTAACGTTTAGTTGTTGCTAAATGGTGTTCAGATTTACGAAAACATAGGGTTCCGTGGGTAAATGAACGCATTGTAATACTTTTAGCAAACAGTCTGCTTCTAAAAACAACAATTTGTCAACTGATTTTGAAGCTTGTTGTCATCAAAATTAATTTTATTAGCAGAAATTTTCCCTCGACTGCTTCTATGGTGCACATACAGGTCATACTTCAACTCACTCACACTCCTCTTTCTGCCCCATTTATACTTGCATACAGTCTGTCTGAAAAATTTATTGAATTCTTCACTTCTTTGGCCACATTTTCCAGACAACATAGGTGAGACTCAGCTGCTTTGCCATCAAATAATGACTTGAGCTAAACAGGCAGCTACTGTATGTTAAATTGAGTCACTTTCAAATCACCTTGTAGCAAATTTGCATGAATTAAGAGTGCTTTTACACTCACTTACCACTTCAGCGAGGAACTTGAGCACAAATGAGAAGCACTATCACAAAACTGTGATACCTATTAGGAAACAATAGAGACGTATTCTCATTACTGCGCTGTGTGTGTGGCAGAGAAGAGAGACTGCCTCCTATTCGCCTCTAATTTGATATTGCTAAGTGATGCATTCCTTCTTTAATAAAAGCCAGAGGACATCTTAAGCAGCACTTTGAAAGGAGCGTGTCTGTGTGGGGTTTGAAGCATCTTAATAAAATTTCCAAGCTGCGTTCCTTGAATACAAACTGAGTCTGAAGAGAAAGAATGGGCAGATATTTATACCTGCAACAAAGTCAAGTTGGTGACTGATGATAAAAATGAAAAATGTCAAGAACCAGACAGTCTGGTTCCTGCTGATGAGGAAAAATGTGCTTGGAACTGTTTGTTACAAAGCCTGCAAACTGTAATTTTCCAATAAAGACAAATAGTTAAACAATTCAGCTGCTCTTTTAACAAAAAGCCACAAATAAACTGCCGACACATTCAAGGCAGCGGGCTTACAAAATGAGATAAGAAACCAGTTTATCCTGCTCTCGTTGACAGAGGAATAAGTGACACACTCCAGCTGCACTGGTTAGAGCTAAACTTGTTTTTTATTTTTACTGGCTTCGCTGCTACTCTGACTGAACTGAGAATGAAGCCCTTCTGTCACTTAGTATCCATTTGACTGATTTACAGCGTGTCACATGTTCCAGCCAAAAGAAACAGATAAGTCGGGGCTGTTAATGAGCTGTGCCACTCAAAGTAGATGCGAGAAATTCCCTGTGGAAAAACACATCCATTAAAATAACTAAAAAAAAAAAGACGCATGTGTAGAAACGTGGGATCTGACGACATATAGTGCAAGACGAGTAGCAGCGTTGCATCACATTTGGGACGGGAAAGCTGTTGCGTATATGTGCGTGTAGATGTATGTGTGCGTTGTGTGAATCCTCCCATGAATTTTGTATAAGAGATAGATGTAGGCCAGGGATTGGGGTTGTGTACACACAGGTTTAATGACAGGACCCTGGAGGGATGGCACATCAGTCAAGCGGAACACACACACACACACACAATCCTGCTGTGCATTACACAACCAGCACCCTCACTTTTCCCATAATCTAGCACTGGAAGCACAACAAATGCTGGGAAAAGACGGGTCTGACCAAGTTTCGCAGCTCCAGGCACTCGGTCTGCAGTTTGGCCTACATGGGACTGGCACAGTTCTCAAGCCTGCACAGTGTCATAAAAGGGTGTGTGTGTGTGTGTGTGTGTGTGTGTGTGTGTGTGTGTGTGTGTGTGTGTGTGTGTGTGTGTGTGTGTGTGTGTGTGTGTGTGTGTGTGTGTGTGTGTGTGTGTGTGTGTGTGTGTGTGTGTGTGTGTGTGTGTGTGTGTGTGTGTGTGTGTGAGAAACCATATAGCCTAACACATTCCCAAAGCAAGACGGACTTTTTTTGAACGCAGATAGATAACAAAACAGCTGAGTGATATCAGCTGAGCTCAACATTTTGGGTTTGGATGCCACGAGGGCGCCAGATATCGAGGCTATGTGCTACATGACGGTGGCTTTGAGCTCAGTGCTTAAATAAACCCACTATCACAGGGGAAAGTGGCGTGACTGGGCCATTTTTGTGGGCTGTTTGCCTCCCTCCTCTCCCAGGAACTGTGGTTGGATTTGGCCAAAGCAGCCGCTGTTGGCATTCCACACTGACCCTCTAGTAGCGGGCCTGAGGTTCATGGGTAAACAGTCGATCCGTTTGGTGTAATTTCAGAGCCCGTCTCACCCTCTGCCTGTCTCCCTTCCAAACACCACCCCTCCATATCCTCAGTTGGCCTCTCTGTTAATTCAGACCTACCTGACAGTTCTGACTAAAACCTTCAGGGTTTACTATCGGTCCCGCTCGGCGACGGGCTTTTCTCTCTAAACACACACTGAAGACTAATCTGCAACAGATGGGAGACGAACCGGGGAGGAAGTAGTATAAAAGGATATACAGCATATTTGTAGCCCTCTGAACCAAACGATAGGGTTTCAGAGACGTTCCAAGTAAAGCCCGAGGAGGGTTGTAATGATGTGCGCAGCGGCAGCTCCCAGGGGCTTAACAGCACGTATTACTGGAAGATATAAGCTGTCCATCTGCAACCAGATGTCTGAAAGGCCCTGAGGGGGCTCTCTCACTCTGTAGCAGACACATGAAAAGTTTTGGGTAAATAAAAACACATGCAAACGCGCAAATGTGCACTAATACATACATCTGCGCTCACATAAACAAGGCCCCACATGCTGCATTTCACGGGTGGCTGGTTGGAGATAATGAAGGCCTTAGCCCCTGGTTTACTGTCTGGTTTTTGAGGTCATTTGTGTAAACACAAAAGACATTTATTTACCACCTCATTAATGCAAGTGGCAATTTAAGCTCCCTTTCACAGGCAAAAGAGAAAAAAAGAAACGGATGGATCCCAGTACATGGAAACCCAGACAACAGTCAAATCACTGTTTGTATTGGTTTTGCAGCGAGCGCCTGGAAAGCCCCAAGCTTTCATCAGCTAACCACTGCGGGCGAATATCTGTTACATTCTCCATCTCTTAAGAGGTGAAATTGTCATAGCTGAATGATGCCCCACCGCCTGATTACGTGCTACAGAGCGCAAAGGCAGTTAAAGTAGGTCTGCATTTATAAGAAAGAAAGACAGACTTCTCTTTAAGGGGCAGGTTCCATCTAGAAATACCTTGCATGACTTATGCATGAACACATTTCATTTAAACCTGCAAAAAACATTACTTGCGGCCACTTTGGGAGAACAGAAAGAAGCCAAGAACCTCATGCTGATATGTTGTTAAAGATGATGTATAGCTGTTAGATACAAAGCAACACTAGCATTCAGCTTTAGCTTTGGCTTCCACCAACTCTTAAGCATGATGTTTAGCTCTTTAACTGCTAACCGCTCTACTATGTTCTAAGATAGTTGCTAACTTGGCCATTTGGTGGCGGCCTCATAGCGTAAACTGGATTTTAAGCGCTTTATTTTGAAAATGTCTGGCTGTTGTGGCCCATGAGACTGATGAGAATGAACCACAACAATGAAGTTGTAAGCTAAAAACTAAAAAATGTACTAAATATAACATTTCATAGAGCTGCGACAAAGTCTAAGTGATTCTCTTTGGGTTTGACCCCATTCACAGTACATTAAATATATTGATTCTGGCAGCTTTAAACACTATTTAATCCTGAAAACTAGTCTCCAAGTGAACAGCAAATGTGCAGCTTTCGGTGAATGTGGCAAAACGCCTTTAATTTTCTCCACCCTCACTTATACTGTGCTTATCACAACTGGCCATTTCCTGACTCCTGGTGGCATCAGATTGGATGCAGCCATTTCCCCTCTGAATGAATTAAGAGGCTGGTATTCCTCTGAGATGATGTGCGGCAACTTGGAGATACAGTGACAGATTGGACATCTCCCCGGAGACTTCTGCAGCCACAGGCGACCACCCAACGCAGTGTTAAACCTGCACAGTGGAACTTTTTGTCTCCACCTTCTGGCATTGAGAGAAAGTTATTTGTTTCGACTGTATTCCTGAAAAGCATCAGAAACTTTTCTTTTCCTAGTTGTTTCTGCCATAGGATCCATTATACTCCTAGTTGCTGTAGCTTCCTATTGGGATTTAGCAGTTGATGTAAAATGTATCACTGCTGGTGCACTAGCATAGAAATGGGACCACAGAAACCAGATATAAAATTCCAATATATTGCAAAATACAGGCTTAATCAGTACTATGTTAACTCATTTGGCTTGGATATACTGGATGTTCATTTATATGTAAAAGTCCTGATGTCTAACTTTATGTAAATGTCTCATCATAGATGTGACCTGAATCTGTCTGACTACCTCATCTGCTCCTGTTTACTGAAGCAGATTGATTAGCTCATAGATTCGCCAGAACATCCTGTGCCATCCGAGACTTCCTGCAAATTGAAAGTCAGGTGAAATTGTAAAATAATCGGGAAGTGAGCACGTAGATAGAAATGCAGAGAAGGGAGGAAAAGGAGCAGACTGTCCCTGATTAGGCCTGAGTGGAGACGTTCAGTTCAGGAGTTCGCTTTCGCCTCAGGGACGCAACGACTGGCACATGAGACCGATTTAAGAAGGGAAGTAAAGAAGCTGAGCCATGTTCCTTGATGTAGGGACCTAAACTGATCCCAGAATGACAAATGAAAAGTTTTCTCTAGTGTTGATTTTGGAATATTACTGAAAAGTCACAATCATGTTGGGTTTTCTGACAGCTCAGGCCATCAATTTTAGAGGAAATAGTGGCTCCATGGTGGCTTTTTGTATATTTTTTACTATATAATACTTAAATTTGAAGCCACATTGTCACTGTTGAATCTAAAAGGTGTTACCCCAAAGTTAGCCAGATTGCATGTAAAGCATTTTTGAGAAATCCAGTGGATTTAGAAAGACTACTCCTCCAGTTGAAGTGAAAACTTGAAACCAGTCTGTGCAACATGATCACCAACATTGAAATCAGGCGTTTCTTTCACGTGACAACAGAGATATTATGATGTATCACCCAACAACTTAGAATCTGTTATGGAGACCTTTTATGTGTTTTTTTTTCCTAATCAAAAACAAAAACTGAAAGCTATCATTTGTGCGCTGCCTCAGGGTGGTCATTTGACTGGGAATAATTACGTGGTTGTTGCAGAGCGATCTTGTCTTCCTATATGAGAATCTGCTTCGGTCTATACTGTTTACCTTCACTTGAGCTTTAAAGCCTTTTAATTATTATCATCTAATAATCATCACCTTTAATGTCTCCACAACTACAGCGGCTGGCGACTGGGAGCGTCTGGGCAGGTGTGTGTGTGTGCGCGAGTGGCTTTAATCATCATCAAATAGAGCTGTGTGTATAGGTAATTAAGGTGGTGCCAAATCGACTCTCACTCGCAGGCACGAGTCAGGAACTCTCAACAACACCTCAGCTTTGCATCACTTAGCAAGCGCTGCGGGCAACTTTATTCCGGCTCGGCTACAAGTTTTGACACAGATTTGAGCGCAACTCCCTCCAAGAGTCCATTACTCAGTGTCTGATATTCTTCTAAGCCCTGGATTACTTTCCCTCCCCACAAGCTGACCATAATACCAGGCTTGTGGAGCCAATGCGGCCTGCAGGGTTTGGTCTGAAACCACTCAATGAGCACAAGGATCACGATTAGTGTTTGTAGATCAAGGACTGCCGACCAAAACTGATGCCTGACAGGGTTTTCAATCCCATGTAGTCGAAAAGCAAAACTATATGAATGTAGGGTTACAACCAATGATTATTTTAACAACTACATAGTCTCTTGACCCGCTCTTTAAAATGTCAGAAATGGTAAAAAGTCCAAAAAGCTCATTACCATTGCTTACAACCCCTTGTGACATTTTGTATGAACTACGTTTTTTTTTAAAAACAGGTAACAGAAATCCTTGTATTTGAGGAGTTTAAATTAGGGATTTGGGGCATTTAATTTCTTAATCCTCAACATGGGTCCGGAGATACCCATTTTCCATTGAATATGGGTCACTTTTGACCCATTTTGTGCATCAGTTGATAAATGACATACATGTGGAACCTTCCAATGCGCAAATGGCACTACTTTAAAAAAATGTGAAAGTACCATGCATGTCATTGACTAAATCCCTAAAAACCCATGTGTGTGTGCCAAAAATGATATTTTAAAGTTTTTTTCCATGCAAATTGTTAATGTTAATGTCTTAAAAGGACCTACATGTGTCTGCATCACTGCTTTCTCTAGAATGTGCAGATATATGAACTTATTACTTCCGTCTCCATCCGCCCCTCCAAACCTTCCTGCAGCTCTCTCCATCTCACCTATAACAATGATTAAACACTGTAAAGCCAATCTGTGATACATAATGGCAAATTGTAACATTGGAGTAATTGAGCGACACTTTTTGTTTGAACCGGAGACTGATTCTGAAGCAGGATAATGGTACAGAAAGATCCACCCTGCAAGCATACAGAATCCTTAGGGTTGTTATGTATAAATCTCAAAGTTTTGAATCAATGTTTCTGATCACTGATTCACTGGAAATGCTCAGCTGTTTTATGGGCTGCTTTTTTCACCCATGATATATCTTCTAGCATATTAAAAAAAACACCATATTGACAAGTTAAAGTAAAAAGCTTCATTTTTGGCTGCAAGGGATCTTTAAAATTGGTTAGCTTCCATGTAAAATTCAAAATATTATCTTATAGGCCTATTATTTAAAACAAAAGTCAGTTCAGTCTCTCCAGTTCAGTAATTGGCTTTTCACTGTTTGGCCCTTCACACACTTTACACAACTAGAGGGGATGGCTGCTTGGCAAGCATAAGTGTGTATATAGATATCTATGTGTGACTGACTGTATGTGTATGTGTGTGAGGGTGTGTTTTCTGAGGTTTGGAATGATTTACACAACCCCACACTCAATTAATTCCAGTATGACAGAACAAACTTGCCTGTGTGTACACATGTTGGTCTTGGGTATTAGGCTGACAGAGCCGTACAGACAGAACAGTGTTGACACACTAATAGATGGAAGTCGCGCACACACAGATACACACATAAAAACACACAAACCCTTCACATTTGTGCTTGTGTTTCTTATTAGTAATAATGCCAATGTGAGCTCCAAGCAAAACCCTGGTCGGGACACAAGATGTGTGTGAATGCTGCACGACCCCCCTGAAGCCAGTAGCAAACCATCCTCCAGGCACACTCCATTACATACACCATCTGTATTTATAGCTTTATGCACTGTAAATATAAGAACCTGCACTTAAAGCCACCATTAAAAACTTTTAGAACTTTTCTTTGCAACTTTCTGGACTGAATTTCTTCTGTCTGAAACCAAAAAAAAGGGCAAAACAACACATCCTGAGCTCCTCACACAGCTTTACTGCTGTGATCAGATGAGGTATTTTAGCCGAGGAGTCGATGGCTCTAAATCCAGAACACCCTTTGGTCGCTGAGCAAAAAGGTTTTCCAGGAGACTGTCCAATAATATCAAAACAATCTCCAGGCTGGATTTCCTCTCTGGCACTGAACCCCACACTGGAGAATGAGAATCTGGGTTGCATATGAGATAAATAAAGAACTGTAAGATGAGGTTTTGTGCTTCTAATGGAGACACACTAGTCTGAAAAATGAATCTGTCAGTATAGAAATGGTCGACAAGTCTGCAGTGCTTTCGTACAAGTGACGCAACAAAATGTCAATGCATAAATAATCCATTCACTTCTGCTGCCAAAGCCAGACACAGAATGTCATCCTCTGTCTTTTATTGAAACCTGAAAGGTCATCTCCTTCAGATCTGAATCACATCCTCCCATCTGATTCACATCCTCCTCAGCCAGAAAATTTTCCTCCTCTCCCCGCTTCACTGCGACACATTTAAACAAAATCAACCTTTTCACCCTGACTGCCATTTGTCAAACTTGTATCAAACTTCACCATTACAGCAACCTCACTCGGTGGATGTAGATTTTACGTGAGTTTCTCTTTCCCTTCTCAATCTGTAAGATACCATTTAAAAAGTCCTCTTCACTAATATGGGACACAACAACAACCTCCAAGCACCAATCTACCACAATGACAATTTCAAGTTTTGCCAAAGGTTTGGATCAGTCAACAAAGCAGTCCTGTTGTTTTTTTCTTTAATAATAGTTCTTCCTTCCCTGCGTCCAAAAATTCCACCAAAACCATCCCCTCATCACTATTTTCAATGAACACCATTGATGCATTCTGTTTTTAGCCTCACCCAAGACATTTGTAGTTGGTTTAATGAAATACAAGCAGACCAGAGCTTTTTTCCCTCCTTCTCTATAGCAGATTGATAATGAGTTGCAGTCAAACCATTCTACACAGTACCGGGGTAGCACTAAAGAATGGTCCCAAAACTGTATTTTTTAGGCAAATTTGCTTTTTTTGACAATGCTTGAGATGATTGTGATTGGTTTAAATGCATACAAGCTCACCAGAACTCTTGTTTTCTGTGCTCTAGCAGACTGAGGTGTAATCAGACCATTCTACACAGTGCTGTGTTAGTGGTAGAGAATGGTCTGGCTACACTAACATTAAGGACACAAAGGCCTCTAATTGCATTGATTTCTGCAAATTTGCTTCCTTGACAACAACAACACTTAAGATGACAAGATTATAATTGGTGTAAAAAAAAATACATGTATGCTAGAACTTTATTTCCCTTCCTATAGCAGGCTGATATCGAGGTGTAGTCAGACCATTCTACACAGCAACGTGCTAGTGCTAGAGAATGCTGTAGCTGTGAGGCAACCATTACAGACCGAAAGGCCTCTGACTGTGTTGATGCTAGCACAAAAATTCTTCTGTCCAGAGCTTAAAATATGTCCCAAAGACTCACTTACAGCTATATTTTGTTTAAATGATACAAAAACCAAAAGCAAAACGTTGGGGTTTAATGGTTTGTCCATCGCACCATTTCTTTACAGGTGGCCTGCCAAAGATGGTGGTCATGGTGACAACAAGACTTCCTCACACTTCTATAGATCAAATAAACACAATATGACTTGTTGATGAGCTTTATAATCACTGAAGAGAGCCAGGCCAGCTGTTCTTCCCACTTCTAGAGGTGTATACTAACAAGCTGCCTCCTCTCTCTGCATATTTAGAAGAGCAGTTCCCCAAAAAACTACTCGGACAAATATCCTGTCCAGCATCCATTGGTAGCAATCAGTGTCGAGTCCCATAGCAGGCAGTAGTCAAATCAAGCATACCGATCGTTTCAGCTACTGCCTGACTTGACTCTCCCATGTGGTCCGAATGGGTGACCAATTAACAGCAGCTTAACTTCTGAGTCCAAACACCTATCCACCTCTCTCTCTCTCCCTCACACACACACAGACAGACACATGCAAGGACACATAAGCAGGGACACACACGCACAGGAGAACCACACATACATGCACGCTCACAGTCATACCCAGTAACACACATCCACAGGCCCTCAGTACCACACACAGACAAGGGCGCACACACAGATACATACTCATTAACAAAGGCTTAGCATTGCAGAGTGTATACCCCCAGCAAAGTGTAGCACAGTCTGGCTGACTGGCCTCCCACAGAGGGGGAATACACCTCAGTCACCTGATCCTCTGCTGCTCTGATCCCGGCTCAGAGGAAGTTAACAGGAAGCCTTCATTGGACAGAGAGCTCTGCTATGGGGCAACTGTGCTTCAAAATACCTTTAAAAAAAAAGTTCAATTTAAGCCACAGAGCTGATAAAAGCCATTTTTCTACGTATGGTTTCTTGTATAAAATGCAAAATAATACCTCAAATGATGTCTGCTGTTTTAACTGCAGCATCTTTTACAAATCTCTCCCACCACTAGGTGCCACCACTGGCTTCATTACAGAGCAAGTCCACCTTAACACGTCACTATAGCGCTCACATTCACTATCAATCCAGTATTCTATCAGTTTTGTGTCTATCCTTTGTGGATTTTCAGTTTTTAAAAAAAGAATAAAAATGAAATAAATGGCACTAAAATTCTTCAAAGATGTTGCATCTATGTTACATTTAGATTAAAAGTGTGACTAAACATGAGGAAGAAAAGTCTTCATCGCTAACTTACTCATGTTCTGTGTGGTTGAAGTGATGTGGCTTCACTTTGTAATGTTTCTGTGGATTTGGCCTGTGGTCTGTCAACACTGATATGGTTCTGAGGAGTTAAGAGACAGCGTCTGAATTCCTTAAAGGAGAAAAAAAAAGAGGGGGAAAGAGCAGACAGGCCGAGAGAGAAAGCCAGAGATCCCACCTGAGTGACAAGCAACAGCTGAGTCCACACATCTGGAAACTAAAACGCAACCCTCCATTAAGTGCGTCTTTACGCACACACGTTCCAAGTAAGAATCCCCCCTTAACTCAGCCCCAGACTCATTTTTCTCTCTTCTGCTTCAGGAAAAATATGTCAGAACCTCCTCAACTAAACTCCTTTCTTCTTGCTTTTAGTGTTAAGTACTAGAGAGACAAATCATCTCTTGATCTTGTTGGTGCGTAATAGTTTCCAAAAGATGAGCGAAACAAGGCTTTTTAGACTTATTGAAAACGCATCAATGCAAAAAGAAAGGTGTGCACCTCTTCAGAAAAAAAAAATCCTGCTGAAGTTAAAGGAACAAAATAACGATTCCCGAATCAAAAACTCACCTCTAAGAAGCAACAACTCTGTGCAGGGGCGAGTTGAATATTCCGTTTATCGAGATATAGTCACGACTGTGGAGGCATCCGGGCTGACTGCAAGCGATAAACACCACTCAGTGCCGTCTGGAGTCCTGAATCAGCTCAGTGATGGAGTCTTTCAGTGCATGATCATGCATAGACGGAGAGAGAGAGGTGACGCTCACCAGGGCTGAGCGCTGCGCAGCTCTGGCACCAAGTTAAAGCGTCCAGAAATGACATTAGCGCTGCACCGCGCCTATTGGCTTAAACATGGAGCCCCCCCCCTCCTCCTTTCTCCCTCCTCCACACACTCGTCTCACTCTGTTTCTCACTTAGAGGCAGAAAACATCCCTTATACTTCAGCCATGAGTTTATGGATATGCTATGGAAGTAAAAAGTTTTAAAACTGAAAAACTACAACGTTTCCATTCGACTCTAAGTGCTAGAAAGTACCACCAGGTCACTATAAATTCATTAAATGAATACCTCAGATAGTTACTGCAAGTACCCAAAGGTATATGAATTTGACAAGGAATCTCTGACTGTATGGACTACTTCCCAGAGACCCTTCCTTCTGATTTATGAAGGTTATAAAGGTGGTGATGTGTTTGCCTGACAGTCTGTGGCATGTGTGACGGACTGTATCACGTGATCCACACACGCACCAGGCAGCAGCCTCCTGAAACTCAAAACTGGCAGTTGGTCATCACGTCTGGAGCTGTTATGTACAGTATAGCATGTTATTCCAAGCCTGCAGTGGAAGCTTGTATGTCCAGCGGCTCGGTGATCCAAAGTGGCGTCATTTATTTGCAGATTTAATGAGCCATTAATCAAAAGTCAAGTCAACTAGTGTCAGGAGATCCCCGTCTGTTTTCTTGGAAAGTGAACTTGACAGCTTCAGTAAAAGGCATCTGGACTTCAGGACTTCAGAACTCTCTCTTGGATGAGAAGTAAAACGTCCCCAGAACCAAAAAGAGAAGTCTGGTTGCCTCCTACTGAAACTCCTATCATTGCAATGGAGGACTGATAATCTACACAGATATATTGTAAAGGGATGAAAGGTGTTATCTCCCAGTGCTCAGCTGTCGTGTTTCAGTGGTTAATTTATGGGTTTTACTCAGGTGGGAGTGTGTAGGTGTATGATAATAAAGTAATGCAGGGCTCAGTGTTCTGCACATATAAATAATCTGAAATAGCTTCCTTCCACTGTTACTGTTGGAAGATGTCAACATCTTCAGCACCTCAAGAAATGATTTTTGGAATTCTTGGAAAGTTTCTCTTACATTCACAACTTTGGGAATATACAGGTGTTGCTGGCTGAGAGCTCAGTCAAAACAAGACGAACTGTGTTTCCATTATCAGGCACATTAGTCAAAACTGAGGTCAAGATAATTTGGCCAAATTCATGTTGCTCTCTGTCTAATAACTGTGGCAGCTTGAGCTCTCAGCTTGGCTTACGTGTTGCTAATGTCCTTTTAAACAACTGATAAAGTCTTGATTGTTTTCCAGCGGGTTGGTGGTGGTATTTTTTCTGCCTGTTCTAACAGAAGAGCAACAGGTAAACTGTTAACTACTGGACCTTAAACCTGATGTGTAGAACCTCATACTGCACTGATCATCCACAACATTAAAACCGCCTGCCTAACATTACTGATTTGCGCCACCAAAACAGCTGTGGTCCATCTGGTCACGGGCTGGTGGTGTCTGATACCAGGATGGTGGCAGCTGATCATGACTGTCCTGTGGGTGCCCCCATGAGCTGGCCTTGTTCTGGCTCATCACATAAATGCTTGGTTGGACTGGGATTTACATAGTTTGAAAGCCAGATCAACTAATTTTTGCTCTTGGTCGGGTTCCTCGAGATGATCCCGAACAGTTTTGGGTGGAATTTGGTCTGGAACATGTGAAAGCAACCTCTCCAAGAATGTCAAGACCCAGTTTTCCAGCTGAGAATTGCACTGTGCACTGTAGAACCTGTTTAACTGTTTTACTTGTAAAATTTACTGTTCTTTTACAGATTTCCCTTTTTTTTGTTAAATTACAGATACAAACAAGTAAAACCACAGAAAAAGAAAACTATTTACTTACATGCTTTATATAACAATGTTTACATCAAAAATAGCTGTAAAATGACACTTTTTGACTCTATTAAAAGCAGCAAAATATCATTATTTTTCAGATATTTGCTGTTATTTGAATGAAAACTTGTGCATATTAAAGACAGATTGTTCTGCTTCTGGTAAAACACAGATAATATCTAGAAAAAATCACAGTGAAATATATTAATTTACTTGTTAAAAATAAAAAAGGCCCAACCTTTGCATGATATCCACATCAAAATCAATATTTTTACAAATAGTAACTCATTCTTATGTAATGTTTTACTGTATTTAGCTCTGCGAAAAATGTCATTATTTTACAGATTTTTGGAATTATTCTCACTTTTTTTAAACAATTTTTGAGCATTATGATATTCCACCACTTTTAATATATTTTTCTGGCACCCTTGCTTTAATTTTTTTTTACATTTTTTTTTTTTTTACAATAAAATTTGATCTTTAATACCATTGGATTCATCTGTCTGTCGTTTTAATGTTGTGGATGATTGGCGTATACTAAAACGTAATCAATAGCTGTATAATAAGATGTTTTGGATAAAAATGTAACAATCACCGTAATAAACACCAAGATCAGTCACAGTTTCATGAAATAAAATGATGCAAAATGATCTGATTCATGCTGCTGATTAGGTTAGGATTTAACATTTGACACTCTTTTGGACGCAGAGATGCTTAAATGTCAAATACTAAATGGCTTCAAACACAACAGCCTGATTTGTGCGGCTCAGCATTTGGGCTGAAGTTTGGGCCTCAGCTGTGGCGTCGGGGGAGTGAGGCTGTTTGAATGTTCCTGAAGCTGGCAGTGGGACAGACAGCGCAGGTCTAACAGTATAGCTTATTGTCCCTGCCAGCCAGTCAGCCGGCCCACACAGCGAGGGACCCGAGGACGCCCTCGTTCACCCTGCTGGCTGCTGCTCTGACAGTCAGTTGTATTTACAACTTCCATTTCATTTTTTAGACCTGGGGAATTACAGTGATTGCTGCTGTAAGAAAAAAAAAGCATTTACAGCGCATTAGAAATGAAAACGAGGCCACAGATTTCTTCTACTTGTATCTTGAATGTTGCAGAAAATAATTACATTTTTCCATTGTTGCACTCAAATCACCTGAAGTGCGTCACATTATAGAGACACACACAGCTCTTGAACTTTTTGTAGGGGAAATCTGATCATCTTCTGTGTCCTGATTGCTCTCTTTCCACCTGTTCAACCCTGCCTCAGTGCAGAATAGAGCCGCTCTCTGTGCTTTTGCCTCGGCTCTTTGTGCTCGCACACAGACATCTGTAACATTAAGCCTATTTACAGCAGGCAGAGAGAGAAAGGGAGAGCTAGAGAGGGAGAAAGGGGTATAAAAGGTAAGCCTATAGGCCTACACATGCAGCCAGAGAGGAAGCGAGGATCAGTGCAGTGTGGAGAGCACAAAGGGGGCCTCTGGGTCACTAAATCCTGCCCCTGTCACCTTCTGGTGTGTGGAAACGCAGCACGGCCGATGAAAGTGTCAGAGCCAGACGCAGCCAGTTGTACGTCTCTGATCCCGTCTTTTCTCCTCGTCCATTCTTCTCCTTTCTTTTATGGAACGCTGCTTTGAAAACAATCCAGATTGATGTGGGACTGCGCACTTTGTGACGGCAGCTTGGGTGTCATGAGCGATGAATGGCTGCGTGAAGGGGTTATCTTCCCTATCGGCATATCTGCTTTTCAGTAAAAAGACACCTTATCTGAGCCAGGCCGGGCTCATCTGTCATGCAGCGGCCTGGTTAGTTATCCCAGCTATTTGCAGGGGGAAATGTTGTGATTTTTAGCTTCTTTTGTCGTGTTTGGTGATGGATTTAAAAAGGGAAATGTGGCAGTTTATCCAAAGTAATTCAGCACTGCTCTGAAAAGTGATATCTAGTCATTACTCGTGAACGTGACTAATGAATTTCTGCGTTCAGGCGACATTTAACCCTGTGAAACGGCGTCAAAAATGAGCTGGCTCGTGCCTGGGTTATGACCTGCTGGGAAAACCTACAAATAGACCCAAGTCACGCGCTGTAAATCCACATTTTTGGCTCTTAAAATTCTGGATATTGGCTCAAATTATGTAGCTATGGGATCATTAAGCAATACGCACCAAAAAAGAAAATGAGTTTCCTTTCCTGGTCGTGACCCACTGGCCCCCTCTTTCTGTGACCCTGTGTAACCCAGCTTCAAAAACTCCAGCCCCCTTTTGTGAGAGTGAGGTAAGTGTTTCCAGATTTGGCCTAAAGGAAAACTGTCAATCAGGCTGTGGGAATTTACTTTTCTAAGGCCTAAGCCATCACCAAAGCATCATCTGGAGGAGACGGTGAACAGGAATGTCAACTGAATCCTTCTCGATCTTTGCTTTTTTTTGACTAAATGCCAAAAAATGCGATCAAGAAGAAGCTTTGTCTTCCCTAATATTGTAATAACTCACACACACAATATATTTCACAATGGCTCCAAGCATGTCTGGTCAGTTACTGTCACTCGCATTTATCTCCTTCCAGTCTGCGTTTCTTTCTCCCCTGTTATTTGTCTATCTGCCTGTGTCATCTCTGTTGTTGCCAGAGGCAGAATTTGGGCTGAGGAGGATTCACTGTTGTCACTGTGCTGTCATCAGAAGCTTCAGTTCACTCAAGTCAGGGAGGATTCAGTTACTGTAGTGCCTGTGAGTCTCTTTGGGAAATATGTTGTGTATTTACCGGCAGGAATGGGTTGTTTTTTTCTGAGTAGGGGAAAAGAATTTTGTGTTTTCAAAGGGGTTATAGCCGTCATGTAGAACAGAAAAGTGTTGCTTGTAAAACAATGGTGTGATCAACCATGTGAAGCCACTTTTAAAGGCTTTACTGTGTTCCAAAGAGGTTGGAAATAAATCTTCTTTTTATTTGTATGGATTCTTAAAAGAAGAACGAATTTGCAGATCAAAGGCTGAGCTGAACACCAACACACCGACACACCGACACACTCCCACGGTTGGTGCATCAGCTGCTAGCTGGCCTTCAGCTAACACACAGTTTTTACACTGGCTGCTTGGAGAGAATAAACACAAGGTCAGAGTCAAATTCTTGTGAGTGACATTAAAGCGAAAAAAACTCTTTTACTTTCTGTCTTTCTGAAGGGTACCAGTACATCTCAGTCTGCACAACTGCACAGTCAAAATTTCTGCATTCTGGGTTGAAATCCAGCCTGACTGAGACTTTGTCATACAGTTTGTTTTATCCCTTGAAGAAATAGCTTGACCTTTACTCGTGTCTATAAACTGCAGTGGATCAGCTCAGAGCAGCAAACTGATGTGAGTCTACAGTTGAATTACAGTGTGCCGGCTTTATTCTTTGCCTTTTGTACAGAGGAAACATAATAATTAGTGAGTGAATGGATGTAGCTTGGGTGGTAGAACAGGTTGTCCCCTAATTACAAGGTTGACAGTTCAACCCCTGGCATTTCCACACACTTAAGTGTATTTGGGCAAGACAATGAAATGTTGATCAAAAAGTTCTGGGACTGCAGACATGCCTGCAGTAACTGTTGCTAGCTAGAATGTCACTGTGTTATTAACAGCAGGACCTGTGGTACAAGATGCATCAGGACAGGATTGTACCGATTGCATGCTCATTGTTTCCTTTAATATTCACATGGTTGTGCACCAGGAATGAGTCCCCCAGGGTTGGGCTGTCTAGGCAGAGTTCTACTGTAACATCCCAAGGTGTTTGAAGGAGAACATTCGACGCACATGAACACTCCAGTGCACTGTGTACCTAGCACAGGTTTTTTGACTACAGCAACACGTTCAGTGCTCCCTAACCTGCCCTAATTGCCAAAATTGGCCCCATGTCAATTTCTTCTTCCTCCAAAATGCAATTTGAGTTGAAGTGTTGCTGCAGTTTAACAGATTTTGCATTCATGGCAGACGGTGCTTAATGTATTTACATAAAAAATGTGCATAACACACATCCTGAAATTGATAAAGTAGTGTCATGTGACATTCTGACTCAAGACAGTCAGATCCAACACTCATGTCAGACAAAGAAAATATACAAGGAGCAATTATTACACAATATGGCAGATTGGGCTGCAGCACCAGGTCAGTGAATATTCCTGGGTTGTACTGAGAACAGTGGGAGAACATAGAAAATTGTAAATTCTCCAGGATTTCTGGAGGCTACGTCAATGAAAAACATGTCCAGATCAAAGCTCCTCAGAAGTCCAGCAGCCACTGCTACTATCAATTTCAACTCTGTGAATGGTGAATTATAAAAGTTTGCATGGCCAAGAATCTCCTCGCCTTGTAGATTCTTTCCTCATCCCAGACTTTTGTTTGAAGCACTACTTTATTCTCTGGCACATTTGCCAACAATCCATGTGGACCCTTGTAGATCTGGATAGATGGTAACATTTAAGCACCCTTGTGAATTTGTAAAGCATGTATTCGCCTTTACCTCTTGCACATGTACACCATGCACAGTCCTGGAACTTTTTAAGCAACATTTGTGTATTGTAAAGCACTTTATTAAACTTTGCTGTGGTAAAAATGCACTATGTATGGGTTACCAATGTCAGTTTAGAAGTCTTGTGGGTAGATTTCGTGACCAATACCAAAAAGCCTTCATATTTATTTACCCCTTTTTCTGGCCCTTATACTCAAGTAACTGGCGGCTAGCACGGGGCTCATATTTACTGGAGATGAAAGGGGTATCTCCCCATTTAACTGCTTCTACAAATAAAAAGAAAAGAGCTACTGTTAAAACATATTAAGTAGATTAATACTTTTGGCAGAGCAATGCAGTGTGTAGCATGTTTTACAGTGATTGGCATATTCACAGGGTTGCTTAGGCTAACACCACTGACAATCGTGTTCATGCCTCAGCCCTACCTACATGTTCAACATAACTGATTTTAAAGAGGAGTGCATAACTCAGAGTGACAAGTGGACCTTGGAGGGTGAGATGTGGTCTGACACCAGAGAAGCTTAGCCGACTAATTCAACTAATTCAGGTATTTTTATGAGAGGAAAGAATCTGAGGGAATGGAGTGGAACACAACCTTTCCTCATTTCTGGAATTCCTGCCACCTCTGAGTGGTAATTGTTGAATGAAGTAAATCAACACTTGGTGCCCCCCTGCTGGGAATCACATACAGGTACACACAGTTTCCTGACTCTGTGTGTGTGTTTTAGTACAGGTGTGTGACAGCTAGTGCGTGCTCTGGTTAAATGTTAATCTCATTAAGGGGATGTGTTGTTCATAGCTCAAGGCACATCTAGTCCCTCCACACACACACACACAAACACACAAACTGCCCTAATTAGGCTAAGAATACACATCACATCCGGCACGCTACCTCCAACCTGTGCAGGACCTCCAGCAGTTAAGCTACCATAGCTGGCATACCTTAGCACTTTGTCAGACACTTGAACCCCTCAGAGCTGCTGTTCAACTCTCGAGTCTTTGACCATATTAGGCTGGGAGGTTGTTAAGCCCAAATCAAGTGGCTGGAAGTCGCCACATCGCTGACTTCTGCTTCCTGCTGTGTCCCCTCATCTCCTGAACACAATTACTGGACATGACAGCCGTAGCCCGGCCAAGAGATCCACACTTGACTTGCAGAAAGGATTGAATGGCAACCCTGAAGGAAGTTTGCAAATGGGGACTACATCAAATATGTCATGATGTTTGCAACATTTTATTGTGAAGAAGTGATTTCATGGCAAAGCATTGGTAAATCCTAAACTTGTAAAACCCTGAACAACAAGTTAAAATGGTGATCTAACAGGATTAAAGACATTAAAACTCTGGCTTTAGGCTTAACATACTTCATGAGTCAGCCATAGCTCAATGATCAAATTGACTTTCATTAGTTGATTGCTTTGACACATCTACTGTGGTGATAGAACAGACAGCCAGAATCCTGATAGCTACTAAAGAGAGCTTCCAAAGCATCTTCACACTGGGAATTTTGCTGCAGTTTCAAATGACCTGCAGGCAATGTAATCTCACGTTATATTTTATAGCGCATAATATCCGAGTTGGACCTCACTGTCATTCTGCCATAGAGGTTGATAATCAGAAAAGAAATGCTATGGCTTGTTTATATTCCATCAAACCAATCACCGTCATCCAGGGTGGGGCTAAGGGAAGGATGTGGCTTCAGTGTTCCTTCAAAATAGTGACGGGTTGAATTGTTGTGGTGGAACATTTATACACAGGAAAACAAGCACTGAAATTAAACGAGATAAAAGTGTAAGCCAAGTGATAACATGGGAAAATTAAGAGTAAGTGGTGACTTGTGCCTGTGTCCTACATCCGATGAGTCAGACTACAGTCAATGAGGTGCTGTTAATACAGGAGGCCCACTGAGAACCTCATTATTGAAAACATACTGTTGTGAAAATACAGTGAAAACCAACTTTTTGCCAAAATGCAAGCACAATTTTTGACCAACAGCATGACCTTCCTCATCCTCATCTACAGTGCAACACCTGATGGTTTCTCTGGAGTGGAGTTTCCCCCACAAGGTTGTACTGTAAGAGGGTGAAATCCCAAACTCAACAACAGCAGTTGTGGTTTGTCCTGCAAATCAAGATTAAAGACTGGATCCTCTTGGTGGATTGTTGCAGCACTGATTTCAAGTGACTGTTAATGAGAGTTCAGTAGAATTAAAAGATGAAGCACATACTGTATGTTAAGCACAAATACACAAACACAATTACATGAATGCAACTTGAAATATAAATTCCAGAAATTCCATTTATTATCAGGATAAGTTCCAAAAGTGTTGACAATTTTTATTATACTGACGATGCAAATAATCACACAAGAAATCCACACTAGGCTAAGCAATGTCAATCATCAACTGTTTCAGATTGCATTGTGGCTGCGACATTATCAATACATTTTCAAGTAAATTTTAATTTACAGTTTTGTTGGTCATTTTTTCACCCTTATGGTGCTATTAATACATCTGTGTTGCCCCGTTGCCTGAATCAGGTCTGTGACCATATGTAGGATGATCTAAACACTCACTCTACTCTCCAGTTTCAGATCTTAAAGAGATTACTTCACTCTTTGAGTTAATACTAAACCTCTTCTATATGACATTGTCTAATCTTTAAGCCTTCGGTGACCTGAAGACCACCGTACATGATGACTTCTGCAGAGCAGGAAAAGAAGCTGGGATCTTTAAGTTGGTTGTGTCTTAAAGCTGGAACTTGTAAATGTCGTACTGCTGGGTTAAGCGGATTCTCTTCGTCATTATTGGTTTTATGCGAGTGGAAATTGAATCAATGAGTTGGATAAAGAAAACCAACAATGACAGATTGCTTTAAACGATGCATACATCTGGATTGCCAATGTAATTAGTCATTTGGGAATAAAACACTTTTGATTTCAGCTGAAATTGAAGTAGATCAACAATAGTGAAGCACAGATATGTCAGCTATAAATAAAGACAAATGCACACCTAACAGACTGAGAAGAGGTGGCCTCTCTGGTATTTTCAGTCTAATAAAGGAAGTACAGTACAAATGTGCACGACACAGAATCACCACTTTTTAACATTTGTCGGCTAGATGAGAAAAGTTTAACTTTATGCCAGTGTTTGGTGCATGTACGAGCGAAGGTTTTACAAACTTGTGCACAAAAAAGTAGTTCAAATAGTGAACCAGCCTGCCTCTTCTTCCTCCCTCTGCTCCAGGCTCTGGCCTCAGGGAGGAAGTGTGTGACAGCACATAGCTCCTGGGCCATACTGAGGAATTTCTCACAAACACACACACATGTACACACACAAAATCCAGTGGATATGTCAGCCAAGGGCAAGACAGGAGATCAGAGGGAGGAAGGAAAGCAGAGAAGGAGAGGAGGATGAGGGATCATGGAGAGGAAAGCAAAGGAGAGGAGTAAAGAGACCTCGGGTTGCACTCTCGACTTGGGAGGCCAAGAGGAACAAATGTCTTTGACAGTCCAGAAATGAATTTTCCTGTCGCTGTTACAACTGTAGCCAAATACGTCAAAGCCTCCCAGCATCCCCAGACCACAGCCCGTCAAAGACAGATAAAATATTAAGAAAAAGATTTCTTTTGAAAATTTCTTCTTGAAGGTTCCTTAAAGCTGCTGTCCGGAGTTTCCGTTTGTTTTCAATTTATGTATCATTGTTTAACAAAGCTTAAATGTGTTAGTCTAGTTCGATACTATAATATAATGTTAGTATGACGCGATATGAAAATTTATTCCTGAGCTCCGCCTTCCTCTCATAGACCCCCATGTTATTCCAAAAAGCGCCGGTCGCTGCCGACCAATCAAGTTCGAGCTTCAGCTTTGTCATGCTGTCAATCAACGGTTACGCGCACAGCCAGCAAGCCCATGCAGAGGTGGGCGAGCTACGCACTACGCAACCGCGAGCACATTTGTTTTGCTTGTGGAGGAGAGAGCATCAGGGATCAGCAACTTCCAGAAAAGTTACCAATCCCACGGCTTGTCAGGCCAAGAGACTGCAGGACGTTTTTTGGCTCGGGGTGCTCGCGTCGCTCCCCGACCACGGCCTCCATAGCCCGCCTGACGACTTCGTTTAGATGCCCGACCTCTGGAGGAAGATGTTGGGGCGTCTGGGACATACTGTTCGTCAGAGGAGTCATGCAATTCTGAACTCTAGATAGAAATAAATAAACAATGTAACACATATACACGCGTAAATGCACTAAGTTTGATAAACGTCATCGAGAGGGATACACGAGTGTAATCACATATTGAAACTTTACTCGTTCGTCCTAGCAGATTCATGTTATTTTGATATTAGGACAAGTTAGACTCAATGCAGAATTCTAACGTAATTCATTTATTATTTACTAAATGTACTAAATGTAGAGGAGTGGAAAACAGCAAAACAGGCAAGATGCTGCAGCACTCCGGGCACTCCTGTCAGGTACTGCGCGCGTGCACAAATAAAGGGGCGAAATCAGAGGGAGGGAGGGTGGGACCAACAGTGTTTTGGGAGACGCTGCGATTCAAACTCCGGACAGCAGCTTTAACTGAGGTGTCAAAGGAGATTCTGTGTCCAAACTGCAGTGTAAAATAATGAACAAGGTATCATTTTGTTGCCCATCAAAGACTTGCATAGAATGCACATTTTTATGCCATCAGGTTTATTGCTTGAAATCTTTGGATTTGTTCCAATATCCATAGGAAAAGAGTGTCCCAGTGTGTCCCACGTCATAGTATACATAGACATGTAGTATGCCAAAACTACATGCTGTCGGATTTTACTGTGTGCAAGACATCATTCTTTTCTGGCCATTCTGATGATTCTGTGCACAGTTACATCACATACGTTGCGGTGTCTCACGTGAATATAAACAAGTTTGGACACACTAAGAGAGCACAGACACATATTAGCAAACTCCAAGGATGAAAGTTTAAGGCATAATATTTTGACAAAGTCGTCTTTCCCTGTTGTATACATACTGCATGAAACACTACATACTTTGTGAGGGAAGCTGTAGCATGTCCTTAGTCAAAAGAAGTGCATGCAGTTTGGACTGTAGTATTAATTTGTCTCTGCCTACCAAGAAAAGGTCAGCGTTTTTGGGAAATGCGAGGATTCTTCAAAAAGTTTTTGGTCTGACCTGGACATAAGCGGTCTAAGTCCCATTTTGGGGCATAATTGTAAACTATAAATGCTTATATCATCATCTACAATAAGTCAAGTCTTTTAAGCAATCAAAGAAAAACGGAGAGGAATGCTTGAAGGTGGTGTTACCTTACTCACTTGTCCTGCATCATCTGACTTTTGTCTCCATGAACAAACTGAAATCCCTCCTGCATGGTCACCATTTTCAGATAGATGATGAGGTCATGCATGCTATTGAGGAGAATCTGGAGGCTCAGGATGTGACATTCTTGGTGGTCCAAGTGGTTTGAAGTTAAAGCAGATGATGTTGAAAAACAATGCAAGAACAATCTTTCTCTTGTGATGTTTCCTGGGGAGGAAGAGAACTTTTTGAAGAACCCTTGTAAGTTTGTCCTTGTTTTTTTTTTTCTGTTAATGTTACATGTGAAAATCAATACTACCTTCTGTACACTAAACAGAAACCTACAGCTAGCAACTTCTTGGATGACTGTGACACAAAGACTCATCTTCATGCTAAGCTAACCTTAGCCTTAACCGTCTTAGATGTAGCATTGCATTATAAATATATAATGCTGCTTGATCTAAAGCAGTCAGAAGTATTAACTTTTTTGCATTTGTAACATGAGAACAATCTATTTTTCAAGCTTGTCTCATATCACCCTCTGCACATAAACCCAGAGGCTTTAGAGGTGAGAACCTGGCTCAGATAGGCCAATGAAACTCCATGAAACCCAATGAGAAACACATGTTATGCACATGCACAGTCTCTGTGATGTACGAAACAAACGCTCCAACCCGCACACACTCACAAGAACTCACGGCAGTGTTGTGTTTCAGATGATATATGCACACAGTGTATATACACGGGGCACAATCAGCAATCTGGCCCTCAGCACACATGATATATACAGTGATGATGCAATGCTGCGTTCCATGCGTCAAACTACACCCAGCAAAATGTGTACAGCCTTAACTAATGCTCGCCGCCCTGTCCAGGACAAAAACGGTCTCCCACAGGCTCAAGAAAGAAAACAAGTGCAGATTTTGGCCCGATAATGCAGTCATTATTTTCTTTGAGAGGAAACAAAACACTTTCTGGCAACAAAAACAACAATTTCACAGAGCCCTGCACCAAATCACACTAATTTAATATGCATGGTTTTGGGGGTCAATGAGTTGGTTTGATGCATCTTTTTCTACAATATAGCCGTTGCTCACCAGTTAAAAATTACTCTCCTGAAATTGTCATCTGTTCCAAATCTTTTGAAAAATATTTGCATATTTGATATCAGTTGTTTGATGCCAGCAAGTGGTGTTTAGAACTCAGTGGTTTGAGACAAATCCTCAGAGTTGGTCTGTTTCGGCTGCCAGAGAAGGCGCAGTTATAAGACACAATCCAGATAAAGAAAAAAAAACATTTTATAGTGCACTAATTTGTTTCATCAGCACCATCACATTAACAAAAGGGAGAATCATTTTTCCAAGTTCCATTAATCTTTAAAACAATAAGCTCTAAATAGATAAGCCCAAAACCAGATGTACTCGCAGTTGCTTTCTGTCATACGGCTGCTTTAAATTTGACTTGGGACAAGTTCAAAAGTACTTTAACTGTTCACACTTGGCAGGAAACTGCATCTTGGCAGGAGCTTTGAATACAAAAAAAAGTGTATCTTACAAGACACAATTACAATGTGCTGTTGTCCAGATTTGTATTGTGGATTTAAGTCAGACATCTTCACGTTTCCTCTCATTTGAACAATTTGGAAAGATTGGCCATAGTCCACTTTCTGAATTAGCCGTGTTCCCAGTCTCTAAAAGCAGAAGCATGAAAATCTGATTACCTGCAATGCAGACTCACTCCAAACTACATTTTTCCACAACACATACTTGGGATGGAGAACTTTCACTGTGGAGACTGGAATTGAAAGTCTCTTTATGGGAAGTCTTTTGTTTTTGTTTACAGCATTAATCTACATGGTTAGGTTTAGACACTAAAACTACTTGGTTAGGTTTAGGAAAAGATCATGACTTGAGTCAAAATATACGCAATCAAATGCTTTTCAGTTGCTTTTAACTTTTATTTTTAGTTGCTGATCATGGTCTGAGTTAAAGTACACTAAAGCAAAAGTTTTTCATTTGCTGTTTTCTGTCACAGTTTTCTATCATTTTCAGTCACTGTTGGCCTTTGTCTATGCTACAAATTGGCTTGGTTAAGCTCAAGCACCAAAATGTCTTGGCTAGATTTTGGAGCCTGGCCTGAAAATATATTGAGGCAAATGCCTTTTCACTGGTTGCTTCTTTTCAGTTTTAGTCACTGTTTCTTTTTCTTTACATTAGAGTTCTACATAGTTAAGTTTTTCCACTAAAACTACTTCGTTAGGTTCAGGAAACTAGACTGGGTTAAAATTTGAACATACAAACAACCTTCAGTTGATGTTCACTTTTGTACATAGTTACAATTTCCTATCATTTCCATTGGCTGTTTACTTTTGTTTACGCTACAAACGTACTTGGTTACGTTAGCAACCAAAACTGCTTAGTTATATCCAGCTAAAGGTCTTGACTTGAGTTAAAATACACTTGTGCAAACACTTTTCAGTTGCTGTTTTCTGCCATTATCAGTCACTACTTCCTCTTGTGCAATACTACAGAGCCACTTGATCACATTTAGGCACCAACCTTACTTACCATTTGGTAAAGATTGTGGCTTGGGTTGAAATCAACTCGGTCTCCATACAATTACATGTGCGTAGTATCTCTTCCATTTTCTGGGTGACAAATCCTACACTATCCAGTATGTGATTGGTTAACTGAAAAGGAACACAGTGAAGCAATAAAATACATGGAAATGTTATGTTGATCTGAAACATGTTTGTGACATGTTATAACAAATACAATCCAGCAGAAAACATGTATTCCTCAAAATGAGTTTAGTTTTATAGCTACATTTTTTTGTGTAGACTGGGTTGGTTAAAATACGCAAATGCTAAACGCAAAGCTACAGTCGCTTTCTACATTACTATGGGGAGGAGTCCCTTAACAACAAATAGCACTTCAAGAAGTATAGAGACTAACATTCTCTGTGTTGTCCACCATTTAGACAGTTTTAGTGCTAAACGTGCTACAGAGAAAAAGGGACCTTTCAGACAGACAGACAGGCACTTAAGAATCTTGCAATGTAAAACATCTCCACTCCACTGTATGTTCCATCATTCAGGTGGTAAGGGTTGAATTAATCCATTCAGCATGTGTTGTGTCTTTGGGTGTGGATGTGTGTTGGTGTGTATATGTTGAAGGACTCTAGAGGTTCATCTGTGCAACACGTGCCAGGGAAGTTCTGTCAACACCTCTGTGAAGAGTGGTGGAGAGAGGGAAGGGAAGGCAGATGGAGCAATATCAGGGGAGGGCAGAGCTATAAAAAGAGAAGAAAAGAAGGAGAGGGATATTAGTGATAGCATGGGAGGGGAAGGATCTGAGAAAGCGCTCCCTGTTGGGTTTATCCGCCTCTGATAGACATTTTGGCTCGTATCCACCAAACATGCCTCCTATGTGCCTGGTCCATCTATCATTCTGTCTCTAACACTTTCTCCCCCAACTCTTGTCCTCCCGGAAGTATTGAAAGCAACACTGAGTCAAGTCCAGGCACCGTAATCATTTTATGTGCCAAGTACAATAAATGGACATGAATTTGTTTTGGTAGTCATTCTGCAACTATAGAGACGATGACGAGTGATCAGCAGAGATGATTACGCTTAAAAGTTATAATACACTATTAATCTTGTTGTGAAATAAATATTCCAATACCTCAACAAAGTTCAGCTAAGTTTAACTAAAAATAATATTGTAATTTTAGTTTCCTGTTCTTTGTGTTTCTATTGTTTTCCTCCCTTTTGTCTCTTGCTTGTCCTGGATTGTCCTCTCTGTGTGTCTGTAACTGGGTGTGGCCACCTGTTCCTCTTAACAGGAAATCACATAAAACATCTGAAAATCATCTGCTAATCATCAACAGTACTTCAAGGCCCCACATGGTGAAAATCCAGATCCACCAAACTTGATAGTCTCCCTGTTTTACAAGCAAGTAAGAATTTTACTGAGGCACTACTTTCCAAAAGATGAACCAATAGTTGTGTAATTCAAGCTTTGTATAATCCTGCCCCCTCTGCTCCCAGTTGATCCTTCCAGTCCACCATGTTTATTTGCTTTCCGGAGCTGCTTCTGCTAACTCCAGAATGTCTCAGCTGCAAGCAAAACACACCAAATGTTCGGCATTGGGCTGCAAGAGTGAACACAAGAGTCTTCATGTACTCCCAGCATCTAAGAAATTGAAGATGCTTGGCATTTTTGATTGCAATGTCCTTAAAAGAATCAGAATAGCGTGAGTGTTAGCATGTTTTGTGGCTAATGTTGCTAGCATTACCATTAGCTTCGATGGTATGCCCACAGGTCAGAGCTCTGTGGAAACTGTAAAGCTGGGGACATTCACAGATGGTGGAAACTTTAGGAGTGAGTTGAAACCAATAAGCAAGGCATGGATGGGTTAGTGTGTTTTCATATTACCCATAGTGCTTCAGTTTACACCCGTTTACTTCTCTCCTGCTCTCTGTGCTCAGATATTAAGCAATTCAGTAAAGCTGAATTCCCAATGAAGCTGTTCTCTTTTACATGTTGTTGTCAGAGTCCAGTCTGTGTCAATAAACTACTGATTACACATGAGTTAAAAGCAATAAATGTGTTGTGAATTCAGTAATATTTCCATGTGAAGTGATTACTCAGACAAGTTAGAAGCAATAGAAGGCCTTGGTCTCATCCTTGTCTATGTTGGTCGGCATGTGATCCACTGTTTTGTTCCACGCTGTCAATCACATACACATAGAGAGTTTTCTTCCTGAAGTGGGTGTGGACAGCAGCGGCTCAGCTGTTTTAAAAGCAACAGACACTGAAACTGTCCATTAAGAACAGGACCTGATGTAGACTTAAACAGTCATGGCAAATAGACACAATCTCAGGACATGTAACACAGACTTTCTAAAAAAAAATCGGCACAGTATGGGACCTTTAAACCACAACTCATTGCTCCATAGATCATTCTACCTGCTCCTGTAGTATTATCCTAATAGTAGTATTTATTTCCTAGTTTTTCTTTCAGTCTAATTTACAACTTTGTTGTGCTTCAGGTTCCAATCTCCTCTAGTTGTACTCTTGCTAGCTTGTTCCTACTACCAACCACAGATGATACATTCACATCCTCTTTCTCAAAACACCCCCTCAGTCATCTACTCATCCACACACCACGCATCAAGCACCACACACTTCAAGGTTCCCACGCCATCCACTCACCAGCAACAGCCTCCTCTTCTCCTGATTCCCACTGCTGGTGTTCCTCTCCGTGACAAAGACTGTCAATAAAACCTGTTAAACAGCGCAGCCCAGTCACTGCACTTGGGCCCAGAAAAACCATTAGTCATAGCAGAGATGGATTATTCAGATCTACAGCGTGCTATTTCAAAACCAGCTCACACATTATCTCACCAAAGTTTCGCACGTCAATAACATTCACAGCTCCACTTTCGGTGAACTAATAACAAGTCAAGCAGAGAAAGCGAACAACACGAACGTCCCAAACAGTAATTACCAGCTGAAGAAGTGCAGGCTTATCCTAATGAGCTGTGGCTAATGGTAAAGTGTGTCAGCGGTGTAACGTTACACCTGCCTGAGCTCTCCTGGGGCTGCTGCTGGGGTAGAATAACACACTCACAGGTGGGCTCAGGTGAGAGGAGGAGAAGTGAGAGACACTGAACTATTAGGAATGCTGTTTTTCCCACTGTGCATCACCTGAATAACAATTTGTTGGTAAAGATGTTGTTTTACAACCTTGTTTTTTCAGCACACCGAGTTTACAATAATGTCTAAGGGAATAATTTCATCTTCCTCAGCCTCGACGTAAATTTTTGAACACAGTGAAATGGTACAGGGGAGTCTGTCTCACCATTTGTCCTTAATTTCTGACTTATTGGCCAGCTCTGAAATCACTGTAGCATCTAAAGGGGTATTTCTCAATGCCTATGGGGATTTTTTTCCCCAGATGATGAGATTTTGTACAGAATTTCTTCATTTGTGATAAATCTGCTCCCTGTACCTGATCTGTGCTGCCTCTCAACATGCTACGTTAGAGTCCGATTAGGCATAAAGTCACCAGAGCGGTGCCTTGCTGTGCTCTTACCCAACAGGTTGCCTGAATGCTGGAGATGGGAAATCACATCTCTGCATCATTAATAGGGGCTCCTAATGCAGATCCACGTGAAGGTTGACGTATACATGCAGGCACATAGACGCAAACATTGTTTACGCATGTGGCACACCACCATAGATTTCTGCAACCGAGCACACCGTCAGCATCTCCGAAAATATGCAAACAAAGTGATGACCGGGAGGCTCGGTGCCGCCTGCCAATGAGGTTATTTGTTTGGCTGATTGTGCTTCCAATTTTTCCAAGAGACTATGTTGTTTGACAGCACTAAAACCTGGTGTTAGAGCGAGTTTGAATGCTGAAGTGAGCACAAATGAAGAACAAATAAATAAAGAGACGAGAGAGAAATATACAAACAGAGAAAAGACAGAGAGTGGGAGAGGGAAAACTCATCAGAACCGATGATGATTCCAAATCGGTGAAGCCTCTGCATCTGTAATGCACCTGGTTTCTTCCACGTCTGGACCTCTGTGGTGTGTATATAGTGTGTGTCTGTGTGTGTGTGTGTGTGTGTTGCGATGACATGCCATGGCTCCTTGCTGTGTTCTTGCTATCTATGACTCACCATCGCTGCCGCACCAGGCTGCTGCCTTGGCATCACACACACTCAGCCACCATGGCAGCCAACTCCCACAGAGCCTGTGTGTGTGTGTGTGTGTGTGTGTGTGTGTGTGTGTGTGTGTGTGTGTGTGTGTGTGTGTGTGTGTGTGTGTGTGTGTGTGTGTGTGTGTGTGTGTGTGTGTGTGTGTGTGTGTGTGTGTGTGTGTGTGTGTGTGTTGTGAGTGAGAAAGAATGAAATGAAAGGGAAAGAAAAAGAATTTACACTGAGATGAAGGACGAGAACTGACAACGAATGTATTTTTGCTCACATCTTCCACTTTAGCAAAGGTGCTTTTTCAGGAACCTTTTAAGCCGTTTGAAGGAACATAACCATCTGCGCGCAGCAGCAGGGAAGACAGGAATTGAGATTAAATCTGCTGCTGAGATCAATGAGTCCCCAAGGACCGAAGCCATCAGAAGATGCCCCTGTGGATAAACTCTTAATTTCCCCCCAAATGCTCCTGCACCTCCTGCTTTATGTCTAAATTTGGTTTATTTTCTTGAGATAATTGATGAATTTTTAAATGTTTTTTGACTCGAAATGACTGCAAAATATGCTAGAATACAAAAAAAACTAAACAGGACGAAGGCATGCACGGAGTAATTCTGGGACTGTGATTTTATGCAACACAGAAATGTGCCAGTGCTCACATATGCAGTGTTAACCATCCTCCCCTTTGATTTATTTTTGCAAATTTTCCATATCTCAATTTATCCCGAAACCCTTGGGTTTATTGTTATATAAAAGAACAGCTTGAAGCACAGCTTGAAAAAAAACAGAGGCCGGAGATGGTCCAGTGCAGCAGCAGCAGGACTTAATGATTAATTTACCAACAGATGACAAGCCTACAGGATATACACAGATTACATAAGGTTAGAGATCCCTCTGTCTACTCGTAGTGTTAATGATGAACTGGTGTTGTCTGCACCTAATTGGCTGCTTTGTACTCGCAGTGTGTGCATGTGAGTGTCAAGTGCAGAATCGCTGCAGTTTCATATGCTGGCAGCTAAGCAGCACACATGTGGGGAGAAAGCGTCATATTAGCATTTCAGCGTGACCGTGCTGCATAAATTCCCACTTTGCAGATGAGGGTTTGCAAAGACGCCATTGGGTTTTTATCCATGATGCAGGTGGCCTCAAAAAACAGAAAAATAAACACAAGGTGCTATTATATGGGAGAAAAGTGACACAGAAATTAGCTTTGAGCCTAATACATATTTTATTGTACATTGAGGTTTAGTTTAATTTGCTGCTTCTGCCCCTGCAAAAAGGAGGCAGTTGCAAAGACATACATGCACAAAAGATGGCATACATAGTAAATGTCTCCAAAATGACATCTGTAATATAAAGCATAGTTTTAGCTGAATTAATAAGTCAATAAAGTCTATATAGGTATAATTATGCTAGTTTATGTTAAGCTAAATGGTAACAACAGCACGCTAACATGCTCAAAAGGGCTATTTAAATACTCAGGTTTAGCATGTAGCCTGTGCTATGCTTGAAGGTTCATTTAACATGTTAGCTTTGTTATTGCACAGCTTTATGACACAACATTTTCTTACACAAAAGCTAGAAAACAATGATTAATGTCGAACTAACACTGGACAAATGACAGTTTTGAGATGATAATGGGACAGCCAAATGAATGTCTCCACTAAATTTCTTTGCAATACATCAAAGGGCTATTGAGACGCTTCACTAAAAAGCACCAACCTGCTGGTGCTGCTAAAGGAACATTAGGGGATCTGGGGAACATGCATGTCTCTTCAAAGAAATCTATGCAGTTGTTGTTCATATATGGATCAACTGGTATTTCTGCTAAAAATACCCATTTTGAACTAGTCTGAGTTCTCTTTTAACTCGAAGTAATCAATACAGCAGAAGCACAAAGAGATACAGGCAGTTCTAACGATGCAAAATAACAATTTATTACAGTAAATAAACATGATGGACTAAACAAGATGATACACAAAATCATTTCAAACTGGCTTTCTCTCTTTTCTCTTGATCAATGATCAATCAGTGTAGCTGAATACACAAATAGCAACCACAAGCTGCCACATGCAGGAGAGCACGCTCAGGGCGATTGGCAATAATGAACAAATGAATCAGATCCACCATATTAAACACAGTTGCATCACATGAGTTTTAAAGTGAACCATTGTGCGTTTTCATGCTGTCTGTAAAGTACTGCATGTATGATGGGCTCAGGCATAAAAAGCACAGCATCAGTGGGCCAAAGCTTGAATACTGGATGAAATGGATAGTGGTGCACAAGGTAAATAAAAGTGTTTGAAAAGGGAACAAAGAGGAGACAGATACTAGAGGAGATATGTGGTTAGAAACACACAGTATTTTCACTCACAGTAACTCACCTTGTGCAATCCTCCACTCAATTCCCTAATGAAAGCCTTCATTATGCGTATATGGCCACTACTTAGAGCGTCTTGCAGACTAATGATACCCATTTTCACCACTCTAAACTCTGACACCAAAGACTCGGGCTGTAAATCACTCACTACACATTGCACTAATTAATAAAGCCGTGCCAGACTTTGTGACTCTGGGGAAATTTAATAATGTTCACAGAAAAAGCCTTCAAAGTCAAACTTGATTATTATAACAAAGAAGCCCAGGAGTTTGTTTTTGCTGACTCGGCGGTTCAGCTCAGTGGGTATTTTGAATGTGTTTATGCCTGCAAATGTGTGTGCGCTGGTGTCGAATGTGTGCCGTTCGTAGCCTCGGGGGGCTCGAGCGGCCTTCAGACCTCTCAGTGGGAATGCACCCTTGAAACTGCCGAGGTCAAAGAGCCATGACCCCCGGACTAGCAGGGGGTCAAAGGTCGTCCATCCAAGAGGGAATCGGTGGCGACGCCGCAGACCTACAGGCTTGAGTCAACAACCTGAGCACCGCATCGAACTTGACAGTGTAAACTTTACATGAACGGTGTTCGAGGAAGGAAATCTCATTCGTCCCAACAGATTCATTAATTGCATAAATTGCACCATGTAGGACCAGGTTTGCTGAACAATCAGCTTGGAGACCCTGCAGACGGACTTTTGCTCTCTGTGCAACTCACCAGGCTCATTTAGCCCGTGATTAGCCCGAGGATACATCAAGGAGTGACCTCAGCTCACCGCAACCAAAACAAAGACATTCGCAAGGTCGCGTGTGTTACACTAAACGGTTCTGAAGTGCTTGGGAGCCAACAGAAACATACAGAAGGTACCAAGGTAGCAGTTTCCTGTTTTCCTGCCAACAACTTACTAAAAAAGAAGGGATTTAGAGGTTTCTTTCCAAAACTTTTATGTCCACACTGGAAAATTCTGGCATACTTATAGCTCTACATATTTAAAAATATTTTGAACAAAAATATAAATGGTCTTCGCTTCATGTCTGTCGTCATGGCAAGAAAATGCTTAAAATCTCAACCAGGTAGGACTTTGAAGGACAATGATCAGACATTTTGACCAGTACACAGACACTTCTTTGAGCAGTGGCTAAAAAAATCCACCTTAAAATGCAGTTTTATTCAAACAACATGATAACGCAGACAACAAGAGGGCAGGCTGGACGCCCACAATGGCACAACTCCAGCATTTGTCGTTGAAGAAATCATTTTGGATGCTCTGAATGGACGTATCTGACAATGTGTTTCAATCCCTAAAAATGTCTGTCAACTTCCCCGAGCCCTTTGGGAAAAATGGGACAACACTCGACAAACTTGATTAACTCTGTGCATATGTGTGACAATGGTGGACACACTGAGTTGTGATTTCTGGTCTATGACTCTTGATCTGTCCATTTTCATGACCATTATAGTTGTATTTGGATGTTTCATGAAGTTCATTTTGTTGCAAAGATGTTTTATTGGAATAACAAATACTTATGTTAAAAAGAAAGGATAAAAATGAATAAAATAAGCTTGTATTTTTGTTCAGTAGACATTAAGTTCTGCAGTAGCTATTAAAAGTTACACTGTTGTTTCAATGGATAGATAGATATTACATTCATCCCTTTGGAGAAATTCAAGGTATCCAGTATCTCACATGTGTTACATTTAAGAAAAAACAAGTTCATTGTGCGAACGAAGGTGCAATTAACATTCAAATTGTGTTGGTCAAAGAACTATAGGGCAAAATTGGTAGTTTCTACAATGAAGGTGCAGAGTTGTTGGTGTTCACAGTAGAAGAACATTAAAATAATGTCAGTATTGGTTGACTGGTTGGTCCAGCACTGAAATATCTGAAATATCTGGATTAATATGAAGTTTTGCATGGCCAGTCGTAGTTACCAGAGGACTAACCTCTTTGTCTTGGTCCTCAGAAGATAGATTGTAATCACTTTGGTAATTTAGCATGTAAAGCTCCACCATCAGGATGACATTTCTGTTTCTTCTGTACTTCAGTTTATGACCACATTGCTGAAAAATGAAAGACTTTCCCATTCATTGTATGCATGACTTTAACAAACAGCATTTGATTTTGTGAAAAAAAAAAGCTAGACTGAATGACCTCCAACTGTCAAGACGCAGAGACACAAAACGAGGCTACTTAATAGGCATCCCTTGCAAATGTAGTTTGGGAATGTCCTTTTGCAAAAGTCAATCAAATTAGATGCAATTTAAAGTGTTTAGTCAGAGACTAAATAGGTTGGCTGTTGGTTTGATGGATGTGCGTTTCCAGCCAAGCAGCTCCCAGTCCAACATGAAACCATACATCATGCTTGATTATGTCTCGCTTTGTGCTCCCTGCAGCTCTGACACCTCCAACGGTTAAACTGATTGCTACCAAGAAAAAATCACAATCACAGGTCTGCAGCTTTTAAACTCGCATCCAGTCTGGTAATCGCATCACTAGCTTTTAATGTTGTTACTGGTCTCCCTCCAAATCCAGTTTTCAAGGCAACTTAAAACACTTCTTTCTGTTTTCTGCATAGCTAATCTTGTCATTCTGAATAAAGAAACACGATTTCAGTCTGTAACTCACTTCTGCTCCAGTCTGCACTTGAACCAAGACCACCTTGGAGATGTTTGTGAGGAGATTCTTGCTGCAGCCGGTCAAGTGGAATAAAGACACTATTCATTGACTTACTGGCTCGATTACTGTTGACTTACGGAGAGGGGGAAGAAAACACGAAAACATATGCTGATTTAGACGCAACCTCACAAACCTCCAGCCCTGCCTGAATGAATTTAAATGGGACTTCTGAGCGAGCTAACTCAAAATAAGACAATTTGCTAATGTTATCCATTTCGTACGAATCGGATAAACCAGCACAACGGAATTCCCTAATGCTACAAAGGAGCAAAGATGAATGGTGTAATTCTGTCGTCTTTGACCTTTCTACTGCCATGTGTGATCTTTAAGTGTGTGTAAACCTCTCCGGTCTGGCATAGTTAGTTCCTCACACCCTCTGATCCTTTGTTTGCTGCAGATCATCTCTTAATGCCCAAACGTGTCCTGCAGAAAGCCCATGCTTGTTAGTCACACCCCATTGAGCCACAATGGAATCCAATGCTGGGCCAAGCGCATGGTGCATATAGCAGCACAGCCACTCTCTTTAAGCCCGAAGGTGGTTAAGTTAAGGAAAGGATGGAGGGAAAAGACAGTTTCTAGCCCTTTTATCTAAATTGGATGAAGGAGAGAATGTTTGCACAGAGGATGGGAATGAAAATGGGCTAAAGGTGAAGGGGCCAATGCTGTAAATGTATAGGCCAAAGAATTATCTGTCCTTCCATGTCAAGTCTTTGTTCATAATTTGCCTACATCAAATGACATCATGACATATTGTTGTTATTTTTTGACAACTCCCTAACAAAATCTCATTTTTTGACAATGGTAAGTCACCACCAGAGGCTGGAGAAAGTTTAGATGTCTCCACATGTTGAAGGTTTGTCTTGAATGACAATCCATGGATAGACAAAAGTACAGCTGATGTTTTTTTAAGCTTCTGTGAAACCCTAAAACCAAAGTATTAGGACGAGAATAAACAGCCTTTTTGTCTAGTTTATCATGGGCTTTGTAAACCCTCTGAACCCCAACACTCATTTGTTTTTGCTCCTGTCACATTTTAATTCAGTGTGGGTTCATTTTTCTTTGTAATATAAAGGTCTGCACCTTCATGAAAACAGCACAATGTCCTATAAAAACAGATTTTGCTGAGTAGAAAAAGTTATACCATAAATCCTTGTAGAAGAAAAAATGTTGAATTTATGTGATAATTTAGTTTACAAAAAACCCACAAAAAACAGAGCAAACCCCAGAATTAGCATGTACAACCTTTCCAAAGTGCCCAAAGGTGTTCCTAAAACTGTAAAAAAAAAGAAAAGAAAGATGGCTCTTTATATTATCGATCGTTTACTACTTACATTTTGTTTCCATTCATGTCCCATCGCTATTCTGTATATACACTGCCTGCAGATTAGCCTAGTTTAGCCAAAAAGTTCCTGAATTTCTGTCTTGTGACTTTAACAGAATAGCATCAATGATGAGTACTTCAAAGACCATTGGAAAATTGGAAATCTAATGATTATTGCTGTTTTCTACAGTTTCTGATTCTGATAAATGGTGTTATTTTTTTCACTTTTTAAAAAATACAACATGCGTTTCAAACCTGCTGCCAGGTTTCAGGGTTAGCTGGGTTAAATCTAACATCTGTTGTGTTACGTTAAGCAGCGGAATAATGGTTGGATGAAATAAAAGTCTCATTTATTTGCTTATCACGCTTATAAAACTAAGACTAACAAGCTACAATACAATGCTGCTGCTCTGTTTTCTGTAAATGAATCATAAATGTTGTGTGATTTGGTGTGTTGTAAGATAAATGGACGATCAACTAAATGTGTAAAGAGTCTAAACAAAATGTTAGCGGTGGAATCAGGGAGGCCGGCAGCAGTGCGGACTGTGAAGAAGAGGAGACTCACAACAGTTACAGCAGCTGGAGGGGGCCTGAATCATGCCGGCTTGATTAACCTCGTTTGCTTGAATAACCACGAGGGTGTGTATGTACGTACTGTACGCCCGTGCATGTGTCTCTTTGTGCGTCGTCCATGTATGCCATCTTTTGTGCGCATGTGTGTTTGTGTCCCTGCCTTAGTTTTGCAGGAGCATTCACTGCAGCAGCACCAGCAGTGCGGCCCCCTGCAGCTCAAAGCTTAATGTAAATATGAGAGGCAGGGCCTAACACTCTTTTAGAAGTCAGCTGCCCTGCAGGGCATGAAGCTCACCACACATCCATCACGTCGAGATCACATCGAGCGGAGTCACGGTTATTTATAAGGCACTTTTTAAATAAACAGGTTAATTACAAGGTGGTCGGCAGAGCAGCAGATGACATCGTTCTGTCGCCTGGAGGACTCTGTCAGCCGACGTCAACCACATCAGGGGAGCTTTTGTGAGGCCAGAGTTTGGCAGAGTGGTGAGAAAGTAGTAGCAGGGGCGTACAGCGGGCTCATTAACACAAAGAGCTGTTGCGCCCCAGGATTAGCCGAGCCTTTGTTTTATAATCTGTGTATTCAGGATTAATTGTGCCACATGTTCGTTATGTGGATTTACTGTACTCCCACTGATTATTTGGAGAGCAAGAAGACACAAAGGCTGAATCTGTTATGATATAATTATTTTTATTACAAACACAAACATTCACAGTTTTCCCAGAAGCAACATAGATCACCGCTGCAGCCTCTTTTAATAAAATTACATTCAGTTTCCTTTCACAATAAGATCCTGTGTTTCTCCTTTGGGTAATTGTTTTGTCTTTTTGGTAACCTGATTTCTCACGAGTACCCTGGTGAATCTGGGCGAGGGATTAAGAGGAACGCATTTGACACAGATGCATTTTTGATGGCATACCCTGATTTCCTGCCATGTTTCTGAGGAGAGTAAACAATGCACATGATTGGCCATACACTACTTCCTCTTTAGCAGAATTAGCATCAGAATGATTGTTTGTCATCATTTTTGAGTTTGTTGTTATGGGATGAATTTGTCACGTGCTAAAAAAATATCTCAGTTGCATCAAATTTATTGTGCCACTCCTTTTAATCAAAAACAAACAAAACAGGGACAATTGTCCAAATGCCTGCGACAACAGCCTTTGCTAACAAAGACCTCTAATGTTTGCACTGTAAAAAGTGAATGATTAGATTTTCTTAACAATTTATTGCTTTTAACAGTTCAAATTAAATTGTTAAATTGCAGATAACAATTGGGAAAAAGCATTAGTATTGAAGTATTAATTTGCAAGAAAACAGAAAAATCGGCAGAAAAGCAAAATATACCCAACACTGTAAATAATATCCACATACAAAATTTTTATTTTCACAAAATGGGAATTCATTGTTTTTTAACTTTGTGATTTTCTGATATTTGTGGGATAAAGGTGATATGAAGGTTTAAAAAATTCTATGTATATATGTCAAATTTTACCTTGATTTGTTAAATTACAGATAATAACCATAAAAATAGAGGAATAAAGCATTCACTTTAATCGTAAAAAATAAACAATAAAATTAAATAATATCAGTATCAAAAATCTGTATTTTTTGAAAAATGGTAATTCATTCTTTTACAGTATTTAACTGTAAAATTAAATATTTTTGCGTCTATATATTTTGTATTGTATCAGAAAACATTCTTTTAAAGGCAGAGAATACATAGTCAACTCAGAAAAGTAAGAAGTATATGTTGGACAACAAAAATCTACATTTTTATAAATGGACTGTAAAATTACACGATTTTACTGTATTTCAATCAGCTTAAAATATCATTTTTTACATTTTTGAATGTTGCAGTATTTAGCCGTTTTAAACTCCTGTTGCTGGTTTTTCAACATTTCTAAAATTACGTTTTTTTTATTACTTATTTGTGTTGTGTGTGGAAATAGTGTTTGTCAGAGGCAAAAGTGGTGCTAGCTAGCTTGATGCTAGCATGTGGCAAAATCTCCCAAGATCAAAATCTTTGCCCATCAAGTATTCTTCATTCTAAAACCCTTTTATTATCTTTCTAGTGGTCGAACAGATTTTAGACAACGTGATCCTGCCAACACCAGACAACTGCTGACTGCTTTTTACTCGGCAACATGAGATGAACCCATGCAGTCACATGCTGGTCTTATTTAAATGGCTCCATAGTATCACCATGATGGCTGCAAGGCCGATCAATCAGCTCAGTAATGTAAACTCCTGGTCATGGCAACAGAATTATATGTTCCCTCTCACACTGACACACAAAACACACACAAAATCTCACAACACATTAACCCCATCCTTCCGGTTAGCTGCCCTGCAGAAATAACTCATTACTAGTAATTATAAATGGCTCTCTGCTGACTAATGGCCTCATATATTCGCTCTGTTCCCACTAGCTGCTATTATAATACCCAGACAATTGCATCTTGGTTTGGCAGAATGTCAATATCACGCCACGGTGTTTGCATTCTCGGCTTCAGCGATTCTGGAGTCACGCTGGGTGTGTTGACATTTATTCCTTTTTCCGAATGAGCTGTTTGCCTGGACAGGAAGATGTTAATGTAGATAAATATTGCAACATTTCACAACACTCTGCATCCACAAAATGTATTTTTATGAGGTTCAACCAATGTAAACTATTTTTTCATGTAATTTACTTGAAATACATCTGAGACAAATGGAAGCTTAATCCTAATTACAGGGCAAAATGTTGTTTTTTGGATGTTTCAATGAGTTTCCAGTTGGTTAAACAATGACAGGCAAATCTAATAAGCATCTACTTCACGTTGCATACTTTTCCTCTGACCTTTTTTTTTTTTTTTTAAATTTGGATGACCTTAATGGCAGCAGAAACCCAAACAGTTTGGGTGCCATGCTCCACCTAGTGAGCTCGTGGTGTAATCCTTGTTGTTCACATTCAGCTGTGCCCTTTTCTGGCTGACTCCACTGAGATTTTCACATTATGCAGAAAGACACTTCACAGTGATGCAGACCGACAGACAGACAGACATCTGCTCCTGAACTCTGGGTGACTTTTCATTTGTCCTCCAGCTAGAGCCCGTCACTCTCTGCTTGTAACTGTCAAACTTTGGGCTTTGCTGTGTGCACCTGTAGCAAAGATAGTTTAACTCGGCATACCTGAATCTCATGTACAGTTTTACCCCACAAGCTCTAGGCGATTCTTTGCTGATTTCACCAGAGCTGTCATCTTATTTTACAGATTTAATGGGCTTCACATCCAAAAAAACAGAACTCAGACGGCTGTTTTCGACTTTCACTCGTTGGTTGATTATTGTCCCTTTGAGAGGCATAAATAGATGTACCTCTCTTTATAATGAAATTATAAATTCAAACTGTATCGAGCATGACCTCTTTTCTCTGAATAGGCATCCTGCATTAGGATAATGCACCAACTCCTCTGACCACGACGGCCTTTGTACAAATCATTTTTGACGGGTTCACCAACCTCGTCCTCACAGATTACTCATCTCATTACCATTTCCATGTTTGGTAATTCCTCAAATGTGTGGAATCCAGGCAAAAAATAACAGAATCCTGCTTACTGGAAATGACAAATGTTACCTGAACTATGTCAAATTTAAGCTCTTAATCTGGTTTAGCA
This sequence comes from Acanthochromis polyacanthus, assembly GCF_021347895.1. NCBI lineage: Eukaryota > Metazoa > Chordata > Actinopteri > Pomacentridae > Acanthochromis > Acanthochromis polyacanthus. Next base: position 45,059,062 of record NC_067113.1, on the reverse strand, counting down.
GCGACGGAATCATCAAATCCCATACAAGAAGAGGTTTAATTAAAGAATTACGCAGGCATTACATCATCTTTGCGCATCCAATCTAGATGGCCAAGATAATGACTCCTCGGGTTCCCCGTCACCATGGAGACCGATCAATTATGTATGTAATCGTGTGGGCCGGCGTGCTTTCGACAGTGTAGCAGCGTGACATGTGAAGAACAGGCCCGCGGCAGGGATCAGAGATGTGAAAGCAATTATAGGTTTATGTAAACCGCATTTACACCAGCGCTGCTCACACTCCTGCTGGCACAAAACCTCAACGTTCACACGGTTCCCTCATAAACATAGAACATAAGACTCATAAACACACAGATACAGAGTTGTAAAAAGAACCTGTATCTGCTTAAAAATAGTAATATGAGCTTTGAAAGTTAGATACGTGACATTTTTGCATATTTTATGTCCTTACAACATACTACAGTGATTGAAATTCAGAGTAAGTTGATCACAACACACTAGTTAGTCCAGTTCAGCAGCTTTACTCTATCAGGCCGGTGAAATAGAGTTCATTCTCTATCACACTGTGTGGCCTCTGTGGTTAAACTGTGGTAGCATTTTAGAGCTACGAAGCTTGTGAGTTATAGGGTGCTAACTAGATAAGACATGTTTTGGGTTACTTTACTACTTCATTTTTGAATTTGTTTCCATCGTTGTCTCTTAGACATGAGATAGTGATGTTGTAAACACAGGCTGCAGTTCAGCCCAGTTCAGCCAAAATGTCCCTAAATTTCTGTCATGTTACTGTCAGTCGCAGCTGATGACTAAAGACCTCTTGGTTGTGTTGAGAAGTACAGAGTCATTTGTTTTCCACAGACTCTGGTGATTGCAAATGATTTATTTTGGGAAAATCTTTCAATAAAACATGCAGAATGAAGTGCTTTCCACGAAGCGTCATGATATTAACCCTTTGATGCTCAGTGTGAGTCAGGAGATAACCATTTTCCACTGGGTTTGGGTCACTTTTGACCCATGTTGCTTATCAAAGGGTATAAATTAAATTCTAAGATTGAATTTAGACTATTTGTCCAATGAAGATAAGTGGGACTGTCCAATGGAATCCAATGATACTTCCTGTTTTTACAGTTTGTGGTTCTAACAAATGGTGTGTTTTTGATTCTCTTTTAAAAGAAAACATGCTTTATAAACCTGCTGCCAGGTTTTTGACCAACCTAACAACATGCACTGATAATTGTTGGTTGTGTTGGAACCATGGAAATGATCATTTAAATGATTTATTTAGTGTTTTGTACAGAAAAGTGAACTACATATCTTTATTAATATGTTCATGTTTGTTTTTTGCTCAATAACAATGGATGTAGCCTAGGTTTCTTTATGAGTACATCAGTTTTTATACATATTTTTTGGTTTATTTTATTTCTTTTTGTACATATTTCCCCAGCCTGAACTGTGTTGTTTGCTTGGCGAACTTTCAAAACAAACCACCATGTTCGTTTGGAGTGGTGGCTCCTCCACCTATTGAACAGTCCTTACAGTACTTGTTGGTGTTATATAAATGTTAGCAAGTAAATCTGTTACATAAAAAACAAATATTGAACCCATTTTAGACTCTGAAGCTCAGATACAGAACATAATATGTTAAAAAGGCAATGAAGATGTGAAAAAAAAAGATTGCATGTGACACTGCCATATGACTATTTTTATGTGGCTGTGATAAAACAGATGCCCAGACATCCCAAAAATAAACCGGTTTATTTGGTGTGGGAACTGTAACACTGACAGTAAAGGAGAAGTCGATATAGCTTCCACACAGGGGAGGTGGGGAGTGGGAGGTGTGTGTGTATGAGTTGGGGTGGGATTCCTGAACTTAATACCCATTTCCTTTTTACATGCAAAGAGAAGATTCCCTACGAGTCCCTGGAGATTTGCTGTCAGACGCAGCTGAAACAATACTGGGTCAGGAGTCCGTTCACAGGCCTGCAAAGTAGTCTCAGGATCCACCAATGGAAAAAAAACTGCCTTTACAAAGTGGCCATTAAATAATGAGCCACTGTCATTTTCAGTTCGTGCAGTATGTGGACTAAGCCCATTAAGAAAAACTTAAAGTCTACATGTTTTAATGAGAAAGGTGACACAGTTCAATCTTTTCCAGCTATGAAGATGAATGTAAGTAATATATATAATGAGCCTGCTCTGTCGCCTGTATACACTGCAGCTTCATCTTATCACCCACCTCATTATCACAGAGTATATGCAAAGAAAATACACCGACAGCAAGCAACTAACTTTCCAAACCGCCTTTTCCACCCTCATACTGTATAATTATTTATGACGTCCAAAACCCCAGGACTGGATTGTTAATTAAAATGACTATCTATGGGCAAATAAGGAAATTTTATAGATTCTTGCATCAAAAACAGCCTGATTAAATGTCCACATCTCTGCCTGTACATTAAGACAGTCTGAATAATCACAAGCCACTCCCTCCTCATCTGCCTTCATCCTAGTCATATACAGAGTGGGCCCCACTTATATCCCATCCCCCACCCCTGTCTGTATTTCCAGATGATGTGGGACAGCTTGAGAAACAATAGAGATGTTTTTCGAGGCCGGCGTCTTTGTTTACATCCTCCCCAGATAGATTAGATCTCGGTGTCAAACCTAATTAAGACCGGAGTCTGCTGTGAGAGTTCTGACATGTCGTGACTTATAAAAACTGACCGCAAAGTGATGTGGTAAACTTTCTGTTTAAGTAAATAAGGCCCAAATGAAGACAGTCCAAAGAAAGTACAAGCAGATTTAAGTCATTGTAGTGGTGACCATGAGTGCACCCTTTTAGAAATGTAAGGTGATGGCATTGTACAAACTGTTTCCAGTTCAAAATAAGATATTATCATCCCTAAAATGTGATTAAATATCCTTTCTTGAAACATGTTTCTGTTCATGAACTTCTCTACAATCCACACTACTACATTCACTCCAGGCTAACAGTTCCAAACACTTCAGTATCCATTCATTCATCCAACCAGGCACTTATCTTCCAGCCTCTTATCCTTTTTCTTCCACTTATCTGGGGTCAGGTTGGGACGGCAGCAGGCTAAGCAGGTCATTCTAGTCGTCCTTCTCCCTAGCAACACTTTCCAGCACCTCCTGAGGATCCCAAGGTGTTCCCAGGTCAGATGAGATATGTCTAGTCACAGTTGGGCTGGCCTGGAAAACCTCCAGATGAAGACACCCAGCTGAATTAGATGCAAAGGAGCAGTGACTCTACCCAAAATTATCTTCAGATGTGTAAGCTCCTCATTCAGTCTCCAAGCAGCCCTACAGAGGAAGCTCAGTTTTGACCATTTGTATACGTGATCTCAATCTTTCAGTCACTACACAGAGTTTATGACCATAGGTGAGGGCTGGAACATAATTCCAGAGCTTCGCATTCCAGTTCTGCTCTCTCTTCACCACAACAGTCCAGTACAATGCCTGCATTACTGCTGACAGTGCACTAATCCATCTGTCCATCTCATGCTCCATTTTTCCACCACTCTTGAACAAGATCCCAGAATACATAAACTCCTGCGCTTAACAGTGGATCAGATGACTACGCTGCATTCAACAGCACTGGGGACCTTTTAGATCTCTGCCTAAACCAGACATCAGTAACTCAGTAACTTCTCCAAATACTAGCACACACACTATAAAATACGTCAATACAGCTTCTCTGCCAGTAATGAGATTATCTCTAAATAGCTGAAGAATAAGACATTTATTTTGCGACTTTTTTTTTTTTGCTTCAATCAAATGAAATACACATCCGTTCACGAGAGTTTGTTGTTTGTACAAAAGCATCAAATCAAACCGGGTTCTTCCTACTAGGACATGCAACAAACTCGTGGAGGTCGAAAATGACACAACTTCAAGACTTCAAAGTCGGACTTCCCACTTTCAAGGTTCATCAAATGCAGCACTGGCTTGTTTGTTCTGATCATTTTGGTTTTACCATCATTAACTACATTTTTAGTTGAAGAATGTAGCTGTTTTCAAACTCTAGAAACTGAAACCTGTGTCAAACTCAAGATTAATTAAGCTTTACCATACTTCATCTTAAACGGCAAAAAGACAGGTAAAGTGATGAACTGAGCAGAACATTTAGCAACTTAAGATGCTAATATCCCCCTCTGTAATTGAACTTAAGTGTACTTTCATCCCTTTACCCTCACCCCAACCTGTTGAGGCAGAAGACTGCCCTACCTGAGCCTGGTTCTGTCGGAGGTTTCCTTCTGTTGAAGGAAAGTCTTTTTTCTAACCAATGTGGTCAAAGAGCTTACTCAAAGGGAATCTTTACATTTATGGAGTTTCCCTTGATAATACCATTTTGTACTGCTACTATGGGAGGTGCTTTGAGATGATTTTTGTTTTAAATTGATGCTAAGAAAACTGACCCACAGTACCATGTTGTTGGATGAGTAAATAGTCACGTGTCACAAAAAGTACTGCTTCGTAAAAAGGCCAACATTTCAGTAGATTTTACTCAAAAAAAATTCCCCACACACCACTTTTTTTGTTGTACAGTGCAGTGAGTTTAACTTTTAGGTCCCACAACAGCAGCAGCCTCGAGTTTGTGTGAAAGTTGGACACATGGATGACTTCAGTGCCCCGTTGCTTAATGGAAGTGCTGACCAGCGGGCCAGCCTGAACGTATTTCTTTAATACGGACATGCATCTCTGCACAACTGTAGATTAACGAGGAGAGAGGCTGAGCTGGAGAGGTTTTGGTGACAGGACTCTCTATCTCCGTCTCTCTCCTCTCAACCCCCTGGAGTCTCACAAAAGTCTGAAGGGCCCCAGTTGGAAGCAGGATCTCTGCTTGAAGCCATACCGCACACATGACACAGGCATGCACTCGCTCTGCTTCCCCTTCTTGTCAAACGCACTCTCCTCTTGAGGGCGAGTATATAAAACCTTTAATTGCCAGCTCTTCCAAGCAGGGGATAATACTTTCTGTACAGCGAGGACATATTTTGCGGACAGCTGGGGGATGAATCACCGAGTGGGAAGAAATAATAGGACAAGACAAAGAGAGACGCAGCGAGACAAGAGATCCCTTACATTTACGATTTGGAGGAAGCCAGTTTTGCGAGCTGCATGTGTTCTTCGTGTCAGTTATTTGTTACCAGTGCAGAAAAAGACACACAGAATTCATTTCAGTTGGACTTGAGGCCACTTTGCTTTGGCCGATGTTCGTGCTGGAGAAATCAGTATGTGTTCTTCGTGTCAGTTATTTGTTACCAGTGCAGAAAAAGACACACAGAATTCATTTCAGTTGGACTTGAGGCCACTTTGCTTTGGCCGATGTTCGTGCTGGAGAAATCAGTTACACGTGTGGGACATTTGTAGCCTAATCCGCCAATGATCCACTTTACAAATTTGGTATATGGTGGTTTAATTGATCCCAGGGCAGCTCATTTAAGTCTTTAGAATCAACTGTTGGCAAGGGATCATGGGAGCTTACTTTGGCAATGTGGTAAAATTGTGAAACTTTAACAGGAAATTCAAAAGTTGACAGTGGCGTGTAACATGGACATATGGCATGTCGATTTGTAAAACCAGCACATGCACAGGAACAAATGAAGAGACGATGAGGAAGTAAAGACATGACAATTCATGTGGTGATACTAACATGTTGTGGTGGCATATATGTACATCCAGACATACATGCATTGTTATTTATTACTTGAAATTGCAGCAGCATTCATTGGAGGATCAATGTGGTTGTAAATACAAGCAGGTACATGCATATATGAATGCTCCTATGCATGTATATGTGTGTGTGTACATGTGCTATAAGTGCACAGATACAGAGTGATTCTGTTCTCAGACCTTCGTTCCTCCTCATTCCTCTGCAAGCCCACATGTGTTTTATTAGCAGTCAGGCCCATCGGACTGTAAATTCCAGCAGCGGGCTGGCCTGAGGATACGCACAGCCTGAGGTTGAGAAAGATCACAGAAGAAAAAAAAATGACAGGCATGGGAGGAATCACCTCTCTCTCCATTTTCCATGTGCTTTTCTGCATGTCTCTCTGCAACTCTGGAGGGCTACATGTGACGTTTTTGCTTCATTCTCTAGTCTGGTTTCCTTCGTCCTTTATTGGTCGCTTATGTCGATTTTTCTTCCACCAGTTCATGCCAATTCTTTCTCAGTCTTGCTTTTCTCATTGCTCTACCTTTCCCTCCTTTGCTCACCTCTTCCTTCCATCTAGCCCCCCCTTCGCTTTGTTTCTCTTTCTGTTCTTGTTCCGCGACTCCAAAAACCGCAGCATTCCCACAACAGCAAACACTTAGCAGAGAAGAGCCATGGCTTAAACAATGGTTTCCGTTTGCCCCAGGACAAAATAACTCACTCTCCTCCACCCCTTCACACACAAACCCTCTTTCTTCTCGCACACATTAGCACACACACACACACACACACACACACATACAGAAAGAGCAGAAACACTCAAACACACTTCCTCACAAACACTCTTATACTCAACGTCCCAGCGCCGATCAATAAAATTTGTGTTGGCTTGCTAATTTTCCAGTCTCTTTCCTCTCCATCAACATGGCAATCACAATTAGAGCGTGAAATGGAGGGTCGTGACCTGCACCCCTCTGATGCACCCTGAACCCTGACGCCCTCCTAGGGGTGACTGGCTTCCACTCTAACGGAGCCTCAGGGTGCATCGAGGGGATTTTGCTTCAACTGTATCAGTGCAGTGAAGAGGAGAAAAGTGCAAGTGGTTAAGGTTGAACCCAAACTTTAGAAAAGCAAATATGTACTTGAACCTAAAGGGAAAGTTTGGTTGATTTTTACTATTTTTAAAGAAAATCTGGTAAACTGGATGCTGTTTTTCCACCCAGATGTAGATACACATTTATACCTATCCAAAGGAGGCTTGTGGACTCAGCTGCACCCTATAATTTACTTAGTTATGAAGAAACTGAACAAATAAGACATTAAATTGATTCTGTCAACTCCTTATGTACACAGATCACTCACCACTGCAATCTGAAGTATTTACAATACAATAAAACTCAATCATCAGTCTGAAATTAGTCTTCCTCCACACCTTAAAAGTACATGACATTTAAAAAAAAAATCAATATTAAAGCTGCAATCATTTTGTTCTTTTGGCCATCTGTGACCAAGTTGTAAACATGACACTGACATATTATCAACTTGTCAAAGCTTTTAAAGTAAATATGTCAAGAAACCACTGCCTTGCACAAAGAGAGCATTCATTTAAAGTCACATTTCTCTGTCCAAAATTCACTCTCCTTTCGGCTTTGTTTTGATTTTCACTAGCAGCTAACAGATATTTGCCTCGAGCGTTTGACATGTCACTGTGTTCCTCTATCAGCTGTTGGGAAGATGAATGCACGATAGGTTGCCCCCTTTCTTTTTTTCGCTGGAAACTGCTGCCTGTTGCTACTGGAAACAAGGTTAACGAAAGCCGTCAAAGACAACCAAAACAGTCAAGTTGGTGGCTGTAAACCAAAACAGTGAGTTAAGGCATTAAAGAGCATCTCACTTCTAAAGACTTTAGAACTGAGATGGCCTGAAAAGTCAGCTGATAATTCTATGTGGGTTTGTCACTACAAGCAAGTATTTTTACAGTACACACTGTCACTTTGTTGTTTTTCAAAAAAAAAAATAGTGCAGCTTTAACCCTGTCTTTGCCAGACATGTTGTCTAGTTAAAATATCTTCTAAAGAACAAGTGTAAAACAGAACAGGTTTTATTAGATTTTCAACTTTGTGTGAGTCCTTGAACTAGTCATCTTTGACATGCCATTCCACTTTGAAAATTAACCAAACCTAAGCTTGAAATCATGGTGTTCCTTTAAAAATCTCTTTATTCTACGTGTCTCATTTAAAAATTCACAAAAAAAGATATTTGGTTAAACCTCATTCTGTAAAAAAAAAAAAAAAAAAAATGCACATCTTGGTGTAATTATAAAGCCATTAATGACTCAGCTACAACCAGCAGTCAAATGAGAAAAATTCTGGGACTTTTCGGCTAAACTTGGTTGAACTGCAGGCAGTGTTTACACAGAGGGGAGAGGAAACAAATATGGAAACAAAATGTAAATAGTAAAATAAATATAGCGTGTAGAGCCACCATGTTTTTTTCCAGAATTACTAGAATCTGTGAGCATAAATCTATGTATTCATTTTGTTTTACATTTTTGTAAAAATAAACAAAGAAATGTGATTTTTGATTTTATTTCTTTGATGTTTTTTGCCGTTATAACTGTTTTTTCCATATGTCACAGTGAAAAAATGAGGCCATGGTGGGTAAACAAAACGTGATAGAAGCAAAAAAGCACACAGAAATTGCTTTCACCTGAGCATAGACGCCACTTGAAGTGAACTGGACTAAACTAGGCCAGTCGTAAACTCAACAATCTTCCAGAAACAAGCAGAGACATAAAAAATGGATTCACAAAATGTCAGACTGGTAAACAGGAAAATCTGTAACATTCACAGAAAATCAAGTGATTTCTTCAACCCCTTTGAGTTGTCAGAATGAGTCTTTCTCAAAATGTTGCTTGTTTATTGTGAAAACTGAAATTTTTAAATGAGCTTCACTGTTAGGATTTGGGGTTTAGAGACTGAAAGATGTTGAGAAGAGAGAAACAGCGTTTCAAAAACCGAAGAAATGAATCTTCATTAAGGGATTCAGGGGGTATTATGTGTCTTTTTCCATCCTGCTATTGATGATATTAATCCTGTCTCCAGATTGAGTTTAATTACTTTTTAACAGAACTTGGATTCGTGGAAGTCAATCGGAAAAGACTTAGGAGGTAAAAACCTCTCTTGTAGAGTTTACGAGTGGTGACGCCATTGTGCTGTGCAGTTTAATTACCGCTCTACCAGCAGGCCTGGTTCCCATTATGTCTGCTAACAGCCAGCTCTCCTCGACGCTGCTCTCCTTCCTGCTGCCTTGTCCTCAGTTGGCATCTCTTTCACCACAAAAACTCTTCATCTCAACAAGTATTTCACTCAAACTTATGGCGCTGTTTTCGTTGCAATAAGTGAGAATGTTTGCCAGAGTCTGCATTTCTGTTCAGTTGGACTCAGCTGTTTTAAAGAACTTTTGAATCCAACATGTGGTGTCATTTTGTAGCGTGTCAGTCATGGTGGGATACCTGCACGGCGCTGTGCTATAAACAGCATTAATCAGAGCCGTGATGCTGCCTCATGAGTGCTTTTCCATATGACAAGCTTGGAACGAGAAGAGGTGTTGGGTACCTCGATGATGTGTTTGAAGCTAAAAGTTGTGACAGTTTGCTGGCTCAGATCCAAGAGATGTTAAAACGGACAGCGTGCGACTCCAGCATGCATACTTACTAGAAGAACAGCATATTCTTGTCTTTCTTCATTTTTTTTCTTCTCCTTTTTACCCCCCAGCTTCAAAAGACAGGATGTGGACACAGTGTTGCACCACTAAGCTAAAGACAAACAGCAATGAGGAGTAAAAATCAAACCAAGAGGATTTAACACAAGCCTTCACTGACGGGAGGGGATGTGGTCACGGCATCCCCCCTCGGAACTGAAATAATATTATTCCATATGATATATGAATGTTGTATGGTCTTGTAACTCTGGGAAAGGGGATTTTGTTTGGTTGTTTGGGACTATGCGCATTTATTTTACTTTACAATGCGCACTGCCTCAGCAAGAAGTAGAATAACTGTGATAAGGATGTGCAGGATTGAAGACTTACTGCTGGTTGATTACCCACCAATATATCTCAGTAACCATTAGATGGATTGCTATGAGACTTTTGCAGAAACACACGGTCCCATGAGGATAAATCTGACAGACTTTGGTGATTTTCAGACCTCTCATTTACCACCACAGTCGGTTAAAACTGTATCCGGTTAAATGTCTCAAGATTTACCACCACTCCACTTCTCCTCCTGACATTGGTGAACCACTGACTGTTCCTCTGGCATCACAATGATGTTGAAGTTTGTGGTTTTGAATGAACAATATCAACAACTATTGGATGAATTGTCTCTAAATTTGGTGCAGATGTTCATGACCCCCTCAGACTGATTATCGAATACTTCTTACTGCTTCCTCTAACTCTGCATTTTTAGCAGCATCATCAGTTTAAAAGTGGAACTGGCCAAAACTAGAGTTAAACATCGGAACCCCAGAACCTGCCAACAGGTTTGAAAGTCATGTTATCTTTATAAATAATGCCAAAATGACAGTATTTCTCAGAGCCAGAAACTGTAGAAAGAGGGAAAAGCACTGGAGTTTCCAACAAAACTAATGAGCCGTTTTATCAGAGAATTTCGGAAAACAGTGGTCCAATCACATATATGTTTGCACTCCACAGCAAAACTGTGAAACCGTCAATGATTCAGCTCCAACCAATAGTCATACAAGAAAAACTCAGACACTTTTTGGTTGGACTAGACTGAACTGTTTACATGAATGAGGTAGGAGACAAGAATGAAAGCTAATTAAAACTTCAATTAGGAAATTGGTTGTGCTTTTTCTGTAGAGGTATGGGACTTTAGATTGCAATGAAAATCACTCAGCATTGAGTAAAAGTGTCACAGCAACAAAAACCACCTAGAAACTGCTTGGAGTTCAGAGGGATGATACAAGAGGGATGATGATAAGAGGTGAGCAAAGGAGGGAAAGGCAGAGCGATGAGAAAAGCAAGACTGAGAAAGAACTGGCATGACTTGGTGGAAGAGAAATAGACATAAGCGACCAATAAAGGGAGAAGAAAACCAGACTAGAGAATGAAGCAAAAATGTCCCACAGAAAGGCTCATAGAAAATGGAGAGAGAGGTGATTCCTCCCATGCCTGTATATTGCCATTAGCCTCTGATGTACTTAGTATTTACTGCTAGTAAGGCAAATGCTACATCTATTAACTAATATGGTGATCATGGTCATTATCAATGCTAATCATGTTAGCATTGTAACTAGCAAACTGATATCATGATTAGACTCAGAGACTTGTAGACTTTTAGCCTTGTTTAGCAGATATTGTTATTTGTCAGGAGAGGAGTTCATATAAGTGCAGCCACTAAGGTTAAATCCGTATCATAGTATCAACCAGTACATGTTGGATCTTAGGGACACTGAGTTGAAAATGTGATGACTTCAGGTTTAGGCAGTAAACTGTGGTCACTCGCTATCACATGACACCAGATGGCTTCCTGCTCATGTACTTGCAAACATGCTGCAGTTTCTGACTGCACAGTCATGCACTCAGATGCTAATTGGTGGCAATTTTGTTCCCACAGATGTCTTACCCACACCATCTCCTGCTACCTCTTTAAGAAGCGCCCCCATCCCCCCTATAACCTCCCATCTCATTACCTGCAGGGCTTTAGGGTGAAGAGGATGTGGTCTGCTTAGCTGGGATTTACTCATGTTTTCCCCCCAACACAGTGTGCAGACTCCAGCTGTGGGTACAGACACACAGGTTCTTGCACTTGTATGTACACATGCGATTAGTCAGAGACAACTGATTAGGCGCCACATGCCAAACACTGACCTCAGAGTTACCTATGGGAGAGGTTTTACAGTAAAAAGCGGGATAGATAAATATAAAAAATAATGCTAGAAAGGGAAGTGGAGAGAATCATATATCTGCCACTATATCCTAACCTATACAGTGTTATACTATGTAATGTTACACATCACAGAACATTATTATTCATTATGCATGTGGGAGCAGCTATTGGTTGCTGTACCTTTACATTACAGTAAAGGTACAGTAGGGTCAGTGAACAGTGTGTGGGCTGAAACGGGGATGTAACTCATGAACCCGCTCTATATATATATATGTGAGCATAACAGTTGGATTTGCAGTGAAACGTGGTGTCACACAGCATTTCCTCACTGAACTGAGAGTGGGAGAAAGACATAAAACACACCAAGGAGGTAAAAAGGGTAAAAGTGGAGGAGATGGCAGAAGGAAAGAAGGCCGAGCAGCAGGGTAGGATGTGAAAAATTGGACAGAGAAATAAGGAGTGTGGTGTGGGAAAGAAAAGAGGGGAAAAAGACACAGATATGATTAGTGCTTAGCCTTGGCTCTCTTTGTAACTTGTCCAAGCTGTCTCCTTATCTGGGCCGGTGCCACATTCCAGACGAATGCAGCACTAAATCTCCTATCTGTGTGTCTGAGAAGCTGCTAATGTAGCTGTTATCTGTGTGATTTGGTGATGCCGGATGTCCAGTGACTCTCTCTACAGTTAATTACAGGCTGGCTAAACTCGGCCAGGTCAGTGTGACTCAGCTGTCTTGCCAAAACAACATATCTAAGGAAAGCAACCATGGTTGACCAAAAAAAAATCTCCCCCTTTGCTATTAATTATCACATATTCCAGGAAATATACAATATACAAAGCAAGTTAAAAGTAAAAGCACTGCAATTCCCACGTGGCAGCACTGTAAACTCCCTAAAAATGAATCACTGGTGGCAATTTATGTGCAACAGTGGAGCCAAATTGTGAGAAAGTTCAGATACACTTAATGAAAACTTCTGAAACAGCCAAGAAAAGGGAGCTAAGTGGGAAACATTGCCGCTGTGCAAGTACATTGAGGAGCTCATTATTCATTCCCAGGAGGTGAAATGCAGCCATGGGCAGAAGTACCAGGTTGACCCCGCAGACATCTGAATAATTGCTGAGAGTGAGAGATGTCTGGCTTGTTATTTCGGATGAAGAAAGACAAAGAGAGAGTCAGACGGGAGGAGGCAAACAAATGGTCACATAAAAATGCTGATTAATGTAAAAGAGGGAAAGAATGAGAGACAAAGGGAGATAATGGACTAATGGACTGGGATGGGCTCTAATAAGTCTGCAGGTAGGACTGATAGTGTCTCTCTGGCAGGCATTTTCCTCACCACAGTGGACTGTAAATCATTCGTCCTGACTCTGAAATTTCCAAGGCTGGCCTTTCACAAATGTTGAATCTTGCTGCAGTGTGTGTGAACAGTGCAGAAATATATACAGTTTGATGAATCAGAAGTTTAAGTTTCAAACTAACTGCAAGCTCTTCCCCTGAAAGGTTGCTGTAATCTTAGTCGTGCACGAAAAGCATTCAAAAGTAATATCCAAATTTAGACACAAACTATGAACTTAACGCATTCAGCAACTTAAGTTAAGATAGCAATGACTTCTGACAACCAGCAGCTGTTTTGCAGCTGGAGTCAGCTTGGCCACAGGCCAAATAAAGCCTGAGGTACTGTTCCAACTGGACCCCGAACCATTTTATAATTCACAATGAAGATAAACTGATTCAGACTGGGCATTTTGTTGTTTGTCTTTAAAGTATTTGTTCATAATGTCCCTTGGCCGTTACACAGTTAATCTGAGAAAGAATGATTTCAAAGAAAAAGATGAGTTATGGACCTTTTATAGTTATCTAACTAAATAAATTAAAGTGGCCCGCAGGCAAAGCAAGATGATTACCCAGCATAAAGGCTGGAAAGGTTCAAAATTCTAAAGCACACCTATCAGTACCTCTATACAAAAATGAACACACTATCTCACGTTTATTTAATTTATATGCATGCAAAAATGGGAACGTGACAAATAGTGGTGTTACAGCCAATTTTGTGATATTGCAATACAAAATTTAATATCTGTTTTGTATTCATAGTGTGTTCACATTTAAGGTGCAATGTGCAAGATCCCAGGTTCTATATCCTGTTGAGCTCCCAGTTTGTCATAACCCAGTGAATAAGTTGTTTCAAAACTGGAAAAAAGATGTGAATTGCCAGGTAATTGATTATATAATAATAAACATAGGATGTATAAAGCAGTAGCAACTGTGGATGCATCATTGTCATATGATAAGATGTTTCAAACACAGCAAACCAAACCTGGTTGTTTCAGCTACATGTGCATGTCGGTAACATATCAGCTCACATAAACGCATGTGAGTCCCTCCCTTTGAAATTGTTGGTCTTCCCTGCGCATATAAAGAGACCAAGAGTGACTTTCCACACTACTTTAAAAAGCAAAAATTCCATCCAGCATTCAAATAGTGCCCTAAAAATCCAAAGAGTTTAAAACCAACATATTTTGTATGTGCTTTTTCTGTAATTTGTGTGTCTTTATGTTTGTTTTCACACATGGGTTTGCTCCTATTTCACAAACTTTGGAAACAGAGACACACAAAGTGGAAACAGACACAGGTGAGGTGAAGATGATGTTACTCAAGTTGACAACAGCATCTTGCAGCCATGCAAAGTTTTGCAATGCTACATGGGCTAATAGTTGTGACTGTCAACTCTCATGATTGTAAATGAAAGTGATGGGAGGCTCGTTTGAGATACTGGTCTTTTGCAACATCCAGTTCATGTGAATGTTGCACACAGATGCAATGAAATGGTTAGGTTTGGGCACAATGTGTTCAAGTGTCAATTTCAATAGTCTTTTAAATCAAAACTGGAGATAAATGTTGGAAGTTAAGCCGACATCTGTTTTTTAGTAATGTCCCAGATATAAAATAACACCAAATGAGGACATGAAGAGTTCAGATTGTACAGTTTGTTTTCTTTTGTCGATCATCCACACATTGGCTGAATTCAAGTAGGAAGTGAATGGACTTTGACTGGATGATGGTGTTGCTTGCAGTGTGAATACCGAGTTCAGCCTTGTGTTACCAGGCACCTCTTATTTTAGCTTGCAGTGATGAACAGATGCTTGTGGGAAGTAGCGGTTGCTGTTGCATATCATTCATGACCTAATTTTGAATGTGCTCTGAGATAAAGCATCCAAATGTGTTTAATTTTCCTGGAGAAACGGGGGAAACTTATAAGTGCTATATGGAAGCTCCTATAGTTGTTTCACAAGGGTTCATCCCACCACAGGATTCTGGCTCCAAATCAGCTCTCATTGTAACACATAAGTGAATAAGGACACAGTCGGTTGACCAGCATGTATGTGTTTTTTCAAGACTCATGACTTGCAGGAAAGAGTTGTGAAAAATGCTTTTCACATGGGCCCACATCTCCTGCTGGCTTTCTCAGTGAGTGTGGAAAGGCTCAATGCAGAACACTTTGGAAGGCCATAATTCTTCCTTTCGGTCAGCTGAGAACACTAAACTTCTGCCCAAAAACTTCTAACTTGTGTGCAAAATTTATAAGAAAGAAAAACAGGGAGAGAAACGTACAGAGCAAGGTGGACAAAGACAAGATAATTTAGAGCAGACATAGGAAAAAGTGATGGGAAAGAAAGAAAAATTTGAGTGGAAAATGCGAAAAAAAAAAAAAAACAAGACAGTGAGGCTTTTATTGCTGTGATTTAAGAGGCTGTTATCCATCCAATGGGAGAAGGATGTAGTTTTTATAAGACAGAGCAGTAAAAGTGAGCTAGTTACCTGAGAGCACTTTAAATCAATAAAGAGATGTTTGGTCCAGAGCACAGAGGATGAGCACGATACTTGTGCAATACAAACCTGCAGGGTGATGACGACAGCTTTGACTGATATATCAGAGGGAACAAACTCCTCCATTCTTTGCTAGCAGGCAAAGTAATTACTCTGACAAAAACTCGTCAACATAAAACGATTCGGTCTTTGCCCATCATTTCTTAGCTGACAGTTGGTCGTTAGTGGACTTTCCAGGCTCTGGTTGCTGAAAGAACCCTGTTTTATTTCCCACTCCAAACGTTTCCAAGTAAAACTGGCTCACCTTTTCTTAGCCCATCCATCCATTTCCTCCAGCGTATCCAGGCTTGAGTTTTGATGGCAGCGGAGTAATTGAGGCACTGCAGACATCATCTTCCTCAGCAACATTTTCCAGTTCCTCTTGGGGATCCTAAGATGCTTCCAGACTGGATGGGATATGTAATCCCTATATCAAATTCTCAGTCTACCCTGGGGTATCCTCTCTGTTGATTGTTTCTTGAATACCTCAAAATGAAGGTGACAAGGAGGCATCCTAATCCACACGAAAGAGTAGGAACTTTACTTTAAGCTGGCCGAGTTCTTCAGCCTTTTACGAGGGATAAGCCCAGCCACCCTCCAGAGGAAGCAAATTTTGGCTACTTGTGTCTGCAATCTCATTTCTTTTTGGTTACTACCCAGAGCTTAGGACCACTGGTGAGATTCGAAACGTAGACTGACTAGTAAATCGAGAGCTTTGCCTTCCAACTTGGCACCCTCTTCACCACGAAAGCCTGGCACAATATACATATTCCTGCTAATGCTGCACCAATCCGTCTGCTCATCTTACGCTCCATTTTCCCATCATTCATAAATATGATCCCAAGACATTTAAACCCCTGAAGCCTGGGCAGCAACTCACCTTCAGCCTTGGAGCAGCAAACCACCAGTTGCCAGCTACGAACCACGACTTTAGACTTGGTGTATGGATCACACTTTCCAGCAAACTGAAGATAATGGCCTGACTAAGCTAACTGAATCACATTGTCTGCAAAGAAACATTGATGCTACTCGGAGGTCCCCAAAATGAACACTCTCCTCACCCCAGCATCTTAAGATCATATCCATGAAAGTCACAAACAACTGGCGACAAGAGGCAACTCTGGCAGAGTCCAACACCGACCAGAAACGTGTCTCACCTGGTGGCAAGAACACAAAGAGCCTACAGTTAGTTTCTTTTGGTTCATAGATCAAGGCTTTTTTGTAAATCAGACACAAGTCATGAGTGCAGCTGTACAATTCAAGTTCGTTGGAGGCTGCAATCATGAGCTGCTCTTCAATTAGGAAGAAGTGGAAATAGCACAAGTCAAAGCTATGAATTTCCTTGTGGTATATATTTAGACAAGTCACTGGTAGCTTATATATTAATCAGTGGTATCCTTCACTGGTATTGGTAATCTTCTTGATCGAATAGTCTTAGAGTTGAAATCAGGTCACTTCACGTCACCAACAGCTATTTCACTCTAATTTTTCCATGTTGCTAAATATCCAATTTTTGAATCGCTGCTGGTCTCTGCCTGTGTTTACACCCCTTAATACAACCCGGTCTCACGGGGATTCGTGAAACTGTCACCTAAGTTTTAGTTTCGGTTTCGTGCGCACCAACACGATTTCGTCATGTTTTTCGTGCCGCTCACCACGAAATGTTTTTCGCTGTGGTAATCACATCTGAAAGTGGTTTATACCGGCGGATTCATGACGATCTAAGCTGTCCATCGGCGTATACTGCTTGTGTGATCGCGTTTGCGGCCGCCGGCCGCCGGACATTCTTGAAATTCCTATGCAAATTGGTAAGTGTACCACCGGCTTATGGTTAGGTTATGGTTAGGGTTATGTTTAGGGACGATGTCATGCAAAATATAGCGTTGGATTCGCCACGGTTTTACATTAAAAATATAATATACACATTCTTTTGAAATACGTTCTGAGTGGCACGAAAAGTCCGCCGTTTAAAATACATTGGTGCGCATTTTGTGGTGAGCGGCACGAAAAACATGACGAAATCGTGTTGGTGCGCACGAAACCGAAACTAAAACTTACGTGACAGTTTCACGAATCCCCGTGAGATCGGGCTGCTTAATATTATTCTTTGCACCATGGATTGCTTGGTTTTACTTTTTTGCAACAACCCATCAAAATCATCAACAAATGCCATGTTGCACAATAAACCTGACTCTAATGAGCCAGCAAAATGAACACAGAACCATAAACATTGCATGCATAAGGTGATAGTGGCACAACAAAAAAACACCATCTGAGTCATTTATCGTGGCTGTACTGGGCACGTATCTAGCCTGGGTAAGACATACAATGTCAGCTGCGCCTTCTCTGTGTTGTTTTATAGTTTCACCATACATCTCTCCATTCACACAACTATGCACTACCATTTGTCTCTGTTATGGTGGAGGATGTCATAAATCTAGCCACTGAGAAGTGTGTGTGCTCTCTCTTGTATGTGTGTGTTTGCATCTCTGCTTTAAGTTACAAAACAGACCTGATATGACTGAATGCGGTTTCTTGGAGATTGTGTTTTCTCCTGTTTCATTAGCCCTATCAACTGGTTGTCTGGCAGCACCTTAGAAAAACAGGATTATGCTCATTTGTAGATTTCAAACACAGCTTTGTTTTAATGATGCTGAGGCCCATAATTGTTTTAAGATGCTCTTGTGATTTCTGGCCATCTTGAACGGCTTAATGATGAATATCCAGCGAGCTTTTAGGAGTAACGAGGGATTTGGGGAAAGAGAATGGAGGAGTTTTGTTGGAAATTAGAGAGCAACTAAATAAAGTGCAACAAAACAGAGCAATCTGACTTGTAATAAAAACAAATGGAGCACTTTTTTTGGGAGAAGAGCTGCTACTTTAGTCAACTGTTTCTCCCATTTTCTGTCTCTCCTTACAACTTCTTCTGAATTCTCTCTTTGCAGAATTTGCAGATCAACGCTTTCAAACCATTTCACATTTGCACATTTTGCATTCATGCTGCAGGAAACATGGCATTATGGACACTTTGGTACCTGTGCTTTTGGAGTCAAAGGCTGATCTTTCCCTCCCTCTTTCTCCCCTACTGCCTCTCTCTCTCTCTCTCTCTCTCTCTCTCTCTCTCTCTCTCTCTCTCTCTCTGGGTGTGAGTGTCTCCTGGTCTGCGTGATCGTCTGGTATGGCAGGAATGTCCCACATCACACACTCAGACGCAGCAGCCATCGCGGCGGCCACACACTCTGGAGTTTATGGTCAGTTGACAAGTGGATTATCAGACCTTGAGGTACAAGGACACCAGGCACTCAAAACTGTCTGTTTGGAATATGATTTCTGAAACAAGAATGTGCCAACCAAAGGGGCTTCTTAAAAAATAAATTTAGTAGGTTTATTGACATTTCCCTTTCCTATTATTACCTACATATCAAAGCAAAGACTATTCCCACCTCTGGATACTTTAAATGATAACTATCTCACTTCCAAAGTGTTTGTAGGCTCAGTGTTACATCCAACAACCCTTGGAGCAAGTCCTCAGACAGAGGTGAAAGGTCATTCCTGATACCTAATGACAGAGTCTGATGGAGCTGCAACACCAGCGTGACATGATCTGAATCAGTAGGACATCAAAGGAAGCAAATTATGCAAATGCAGATATGGTGAAAAAGGAACGACTTTAATAAAAATGAAAGAAAATAACCATATAATGAAGGCCTGTACTGGCATACGTTTAAAAAAAAAGGATCAATAATAGACAGACAAATGTTGAAGAGCATAAATGAAGTTGTAAATATATTTTGTAATTAATTATGCTATGAAATGTTAGTTGTAGCGACTGTGCTAACTTTCTGCTGATGCATTTCTGTCTGACAGTGCGATCAAGGCATCCACACTATTGCTATCATATCTAATATTGTTTTATGTGCCGAGTGCATTTAGCACAAATTTTCTTTGCAACTTCTATAAAAAATCTAAGAATGAGAGCATGTGCTGTGCTGTTTTTACCTCTTTTCTAGCATATAGCTCGAGCCACATCACTTCCGACTACACTTGCATCGAGCTAAAATGAAAATAAATGCATAGTTGGTGCTGTTAGCAATATAGTGACATGGCTAAGATAACTCTAACATTAGATTTCCTTACTTCTATTGTAAAATGTGCAGCACTTTTACACAGTGTTTTGCCTTTTGACTAGCTAAGAGTTAGCATAGATTAGCGCATCAAAGGATGCTGTTGTGATTTAATATTACTGACAGAGTTCAACAATAGTCAGTATGATGGAAAGTCATATTTATTTGGCAAAAAATACTCTTGTCCCTGAATGATTCATACAAGTAACCCAAATTGACATGATAATCAAAAAAGCTTGTAGTTTGCATCCCTGAAAATACTTCACTAACAACATGTTTATTTCTTGGGATTACAGGCAGACTTCAAGCTTTCAGGCGTCATATCTGATGGACACTTGAGAGCTTCTAGTATTTTCTGATGTATTTTCTTTGATATGGTCAAGAGGCCACCCAGCTGGAAGACTGATGTATCCGGAGCTAAAGTGCAGTCAGTACAGTCAGACACTGTGGAGCTGAATACTGTCCACTTGTGCAGATATGTTGATCTTGGAATCAGTCGGAGGAAATGTCATAAAGCTTACTTAACAGTTCAACTCCCGTCCGATGAGGTACACGGAGCCTCATGTGCTGGATTAATGGGATTTCAAGAACCACTTTATTAATGTGGGAGTGGACAGAAAGGTCAAGTCGGCTTCACATGACTAAAGAAGGAAGAAGGTGAAGATAGAAAATGATAAAAAACACAGATGTATCTGTAGAGAGGTAAATTACAAGCAGGCAAAGGGACGAGGTCACAAGGGAAGGACAGAAAACAAAGGACAAAGCAAGTGGAAAAAGGATTAAGTGACATGAAATGATTTCAGAGAGACGGTTTCTGTGCACAGTCGGATGACAAACTGTGGCTCAAGCCACAATGTGACATTTAGATGAGACCCTGAAAATGTTTTTCTCATTCAATGCTGCCTTTATAGCTTTGTCTATTGCATACTTCCTAATTGCCCGTCTCTTTTTCCACTGCAGACAAATGACTTAGTGTTTTTCACATCATAAGCCTTCCTTTAAGCAATTGGAGCATCGTCTGTGATACAGTGTTTCCATTGTGGCACCGATTCAAAATAAAGGGACTGAATTCGGACAGAGATGCAGTTGTACCAAACTTAAAGATACTGATCAGAACTAAGTACTGAGATTAAGAGAGATGCTCAAAAGTGTGTTCATTTAGTGCAGTCATGTTACTTAAATTTGTTTTTGTGACTGTTGGTCAGTCAGGTGGTTCAGAGTGAAATATCTTAACTATCTTACCTAAATTTGGAACAGACATTCATTGTCCTCAGAGAATGAATCCTGTGTACTTTGGGTCACATGCTTTGTTCGAAATAAAAACACCTCTTATTAATAAAAGTTCTTATTATTGGTCAGCGGTTTGACTTTAAATAGATAAAATAATGTATTAATATGTAGAAAAACCAAATCTTTTCCGCTCAAAATCTTTATCAGCAGGGCATGATGTTGGTTTAATGCATTAACAGCAGATAGTTTTTCAACTTCACTGCTGACAGGTTCCTTGAAGAGACCTGGTTTTGCATTTTCACTAATTTTTGCTGTAATTTAAAGTCCTCTACCTCCATAGAAACAGCACGGGAATGGTTAGAAGTAAGGTGAACTTAAATTAACTGCAGACACAGTTGTATTCCCATGAATCACTAAATAAGAACAGATTATGAAAGTTGCTTTTCTCCGATCAGTTATTTTAGAAAACATTGCCTGCAGTTAAATCTAGTTTAGCCAAAAAAGTTCCAAAATTTTTGTCAAATGACTGCTTGTTGCAGCTGTGTCACTAATGGATTCCCGGTTGCCCCAAAGAGAGCAGAACATTACGGTTTTTACAGAATCAGATGAGTCAGATGGTTCATTTCTGTCAGCTTTTTAACTGAGACATGCAAAATGAAGCACATTTTATGTAATATATTGATTTTAAGCTTGGATATAGAATGATATGTCACATATGATACACTTGAGAACCATCGAGCAATTAGAAATCCTATAATTCTTTTTGTTTTAACAATTTTTGGCTCTGATAAATGGTGTCTTTCTCATGTCTTTGAAACGTGTCGACAGGGTTTAGAGTTCATTGAATTAAGTCAAATTTATTTCTAAAGCAACAGGAGCTGAATTGCTGTACATTTAAGATAATAAACAGACAGACAAAACTAGAATAAATTATTAAATAGTTGAAGATGTTGGGGATTTCCGGTGGTGAGTCTTGAGCAGTGATTTTAAAAGTTTCTAAAGTGCGAGCAGTTCTCACATGGGGAAATAAACTGTTCCAGAAATCTACTGCTTAAAGAACTTATTTAATTCATAACTTTATTATTTCTTGACCCAGCACAGCATTCCTTGTTTCTTTTCCATTAGACTGACGCTGAATTTGGCCGACTGTTGATCCTCATAATAATGAAATATAAGAACAAACTCTAAACGCTACAGACACGTTGAAAAAGAGACACGGTTATTTCCTGATTTATCACAAGGAGTGTTTTCATGTCAGAAAGCTGAGAGGGGAAAAACTGTTCCATTTTGCATAACTATTAATAATATCAACAGCGATATTAGTCACCAATTAAGATTATCATTAAAGCTTCTACTAAGTCATTGTTTTGGCCTCTGCAGTAATACGTAGCGTCTCAGGTCGTGACAGATTTACGATGGTGGAAAGAAATCGTTTCTTGGTTGAGCCAGACACAAAGGGGGAGTGGAAAACTGCATCGTCGTTTATCTGCAGATCACTCACAAGCATATACATACACATTTGGGCCTCATTTAGGGAGATCCCTCCAGTCTGTCTGTCATAATGGAATGAGTTTAGATTGATGAGAGAGGAAGAGAAAGTCACATTGGAGGGCATGTCATTATATCACTTTAGTAGTCACAGAAGAGAGAAGAAAGAAGTGGGGGGAATGGTGGAAGGCCTGAAGAGGAGGGGGACTGAAGTAGCCTTTAGGCGTTCCTCAGACATCTATCAAGACAGCAACATATGATTCATAGCATCCCCAAGAATCCTTCCCACTTAAAAACAAAACCCTCAGCAGCTGCCCAGGAAAGACTCTGACAGGCAGACGAGCCGAAACCAGCCCCGTCGAGTCGCATCACACAGACAGAAATGGGTTAAAGAAGAAAGGATGATGAGCGGCAGCGGTTAACAACTGTACTGACAAGCTGAGTGACAGGGAGAGAGGTCAGACAAATAGAGCAAGTCACGCGGTGGTTTACATTTAAGACGACAACTGATGAGAGGACAGATAACTGGAGAAGGTGCACAAGGTGGCGCACATCACCGTTTGTCAAGCTTGCAGAAATAATAAACATTTTTAAAGCTGCTGTCTGTGGAATTGCTATGCGAATTAAGTATCTTTCACAGTTTTCAGATGGAAAAATCTTGGAGAAAAAGTTTGGAGAAAATTAGCTGGCTACAATATTTCATTTGGTCGTTTAATGACGACGGTGTCTTCTCTTGATACCACCATTAGTAGACATAAAGGTCCCATGTTGTGCTCCTTTACAGCAAATTATTAAAAACCTCAGATGTCCCCAGAATGTGTCTTTCTGTCAGCTTATAATACTGCAAAGATAGTTCATTTTACCACAAATTCTTGTTTTAGCCCTGGTTTAAACGGGCTGTTTCAGTGTCTATAGCTTTAAAAGCTGAGCTGCTGTCCATGCCTCTTTCAGAAAGAAAACTCTCTCTGCATCTGTGAAAAATGGAGACTAATATGTAAATGAGTGTTTAAGACCTCGATTTTTTATCGCTTGAACTCTATGTCTGATGAAAACATAAGATCAAAGTTGCAAAACACGGTAAAGATTTTCCTGTTGTTGTACTGACATTGCCACCAATAATGAAAGTAACCAACTGGATCTTTACTTCTTCGTATGCTGGGGGTGCATTAGGACTCTTGATCACTCTTGCAGCCAACAGCAGAACATGTGTTGGGCTTTTGTCACTGCTGAGGCATTATAGAGTAAACAGAAGCATTTCTAGACAGATGCTCTTTTGAATTGACTCGACTTGCAAGCACTGAGAGGGCAGGACAACTACTGCTTCCCCAACTATAAAGGTGTGAGGTTATCTTGTTGGCGGCCTTGAGGGACAGCAGAAGTAAAAGTCTTCGCATGTTAACAGCTTTTACTTTCCACCTCCGAGTTTATAACAACCACAAAACATAATGAAATGGATTTTCACCATATGAGACCTTGAAAGTAGCCCTGTGGAATTCCCCTGTAAACAAAGAAGTTTGCATTTATGAACACTGTTCCTCACAAAACCTAATTATGTAATGTATTAATATCGGTGTTCTCCCTCTCGAGTGTCTTAAATGGCTGAGTTGTTCTAAACTCGCAACTGTTGGTAAATGGAATCACATACCGAGCACCAGTAGTGGTTAAACGTTGATGGAAGCAGTTTTTAGTTTAGTTTTGTTCCATTAATGCAGATTCAACCTCTTGGGAATTTTTGCAGACCACGTTTAGGTAATGTAGCTAGCATGTCTGTACCTGTACATAGCTAATGACTGTGCAGACATTAGCTTGCTCACAACATATGCAACAGCTGGCATGTGGACTTTGTGGGTTTACGTGATAGCTTAATAATCGTACACATCACCAGTTCTGTTTTTTTGTGTGTGTTATTTTCCTCCAATTTCTCATCTTTGTTCTGTTGCTTCTGCAAATACAAGAGTTGGAGTCATAAATCACCTTGTTTGCTCAAGTTGGCCGGTTTTTAACACCACAGATGTGTCTTTACCAAACTAGTTTTCATTCCCAGGGTGTCAAATACTGCTGTTCTGTCAAAGCCGCTGGTCTTTGCTAGATACGCAAAAGGTGTCCTTTGGCGCCACCAGCATCAATACTCCACACTGATATACATGCAGGAGTTTAACTAGTTTAACAGAGAAGACATGGAGGTCATAACTTCCACCAAGGAGACTATGATCTGTGTCCATCTTGCATCTTGAACCATTATTTTTAATCAGAATCCATTTCATTGCCAATTGCACCATATTTTATGCAAGCTTGCACATTCTCAGGTGAATAACTTGCACATTCTTGCACATTGTAAATATCTGTATTGCTTTTATTACATTAAAAAATCATAGGATTTACTACACTTGCTATTGATTTGTCCTGTAACTCATACTGTTTACTGACTTGCAATCTATTTTAATTTTCTGCATGCTAGTGTTGCTTTTCTGTGCCAAAGCACCATGTCAGAATCACTTTATTTGAAAACCTGCTTGGCAGTAAAAGTGATTGAGATTCTGATTATTTTTTCACTTCAAGCCCAAGTGTTTGGTTAGGCACCAAAACTAAGCGATTAAAACAAACTCTTCCACTACATTTTGCTCATGTTACAAGGCAAACTTTCAATTTCTAAAATGGAGCGCCAGCAACAAAACCAGCAGGGAACATTTAGCTATGAACTTGTGGCGTCTATTTCTGACAGTCACTGATTTTTACAGGCCTATCTGACGACCATGTGTGTTCCATAATGATGCCATGGAGTCTCTTTTTATATCCACTTGGGTTTTTAGATTGACTTTATATCCCGCCTTGCCACTATTTAAATTCTCTTTACATAAAACTTGAGAAATGTAAAAGTTTTCAAATAGGATGTGACGGATCTGTCCTGACAATATACAGCCAATTAGGAGCGAGTTTCAACTGAAATGGATCGCTGTGCGGGCAAACATTTAGATATGCTACAGTGTTACTGTCTGCTTGGGGAAAAAAACTCTTGTGAACACTTGCCAGATTTTTCATTGCACACTTCATCTCATGCAACCCACAGCAACTTTGTATTCCTCTGTATAAACATTTACATCTCAGGCGTCTCTCTGATGCTCTTATCCGAAAATGACTCACTGAGAGAGCAACAATGGCTTCATTTCTCACATCGCCAGCTTTGCAGCCAGCCAGAAAGCCGAATGAATAAATATTCGGAGAACAAATCTGCGCTTTAAAACCGTTATTCTGCAGCACTGAGGGACACCGAAAATGGAAGCAGAGTTAAACCGAGAGAGAGAAAGTGAGGGGGAACAAAAGGAGAAAAAAAAGGGAAACTCAAAAGGAAAAAGGGAAGATAGAGTAAAGCCAGGCAAAGCCACAGTCAACACAAGCATGCTGAAATGATCAGATAGAGCTCTCAGCAGACATCTTATCAATCAGGGGACCGCAGAATGTGAGTGTGTGTGTGTGTCAAAGACAGAGAGCATGTGATGCCATCTGCCAAGAGATGTTTGTCTTAAGGCCAAGTACAAAGACATGCTAACAAATGTGGTGGCATCGCTCCAAGCTGAGTGTACACAAATGCAAAAGACACACGGAGAAAGCCAGAGACTGCGTTCTGTAGGTCTGCAAATTTGATAGAGATCTCGCAGATTCGGGGCACTTAGCCTTGGCAGCTGAACAGACAGAGTGATTGCATCTGTGTGTGTGTGTGTGTGTGTGTGTGTGTGTGTGTGTGTGTGTGTGTGTGTGTGTGTGTGTGTGTGTGTGTGTGTGTGTGTGTGTGCGCTCTTCGGAACAGGAAGACACGATGGAAAAAAGATAGATGCTCACAGTGACCTCACAGCTGGAAACATGCAAGAAGCCAAGGCCGGGCCTGCTTTCCTTTTTTTTTTTTTTTTTTTCACTGCAAGTTTCTGTAACTCCTAAATGTGTCATCCGCCCCTGCGCTTCTTAAAAAAGCCAACATTACTCGGAGGTGAGCGCACAGAAAGAGTTCGTCATCGTCACGTCCTGCCAAGTGCTCTCTACCACTTTGGGAATCAATCACTCTGAGATTTAATCCAGAGATCGGGGTTTGAACGCGGAATCCGTGGCGTCAATCTGTCAGAGTGTGGAGGCGCACTTGGCCAGAGTTTCAACAAGGAGTCCATTCTTCATGGCCTTGAATATTTAAAGAGCGACTGTGTTAAAATGTAGCGCGTGAAACCCATCCACCTGAATATCATCACTCAATAAAGATGTAGACTGAGGATTAAACAGTTATTGTTCAGACACATTTAAATCCCCTGGAAAATACATCTGAGTTTTGTGCTGTCAGACATTTTTATTATATTTAGACGGTATTTAACGGTTCAGTATTGAATTTTTGAACCATACATTTGATCTACTAATGATGTAACCTTCGTGTTACAGAGCATGAAATCATTCCTGCTCACATTTGAGAGGCTGGAACGAATAAATGTTTGACGTGTATGCCTGAAAAAAACAGTGGAAATTACTAACCTGTCGACTGATCAATTAATTGTCTAACAATTTCTGTGTGATGATGTTTCAATGTCTATAAGAAGACGCATGGTCAAGTTAAAGTGTATATTTTTATAGTTTTTTTTTAAAATTTGCAGCTGTATTTAAATATCTTTTGTTTGTCTGTACATGCAAACTACTTTAGACATAATGTTTACAGGCTGTATGAATGGAAATAATCCCTTCACATACACTGCAAAAAAGAGAACTGTTTTTATTCTGGCACACTTGCTGCCACATTTTCAGTTTTTTCACATTCAAAAAATGGTAAAAAAATAAAAATAAAAAATTAAATTAAAATAGCAGCAAATATATTTAAAATAATTATATAATCAGTGGGTTTAAATAGAAAAATGTGTAATTTTACTGTCTTAATGTAAAAGAATGAATAATCATTTTAAAATACTGAGTTTTTTATTCTTATTTTTTTGGACATTATTTACAGTTTTGGCCTGTTTTCAACGAGTAATTTTTATTTTTTTGTTCTGTGATTCTGCACATTATTACGTGTAGTTCGACAAAATAGGGCAAATGTGAAGAACAGGGTTTAAAAATCATTTTTAACTCTAAATATTCCTACTTTTTCTTTCAAGTAATGCTACTATATGCAAAACAATGATATATTTTGTTTAATGAAATGCAGTAGTAAAAAAGAAAGTATACCTTATACACTCAAATGGTGCAAAATAGTGATTCACTGATTGAAAAAAACAGATTTTTGATGTTATTTATTATCTAAATTTAAGACAAACAGGCAAAATCTGTCAGATAACGGCTAATCATTCAAAGCTGAGTTAAAAACTCTGCTGTGAGTGGATGCACACTGACAGAAAATGCCCACAGGTTCTTCAGATCACTTAACGACTTCATTGAAAACACCTTCTGCCTCCTTGCTCCTCCTGATTGCTGATTGTGCTCCAGCCTATTTAAGCCCCACAACTCTACTCTTGGGCGTTTCACTGTGATGGAGGGGGGTTCTTTTTTAAACTTGAACAAATGTAGGGGGGAAAAAAGAGCAAACATACACCAGATGTACTGGGAAGTCTCACAACTTGCAGCTTTTATCAAGTTAAAACAAACTGATCTTTTCTCTCTGGCACTTTAAAATCTGCACACACCTAAAGCCACTTACGATAAACCTTCAATAAAGAGCACAAACTTTCAAACATGATGACCTAATTTGTATTTAACTCAAGATTAAAAGACAAGTTTTACCATTTCACTCACGTCTGTAACTTGATGGGTAATTTTAATTTGCATAATCTCAGATAACTGTGCCGGCGTCGCCCCGTCCTCAAATCAATTTTCTATTAGCTTCAATCACTTTGAGACGATTTGTTCGAGCACGTGACATGTCAGCCTAATTAAATCCATTTCTGTCTCTCTCAGCATATTTTAGCTGCAAGTCTGACCACGTCTCACCTGCCGCTGCTGCTGTTTCTGCTTGATTGATGGATTTTGGCTACCTAGCCTGTCATCCATACCAAGTAGATGGACTTAATGTATTCACAGATGGCCTCTGATGTGTTGCAGAGCCAAGCAGCTGTCAGGCAGCCGGACAAATAATGAACTAATACTGGATCCATCACTGGAATCCACCTTAAAGGATAGGGGTTTTTTTTTGTTGAGCAAATTACACTAAAAAAACTAGTGAATTCCAGCCAGGTTGCCACAGTTTATTGAGGTCTGAGATGTTGATGCAACGCAGGATTGCCATTTGAGCATCTGCATAGATTTTTTTAAAATTTTTATTTTCCAGTGCTCTCCACATCAATAAATGCGCCCTCATGTTCCCGTCTGTCTTCCTCCGTTTTCGGTGTCACTCGGTCGCCCCTTATGTTCCAGAAATTGCAGCCATATGTGGTTCAAACGCACACCTTGAGGAGCAACACCATTATCTACAATTTGCTTTCAACTTCAAGTGTGTAGAAAAGATAGAGTTGGTGGCAGAGGAGAGATTAAAAAAACAAGAGACAGACGAGGTTAAGAGGGTTTTGTTTGCGTGTGGATGTAGGTGGACGTCTGTTTGCCCCCCTGCAGCCGTCTAAATGCCGGGGAAGATTGATTGCCTTCCAAGGATAATCTGTCCCAGACACTTTGAAGCGCCTCCCCTCACCCAGTCCTCATCCTCTCCCCTCTGTCTCCTCTTTCTCCCCCCTCGTCTGCCTTCCCTGCCCTTTGCTCTCCCAGTTGCCGTAACCTCCCCATCCTGTCTGAGCACCCCGAAACCTTTTTCCGCCCTCCCTTTAGCACTTTTCCTACCTTCCTCGTGATTTATTTTCTTCATTTGAACACACACCTTTTCACAGAAGCAGAGGAGGAAGGACTGAAAATCCGGATCCTGCATTTCACCTAAATCTTCAGGCCAACCTGAATACGTGACGGTTCACATGTCCGACGGAGATGTATCAACCTCTGTCTGTCTTCGGCTTTCCTTCAGTTTGTTCTGCTGCCTCAGAAAAGACAAATTTCACACTCTTTCCGTGGGCAGCGCCTTTAATAACCCTCGAGTTTTGTTCCTCTCCATGCCCAACCTGAACCCGTGGCTGAAGAATTTATGACGGGCCGTGTAGCAAACCTCTTCCATCTGGCTTTGAGATAGAAAATGAATAAAACATCTGACAGACAGAGAGGCACCTTTTACTCCTCCTTTTCGTTGTCCTTTTCAACCTTTTCACCTTTTCACCAATTAGGAAATGATGAATAAAAAAGAGCATCTTTGGGTCATGCAGGAAATCAAAGTAGCAACTAAATCTAAACGGCACTAAGAGTGAACCAATGTGCTTGAAACCGTAGTTGACTGAGCTGATATCAATACTTTCAAGCTTACAGTGTTAAAATTGTGAGATTTAGCAGGTAATATTTACCCTGGATTAGCATGTAGTTGAGGTTTAAACCCAAAGAAATCTGTGGAAATCAGTTTGTTTTGCATCAGTATTTTTCAGGACCAAAAATATCTGATTTCAAATTTCAAATACCTGATAATGGTAATATGAGAGGAGATTCCCATAGTTGTTACAGACAGGAATGTCTGCACGATTTTCATGGCAATCCATCAAATTATTCAGCAAGATATTTTGCTAAAAATCACAAATGACAACCTCATGGAAAGGTCAGTCAAAGTTTATAGGAATTGGCATGTAACAATCATGATTATCAACACCAAATTCTGAGCTAAATCATACCGATGATAATGATATACACGGTAAAAAAAAAGGATCAAAAATATATTGAATTCCACAGATTTTTTTAAACTTTATTTTACAGGCTTTCTTCATGAAAGAAATGCCCCCAGTGACACCAATAAAATTATCAAAAAATAAAGTGAAAAATTCCTTTTAAAAATCGTCAACTGAACAACCATGAAATCATTTTTTTAGAGAAAATTATCTTTTTTTTTGACAGATACATTTGCAATTTTGTTTTTAACAAACGTTCCTTTTTCATTCAATAAATTAAACTGTTAAGTCAGGTTTAATACTGTAAAAACTTCATAACATATATGGGGGGATGTAATTGTTTTTGTACCAAACTTTAAAAAGAAAATATACACACAAATACATGTGAAATTAAGTCTGGGAAATCACTGTATTTATGAGTTGTTGCAACATATTTTTTACAGTGTATTATACTTGGTAATCAGAAACATTATTCGACTCCTACAGCAAGAGGAATAGTCAAGAGTGACCACAAATATCTGGATTTATCCTCTAGGGACCAGGACTGTCATATAATACCATTCAATCTAGTTAACCAGTTCAGAGATTTCAATGTGGACCAAAGTGGTGAAAAACTTCTGTGTCGAATCATCGAGCAGATGCAGCAGCTGCTCCCCAAACATCCACGCAACACGATAAAAGCACGACGCTTTATATAATCAAAAATGACATAATTGCTGTCTGAAAACAATCTTCCTTTGATACAAGTAAACACATAGTGACATGCAAGCACGCCTACCACCTGAAGCACGATGAAACCACAAATCAGACAACAGGAACTGGTCGGACCAGATCTGATTCAACCATGATGGAGCTAATAAACCCTGAACCGAAAGCCTCAATCACGGCAAAGGTCCTGGGTATTTACAGCGAGGCTAATTGTGAAAATGATGCCCTGCTTTTCCCTTGAACTCCCCCTGAACCTGCTCGCAGCCTTCAAATGAAGCCCCCCATGTTTGGGTTTGACCCCTACGTAGAATACAGCCGCCTCAGTTATCCTTGGAAAATTGCAGGGTTTGAGCAGAACTAGCCGGGAGCACACATGACCGTTGGCTGCTGAGGCGGCTGCTGGGAGAGAAAACACACTGTTGTCATTAGCATACGACTCTGTCTTTTAACAAACTGCTGATCTGTTGTGACATGCTCTTTCCTTTCTCTGGTGGATCTGTGACAGCGTTGATGCACAGATAGGACGCTGTCGACTTGGATCAGCGAGCCACAAAGTGTTGTCAATGAGATTTGTTCAAGATCTATATAAGCTACAGTGATATCGATGAAGCTCTAGGTGTTGCAGCTTCTGATTTGGTAATATCCAATTTTTATGCAGAGTTTATGCTTCTACTGCGAGAGTTTTACATTAAAGCAATTGCGCATTAGATCTACATATACACTGACAGTCAGTAGAAACTTTGAGACCATATTTTTCAACATAATTTTTATTTTGAAGCCCAAAACTGGATTTTCTTCATATGAATCATTTGTTTAGCATATTGGCATACAGAAACAAAAATCTAAAGTTTCAAGAATGATTTCAAAATAAAGAATTTCACAAAAGAAAACTGCACCTGCCAAACACAAAGTCACAACAGTCAATACCGAGTATGGCCTCCATTTGCTTCGATGCAGGCAGCAATCCGTCGGCGCATGCTTTGGACCAGGCTTCTGATTGTGGGTTGGGAACAGCCCATACGCCTGGATACATCACTGTAGCTCAAACCGGCCTCCACCATACCCAGTGCCCGGAGACGTTGTTCATGTGAAAGACGTGGCATGATGCTGTTCACTGGACTAACAATGGTGGCCTTTTTTGGGCCTTTATATAGGCCTTCAAAACCCATTCTCAAATTGTGCAGATACTCACTGAGTATTGCTTGGTGTGTATTTGGTTCACTTTTGCAAAGTGACCAACCCATGTGCAATGAATCATGACAAAATGACAGCTCATCATTATCTCAACTACCAGGCACTAGATCATCAGTAAATCCACAATGAATCATTACAACCCCCCTACAAGTAGAATTCTGCGTACATTTCTACCTCAAAGTTTCTATTGACTGTCAGTATATTTTTAATCTGAATATTATCAGTATCGCTACATGTAGTCATTAAAATGTTATTAGTGTTACATGAATACATTTGGATTGCATCAGAAAATCAAGACGTATTTCAGCTTCCCTCTGGTGTTTTGGACTCCACCTCCCAGGTGTGCAGGATGAGCCATATGGAATGCATTCATTGTTGATTTTGCGCCAAAAAAAAAATCCATGACTGGAATAAAGGCAGCTGCTCTCGGAAAATGATTTATGCTCGAAGCCCAAAATGAAAGCACGCTGAGGTTACTTAGGTTGACAAAGCAACAGGACTTTTTATAGGCTAATGAAAAACCATTTGACAAAGATTTCCTCAACAGGAATGTTAATGTACGCATGTGTTTTCAATCTCCGAGGAAACTGTGAGATATTGTCTAAAAGTTTAGAAAATGCTAATGGATGTTTTCACCCTTATCTCGTGTGTTGGGTGTCCTCAGATACACTGCGCAGTAATTCTGTTACGGCAAGTGCTTTAATGCCACAAAGTATTTTCAAGTGTAGGTGTCAGTCTTGTCAGATGGAGGATATCTTATGCTGGCAAGAACATGAGTTTTGTCTGAAGCAGACGGGCTCAGAAGCTTTGAGCCAGGAGTCAGATCTCAAGATAAAGCCTATTTTGGCCCCACTCTGAAAAGGCTGCAGTCAGGACACACTGTGAAAAGACTGCCAGCTGCTTATTCACACTAATAAATGGTTTCCATTTGTGAATTTATTCTGGATTTTTGCAAGCGTTGTCACATTTAACCCGTCAGTTGCATTAAAAGTTGGATGAACCCTGTGTGATGTCACCCATAGGGTTTCTTGCACAGTGGTTTTGAAGTTCATTGTGGTAGCTCTGGGTGTTGCCATCTCACCAGCGCCTGACTCCGGCTATGTTCTAGCTAATTGAAAAATTAGCAAAAGAATGAGATGGACTTTCTTGTCACTCAAAGTGGCCTTAATCCAACTTAAACCACTGATTGATATAAACATTCACCCCTTGTACAATTGTCGTGACTGGATAAATTAGCTACAGAGATAAGAACTAATTTTCTGTAAACATGTATATTTCTGACAGACTGGCGACCTGTCCAGGGTGTCCCCTGCCTTCGCCCGAGTCAGCTGGGATAGGCTCCAGCACCCCCCGCGACCCTAGTGAGGATAAAGCGGTGTATAGAGGATGGATGGATGGATATTTCTGCTGTAAACTTTGGCATTTTTGTTGCTGTTGTTTAATACAGCAAACGGGCTTAGAAAACGCTACCGAACAGCTCATTGAAGATGAGAAATGGTGAGAAACTTATACCAGAAGTCAGTGTTTAGCAAGTCAGACTGGGTTTAAATAGATTTCTTTGTTCACTTTGGGTAAACACAGCAGTAGACTTAGTTGGAGTTCGTTTATGTACGTCTGACTGCCAACTCTGTCAGCCTGTTGTTCGATACTGGAAAGGTAGTGTAAATTGGGTGTGTCCAAGCTGTTTAACTAGTAACAGTTGCCAGCCAGAAATTAGTCCATAAAAGCAGTGAGAGTGAGCTAAAACAGTAAAGTTGTGGGCTGTTAAAAAACATGGCTGAGGGAAACCACAGTGATAAATCTCTGCGGGTTCCTCACTAGGAGCAACATCCTGAACATCACATGCAGTCATTGAATCCATTTTTAAAATCCAAATTAAGAATAAGAGCAGCTTTGAATGCTTAAATCGATATAGGTTACGTAATATGGTCAAACAAACAGACAAAACTGCTGTGAAATCCATTTTAATTCCACTAAAAACCGCCACCCATCCCAGTTCTCTAACACATAACAGAACCTGGAAGTGAATTCTCATATTACTCAACAATAACATCCATTAGTGATGAAACTATTAACCTGATGCCGTTTGTATTGGCAGGCTGCACCTTTCACATGGCCAAGGAAGGGGCGGAAAAAAATCAGCAATGGGAGGAAAAAAATAAGTCTGCGGCATTAAGGCACTATCACACGCTAATTTGGACGCATTTCACTAAATCCTGCCGAATGGAGTTTAGTCTGGGACATTGCTCAGGCTCTTTTAAGGAGATTTAATCCAGGCTGAAGGTGATGGCCTGTGACACTAATAAGCAGCCACCCAGTGACACGGACCACCACTCTGGAAAAAAAAAAAACACCCATAAAGTTGTTCTGATACTGAATATGGTGCCCGGAATCCAATGAATGAGATAATTTCATTAGATTTCCAGAACAAATTTATTTATTTATTTTTTTTAATTGAGTCTCCTTGGCAGACGTGAGGCCATTAGCAAACAAAAAGACCTCCGACTGGCTGAGATGGAGCCATGGGTGGAGGTGTGCAATCAAAATAGAGAGCCCTTTGGGGTGACAGAGAGATCTGGTGGCCAGAAATATGAAAATTATCGTTTCCATCACTTATATCCCTTAAGTCCTACTTCATGTCGGGAATGCTTTCTTGTAAGTTGGGCTTCCTAGACTGATTCCACGCCTCGGGTCTGTACAATACAATCAGCGACATATCTATAACATACAACATGTTCGACTCGCTTTCTCTGTTCCCAACACAAAACCAAGTCCTTTGTGTTGCTTTAACTGCAGCTTGACTATCTTTTTTTTCTTGGATCTCGTCTATTGTTATGGGGAAATCTGTCCTCAATCAGCATCGTGCTCTGAGGGGTGGTTCAGCAGTACTTTTCATGATGAAATTGTATGCTCAATGGTAAAACCTCAAGCCAGAAACGATAAATATCACAAACACATGTTTGTTTACCCGCCTGCCAGCGCTTGAACATGTGGATGCGGTGTCGTGTATCGTGATACAGAGATGTAGAGACCCGATGCTTGTGGGAAATGGATTAGTTACAGATTTCCTCCTTTTCCCTCCCTTTTCCCCCCTCACACAGACACAGAGCGACCAATGGCCACTAAAACCTGCCATCAAAGGCATGTTTGAGGCCATTCTTTCCGACTGTAAAATGCCCGTTGTCAGTCCATTCATGTGACAGCACCAAGCTTCGACGCTTGGTTCTCACCTGACCTGTGCAATAGGAGTCCTGTGGGGGTGTTTGAAGGGTTTTTCTTACAAAGGGTCGCAGTGGGAGCATGAATGTCACAGACACTCAACAAAACTCAAGGTCCTCGGTGCAGTGCCATTAAACATGTAGTCCATCACTGAAACATCCTGGGTGAAATCCAATGCTCTGAGGGTTGTTTTCTTTATAAGAACAGGTCAACATTTTTGGGAAATAATGGGAAATATGCTCTTTAGTTTTCTTGCCAGCGAATAAATGAGTTCCCTTTGAATCTAGTGTTTATGCTAAGCTAACTGACTGCTGGCAGTTGCTTCAGCTGCGAGAATGGTATCAATCTTCTTGTCTAACTTTCAGCAAATAAAGCCATTTCCCACAAAGTATTATGTTTTACAACTTCTGTACATTCTCATGTCTTTAACTTTTTCTCATCCCATTTCTCTTTTAGTCTTTCTAGAAGTCTTTTAGCCTTTTATTAATCCCAAAGGTCTGATAATGATCTTGAATCTGCCCGACAGCCTGAGGTTGTCATCTCTCTTATCTCAGCGCTTTCTCATTTCTTGCGTATTTTGCATGCCGCTTACTCTTACAGATTGCACATGCACAGGGACATCACTGCGGATTATCTGGGTAGGTGTCTACGTCTATGTGGGCCAGTTCTGACAGAGGCAGCGAGGCACGTGTGAGGCCAGATCGTGCCTTTCTTACCCACCCATCCAACTCTCCCATGCCTGACTAGGAGTGTGGGAATGTGTCATCTAATATCATACCTCCAGCAGGACCTGTGAGGACAGGGAAGGTAATCCAGCAGGAGAGAGGCGTGTCCTGATCTGATGCAGATTAGAGGAAAGCTAAAGAAGGGAGCATTTTTTTAAAACTACTTCATGCAGCCTTAAAGAGTTGGGTCGTGATTTAGCAAGTTGAAACAAAGGATGCCAAGCAGATGCAGAACTTAAACGATGCATCAATTTAAATTCTTTAAGAAAGGCAAACAGCTGCTGCTCGGGTGCTGCTTCTTGAGCTGCAGTGGAAAGTGTCCCAGTGTCACACACTTCACACCGAATCATGGCCAAGTTAAACCGAAGCTGTTTTGGCAGTTTGCAGTGGCCCAGCACTCCATTAAGGCATGGATTTAGGTGTTTCTTTAGTATAGGGAATTCCCATAATCCAAATCAGCATGTCATCATTACAGTTTTTCCAGTGTGTAAGTGTGCAGTTTCATTTAGATGCAGAGTGTGTGTTGGAGTGTGGCCAAGTTAAGTTTTCCGTTGCAGGAACTGATGCCCTTAACCCTTTGATGCGCAGCATGGGTCAAAAGTGACTCGAATCCAATGGAAAATGTTGTTCCTGACCCACACTGAGCATCAAAGGGTTGACAGCAAAAGTTAACAATACTTGAAATAGAAAATAAAGTACAAGGGTACTTTCTGGGCATCACTGAAAAAGTCAGACAGATCGTTGTTGCATTATTTTTCAACGTAGCCGTCTTTAATTCAATGTACTCCAACAACTGATGTTTACATCTTGAGCCTCCTCAACAGCATGCGTGACCTCATCATTCATCTGAAAATGGTGACAAATGAAATGGGGATTTCAGTTTGGAGAGCAGAAATCAGAGGGTGAAGGTCTGGTGGTTCATGGGGCAACAGCTCAAAGTCACATCTGGTTGCATCTGCCACTCGTGCCAAAAAGCGTCACAAGGATTGTTTTTGCATTATTTTTCAACATAGTCTCATTAAACGTCAGTGTTCTCGGGCCACAGACGGTCATATCTTGAGCATCCAGATACTCCTCAACAGCGTGCATGACCTCATGAATCTGAAAATTGCGACCACGTAAGTGGGTTTAAGTTTAGAAAACAGAAGTCGGAGGGGTATATAAGGTGCTGCAGCAACAGTTCAAAGCCACATTTGGCTGCTTCTGCCGCCTGTGCTGTGTGGTCAAGGACATTATTCTGGAGCAATGGCACGCTAGCTCAAGACTGCCTAAAATGTTTTGAAACACCCTTGGAAATATCAAAGTAGTAAAATAATACAATAACTTCAAGCAAATATGGTAAACATGATGCCAAATGATTGACCCCTAGCAGACACAGAGTAACTTTACCATGTATTTGGGATTGTATTTCTTGATACCTGATGTCCAACTTTCACTCCAACTCCTGAGCAAATTATCTGACTGTTGCATACTCCTACGTATCTGCCTCCTGTTGAGGCTGACATGAGCTCTCAAAGTGAACCAAAGCAGCAACGTTTTGGGACATAAAACAAAAACACAGAGTTTAAAGATGATAAACTGCTCTCCAGAGCTCAGAAGTGCAGAGTAGGGTGGAAATTCTCTGTGGGTTTGCCACGAGGAACAACCCCTGCCACAATACATGAAGTCATCTGAACAATTATCAATAGAAAAATATTGACTGAAGCAGCTTATTGGATGAACAGACATTGTAAATTCAAGCAGTGCAGATGGACACCCCATGAGGCGTGACTCAGCAATGGAGAAGTTCATATCCTAATTCAATTTCTGCAGGATTTTATTGCCCAATCAGCCAATGCACAATATCTACAATAAAAGGAGTTCATCTGTTCACATTTGGTCATTTGGCAGCTTCACTCCTTTGCGGACTCATAATAATGTCCGAACATTTCCTCTTAGATGTCAAGAGGAGTAATAATATCCACTTCACAGTTGCATAATGCAGATGTGTGACAACACCGCAGACCCAGCCAGCCTGACCATCACATGCTCCCAAAAAACCACAGAGGTCTGGCTTTCTTAAAAAGCCATTCAGAGTCTATTAAGTCACTCTCCTAGCAGATGACAGGGAGTGAGAAGGAAGAGAGAAAGATAAAGAAAGGCGACAGAGAGGGAAGAAAAGCGAACATGAGATGAATATAGTGAGACAAAGATGAGTAATACAGTGGAAGACAAAACCCAAAAAGACAGAAATGTGAACTGTGATAAACCTTAAACTTTCTTTAAATTAACTTTTTAGACAGGAGCCCTTTTGAATTTATATTCCCTGAAATTGTGCCTTGTTTTCCTTTATAGTGGGAATCATTAAGACCCACCTATTTGTGATTCTTTGCACACTGTGAGGCCATCAGAGCCACTAATCCCAATGAGCTGTTCACAGGAGACCACAGGAATTAAAGGGAATTAAAACCACTCGTTTTTATTCCTCACAATCACACTGTCTTATTATTCTATCTCTTATCAGCCACATCGTTTAAATAATGTTTCTTTATCCGCTTTAGTCTAAATATACCAAAGTCGGATAGTTTCCCTTTCTCTTCTCCTTGTGGAGCTACAAGAAAACATGCGAAAAAGGTTGATGCAATAACCCAGAAATGGCACAAGTGGAGAAACCTTGCAACATACCTCAGGAGATGTTCAGACATTCTCCTGCTGGAATGCGTCTGGAGGTTTTGCTCAAATGCTGAATATCCCTCATAAGGTAATTCCCTCTGACACATTGTGCATTTATAAAAAAATAAATAAATCCTTACATGTACGAGATGACTCCTGTAGGAAATCATCTGCACTGGATCCACAGCCTCTCAGCCCTTATCTTGATAAATCACACAGGCTTCACAACAAACCTGAGAGTCAGAGTCAATAGTTTCAGCCTACAATCATTCCAGAAGTCTGTTCGAGGCCCAAAAAAACATGAGCAGCTTTTTCCAATGTGATACACATCACTGTGAAAAGTTGCAGAATTGAACAGTGTGTGTGTGTGTGTGTGTGTGTTTTTTAAATAAGCTGATGAATTTCACACCCTGGTCTGCTGCCAGTGTGACATAACCCTGCAGAAATGGTTAAATATTGCACTCACAGATGCAGTTAAAGGTAGCAATTTTTTCTGCATGAGATGGATAGTGACTTGCTGGATGGAAGCAATTATTTTTAGGGTCATAGTGATTCAGAAGTGCCAGCTTAATCACCCAACTTGCCGATCAGATTCTCTACTTTACTTCCCCTTGAGTACAGTGAGATGCTCCTGGGCAGAACCTGCAGATTTATGGGCTAATGATTCCACACACCAGAGATGAAGAGTTCATGACCAAAATACTGTTATCCTTCCAAAAATGGAGTTCAGCTGCAGTGATTAGCTTACAAGAATAATAGTCACAAAACAGATTAAGCTGATGCAGGAAATATAAAATAAATGAACTAAACACCAACATGACACACTCCAAAATGACAAAATAAATGCTTTTATAGCGGGTATGCTGTTTACAAATTTAACCATCATCGTCTAGTATATCAATATGCTAACATTAGCTAATTAGCATGAAATCCAAATACAGTTTTATCTTCTTCTGAAAAATGAATGTCACTTCCTGCTCTGAAAAGTGAAAATAATGCAGATGTGCCTCAAATCTGTGCCCTTTCTAATGACCAGCAGTGACTAAATGCTGTAGTTGCAGTAAGATGTCTAATAGTGCGAAATTCTATGTGAAAGTATTCTATTTCTTGCTGAATTTTTTTTACCTAAGAAACACTTGTTCAAGAATTTATGGTCTGTCTCATGTGTCAAGTGTCCTTTAATACTGTACAGCTTGATGTTCATTTGGTAAACTATGGTCCCATTTAGAGAAAAATTAATGAAGCAGAATATGCTTTAGAGTAAGGCTACTCTGTGATTGACAGGTCACTACCATGTTGGTGTAGAGCCAGGTCCACCTTCACCAAATTGGTTGATGGCAAAATGCGAATCTCAAGGATTCAAAACTGCAGTGCACAAACCAATGAATGATGTCATAGTCACTATGTCTGTCTTTTAGATCCAGCTGGGGCTGATGGAAGAGCATGAATATTTTTTTTGTATCTGACTACAAACCAAGTATTGTGATGATGGCAAAGGGAAAGTCAGGGAATTCCCAAAGTTAATACAATACACTTTAGAGGCAACATGAATCCAAATTTCAAGGCAATCACCTCAAAGCTGCTGAGATATTTCACTGAAAAAGCACATTTTTAACCTCATGATCATGGATCACTACAATCTGTAGGGATCATCCAAAGGGAACCAGTGAATAACCCATCAGTTTATACTGAGATATTTTATTGGTTTTGTGAGAATTCCAAACTATTAGTGGTGCTAGAGGAAATATTAGTGGCTGTCTAAAGTCTGTTAGATTCATACAATACAAACCATAAATATATGTACTGAGGTTCATGGAAATCCGTCAAGGTGCTATTGAGATATTCTAGTCTGGAACCAAGCAGTGATACAACCATGGCCAGTTTGACATTTTCCCTCAACTTCCTAAGAACAAAAAGTTTCATCTCTCATCCAAGATGCTTCTTTCGTTCTAAACTGAGGTAGCCTCTTGGATGAGAAATGAAATCTCTTCAAGAACCTCAGCTGCCTTCCACTAAAACTCTTAGGATTATCGTGACCAAAATGACTGAGAATCTACACATTCCTTTAACTTATTTTAAACAAAAACTAATCATTTGGTCATCTTATCTGACTTTTCTGCCCACAAGTCTCTTCAGTTTGAAAACACCGAAGATGATAGTGCTCTCTGAACAATCTTCAGCTGAGAGGCTTGTCCAGGCAATGAGTCATCCTTACATTTAAATGTTTAT
Source organism: Acanthochromis polyacanthus (assembly GCF_021347895.1). NCBI lineage: Eukaryota > Metazoa > Chordata > Actinopteri > Pomacentridae > Acanthochromis > Acanthochromis polyacanthus. The sequence goes on along the minus strand of NC_067113.1, from coordinate 45,018,331 downwards.
TATTTTGCAAGCAGCTTGAGAAGCGTCTTGAGACCCGCTATCATGAACATTTCTCAGGCCGGAGCAGTGAAAGCTTACTTCAATTCCAACGGCATTTCTTACTTTCATGTGTGACTACTCCAACTCAAACATTCAGTCAAAAGATGACCTTGCGCCCATACTCATCCTCCAATGGGACGTATCTTGACATGCTGATATTGTTGACGTAGGGGATAAATTGACTGAGACGGATGTTCTCATGTCTCGATCTGAATGTGTTGAACTTCCATCAGAGATCAGGGAGACATGCAGGCTTTGTGCTCCTCCAAAGAACCATGTCAGCGAATGAAAAGAAGGGCAAGGTGGTCTACTTACCCTGCGTATTTACTGAAATCATAGCAAACTGCTGATAAGACAGTTCAACAACAGAGAGAAAATGGCTGGGTGTTTGGGATCAGTCATGGTATGGTTTTGAACGATTTAGCTACAAAAGAGTTTTGTTATATCATTCCAAACATCTACAAAAATGTTATATTCACATTTATTTCTCCCTGTGTGGCCTAGGATCGCATGTGTTGGGCTCAGTTGTTGCTACTCAGCAAAATGCCACCAGTTCAGCGTTTTCATGTTCGTTTATGGTGATGACTGATTTTTCTCATTCTCTCTTTTCTCGTCTTAACTGGACCAAATCCATTTCCTCTGCAGAACAATGACTTTTAGAGAACCGCTCACATAAATGCATGTCAGGTTTTTCCAGATGCTCCAGAACAAAGCCTCCATTCTTGGGAAAATTCCTCCAGTATGAAATTTAATTAGACATTGAACTGTGCTTGCTTCTCGATGCTTTTGTTTCTTGTTGTCTCGCCCCCGTCCACCGGCAGTTGGTGTCGTCTGGGTTTACAGGCCGGCCGAGTGACGCCCAGCTTTTCTGAATTGAGTTTAGCTGGAGCAGAATGTTTGTGTAAAGCACTGACAAGAAAGAAAAGTATGGGGGCCTGAATTGAGTTGTACACGTTGTGGTTGGAGTCTGGTGCAGCATCTCTGTGATGTGTCACAATGTGTCTGGATAGAGGACCAGCATCCATCGTATTAACTAGACTCAGAAGTAAAGTTCTGACAGTGGTGACAAAGCAGTGCACCAAAAAAAAGGCATGGAAAAAGACTGCTAGCAAAAAAAATACAGATGTAAATAATGCAGGTTTCAATTGTTTTAGTGGTATTAAGGTTTTATGATGAAGGAAATGCATTCAACACCATTTCCTGGACCTTTAAGATACACATGATGAACATTTGGTTAGGATAACTTTACTTTGACTTTTATTTTTCCAAAATGAGTTTCACCTTCTATTGACAACACGTGGCCAGATAATCCATCATTATAAATGTTTTTAATGACCAAAATAGTCTCACATAAATGCTTTGGCAAGCATTGGCTGGTTGCAACCAACTTTGACTGAAAACAATTCTTTTAGGTGCATTTTTGGGAAAAACGTCAGAGGGATCTATGAGCAGAAACGGAATATAATTTTAACAAATGCAGCGGCATTTAATCACCAAACTATGATCTGTTGTGTAGTCATCTTAGAACAAGCCCTTTTAAGGGAACTGCAATATTTCTACAGTTGTCCGTAAAAGGCAAAACCAAACTTTGATGCTGAACAGAAACTGTTATGTTTTTACATTGAAGTTTCAGTCACCATGGGTCCTCCTACATGTTTGGAAAGGGAAGAATAATTGAGGGATATGCAGTTGGTTTCAATTGGCAACCTCACACTGGCCCTTTAACACTTGCTGCAGAAGAACATCTTATAATGAAATGAAAAACAGTTGTCATCTGTGTTCAATTGCTCTTTTTCTTCTGGGTTTGATTTTCAAATTTAGAGGGAAACCGGTTCCCAACTGGCATAGAGAGGGAACACTAAGAACATTTTAATCACCTCGCTAAATGAAATTGTAGTTAAAAAATTAAGAAATCGCTAAAAGCCCAGAGCAAGAGACAAATATACCGTCAGTGGCTGAAATAGGAAATACATCTGGAGCCCACAGCTGCTCTTGTTAGAAATGCATACAGATGACTTAATGCTTATTAGGATGGATTTATGATCTAAAGGGAAGTGTTGAAGTTGATTTTCACATTTCTCCGAAAGTTGGTTTTGCCTGGACAGGCATGGAAAATTTATTCATGTAGCACATTTCACAGCCAAAGGCAACCCAAAGTCCTCTACAGAGTGCACATACAAATCCAAGGTATGAAATCAGAACCAATGGTATACTTTGGCAGCCATATGAAGTGCTTTATGACTAATGGGCTCAAAGAAGGTCACACTTTAAAATGCTTTGCTCTCTCGGAAATGATGCAAAAAGAGGACATTCCATTGCAGATTTGCTTGTTTCAAATAATTTTGGTAATGGAAAGTGACAAACCCATTTAGTTGATTGTGCAGATGATGGCAAAAAGCTTATTCTTTTAAAGATAAGCTTTACATTATACTAGTTTAAATGTATGCTAGCAACTTACGCTAGTTTAAAATGTTTGCTAAAATTTTGGGGAATTAGGTCAATTAGAAGTCAAAATAACAACTGCAAATCATATGTTGTACTTAAATGTATTTGTGTGCAGATGAAACAGATGAGGTGTGTTAATTGGTGACCTAATGCTGGCAGGTGTTGTTACCTGTGGACTGTGCTAGTTGTTTCATCCTGCATCTTTATGCTAAGCTAAGCTTATCCTCGCTTTGAGGGTTTTGTATCGATCTTCTCGTCTAAGTCTCAACAAAAACATGAATGAATGCATTTCCCAAACCTGGTCCCTCACGTTTGTGTTATATTGCAGCATAGATGTGAGGCTGCAACAGGGGAAAAAAGTAAGCTAATTAATTGGTATACTATATCTTGTATACTATGAGAAAGTTGATGTGTTGGGGTAAGGAATGTCAGCTTGTAGTCAAAATGCAAACTACAAATCACAGCATGTTGTATTTGTGTAAAAATGAAACAAATGAGATCTGTTAATTGTTAAAATGCTAATCTATAGTCAAAGGCAGGCTAGCCGTTTCACTCTGCGACTTTATGCTAAGCTAAGCTAATTGTAGCCCCTCCCTGAGTTTCGGAGTGCCAACAAGAGTTTGGTATCAATCTTCTCGTCTATGTCTGGATAAAAAAAGTGAATGAGTGCATTTCCCAAACAGAGTAGACTTAAGGCTCAAAAGGAAGAAAATTTGGGCGAGAAACGAAAAGGGAGTTACTGAGCGAGAGTAAAGCTGTAGTCAAAAATGAGTGGGAGTAGACAAACATTGGAAAGATAAATGTGCCACGAGCCTGATGCCTGTCTGTTTGTGTAGACACACCGAGAGAATAACAGCGCTAAGTATGTGCCATATCGCAACCATATCCAATTTTAGCAGCCTATAACGTGTCTGTTTGCCTACATCTATGATGAATAGTGCTTTGACTTTCCTCAACATATTATCTAATGGTCTAAGCACGACTGGATGTGAGATACTGTGGAGATAATTTGGTGCATGGAGATATGAGCGGGTCGTATGTAAACAGTATATGTCATTCCTCTGTAAAACAAGAAGGGAAGGTGGGGGGAGCATAGAGAGGAGGTTGAAGCGATGAGAAAGTGGAAAAAAAGATGACGGGCAGAATATTTAAGAGCATCAGGAAATAAAGATGGTTCCTCAGAGCGGCTCAAGAAGCTCTATCAGGACAGGAAGCTGCTCCATCAATCACCACGAGGACAGCTCTCTCTGATTTTCCTCCTCAGGCGTTGAGGCCAGCAAACGCACCGGTGCAGCTGCTCCAAAGTTGCCTGACTCCTATTTTCATTCCTATCTTTCCACGAACACACACATTTTTGTTGCAAATGCAGAAACACACACACAGCTGGGATTTAGTCAACAAGGTAATTACAGGACTACAGTCAGGCTCCAACCCAGCGTCACCGCAGAGACACCGACTGATGCAGAAGAGAGAAGTCGATGGCCATGAAAGGACGCAAGACGCCTAACCTCACCGATCTGAATGTGATTCTCTGACATCCAAGAAACATTACAAAAAAGAAAACACACCTCCTTTTATTCATAGGTGCAGTTGCTTAAAGATTATCTCAAGTACACAGTAGCTGTTTGGAAACCTTGATACTTTAAGACTACCTTATGGAGGTTTAGAAGACTGGAAACAGGAAAGCTGTCAGCCGGCTTCTATTAGGAAGTAAAGGTGTTTTCCTACAAAATGCAAATATGGAGCAAATCTGTAAAATGTCAGAGATGAGAGCATGTGTGATTAATTACCTGTTCAGCTGTGTTGGTGCAAAGTGATGCAAACAAGCATCCACTTGAGTTGAAAAATGTGTGCTTATCCGAGGACTTAGGGGCAAATCCATATGAAGTGCTCAAATGGTTTAATGGGCAAATAAGGCGACGTGAATATTTGCTTTCTGTTTGACTACATCGCAAATATGTCCTGGCTTAAGTGGAACAGTTTTGTGGAGTCTCGATGACTTTGCAAAACAACTACACTGCAAAAAGTTTCCTCCTTTTTTTAAAAAAAATGCCAATAAGACTATTTTTTTTCTTTTTACTTTGCAGATTTTCTTCACTGTTTTTGAAAAACACGCAAACTGCAAAAATATATGTGACAGTTAAGATTAAAGAATCAAAGTCTGCAACAGAAAATAACCCTACATTTTTGCAAAGAAATTCCTTTTTCTAAACATAGACTTACATTTGGAAATACATTGTAATTTCACAAATATTTTGTTTTTATTTAGTAGATGAGACTGTTAAATCCAATTTAATACTTATAATTCCTAAAATTGACACAATTTGTGACAACTCAAAGAATTTTATAACATTAATTATAATAAAATTACTTTGAACTTTGAAAACATTTGCTTTGTTAAATGAGTTATATCTCATATATCACCTATCTCATATAAATAAAATATTTTCACTACAAAAATGTTGAATGGATGCATTTTTATTGGTGTAAAATAGTGTCAAAATACTCTATAAGCAGTGGCACAGTTTCAGTACATAGTTATTAATCGTGTATTAATGTATTTGCATATCTTGATTTGATTTCAACATTTTTGCTCATATAAATATGCTTCATTACACATTAAAAAGACAAAAAATAGATCTGTTCACATGTAAAATTAAAACTAGCATATTTGTAATTAAAGAAAATGAAAATGCATTATTGAAAAGTTTTCAGAATGTATTTTGAAAAATTTCTGTGTATTATAAAATATGTAACTTTCCGGTATTTGACAGCATTTTTTGGCCAGTAATACTTCTTTTCTCTTAATATTTTCCCTTTTTTAACAATATTATTTTTTTACAGTGCATCAAAAAAACTATTTCTGTGCTTAATTGGTACAGAACTAGTTCAAATGTGTAGACAACTGTAAAACCACAACTTGTTGCCCTCTCTTTAAAAATAGCTTAGCGTTATGGTTTCTCCGCATTTCCATAAATCTGCATGCTAAGCTAAGCTAACCATCCCTTGAATTAGCTTCATGTTTAGAGTTTAGACACCACAGTAGTTTCCTAAGACTCTTATGATTTAATATGTTAAAAACCAAGAACCAGGCCAATGTTTTTTGTTTCAGAACATGGGTGTGCACGCTGCTCACTTTTCATATCTTAAAGTCTGTCTATCATTCCTCGCCAACAAGCCTTCAGTGTTGCCGTCTGCAGCGAGCTAATCTGGTGTTCTGGTCTCTCTCTACTTCTGCCTCCACCAGCAGAGACTGCGGCCCATTAAAAATAATGAGCTTTCCTTCACTTCTCTGTGCTTTGCAACCAGTCAACAGAATCTGCTGCTCTGGCACAGACTCCTCAGCGTACCCAGGCAGAGGTTTGACAGTTTTTTTTTCCCCCTTAACTTTTACAGTGTGAGAAAAATTCCCAGTTGTAGCGGGTAACCCATTAATGGCTCATGTGCAGGCAGTTTACCACGATCCTGCTGGTGTTGTACCGGAGCGCGTTTTTTTAAAAAAAAAAGTTGGGGGTTGTTCTTTGGGTCACAAACAGGGCAGGAAATTAACTTTTTCCACTGACTGGACACAGTGACTGGATTTCTTATACTTTAGCAGCCAGATTTTTTATGGCTTCTTATTTATTTTATTATAATAATAAAAATAGACCTGTACAGGGTCTGTGCTTCATTTACAGCCAGAAACGGGATCTGGCTTATGGTTAAAATACATTAAATTTCCACTCTGGTTGCAGCCACAATGTGCCACAATGGTTGGCGTTGGGAATATAGCTGTAGGTGCACAATTAAACAGAAATGAAATGGGATATCCTAAAACTTTAAGTGGCACTTGACATGACCTTGTCATGATGTTTTTTTAAATACACAGTTGTTCCTGACCTTTCCAGGAGAGCCTGACCAACCATGCACTAGTTTTTTGTTTGTTTTTTTACCACACTGAAACATGCAGTTGAAAGGATTTGATTTAGATTAATTCACATCTATCATACACTCGTTGTGGATTCATATTTTTCATCGTTATCTAATTGTACTGTGGATGTAACCGTTCTACATGAACTAATGATGCTCCCAAAGCTCTGCAGCATTAATCGTTAATCAATCTCATTTCCCTGCTCCTTTCCACTCATCAATAGCTCGGCTGCAGTTATCAGGTCAGCGTATTTTCCACATGCAGCCGTCTCACATGTGGGACACTGGCTGGAGCATGTTAAATGGGTGACAGAGCCGCCTCTGGGCAGCGCCGAGGTCCTCTGACTTCACTGTCGACTGGCACAGTCCCATAATCAAAAGGTTGCAAGTAAAGTCTTGCACATGGCTCACGTGTCCGGCCATGCGTGGGTTTTAAGATTCGGATGAAAACAGACGTCCCATCAGCTCATTAGCGCAAAGTCCAGGAAGTGCATTTGTGAACATTAAATAAATTTGAAAGCTTCTTTTATCAGTGGAATAATAACTTTAGTGCTGTCCGCGATGTTTTCCTTTTGGGTCCTAACCTTGAATGAGATAACAAACACAGTGATGTTTGATGTTGGAATCAAATGTTATGTTATGATATGTTGTAATGTCTCATTCTCTCAATTGTATAGTAAGTGTTTGAATATGTATCTTGTATTGTATTCTATAGGTATTGTGTGCCCTGTGCTCTCTTAACAGTTTGTCATGTATGTGTTATTTGTTACATTAGTGCCATATCAATGTGTTTAACCATGTTTTATCTCTTGTAGATGTATTTTATATCATGGCCAGGGGACTACAGATGAAAACTAGCCTTTTGGCTAATTCTGCCTTTTTTAACCATGTATAATCATGTGTTTTAGGAAATTGTATTGTCCCCTTTCAAATAAACTAAACTAAACTAAACTAAACTGCTGGGTTGTCTGTAGATTTATTATTTTTAACAATATGGAGAATGAGATTTCAGCATTGCAGTGGGGTAAACCTTAGAAATCTCACTCCTCTTTCCCCCAACAAAGAAATATGATTGTACCAGCATTTATAGTGAATACAAACTCTTTTTCTATTGGTTCGTTGCAAATAGATTTAAACCGTCTGGCTTTGCGTCCATGCCTTGTAAGAAATGCTGAGTCCGTGTTTCCAAAGACGAAAACCTTTTAGGGGTAAGCATTTTCTCTAATTGACCTTAAACCTTAACCTTTTTGACCCCATAGGGAACCCTTCCATAATTAAACTAGAAAAACACTCAGAGTGCAGTACTCCTCCAAGGCTGCTCATTCCTTGTATCATCTCCGACAGATAAATCCGTAGCGGTCTATTTGTAGGAGGATCACAGGCAGCGGACGTAGTGTTCACTTGATGTCATAGTTACAGTGACTCCGTGCTGTTATCAGTGATACGGAAATCATAGTTCCGGACTATAAGCTGCATCACTGTCAAAATCTAATCAGCTGGTCCTGGTGTCATTTCTGACCTTCCCTGAAAATTTCATCCAAGCCCATTATTCCCTTTTTGAATAACGTTGCTTCCAGACAGACAAACCAACACCGATCGTCACATAACTCTGCCGTGTTCCTTGGCCGAGTAACTACAGAAAAGTTACTCTAACAAAGAAATTTGTTCTCCAACAACAAAGTTAACCAGATAAGAAATGGCAACCAAAAAGCTTACGGTCTGATTTTGCATCCACAGTAGGAACAAAACCAAAAAACTTGCGTGCTTTTGCATAAGTTGAGTTGCAAAATAGCAGGATTTAAAGAGTATCATTTGAATAAATCGTTGAAAGGCAGTGATTTTGTTGATACCTAGCTGGTTGGAACATTCAAATAGATATCCAAATTTACCATCCCCTGCCTCCTTTTCCCTCCATCTTCCCTCTTTGTCCTGTTCAGTACATGAGCATGAACAGACACAGGACACACTAGAATAATGTTTTGTGGTTTGGTCCAAGGCATTTTTTTTGGTTTCCCAAGTTCAGAGCCAAAACTGTGTTCCAGCAGACTGTGAGGAGATATTTACTAAATCTAATTTTAAAAAACTGTGTTGGATTAGTATTTTGACTCACAATAACAGCATCCTAAAGACTAAATGATGGATATTCACAGTGAAAACAAAAAAACGATCACCTACTCTAATAAATTTACAGCACTAAAGGGATTGTTTTCATTTACCGAGACTCGTCAAACTGCATTTCGACACCAATATTGCTTATCCAATGCTCTCATGACCACCTTGTACTGATAGACTGTCACGTCTGGACGGCGGTGGCTCCTGCATCATCATGGTTGATAGGAACTAGAAACAACAACACACACACACACACACACACACACACACACACACACACACACACACACACACACACACACACACACACACACACACACACACACACACACACTCATACTTTATCTTTTCGCAGGCACTGACAAGCTCCAAACACACATACAGGTACACGTGCGTATCAGCGTCTGCTCCAGTAAAAACACACCGTACACGACCTGCCAATCAACCGAGGCGGCTCAGGAAGGTCAAAGGTCGCTGCAGGGTTTATGTGACTAGTCATGACTGTGTGTGTGTCTGCCTGCACGTACGTGTGTGTGGACTTTTCACACTGTTTTTTGTCAAAGCAGAAACTAGCATGCATGACTAAAGCGATCACTAATCCCTCCACTACTCACATATCCAATATTTTATTGTTTTTGCGACTGATTTACACTTTATTTGTGCTTTTTTTCCTTCATTTATTGTTGTACATCACATTGAATTTACCCCTTTCATTTGATTTTTCCTCCTCTATCCCTCTTTTTCTGAAATTTTATGAACAATTACACTCAAATTCCCAGAAAACGTCTCTTTTTATCATTAACTACGCCTCTTTAAATAGGCAGCAATCAATAAATCAACGTCCTCAGTTATTAGCTTAATTTCAAAAAGTCAGCTATTCTGCTTGATCAAAACTCTTTGAACTTGGAGAAGACAGTAAGACATGCTGTCTTTCAAGCAGACATACATTACAATACACTGATAGTGAATGTTGTTCTTGAATTCTTCTCATTCTTAAGCTAGCAAGACATTAAAGAATTGTCATCTTTGGTGTTGAAGTGGGTCACTGAGAAGCCACTATGTCTGTGTAGAAGAATCCCAGCAGAGGATTATATAGTCGCTGCTCTCTCTGACTGTAATGTTCAATCAGATTGATTATCTTCACCAGTGCTCTTAAAGTGAAGTTGCCTCAGTCTGCAAACATGAAAATGATACCAGTCCTCTCCCTTACTAAATAAAACATCAATGAAGCACTTTCCTAAAAGGTCAAACTTCCTCTTTTAAAAGAAGAAGAGTATGATTCAGTTTGTTCATTTTTATGCAGTGGGTGGTGACTTGGACTGTTTGTTTTTTTATCTACTATCCTTTTATTTTAAGTGAATCTGCTGCTAGGTACAAAGGCCATGCTTCACCAGTAATCATAGATTTCATGAATCTCAGTGCCAAATCACAATCAGATATTCTTGATTTTTAGAATAATTTTAGTGACATCCAACATGTAGTTGCTTGTTTGTATTGTAGATTCAATTTTTAAACTGATCAACTGTAATACCATGGCTTAGCATGATTGAAAAGTTAAATCCTAAACATTTTCCATTTAAAATTCTATACTTTTCTCAGATTTTCTCGGTAGATTTTCCCAACCATATCCAACATCTGAGTGCAAATAGGTGGACATAGAATATGTAAACAAAAAGTTTTAAAAATCCAATGTCTTCATTCAGACTATGTATGCTTTTAGGATGCCAAGTGATTGGCAGAAGATTGTAGCTTAAACCAATCAGATAACACCAAACCCTGACAATGGAATCCATGGTCTTTTACTCAAGCAGCAACATCTCTGCTCAGACATGACCAATGCCACATTTATATTATTAATACCATAACTGTTAATATAAACACATAAACAACCTCATGTCATTCCTGTATCATCCCACCCCATTCCCTCCTGCATCTTATTGTTATTACTTACTTAATTTGTTATTTTATTTTGCACCTTACCTTATTTTATTGTATCTTGTGTTTTTTATCGCATTTCTTCACACTGTTTTGCACTGACTGAAAAGCTTTTGCAATTTTGTTGTACTTGTTGCAATGACAAATAAAGTTCTATTCTATTCTACATGAATTGGTGCTAGACACGCTACCGTTCACAAGTTTGGGGTCACTTAGAAATTATTTTTGAAAGAAAAGCAATTTATTCAATGACAACAACATTAAATTAATCAGAAATACAGTCGAGACATTGCTAATGTGGTAAATGACTATTCTAGCTGGAAACAGCTGATTTTTAATGGAATATCTCCATAGGGGTACAGAGGAACATTTCCAGCAACCATCACTCCTGTATTCTAATGCTACATTGTGTTAGCTAGTGCTGTTGAAAGCTAGCCTAGCGGCGCTAGACAACCCACGGCAACGAATTTAATTCTCTGCCAGGGTGGGTCTAGTTACCCTCCATAAGGCTCGAGGTTGTATGCTCCTAAAACTGGCCGGATGAATCACCATGAAGTGTAGAGTCAGAAGGCGGGCGTAACTAAGTGACGACAGAGGCGCGACGATTCTGACAGAAACAACCGGCGCACAATAAACAGTTATCTTTCGACTCGGCTTTGGCCACAGCCCTTAAAGATTTGAAGCTAAAATTCAACTTGAAAGATAAACAAAGGATGGCACTGAAGTGTTTCATTGAGAAGAAAGACGTATTTGGACTTATGCCGACGGGATATGGCAAATCCTTAATATACCAGTTGGCTCTGCTGGTTGGGAAGCTAATTGAACTTAGCCACAATCCGGCGCTCTAGGAACTCCGTCAGCCTACTCGTTGCGTTGATTGGTTGTATACCTACCCAATTGCTGCAGAGTGATTTGATAGACAACCTTTAAGTCCGCCTCCCGCCCTGTCTAGCGTGCCTAGACCCTTGCGTCTTCAGAGCATGGGTGTAGCGCAGCTAGGCTAGTTGAAAGGCTCATTGATGATTAATTCTGACTCTGTAAAATGCAAAAAAATGCCATCAAAACTTCTTCTAAAGACTGATTTGTGCTACGTCAGTCAAAAATCCAACATATTTACCATTATTTTAGTCATTTTGCACTTAAAGTGTGACATAGCAGCAAATCATCACTTTAAAGCACCAGCTACCTGCAAATATTTAAAGTTTTGCTGTAAAAGTCATAAAACTTTTGAAATTTGAAGATTGTTGGGGCGATTTGCTGTTTTAATTTGTGCAGAATCACTGACATGTCACACAGAGCATAAATTACTTTCAGATCCCGGGGTAATCATGAAAAAATGTGCATGTCAATCTGAATTTAAAGAAATCATTACCCCTCAGAAGGAAGAATCTGGCATAAAGCAAGCTGTGGGCAAAATCCTGAACTTCCTTAACAAACAGAAATAAAAAGGACATAACAGATCTACTGACAGGCTTCATAAAATGAGAGCATATTTAACATCATGTGTATTGAGGGGGACAGTTTGGTATTTACTGAGTACTGAGGGGGGGATACAAGCCCCTAAAGTATGCGTAGTTACACCCTTCTGCAGCGTGAAGGGATGAGGGGAATTCACCCAACACATGACTCCCATTAGCTCCCATTTAGTGTCAATATATGAGTGCTATTCAAAACATTTTTTAAAAAATCACCTCATAAAAAACAAAGAATCCTCATGTCATCTGTCAAGCTCAACTCCTGAGACATTTAATATCTAGTTGAAGATTTATAAGTACAAGGATTTCAATTATCCCCTTTCTGATGGATCGTGTGTCATTTTGTAACAAACCTCCTCAACAAGTGGAGAAACTCATTACTGCTAATGTGTGTCTTTGGCAGACAGCTTAGCTTACAGGCAGACACTTTATCAAGCAGCTCTATGACAGGCTGCATGTCAGAACCCACCTCCAACTAAAACACCCATAAACTCACTCACTTTTCACATTTGCTAACAGTATAGGGCATTAAAAAATAGCTCCCAGGTACATCCAGCATGAGTTATTCATGACAGAGAGGTTTTATACGCCGCTGTCTGCATGAATTAATCACAGGGGCTCACTTTTAATACATATCGAAAGCTGCCCCTCAGCAGCGTAATTATAGCGGAGTTTTATGCTTCATTATGGTTTCATTGGGTCGTAAAATGAGTTTCTTGCCGGTCCACGAGTCTATATTTACACGAGACTGTATCATGTGGGCTGGTGTGGTGGATTCAGTCTCAGATTAGGATGCAATATGATCCGCTGATTTATCACCACACTCTCAGTCGAGCTGTTTTCTCTCAGATAAGGAAGTCAGCATCATCCTAAGTTGACCATCATTAAATTGGAGGTCATTTAAGAAACTAAATGTTCAAACTTTGCTTTCTAATTAGTTGAAACCACATTTCTATGGGACAGGAGAGCAGCTGGAGCATCTTTGGTATTTGCCTGACAATTACTGTTGCTTGTCTCCATCTAGTGGTAATTGGTGGTTAGTACACTGAGCAAAGTGGGCAGAGTCCATATTTAATTGCAAAGTGTTTTGACTTTATCGCATGTTTCTAATGGAAATGTGGTTAAAAAATGTTTTTAAAGTGTCATAAAAAGTGTGCATACTAAATTCAATATCTGTTATGAAGCAATAATGGATGGACTTTGTGAATAAAATGCATAAAAGAAAATTTGAGTTTGGATCTTTTAAATACTTGAATGCTAAAATCTGACTATGGGTTTGAAGGACATGTGATTTTATGAAAAGAAACCCAAAATATGACAATTTATCAGTGCAAGAAAGGGGTTTTTGACTCTCTGATGCTCCTGAAACTACTTATTAGCAACTATGATTTTTCATTAAAATCACTTTATTCGACGTCTCATTTAGAAAATGCTAAAAGAAACCATTTGCTTGAACCAGATTCTGTAAAAATCAAAAACTTCTGCAATGGACAGCACAACTAGGAGGCCATGATACGCTCGGATGGGAACGACAATCACGTGACAAAATTCTGAGACGTTTTCAGCTGAACTGCAGGCTGTGCGTACACATAGCAGAGTATGAAAAACCAGCAGTATTTAGAGCCACATTTTTGCCCGATATTGGTAGCATGTGTGGGCACTTAGAACAATGTGGTACATTTTAATTCCAGGTTACTTCAGTTTTTGTTTGATAGGGTTCATTACTGAGTCCTTTCAACTCCTACTCATGGTTGAGGTGTTTCCATAGAGGTGCAGGACTTTGTATTATAGTGAAAAATGAACCAAAAATGTGACAGAAGCAAAAGACGTCACAAAAACTGCATGGAAAGCACATGCCAAAACACAATGCCAATTGTTCAATAGCTACAGGATACTGAACACAATCAGTTATTTTACAAAGAAATGCATTTTGTTATCTTAGAAGGAAAACATTTCCCCAAAAGTTGAAGTTATGACTGGACTATTTGTCACCATTTTCCAGAGGAAAACAACCAAAGAGGCCAAACTAATGACTTTTCAGCCTTTTTTTGTATTTGTAGATTTATACAGACATGATGCAAATTGTATGACACACAAAGTTGTTCTTTTTTGTAGTAACTACAAGGATGTTGTCCTTTTATTAAAACTTTGAGTGTGGAAACAATGAATGGAATGAGAAAGTGTTGTGGGGTGACTACCAAAGAAATGATGGGAGATTTTTGTATCTCTTTACATAAATACTGGGTGAAGAAAGGAGAATTATACCACACTTTTATCAATGCACATTTAAAATGGGTAAGATTGCACATTGTTAAACATCATCTTTATTGTTTTAGAAGATTATCAATATAGAGTTTGACCAGTGAAGGTTTTAAATGGGGGGAAATATTAGAATTTCTAAATAAATGTGAAGAACAAAAAAAGTACATTGATTTCTCTTATTCTAAAGGTTTTATTCATGGCACAAAACACTGTTTTCATGCTTTTACACCTAAAGTTATTTACATTTGGCAGAGGTCCGTTTTCATTCGAAGTTTAATGATTTTTCTTTCTGTGTAACTTCTGCTCAGCACTTCAACAAATCAAAAGGCTACAGATAACGTATCATAATCACGCTCAATGAAAGTACAAAACAGTGTTTGTTACAAAAAGATGCATGTTTTCCTTTAAAAAAAAAAAGTCTACACAAATACAACAACAGCGCCCCCCTGAGCTTTAGGGGTCACACTTCATGATCTCTCTGAGGCAGATGGTAGCGTAGCAGGACGAGTCCAGGTCGAAGTTTAAGGTGAGAACGTCAGAATCTAAATCCTGCTTGTCCTCCCTGCTGGCTGCTTTGTGGAGCTGGTAGCTGAGGTTGTGAGGAGTGGCCAGCAGGGGGCGATAACAGCCGGGCAGGTTCAGTTTGAGGCTGCCGACTCTGAAGCGACAGTCGTTCAGTCCGTCTCTGGCCAGTCTCTCCTGGTACCAAGTCCCCATGGCGTTTTCTGGGTACTTCACTGTATTTCCTAGCATCGGTAACAACACCTGACAGGACAACAAAGTCACCATTAGTGACTGTAAAACCACAATTAACAGCATTTTTTTAACACAACTAGTTCCATACTTGATCTAGAGTGTAGACTGCCCCTATTTCCTCTTCATCTGTCACCACATGGATCTGGAAAAGCAAAGAAGGAAATGTCAGCGGCACTGGCAGGATGTCTGCAAACCTTGAAAATCTGTCCACACGTTTCGATTACGTGCTCAGATCAAGAAAATATGTCCCTAAATATAGCATGTCTACTGACAAAAGGTGCTTGGCATGTCCCTGGATTTACAACAGAGGCAAAAATTAAACCATAACAAGTGTGTCAAAGTGCCAAGTCACTGTATTAAGAAAACTGACTGAAAGTGAGAGCTGTTTTCCTTCCTCCTTGGTGAGGCTGCAAAAACCCAAAACGCTGACACCTCTTTTGGAAACCACAGGAAACAGGGCCGATGTTTAACTCACCCTTTGCTTCCATTTTGCTGAGATTAGTCTACCACCACTATTTACTGCCGCCTCATTTTGTGTCAGCACTCTGCTTTGGAGCATAAAGTCAAACTTCCGCTTTACCTCCTCAAACTTTAGATCAGTGCTCACAACCTGGAATTACGTAGAAGGGATGTATTTTGCTTTGACTATTGTCAACTCATTTGCATCTAAACTCTAAAGGGGAATCAGCGTCACAGGCATGTGTAGGCACATACTTGGTTTTCGATAATGAGGTGTGTCACAGACGCACCCCAAACAACAAGTTTATGACCGTGTTTACTCTAGTTGGAGCAAAGCGTCGCCTACATTAGGTCCACATATTACAGAGCCTTTGAAAGTATTCACCCTCTTCGAAGTTTTCTCTTTTAAGGTCAAATTTATGTGGCTTTTTTTGGACGACAATATAATGTATAGGTGTAATATAAGTGACTGGACTGCACATCATTACAAACACACTATGCTCACTGTGAAGCATGGTGGTGGCGGTATCATATTGTACAGACGCTTCTGAGTAGCAGCCACTGGAGGGCTTGTAAAGGTAGAGAGTAAAATGAATGCCGAAAAGTCTATGGAAATCCTGGAGGGCAACCTAGTGTTGTTGGCAAGAGAACTGTGCCCTGGAGGAAGATTTGTTTTACAGCAAAAACAATGAGTCGAAGCAAACTGGCTGAAAGCTTCGACTCATTGTTTTGCTGCATAGAAATGGTTCAATGGCAACAAGGTAAATGTTCTGGAGTTGGCAAGTCAGAGCCCAGACCCTAATCCACCTGAGGATTTGTGGCTGGACTTAAAAAGAATGAATGTTTATGGAATCATTTAGTTTACCGCCTATATTTTTAATTAATTTACATTATTTGAGTGAATCTGTTTTTACACGGACACAAAAGGACTCAGTGTTGTCTTTCGAGGGGGATTTATTGGCAAAAAAAAGTGTTTTCTCTTCTTTAATCTTTTCAGTCATTCAGTGGCTGCTGTGTTGCATAAACTATTAAATGGTGTTTTAATGGTTTTAATATTTGTATCGGCTTCTAGTCTCCCAATGGGCTTCATGGAGAATTTCCATTCCTGATCAAAATGTCATCCTAAAATACTGGGACATGAAATGAATGCCACAGCAAACATGTTTTACTATTTTCTGTCTTCTTTTTTTTACCTGAGGAGTGCTGCTTTCTCCAGAGTCCTCCATTGTGTTTTGTCCTTCCCGTATCCACACCAGGTCTCCTTGTCTGACACTATGCCCCAGAGTAGCCAGTCTGTGTGCTACTGCCTCGTTCCACACTCTGACAACCACAAACACATCAGCGCAAATATTAAAGACTCTCCTTGTGACATTCAGAACACCCTAGCTATGACGATACATCATGCTTTTCTCAGTTTTATCCATAAATGAATCGAATGCCCTGGCTATGTCGACCAACGTATTTATCCAACGTTGGTCACGGAAAAAAAATGATGTTTTCAGCTTCACTAGATACTTTCGTGTGTTTATGCAGAGTTTGTTCGGGAGTTGGCCGTTTGTTGATGTCCATTTCCAGAGAAACGTGAAGCAGTGACGCACACTGCTGGTGCTGTAGGGAAGTGAGACAAACCACTCAGAATTGACCATAAACATCCAATTTTTTTTGAATTTCCCTGGAAAATTCAAGTGTTTTAGATAGAAAACTGTCTCCGGACTGTTATAGATTTTAATCCATTCACTTATTGTCATTAAAAAAGGCAATTAACACATTTAAAATGTCAACTTTTAGTACATTTAGAGAAATAAAATATTCAGTGTGGGCTTTAATTTGACAAACTGACAATTACTTATTGTTAATATGACTATTTTAGTCTTTATTTATTTAAATAATTTTATAAAAATCGAATAATTCACTGACGTTAAAGAGAAAACATTTATTCTTCATGTAAAATTAAACCCAAATCCTAAAGATAAATACAAAACTAGATGTATAAAACCTGTCAAATCATTTAACACCCCTCGCTGGTGTCTTGAACAAATTTCCATCTTATCAGTAATATTAATCTCTGTTGAGGTTACTTTTTCCTTGTCTAAATTTCAGAGACAAAACGCTGTATTTTATTTGGCAGATCTAATTTTTCAGCTATTTGGATCCATAATGCAATCTCAATTATGAAAGTGTGTTTTTCACTCTGCAGCAGAGAACATATTTATGCCAAGGGTTGGAACGGCCTTTCTGTTCTCTGAAAATATCTTCACAACAGCATGGAGAATTTCAGCCTCATGACTAAAACGTTGTGGTGATGCAAAGAAGGCATCAACTGGGTCAAACCATAAAGCTAAATGAGATTAAGAAAATAAACAACGTCTCCATTTTTAGCATTATCTGACAAGTGAGTAATTCTCTTATCTCCCAGTCGCTGTAAAAAAAATGCTCACAATCAAGATGTTTGAACTGAGCAGGAATCCCATAAAAATAAATGAGTCCCTGCAGCTGACCTGCTACAGTAGGCATGAGGGTAGAAGACCCTCATGCTGTGCGGCAGACTGAGCCAGGCTTGGGCACAACCGTCCGAACCGGTACCGTAGCGGTTCAGGGCCCGAAGCATCAGGCGCTCCCTGGCCTTGGACAACGGCATCAAGGCCAAAGACTCCTTGGCGTTATCTGGTTGATAGAAGCAAGAAAGACAAGGAGAAAACAAGAACATAGGGTGAAAAAGAACAAAGAAGCATGTTTAACTAAAAAGATGCAATAAAGGATTAAGATAGACTTTTAACAGACCCAATATGCTACGTTAACTGTTCTCTAAACTGCAAAACATGAGCGGTTCTCGATAAAATATGATGAATTTCTTTGAAAACAGATAGAGGAACTGTGGGATTCATGCAAAATGTGCCCAAAAACACCAAAAGAAACGCAGCAAAATGTGGGGAAAGGTTTAAGGGTTGCTACTTTCACAGATATTTTTGGTGGCTTTTAGAAGAAATGAAACTGAATCGGTTGGGCGCATTAGCCGAGTTCTCACCAGTTTGGAGGAAGTGTCTCTTTGCGTGACTCTGAGGATCATCGCCTTCTTCTGGAGTGAAGAAGAGACGCACAGCGCTCACCTGACACACAACGACATACATCAAGACAGCATCAGACAGTCTGACAGAACAGGACTGCTTTCATGGGAATTGTTGGAATTTCACAATAAAAGACCATCGAGTCCTGCACACTGTAAACGTCAGTCTTACCATGTCCTCTTTCAGTAGAGCTAATCCTACTCGATCAGACTGGGCGCTCTGTCCACTCCCAAACCTCTGTGGTCCGTAGTAGTTGACGAAGCCTCTGGTCTGCAAAGAAAATCAACCAAACTGAATGCGGCAGTCGCTGTCACAGCTTGTACAAACCAAGAAAGGATGCAGATATAATGCAATGGTGCAAACAGGAAACAGTAAGATATTAGCTGTACGGACATGTAGCGAGAAGGAGCTAACAAGTTAAACTTCATCCTACTTGTTTTCAGACAGTACTTTAGGTTCTGGATTTGGTTTGTTTTGTTTTTCGTTTTGTGCATTTTATTTTCTCTTTTGCCTTCATATTATTGCATGTCTGAACTAAATCAAATCATTTATTTAATTGATACAAGAGGCTATTCTGCTATTTCAGTATAAAGCAGTTGATATTCTGTATTTTTCTTAACACCAACAAACCTATAAAACCGCTAACTTAAACCATCTCAATCTTGGCAATGCATTTCTCGGGCTCTATTTTCAGCGACTTAATATATATATTTATATTTATATTTATATATATATTTGATGCTCTAATTTGGCAGCAGGATGTCAGCTAGTGATCGTCAAAAGAAAAGAAAAGTAAATCAAACTGTACAGCATTAAACATCAGGAAAAAACACTTGTTAAACAATATTTAAAACAAGTTTTAAATTGAAATGTTGACCTAAAATTCCTGATACAATTCACTGCAAACATTTTCACAGGGATCTGAAATGACACTATAAATGTTTGCTGTGATCTTTCTTCTTCACATATTGCCTTAAAAGATCAAATATCAGCAGTAGAGATGGTAGCACAGTGCTGTCTCAGAGCTTATTCTTAAATCGTTATAAAAAAAAGTGCTTGTCAATTAGTAATAAGTTTCCATGTTTGTTGTGAAAGCAGTATTTTTGGAGAGTTTTCGTTAATTTTTCAACAATTTGTGAGTAATTTGGTGTTTTTTTTTGTCACTATGGATCATTTCTGAGAATTTGGGCTTTGGTGATGTATTGTAATGTTGTTAATTGTGGAAATACTTGTTAAAAGGTTCACTTGATGGTGATTTTGGTCGTCCTGTGTTGAGAAAGTTCAGGATATCACCAGACTTAGAATTAATCTCCCTAAGACAATACAGTATAACATAATGATAAAATGCAAATGGTGCCTTGTCCTTCAAGAAATTGTTCGTTTTCAGAATCACAAAACCAAGCACAGTCTGTTCTCGTACACAATTTCCGACATACTAAATGCTACCTTGACATTCTCCACTGCTTCCTTCACCAGCGTTGCCAGGCGAGTGTGCATGTCTGCAGCAGAGGAAAGAGCGTCACCGGACCCATGTGGTCTCAGGTCACGGACCACCAGGTCAAAGTGGTTCCCCTGCAGTCGGCCGAGCCTCAGAGGCTCACTGACAGAGCGGACCTGAGAAACACGCATCCCCCTCCTCTCAAAATCTGCCGCCTTCTCTTGTAACCTACATGAACAAGATGAATAAGCGGCTGTCAAAGGAAGAACCATAACATCTGAAACAAGAAGTAGTGACATCCAGTCCATAAAAGAGAAACAGCAGTACCGTTGAGGCGAGACCTTCTTGACCACCATCGATTGGTAGGTGATGGCTCTCTTGTCCTTGATCCCAGCATAGGTGAAATCTGACGGCAGGATCCCGAGAGCTGCTGCCATGTAGCTGATGGCCTCCAGAGTCTCCAGGTTCTCCTTACGCAGAGTGAACGCTGGAACACACATAATAAACACAGTTGTTTAATGTGTCTCTAAGTGTTGCTCATGGGAATTCTGAAAGGAACCGTTTTAATTACTTCTGCAGCATTTCAAACTAAAGACACTGTCTTATTTTTTATTTTTTTTAATATCAAGCACTTTGAATTGTCTTGGACATGTGATTTTGATGACGCACGCTGCATCATCTTGGGACACTCAATTAACCAAGGGACTAAAATAACAGAAAATGCATTGTCATATTTGCACTTTCTTGTATTTTTCCTAGACGTTTCTGCACTTTTCCTGTCTATTTTCTCCAGACTTGGCAAATACTCAAACAGAAAAAAATAAACCGTGACAAACTTGTGGTGTAATTATCATGTTACTACACCGGGAACAGTTACTACATCGTAATTTTTATGTCTGATCCAACACTGAAGTCTTGTTTTTAAACAGGAAGGTCATTTTTTCAGTAGTTCCAGCCACTTAAATGTGAATTTCTGGTTTTATTGGTGCTATATGAGAGGAATTTGAATATCATTTGGTGTTGAACTGTAGGTTGGAATGGAATATCAACCTAAAGATGACATTCTTCTTTTCTTACCAGTATAAACTTCCTCTTCCTTCCGCTCATCTGCGCTTCTCTTCTTTGGCCTCCCTCGCTCTCTCAGTCTAACTGAGATCGATGTCCTCCCCTGGTCATTGAAGCTTTTTGTCTCCACCAGTTTCCCAAACCTCCGGTTCAGGAAGTGATGGACCGCCGTCCTGTGCTCCTTATTGTCATCAGGTCCAAACGTATAGGACGAGCCTCGCACTTTAGCATCTATAAACCTGAAGAAGTCCTCTGCTTCATCCTCTTTAACCAGCTGGGTGAGCTCTCTGTAGTCCGGATCTTCCCTCACCCGGATCTCAGGCTGGATGGTGACGGTCATGAGGAAGGGGAAGCGGTGTCTCACGGCCCGGTGGACGTTGGCTCTCTGGTGTTTGTCGGCAAAGGACCCCAGGGAAAGCTCCAGCTCGGTGGGCTTTTTGTCTCTGAGTGTCAACACAAAGTGCTCGAGCTCTTCACTGACCGACGGGCCCAAAATCACGCCTAAATCAAAACTCCCCAGATTAGGCAGGGGGACATCGACCCCCCACTCCAACGAAACATCCGAATCCTGCGGGACTGAAGAGTTCTCCTTACAGTCTGCATCGGTTTTGCTGTTTCTATCTGAGGAGGCACAACCTGGAGACTGTCGGGCTGCTGCTGTTTTAACATAATGTCCATCGATGTCTATCTCAGTCACCACGAAGTCTTCGATAAAGTTCTTGATGCTCCCCAGAAAACCTTCATGGTCTGAAATGAAGCATGCAGGGACGTTCGCAACCTCACTGCCCTGCTTCATGGTTACTTTATCCAAATAAGGCAGTTTTTACTTATTCCTGGAGACGAAAAGGGCAGAAATATTAACAAAATGTGCAATTGCTGAAATGTTAGGTGAGGTAAATTAAGTACATATGGCATATGTAGCACAATTTAGACAACTTTAAAGTCTCATGTAAAATTGTAAAAAAGACAAAAGCAACTTAGAATATGGAAGAACATTTTTTTTTATCAGGAATATTTTATCGTCCAATAGTTTACAAGATCATTTAATGATTCTGAATAACAAAGCCAATGTGGTTTTAAACGACCTTGTGTTGATTTTCTACAGCATCTTAGTTTTAATACTATGACCTGAATGTATGCTAACACAGGACAGACACAAACTAGCACCAGATTTGAAACCTATTACTCTCGGTACATACCTTTAAAGTAATGCTAGGATGTTTAACAAGATGACTGTTGCTTTATTTCCCCGTTATACACGCACATTAGTCTGACTTTGTGGAGCACAATCTATATAACCTGCACAAAAACCTACCTCGACATTGGTGACACCGAGCAGCGGCTGCTATAACAAAGAAAACAAAGAGCATTGCTGGCTGTAAATGAGAATATAAACGTATTATGACTTTATAATAAAAATGTGATTGTTTATTTACTGGACGAACCTGCATGCGGTATGTAAACGAGCCGCTTGTAAACACAACCACGCTGAAAAGATGCAGTCTGCTTCCTGGTCATGTGACCGTCATGTGACTTTTCTTAAAGGGACAGTGTCACTATAGCTGCTTGGTAGAGAGACATGGATGAGCGAATTAAACATAAAAAGTAATACGCATGCATTTTGGATGTGAACTTGTGGATGGTTCAGTCAAGACAAAATTGAAGTTTTGAAATCAAAATAAAGAGTGAAAATCTCCTTGTTAAACTGCAGCACTTGCATTAAACCCATGTAAACAAGTGAGAAATGGCATTCATCTTTGACCCAGATCTCATTTTTTATTTCCAGCACAATAGAAACATATCTAAGGATTTATTTGACCATTGTCAGATCACTGTTAATCTCTAAAGGCAATACAGAGACAATGCTACACATTTCTATTGCCTGCAAGATTGTAATCCTAATGTATCTCCTATCTAAACTACAACAGCTTCAAAACTCAGCTACGCATTACAAGGAGAGCACAAATTTGACCCATTTTAAAGCCTTTGTGCTGGCTACTTGTCAGTTTCAGAACTGATTTTAAGATGTTTTAACTGGTTTCTACAACTCTTAATGGTCTAACCTATTTATTGGATTTACTTTGACCCCTCCAGTGGCCCTTTAATTAAACCCAAAGTCTGAAGACAAGCCTGAAGTGAGGCATCCTTTTGTTTTCATAGTCCATCTGGTTTTTCTTCATTGCATTACTTCATGATAGCCTGTCTACAATCCTCAGCCCTTGTTTTCACGGAGTCCTTTATTTACTACTAGATGATGTTTATTGAGGAATCAGGAGGGCCAAAGCTATTGGTTTATGTATTTTTTAAATTCAGTTTATTCTGTATAATGTGGCATTCTATTTGTATGAGAAGTGTTAGACAAATAAAGTCTGCTTGACTGACTCACAATGTTGCTGATTATATTAACATTACTGTAACACAATAATAGCATTTAATTATACAACAGGAGAAAATATGATATACAATTTTATCACAATAGCCTATAAAGAATAATCCAAGGACATTAATTGTTGTCCACTTGACATATCAGAACAGCAGTTGCTTGTTTGCATGTCTGATCATCAGATAAAGACAAAATATTCACTCTCTTTAGGCTCCATATTTGGTCTCCACCAACAATGAAAATCATATCTTACTAGCTAGTCATTAACTGTGTCTGCTTGTTGCTTTGTGCTGAGCAATTTGTGTTCAAGCAGGTTAACGGAAACTGAAAACAGCTTCCTGTTTTGACTGGAAATGACAGTATCAGAACATGACAGTGAACCAAAAGTTAGACTTCAGGGTCAGATTCAGAATTCATTGAACCAGCTTTCTGAAATAAGTCACTGGACTCAATATGCATTCTAAATAGATGAAATGCATATAGATTTTGCTGGTTTAATTCATATTTTTCTTTGTTTTGCTTATGTTTGAGACCGATTTTGCTACTTTTTTTGTTGCAAAGAATCCTTGATGATGACGATTTCTTAAAAAATAGCAAAAGTCAAGTCGGAAAATTGCCTGATCATAAATTCATAAAGGAAAATTGTCTGATCTGAACAACATGCTACATAAGGAAAATTTACACATCTACAATTAAATCGTGATGTGATTATAAGGTATTGAACAGCTACTTAATGGGTTGTGTTGGGCCTTTTTAGAGTGACGCTAATCTCTATGCACTGCAATGTTTCAGCAATATCTTTTACAAATGACATACTTCTTGTCTTATGTAACTGTTCAGTAGTATTGATTATTATCTGTGTTATTATCATACATGCCAGAACAAATCAGCAACAAACAACATGTCATTCTTTAAACATAAGTGTTTCTCTGTGATATATCGTCATTCACACAGAACTAGCAGGTCTGTTGGGTGTGTGGTTCACTGGTTTAAAGCCTGGGGATGCCTTGTGGTCAGACACTGTTCACAGTGAGAAGTTGTTTTTAATTTGCCAGCACTCCCACTTCCCAGAAACATGCGCATCTACACATACTCAGAGGATGGAAATTCGAGCCAGTAAATCGCCCATGCATTAAGATTTGATACCCACTCTGACACACCCGCTTTCTCTCTGCACTCTTCAACCGTTAATGTTTGCTCTCCTAAACTGATCCGCAATTCCTGGCATTTTGTTTGGCAAATCTGTTCTACCTTAAGTATGTTGCGAAAGGGAGGACATGAGTCATTTTCAGGAGGATACGAGGAATGCTCTCCAGCTGATCATAACAAAGGGGATTAGACGATGTTGTTGCAGTTCTTGGGACCAATTGGAAGGCAATAGGTCAATTTATAGGGAATTTATGGAGAAAAAAAAAGTCATTCAGCCTGACTGGAGCGAAAAAGAATGAGAGCACATTCACCAGAGTTCCCTTTTCCCGACAGCTAAACTCGAGGCCTCATTTCAACATTGTAGATCCAGATTAGTTACATAACTTCCTGCAAATCTTGGAACCGCTAGATCCAGATTGCACAATGATGATATTTACAGTGAGATGCTTCCAATACTTGCTCTGCTGCTTTCTAAGGAGAGAGGGCAGAAGACTTGCATTTGGAAGAGAACGTCCTCACAAAGTTGGGCTGTTTTTCTTTGCAAATCCTCAAAGCTTCAGTGACACTGGCTCAGTGTTTCGGAGTGAGTCGCTGAAGCATCAGGAGCTCTCCCCCACAGGAAGCAAAGAATTCAAAAACAAAACCTCTGTGTCTTTCTCGGGAGGGACATTTGTAGGGAGACACTCAGTTATTGTGTGCATGAAGAAGTAGCTACAGACAGCTTTAGAAGAAGAAAACTAGGCAAACTGGAAAATCTGGAAGTGTACATTCTGTACAAACAAGCAGAGGTATTACATGATTGGAGACAGAGAAGTAAGAGAAAATTTCTTGGGAATTCTTGTCTTTCCGCTTACTGACATCCTCCTCTGTGCCTTCATGTTAAACAGATGTGCGAGTGTGCGCCAGAGATCTAGAGGATGTCCACCAGTGAGCCTAACCAATGTAGGTCAAGGGACACTAAGAAAGCTTAACGCATGTGTCTGTATGGATGTTTGCATTAGAGAGTGATGTGTGTGTGGTCATCGTGTTCTCCAGATGTTTCTTTGTGAAGAAGTGAACTCAGGATCTGGAAGAACTCCAAGGACTAATAACACTGCATCCATGTGCATGAGGTGTGTGGGCGGGTGAGCTCTAGCAGATAGACAGACCTATGGTGTGTGTTCATGGGTGAGTTGTAAATGAGAGGTCACGTGAGGGAATTTCTCTGCATTAGTTCTTCTGAGACAATGGTAGACAAAAAGTGCTTTATGGGAGATTGGGCCAAGCTGTCATGGAGGCATCAACACACAGAGAAACACGAGTACCTCTGGTCTCTTTCTGTTCTTGCACTGGCAACATTACCAGATTTGGTAAACCCTCTGCAATGCTTTTCACTGTTGGTAGTCCACAGATGCACAAGACTCTCCCTGATACACACAATGAGCAAAATAGAGGGGAAAAAATCAGACAAATTGCTCTTTGTGTCTTCAGGATGGCAAATTTTAGACACATCAATGATTTTTTTACTTTCTGGACACTCCTTCAGGGACACACTGACTCATTAATGTTATCTTCATTTTTAAAAAATGGTTTTCTTTCAAAAATAAAGACATTTCTAAGTGACCCCAAACTTTTGAATGGTAGTGTACACAGATGTAAATGTAACTCTCCTACCAGTTTTCAGACCATTTAAGTCAGTTTAACCAGTAAGTTCTTCTTTCCTAAACCCAAAACCCCTTTAGGAGTGTAAACATATCTTCTCTGGTAGGCCTCAAACCTTAACCTTTTGATCCTGAGCCAATGAGCTACCGGAAGGTTACTCTACCAACAGAAATAATTCCACAGCAGCAAAGGTATATGTGCATGAAATGAACGCACAGATAATAAATGAGAACCTAAGAGTTCATGATTCATTTTACTTTCACAACATACAACTTGTTCAGTGCAAAAACTGGACACACAGTCCAGTGTTTTACACAAAGCAACAAATCAAAAACTGAAGTACACAATCAAATACAAGCAAACAAACAGGTTTAGATTTAGAAAGAGTTTGACCATTGTCTGTCACATTAGCAGAAAACAATGTTTGGAGGTAGACGTTGACATTCTTACTCTCGTAAAAAGCAGAATTCCATGACAAGACAATAATGAGCAAGCTGTAATGTACAGATTCCAAAGAAACTGTTTCATTTCCACCGACTGCATGAGGACACATTCCAGTTCTGCAACTCCTGATAAAATCTCTGTGGAGAACAGAGGGGAGGCAATAACAACAGATGTTCTAACTCCTCTGCATACCGCTCGCTCTCTTTCCAAGTATCCTTTATTTGTTGCAAAATGATGCAGTTCGAAGCCACTTAATGCACTGTGATAAATGACAAAAAAAAGAATAAATGTCATGCCCGGGGCCGGAGTGAGACTCATTTTCGGCCCTGGACTTTCATGCCTCAGACCGGCCCACTTTAGATCATGACTTATTACTATGAAAGTCATGTAATTCTAGACTTGTCTTGTAATTCAGTGTGTTTTTCTAAAATATTTCCAATTCAGTGCAAGTAAGGGTTGCTTCACAATGAGGATTTATCCCAACATGAGTGCACATCTCCAACATTATTCTTTACAACAATATCAGACTCTATATTCTGTTCAAATAAGTGTTCAAGGATATCCAAACCTTAAAAATGAAATAAAAGAAGAAATAAAAATATTACATTTAAAAAATTAAAAAATAAAATAAAAGGTGTTGCATTTTCTCATAACACTATCATCTCTTTTTCCTCTGCAAGGAAACAGTTCCATCACAACTTAAATTTCACAAATATGAGAACATCAGTTAAAGGGCTAATCTCCAACACAATTCTTTACAACATCACAATGTCCTTTTTTGCAGTATCAAATATCAAGCAAATCAGTGTTCAGATATCTAATCCTCATGAATAAAGAATATTTATTGCACTGTTGTCAGCACGTTTGTCATTCACAGTACAACATAACGTGCTCATGAAATTTTAAAAGTGCTTTGATTTTCATTTTATGTTAACAATAACAAGAAAATATAATCAACGAGAAAAGCACTCAGAGAGTGCAGACCTCTGCCAAGGATAGAGAGGAAAACAGGAAACTCATGCAGTAAAGGATCTTGAGCTGGAATCAAACCTGCATCTCTGACACAGTTCTGTTTACAAATCACCTTCTTAACCAGTTGAGCTATCTGGACACTTTGTTCCAATTTGTTGGACGACATACTAACCTATGATGTTTTTGTCATATTTTGGACCACATACTAAAACATACTAAAAAATTCAAAGTGATCCAGAATCCAGGATCCTTTCCGGATTGCCACCAAAATTAAATCAGCACTTCCTCTTACCATAGTCTACATCCCCTCAAAATTTCATCTGAATCTGTAAAGGTGTTTTTGAGTCATCTTGCTAACAGACAGACAGACACACAAATGCCGGGTGTCACATAACCTCCATGGTGGAGGTAATAAGAGACAGAAAAGAAAAAAGGTCCGTTTTTTCAGTCCGGAAGTGGTCATCAGCAAGTGTGGAGCCAAACAGAGTACGATGTATAGACTGTATATAATTTTTTCGTTAGTTTTCATGGTCAAAATGAGAGATCAGGTGGTCGATCCTAAAATAAATCAATATTGAATTTTTTATGGATTATTAATGTGTCTGACCAAAAGCCTCTAAAGACTCACTACAGCCAAGATAAAGACACAACTCAGCTGCACCAAATCCACTAATCACTGCACACATTAGCACCATGTGCTAACTGTGGCTAAAGAACCACATTTACCAAGACAGCTATCCAGTACAAAGCCCTAAAACACACCAAGAAACACATTAAAGATGATTTTACTGCTGGAAGCTGCAAGCCAACGCCTAAAGAACAAACTAAAGCAACGGAGCCAAACCCGGTTTAGTGAAGAGAAGCAGAGGAAATGTTTGACTGCAGACATAAAACAGTAAGGCACTCAGCTGCTCATGTTTTCCTGATAACACCAAGCAGCCACCTGGACAGCCAATAGGAACACAGCTTACAGGAAGTCCAGAGGGCTGGCTTCGTGAAATAAATTTAGTTTAAAGTTCAAGCAGAAAGTTAACAGAAAAAGTTGAAAACCACCTTCTGATACCTGAAATCTGAGTTTTCACACAAAGAACCTACTTTAAATTACTCCAGTAGAAAGATATGAGCTATATAAAAGGTGTAAACTGCAAGAAATTAGGCTTTATTGACCAGAAATAGTAGATCAATTTGATCTACACTCAACTACTTAAACCTGTATTAAATTAACTTGAATTTATAAACTTGTACTGATCTTTATGGAACTGGTTTAACTCTGGCTGATTTCTTCGGTTAGTCTAAGTCAGGTGTTAGACTTTAATGCCAACATTTCTTGCCGTGGTTTATGGCCCCAGGTTAGTTTGGACGTGTGTGTTGTCTTTATGTGGTCTTGAGGTGTTTTGTACAAATATTTCAAGGGAATTTCAATATTTTTTTATCTGTGATGTGTTTATTGTTGACCTCTAGGCTACTGGCAGTGGTTCTCTTGTTATCAACCAACCTAATACACATTTTAACATCATTGTTAACATGTCCTCCTTAATTTGATCTATAAATCCTCCATTCTAGAAGAGAAAAAGTCACATAAAAAGTTTGTAATAACTCTGTAAAATCTGTGCATCCGTGCAATTGCGTCACAAAATGACATAAATTATTAATTATTTGCCGAACTTCTCCAACTCCACCTCCTTTCAGATGGGGAGGACCTCTCTCCCTCTGAACACGGGGGTTTCCTCTCCCTCTCCCTCTCTCTCTCCACCCATCCAGATGTAAAGTTTCTCATTACTAAATCGCGGTTATCCTTCTGTGTGGCATTCGGATTGGCTTTCAAGGAAAGTTTTAAACTGTGGTGGGAGATCAAGCGAGGCAAAATGGGGAAAGTGAACGTTTGTTTGAAACGGACTTACTTAATTGTGATCAGTTTGATCGCGGTAAGTGTGTTTTTTCCCTTTTCGTTGCTGCCTTTATCATACAAATCTGCGCTGTTTGCGCACGTGTTGAGACAATTCTTTGTATTATCCATAAAAAATATCGAAATAGAAGTGCCAACGCTCCTCTTGTGTGTGCATCGGCAAGTGGTCAAGTAGTACCCTGAATTTCACCGGTGATAGTAAAAAGAAACCTATAAGGAGATGCTCGGAAAGACGCACACAGCGCGCTCTCAGGCGCAAAGAGAGGACTGGTTTTACGCATCTGATAGTTTTAATGTAAACTGGTGCAAAGGAGTCAGTAGTTGCTGATAGTTATGACAGTTTTTATGTTTTATTAATTAATTAATTAATTAATATTCATCAGTACATGTGCACATATGTGGAGTTTTGTTGGAGTCAAAGTGCCAAACCTTGTGTGTAGGTTCTGAAAGCAAGTTTGGGTTGTTTTTGGAGTAAACTAAGTGCTGAACCCCAAGTCAAGGTATGCAACATACAGCCAGTCATGTCTTTTGAAGGTCCCATGTGGTGAAAATCAATTTTCATTGGGTTTGTAAACTCAGAGGTGTAAAGTAAGCGCTGTTAACTTATGAAGATGTTTACTTCTACCAATCCTCAAGCCCCCCTCCACAACTAGCTTTACAAGCCAGCAAGAATTTTACTGAGCTGCTTTGTATCAGCTGAGAAAGCAGCAGTCATCTCGCTCAAGCTTTGTTTAATCCTTCAATGCCTGTTGTCTCAAAATGTATTTATGTTCTGGAGCTGCTTCTGCTGACTGTATAATGTCTCAGATACCAAATGTTCTTCTGTTGGCTGTAAGACTGAATACAAGTGTCTTCATGTACTCCCAGCATCTGAGATCGAATGGATTACTTTAATTATCAATGCCAATGTCACCACAAGAATAGGAAAATCCTTTTAAGTGTGTTGTACAGCTAATGTGGTGAACTTTACTATTAGCTTTGATTGTATGCCCACAGGTCAGAGCGCTGTGAAAACTGTAAAGCTGAGGGACTTTCACATGTGGTGGAAACTTTAAGAGCAATTTGAAACCAACAAAGACTAGATGGGTTACTGTGTTTTCAAGTTGCCTGTTGTGTTTCAGTGCAACCTCGGCTCAGCTGGTGTTTACGTCTCCTGCTGTCTGTGCTCACACATACAGCATTTTTATACAGTCGATTTCCCAATGCAATTGTTCTCATTTACATATTTTTCTGTTGTTAGACCATGGAGTACAAGTGTGAAAGTTATGACTAAAAGCCCATCAGGACTACATGTTATCCGAAAGTCGGTTCAGAGACATTTCCACGTGGCTGCTCCGCACTGCTAGAACTGCTTTTATAACCACAATGTTGATTTAAAAGAACAGTTGTGCTGTGATTCTGCAATATTTTCATGTAGAATGATCACTCACAGAGAAAGTTAGAAGCAATAGCATGTTTCGGTCTCATACAGAGAGAGTCTTCTTCCTGAAGGCGACGCGAACAGCTGCAGTTTTGTTGTATTTAAAGCTAGGTTGTTGCTAGAGATACGGACCCGTACCCGTAGTCTGTGGACTACGGATACGGCACTTGCCATTTGCCAATCAGATACGCGAGATCTGGTCACGTGACTCCCGGTAGACGCTAGCGGTACGGACCCGTAGCATCGGTACTACAGGTACGGAGCGTAAACCTGACCCTAACACTAACCCTAACCTTAACCTTTGCTTACCTTTCAACAGTTTGCAGTGGTTAGCAGCTTCTTGACTCGCGAGACTCGCGTACGGGTCCGTATCTGTCTGGCAAATGGAAAGTGCCGTATCACGGGTCCGTATCTGTAGACACTACCTTAAAGTTACAGACATTGAAACATCCTGCTTAGATCAGGTCTAAAACCAGGAGTTATACTGTCATGGTGAAATGAACCATTGTTGCAGTATGTTGAACAGATAAATTAAAAGACAAACTCTGGGGGCACATGAGACTTTCATTGTTTTGCTGAAAGGGGCAAAATATGGGACCTTTAAAGAAAGGAAGCAGGTAGATCAACCGTAAACATCACATTGTAGATATGTACATCGATAAGTCAAGACATAAAAAATAGTGACAGGTGAATTTGATTATCTTGGTAAAATGCAGTGTTCTGCTGGAAAGTCTTGCATTCATGTGGATACTGCTTTGACAACCACCTGACTTGACATTGTTGCAGACCAACTACCCCAACAAAGGCACTGACTTGGCCTCCAAACTCCTCATCTCACAATCTGACAGAGGTTCTTAGAGATGCACCAGATCCAGTCTGGTCTACAAATTCCCCACCACACAGTATTAAACAGGTGGTTTGGTGGTTTCAGTGTTGCGGCTGATCGATCTATTTACGCAGCTTAATAATCTGGGCATGTCTGTTTTCATAAAACAAAGAAGCAGCTATTCAACACTAATACTGAGATAAATGATCTTTGGCATTGGTGATATGTTTTGTCACACAAGTTGCTGCATAGAAAACCTACAGTATATAGCTGAAAGTATATTGACTTTAACATTACACCTGCATGTGATCTTAATCACACCCTTGAAAACCCTGAAACAATAACATGAGGTTGGTGTAATTTTGCATTTATGCGTAGAGACGCATCAATGAGCAAATTAACAGATTTTGATTTGTGTTGGAAGCCCAGTCTGGAGTGGGACGTTTCATATTTAGTCATAACAGCAGTCATTTTGTCCTCTGTGATACTGGTATCCATCCTCCAGGTGACAATTTTTTCTCCTGATATGTGGAAAAGGAATCTGTTGATCAATCTGAGCCTATAGAGTTGTGGATGAAGAAAACCTGTCCTGAATGTCTCTATGCCATTAGAAAAACATGTTAAGCAATATAATCATTTAAGAACATGAATGTATTTATATGTCATACTGACATTTTGTCATTTATTTTGTGTTGGAACCACTTCATCAGTTTGTGACCACAATGCCCATGCACTTCCCACATTCTGGATGTTGGAGCTCTGGCCTTAAGTGTTGGCTGTATGACCTGAAATATCCCATGACTGGTACACTAACTCATGCCTGTGGTGGATATACTGTATTTCCCCCAAAATTCCAAGATCTTTTTCTTTCCTGCATGCAAAATGTGCCTAAATGGTTTGATATGAAGCAGCTTTACTTGAATAAGACTCAAAAATCAAGCTAATGTGTAAGTGTTAAAATTCGTATACGGACAGAAGACAAATTCACTCACAACTTGCTCTGTTTGATGTACACCGTTAAAATTCGACTGAGTATTTCTTGCACATGACCACAGACTGTATGTAAATACTGGATGCAGCTACATGGACTACAGTTTTGAAGCCAAGAATTTGGAATTTATCCATTTTTATCTTGATCTGTCAAAACCAAGTGTGACAGGTAGGAGTGGATTTGACTGAGAACGAGTGGATTTGACTGAGAACTCAAAGACACTATGAAATGCACTTGTGGCAACATGTCAGTCACGCAGGAAGCTACACCGTGAAACATACCCTGCTTCCTCATTAACTTTTCTACTAAATGGGACCATAGTTTACACAATGAACATCATGCTGTACTGAAGGAGATGTCTAATGATCAGCTAAGACTATGAATGTGTTAGAAAAAAGGCAACTGAGGTAGCAAATCAAGTGAGAAGTAGTGTAATTTTCTCATTGATTTCTATAGAATCATACTAATTTCTGCAACCAGTGGAGTTGCCCTCTGCTGGCCATAAGAAAGAATGCAGGTTTAAGGCACCTTCTAATTGGTTTCACTTTTTAAACCCGAAGCCATATCATCAGTTGTGTACATACCCTCAAATAAGACCAAAAAACCAAACTAGACAAAATACCAGACAAGGAGCAAAATTATCTGATATAAAACGGTCCACTGATGCAGCGGATCACCAGGATTTGTTCTGGTTTGGCCAATGGCCACCCCACCACTGTTCGAACCCAAGCTGACAATGATCCAGCTGTTGTGGGGGCAAAAATACAGCATTTGATTCTTTGACCAACAGGCAGGCCCTTTATCTTGACTGATGTTATTGTTAAAGTTGTAGATGGCTGCTGAAGCAGTGACGATAGCTGTTCTATTGTCTATTGGAACAATGGAGATCCCTCTGAGGCTAAACACAAGAAGGTGACAGGCAGGCCAGTTAACCCCGTTGACTGTACAACCAGCACAACAGACAGAAGGTTCCTTCCTCTGTCCGTGGATACTGCAGTAAGCACACACATTGTTGCTGATGCTAACGTTACATTAACAGGCTTTATGTGTGGTGCTAACACTTGCCTGCTGCTATCGACCTGCGTGTGGTACTGGCTGGATTGGATAAAGCATTGTTGTCATCGTCTATCTGATATTTTCATGCTGTTTTGTTGCCAAGCCAACGTTATTTTGAGGTTATGTGGTGTAAATTAGATTAGCTGCTGACAGAGAGAAGCAAGCAGGTGAGAAGAGGAGCAGGTGAGAAGAGAAGCAGATGAGCGCGATGTGGTGCCCCGTGGGTAATGCAGCTAATTTATGGCCATCCAGAAAACCTGATGTGGAGAGGGCAATATAGAGTCCAGGCAGCTTGTAGGAAGTCACTGTGTGCAAAAAAAGTCTCTGTACACCAAAGAATAAAATCTAGGAGTGCTACAGTGCATATCAGTGAGTGCACAGCCTTTTCGAGCACCAAAAATATTCTTTTGAGAGGATCCTTTTTTGACCACTTAATTGAAATTCAGGACATTGTGTTAGCTCTCCAGTTCCTAATAACAAATTAGGTAAATAATAAATTGCTTCAGCAGTAAAAACAGAAAGCAAAACAATAAATCTTGGATTAACTAATTAAGGCCCCTGCTGATAACTTTTGATTGTCAGTCAAACCAATTATACTTCTTTGTAAAGTTCCAACCTATAAAGTGTATTGCCTTAATTGATGCATTGCTTAGTGTCTCTTAAATGTCTCATCATGATTCCTTTAAGTAAAAAGGTTGTGCCATGGAATTAACTCTTTTGTTTGACTAAAAGAAAAACTAAGGAAAGATAGATATCCTTATCAACCTTGTACTTCTGCTAGTAGTCATGTTAAGAACTTGTGATGCTCCTTATAGATGTTGAAATGTTACACAAAGATATGTTTCTAATGTGACCATGACAACGTGATCTAAACACATATTTTGGCATCTTCATTGGTGCCAAACTGGTTGGAACAGATGGCACATATCAGTGGTGATTTTGTGCCAACAGGGTCATCCTGATGCTTCTTCTGGGAAAGATCAGTCCTGTGTGAGTGGTAGTTATTCAGTGTAGTTGAGTTAGGTTGCGTTTTTATCTTCTCCTTTCAACTCCTCTTCATGGAAACTGCATTGTGCAACATGTGGCTTAGCTCGTTTAGGCAGTTTGCCCCTTCACATATCTATTAACTGTCTAACTGTTTTATCTGTTACTGGTCTTTCACAAGTCTGGTAGTTGCCTCTCTGTTGCTTAGTTGCCATTTGACTTTTTACCGCCATGCTCCTCCTCATGATTTGGCTCAAAGTTCTACAACAGAGCCAGACTCTGTATAATGCCTCAGTATTACTAATGCTGGTGTACAGACCTTTACCAGCTGATGTGAAGGATCGAACAGAACAAGTGCAGTATACAAATAGTCTGCTGTTAGATTACCAGAGCTATGGATAGCTTTATGAGCTTATTTCTCAACAAGTTACACCAGCGATGCCCATCATGTGAGTGATGGATTCGAGCAATGCTGCTTATTTTGAGTTTCGGGTAATTCTCACAAGCTTCTAGAACCTCTTTTTTGAGGTGCAAAATGTCCTGGTTCTCTAATGTTCTTCGGTTTCCACGCTGTTATAGCTTTCTTTAAATCCCACCAAAGGTTTTTCAGTGGGATTCAAATCCGATGACTGAAATAGCCACTCAAATACATTCCAGGAAATCTGGAAAGTTCAGTGTTTCAGTTCATGCACAGAGGTCATCACATACGTCTATAAAATGGCCTGGGAGTTCAAAGAACCCCAGATCCCGGTCACATGGTCATGGTTGCCAGTTTCTGCAATGGCAAAACATCTCCACGACACAAAAGACACCATTCCAGTTCCCAGGCTGTCAGGCCCATTCAGACAAGACTTGCCTTTATCAGCATTGTCACGGTTTGTATGTGACACAGCAGGAAGGGGGATCCAGCAGACCGGCAGGAACAATTCTGTGGCTTTATTTGAGAAGGAATAAAAGCTTACAGGAAGACAAGCAGGCACAGGTAGAAGAAAAGTGACTGCAAGATGGCGAGAACATACACAGAAAATGAATGATGTGACATTTACAGACTGTGAGCTGATTGGGAAGAGGCCTTTAGACTTGTCACAGTAGGGAATTAATCATGCCTCAAAGTAAGCCATTAAAGTGATCTGTGGTAGTGAAAAGTCAATTGGACAACAAATGAGGTGGGCGACTGCGTGAGACACACAGGCAAACAGGTTGGTGTGAGATATGGGTACTATTCTCTGGAAAAACACAAAATCAGCAACATGGGTGCATTTTTCCATTTCCCCAACGCTAATTGAAAATCAAATAAGTGGTTTGATGTAACCCAATTTTAAATGTGAAATGAAACAGCAGCCTCTTTTTCATTTTCCTGCTGTCCATTAACATTGAAAATTCCGTGGAGCAAAATGGGAAAAGAGCACGTTTTCACAGAAATTGAAGAATGGGCCGTTTTTGTTTTTGGTGTTCGATGGAAAAATGGATTAGAAGTAATTTACTCAACCAGGCAGTGTGGAGACTCTGATTACGGACACAGGGAGGAAAGTCTGAGCATATCTGGTGACTGAATGGAAAGTGATAGGAGATTTAGGAGCAGGGTTGATACGGGAATCATCATGATTAGGAATGGTTGCTACTCAGCTTGAACATCTCCACAAGTCTTATAATTATTAGTGTTTAATTCAGTGTCATTAAAAAGTTCCCAAACAGCTCGATTTAACTGTGTTATAAAACAGTTGGGTAACCTGACATACTAAGTAATTAAGACATATTGGATTCAGGAAAGCCATTATGGTTTTTCTGTATTACAAAGATGCTGCATTATTCTTCATTTAACATTGAACCCATATTCACTTTTAAATCATATTTACTTCTTTAGTCAACAATCAATAACCACTTCTCTGTGGAGTACCACAATAGTAACTTTATTATTATGTATTACACTGTATACTCTTGCTTTTATTTCCTAGTACAATGCACATTTCTGTATTTTTTAACTAATATTTATCTTGTATTTCTACTGCTTAAATTTCTAATTCTCTGAATGGGACCAAAAAGTCATCAAGAACAAACTCTTATTTGCAACTTGGCAAAGTGCAAAGCCTTTTGAGGAAATAATCTTGATGTTCTGTTTTGGATTGTTCTTTGACTATGGTGTTTGAAGACATCCCTTGCAGCTTGATGGCATGTCTTACTATTTAATAACTCTTTATTATTACTGCACAATAAATAATACAAATAATTGCTGCTTCTATCCCTGAAAGTAGTGAATAACATGGTGTGTTACTGTTGCAGATCATTGCTGTCCTGCTGTTGGGACTCACTCTGTTCAGTCATGGACACTTCCACAGAGAGGAAGAGGTAATTCAAGCATTTACTTGAAACCCTCAGGAGGGAGAGGCATGCGACGGTGTGTGTGTTTTAGCTCACCAGAATGTGTTTTTTCCATCACATTAGTGGCAAAACAAATCCAAGTGCCCCTTTTTGGCATTTTGATGCAAAATTGTACAACCTGCTTTTAATAAATGGTAGCAAAACACAACGTGTGCATAGTTTGAGTGGAAGTAATTGCAAAAACACCAGCATGGACCTTCAAGTAATAACTTGGTCACTCATAAAACTTAAAGTTGAGTCTTATTAAAAGCTTTAGTTTTTGTTTCCTTTTACACACACAATCTAAATGAACTCATGTTTTGAGTTCCACACATCCTGTGGAACTTTTTCTGTCTGTTTGCTCCATAGATAGAGGAAGTGCTCACAGCACTGCACGTCATGTACGCCGTTGCCGTTGTAATTCTGGTCTTGACCATCATTGGTGGGTTTGGTGCCTATAAAGAGAAGAAGTGGGCCCTGATAGTGGTGGGTAAAGACAAAAAAACACATTTTAAGTGCTAGTAGTAATAGTAAACCAGCCTATCTGATCACTATATATGTATTTGTGAATCAGTTTACAGTTGGAATGATTATGGGCAGCCTGTACATGATGGTGTCTAGTGTTGGTGGATTGGCTTCTCACCAGCAAGTAAGCTGACTTTGCAAAGCTTTTTTGTGTGTGTGTGTGTGTGTGTGTGTGTGTGTGTGTGTGTGTGTGTGTGTGTGTGTGTGTGTGTGTGTGTGTGTGTGTGTGTGTGTGGTGTGTGTGTGTGTGTGTGTGTGTGTGTGTGCCGCGCGCAAGTGTATTTCATGCTTCACAAATGAGCCTTAAAAACATACACTGTGATTTCCAAAACAAATTTTTAAAAATATCAACTTGTTTTGTTATGTAGGTTGAAAAAGACATGAGGAAGAACCTCCTGGCCAAGCTGCCGCTGAATAATCAGAGTGAGCATGACCTCATGGACGTACAGAGTGAAGTAAGTAACCTTTTGTCAGTGTGTGAATGGTCAAGGTCGGTTAAAGCATGCATTTAAAGAAAACAGCAGTTTCAAACATTTAGGAAAGTGACAAACCAATGAAAACTTCAAACACAGGCAGAGCACACAGAATTATCCAAAGATAAAGGTGAAGGTAAATACAGGCATTTATATAAACCAGGTTTGGTGATACAGAACACATGAGATGTGGAGGATCAAATACAGAAGCTTCAGATGTGTTCCGAACAAGAAAAGACCTTTAAGTGCATTGCAGTAATCTAATCTGACGATACATTTCCGTACAAGTGTTTATGATGACTTTATTTTCCTGAGAACACATGCACACCATCCTGGCACAAGTCCACATGGGTGTGTTCAACTCATTTTTCAGTTGCACAAACCAGGTGGAAGAAAAACAAGCCATTGTGATTAGGACTTCGAGGCTGGGTCAGGATTTGTTTTGTAGCGACAAGTTCTTGCTGTGTATTCAGATTTTCTCCTCTGACTTCCTCCTCAGTTCCAGTGTTGTGGGCTGGATCAGGGCTACCAGGATTGGAACTATTATATCCCAGAATCCTGCCTGTGTCTTGAAGGCTCCACTAACCCATGTGTGAGTGTATAGTTTCTGTACCATTGATGTATGGTGCTTCTTGGTAGAATTCAAACAATACTGCATAGCATTGTGGGTAAATTTATTTTCATGCGAAATTACGAATTCCAGCCCTTCCTTTTTAAAATGAATTCAAGCCATGAAAGCAAAATGATGGCATTTGGTTGGTCAGTCAAGTGTTTTGGTCCAGACTAAGGCATGTCAACTACTATTGAGTAGATTAGCCTGATTTTGCAGAGATATTCACAGTCAAGGGATGTACCAGTCAAGTTTTTCTTGCCCTTTGATCCGATTTGAGCCAGTTAATGTTTAGTATCAGCCGATATCAAGTTCCAATCCAACGCCATTTTCCTAGATAATACACACTTCAACTATGTTAAAGTTATTGAAATTGAATCATTATATAGACTACCATTTATATGTTTGGGGTCACTTAAAAATGTCCTTAGTTTTGAAAGTTTTGAAAAGCATTTTTTTCTCAATGAAGATAACATTAAATTAAGCAGAAATACAGTCTATACATTATTAATGTGGTAAATGACTATTCTAGCTGGAAATGGATGATTTTTAATGTAATATCTCCATAGGGGTACAGAAGAACATTTCCAGCAACCATCACTCCTGTGTTCTAATGCTACATTGTGTTAGCTAATGGTGTTGAAAGGCTAACTAATGATTAGAAAACCCTTGTGCAGTTATGTTAGCACATAAATAAAAGTGTAAGTTTTCACGGAAAACAGGAAATTGTCTCGGTGACCCCAAACTTTTGAACTGTGATGTATATCCGACAACTGAGCAGATCTGCAATGCATTAAGGAGAAAAAGCATTTCTTCATCCAAGCAGTTCCTTAATGTTCTGTAGATGTCTGAAATGTAGTGTAGAGCAGGTAAAGTGTAACGTGACTGAAAATGGCGAAAACCTGTGTTCTGTACTGTGACATTAGAAAATGTATTGTAGATTAGTTGTAGTACCTGGTTACGCCACTAAGCAGAGCCTCCTACTGTCT
Source organism: Acanthochromis polyacanthus (assembly GCF_021347895.1). Taxonomy (NCBI): domain Eukaryota; kingdom Metazoa; phylum Chordata; class Actinopteri; family Pomacentridae; genus Acanthochromis; species Acanthochromis polyacanthus. The sequence continues at coordinate 44,978,644 of NC_067113.1, read as the reverse complement.
GATACCCAAGAAGGCTGTCACTCAGACTACTGGCAGCTGCCTGTTGGCAAGTAGAGGCCAGGGCATTGTGGGGGTTTAGCTAGCAAGAGGACATCAATGGTAAATGGTAAATGGTCTGTATTTATATAGCACTTTACTATACCTGCAAGGACAAAGCCTTCTGTGATACTGAATGCCCTCCAAACAGAGCTTATATAGGTACCAGAATCTGCTAGGAGAGCTTTCCTGTATCCCAGTGGTATATGTAACCGAGCTGCCATATGTCAACATAGAATACATTTTTGCTCACTTTAAATTGTGTTACCATCCAATCAGTTGATATTTTTATTGGTCTCACATGTGCACAGTGTTGATAGCATTCACCTGCTAAGTAAGGCTACCCTGCCTTAAGTCCTGTTCCTGCTCTACCTCACCGGAACATCAGCAGCTATTAAAATGCATTAGTCATTCAGCTAATGGTTCATCTCTAGTATGTTTTCTAGGTGGCGGCACCAAGAAACAGCAGCCTGTTTGTGGACAGGGCGGGTGAAGAGATTATGATTTATTCTCAGGTAATGAAGACATTTCCATCCACACACTCACTTCTGTATTTATGGGTACCCGATTAAACTTTGTGCTGCTGTGTCTTTATATATACAGTACATGTATGCACCGATCAGGCATAACATTATGACTACCTGCCTAATATTGTGATGGTCCCCCTTTTGTGGTCAAAAATGCTCTGAAACATTTTTCAAAGGACCTCTCAGGGTGTCCTATGGGGTCTGGTACCAGGATGTTGGCAGTGGGTCCTTTGGGTGCTCTGGCTGGGTTGTGTAGTTGGACCTCTGAGAATCAAACTTGTTCCCCTATGTCTTGTTGATGCTTGATCAAAATGGGGTCTTGGAAGTTTGGAAGTCAAATCAACATCTTGGGTGATTGTATGTTCCCCAAGGTATTCCTGATTGTTTGATGCTTTTAGGCTAAGTGACATTTAGGATTGCTATTGGCATGAAGGAGTGTGCTTGTTCTGGGGCAATGTATTTTGGTGTCTAAGTCTCATAAACACAGATGCCAAAATCCAAGGTTTTCCAGCAGAACACCGCATAGTACCAGTATGATTAATGTTGTTCACCTAACCTGTCAGTGGTCATAATGTTGTGACTCATCAGTGTTTATATATACGTTATGTGTGTATGAAGCAAAAGTATGCCCATTGAATTTGATGAGGATGCTATTAAAATACTAAAATTAAAACACCAATTTTTCACAAAGGGGGATTTAATTGCATTTAAAAAATAATTTCACAGTCTTTACAAAGGAAAAGTCAAAAAATATGACCTCACATTGAAACAGGAGAGTCTTTCCATTCATCACAAGCAACAAGAGTTTAGTATAAGTTATTTTTCATATGGTTCTCTTACAGAACAAACCAAATAAGAGTCTTTACTTTCTTACCTCATTTGACCTGTGATTCCACAAAAAGAAGCAATGTTTATCTCCAGATGTCTGCTGTTATGACCAGTTCAATCACAAAAACATTTTTAGTGTCATCTTCAAAATTCTGTGAAATCTCCGCTAGCTCAATTGAAACTCAAATTCTGCATTTCTAGTGTACTTGCTCAATGAAAAGTTGCACTAATTGATGTTCTCTCTTGTTCCAGCCGTGCCTTTCATACATCATGGAATACGCTATGCATATCTTGAATGCTGTGCTGGGCATTTTGCTGGGAATCACATTATTGTGGGTGAGTGCTTTCAGTCTATCTGTGTCTGTCTTGAATATACGTAGCAATGTGTCTCTATATTTATCTAGCTTCACTTTGACTTATGCATGGATTATTTGAAATTTGATAGGTGGGATGTAAAATGTCCTCCAATTCTGGAATGACCCTTATACCCTTAAATATACTTATAGAATTGCATTTATACCAATTATTGAGGAAATTAGCCTCTTTCCTGCTTTTGTATTAAGTCTTCTGGCTTCATTTTCACCCGAGCATTGCTTTCTACTGCCCGTCTAATTATCAGTCAACCTGCCATCTCATTTCCTTTGTCCTTTCTGCCCCCTTCAGTCTCTTTCTAGAATTGCAGCTCTTTTCAAAACTGGCTAAAATAACAAAACGTGAACAGAAAGTAAAGAAAAGTCTCTCTTTTTTCCCTCTGGACTTCAGGTGTTGTCGGTTGTGTTGGCTATCGTCATCTTGTGTCGGCTGGATCGGAAGCAGGAAACTCCCACAGTGGTTTACAGTCCGGAGGCAAAAGCAGGCAACTACGCCTGCCTCACAGAGGACTGCACCTGATCTTTTGCTCTTTTTAAATGCTTTGGCTGCATGTCTGCATATTTAGCAAAGATAAGAACAACTTTGAGATCAATGGGATTAACACAGCAACAAAAAAAATTGTATTGGTGATGCTTGTTTATACAGTATCCAACAAGTGAAGCTGCATTAAATGCATGAGGTAACATTTTTTTGGCCCTCTGAACCAGCAAATCTTGATGAAGCATTATATTAGTTGTATATTATTCCAGAAATATTGAGGTAATTCCCTTTATTTGTGATAATCACACACATTTTATCAGATAAGTGATGAAGTGTGTGAATTGTGTTAACATATTAATACATTTGAAATCTGTAGAGGCACTTCAGCCCCAGGGGGAATTGTGTAATTGATCCATGAAGTCAGGAAATTGAGGTGAGACATGCAGATGGAGTGAAACAGATAATGGGGCCATTCCAGGTGAAATGACCAGATATTCCTTGGGGGTGTTGCTGCACCATCTTCAAATTAGTCCTAAATTTGTATGCCATTAGATAGTCACAAAAGTACTTTCTATGCAAAATTGTAGGCCTGTAGCTCAAATAGTTTCTGAGTTGTGCGGGTCTGAAATTTTCAGAATTTGGGCTATAAAAAGCCTCGCCATTTTGCATCTTTAAGTGGTTATTTCTCAGCCTCTAGACATACCAGAGAGCTGTAAGTTGGTAAACAAGGCCTCTGCATGTAGCTAGTGCCCCACAAACATCCCCAGGTGTTTCCCTACACTCTGCAGGCCGTGGGGGCTTGCTAAAAATGCTAAAAATTAAGAGACACCTACTCACGAGTGGAGTTTGGGACCTTGAAAGTACTAGAAATACTGCACAGAAGTGTTCTAACACCCCTGGGTTCCATTCTACACAAACTTGTGTGATAACTTAGCAAACTGGAGCTTTCTAGGTACCTCAGTTTGGAAAATATGAGCTCCCAAAGTTGGACGAGATTTTAAATTGGCTATTTTGGGGGGCAAAAATCTCAGTGTGGGACAGGTACCAGAGACCCCAAATTTTTCTACAAGACAGTTCTATCTGTCGTCTATTACTGTACAAAAAAGCAGCAAGGTTATATTTGTAGTTACTGAGATATTCTTACTCAAAATGGCATGGATGATGTCAAAATCGTTTTTTGCTTTTCAGTACTTTAAATTGGGATACAAGTATTAGTAGTCATTCCAATGGTAGTATTATGTATGTTTTGTTCTTTTTGAAATGTTACTTGTTAAAGGTGACTACCTTCAAAAAGTGTAATGGTATAACTTAGGTATACCTAAGTTATAACTTAGGTATAGGTTCTTTTGCTTGTAACATGACATTGTACAATTAAATTTAACATGTTTAATCCCACTGCACTGATACTGTAAAATTCAACATTATTATTGTATTTTTAAATTAATCAACCATGAACTACTACAGAGCTCCCTGAATTCAAGTTAGTACATGTAATTTGTATGTGTATGTTATAATTACATGGATGCATTGCAAATGGTTGTCAACATGTCATGATATCTACAGGTATGGCTCTAAACGAAACCTTGTGACACAAAAAGGGCATTACACTTTTTTGCTTTTTAGTACTTTAAATTGGGATACAAGTATTAGTAGTCATTCCAATGGTAGTATTATGTATGTTTTGTTCTTTTTGAAATGTTAGTTGTTAAAGTTGACTACCTTCAAAAAGTGTAATGACATATTGACACCCATTTGCAATGCATCCATGTAATTATAACATACACATACAAATTACATGTACTAACTTGAATTCAGGGAGCTCTGTAGTAGTTCATGCTTCATTAATTTAAAACTACAACAATAATGTTGAATTTTACAGTATCAGTGCAGTGGGATTAAACATGTTAAATTTAATTGTACAATGTCATGTTACAAGCAAAAGAACCTATACCTAAGTTATAACTTAGGTATACCTAAGTTATACCATTACACTTTTTGAAGGTAGTCACCTTTAACAAGTAACATTTCAAAAAGAACAAAACATACATAATACTACCATTGGAATGACTACTAATACTGGTATAACAATTTAAAGTACTGAAAAGCAAAAAACGATTTTGACATTGCCCATGCCATTTTGAGTAAGAATATCTCAGTAACTACAAATATAACCTTGCTGCTTTTTTGTACAGTGATAGAAGACAGATGGAACTGTCTTGTAGAAAAATTTGGGGTCTCTGGTACCTGTCCCACACTGAGATTTTTGCCACCAAAAATAGCCAATTTAAAATCTTGTCCAACTTTGGGAGCTCATATTTTCCAAACTGAGATACCTAGAAAGCTCCAGTTTGCTAGGTTATCACACAAGTTTGTGTAGAATGGAACCCAGGGGTGTTAGAACACTTCTGTGCAGTATTTCTAGTACTTTCAAGGTCCCAAACTCCACTCGTGAGTAGGTGTCTCTTAATTTTTTAGCATTTTTAGCAAGCCCCCACGGCCTGCAGAGTGTAGGGAAACACCTGGGGATGTTTGTGGGGCACTAGCTACATGCAGAGGCCTTGTTTACCAACTTACAGCTCTCTGGTATGTCTAGAGGCTGAGAAATAACCACTTAAAGATGCAAAAAACGCTGGCGAGGCTTTTTATAGCCCAAATTCTGAAAATTTCAGACCCGCACAACTCAGAAACTATTTGAGCTACAGGCCTACAATTTTGCATAGAAAGTGCTTTTGTGACTATCTAATGGCATGCAAATTTAGGACTAATTTGAAAATGGTGCGGCAACCACCATGTGGTGAAACCACACGGAATGACCCAATGGGGTTTTCAAAGGAAGCACTGATGAAGATTGTGGAGCTTTAATAGGAATGTCTGTATTTTGTGGTTTTGTAGCTTTTAAATTTTCTGTGTTGTATTATTTCAAATTTTTATGTTTTATTTTCTACATTTTTCCAACTTTTGCAATGACATTTTTACAGTTTTATTACTTTCACATCTAATAGGCCATCACTGCTACATGTTGGTGTTCAACTTCTGTATTAGTGAGCACAGGGACGACGCAGCGAATGAAGGCAAAAATAAACACAAATATTCTTCTTTCACCTTTGCTGCATCGTGGCCTCCTCTGATTCATTTATCTACTGCAAAAATGAACGGAAGACATACTGAAAGTAGCATATATTGCTCAAAATGTCGATATCGATGCTTGTTCCTGGGTTTGTGGAGACATTCGTGACAAGCATTTGACTAAATGTGACATTATCAAGAGGATTTAAATGATAAAATATCCACTGCCTGTAAAGGAAATGATGTGTAATGCTAAACATGAGGTTGGCAGAAGTAACTTGAGGTTTCCAAGTTATTGGAACAAACAGCTTTTATAAACTTAGAACCTGTGAATGAAAGTCCTACATACACTACAGTCACCCGGGCAATCTCATGCTTTCCATAAAAGTCACACTTTTATCCATGTGCTAACATAATTGCACAAGGGTTTTCTAATCATCAATGAGCCTTTCAACAGCATTAGCTAACACAACGTAGCATTAGAACACAGGAGTGATGGTTGCTGGAAATGTTCCTCTGTACCCCTATGGAGATATTACATTAAAAATCGTCCATTTCCAGCTAGAATAGTCATTTAGCACATTAACAATGTCTACACTGCATTTCTGATTAATTTAATGTTATCGTCACTGAAAAAAAATGCTTTTCTTTGACCCCAAACTATTGAAGAGTATTATATAAAATGATATAAAAATGTCTTGTGGAATTTTGACAGTAATGTGAGAAAAATATGTTAAACTTGCTTGTAGGAGTGGACAGAAACTGCAGTTTTAAGATTCTTATGCTATTTTTGGAGTATTTAGAAAGTAGTTGTTTGATATTTCTGCTCAACTCCATTTTAGGGGGGATTTTCTTTTTATCTTTTAAACGCCGTTTAGCCAATAGATAAATTTCAATTTTAGGTTCAAATAAGCTCTCATTAAAATATCTCTTTACCTTCACAGCACTGTTAAAGTTTAAACCAGTGACTCTTGTCCTTTTGACCCCTTACAAAAAACTATTTCTTGTCTTGTTTCAGATTTCTGTGTTGTTAGCAGAAATCAGAAAATCAAAATCTGTTTTATTGCCAAGTAGGTTTTCACATGAGGAATTTGTAATTTGTGCATTACAGTAAACGCTGGCAAAGCAGGGAATTTAAAGAGGGACTTTAAAGAGAGCAAGTGTTAGAAATCAATGGACAATGTCAAATGGGCAGCTGCATGAATATTAAATGTATTTATTTTGATAATCATTCATTTAAACCATCAATTTTTGTTCCTCTTTTTTTGTGCCTGTAGCAACAAAAGAGTGTAAACTTCTGTGCAAACGTTTACTTGCTATCAACCTCTTAAGCTCAAGGCTATTTTCCTACATTTCCATTTGAAAAGACGTCTCTACAGGAAATACTGTAACAATTCCACAGCTTTAAGTCTAGAACCAACACACAGGGATCTATGGATGTGAGACACTTGGACGAAACTTGAATTATAATAAGTGTAGTTCTCCGCATCCCTAGGCCAGAATGAGATAAGAAAAACTTCACACCAAACCATGTGGCAATATGTCTGTTCACAGTGGTGCTACTGAACTTGTTCTAAAAATTAAACACCGGGAAAATCTTCCAAAAATGGTGGCGGGTTGTGTTTTGATAACTGACACAGGGATCATGACTTGTGAATGACATGACAGGAAGTTCCTACGCCAAAGAACACAACTTCAAATTAAAGTGAAGACAAGAAAAGAAGAATCACATCTTTATTCCTGCTATTTACAAAATATTACAGAAGTTCATCCCATAAATTAATAAATACATAAACAAAAACAGTGTATGACGGAAATGAAAACACCAAACACCTCATGAGAACATACTGTATAGTAGGCATTAATGGTTAAAGTGCACAGGTAGACACTGGATCTGCTGTTTTCGGATGAAATTCGTTTGACCGTACAGACGTCAAGGAGACATTTGAACTGCGGGCAGCTCATGCAGCAAGTCATATTCGAAGTGGTGTGGCGTAAAAAAGGCTTCTTCGGTGAGAGTGGCATCAGCATTTTCCTACAAGAGCCTCTCACGACCTTCTGCAGCGGCCTCGCCAACGATTCCACAAACCATGAAGTCAAAAGAACTGAGGATTCTCACCGCATGTCTACAGAATGTGCAGCTAAACACAATCTGCTCTCCCTCTAGTGGACGGATTTGCTCGCTACATGTGCTTCAAGAAAGAATGAAATATACAATCTGCATAACAAGGCATCAAGACATTCTGGTGTCCTAATGAGAGATGAGCCTCATTCCCCTTCCTGATAAATGTACCCAAGAAAATACATTGCTGAATAACATTATTATAATTGAATCACTTTGTAAACACTGTTTAAGAAAAGGTGCTACATAAAGGTTATTAATATTATTATTATTTAAAAGATTATTTGTTGCTCTAATGCAGAAAATTTGTGTGCTTAAGAGAGGTACTAATATTTAAATATGTTTGTTTAGTCCAGATGATGTGCTAAATTAGAACAAAATCAAATGAGGAAAAAAGAAATGCATTTTTTGTGAGTGCGTTTGCAAGTTTTACATGAATTAAATATAACTTTATTAAGATAAGTCTTTAGTTGTGCTGGAAATGGAGATGATTTTTACTGTAAATAACAAAACACTACAATAAAACTAAAAAAAACAAATGCTTTGGCAGGACATTCATTATAAACACAACTTTAAATGTGACTAAACCCTTTGAAAATGATTATTAAAGATCGGTTAACTTCATTAAATTGCTTTTTTTTTTTTTTTTACAGCAGTAAGGCAAAACAGAGTAATTTCAAATCGATCTATGCATGTAGATTACTTTTAGACATCGGTTACATGCATTAACATGTAGAAAATCATAACATATATTGCTATAGCACAAAAGTAGCCAGGTTATGGTTTACAGCATCATGTGCAAATTCAAACAAGTTCTGCTTGAAGTGGATATTAAAACGTACGAGGTGACTAGAAAGCACCGGGGACGTATCTGTTGGACTGGAGGAGAGCCATGAACTCCTGTTTCCTCTTGATCTGACCCATCAGCTTGATGCTCATAATGAGTAAAACAACCTGGAAACGGAAGCAGAGGCTACATTAAGACCAATGTTTCATTATGCTCATTTGAGTTTCTTCAAAATAATCAAGCTATCATGGTGGAATTAGTGCTCAAATTACACTTTTTGTCATATTTTCAAAACTCCAGTTAGGACTCCATTAGGGCAATTCACGTTCTTTGTCAATTATTTTAATTGTCTGTAAAATGCTTCTATTTTATTAACTTGCCACTTGATCAGTAACAAAATCTTCCATCTTTCTTGCCTTCTTTACAAATGTGTGCACGCATCATGCCAGAAATAAAAATCTAGTCTTCAAAGCCCTAAATTAAAGTTATAATAAGCCTCTACTTCCTAAAAAAGCCACACTGAAACAGCTGATGAGCATCTCTGAATAAATGCATCATTGAAACATTGAGAAAAAGCTGATTTAAGTTCTGTAGAATAAAGCAACCACACCTGAATCAATTCTCAATGGGAGAACAACCAGGTGTTAAAGTTAGAAACATAAAAATGCACAAAAAGGGACTTTTTGTTCAGTCTGGTTACAGAACAGAACAGAGGAGCAGGGACAGAAGCATAACAGCGGCATTAGGTTGTGATGAAAAGGAGAACATGTGGCCAAATGTTGATATTGTACTTTTAAAAAAAGCACATACCCAAAACACTCCACTTCCAAACTGTATACCCATCGCCAGTGAGAACGCAAGCTTCAGTTCAGAAACATAAATTGGTAGACAGGGCTGTGAAAAACACACGAGATACAGAAGATAAAGGTTTACACTAAAGAACATACTTCATGGGAAAATCAAAAGTTTATTGTATCAATAAGTCTCTTTATTAAGATTCTCACCTCTTGATAAACATATTGGTTCTTCGGTGCTCCGAGTGTAGCGCTGCCTCTTAGCCGGATCTGTGGAAGAGACAAAATCATCACATAATATGACGAATATAATACAATACAATAACTTTATTTACGCCTGGAGGGAAACTCAATATGAATACAGGGACAAATTCAAGTAACAATTAAAAATATGCCTGTTTATGTTACATTCCAGGTCTTTTATTCCCGAGTTTTCCCTTCACCAATCAGTTATGACAACATATTCCCCTCTGTGATGTGAAGCTACACTGTACACATCTGTTAGACACTGTAAACTGACTTCACAGTTCAGCTTACTGACTTACAGCTTTTCATTCTTTGTTTTCGTACTGTATATGTATTGTTGACAGGAATACCAGACTGTCACGGCTCTCAGATGAAGCCAGATTACATTTCAGTCCACTTGTTTCGCAGGTGGAAAACTATTTTTAGACGTACCTGAAGTTTGTTCCATCTCTACTGCAGCACTCTGGTAAACAGCATAGATCCTGCCCTGTGCTGTATGTAGACGTCTTTACTATAAAGTCAGTTCAACAAATCCAGGATATTTTTTGTTATCAGGCTTTGTTAAACCTAACAAAGCAGTCACATGATGCTGGTTTTGAATCTTGAACAAAAAAGCCACTATATTGGCATGAGATAATCAGTCAGAGATGAGCTGAATATTTCTAACATGGAGATTAAACTATAATCCTAAACCCATATGAGGAATTAAAAATATAATAATAATAGAGGCTTAAAATAACAGCTGCTGCAGTAAAAGTCAGGAAGGGAAGCTGGCAAAAAAAATAGTAGATTTGACTGTTATTGTAATTGTATATTCCATAAAATGTGCTGCTTAGATGTTCTTGTGGCATATAACCAGTTTTACTTTTATTATTTCAGGTAGCGGTGTCACAACAGTCTTGGGAGCAATTTGAGAGCAAACATAAAAACATAATTCAAACTGATAAATAGACTATAGAACAATAAAACTGCATTGAAATAGCTTGAAATGAAATAAAATAAAGCAAGAAACACTGAAATTCCCTTTACATGAGAATTTTTCTCTCATATTTGTGATCATCAGGGGAAAGAAAACGGTTTTGAACACTAGAAAGCGTCACTTTCTGTGCGCTGAGCTAAGCAAAATCAACAGAAAGAGAACTGATTGGTCACTAGGTGGCGTTTTTGTACAGACTGATCTGTTATCTTGAACAAAATGATGGAAGAAGTGAACCACTGCTGCCACCCAGAAAAACGGAATCGAATGAAACCAATGCAGACGAACCTCAAGTAGAATCTAGACTACATGTGCTGGTTTTCATTGATTCCTCATACATTTCTTGGTAGTTTTTGGCTGTAATACTGTGACAGTATCTACTTGGCACTACCTTCATCTTTATTTTGTTTATATCATCATGTAACACGATAGCTCGTTTTATATTGATTTGGTTGTTGTAATGGTCTACCTGCCTGTCTATTCTGTCTATATGTTCCATTTCTATACTACAGCAGGCAGTGGGACAATAAAGACACATGGAGCCGGTGTTTTTTTCTCCTGTTCTTCCTCAGTCTGAGAGCTTTGTGCCATTCAAAATAACAAACATCTCACTGATCAGCCATTCAGACACACATATTCTCACTATTTACGACACCGACTGCCTCATTTTGTGGCATTTTTTTGTCTTTTTTGTGCTGCTTTCACGTTTTTGCAAAGGTAAAATAGTAGACCTTTACCACGAATCTCACTTTTGAGTGAAAATAAGCTCAGATTCACATTATGTACCTGGAACTTGCATTTTAAAAATGCACTAAAGTTGACCTGATCCAAGCAACCTTTTCTGGAACCTGTGATTTCCAGTCTTTTATTGCTTCAGCGATAAAATCAGTGATCAAAGCATTTTTAGTCCTATTCTACAAAGACAAAGTGTGGCTATAAAACCAGCAATCCTGATGTGGGAACTTCACCGCCTATACTACATATAAAATGAGACGCTTACACATTTTCCTGGATACTGACAGTTACAGGAGGGAGGGATGGAAGAACCCCAGTCTTTGTATCCTTCAATAAGGCCACAGCATTCAAACTGGAGGAGACAAACACATTTAAAAAAAAGCACGTCAAATAAACAGTAAATCTCAAATGCAGCCTTTACTGCCTATTAATCCTCACATTTCAGTTTAAAATCTGGATTATTCAGCATGGATTTGTATGTAGAATGATTCCCCCACAGCTGGAAGATGTTTCTTTAAGAGAACACACACCTACTGATCAGGTGACGCCCTTAAACCTTTATATACTGCAGGTGTGGCTTCAGTCTTGTTTGATACTTTCTGAATGCTGTGTGTGTGTGTTTGAGGGGTTACTGCATGAAAAGAACATTCACTTTGGGGTATTTTAAGCTGTTTTAGCGACATGAGGCAGAAAGATGTTGGCTTCCATGCTTCAGGGTTACACTGAAAGCTGCCAGAACACTCTAGAAACCTAAAGACTGAATGTGCCAGCAGATCTAACCGCAAAGTTCATCACACTGTACAAGTCCTGAACAAGATGGTGGAAGCTGTTTGCTAGCAGGGATACTCTCATATGGGCTGGGTCTTCTTGATACCAGAGATAAGGTGTATGATATGTGAAGCCATTAGCATGAAATGCGGCAAGTATGCATCTTTATTCTTTTAAAACACCCTCATATACAATCTCTGCTGCTAAGAGATGATTCCAAATAAAAGGCCCAGTCCAAAAATACACAGGCCATGTTTGAAAATGGGGAATTTTCCTACTCAAGTGATCCCTGTCCACTGTGAAAATATGACTGAAGATCAGTCAAGAGCATGTTAAAGCAACAAACAGCGGTATAACCTTAACCCTACAACCATGCTGGTCAATCAGAAGCCTGAATAAAAGCTAATGCTACAAGCTCAAAGAGGCTACTAACTGTGGCACACTGAGAATGAGGGGAATATTCCGTGTGGTTTGAATCTAACAACTGCTTCACAATGTAGTGGAAGAGTAACTGTGCATTAGGCAAGGAAAGTTTTTAGTTGTATAGCACTATTCATCCACAAGACAAGTCAAGGTACTTTACAGAGACAGAGAAATACATTTGGAAAGGAATACTGAAATTAAAATCACAAAATAAATGCAAGATATTAAGGCGCAAAAATTAAAGACTTGCATTGAAATAGACATTAAAATCATAGAAATAAAACATGATTTTAATAATTAAAGAACAAAGATGATTCATTTGAGGAAGCTGTAGTAAATAATGATGTTTCCAGGCCTGATTTAAATGAGGGGATGGTTTTAGCAGACCTCAGGTATTCAGGACGTTTGTTCCATAGACTGCATGCTGCTTCACTTTGTTTGGTTTTGGTTCTGGGAACACAGTAAGCCTGTTCCTGATGACCTGAGGGGTCTGGATGCTTCGTAGGGAATTAACAAGTCTATGGCTGCCATACAACATAAAATTCCCCCCAAAAAGCAACAACATGTACACAGAAGTTTAAAAAGTAAAAATGTCGCACTGTAGAGTTAAACTGGAAACTTGAACATAACAAAAAAATGAAAAGAAGGCCTTGGTCTATGGATTGAACAAACTGCACTGTGGACAAACTACATATGTCTTGATTTTTGTAACCGTTCTCTGACTTTGGTGGTAGCAATCCTGTAAAAATACAGATGATTTCACAGCACAACCATTGTCTTTAGCTTGCGAATAGGGAGTTGGGAGGTGATTGGCATTAAATGTAACTGAGGCTGCAGCAGTTTGGACATGACTGCTCGCTAACATGTAGTCTCAATGGGTGGCTTTCCAGGTACCATTTCATGCTAACTTTTTTGTCTTAACACAGAAACAGAAAATACCTGAATGAGAACAACCTTATTGGGGATTTAGTTGTATTACAATACAATATATGTGAGCACAGAGAGCAAACAGAAGTTCCCTCTGTGTGTTTTCTGTGCGCAGTTTATAAATCACCTTTTGGTTCTGTGTTCATTTAAAATACTCCCAGAGTTTTGAAGCCCTGTTTTTTGGAATTCCCCCCCACTGAACCAAGTTGCGATTGTCTGAAATTGTAGCACTGACTGTAGCTGACCAATGACTGCCGCCAAAACCAAAGGACATCATGATGCAACAATTATGAAGCGATACTGATAGAAAAACATTCACTATAATGAACTGGAGAAAAAATAAAAGAGCATATATTATGCGTTATACGGTTAAAAATACTGATGTTCCTGCATTTGCAGCGTCTGTCATCAATTACACCTCTACTGTCCTGTTTGCAAGGTTAATATAGGCACTATTTTGGTCACACCTGCCATTGCATAAAGAGTTTCAGAACAGTTTCATCCTACAGTAGAAGGGTGAAGATATTTCCAGATAAAGCTCAGTTTGTAGTGACCTAAAAGTGTTTCTGCACGTAGACAAAAGGCCACAACATATAGAAAAGGCTAGATTTGAAGTAACGCCCATGTTCATGTGGCCATAGTCACAGACTAAAACAATAAAGCTCAAGATAAAGGCTTCAGCCACATTAAATAACTCAATGCGTGGTACAGCATACTTCCTATTTCCTTGTCTTGAGCATTATGGGAAATGTGGTTGAACAACTATCCTAATTAACTTTTTATTGAACACAATCAGAGTCTTGGATACATTGGGGTAGAAGTGGCTTGCTGGCCTCAGAGGGTCAGACTCTACAGTTAGTATTAATTGTACATGTGTGAGGACTCTAAAACAGTAAAAGAGCTACCGGGTACACTCAGGTTTGAATCATTTTTTAAAAGCCGAATTATTAGACAATATCTTGAGATGTCAATTCTTGTAAGTGTACCTCTATGTTCAGTGTGCTTTTGACACATTTTTTTAACCCTCTGATGCACAAGGTGGGTCAAAAGGGGCCCAAATCCAACAGAAAATGGGTGTCTCCTGAACCACAACGCGTGTCAAAGAGTTAAAATGACTGCATTCAAAACTTGGCACAACGGCAACAAGCTAAAAATACTAAATAATGCCGCTCACCTCTTCCTGAATGCTGTACAGCAGCGTCCTGTTGGCTTTGCTTGTTGTGCTGAGCGGCATCATGGACAGCAGCTTGGTTTCCTCACGCACCACACGTTTCTGAGGGGAGAACTCACATTGAAATCTTTTCTATGTAAACGCACACATGCCACAGCTTTTTATAAGCTTTAGTTTAGCACTCTAAAGAATAAATGAAATGTTGTGAAAATAAAATCCAAATTGCTGTTCAAACTGTGTACCGTACCTCATAAATATCTTGGTAACTTAGTGCTGTTCTAACAATTATTGTTTGACTGGCTGCTGCCATCCCAGCTGCATACTGCACACACACACACACACAGGAAACAGAATTTTGCACTATAAAGCACGTATAGTTTACACACACGGAAAAAGAAAATCGTTTGACAGAGATACAATAACACATACAGTCAAAAAAAATGCATAAGTTGGTGTTTTTTTTTGTTTTTACCAGAATCAAACACCATCTCTTTCCTTGGCAGGCTCCAAACACACCGAGCACCGAGAGCAGCAGGCAGCCGATCTCTATGATGTACATTATCACTACAGAAGCATGGGACACCATCTGCAGAGGGAAATCACACATTATGCTAGTTTATTGTAACAAAACAGGCTAGAATCAAAGGATACATGCAGGAAGAAAAAGTCACCCGACCTGCGATATTCACTTACACTTAGAATCAATCTCATTTCGTTTGTCAAGGATGCATTGCAAAAACAGCGTGGCTACAAAAGAGGTCATAGGTCACGGTCGGCCACAGAACTGCGTGAAGATAACTCACTGTCTGGCTCAGGGATGCTTCAACAAGCAAACACTTTCAAAATACGAGCCAGCAGTTCATCCAGAGGAGGGGGAAAGAAAAGGACACATTTTTAAAAAGGTGCTGCGTTCAGCCGGTATTGATGGAAGGAGGCTCATGCATTAATAATCATCTCCTTTTTGAAGCCGGGACAAGAGAGGAGTTATTTTTTTCTCCTGCTGGGACTAAAAAAGAAGCAGAAGTCAGTCTTACTTTGCCAGTTTGGAGGAGGTCCCTGTGCCACGCCACTGTCATCGTCAACATGAAGAAGCACAGCGCCTTCAGAGAGGAAACACATTTGTTAGAGAACAGAAAGTGTTTAAAGCTGCAGAATAAAGTGTCTCTGAGTTGGATTTTGCAGCTTGGACATGTTTTGAATTTCACTTCTTAAAGGAGCAGAGGAAGGCAGTGGGAGGAGATCAGGATTAGACAAAACAAAGGAAGGCCTGCACTAAACAAAAAAATACAGCATTATGAGCTTTTTATGAATATTTTTATGAATTATTTTAGGGAATACAGGGTCATATGAGGAAAAATAAAAAGGATGCAATTATAACCGTCACTGCTGCATCTTTTATGCAATCAACCAACATAATTTCCCCTATTTCTTTACACATTTGTGTATAAAACCAATGTAAAAACGTTCTGCAGGCGTTGCAACACAACACTGATGGAGATGCCTCGCTGCAGTAACAAATAAACTCCATCGCGACCCACAATGATGAGCTGCAGCAACATTTCATCACAGAAAACAGCCCCTACAAAGACAATCAAACAGGCCTCGGGGGGGCTTAAGCTGCATTCATGAGAAATGCACCTACCATATGGACAGCATTTGCAAAGATAAACGGCCTTTTCAGGCTCGTTTTATCCGCCACCACGACCACCGCGCTCCGCTGCATGCTGCTGCTCGCCAGGCTTTCAAAACGCCCTTTTCACATAGAGAGAATATTAAGGCTGAGGACCTGGAGCTGTAGCAGTGAGGGCATCTGTCTCCTGCATCCGCACAGGACGTCACTGTGATGTGCTGGATGTAGGGGGCTGTGCTGCGTTCAGGGGCATCAGGGAAACGCCGGGAGCAGGAGGATTTACAGATTCAATCAGGAGCGGCTGCAGCAGCGGTTGAGTGGATTATGTGCCTGATCCCTCCCTACTGGGTCTAAAAATACATTAATCGGATGATGTTTTGTAGCTGTGACACATGTTGACCATAAAAATACACGAATCAACAACAATATAAAGGTTATGTTACAGATATTTTTGCAAAACATTATAAAAAACCTGAAATTTCTTTAGAAAAATAAGTGCAATTTCAACAACATTATGCCTCAGTTTATCATTTGTATATTGCAGTTTTCAGATCGCAATGTATCTACAAAAGGCACAAAACATTCAATCTCATTCAGTATCTATCTATTATTTACTTTATGAACAAAACAACTCGTCAAGATCTAGAAATGATTTTAAAATTACGCTCATTTTCACATTTGTGTAGTAATCCTGACCAACCACACCACACAAACTAAAATGGGAACTAGAAAGAAGATTAAGTTACCCCCCCCACCCCCCCGCATTGTAACTGTATTAGATTTATACATAAAAAATACGTGAGCGGTGGCAGTACAGTGGACAAATTTAAAATGGCTGTGACTTTTACTGAAAAATTGCAGTTCATGTTTTCTCTGTAATTTTTACACTTTGCAAAGTCATCTGTATATTTGACACTCATGATATAGAGGAGCTAATCTCTAAATCCTTATACCATCATTTATATAAGGCCATTGTTCGTGTCTTCCTCATTGACCGCTCTTAAATAAATCAGGAAACCGCTAAACTGTCGTTTTTATCTGTTTCTTGCTTTGAAAATTGGTTGTAGCTGTGTACTTCACCTTTAAATATTCAAAAACACCCTCTTTTGTTTTCATTTTCAAGCCGCACATTTGCTGATATAAACAAGTATCTGAGTCATAATCCATACTTGTCCTTTCAGCATTGTTCAAATTGTCAGATGGAATTTAAAATCGAATTCTGAGATCCAAAGCTTTAAAGGATCCAGCATGTGTCTGCAGGCACAAACATCTAAAATAAGCTTTGCGCTGTAATGTAAACAAACATTGTTATGGTTCAAAAAGGCTTAAATGAAGTGTTGGAGTTTCCACATTTTGGTCAAGTAAAAGTTAAATTTTATTTTTAAAGAAACACGCTGAAGCACTGCACAACTAAAAAAAAAACAAAAAAAACAGCAAGTCACAAGAACAGTGGAACACAAAGGACAAGTCTTGATAAAACACAGTAAAATAATAAATATGGAAAGGGTGCACTATGATAAGGGTTGGAATCAGGGTCTCAAGCTCTATTTAGATGGAATACCAAAGAGAAAAGGTGGGTTTGAAGCAACTGGAGTTTCCAAACTGAGGTGAAAAGGCAAACTGTTCCAAAAATCAGAAACAGCTGCTGCAAGGCCTTGATCATCTTCGTTTTAGTGTCTAGATCTCAGAAGAACATCTGGTCTTTCAGTTATCTATCTGGGGTATGAAGATGTAAGAGTTCTGCCTTTAACCTACAACCCTTTCAAAACCTGAAAAATAACAACAACAACAAAAAAAATCCTCAAACGAATGCTGAAACTGACAGGAGACAGATAATATGATACAGTCAGGCAGTATGGAAAACAACTTTTCAAACTATAAAATACTTTAAAATTTTAAAAAAGCTGAATTTCAAGATACTAATTATACTAAATAACATTTTATTTGGTTTTACAATGAGGTAATATTGACAAAATTGCTCATAATGCAACATACATCTCTGCTTACCTGAGCATAAAACACATGAAATTATTATTTTTTATTACTTTCATGCCACTTTAGTTTGAAAAATAACAACCTATTCGCTATAACAAAACCTTGGAAAAGGAAAAGTGTATTACAGCTGCGTGTCTACAGAGGTGGATTTTGAATGAATGAATGAATGAATGAATGAATGAAAATTTTTAAAAACTTGATGTAAAAATGCACAAATGCTTTTGGAAAACTATAACAAACAGTTATGCACTAAAGTACAGTTGCTAAATTAATACCCCTGGATGCATTAATGCAGCATTTAGTGACTTTAAACAGACACTATTTCTGTGGGGTTTGAAGAGGTTAAGTGACTACATTTCCCAGAATCCACAGCGATAATGGGGCCGGGCCACTTGCCTGGAACAGGTAGGGTGGGTTTCTATTGTTACCACAGGTGCTGTGAAGACTGTAGAGAGACAGCAGGAGGAAGGAAAACCTGATGAGAGAGTCAGGTGGAGGAAACATACTGACACGTGTAGCAGCAGGTGGATCACACAGCAACCTGGATTATAAACAAGCATCTCTCTCAAAGGAAGCTCCTGTTTTGTTTTGTTTTGTCTTTCACTTTTACAACCAGAACCTGAGCAGGAGAGGATGGGATTCATGCTGTGTTCTGCTCTGGGCCATAAAGTGGGTCAACACCTGAGAAGGAGCTGAAAGGAGAAGCAGAACTGAGGCAGTTTTGTCCTGGGAAGGACTGAACAGACGGAGAAAATGCAGAATTACAAAGAAAATACTTCCCGTTTTTAGCAACAGAAATAAACATAAACAGTTGATTCCTTGTCCTTTTAAATGTACACACGGCTAATAGTTGAAATTTTAGCTCAAGTAAATGGATTGTTTTGGTGTTTTGTAGCATTTGAGCAGCTCCAGTTTGCATTTTGACAAACTGTGTTACATCCCTAAACTGGTTTTACAGGCTGAACTAATGCAGCTGCTGGAAATCTACCTGGCTGATCAGCTGTAGCTTCTGCTAGAGGAAGAAACTGAGCAGCTCTTGTTTTGGATAAAGATAACTCAGCATCTCTCACCTCAACCCCAAAGGCCAAACATTCCAAGTGATCGACAGTAAAAGGAGGCAGCGTTTCCTCCTCATCCGCACAGAAAAGGCTCCACCATGCAGACTCCAGGACCCGAGCATGACGATTCCTTTGATTTTCTGTTCAAGATCATACTGATCGGAGACTCCAACGTGGGGAAAACCTGTGTGGTTCAGAATTTCAAGTCTGGGATTTTCTCAGAGAAGCAGCAGAACACAATCGGGGTGGATTTCACTGTACGAACTGTGGATATCGATGGGAGGAAAGTGAAGGTTAGTCCTGTTTGTGGTGTGAAAATGGACTTTTCTGTGCAAGAAACCAAATGAAACAGCTCAGAATTGGAGTATCGGGAGTTATTATTGTTAAATATGACTTAACAGAAAACCTAGTAAACACTCTGATCCTTATCATTTGGCTGTAGAGTCAGCTGGCTCTGACTATGATAGCAAGGAATCAGGCCTTCTGGTAAAATATTGATTGAAATACACTGTATGCTCAAAAGTATGTGGACACCAATGGACTTCTGGTGTGTAAACGGGTTTTAGTGTTTCGTGTTCAGTGAAATTTGGAACAACAGGCAGGATTTTCCAAGTGCAGTTCTACAAAGCAAGGATTTTTTTTAACACAGTATTTCGAATAAATACTAGGTTTGTTTGTATCTTCTTTAGTCTTCTTGGTCTGCAACCTGACAGTACATTTCTATGCAGGACCGTCTTCTTTGAGATAAATTGTTCACCAGCGTCATGGCAGTTGACTCAGGTTTTTAGACACGTCCCTCATGAGTCTTTGGAATCTTTCACTTCTGCCAGTCTTCTTCTGTACTGTGTGGGTCTCTGTGAACTTCTTGATAATACTTCTCACCTGGAAATGCTTCAATTAACTTGGGTCCTTCTGCTTTGTGAGCATCAACAATTGTTTTTCTCAAGTCTAAGCTGATTCCTTTAGCTTGGTTTCCAAATACTTTTGCGTATCTAGAAAAGTAAATAGAAAGTGTAAGGTTTTGCTCCTATAAATGGGGCCATTTCTGGACTTACTTCACACATGCAAATGTGACAGACTTTGCGTGTAAATGACACAATAGCGACCAGTCTTTCAGCTACAGTTGGTCCAAAACCAGTCAGACCAGCCGCTCACATGAGGGACCTGCTGTTCAGGTTTTTCTGCTTGAGCTTTTGTGCAGACAAAAATAAACTTCTCTGTTCTGTCCTGAAGCTAGAAAAAGAAGTAATTGTTTAGGCTGATCACAATTAGTTCTGCCTGAACTGAAAGTCACTATATTACCCGAGTACTTCTGCTATGTGAGTCAGTTAGATTGCAGCTTATGCAGTTGTTATAATCTTCAACAAACTGATTATTCATGTCAGTTTTGTCCAAGCAGGCAAACACAAACACTATAGTTCACTGCCAGGTATAAGCTAAGGGTAAGGAAGGCCAGAGGGGTAAAATGAAAGCCACTTGCTGTACTGGTAAATCCCAGTTTACTACACTCTCTGATGCCTCTCTGTTTACAGCACTCTCTCTCTCTGTCATAGCCACAGGGGGAAGCTCGGTCTGTCACTCAACACACAAACCTACAGCTACTGTATTTGTGCACAAGACAAATGATTATATGATAACATTCCATGACGTGCTTTCTCCTCTTAACAATCAGCCAAACCTTAAAACATCAAGGAAATATTCCAACTCTCTGCACCATAAGTACTGATCTTTAACACAACAATGATACTAAAGGTCCATTCCAGACTCAAACATGCAACAGGAAGTCACCATTTTTACACAGTTTGGTTTTTTTGTACCATTGCTGATCTTTACATTTTAGCTGCATTTCTCATCTCATTTTTATATTTTTCCCATTTATCCATGTAAAAGGCTGCACTGGATTGAGTTACTTGTAGAATTGGAGGTTCAAAGAGGTTATTACAGTTCAGTGTTTTAATTCAACACCAACTATTACTTAAAGCCTGATGCTTTATATGATTGAGACAGTTGATGTTTAGTGCCTTTTTCTTTAGCATGTCTGGTCTCTTTAGTTATCAGAAGATACATTTCTTTGATTGTGCATGCACAATGATGACATTATCTGTAAATGAGTATGTTTGTTTATTAAAATTAATCGCACTATTGAAAGCACACTGCTTAAACATACTGGGCAAAGTGCAAAAGATTTCATATTTCAGTTAAATCACAGCACTGTCATGTAAGTTAAGGTTGCAAAGCAGGCATGTAGTTAGAAAATAGTATAAGGAAGTTAGTAGTGTTTCAACAAGAGCCAGTTCACTTAATGGTTTGCTAATGTTTTTACAACTTGTACATAACGGAGGAGTCACAATGCAGGGAAAAATACTGCCAGGATGGTCACTTTAACCTTTAATTGCTTGATTATATTCAGATTTTTAAGCCGAACAAACCATTTACACTTGCACTGAGAAGACAAATGACTGGGACTGTGAGTCTCATTGGTTGCTATGACAGTTGTTACCATACTAGTCTGTTAGATCCTCAGGGAGATTTCTGCACAAGGAGGCCAAAGGATCTGCTCTGAAACACTATTCCAATTGTGTGTGCGGGTGTGTGTGCTGGCATAGCCCAATTTCTTGCTGTTTATATGCATATCAGTCATACATCCAGTCATGTATAGTTTATTCACCGACTTACCGAATTGTAGGGGATCATTTGTGTGTCAGAACCCAAAGAAAAAACACACTGTGAGCAGGATATGATGCCTTTTATGGGAAAACCCCATTTAATTTCAAATCTCACACCTTAACCTGGATACTATTATCTTGATTGTGGTTATAATTTTCATACTTTTCGTGTCACAGATGCAGGTGTGGGACACGGCGGGTCAGGAGAGGTTTCGTACCATCACCCAGAGCTACTACCGCAGCGCTCACGGAGCCATGATCGCCTACGACATCACAAGACGCTCCACCTTTGACTCAGTGAATCACTGGATCAAGGAGGTGGAGCTGTACGGAGCCGCCAACGTCGTGCTGGTTCTCATAGGTGAGCGTGAGTGGGAACGTTAACGTATGAGTGCATGAAAACCATATGTGGGTGGACAAAACAACAGGAATATTCCAGAATATTGTGGAATGATTACAATAACCCTGCAACAAGAGCACTGTAAATATCAATATATTAACCTTCTCACTTCTAAAACCTCCTGATATGTCTGATAGCCATGTTTATTTTTAAATTATATCCAGAAACTGTGAAAAGAATTGTCAACTTTTCGATTTTCCAATGCTCCCCCTAAGTGCCATGGTTCTGGATTGGTTCCATCAATTAAACAAACCGAAAATAAGCGTAAAATGTGATAATTCATCAAAATCATTTAATTTTTCATGCCTCAGCACAACTGGAAAGCCATGACTGACTCAGCTGTGAGCAATAATCATGTAGCTAAAATTCAGATAGTTCTCAAGTGGACTGCAGGCAGTGTGGAAAATGCATTGCTATTATGCAATAATATAATAAATACAACATGGCTCAAATACAATGTAATATACAGTGGAGCAAGTTTTCAGCAAGATGTTGGAGGACACATGCAGCATGTGGAATAACTTTTTATAGTGGAGAGTAATGTCAAAGGGCAGCGCTTGTCGAGGTTACAACAACGTGAATATCCATTGCATTTTCAGCTTCCGTGTTATTCAGTGTTGACAACATCAGTGGGCCGTTGGTGAACTTGTGGTACATGTTGATTCCATGTTTTTCAGTGTTTTAAAAATACATTTTTGTGATTTAGGTCATTACAATTGTCATACTGCACATAGACTGTATATATAGTGGACGTAGCATCTGGCTCCAGAATTGAAACCCACCCGGAAGTGTCAAAAACTTGCAATATCACGCCATCCACTAGGGTTGGCTCCAAAAAGCTTTTTCTCCATAGACCCCAATTCATTTTTGGAAAAAATAAAATTTGATAGACTGATGTTCTACAGCTCAGGATTTTTTCCCCGTTAGTTTTCATGGTCAGAATGAGAGATCAGGTGGCCGATCTTAAAATAAATCAATACTGAATTTTAAATAAATCGTTAAAGTTGGCGGAGCCAGGGGGCGTGGCTATACTTGATGGACAGCAACAGAAGCCTCTGCGGTAAAACGTGGGCGGGATAAGAGAGTCCTCAGCCAATCCTACCCCTAGTTGCTCTCCGGTCCAGTCTGTTTGATGACGCTTTTTACGTCACTGGCTCCAAAAAAATCCAAAACGGCGACCAGGAAGTAGCAAAATCCGGGCTTCATTTTCTCGGCGTTGAAACCAACGGGTGACATCACGGTTAGTTTACGCCTGATACTGCACAGAAGACATTTGAAAGTTTGTTCCAGAGAGATGTAGGACTTTATATTGCTAGTTTGTAAAAATGGGACAGAAGCTAAAGAAAAGCCCAGAAACTGCTTGTGCTTCTGAGGGTTAAATAAAACTGGAATCAAGCACTGTGAGCAGTATTAGTACCTGCCCATTATCCAGCTCAGTACAAAGTTAAGTGACTTACACTTTGTACTACTACTGCTACTAATAATAATAATAGTTTTGTTTTGTTGTTGTTGTTGTTGTTGTTTTATCCCTAATGACACTATAGTTCTTTATTTTTAAAGGTAGTTTGTGTGGAAAGGTGGCACACCCAGGTCAACTAATTCCAAAAAATGCTTAATTACAAATGCATAATTAATAGCTTAGTGTAGTTTGCTCATGCAAATCTATACTATACACCTTGTGGAGTTAGTCTGTGGCCTCTAAATATTTAAATATTTAGCTTACAAGTCAATATTGCATATTATGCTTCACATTTTACTCTAAGGACTTTGAGCAGCCCACAGGTATCAACAGCTGTGAAAGAAAATCTAATTGAAAATACATTTCTAACATCAACTTATTATTATTTAAATAATAAAACGCAAGTGAATTGAAACACAAAGCAGTGTACTGCTGCTGGAGGGGTTGATAAATATTTTGAACTTTAATTCAAATGTATCCTCTTTATGAATGCTAAAAATTCAAACTGTCAGTTTGCTGAATCAACTCCAGTCCAACAAAGTACCTTCAAGCATATTGCTGTTAGCATTTAAAACGTATGTTTGCAGAAGTACTTGCAGCGCCATATTTACACATAATCATGCTGAGAGGTTAGCATGTAAATTGGGATACTGTGCATACACCACTCAGGTTCCCGTTTGTTCCCATACAGGTAACAAATGTGACCTGGAGGATGAACGGCAGGTTCAGTTCGAGGAGGCCTGCAATCTAGCAAAGGAGAGAGGGATCCTAGCTGCTCTAGAAACATCTGCAAAGGTAAAGAGTGTTTCTGCACAACTACAACACAAAGGAGGGGATCTGCAGTTGGTTATAGATGTCACACAAATGCTTTTTTCCCCATCTAGGAGAGTCAGAATGTAGAAGAAGCCTTCCTGATGATGGCCAGAGAGCTGTTGTCTCGTAATGGCCTTTATGTCCAGCAGGGGGACTTGGACGGCAGCACACCTCACATTCTCCTCAGATCCAATTCTCGGCCAGTCGATGGCGCTGCAGCTGCATATACGCCTCCAGAGAAGAAGACGTGTTGCTGATGCACAGGAGGAGAGGATGGGGATGTTAGAGATTGTAAATTGAAGGACTTGAATTATTAAAATATTCGAGAGAAATGGAAGAAAAGTGTTTGGATGTGTGTCAGAACCATCAGGACCTCGATAACCAAGAACCTTTGCATTGAGGAAGTTTAGGAAAATATTGTAAAGTATTAAAAACAATTCAGTGTAGTTTCTGGGACCTAGCTGACCTGAGAGAACTGTGAACCAGGCATTTTTAATAGTAAACAGATAAGAGATAGTGGTGATTGTGTTGGGTGTCATCAGTGTTCTAGGAAGGTTACAGTAACCAGTCTCATTTGCATCAATTATACCTGAACTGTTTGTTTTTTAGTAAATGCTATGTTTTTTAATGTCACACCAGGAAACAGATTCACGGTTCTGTATCTCTTCTGTGTTTTTACATTGGAATTACTGTTCTTTGTGTTGTATTTTGTCTAAATTCTGTCTTCATGCTTCGCTCTGCCGAGAAAACTTTTGAAAACTTGGAAAAGGACAACAAGATGAGACTTCAACCCTTCTTGTGATGCCGCTCTAATGAGCTGTAATGCTGGAAAACATCCACGAGAACTTGCTGCAAACCAAAACACTGTGAATTATGCATATTTGTTTGACTTTGTCTCGTGATAGTTCCAAACATGACGAGATCTCAGTTTGTCATAAACTGCTTTGGTTGTGTTCCAAATGATTTCTTTCAGTTTCTTTTTAGTTCGAATAATAAATCAGGGTCAAGACTGACCTGCTGTGAGGAACAACGGTTCTCTAAAGCAGGTTTTTCAGCCACTAATTCCCAAAATAACAGTGCCAAAGTGTCACAACTCCAACAGTCCCCTGAGGTGGTTGACTTATTACCTTCATTTAAGCTCACCTAATGAGGGGGCGTGCATTACGCTTGGAGCAAATCTGTTCTGTTTGGGAACCTATTTCTTTGTAAGTGCTTTGGTTAAGAGTGTCACATACACATTAGCAACAAATCAATACTGTGACTTAGTTTCTTAAATATTTTCTCATTTAGTGTGTTGATGGTGGAAAAAAGATCTGGCCAGTTCAACATCTACCAAAACTTCCAAGTAGGTTGAGAGGAAAGTTTGAAGGCCATACCAGATGATTCACAGTATTTTCAAATGGTTAAAACCATTCCGTAATCTGTGGACCATGTTAATTTTGTTGTCACCCACCCAGGTACAAAAATATAACTGCAGCAAGTAAATGTTCCTATGATTATCCTTTAGTTAATCCACACCCTTGTAAGATATGGCTTTAAAGGACAATGATCAGGTTGTGACCAATAAATATTCTTGTTTGACCCATGATGATCAAAAGTCACCTCAAAAGTCAAGGATGTTCAAATGGGATGATGCCACAGATGACAAGAGGAAGACGAGGGTTGGTTGTTGGCATGCTGGTTGTTAGTATGTTAGCTATGACCGTAATCAGGCACTTCAGTATCGACAGCTCCACCATTTGTCGTCTAATAATTTGTTTCAAACAACATAGTACAACAGACAATCTGCCACATAACTACAGACTGTCAAAACTAAAGCTTATGATCTTCACATCCAGCTCGTCCATCTTCGAAATCATTTGTGTTGAGCTCCTGAAGTTGGTGGTGTTTCACCAACAACCAGAGAATATCTGCTCAAAGTGTGAGGAATCGCCAAAGGGAATATGGTTTTCTATCATGACACCCACAACAAGGCCTTGACCTAAAAGCAGAGCATTGCACTCGGCTCCAGTCGGTACCCACTCACGTTTGTTGGACACTATCAAGATTGAGGACGGCCTTTATTGTTAACTTATCTTCTTTTCAGCTGACAGACTTTGCGTTTGGTGTCCTATGGGTGAACGATGTGTGGATGTCAACATTTAGGTGGCTCACAGAGAAGGACAAGTGATGTTGTAGGCAGGATATCAAGATGAAATCCTCACATCCATGGTTATCCTGTCCATTCGCCACCATCTTTTGACATTTCAAATAGACAGTATGCCATCAGAACATGCACGGTCTTTCTATAGCAGCTGAAAATCTTCCACTCCTACTATGATCTGGATACTTCTAGACATGTCACCCATTGAATATCTGTGGAATGTTCTGGGTGAACACGTCCAACAACATGATCCTGTCTCCCAAAATGTCTGCCAACTTCACCCAGCCCTTCAGGAAGGGTGGGAAAGCATTTTACAAGCTGGCATCGATAACCTTTATTAACTCTATGCATCACAGATATGTGACTTGTGATTTCTGCTCTTTGACTCCACTCGACTCCTACAGTGTTTTCTAGTATCATGCATACTTTGTTGTTTCATGACGTCTATTCTGTTGTAGAACTCAACCACATACTAATTCAGTACATGAAGAAGAATGGATAGAATATAATCAAATATAACAAGCTATATTCATATTTTTCTAATACTGGCACAACACCTTCCTCAAATCTTGAAATCATCCTCTGACTCAGCTTCTTCCTTTGAACACTAGATGGCACTGTTCTGTTACACATGACTGTCGTTGCTGGTCACTCACTTCCTTACACAATAAAGGTGATTTAAAACATCTGTGAGCGCACTAAGAAACAATTAACCAAGTTTAGATGCAAGCCAGGAGACAGGAAAAAAGTCAAATCATCCTTAGGGGCAAGCTGTGCCAAGATTACTTCCTCTAAAATCGAGCTGACAAGGCTCACATTCAGGATATAATCTTTCTTTTAGTTCTATGCCAAGTTGGCAGACCTTATTGAAACCTTGAAGTAATGTAGCTGGAACCATTCCGATTGTTGTTTTCTGACAGTGATGCAGCTAATCTGCATCAGAGTTTATCGATTTGGTTGCGCAATATTTGGGCCACCTGGCTCTCACCTTAAAGGAACAAAACAAATTTAGTTTGGTTCTTTATCGAAAACAGTGCTCAATCTGACAGTCAATCAGTGATTAATATACAATGTGACTCCTGGCATCTTTCTGCATGGAGTTTGCATGTTCTCTCTGTGCGTGCGTGGGTTTTCTCTGGTTATTCCATCTTCCTCCCACAGCCCAAAAACATGCTGAGGTTAATTGATGATTCTAAATTGGCCATCGGTGTGAATGTGAGTGTGATTGTTTGTCTATATATGTAACTCTGAGACAGACAGGCAATCTGTCCAGGATGTCCCCTGACTTCACCTTAAGTCAGCTGGGATAGGCTCCAGTGCACCACGACCCTAATGAGGATTAAGTGGTGTATAGATAATGAATGGATGGATTGTATTAAGCTCATTTTGGGGCTCAATATGTGACGTCCTCATAACTAAGAATACATGAGGTTTTGGAGAAAGAACTCTTATTGGGGCCACCAACTGACTATCAGTGAAAAGTGACTGTTTTGGTTTCCAAAAACATCAAATATCACTGACAGAGTTCCATTTTTGCACATGCAATATGCATTTTATGCAGAAATGTCACCTGCAGACCCTTTGAGGTGTATTTCAGTAGATTCAGAGGTCAAAACGCCAAAAACGCCTGATTTGCACTCGACTCAAAGTTTCCATCATCCTTACTGTTCATTGTAATCATCTCATATCTGGTCATTTTTATAATCTGGCAGGCTTTCCCCAAATTATCAGTCGTGGCGCTTTTTTTGGCATATTCTCGGCAAACTATCCGGAAATTTCGAGTCCTCGTTAAACCGATGAGTCACTGCACTGTGAGGTACATCTGCGTCCTGTCATTTTTAATGGATGAGTGGGAGCTCTGTGCTGTAGGTACAAAGTCAGTATGTTATTAAAAATGTTTGCTTTCGGTTATGTCTGTCCATCACTTGACCAAAGCAAGTATTCAGAAAAATAAACCCAATTTTATTTCCAGAAAAACAGGTAGACAATATCATACATTAATACAAACAAGACCAAAACTACTTTTTTGAAGGAGAGGGGAAAGGAAAAAAGTAGTATATCCTGAAGTCAATATTAAAATTACTGTAATGGAAAACAAAAGAGAGCACCTGCAGTTCACTGTCTGGGAGATTCAAAGACATCTTTCTGGAGGGAAACTGAGAAATATTAAATCCAAAACAGACCTTATTGGGAATGCTTTGCAAAAAATATAAAAGGAAAAGCTCAAATGAAATCTCTCCTAGCTCTTCTATTAAAGGTAAACTTAGCAGAATGGCACTGCAAGTAAAAAACTTTTAATCTAACAAAACAAATGGATCCTTTTTTGACTACGAAGATGACATCATAAGCCCAAGTAAGGGATTTTATCACAAAATTGTGCTTTTTAACATCAAATTACTGAGTCTACCTTTATTTAACCACTGTTCAGTTTATCCTCAGACCTCCATTTTAAAGCTCTTGTGGAAATTTCCCTCCATACTAAACCACCAGTCCAATGCTCTACCTCCATTCTAACTCAACCTGATGATCTCGAAGGTGTTGGGCTTCTTCTCTTTCAAGGGTCTTGGGAGATACTCATCCTGTCCCTCAGTCGTCTCCCCAATCACCTCTTGCGCTTCATTTTCGGACCCTCCTTGCGCCCCCTGTCCCGTATCGTTCTCCTCAGTTTGTTTATCCTTGGGACATTCCCCGTTGTAGGTCTTGACGTAGTCTTCGACCCTCCAGCCCTTGAACTCCTGCGGTTCCGAGCAGATCAGGCCGGTGTGAAACACGCCGGGGTGATGCTTCAGCCAGTAGACCAGGTAGTGGACGTTGTAGTCGCAGATCCAGGGGTTGTTCCCCAGAGAGAGCTTTCGCAGGAAGTAGAGGTCCTCCAGCACGCCATACTGGAAGTAATGGAGGCTGTTGTTGGATAGATCAAGTTCACGGAGGTACAGCAGGCCTGCGAATGCAGCTGGAAAAGAAAAATAAAACTAATTAGTTGGCTTTTCATGCTGCTTTCTGAATACTGAAACCTTTGTCCTCTGTTCTCTTCTATCAAAACCCTCCTGATTCTTTTTTGCTCGTGGTGTTTATTTTAATACATTCATAGGGCCAAGAAAAATTTTCATTATCAACAAAGAGTCAAATAACTATTTAATGTGAAAAGGGTTGGTTGCAGCAGAGACACCACAAAGAATGATCACTCTACTGTAGTTTCCCTCAGTTCTTCAGAGGTTTTTGGCCTCTTTCAGCAATTTGTTTGGGTTGCTTTTCATTTTGTCGACACTGTTTCAAGCTGCAGCTGTTCTTATAGAAAAAGCTTCACTGTTCATCATCTGTTGAGCATCAAACAAAACACTTTTATATTGCATATAGTCATTCAAAAGTGAATTACAGTCATTGAAACTGTTGCTATGAGCTGTTTTCCAAAGACAGCAACAATGCAAGTGTTTCCTTACAGATTACAAGTTACAGTTGTACATCATTATTTAACTGCATGTAAACAATTCAAGTGGCTGTAACACTGTGAATCAATGAATGGACTGTCACTTGAAGTTTGGTTTCATGATCTCCACGATCCAACAAAGTGGAGCTAACAGGTGACAGCTGACATCCCTAGAAAGGTTCCAGACATTGTCAGCGGTCTGCTTTTCTACTGTGTTTGAGTGGGAGTAATGGGACCGCAAAGACTGTCTCATGCTGTCCAGTGTAGCCTTTGGCCCAGCTTTGATCTTTACGGAGCGGAAGAGAAGCGGAGGAGGAGGAAAAAGAGGAGGAGGAAGAGGAAGAGTGTGTGGAATATAGTAGTTACAGTGAAAAGAAAAATGTCACTGAAATTGGAGACATGAAGGAAAATGAGGAGTGGATGTTAATGACGAAGATCCTTCCGTTGTCTGTTTTATTTACTGTAAGAGATAATATCATAATTTAGCTTTAAGGAGGATGCAGGAAACTGTAGTACAGTAAGGAGGAGTAGAGGAGGGATGAGGCCTTTCATTCATCTCTTGATTGTTTCACTGGATAACCCAAATTCACTACTGTTCATCTTCTTTTTTGGGTCACAATCAGCACCCTCTGTGATCTTCTGCAACAAGCACAATTCTCTCACAGTTCCAACTTATTCCTGAATGTCCCTGGTTGGTGTAAAATGTCTGTTTTTCCATAACCGGGTCGTTGTTTCATGCCATTCGCATCCTGCCATTCTTTAAAATTATTGTCATTGTTTGTTTTTCAACAAATTGCAAAGTAAAAGCCTTCATTTACAGCACCACAAAACAATAAAAGTAGCTTTGGATAACCTGCACCGACTTCTTTTGGACTCATGACACCCACATTGTTGCACATCCCAAAATATCAGGCTATTAGTCAGGAGGAAATTGCAGAAAATTAACCTTTATATACACTGTACTTTCCCGTGACTCCTAAATTATTGTTTTGTCTATTTAAGGAGTTGCCTTGCCAAGAAAAACTGCAACAATCTGGCACAACAACCGGCCAAAACCACCGCTGAAATACTATTACAAATACTGGTGCATTTTTGAGTTATATTCTGCAGCCTCGGAGTTGAATTTTTTTTAATTTCCTTTCTGGTCATCCACCACATGAAAAGCATAAACAAACAGCCTCTTCTATTTTTCTCTGAATGTGAACATGATTAAAAGGGGGAGCGAGGATTGGGACCACATGTCACCGACTATCACAGGCTCTCAGAATTACAAAGAATTTATTTTTCACTTTCCAAATAGTTTTCGACGTGCTGGGGCGAACTGCAGCAGATTGTTTACATGTGTTGCAAGATAATGAATATAACTACGAGCTTTTTGTAACAGATTTCCCTCCCGGGCACGAAGACATGAGCCCAGACATCATTAGCGTGATGAGAGTAATGAATATGCACTTTTTTTTTCTTTTTTTCTGCTGCTCCTCTGTTGCTGAGGCAGCATTAGCATTCAGCATAGATGCTCTGCTTCATTAAAAATGAACTCCACAACACTAAATGCTCTAGTTTTTTTATGAGGAAGCAGCTTGAAATTTTTGCAGCTTTGCTTTGATCTCTATTTAGTCAAATATTTGCCTTCTTAAATGTGGTCTACTATGTAAAGGTTTATAACCTTGACTGACAAGGAAAGCACTGATGAGCCCCTAATTCAGGTTAACATGCCAGTGAAGTCAAAATATGGTAGTGCCTTTCTAATAAATCGCCATCATCTGAGACCATTTTCCTCCACGTCAGCTGCACATGTCTGTCCTACAGGTGCATGTGGTGTGTTTTGGTGCTAGTTTTTGGAACATTTCACTGCAGAAGATCAATGAAAAACTGTTGAGGGGCGCCAGAGTGCTGATCGATTTAGTATTACTGGAATGTCTTACAGGTATTTTACATATAAAAACAAATCAATTTTCATTCAGAAACTCTATAATTTGGAAATTAAATAGGGAATATCAGCCATCCCGGTGCAAAGGTTTTATTCAGTGATCTACATTGTTTAATATAATCACTGACATTTTTCTGTAAGAATCTAAGCTGGTGTCTTGCTTTTAGTTTACTGTTGTGATCACTGTTGGTTTAATGCATTTTGTCATTAGAAAAAAAAACCCTTTATGGCCATATTATGCCACAATTTTACGTTGTAGGTCTCGTCCCTATATACACAGGTATTTTGAAAAATAGGGTTCAACTCCTCTGCTCCAGTAACTGTATGTTCACATCGTTAGCACTGGCACTACTTTGGCTACATCTGCAGCTGCACAAACTGCAATGGATGATGACCCCCACTCTAATATGATGAGAAAAAACATCCTGTTTTCCTTGTCTGCGTGTCAAAATTCAACACAGAGTTTCCTGAATGTCTGCACCCCAGAAAGAGTTTTCCAAAAGCTCTGTTTTCAGGAATTAAACCTGCGATGCTTCTGGACAAACAGGCCAAATGCCAAAAAACAAAAAGCTTCGAAAGTTTGAATTCATTCTGTTTTAGTTGTCTGTTTCCCTGCTTCTAAATTCCCTGTTCTTTCAGGCCAAGCACTGTTAACGGTTCTGCTTTCCCGCCATTCTTTCCCGCCATTTTCCAAACTTGCATCCAGGTCACTCACTAGTTTACACCGTCGGTCCACTATTCATTCCTTCCCACATTGTCTTTCTGTGCTTCACTTGATCTTTTCATCAATTTATGATCTTGTTTTGTACTTTTTGACCTCACCTACTAACCTGTAACTTTGTTGCTTAAGCCCTTTAGTATTGCAAACGTTCCTGTTTCTCTGGAGTGTGCGTTTGGGTCTTTTGAGGCCATATTGGATCTATATAAGGTATTTGTGTGACCAGAAACCTTGTTTTGAGGGCTGTTATGTTACCTGTATCTATACGGTGCAGGTTGTTGCTGCTAAGGTTGAGGAGCTTGAGGTCTTTGGACAGCAGGAACTGTTTGGGCCTGAGATGTTTGATGCTGTTACTGGACAGATCCATCTTCACGATGTCAGACGGCAGGTCAGACGGGATGTGATTCAAATCTGCAGTGAGAGAAAGAAAAGTATAGAAATATCAGGCTTGAAACTCAGACATAAAAGAAAATGTTACAATTTAAATTTCATATTTGCCCCGATTGAAAACAAGTATTTATCTTAGCATAAGAGGTAAAGATTAATTCATGTATACCTGCTGACAGATGTGCACAACTCCAGAAATCTGAATTGATGATCAGTCTGTCTGCATCTTTATGTTTTCAAGATGTTTTTTCAGTTTTACGCAAGATTTCACATTTTCAGGAAGGAGTCCAGGGTCACAGCATGTATATCAATATTTCACTTATTTGCCAAATGGGAAGTTCTGTTTTTTCCCACTTTTTTTTTTTTTTTACAGTGTTTTCAGTCCCACACATACACACACATTCACATTTATCTTTGAAAACTTTAATGTATGAACCAGCAAACCAGTCCTCCATATCCAATCTGTATAACAGAGCCTCTCTAGAGTTTTAAATCAGTCCCACGCTGAGACACATTTCTGAAACGTTTTACCATCTGAGCAATGTTGAGGCAGGTAAAATACAGATTTGATGCAGTCAATATGAAGCTACAATGAAGATTCCGTTGCAAAAGTTCGACTTTTTCACTGATCACGTTGTCATTAGACGTCTGTCACCTGCAATTTGTACAAATACAAGAACTAAAGGTCTTGTCTTCTCTTATGAATCATGCTGTAGTTCTGTTTAAACAGACTAGGTGGCCGATATAACCTGCATCATCAAAATGAGCGACTGTTTTTGCAGCTGTCAACAAAACGGTTGCAGATGAGAGAAAACACGAGTGTGTTTTGGCGCTAAGTACCGACTAAGACATAATCAAATGATGTTTATTTTTGATGTAAAATGAGTGCTTTTTCTGTCCATTTGAAAAAAGAAAAAGAAGGATTGTGTATGATATGTGTGAGGTAGAGCGTTCATACTAGTTTCCTGCATGTATTTATTTACACCGAGTACATAATTTGCTCAGAAGAATGCTTACGGACACTTTTATGGAGCAGATGTTGCAGTCTTTATGCACACTTTACTGCCACAGATGTTGTATTAATGGAGGCAAGGTGCCATAAATCATCACAGACTCTTAGAAAACATAATTACACACACACACACACACACATATTCAGAATGTGCACAGATGCAGCCAGTGCAGTCAGGAAATGTAATGATTCTCCCTCTGTGATGTCTGATGAATGCTGCAGCAGACATTCACAAAGGCAGGAACAGACTTTGGAGACTTTCCAGCTCCATGTTTCAACTTATCGGTCGGCCACAGTGAAAACTTCTGCTCGGCAAATGCCCCGGGGGGGATTCCCTGTCAGCCTGAGGTATACATGTGTCTGCAACAGCGTCCAAGCACATTTACAGATTTAGGAAAAAAGCTGGAAAAACGCTATCATTCTAACATCAGACCCCAATTCCCAGGCTCCTTTCTGAGGAATCAGACTTTAGGAGCCAAAAAAAATCTTCTCAGCCCAAAGAGAAGTGCATCTGTGGTCATCTGTGTTTTAGAGCAAATGAGGATAAGCTGCTACTCTGTGGATCCAGCAGTGACAGTAGTTTAAGCCTTGATAAGTGTCTCCGATCAGATATCGTTCTCTTGGTAACAAGGTTTTGTTTTTTTTTAAAAAAAGAGGGTCATTATGTTGCTTCTAATCTTGAGCTGCAGTGTTTCCTGGAGCTAAATGCGATTTCAGGAAGTCCGATCCTTTTAATCTCCTGATTTTAAATGGAGCAAATATTTAAGATAAGGCTAATTCCGACATTACCATCTGTTAACCTCTATCGATTGGACCGCTGACTGAACAAACATTCAGGAGAGGAAGAGGAAGAGAGAGAACATGTCAGGAAAAGTAAAAGTCATTGATTCTTAGCTGAGTTTGGACTGATGCTTTCTGCTGAATCTGCTAGAGTCATTATTCCAGCAAACATCTGTCCTTCATTGGACTTTTCTGTCAAGAGGGGAAAAAATATGCTTTGTGCTTTATTACGACCTGAGAATCTCATCCTTTGTGGAAGTGTTTCATCCTACAAAAACTCCTATTTGTTAACTTTGTTTGGTACATTTCTTATTGATTTCATTGTTTATCACCTGCTTTACATTAAAGTGCCAAGTTAAAGCTTCTTTAAGCAGCAATTTATACTGCAAAAACACGGATGTTCCACTTCTGGCAAGAGTTAAACACATGCAGTATACTTTGCAGTTAATGCACAGCAGTATTTACATAGTTTGAATGCATAGGGTTGAGCTGTTTCCACGATATAGTAGGAGGTCTGAACATTAATCTGCTCATTTATCTACATATCCCACTCCAGAGTGCATGGGCTAGCACTGCCGGTGATTTATGTGAACATGTAGAGCTAAGTGAAAGTCCGCAGCCTGAGTTTCTTCCCTGCTTTTCTTCTCCTTATATTTCATAAAATATCCCGCAGCAGCGCCGTCATTGTCACTTTCCCAAAGTGTGAAATATGCAGCTCCTTCAGTAGCTGTATATTTAATTTGCCCCAGTAAGAGTGAATCCATATGGAGCAATATGTTTAGACAGCAGAAACGGAAGCAGTTAATATTTTACAGCACTGACATGAGAACTCTGGGGTCAGATGTGTGATATAATGCAGTGCTTTTTTTTCTCAGTTTGGAATCTTGCCCTAAATTAGACAGGGAGGAAGCTGGATTCATGCGTTTTCTTCACAGTTTTAGGCGGAATATGTGCAACAAATTAGTTCATATTTAATATGGGGCTTTCTCACTTGCATTTTAGCTGCAAGACTGTACACAATGCAAATTATGAACCCGTCTGAGAGGTTTAATGCCATCAAAGTTTAAAATAATGGTTTGCACATTCGGAAAAGAAGTGACGCTAGCCCACACTGAAGCAACAAAGTGAGCAGGGTTGGGATTTTACGGCCACCAGTATTGGTGTGCCGTCTGGTTTTTGGGGTGATGTCCTGTTGGGAATTAAATGTGTGGGTTCAGCTGTGGTTGTGCTAGAGTCTCTGGAACCCCAGCTGCCAGCCATTCCAGCTGATGACACCAGACCTGACGACCTGCACTGCAATCCGGTTCTCTCCGACCTTCCTGATTGGGCCACCCTCCAGCTCCCCTCCACCTCCGACCAACCAGATGCAGCCAGCACCACACCTACAGGCTATATACCTGCAACCATGTCATTAGTCTGGGTGGCTTGTATTTGTGACCAGTCCGCCCTGGTGCCTCTGTGTGTGATCGTTTGTTTGTATTCTGATAAGTTTTGGTCTGTAGGTATGTGTGGTTGGGTTGGTGGGTACCGCAGAGCACTTTGGTCTGTAGACACTTGTGGTGAGTGCTACAGACACTGTGGGCTTAGTGAAGAAGCCATTTGAGTTTTGAGTCTTCGTTCCCTGTGTGATCAATGTGTGTTTGTGACCTCTGTGGTCAAATGTGTGAGTGTGAGGCACCTGTTTTGTTGAGTTGTCTTTGCACTGTTGTGTTAGTTTTCGTTATTGGTGGTGGGTGTTGCTGTTGTAGTTACGTTTGGCTTGGGAGTTTAGTTGCTTTGTTTTGGGTTTAGATAAGTTTGGGAAGCTCTGTTAGCCTTCGTTTTGTTATATTATGTTCTTTGATTTAGCAACACTCACCAGTCTTGTGTTCATTTTCTTCACTTTTATGTTCCTTTGCCACTAAGCAATAAATCCCTTCACCAAAACCAACAACATTCTGGTTGTTTTTGTTACATCCAGTCACCCTGTAGAGGTTGGATTGTAACATTAATCAGGAACTTGCAAAAATCTATATATATAACTCCTAAGCACCCTATATGTTTATGGCTTCTGGATTTTTCATGTGAGGTATGTTTGGCCATGACATAATAAACTCTGGCATTATTCAAGCAAAAGAGGCAAAGGTAAAAAGATTTTTCTAAACATCCTGACAACTGTGTTTATAGATTACCAAGCTATATTTACTAGTAGAACCAAATAAGTGCAGGTGGTTCCTTACAAAGATAATATTGCGGGTTTAAGTTATGTTGAATTGGTTTCAGTGGTCGTTTCACCTCAGAATACAAAAATCGGTTACACTGAAAGTCCTCTAGAAGCTTTATACAGCCTGATGCATGATACTGTCCTCTTTTTCATTCATGCTCTAGACCTCTGCGTCCTGATTCCTCTTCTCTGCTGGCTATCCTTACCCCCCCCCTGACGATCCAGGAAGTTCAGGGAGAGCATGACATAACATCAAGCGCGTGGGAGTCGACTCGCCATACATACATGACTCACTTCTCGCCTGCCCACTCAGATGGCCTGATGTTTTTACGCAGGATTTATGTTACCTCTGAAACCTACAGCGTGATTCATCGACCTCATGAGCGCAGTCTGGAAGGCAAAGTCTAGGAGCTGGGACAAAACAATCAACACCCTGGAGATGGGTTTCTGAGCAACATTGGGAGATTTGTGGGAAAAAAGGTAATGACTGTAAGATGGTTTTTGCTCTAATGTAACACATCTGGCATATGCATAACAACTTGGAATATCCATAATGAGGGGGGCTTTTATATAAGCTAATGTGATTTTAAGCACATTGGGGTT
The DNA here is from genome assembly GCF_021347895.1 of Acanthochromis polyacanthus. NCBI lineage: Eukaryota > Metazoa > Chordata > Actinopteri > Pomacentridae > Acanthochromis > Acanthochromis polyacanthus. The sequence goes on along the minus strand of NC_067113.1, from coordinate 44,941,162 downwards.
TGGGACGTGCATATGCCGCTTCAAAGATGACTTTGCATGAGCTGAATTGCACGTAATGTGCTTAAAATGTGGCATGTAGTGAGAACTGTCACGTACAGATTCGCCTCTACAGTGACTTTATTGGTTTCCAGTGAGTTGCTGTTCTTTTTAAGGGCTGAAAAGTATAACATGACATTGTTGCAAGGAGTCGAGATGGTTCAAAAATGGAAAACGATGCCTTAAAATGATATGACAAATCTAAATGCTGTTCTTAAGTAAGAATGTAATCCAGGATATTAAAAGAACCAAAAACAAGAAATCTGAAGGCAAATTCTAATATCATCCAAGTCTAAAGTCCCATCTTTGAGAAACGCAGCATGAAAAACTCCAACCGCAGCATTTGTCTCCACTGAGAACCATGTGGAGACTGAAATCTGCTGTGGTTCACCTCAGAGAAGAAGGGAGTCATGGAGAAAAACAGCGAGAGAGAAAGAGAGAGATAGACAAGAGGGAAAAAAAACTAGAGTTTCAAGACAGAGGGATTAGAGTAGGCTTCCACTTAGCTGTGAGTTTTGTATTTCTCAGTCCCTGCCTGCTCACATCTCACAAAAAAGGTCCAACCCTCATGTTCGTCCTCTTGTTTCGCTCAACTTTTACATCACCTTCACTGCTTTGACATTCAGTCAGTCCAAGAACTACATTGTATGGGATGTTTCTGGACAAAACTGGACTACCAAGCAAGGATTGTGCACCAAAACCAAATGGAGGCTTGAAAGAACCCAATTCTGTGCAAAACTGTATGTGCTGATTATTTGATTCACTGCAAATTTGAATAAAAAATGTATTTTTATACTCATGAAAATCTTTAATTCTTTAAATCCTGCAACGCTTTGCTTGTTTGGAGTCTTTATCCTTTTTGTTTGAGGCTTTCTTTTGGGTGCATTATCACTAATAACTGTCAATCAACTGAAAAAAGTAAAACGAACTGTCCAATGTGAATCAGTGCCACAAACAAAACAGGCACACAGTCAAAAACTTTTGTTCCATAGCACAACTGGTGGTAAAATCTCCATTGAAAACACCTTAATATCAACCGTAGCAGACCATTTCTAGTTCTATTATTTTAGCTGATGCCATAAAATACATATCATTAAAGCTTTCTGGCATCTAGTATAATAAAACAATATTTTCACAAGTGGATTTCTGTTTGTTTGTATCATGAATAAAATCTCATACGCTGGAGTCCGCCGGCTAAACAGTCCACATCCCTGTTGATGGTTCCATGTTATTTCAGTTATTAGCAGCCTGCAACAAAAGCAAATAAGAGGAAGACGAATGGAAGCTGGTAAATACGCACTTAACAACGGATTTGCAAATGTTTTCTGAGGAAGGAAATGCATTTGAAATCAGTTAGTGAATGTAAACACAGATTTTTGTTTGTTTACGGGATAATTTATGAGGTAGCACGGGAGCTCTGGTTGCACTTGATTTAATGGGAGCATACTGTATAAATGGTATAGAGGGCAGTAGGTGGAGCAGAACGGGGGCCTAAAAGCAGACGTTTTGACTGTGGTTTCATTGCAATGTTCTTGCGGGTTGGAGAAGGATTTGTATTATGGAACATTGGGAGAGCAGCGATGCCCTGATTTCGTAAAAAAAAGCAACTCCTCACTTGAGGTAAAGTCGTGGAATCCCATATAAGGGGAACGAAACATAGGGTCTGGAGCGATATTGAAATATGGGGGTTGCCATGTTGATGTCATACTTTATGACTTAATCCAAGGTTTTCATGGCTATTTCATATCTCTGCAGACCAAACTGTGTGCACATCTGTGAGCATTTAGAATGTCAAGAAGACAAAAGGCAGAGAAGAATGCATCTCAGCATAACAATATAATCTACCTGTGATTAGATCTAACACAACCATCGCAACTAATGAAAACACCGAAGCCGTAATCTGGTGCACAAAACGAAAATACTCCAATCATGTGGTAACATCTAACAGCCCCATCAGCTTGGGTGTCCTTCCAAATCAAAAGAGCTCAAACCATGTATTGAATGTCATGCACAACAGCTGTAGCGTATTAGGGAACATTCACACATCACATATAGCTTTTATGGTGTGGAATGGTTTAGAAGGAGGCAGGATGAAAAGAGTTATTACTGGGTATTTTTTAAAAAAAGGAAAGATGTGGACAGATGGATGGGATAATCAGCATGTGAGAGAAACGGAGGAACCTTCTAGTGGTTCAGATAAAGAATTGATTCAAAAGTCTCACTGTAGAGAAAAAAAATAATTAGGAAAATATGCAAAGGCTTCCTCGAGCATTTACACAACACAGACGCTGCATTGTGCGGTATTGGCTTGTCTGTAAAAGAGGGCATAAGCTCTCCATTTATACTTGTGTTCAATTGCTCATTCCAGTGTGGGAGCTCGCTTGGACACAGGCAATCCTTGGGTTCAACGTGTTGTACAATGGACGGGCAGAAGAAGACAAAAGGCAAAAAGTGTCAGAGCAATTAAGTTTAAAGAACCCACATAAAAGTAACCAAGAGCGATCCATCTTCACAAAATCCAGGAATTGTCATCTGCGCCTCTTTGAAAAGCAACACTGGAGCAGTTACAGCCACTTTTGATAGCAGTCTCATAGAACCAGATGTAAAAACATGTGGGGCAGAAAGAAAGTTGGAGAAGCACTCGGTTTCCTCTCTTCTCATTCTTTTATTTGGATTTTCCTGGCCTTTTTTTCCGGCAGTTTTTTACCCATGCAGAGTCATTATAAAATTAAAACCACAAGCACTGAAAGATGCATCTGATTACTGCCTTCTGAAATCTCTTGAACTACAGAAATCTGCAGAAAATTAAGGGATGCATTCAGATTACAACTGACACCCAAGAGAGATGTTACAGAATTTGCTCAAATACAACCGCGCAATAAATTAGTACACAAATGCACCAAAATGCAGCTCATCAAAACACTTCCCACATGAAAACACTCTCAACAGGAAGCCTGACATATGTGAAATTGCCTTCAAATATAAATCTGTACATGTACATAGCCCCAAATCTTTCCACTAAAAACTGCTGTGTGGCAGAATCTGCTCCCTCCCTGAGGCTCAGACACCCAAACTTATTAAAACAAACACATCTCTGCTGGCTGCCATGTTGTAGCCAAAGCATCAGACTGCAAAATTAACTCTCATGCGCAGTTTCATTAGACAAGCAAGTGTGCTTTTACACCAGAGACTGCTGAGCAAACCTCAGAAATGCACCTTTAATAGAAGGTGATCCTTGTTTCTGTGCCATGTTACACATCAAAGAAGTAGCCAAACTTCAGCTAACCACCTAAGATTGGTTGATTTTGATTAAATACTGGCAGCAAACAAACAGCTGCTGATGCGGAGAAAATAAAGGACACTTTGTGCAAGTTTGTGTCGCCTCTTATATTCACTGTGTTTGAAGTTTGGCCCTATTTGTAGACATAGCAGCTATCGGATGTTTCTCAAGGAAAGACAAACAGTGAAGGATTAAACTAGCTGGTGCATGTCTGATTGATGTGTTTTCTCATTTATGTTCACCCAGCATCCTGATTACAGTTCATATCTGTGGGCTCAGTGAGGTTGCCATCTCATTTTTGTAATTTTTCTTACATTTCCTTATATCTCCAAGAAATCAGTGAAAGCTTGGACATGAGGTGATTTTTCTGTGTTACTACAACTTCCCCAAATGTCATGTGATGCTCATTAGCCCAAGCCTCACAAACTTTGTCAAATTACTTTTTATTGTGATCAATTTGATTAAGTCAATGCTGGTTTATTTGTTGGGTGCTGGTAATGTCTGCACAGAAGTTCATGGCAGTCCATCTAATAGTTGGTGAGATAGTTTCAGTCTGGATAAACCAGCATCAACGAGGCAATGATGACCATCAGACTTAAAGGCACCCACTGCTGCCTGGACTGTGTCACGGGTTGTGTGTTATCATCCATCTAACAGGTTCAAACAGATTCCAACTTGCTAGAACTTTATCAGGCCTATGGTGAGGCGCCCAAATGTTGCACCAATAAATGTATCTTTGCAATTTAGACAAAGTGTGGGAGTCTGTTTGAACCTTTGGGTTATCATCAATCCATCCAATGTCTTCCAGGGTCAGGTCACTGTGCCAGTAGGCAGAGAAGAGCATTCCAGTTATCTCTCTTCCTCTGGGTTCCCAGGCCAAATGAGATATGTAATCCCTCTAGCAAATTCTGGATCTACCCAAGGGTCTGGTTCAAAGTGTACATACCCAGAAAACCTCCAAAGGAAGGAACCCAGGACGCATCCTAACCAGATGCCTGGACAGCCTCAACTAGATCCTTTCAACCCCAGGAAGCAACAACTCAGCTCCAAGCTCCTTCCAAATGTCTGATCTCTAAAACTGAGTCCAGCAACTCTATGTAGGAATCTCATGATCATAGGAGAAGTTTGGAAAATAGACCAGCTGGTAAATTAAACCACTCTTTACCACAACAGTCCAACACAAAGCCTACAATTACTACACATGTCCTTCTCCGACTCCATTTTTCCATCACTTGTTAAGCAGATCCAGAGATTTTTAAGCTTCAATACTTGTAGCAGAACTTACCACCAATCCAGAGGGAGTAATACATCAGTTTGCAACAGCAAACCACAGTTCACCAGTGTGTTATCAGTTATGTTGTATCATCATCCAAGTTATGTCACATCAGCATCAGGTTTTAAGCACATTTCACGATGTGTAATTACTGTCAACTGCATTTTAGTTGGAAACCACACAATATATTAAGTTTCAGAGAGGCATAACTTGACATTCTCTCACCTTTGCTGCTGCAGTCCAACAGAGGTTTGGGAAACATGTAGGTGTGACACATGGACGTGGCCTCTGGCTTCACCTTTATTGGCGGCGGCTTCGGTCGCCCTCCATCTCCACCGTCTGGCCTCTTGTTGGTCGCACACAACAAGTCCACATCCAACTTTCTCAGCTTCTGGCCCTTCACTGAATGAGGCTCCACGCACTTGGCGTAGTTGCCCAGGTTGCGGTTGCTCGGCACCTGAAGGGTCCTGACCAGGCTATCTAATGAGCAGTGGCAGCTCCAGGGGTTGTCATAGAGACGGAGGTAGGTGAGGCGAGGCAGGGGGAGCAGGACTTCCTCGTTGGCTGTTTTCAGATGGTTGTGCTGGAGGAGCAGAGTGGTGAGCTGGGAGAGGCCAGTGAACGCACCGTCCTCTACCATGGAGATGACGTTCTGCTGGAGATCCAGGCTCTTCAGCTGGGTGAACTGGGAGAACATGTTGTCCCGCAAAACCTGAAGGGGGAGAAAGGAACAGATGTTTTTGTGGATCTGCTCACAAGATGTTTGGAGCGTGTTGTAGCATTTACCATCTGCTGGTTTATATGTAACTAAACTGTTGGATTTACTACAAATTGTTAATCGATTGCACTACAACATTCATCATGCACCAAGGATTTTCCTCACAGTGGTTTCAGCTTCAGTTTATTAATAGCAAACTCTATTATAGTAAGTGAACACTTCAGCGCGATCAGCATCGTACCTCGGAGACCCAATCAGCTTTTAGGAAAACAACTGGTTTGTACTCTTGGATTTTTTTTTTCCAAGTTTACTTTGTGAACTCATGGTCAGATAACAATTTCTGAGTTCAGTTTTATCACCAGTCATTCATTAAATCCCTAAAAACTTATCTCTCTGTATAAATTTGCATAATAAAGTTTTCTTTCTCCATTAAAATAACTGTTTCTTGACTAAAATGGCTTAAAATAGAACTCTACACTGTTGCTTCCTTTAGAAAATTCTGAAAATATCTGCTTATTTTGCTCATGACATGTCTTCTAGTCAATAAAAAAACACCATGTGAGCATGTCAACAAGGTCAAAAAGTTGGTTTTAAAGTCTTGAAATAACACTCTTATACAAGATTGCCAAACAGTTTTACAGTGATATAGTCACTGCTACTTACAAACCCACATGGAGCAACATTAACATCAACTTTTGGTCTCCACATACTTCTTGGGTCAATATTAGGCTCCTCAGATGAACTATGTTCACCGTCTGGCAACTTTGACTGCCACTGGTGCCATGCTGTTATAATACAATAGATTCTTAGAGGTTTTTAGCTGGAAACAATGGCCATGTTGGGTCTGAAAGTAGATCTTTTCAAGAACAGAACTCAAACAAACTATAGAGCAGGGCAATGTTTCTCCGTGCATGACCGCATGAACTTCAACATCTTTTACATGGTTTATAATATCAAAGTAGAACATAATAGATTTAATGCAGCTTTAACTCCAGGTTAAAGCTTTAAACCTCCAATTACAACTTTAATTAGCACATTTTAAACGTTACATAACGTGGAAATCCAACAAGGCCTAAGTTAAACCTAAAAATAACAGAAAATCCGCTCACTAATTGTCTTCACTTTTCATTGCTTTGATCATTGTCTGGGACTCATTAGCCTTTATTTATTACCTTGCTGGCATCGCATTTTGTTTTGGTTCTCTCAACACCTGTGACACACACATCCTGTTCATTTGTGCATTCTCTCAGATCTGCAATAACCCACTTACACACATGCACACATAGCAGGAAAGTCCGTCTTTGATCTCTCCCAAATGAATGGTGCACAGATGCTCACGGTATCAACAAGCTAGCTGGGTTTACATTCGGCATAAGAGGTTTGAGACATTTAACTCTAAGGAAATTGATGCATTTGTTGCACAAAATTGCATCAAATGCTGTAATATCTGTAAATGATAATTAGTTGTGTGTTTTATCTGAGCAGGTTTGTGCAGGAATTTCTGCACCATGCAAATGGAAATCTGGTTGTAAATACCTGAATCTTATTTCTTGCCAGCAGTAGGTGCTGAATATCTGTGGGCCAGTCCTGCATCACTGTGGTCAGCTGCCTGTCCTGGCAGTCCAGGTACTTCTCCCCTGCCTCCATGTATTCCTTACACTCCTGAGTTTGGCGCCTGGAGACCCCGGCCCTGCCTCTGCCTCGGACAGAGAACTTCGACCGAGAGCCTCTCCGGGGCTCAGCTGACGAGAGGAGCAGCAGGAGGATGACGGCGGCAAGGAGATGCATAACTAAAGATGGAGGCTGGGTCTCTTAGTGATCAAGCTGACTTTGGGAGACTGTACTTGGCAGATCGGTGTTGGGGGAGGGGGGGGGGGGGGACACAGGAGGCCGGTCACAGCTGTGTGCAAAGAGGAAATAAATACATTTTTCGATGGGTACTTCATGCAAAATCATATTTACACTTACAATTTAGCCATTTAAGTTACATTTGAATTGCTGCTGGTGAATTATTTGGTGCTTTGTTGGACATTTGGATTACTAAGCTCAATTTGATTGAATTGTGCTTTTAGAGACTCACTATTTGCACCGTATTTGACAAGCAAGAATCCCACTGTTTAAGTTAGGGAATAACAAACCATGCACAACTATGTGTAATCCTTAATTAACACGTGATCATTCCAGTTTGTCATAGGATGACATAGGGTAAACAAATAAGGCTTTTGGTCGAAAAAATAATGCACAAATAAAAATAAAACAGAAAAAGAAAAAAATTCAAGTGATTCTGTAGGAGAGAAAAAGCTCACAGGAGAATATGACTTATTATATCAACATGTGCAGTAAAATGTGCAGGGGTTTCTCCTGGTGGCATGTTGAGAGACGCTGACAACTAAAATAGTTAACGCTGCACATGTTGAAAGAATTAGTGGAAAAGCAGAGTGAGAGTGGAGTGGGAAGAGAGGGAGAGAAAACAGGAAAAGGAGGTTTAGAAGGAAAGAAAGACATTTGCTCCATATTAACATCCATCCATCCTCTATACACCGTTTTATCCTCATTAGGGTTGTGGGGGGTGCTGGAGCCTATCCCAGCTGACTTGGGCGAAGGCAGGGGACACCCTGGACAGGTCGCCAGTCTGTCACAGGGCTACATACACAGACGAACAATCACACTCGCATTCACACCTACGGACAATTTAGAGTTATCAATTAACCTCAGCATGTTTTTGGACTGTGGGAGGAAGCCGGAGTACCCAGAGAAAACCCACGCATGCTCAGGGAGAACATGCAAACTCCATGCAGAAAGATCCCAGGCCCACCCCGGGATTCAAACCAGGGATCTTCTTGCTGCAAGGCAAAAGTGCTAACCACTACTTCACTGAGCAGCCCTCCATATTAACATGTTAAAGGTTAAACTGTGGTCATACCAAAGCGCCGTTTCTCTTTGTTTTTTGGCATCTTTTTACACATACTTGGTCTCTTTATATTCCTTTGTCGTGGTAGTGTTTGGTTAGTTTTGTTGAATTCAGAAATTCCCTTTGTCCCTGTGTCGGATTAATTCAACTCCAGACATTACAAATACAGACATTTAACAAGCAAGTGCTACACAGCAACATCGCAAACAATCAAGACCACAAAATGCAAGTGACACGCAACTCATATCACCTGGATTTGGTTAACACAGCTATTCCGTAAAATATGAAGGATCTCTGGATACTTAAAGTCAACTGCGGCTTGAATTCACCAAAGACAGGTAGTGATGCCTTACTAAAGATTGCCTGCCTTTTCCTCAACACTCTGGACCCACATGCAGTCATACTGGGCAGTTATTGACCCACAATCAGGCATTAAAACAATTTCTAACAACAATCTAAACAGAAAAGCAGAATTTTGTCCACAAATGAGTGATTACAAAGGATGCAGTAGGTGTTTGTTGACTCGAAACTGTCAAAGAATGAAATATAATGCCTGTAATAATCTCCTGTAAATGGAATTTGAGCTTCATTCCTATCAGCTGCTTTACTTAAAAATTTGTTTTGAATTCCCATTTTAGTGCAGTCACTAAATTAGTCATCCAATTCATGTTGTATTTTACATTTAAAATGTCTACAACAAAGCCAACAGTGACTCTTGCGAGTGTCATCCAATTTGCCAAAAATACAGTTAAGTTTAGGCAAGTTAAAAAAAACATGCTCGCTCAGAGAAATTGGCCTCCATGGTTAAATCATTTGACAGCACATTACAAGTTTCATCACCGTGAACTTGCCAGGAAACCAGTCGAGATTAGCCAAGAAACAGTCCTGCACTAACCACAACTTGTTTTTTCACTTCGTTTTTTGTGTGTGGAGTAAACAAACAAGATAGTGTGATAATTACTGAATCTTGGAGATGCTGTAAGCTTATTTGGTTCCATTTGGACAGAACCAGACTGCTGGTTTCTCCGTGTTTCCAGTGAAGCTATCAAAGCCGACTGTAGCTTCATATTACCTCACTTTACCAGAAAACACATTTATAATATTTCCCCAAATTTGAAAGCATTGCTTCAAAACCACTATCTGACACTGATTTACTGCCTCTGTCTTCTTTTTTCACTACTTCTCGCAGCCTTTCTGTCTTGCAATTTGCACTGCCAAACTGTGAAACTATCATCAGCCACAAATATGAAAATTCCACGACTGGAAAAATATGAGCAATTATCGCTCAAAAAATGACTGTGATTGTCGTTTTCTGCCACACAGCTGCTTGTGCTAAAGTCGCTGTCTTTGTGAACATGCGGGGGTGCGCTGGTCATATGGCAAAATAGGGGAGTCATGGATCCCGAATGTGATCAGAGGAGAAATGGCAAGACCCACAGGTTTGCCAAGAAAAGTCGCACACACAGGCGCACACACGTGTACGCTGACTCAGTCCAACTGTACCAAACCGCAGCCCTCTTACCGTCTTCCAGTCTAACACAGTGGAACAAGCCTGTCAATGCAGATGGTGTCGTTCCATTGTGAATAACAGACTGGGCATGTTCGCTAACTACAGACAGAAGCAGCTGAGAATGTATCTGGCGATGCACTTTCCATCCCACTGGGCATTTTTCAACTGTCCAGCTATCAATCACTTCCAAATGAGGCAAACATGAGAGCTCGTTTTCTTCGACTGAAGCCATCATGCAATAAGACACTTCTAGTGAGCTGGTTTCTCCAACTGGATCTTGGTGAATTGCTCTTTCAGCTTCTTTCTCGGTATTTTTGGACATGTGTTCCCTCATATTGCCGTGCATCATCTGCAGAGTCCATGTTCTGGTGTCTGCGCTGCACAATTATGAAGGTGATGAGAGACATGTTTCAACACAAGGAGGGACTTAAGCCAGGATAAACTCCCACACTAGACTAAGGTGGAAAACACGGAGAGAGTTCTTGAGTGGACCCAGACACATCCTCTCTCGACAACTGTATAAGTGTTCTGTTTTCAGGCGAAGTCATTAGGTTACAACAGTAAAGAAAAGAGTATGTGGTTACTATCAATCATCTCATACATCTCTTCTCACTTTAACCTGGTAGAACATTGTGCGATGAGGGTATTTTGAAAGGATTTGCTTTGAAAATTGTCTAATTTTGGAATTGGGTTGTGCTATGAAGTCATTTTGATAAAGCCAGGGTTTCTTTGAGTTAACTGGTTTGACAAAACCTAAGATTGTGGGTATCATGACAGTGGTTATCAACTTTTTTGATACATACTCATGAATTTTCTGAATGATTAACTGGATGCATGTAGGTTCCCATGGCGAGACAATGCATTCAGTTTGCCTGACGTAAGGGTTAGTGGGGTCGGTGGTGCTTCTTATATCTGATTTCAATCCCAGACTCTGAAGATAACCCCCTCTGGAGCAGGTTAAGCATGCAGTCTCAGTTACCGTGGTTATCTTGTAGGCTAAAACTCCAACTTTAGGTTCAGCATCTTGCTTTATGTTGTGAATGCTGGGTAAGTGCCGCCGCCGCTGTAGTTCTTGGTGCAGACTTTGAATAAAACTACACATTTTCCCAGGATGAAGTTTTCCCCAAGCTGTTGTTTCCCAACATTCAGTAAAGTAACAGTGAATGCTTACATAGGTCAGTCAATGTGTTGTTTAAGCTCATTCTCAAGTTTAGTTTCACCCAAAATGCATAAGAAGTAACAGAAGAAAAGTCTGAAACAGGATGATTTAATCATTCACTTTCATTGCCAAAAAGCATTCGATACACATCTATATATGGTCTTTACTTCCCTCTATAATCAATGAACCAAATCCTTTGAACCACTGCTGGTACCACTTAGATCTTTTCCACATTGCAGCTGTTCAACAGGAAAAGTCCAGGCCTTCTTAGTTAACTATAGCCAGAGTCGCCCTGCCATGCCCAACACACATTCCAGCGGTGGCCATAACAAACCCACTCAGGCCAAACCCATCCCTGAGGTTCACCTAATGGCCACGCCATCCCAAATTAGCCCTCTCAGTCTGGTATTATTTCCCACCTCAGCTCCCACTGGTCAGTCCATGCCAAAGTAAAACTGTCTCCCACTGTTTAAAAACACCGAGCAGAAAGCTCTCAAGGTTTTGGTCAGTTGCTTCCTCGGGGTTCTGCTGTAAATATCACGCAGACTGTTTTTGCTGCTACTGACATCTGTCCTGAACCAGTTTGTTCTGGAAGTAAAATGTTGTCCTTCAATTTTAACTCTGTGAAAATAAACCTGCTGGAAGAATCAGAGGCGTTTTTGAATCAGCCCCAAAGATTGGAAAAGTTAAAGTTACTCCTGTATGTCACTCATATTTTATTCTTCAGCACTTTATGCATAATAAAGTGCCAAATTTGGATTGCAGTTTTATCTGTTTTCTCACAGTTTAGCAAAGATACTCGATGCCAACAAGAGTGCAGTTTAAAAGCCTCAAGGTCACCCTGTTAACAGAATTGGTTGGGGTTTATAGTGGGTGCTAATTATTTTATTTTTTGCCAACATATCTGGCTTGGTTGCAGTGGGTGGATTTCTAACCACAATCAGAAAACACTGCCTCTAAAGCCTTCAGAGAAATGAAACAATGAGAACAGGATTCTGTCATCAGAGGTAGATATTTGGTCACCAGAGTGCACTGAACAGACAATAACTATGCCGGTGTGTCTTAAACTGCTGAGCAGATGGAAAAATCACCGTTTGATCATTTACATTAGTCATTTCTAATGGCTTTCCCAAGTAAAACAACTTACCTCATCGGTTGGAAGATGAGTAAAGATAAGAAAGTACTCAGCACAAATGTACTCTCAGTGAAAACAAACCACTGAATACAGTAAATGCTTAAGTCTGCTGTGTTTAATGCACCTTTATCTTAAACTTGAATCAACTCTTGCACTTCTTACTTGGCGTTTTATTTATGAAGGCATTAACTAAAAGCTTCAAGGTAAAGCTTCAGTGACCACAGGCACAGTAGCACCCTATATATTGTACATTACATGCACTTAAAGCAGGGCTGTGAGTGTTGTGTAATGAAGTGGAAAGTTTACAGTAATGTAAGCAGGAGGTTTGGCTGGAGTTCTGAAGTGACATTAGCAAGAAGAAGTGACCATTCTGTCAAAAAAAAACTGGAGGTCACAGCGTAAATGTGTGAAAGAGGCAGCAGGAATCTCATGCAGATATAGAATAAAAACAGTATATTTATGCAGATACGCATTAAGGGGGCATATATACGGCAGCAGCTCACAAAGGTATTGAGAGTGGAGGAAAAAAAAGAGCACAAAAAACAGACATATGCTTGCACATGCTCCTTCTGTGTATGTTTTCTGTATTGTCTGCGTGGGCTTAGACGGGTCGTTTGGCCTCACCAGACCAGAGGAAACACAGACAGGTTGGCCTCTAACACCATCACATACCACCTACGTCAGGAAGAGGGAGTTGAGGGATGACTGCGATCAAGAGAAACACACATGGAGGCCACTCGCATATTTGGAAACCATTTGCAGGGAACCACAGGAAGGCAGCGAAAGTCGGAAGGAAAGTCCTGAGGACGCGATTAAAATCAGGAGCGTAATAGAAAATATCAAGGGAAATTACACCTGGCTCGGAATAAAAGACTTGCGCTCACTCCATATGTGCTCAGATTACATTTGTGACTCAAAAATACTTTCTAGATTCAAGTCAAAATTGCTCGAAACATGGTTGATTTATAGGTCTTGGCTCCAACTTGTCTCAATCGAGTGGCGAGATATGAGCCCTAAACCGCTGGTGACCTCGACTATTTATTAAATATTACATTATAAGACTAGAACATATGTGTCCTTGGCTTATTGTACACTTTGAAATGAAGACAAGACAAGTCAGAGACACTGCAAATACGACTTAAAGGCTTATCGACAAGAAAGCCCTTTTATAAAAGCTCTGAAAAACCTTATCTGTGCTCATTCCTGTCACAGTTTCTGAGACTTGAACTGCGCAAACTTCACTGGCTGCCCCCAGAGGATCTTCATGCTCCAGTAACAGTGAACAAACCACCAGGGATGGAAAGAGTTCAGAAACATAGGGGTCACTGTGCTGCAGAGAGAAAGTGAGAACAAGAAGGGGAGGCTGTAAAAACAAAGAATGAGCTTTTTCTCCTGAGCTACATGTAAAAAAATGTGAAAAATCCTGCCTCCATCCAAGCTGCATGCACAGGGAAAGCCGACAGCCGCTCATTCAGGCTGTTAATTACCTGAAAAACTGACAGAAATCTGGAGAGCAGGAACAAGGAGCGAGCTTATAGGTAGTTTTTTTTTTTCATTTCAAATGCCAGCAAGCCTCCCGGTAAGCTGACCTGACTTTGTTTCCTTTGGGCTAAATTTCCTGTGAGTGTGTCCGTGTTCAAAGGTCTGCAGCTGGTTACCGTGTAGCTACAACAAAGAGATTTAGGGTGATAGGAGTGAAAGAATAACATACAGAGAACCAAAAGAGGAAAGGAGTCTGATCAGAAACCTGAGTCCAAAGCCAGAAGATGAGACAGTGACAGACAGCGTGTGTGGAGAGAGCATGCAAAGAGAGAAACCTTCATGCAACCCTGAGAGCCTAATTGAAACCAGACATTCCTGCAGCGAAGGAAAAAGAGTGGAGGGGGGAAGTTTAGAGACAGAAAATGACACTTTGAGTTTTTTCAGGGAGGGTCAGAGGTGCTGAGCTCAGAAAAACAAACAGAGGGCGACTTTTTCAAATGGAAAAAAGCCAAATTGTCTGCCTTTGTGTCTCCTTTACACCCAGGAGAGAGCAGTTTTCTTGTATTCTCTGCACAAAAGCACCAACAACTAGCCTCATGCACACCTGCAACCCTTGTATGCAAACTTTCACGCAACATCCAAGCATCTTTTCTTATGTTTCTTATCTAATTATGCTCCAAAATTGCTTAACAACACTCAAAACCCATCAGAAAACATCACATTTATGAGCATTCAAGCCAAAATGTGTCACATTTGATAGAAAAATGAAGAGTTTATCTAATTATTATGCAACATTCTGCAGTGTTTAGCTACTTGCTAGTTTGTTTTCCCATTAAAAGTCTCGAGTGTCTGCAAGCTGCTTCATTAGAATCGGGGAGTTAAAACACTGTCAAGAGATGTTTAACAGAGCTTAAACACACACACAAGCAGACAATGTCTTCCCCCACCGCCCAGCTAATGTTGACTGGTCTGGACCGCTGCCAGACACATCTGCACGGTAAACACACACACACACAGGCAGAATTCTCCCACTCATTCTCTCACTCCTCGTACTACAAAGACTCCAAGTTAACCGCGGCGAGCTGAAACAGCAGATATTGCAATAAAAGTCACCCCCTGCACTTTGTAATCGGAGTGCAAGTCAAGCAAGTTTCTGTTTCCCCCATTTTTTTCCTTTTTTTTCAGATTCCAGAGTGAAACCACACGCTGCTGTCGTTCTGCACACATGGGGCATGTAACTTTCTGTGCACATGTGCATGTAGCTGCACAGACAATGACATCTAACCAACCCACACATGCGTACAACATCAGCTTTGGCTTCCCATTGACTATCTTGTAGTCGAATCATCAAAAAGAAAAACATTTAAAATTTGAAAAAATAGCCTTTTTCTAAACAAGATAAAGAACCGGCTTTGTATTCAATGAACGGGAGTCACTTGGTAGATGTGGTTATCCAAAATTCCTTCCTACAAAGAGGGTCCGAGAGGAGACGCTAACCCCTCGCTCTGGCAGATTTGGGGTTTATCTCAATCCATTATGGCAGCGTGGGGACCGCCTGATGGTTACATAACAAAAGCACCAAGGAAGCATCTAAAATCAGCAACAGAGTGTTTTCTTTGCGGGGGAATTCATCCGCCTTCGGGGGGAAATCAAGATGAATGCCGGGGTGCAATGACCCTTCATAAACTTGGCATCTTCAACTTTTCTAAATCAGTTTTTGTAGTGGGAAAGGAGCGCTTACTTCAGCAATTCCTCAAATGCAAAACTGGAAGAAACGTCAGGAGTTTAAAAAAAAAGTGATTTCAGGTTTTTGTTCTCATGCAAACTCAGCTCTGTCCATTCATATGTTCACAGCTGCAGCCGAAAGGAGCAATTATTGAAGCAATATCTCACAGTGAATTCAAATGAATCAGCTGTGTTCATTCTTTGTCCATGCCTTTTAAGAGATTTAAAAAAGAAGCAAGAAGCTCATCCTTTTTTGGGTTTTATTACAGCATACTCTGCAACCTTGTACCCTCTTTACTTCAACATTAATATAATTTGCTGCGGCCTCTTTCTTAGCTTTCAGGGGATTAGATTTTATCAGCAAGAACTATACCAATGCATGTTGCCAGATCATTGTTGCCAATTTTTTTTCTCTTGCATATTGAATAATGGCTGGCTGGCTGAGCAAAAAAATTGGGAATTTAATCTTCTGTAGATAGATAAATCCGGTGCACTTTGCTATGATATTGAAGTCCTACCTGTGCAGGGTGAGAATCTGGCTGGGGCTGATCCAGTCGGACCTGCAGATCTCCGGTTGGTCCTGCGTCCCAGGCTCCAAATCCTGTCATGAGCGCTGCATCCAAGCCAAGAAAATCTGCCTGGCTGCCTGTAAACTTAGAGCCTGGAGTGAGGGACGAGCGAGTGGCTGCTTCTCCCCCTCTCTCTCTCTCCCTCTCTCTCTCTTTCTCTCTCTCTGAATGATTGACTACTGCCTCCTTATACAAGCTGCCTCTCTCTCTCTCTCTCTCTCTCTCTCTCTCTCCTTTGCTTTTCACCCACTCAGCTGGATCGCACTGAGAGTGTGAAGACAGAGACAGAGAGAGAGACTGTGAGCAAAGTAAAACTGATTCTCCTAGGAGCCACAAGCCTGTGTCTGGTTTAACGCTACACACATAAACACACATATGTGGGAAGGCTGCAACCCCGCACTGGTCCCCTCAGTTAAACCAGTGGACTTAACTGGTCGGATAGACCAAGAGAGAGGTCTGAGCATGTGGGTGGCACAGAAGCAAAAACACCTCTGCAAACACCAGCGTGCCCTCCTATCAGTCTGCTTTTCTGTCATGTAACTCGCAGAAGGGAGAGCCAAGGAGATGTACCATAAATCTTCACAGGCCTGTTCCAAAATAGCCTTGGTCCACTTCCAACATCTGCCTTTGATCGCCGCTCCAGTGGAGGATCTCTCCATTCTTATTAGGCCTTGGAGGATGTTCCAATGCATGTTGCAGGCTACACTTGTTGTTTCACAAGGCTGTGTAAACTGTTTGCCAGTCGTCGCCTGGCTTACGTCAGTTTACAGCAGTGTAAGCGCCGGAACCAGACACCTTTAAGAGGTCGTTTTCTGTCCTGCTAACTTTCAGGCATGCTGAAAGGTAGTGTGGCTTCAAAGGTCCTGTACTGTGCCCCTTGAATATCTACACAAGAGCCCACAATTTATTATGATTTTTCAACTCAAAATACTGCAAAGAGGGTTCATTTCAATGTGACTGTAGAACCCTGGATTTAACCCTTTTCTAAATGGGTTGTTTCAGTGTCTGCAGTCCACAGCCCCTTCAGGAAGAAGACTCTCTCTGCATCTGTGATAGGGCAAACCTTATGGCAGATGATACAGACCATAAATGAATGTGTAAGACCAGGACTTTTTATCCCTTCAAACTTTCTTTTTTTGCAATCAGTTTACATAAAAATATCACAGAACTCACAGCACAGATGTTTTTAACACGTGCTTGGAGAATTAGTAAGACAGCACTGTAGTTTTAAAATAAGTAGTTCAGTGGTACAGAGCCACAGATTGGAAATGGTTGTGAAGTGGTCAACATTTAGCGTCAGTGGGTTAGTGAGTGCATCATTTGACAACAGAAACAGAATAATATGCAACTTATATCAGCTTTATTGGGAATCTGGCATATCTAAATACAGTATATATGAGCACAGAGAGCAGGAGAGAAGTGAACAGATGGAAACAGCACCTGAGAATTTTTAAAATTGTTGTGGTGGCATTGCCATCAAAATAAAAAATAAAAAAACTTTCTGGTCTTCAGTTGCTCAGATGCTGAAGGTGCATTAACACTCTTGAGTTCACTCTTGCACCCAACAGCAGAACATTTGTTGTGTTTTGCTTGTGGATGAGACAATTTAGAGTTCACAAAAGCAGCTCTGGAAAGTAAATAAACCTGGTGGATTGTGAGGCAGCTGCTCTTTCTGAATGGATCTGTTGGTTCCTCTGCTGTTACATAGCAACTCAGTAAAATTCTTACTGGCTTTTAAAACTGGGGTTCTTGAGGAATGGCGGAGGCTGTCATCTTCATCTCCTTTTTTAGAAGGACCACAAAACACAATAACGTGGATTTTCACCACACTGGACATTCTAAATATGACAATGCTTGTTTGTCAGTTGATTTAGACTGAAATATCTTAGCTGTTGTATGAATTGTCAGTACATTTGTAGAGCCATTTGTGGACTATTTTGTCACCAGCAGGTTGTGGTTTGTAGTTTCACAGGTTCTATTTATTTTTTATTTTTTTGCAATTTTGTTACAGCCAAAAGAAGACTACAGATATACACATATATTTTTAATTTCTTTAAATAAATCTTTATATTTACCTATGAAGCAGTAAAGAGAGTGACTAGACACTCCAGTGCTTTGTTGACGAGAAGCGGTTGGCCACCATGTTACAGAATAGCAGCAGGAGCAGTTTATTATACTAGCAAGAGAGACTGTGTGTAGCCTAATGGTCTTGGAGGACACTCATCTCTGATAATCAACACTGTGCTCTCATCTCTTCTCTTCTCTGGATCAACACTGAGTGAAACAGTTCCATATTAGGATCACCATTCTGCAGCGTCTTAAAGCCACTGTTTACTGCTAAACACTTCAAAAGGCTTGAGGGCACTTATACCAGAACAAATGTTTTAGTAAGTAGGACGAGCTGGGATGGAGACCTGTGTTTTTGTTTTGTTTTTTTCCAGTAAAGGCTATTTTACAGTCAACTTGTCTTCCCCGGCAGGCAGTGGATTTATAGTAATTCCTCTTCAAACACACGTTCACCTATGTACAGTACACTCACATCTGCAAACGCATGTCTGCAGGACTCTCAGACCTGCGCCTAAGTGTGTGTTAGTTCATGCCAGAGGATGAGAAGGCCTGTTTTTGTGCCTGACCAGCTGGTCTGCCAGTGGGGAGATGAAGGATGTTTGCCTCGTTAAAATGCCTCAAACACGTTCTTTAAAAGAGCCAGGGCGACTTTTGAACCCAGTGCATCCATTTAAGACAACGTCGGAGCCTCAGCGAAGTATATAAATTTCTAAATAACTCTTTGATGGCAGCAAAACATGTGGATATGTCTAATTTTCTCAAACTGGTTCAAGGTGACTCGCTTTTATGCTAGGTGTCACTGAAAGAATCAAAGCAAACAAAAAGCTGAAAGAATCTGCCTCTGCAAGTCGTGTATTGAAATAAATAGAATCCAATGGCTCCCTGGGAGGTAGGAGATCCATCAAAATGCCATAATAATTTATTCTAACTGTACGCTTTAGAGACTGGTTCGCAGTTATGTAATGTAAACATGAAAAGTGCCCTCTAATTAGGGTAAAACTGCACTTCCTCCATTCGCAGCCTTTGCCGCTGGGAAAATATGTCATGAATGACAGGCAGTGAAGCGCCCAAAAAACGTGGGGGCTATTTCTTTGCACTTGCATATGTTGAATCATAAATGTGCTAATCCTACTTAAAGTGGCTGCAGTTCATACTTTGTATGAACAAATAATGAAATGACAATATAAAAGAGGTCATGGAACCAACTCCACCGCACATCTCAGATCCATAAAGCATCTTTTAGCCCTTTTAATTTGGTTCAAAAGTACAAAACTTGACTCACCACTATCATCAACATTAATAATGAGCACTGATTATTGTTCATGCAGAGATCAAAGGCATAATTTACTTGCTAAATGTGGACCAGGTCCAGTGCAGAACAGCAGATTTTTCCTGGAGTTGGTGGTGAACAAAACAGAGCTAAAAGGAAAGTGAATTTTGGGCTTCTTTTCTTTGAAGCACATAAAAACCCCAAATAAACATGCATTTGTAACCAACTACATCAGGTATAATCAACATAGATTATTCACACTTACACCAATGTTGAGCAGCAGATTTTCCCTGCAGGTGGTGGAGACCAAAATGGAGCTAAAACGATTGTGAATATTGTCCTTCCTTTCATTGCTACCCCATAAAAGCTCCTAATAAATATGCTTTTTCCTATATCCAAAGGTTTCATGCTCTACAGTTTATTTTTGGAGATGCTTGCAAAGCTCACAGATGCACTTTTCAGGGTAGGGATGAGACTTATGAGACACTATTGAATCAAGAACATCCCTTTGATCACTTCTTTCTGCTCTACTCCCCTTGCGTTTTCTCTTTTACATTTCCTGTCTCGGTTTGGCCTCCTTTTTGATTGTCTCTCTGACTCTTCACGCAACCCACAGCAGACTGGAAACTCAGCAGAACAACACATGTACACACAAACACAGCCGTACGGATGCAGCTATTTAGACAAACCAGATGACCCCCCCATCTCCATCTGCTATGGCTATAAACCTAAATCCTGTTTAATCAAGGTTCTGTGCACTGAGAATGCCTTCCGTTAAACTCCATCATTGCACTGGCTCAGTCAGCGCTCTACAGGTAATTGCTCACTTCAAAGACAGTAAACATTAATCACTCCTTTAGCTCTGGGAGTCACGTCATCTCCTTTTTCCCCTTTTTATTTGCCCAGTTCTTCTTCTCACTATCATTTTCTCACCGTCTTGGTGTGCATGTGTCCTCTTCCCTCCTCTTTCCACTCCTTTTGCCGATTTATTTGTTTTGCATAATTTGGTTTTCTAACTCTACCTCCCTTCCTCTGTCGGTTTAATTTTCTTCTCAGCTTTGCCAGAGGAATGGTTTGAAGAAATAAACCGTAAACGGATTGCATTTACATAGATTTTTCTGAACCTTTTTAACACACTCAGGACAGGGTTGTCATGTTTGCCTGCCATCTGGACTGAGCTTGGGTTAGGTGTTAAGCTTCAGCATGCGGATCAACCAAGCATCAAACCTCTATTAGTGGACAACCTGCTCTACCATCTGAGCCATTGGTGGAAAACTGGAACAGAGCTGCTGTGCAATCTGTCATCTGAATGTCGTTATGACATATAAAATAAGCTAAAAGGGTGGAAATAAAGAAAGAAAAACAAAACCAATGGATCATTTCAGCAGCTTTGTATCTGTGGGATCAATTATGTATCATATAATAAATTGGGTGGAGGTTAAGGTCTGTTTTTCTGGATGTCATAGTGGATTAAAAACTCATTTCATATCACAATAACAGACTGCAAAGACAAATGAAGGTTGGATGGAGAGAGAATAAATCGAACCATTAAAACATCTAAATAGGTGTCACAGACGTCAATAAGACACTTCCCAGACATTCAGTGACTCAGTGACTAAAACATGACTTAGCTGTATTTGTGTTTAAAGTAATAATGACTATTAATCCAGGCAAACACGAGGATGGAAAGGAGACTCCTTGGATGCATTTTTATCTAATGTCCCTGTCGCAATTTGTCACCCGAAGTGCCACAGCAGATAAATGAATCCCGTCAAGTCATATTTCTCTTGTGCAACACACTGGAGGGCTTTAGGTGTGCTTTGCCAGACAATTACAGGGAGTTATGATTATTTAAGAAGTGGCAATGTTGGTTGGAATCCTTGGATACGTCCAGACAAACATAAAAAATTGGCTCTGAGACAGTAGAGTAATGTTGCAGACATTAAACTGTCTAAAGCACAGTTCATCCCTACAGGATTCCTGAGTGGGATACAAGTGGTTTCATTGCTGTAAAGTGACGGATTACTGGCTGCAAACATAACTTTTAGCTGCTCTAGTCATTTTTATATCAGCAATGACTCAACTGACTGTGTGAAAAGAGTCATTTGTTGTTGTGAATCATGAAACTCTGCAGTTCCTCTCAGCTCTATAAAGGTTTTATCCTCCTTTAGCTGATTGTTTTGATTTGACGAACCCCCTCCATGATGCCTGTCCAGCCCCAACATAGATGAATGTCATAGTTAGCTGCAACTTGGGGAACTTAGTGGAACATTAAGATCCTAAATGCCAGATATTTCCTTTCAGGAGTTGGTGGAGACCAAAACAAAGCTAAAAGCCACTTCAAGGTTAGATTTATATTGATCAGATGGCCAGACATGTGATTCAATCTTCAGTGTTTTTAGTTTTTCTGGATCAATCTTGCTGCTTTAACACTCTGAAGTCCATTTTTAACTGGAATCTCTAGTCCCACAACTCCATAAAAACATCACAATCATGACTAGAAGTAGACAGAACTCAGTACAACAAAATTAGAATGCCATAAATCATAAAAAAGAAAAAATGACAGTTGAATTTCTTTGGTATTTTACAAAAACTGATAAAAAATTTGGAATCAACATCAACAATATTGTATCCATAAGACTTGCCAATGCTGGTTCTACATACTAAAGATTTTTTCCAACTTATTTTTACCACCACCAAGGAGGTTATGTGACACCTGGCGTTTGTGTGTCTGTCTGTCTGTCTGTCTGTCTGTCTGTTAGCAAGATAACTCAAAAATGCCTGGGCAGATTCACATGAAATTTTGAGGGGATGTAGACTCTGGTAAGAGGAAGAGCTGATTTAATTTTGGTGGCAATCCAGAAAGGATCCTGGATTCCGGATCACTTTGAATTTTTTAGTATATTTTAGTATGTGGTCCAAAATAGGACAAAAACATTATAGGTTAGTATGTCATCCAACAAATTGAAACAAAGTGTCCAGATAGCTCAACTGGTTAAGAAGGTGATTCATAAACAGAACTGTGTCAGAGATGCAGGTTTGATTCCTGCTCATGATCCTTTATTGCATGGGTTTCCTGTTTTCCTCTCTATCCTTGGCGGAGGTCTGCACTCTCTGAGTGCTTTTCTAGTTTTCAGTTTGTTTCCATATGTGTCTCAATCTGCTCCATGCAGTTCAGCCGAGTTCAGCTAAAACTGTTGGTCGCAGTTGAGAATTTTTTTCTTTTGTTGTAAAATTACATGTAGAATATAGTAATTTTGATGGAATATCATAATTTTAATCTTCAATTTCGCTCATTTTTCCATATCATAGGTGCAAATTCAAAGGACTGCTGAAAAGGCAGAAGATAACAGGACTTTAAAACTTAGGATGTTTGGGGATTTAGACAGCTAAATATCAAATAATTTAACGTCAAAAACAACGATCTTCCTCATTCCAAAATACCTTTTTTTTGTACAGTAGCTGTTTGTCTGTCGCCACTCATTAATGTAGTAGTTCACACAGATCAGTATCAGGTAGGCAGTGTTTAATAAGCACCATAGTGGATTTCTGGTAATAAAAGGTCCCATACTGAGTTCTACTGAAGCCTGTGAAGTCAACTGTCATGCTCTCTCTTGTTCCTAATGAACATCAGTGCATAGCTGTTCTCTCTAATGCGATTAAATAACAGGCCAAAACGAGTCACATTTTTCTGTCTTATCTGTCTCTGTCTACTTTTTCAGGACTAAAACTGATAAAATTATGAACAAAAACAACTGAAAGTAACAGCTTGGGGGAGTATTTGAGTGATTAAATGTTTCCAACGGGAACTTTCTTATCACTGCCCAGCTGACAATGAGGTGCAAAGTTATTGACATTTCAGAAGTTCTGCGAAATGTACCTCAGAATTTGAACAGGCTGTGGACAAAACCATGCAAATTTAAACCAAAAGCAGAGCAGACAAACGCTTAAAACAAAGTCACATCGGCTCAGAAGCTTCGTACATACCTGCTCTCCCTGTGGGGAGTTCACAGTGAGGTCAGCAGGACAAGTTATCCAGCACCGGAAATTTCCAGTGCCAAGCAAACATCAGGCCAAGGAAGCTCAGTGTTTTCAGTGCTTAGGGGTGAACAGAGATAAATTCATGTAAAAAGCATTTGCACAGAAAGTTGGGGTGGTTGCAGGCCAGCGTAATGTGCTGCCAATATGCAGGAGCTTACTTTAAGAAGAGCCTACAGGATATAAGGAGATAGACATATGGCAGGATGTGGAACCATTTCAAATACGAGGTTGAAAAGTTACAAGTTAAATCAAGACAAAGTGTCATTTTCATCACTTTCCCCTTCATATTTCAGCATAGTCATCTGTCTTTTGTTACAGTAAAATTCCCAGAACCACAGTGCATCATCTTTATATACAATATTTAATTGCAAATGTATTTATAGTTGCTCATAATCGGCATTTATTATCCCTTTTTTTTTCCTGTTTTGTAATTGTGGATTTGAAAATTAGAATAAAAAGCTAGAATAAATGGCTACATTTCACATAAGGGAAAATTGAAGGTTTTATGAAAGCCAGTGGAACAATTTTCTTATTTTCTCGGTTCCTGGAGACTTTAAGGGCAAATCCCATAACTACTTCAATATGCTCAAATAAATTTCTGTCTTGTAGAATGTAATTTTAGCACAGCAAACCGTTTAATTAGAAGAAATGTGGTTAATTGTTGCTTTGGTGTGTGTCCTTTACAGTGGGTGTTAAATCTGAAAATGCTGTTGACATTTATTTATTTATTTTCTCTCATGTAAAAGTCGGAATCTTTAATGTTCCCATATGGGCTTGTAAGCTGTCCTCCTTTAATACGTTTCCAGAATGTGGTGAAAATGCTGAAGAGGAGTGGCTCTCTGATAGTAAATTGCAGCTACTTTTACACAATCCACTTCACAAGCTCCCCATTTTAGCTCAAGATGTAACCCTTAAGACCATTCTACAGGGAATCCGTTTTATTTTGGATTAATGTTTTGCCAGACAGGACAGAAAATACGCCGTGTGAATGAGATTTAACGAGCCGCTCCACAGCTTTGCAGTCTTTTAGGTTGTTTAAATTTCTTGTCTAGCATGGTTGCACGCTGTTACTGTCTGCTGTTTCCTTTATGCTACATCACATATATTTAATGCAAACTGTCTGCCCATTGCCAAATGCTGTAAACATGCGATAAAGCAGCACAAGAAACCTAAAGGCATTGCTTCAAAATAAGTGCTTGTCATATCATAGAGCAACACATTTAGGATTTAGGGAGACTGTGGGGATAAATATACAAGAAGACTCTTCTTTTTAGCTGTTTGCATTCTCTGCAACATCATGAAATCATTTGGGGAAACCAGTCACTGTCCAAGACTTTGTACAGTTACCTGTGCAATTCATTATGCTGATCAAATAAAAAGCTAATTCACCATGACTTATCAGCCTCAAGTTCGCCAGCTGACTGATTCGCACATCTGTCGAAAGTTTGTCGATTCATTAACTCAAAAAGTCTGGTTATTTCTGCGAGTCTGCCTCTCAGATGTGTGATCCATGGTATTCAATCAGGCCATATTACTTTTTCTGCACTGCTGAATAAAGAGAAAGCCCAAATGACAGCATCTTGGAAAGAGAGAAAGGGCCATATTTGCGGTTTGATCCAAGAACTTTTTTGACTGAAGAATCTTTGACCCTTTCTGCCTTGCTACAGTGAAGAATGATTGTTTCTTAAGAGTCTGTATGAAGAATAGAGTAGATTGGATTAAGGTAGAACTGAAGAAACTTACAATATCTTAATGTATTTTCCTCCTATCGTCAAAACTGTCAATTATCTCAACAATATCTCATCCTAGTTCTATTTCTGGATATGTATATTATCCTGTACTGGCAGAACTCAGAATCAGAATCACTTTATTCAGCCCCGAAGGGAAATTCAGTAGGTGTTGTTATGATATTTTATGTTCAGGCAATGAATTTTTTTGGCTTCTCTAGTTGTACCCATGAGCTGCAGTCTTTGTTCAATACAGTATTCAGTAGACACAGATGTGTTCTCTGGCTCCAAACTGTCCTACATTACAGTTGAAATGTTTTCAATCACCTCAAGGAATCTGAACTTGCCTCATCCCAAGACCTTAAATGAATACTCCAGTGTGCTAAATATCTGGTTCCAGTGTTTCCACCCGTTTTCTGATGTAATGGACTTGTCAATAACCGGAATCAAGCATGGAATGGAAATTCTCAACTTGGCCCTCGCGAGGAGTAAATTCAATTTGGCTAATTTCAGTTGTGTTAAAGCAAAGAAACAGCAGAAGAAACCTTGTGACCTTTTGGGAAAGATGCAAACCTAAACAGAGTCTGTGTGGGGCAACAGCTGGAAAGTGATGTCACCTTTTTTTTATGACAAATGAATGACACACAAGTGCAATTTATTAAATTCTAGTGAAGACAAAGACTGGGTGGTGTTTGGATGAGAAACAGCAAAGCATTTTTAAAGATCCCATATGGTGAAAATTCATTTTTATTGCATTTTGTGGTTGTGAACTTGGAGGTGTTAAGCCAAAGCTGGGAAATTATGAAGGCATGATGTATAAACAACGGCTAAGATGTGAGTTCAGCAATACTTTAATGTAAAATGATCGCTCGGAGAGAAAGTTAGAAGCGACAGAAAGTCCTGATCTCACACTTATTCACATCTGCATCATCTCACACACTCTGAACTGTTTGCTCAGCGCTGTCGATCACAGATGTAGAGTCTTCTTCCTGAAGGGGGCGTGGCCAGCAGCAGCTCAGTCGTATTTAAAGCTACAAACTGTAAAACAAAACAGAAGGAGCTATATGGTGAAATGAACCTTCTTTGCAACATTTTAAGCTGAAAAGTTGAAAGATAAATTCTAGGAACATGTGAGACTTTCATTCATTTGCTGTAAAGGGGCACAATATGGGCACTTTAAAATCAATTAGACACATCTGACACTAAGCCTGTGAGGGAGCATATCTTTGTTGCTGTAATGGTGACTCCTATATACTGATCAGACCAATTGGAGAATACACAAAATACAAATTTTGGGACACAAAACCCAACACGTAACTGACACTATGCTTTTTCGTAGGGTGCAGGCAGAGAGCAGCTGCCATTTTGGGGCATCTTGATTGCTTTGTTTTTCTTGCTCACACACAAATCAAAGCACAATTGTCGAAATAAAACATCCTACAGAAGTGCCAAATGATGGATGCTTCCTGTGGTCACAGTAAAAATCTGACTTACTGCGGCTGCAGCTAACAGATGGTAAGAGCTCACAGCAGAATAACCTCTTGCACTTCCTTTTGTTGCCAAGGAGACCATAATGTGGAGACCAACACTCTCCAAAACTGTTCTCGTGCCAGTTCATAGCCTACCACGTCTGTCCTTACACATCACCAGACAGCTTACTCGTTGTATCCTTTTAGATGGTCACGGGGGGCTGGGCAAAAAGCCCGACACACCAGTCCATCACACTGTCAATACAAAGAGCCAGACAATCTTACACCTACACTTACACCCAGTTTAGAATCCCCAGTGAAGCCACCATGCTCATTTTTGGACTGTGGGAGGAAGCTGGAGTGTCCAGAGAAAACCAACGTAGAAGGGCATGCATACGCAGATTCAAACATCTGCAGGCGATCACAGCCTTCTTTCCAAAGAATCTGGAATAGACTTTTCCTGGGAAGCTAAGGAGTTTGTTTGCAGATTTAATATGGCACTTATCCAGGTTGCTTTCCCCTGACTAGATCCTTGCTTGTGTTGTATCTACTCTCAGATGTAGATGTTTGGATAAAAGCTTCTGCTAAATGAAAGTGTAGAAACCCAAAAACTTCCTGCTGTAAGGCAACAGTGCTAGTACCCACACCACCATACTGTCCAGACTAAAACTACAAACTATCAATTTCAGAGACAAACACAACTAAAAACCTACTTTATATTGTTGTTGTTCTCCAACCAAGATACATTGCTGCAGTCAAGTCTTATTCCTTTTCATCATTTATGTCCTAAATAGCAGCATTTGTGTTTCTCAAGGTTATCTCAGTTACTTTGTCTTTCCTTTTCTGTTTTAGGCTCAATTAAAAGGGAGCTGTATTTCTGTGCTTGCTGAGGGCTGAATTTCAGATTTTATTACATTCATATAACTTAACATTCTCAAGTGTATTTCATCACATTTGCCCAGTGAGCCATCTGGTCAGTTTTAGCACATGTCTTCCAAAATAAAAGCCTGTCACAGCTGACTAATCTCAGCCTTGGAAAGCATTTGTATTCAAAAGTATTCAGTAATCTTGTAAATTAACAGTATTTTGTCATAAAAGATGAGGTCAATTCTGTTGTTATTTTACAAGCCATCATTTGGTAGTAATGTAACAAGAGCTGTCATTTTCTATTTTACTTTCATTCCATGCAAACCACTTCCTGTTTTTACCACATTTTACAACCTGAATCTCTGCTCCAAGCTAAGCTGCCTAATGAGGTTTTCGATGCATCTCTGTTGCCTCAACAAGTTATGATTCATCCGTGATGAAGTCTGTAAGCCAGAAATTAAAGAAACGCATAAATTTGAAGCAACCAGGTGTCACTATAATCACAGAGCAATTATTAACTCACATGTCCTGCTGAACCATTATTAATTTCTCTGATATGTCACGCAATAAATTCAACAGCATTTTCCAAGAATCACTGACGAGCACTGTGAGTGCAACACATGTACTCACACACAGTTCTGGGGGGAAAAATGAAACTGTCATATTTATTTTTAGAAGTAATAGACTTCTCTGTAATGACAAACACAAAACAAAAACACTGTGTTTTTTGGAATAAAAACTTGAAAATGAAGCATGACAAACCCTGGAACATCATTCTTGGCTGTCCAGTGCTGTTTAAAACAACAGTAATAGGAGACCTCAAGCTACATTCTCTTGTTTTTTCTTCTTCTTCGGATCTAATGAGCACAAGATCTGCATCTTTCACATAAAAGTCATAACCAAGTAAAACAGTTCCCTCTCCACAGCATGATATGGAGGACTGTGGTAACTAAAAACTAAGGGAAGTCTTATCTCAAGGTCAAATTCTGTGTTATTTAGTTAATAACCAAATGCATATTCCCATCTCAAAGAATGGTGGCGCTATTTAGGTGAAAACATTAAGCACATTTGATCTTTGTGATGACCACTGGTTTTGCAAGAAATTATTTTTTTACATGTTTTACATCTTTAATTGGATCCATTTTCTGCTGATTTTCAGGGCAAGGTCACAGTGGAAAGAGGGTAAACAGGGCATTCCAGATGTCCATCTCCCCAGCAACGTATTCCACTTTGAGGATCCTGAGGTGTTCCCAGGCCAGATGAGATATGTCATCCCTTTCGAGAGTTCTAGGTCTACCTTGAGGTCTCTGCCTTGTTGGACATGCTCGGAAAATCTCCAAACAAAGGCACCCAGGATCCATCCTAACAAAGTGCCTGAACTACCTCAACTGGCACCTTTCAACGGATGGAGCAATGGAGCACGAGACCTACATCGAGCTCCCTCTGGATGTCTGAGCTCTTCTCTTTATCTTTAAGGCTCAAACGCATTTTGAGCACTTGAATTTGCAGTCACTACCCAGAGCTAGAGAGTATGGGTTAGGATTGGAACATAGACTGAGTGGTAGATCGAGAATTTTGTGTTCTGGCACAGCTCCCTCTTTACCGTGATGGTGCAGCACAACACCGACAACTGATGGTGAGCCTATCCCTTTCTTGTCAGACATTAACATGATCCCACAATACTTAAATTCCTTCATCTGAAGTAGCACCTGCCCTCCAACACTCACATCATGGCTGCAAATCAACCCAGTGCGCCCTTAAGGTCACTATCTAATGAAGTCAACAGAACTACATCATCTGCAAAAAGGCACAAATCTGAGGTTCCCAAACCAGACACCCTCCTCAACCAGCTGTACCCTAAGATCCTGCCATGAATACCTCAAACAGAATTAAAGACAATAGAGTTCAACAATCTCTAGAAATGTTCTTGACTGTGCTCAGAATGCAAACACAGCTCTCACTTGGGTTGTACAAGGACTCTACCAATGGCTGTGGTACCCTATATTCCAGCAGTGGCCCCCCAAGTGTTGCCCAGGGGTTGTTGTAGACCTTCTCCAAGTCCAAAATACGCACATAATCCATGTCTTTGGTTGGTCCTATGACCCTTGTATTGTCTCCATAAGGGTAAACAGTTGATCCAGACTTTCATGGCCAGGACAGAATCTACATTGCTCCTCCCAAGATTAAGGTTCCTCAGGCAGTCACAGCCTTTTTTTTCAAAGAACCTGGCATAAACGTTTCCTGGGAAGCTTAGCAAGTGGAGCACACCCTCCGGTTTATTATTGTGCAGTCTGTCTATATAAAGCTGCAGTCTGTGTTTTAATCAGATGACAGCACCATAACCCTCAGCCTGTTATAGGACTGTGTTATGTCATACTGCTCAGATGCTGTGCCATTTTGTGGGCCAGTTTTATATGCAGCCAGCTGTTTATAAAAAAAATACAGCTAATACTGAGCTGTTACTTTGATGAGGATCTTAATCACGACAATGTTCTTCTCCTTATCTGAACATAGTTTGACTAACTTAGTCTTAACTGCACTTTACTGAAGCTGTCATGCATGGATATTGTTGGAATAATCAATTTTGAGATATTAAGTGTTGGAAATAGTTTCCATTGAACATAATCATCATCTGATATCAGTTCTCTGTTTGAGATGTGGCTACTTGTCAGGATATTGTGTTAGAGCGAAAGACCTCTGCAGAAGCCATAAAAGGAGGCTGTTTATGTGATTTTACAGCCTACAAATCTTTCATCACGGCAGTAAAATGCAAGTGTGGAACAACTTTATTTTTATATATATGAAATACTTGTTCTAACTTAGAGATGAGCCCATAGTCAGACTGTGACAGGCTAAATGTGTGTGTATCCATCCAAACTGGATGCTTCAGTTCATTCCACTGAAAGCATAAAATATCCACGTACAAGATCCTCCTCAGCTCTGCAGCCTGCTTCATCTTTTTCCACCACAATCCTTTTTATTCAGCTCATATCCCCTCTACTCATTGCTGCCATCCTTTCCCTGTAGCTTTTTTGTCAGTCTTCACCTGTGTCTTCAGCTTCTTGCCCTCCTCTTTTGTCCTTCACGCCTAACACAACTCCTTCCACCTTATTCTTCCACTTTTATTACCTCCTTTATACCCACCCAGTCACGTTTTCGGCAGACCAAATCTGACACAAACATCAAGTTATATCAGATCAGGCCTTTTTTGGTTCTTGGTGGGAAGTTAGCTGAAAGAACATTTGATTTAGAGGTGCATGCCATGCCTCATGTTGCTATCGGCTATCATTTATTTTTTGTCACATAGATGTATAAAAATAACCATCTCACATCTGTTTCATGCAAAAAAAAAAAGAAGTCATAAAATCATCCAAAATCACAATTACTCATTCTCTGGAAACTGCAAGTGTATGTAAGTGCACATG
Source organism: Acanthochromis polyacanthus (assembly GCF_021347895.1). Taxonomy (NCBI): domain Eukaryota; kingdom Metazoa; phylum Chordata; class Actinopteri; family Pomacentridae; genus Acanthochromis; species Acanthochromis polyacanthus. The sequence goes on along the minus strand of NC_067113.1, from coordinate 44,910,498 downwards.
AGTGTTCTCACTTTGCGTCAGACAGGAATTTCTTAAACAAAAGACTGATAAATTGTGATTTATGTGCTTAAACATATAAAAATGAAGCTCTTGCACAGGATTGAGATGTGGCTCATTGGTGGATTTTTGCAGTCTTAATGATAACATGAAAACACTGAGTGCACGGCATTGTAAGGGACCATGTGGTACCCTGAAATGGAAAAATAATTGTTGTTATAGCAAACATCAATGAGAGAAGTGAACGGAACTGCTTAAAATAATGAAATAAAAAATGCCATTTTTATATACAGCTTTCTAAATAATTATTAGACCACTGCGACCACTGTTGTCTTTTTCCTCCTTTGCGGTTTTTGTTGGAGCCGCACTGAGTTTTCTTCTAATGGATATAATCTTCAGCTGTTTGCTGATTCCAAGCTTGTTAGCCTCCTCCTGCTCAGGCAAAAACAGAGATGAATTTTCATAGCGTATGGCTAAAGAAATAAAGGCAGTGACAGCAACATTTTGTGCAACATTCTGCAGATGCACATCTAAAAACATGGATTTAATAGTGTATTGCAAAAGGATATTAAAATGCAAATCATCTGCCGCTGGAGGCTTATTTGGAAGCCTGAGGAATACATTTATTTTGTCCTGCATTTATTTTTGTTTATCTGATGTCTGTATAAATATGCATAGCTCAGCTGTTGGAATGTAAAGTTTTTTTTTTCATGGCTCATTTTTCACAAATGCAGTTATTTTGGGTGCTTTGTTTGCAACATTTTTAATAGAAATGCATGGATTTGTGCCTTTTAATTTCTGCAACAACACAAAAGCATCCCTGTGTTTGAACGTCACAGCTGACAAAGCTGCTACTTTGTCTCTGTAAGCTTTTCCCTTTATTTTTGGCTGTACCTTATCTTTCTCATCTTCCTTCTAATCTTTTTACTCCCCCTTCTTCCTCTCTTCACCCTTATCTTGTCCTCCTTATTTGCCTCCTCCATTCCTCCCTTAATCAATCCTTTTCTTATCCTCCCTGGGTCGCCTTTTTAAATCGTGGTCATAGGAATGCAGGAGTGAGAGGTGTTTTTAATGTGAGTTTGTGCCAATATCTGTCACTGTGTGTGTTATCTAACACATCTTTGACATTGTTTGCCCTATCAAGTACTAGTGATGAACAGGATTTCGTTTCAGCCTGTGTATTTTTGTAAATATCTATCTGTTTTCTCGCACACGCACATCGACTGAGAGCTGAACACAAACTGCATGTCAGCTGATAACATCTGCCGACATCTCAGAGGATTAAGGAGGTCAAAAGGGCAAATTACAGAAGGTCAGAAGCACAAATACTGAGCTATGTTCTGTTCTGCCTCTCACAATGTCTCTTAAACTGCTTTCCTTTCATCCAAGAATCCAAGAGGTTTTTATTATTATTATCACATAACCTCATACAAACTTTAATGAGCCAATAGATCAGTTAGACACCGCCTTGATGGTTCTGGATGAGAAGATACACATAAAAAGCCAAAAACGTTTGCTCATTGCTGTCTACATTATATTATAGTGTGTCCTGTATGCAGGCAGATTTGGACAGATGTCTGCTTCTACATATGTGTAGATTTTTCTTTAAAAAAAAGCTGCATAGTGAAGTAAATAAATGTCTCTGTCTCATGATGGCTAAAAAGCATCCTCTTTGTGGTGTCTCCTCTTTGTAATTTATGTTGTACTCGGTCTGAGTGCGTGTTTGTGTGTTGGAATGAAATACATTCATGGTGTGTCGAGCGGTGATTTACCATGAAGGATACATTCTCATTGGAACATCTGCTTTCCCAGCACTGCAAGCTGAAGTCTGTGTGCTGTGAGACCTAAAGAAGAAGGAGATGCAGAACTTTCCTGCATGTTTTGTTTCTTCTTCAATTAATATATTAGCTATTGAGAATAATGGCAAACTGTATTTAATTATGGTTTATTTTGCCTTGTAGCACTGCTTCAGAACATGTAGAAACAAAAATCTAAACGTGGCCATTAATTTACGGCAGATCTTAGTGTTAGAAGACAATAAAAGTGTTTGTGGATCACATCATGAAGAGCTGGGCAAAATGTGGCCCATGACTGAAGTTGTTGGCAGGGTTCCTTCTTAAAAATCTCCAAAATTACAACATCTCTCAGAGCCTGAAACAGTAAAAGCCGAAGAACCTTTTTCAACTTTCTGACAACCTTTGAATCACTCCTCTGTGACGTTTAGTTTCATCATGAAAATGGACCAAATCCGAGTTTGAAACGTTGATATTTCATCAAAATCAGTTTATTTAATGCTTTTTCAAAACAGATCCTATAAAAACAAAATAATTTTGTCCTTCTCAGTACAATGGTGAAGTCTCGGCTATGATGTTCACAAACTTATTGACTAGATTGAACTGCAAGCAGTGTTTTCGGTTTTTGTAAAATAAATAAACTTTTGCTTTTTTAATATGATTTATTACATCCTAACTTTGTTATTCAACAAAAAAAGACATTTTTGAATCATTTATACTCCTTATTATATGTATATATATATATATATTATTTTGAAACATGCATAAATATGTGACATGAACGAAAACAAGAAAAGCACTCAGAGTACTCTGCCAATGCTGCTCAGACGTTGTATCATTTTCGATGGCTGAAATCTTAAAAAAATTTGTGCAGAAATCAAGGCAACACAGAATGTGGCCATTTAATCTAGATGTACCCACAAACAAAGTGACGTTGCACTGAGAACAGGTGTGTGTTATGCATGTGTATTTTATGTACAGATACTGAACCCTCAATATGCAGGCAGTGGGAATTCATGGGACTTGGAAACACCCCCACAATTTAATCAATTGTTCCATTCATTTCGGACACATAAGTCCCGATAAGTCCAATAAGTCGATTTGTAGTAGGATCACAATCATGTGATCTTCAGCAGGCAGCTGATGCAGTGTTCACTTGTTGTCATGGTTACAGTGACGATGTGCCACTATCTCGCAATGATGCAGAAATCTTTAACAAATTAGTGGATCCAGACTATGAGCCGCATCACTGCCACAATCTAGCCACTTGGTCCTTGTGTCATTTCTGACCTTCACTGAAAATTTCATCCAAATCCGTTTGTCGGTTTTTGAGTAATGTTGGTAACAGATAAACAAACAGACAGATAAACGTACACAGATTGTCACATAACTCTGTTGTTCCTTGGTGGAGTAAAAATGCCCAGAGACTGGGTATCTACTTCTCATCACAGTAAAGATGCATTTAAATAAAGAGTACCTTGACGTCAACATAGTTTTAGTAACGGTTGACTTATTGTATAACACTCTGTTTCTGATTTTTGACTGTTGTTTGTGGAGAAAATATACATTCTTTACATTTTATCCCAATTTAGTTGTCTTTCCCTCAGTTTAGCTGGGCCTTGTCATGTGGCATTACTGTAGAAATCCTGCAGTGAAATATAAAAATCCTTGGATTCTTACCGTTCTTGCACTTTAGCTAATTCGCTGCCAGACTGTTTTCCTTCTGGCACTCCATTTTTCAGTCCACTCAGCTCAAACTTTTATTTGACCAAAGTCCCACTACACCTAATTCACTGGAAACGCTGCTCTGCATGTTCACTTCAGGTCATAATGAAAAGCCAAAACAGCAGGAAGACAGGAAAGAACTCTTTGGATCAGAGAAAAGCCTGATTCTTTCTACTGTAACACCATGAACACATACCGTATTTGTGGTCCTTCAAAGACACCACAGGGAAGCAGTTGATTGGGAAAAGGTTGCAGTGATGTCAGTGTACAAGTTTCCATGTACGAAGATATAAAAAAAAAGTGGTGCAAAAAGACACACAGAGAGGACTTGTTTGGTGAGCATCATTGATTCATCGTGGCTCAACAAAGAGGCTACTGTGCTACCATTTGCTGTGCAGATCTGTGTCACTGAGATTAAAAACGGTGAAAAATGTGAGCGAATCCCAAGCAAGCAAGCACAGCAAAGAACTCTACATCTGTATTCAGTTTTACATGGTTGCAACACAAAAGATCTGCGAGTTAAATCAAATCCATAAAGGAACTTTGCATCATCTGGGGTGAACAAATGCTACAAAATGAAGAGAAACCTTCATAAAAGCTGCTGTGAATGACAAGTTGGACTCTGAAGGGTTTTGTGTGTTCGCGTTTCTTCTCCAAATGCAAGTTTTGCTGTCCTTAATTGAGCTTGGGAGCATTGAAAAAATGCCCGCGCACATGTGCACACAATAAAACTTTACAACCGCTGGAAATCTGGTCACAGAGAGCAATATTCAGCAGGATAAACTGGCTGCTTGTGCTTCGACAAAGCAGTGAAACAAGGATATTGAACGTTGAGACTCAGATTGCAGATGTGATATAGTTACATTTTTGCTCTGAAGGGACATTTGGAGTTGATCTTTGAGGGGAAACAGCTGCATGAAGGTACAAACAAGGATAAACTGGAGAGTAAGAGAGTGCATAATGGTTTTTTACTAACAGAGTTCAGGAAATGCTCTTAAGGAAAGCAAATATAGAGATACAAGGTCTTCTTATAGTTTTTAAAGGGAATATATGACGTATTCATGCATGTTTCTTTACAACAAATAGATGCAGACATGTTTGTATGTGTTTGTGCATGCACACATTGCACAGCCTTTGCATACCGAAGCATTAGTCAACATTCCCCAGCTGAATGAGGGGTCGGAGGTCACCAACACTGCCAATATCTGATCCTGGAGCAGCATATCTTAACATCTGTACTCACCTTTACTGAGCACAAGTGTTAACTTGCTGACTTTACTCACAAAATAACCATCATTGGTTGTGCTTTTACACATGATTCACCCTTTAAAATGACTTCAGTCTGACTGGTCGCCTCCTCTGGGCCGTTAAGTTGTATTTTTCACCAGCTTGTTTTGCAATGGAAAGCCCTCGCTAAAGTGGAGTCTGCAGGATTTGGTAATGTGTGTAACAGCGTGAAGTCTGGGTCACTGTGGGGGGTTTGGTTTCCAGCTTGACACTGTAATAGATTCACTGAGACCCGGGAAATGGAAAGGTAGTGAGCCGTGACCTCACATGTATATAGACACGCTCGAATTTCCATTCTCTTTATTCTTCCTCTGGGTTTCGAAGTTGAGGCTTCTTTCAAGACAGCTTGATGGTATTTTTCATGAGTTTACCATCTTTAAAGGAGCCTAATTGTCCTTTTTGAAGGTCAGATGTTTGCATCACTTTAGCTGTACATTCCCTCCCTCCTGCTCAGTCTGAGCTCCGTACTCTATAATTTTGGTTTTGGACTCCAGGATCCTCCCTGAGGACTAAACAGAAAACCCTCCGAACTACATAGAAACATCCCCAGTTTGTTTCTGACCACAGACAAAAACATACTCGAAAAAAGAAAGTTGCGGATGGCGCATATCATGCTATAAAACTCAACTGGGCCTTTCTTTAAGATGGCACCACCAAGCATGGAAAATTACAGCTTGGGTGTGTGGTTTGGACATTTAGTAAAAATAAAAAGACAACAAAGGAAAGTAGTAGTTTAGGCCTTTTGGATGGAAAATAATTGGAAATAGCCTGAATGTTAGGGAAGATTTTTTTTATTTTTTAGCTGCAAAAGTGGAAGACTTTGATGACTTTGATGCCCATATTTAAAAGTTGCATTAAATAACAATCGAACATTGCAAAAGAAACAAAAACTAAAGGCTGTTGTTCCACCTTTGTGATTTCATATTCTGCATAATAATCAAATGTGTTAGTTCAATGTTCAACAAAATCTCAATCTAGATGCATCTGAATGCTTTAAAGCTGCTATAGAAGCAACATTTTTATAGTAAAAATCAACACATGACTTTGTACGTGCTTTCTGTGGTGACGCTAACATAGATTTATCACTAAAGTTATTAGTTTTCTCCAGCAACACACAACTTTTAAGCAGTTTTAAGTTCATTGTTTTGCCTCCAACCTGTATAACACCAAATAGAAAGAACAGTTATTGCAGCTGATAATTGGCCACATTGCTGACACATTCCCCATATTAATTTTACAAGGTGATAACATAATATGTTTTGCTCCCAGTTTGTTTCCATCGACTCCAAGCAGCCAAAAATCCTGCAGGTTTCTTAGAGATCAGTTCCCTCGTGTTCTCGGTCCAGCTCAAATCTGAGGGATCTTGAATAATGCTGTACTGAAAAACCTCATAACATACCATATGATTTGATTTAATAAGAGGTATTACTGTATCACTGTGTGGCCACTGCGCCGAACACACAGACAGATATTTCCGCAATAGTGAGTGCTAGTTTTCCTACTTTCAATGTAAGCCTGATATATCCACAACGGATATATGAAATGTCTGTTTTTCCCCTCTGAGATTTGACTATTGTCATTTATTAGCGGTGACGAGTGACGATGTTTACCAGATGTGTGTGCGTGAACTTGAATTACTCATGTTGTGGGGACATAAAGTCACATTTGGGGGGACTGACTGAAGTCTTTTTCCTGCTATGATTCACTTTTCGGATGAAAACCTGGTTTAAAAATGGAGTAAGGTGAGATTTGGCTTAAAGACAAAGGTTAGGATTTGACAAGTAACATGAAATGAATAGAAGTCAATGTAATTTCCTCTGAGAAGTGATGGAAATCTGTGTGTGTGTGTGCACAAGAAAATGAGGACAGAAAAACAGAGAAATCTAGAACATAAAGCAGCAAAAGCAGCAATAACAGGCCAAGCAGGAGTGGATTTTCCTCGTAGATGTTCCATAGTCTGAATCAGCGAGGGCGGCCTTCACGAGGATGTGGCTGTCTGCTGATGACTGTGGCTGGGATGAAAGGGAAGGAAGCCAGACAACCCTGGAGGATTCCTCCCTGAATCTGCGGGGAACACGCACACAAACTCACAGACCAAATGTGCATGTAAATGAGAGGCTATCCTCTTGATCTGGGGAGCAGATGAGCTTAATTGTTTCCATCCTCCTAAGCAGAAGGCAAGTGTGCAACTCTCCGAAATCAAATTACACTACACAGACTCACATCAGAGGATCTTTCTTTCTCTCTTTCTCTCTTTCTTTCTTTCTTTCTTTCTTTCTTTCTTTCTTTCTTTCTTTCTTTCTTCCTTTCTTTCTTTCTTTCTTTCTTTCTTTCTTTCTTTCTTCCTTCCTTTCTTCCTTTCTTTCTTCCTTCCTTTCTTTCTTTCTTTCTTTCTTTCTTTCTTTCTTCCTTTCTTTCTTTCTTTCTTTCTTTCTTTCTTTCTTTCTTTTTTTCTTTCTCTGACAAAACATTCCAGTGTAACCCATAAAAGAGGTTCTTACCCTCAATGATGGGTCAGCTACAGATGTTTGCAGGTTATTAAGGACCCTCTGACGTGATGAAACATGCCGGTCTCTGTTTTCCAACAACTTTCTTTCATTTTTTATATCGCAATGTATGTAAAGATATGCCAAGATAATGATGCCTGATATTACTGACATATTCCAGTTTTGATCTGTGTGTTCAGCTGATGCTCGAACAGTTAAAATCTTACTTGTTTACGGCATTTTTTTAAAGCCCTTTTTGAGCTTGACCTCAAAAATATGGCTGCCAAATCTATAAAATTGGTGAGAAGCATAAAATAGCATGAAGTGAAACTATCAAGAAAGTTCTTTTCTATGTCCCCCTGGCACTAAAGTGTATTTTTATCTTTCACTGGAGCTGTTCATTTCCCCTTTTTTACAATTATGATATTCTATCTTTAAACTATTTGGGTCGTGTCTTGGATATTATCCTTTGATGATTGTTATATGTCAAGACATTTGTGCTTTATTAGTGTGTGTCCTGCAGAGAGAGGAATGACAGACTATAAAAGATGACATGCAATAGAAGGTCTGCTATGAGTTCAGCTTTGTGAATGTATCCTAAGTTGATACTCCAGAGAAACCTATAGTGGTATGGATACATTTGAGGGATGTAAATCGTCTCTGAATCAACAAATGCAGCTGGCAAAGTTGTAAAAGTGATCCCAGTGACACCTGGATTAACTCTCTGAAAGTCCATAAAGATGTTATTGCAACTTGAGTCCATTTCTGTGAGAATCATCGCTTGAGACTGATTGATTTTGCTTTAAAGAGGCCCGACCTTGTCTGTTTATGTGGGTTTAAATTCTTTTCAATAAAGTAATGCGACCTCTTTGTGGTGTATAAATATACCCCCCAAAAATCCTTGACCATGAAATCCATACAGAGCAGTAAAATAGATACAGGGACACTCTATTCTTTCCTCAGTGGAAACAGGAAAGTGGTGGTAATTTCACTCTAATCCCCTCGGACATTTGTAAGGTGTCCTGGGATGGATTCCACTTCGGAGGTCATGGAGGGTCGCATACCTGGAATCAATTTTCCCGGTTGCTGCAGCAGCAAATCAAGCTTTACCCACAAGATTTCTGTATATACAACGACGTGAAGAACTTTAAGCTAAGCAAAAGGATACACAAATCCTTACTGCTTCCACTATTGGTGTTTTCTACAATATTCTCCTGTGTAAAGACTTCCTTGACGACAGTTCTGCTTTGTTTCACCGGTTTCAATTTAAAACCATGTGTATGAACAAAGACAGTGATTCAGCAGGCTCCAGTAAACTATAATTAGACCGGGCATTTCAGGTAAAAGGCATTAATTCAGCCTTTCATTTACCATAGAGTTAAGCTCACATTTTTCTTTCCCCCCAAAATGATCTGTAATTATGTTTTTTTCCATTGGTTCTCTCCAATAATTAGCATTTATATGCAGTTAGTATAAATAAAGTCATTGTCAGAAGTCAGGATCAACTTGATTATCTCATTTAGGGAAACTTATTTGGCAGTAGAGGCATGTAGTTTGAGGACACAACGGAAATCCAAAACACAAAATTGCTGATATTAAAAAACGTACTGTAAAGATAAATATGAACAATGCACGAGTGTAAAGTGTATCAGAAAAGTGTCCCCCATAGGCTGAAAGTGCATCATAAATCCTGACTAAGAGCTAATGCAGGGAACTTCTAACGTCACAGGTTAACTATCCAGGCAGCAGTTTGCAATTTGCTTCATTTTATTGGACATCAGTCTGGTTCCCAGGCTCCACGCAGATACTTTTTATTTAAGCAGCACCATACAGTATGTATTTCCCTCAGAAGTATCATAAACAGTGCTGGATAGTAGCTACATAAGTATATTTAGTCAAAGAGTGCACTTACAAACAATTTTGAGGTACTTACATTGTACTTTTATGCTACTTTATACCTCTTCTCCACTACATTTGAAGAGGAAATGTTCTACTTTATACTCAAAGGACAGCTTTACAACTTTAAAGAAGTGGGCACTTTTAGAAAACAACTTAGAGCTATAGATTAAACTAGTGGTTTCCAAACTTTATAGCTTTTGGTGTCTGACAAAAGCAGAGAGACCAGAAGACATAGACAACGTTTTTCTTTTTCATTTCATAGCAACTCCTCTCAGTGGTACAAAAAGAATAATAGTACAAGATGAAGAGATAAAAGCATCACTGGACCCAACAACTCGCATATGGAATAAAGAAACTGGGGGCAGCATAATCAAATCAGAACTGTACATTAGTGTATTGGCAGTGACAGGCAGACAGTGGAGTTTTATTAACTCCACCAAGTATCGATTCTTCCCTCTAAACCTCCCACATGGTTTAATTTCAATACAAGTTCAAAAATCCAATATCTCACCAGAAATCCAACCTTAGAAGAAAAGTCTAAAAGTTGAAAACAGATCTGTGTATCAGAACTTTGTAGTTACTTCTTCCCTCTCCCATTAATTATATCACGACAGCTGATTTTATTTGCTGTCCATGTGTACAAAATTAGATGTAAAAAGTTGAAATGATCTCAGCCTGCAGCAGCTACAACAGTAACATGCTGCTGACACTCTTATGTTCCAGCATTAATAATCTAATATATAATCTAAAATATAATAACATCAGTCAGAGAGACCAAACCAGTACTTTTTTGACACTTAAACTACATTTTTCCGCTAATATTTATGTAAATAAATTCAAGTAGGATTTTCCATACAGGTCTTCTACTTGTACACTCTTAAAACATGATGATTTTGCCACAAACAAAACAAGTTTGCATCTCTTTTTTGAGTTGTGACAACTGCTAATAAAACCACAGTTGGGCTCATAACTTTACATACCCTAGCAGAATGTGTAAAATATGTACCATTCTGTAATGAAAACATGAATGATCAGAGAAAATGCATGATAATAAACTAGAAAAGCACTCGGAGAGCGCATACCTCCGCCATGCCATTTGTCTGTCCGTCTGTGTGTGTGTCTGTGTGTGTGTGTGTGTGTGTGTGTGTGTGTGTGTGTGTGTGTGTGTGTGTGTGTGTGTGTGTGTCTGTTTGTCTGTTAACAGCATAACTCAAAAAGTCATGGACGGATTATCACCAAATTTTTACAGGATGTCCGGAAGAGCAAGAGTAAGAATCGATTAGATTTTGGAGGTGATCCGAATCACCGTCTGGATCCAGGCCATCTCTCAATTGTCCTTCGACCTTCAAAAAATTCCTGGATCCAGACGGTGATTCGGATCACCTTCAAAATCTAATCGATTCTTACTCTTGCTCTTCCGGACATCCTGTAAAAATTTGGTGAAAATCCGTCCATGGCTTTTTGAGTTATGCTGTTAACAGACAAACAGACACACACACACACACACACACGGACACACACACACACAGACGGACAGACAAACAAACTCCGGTGATTACATAACCTCCTGGCGGAGGTAATCAACAAACTAAAAAAAAATAGCACAAAACAACACACAAAGAAGAGGAGAAGATGTATTATAAATGATGTGGTCGCAACATAATGTACAAATAGGCTGAGCTTTGCTGAGACCCTGCAGAGTTACACATTTCACTCCAACTTTATCACTATTTTAAACTGTATCACAAATTGACTCATAATTCTTTCAGGAAAAAAAACACTGCAGACTTCACCAGCAACATAAAAGTTACCTTCCACTGCCATAAACTTCATATATCTTTGTTTCTTACATCACCTTGGCTTCCTGACTGAGGGAAAGTATGAAGACATTACTTCATTCGAGGAGGCCTGCACTGGCAAACCTCAGTGATCAAACACTTTAAATGTCAGCCAAAGCATTTGCCCCGACACATGTTCACAAACACACAATGGCACATCCGCCATATTTACACCAGGTGTTGCTCTAAATTGCAATGAGAGAAGGATCATCCTATAAAAAGCAAGTAGAGGTTATTAAAGTGATTAATCTGAATGTTCTGACACTCAGGTAGATTCAGCTCTAGCACGTCCTGCATGTTAAACTGTGTTTTGCAAGCCAGTGTTATAGAATATAGATGAAAGTTGTGTATCTGTTTGATATCATGGCAAAAAGGCACACGATAAAATGCAAAATGGTGCAATTTCTGCAATTTATTGATGATTAAAAGCTCTTAAAAGATCAAAATTTCTTCCAAATGAGTCGAGATGGTCCTCAGATAGTGTGCACAGCTGCTCCAGGCTCACACACATGGCTTCGGTTGACATTTCATGGAGACTCGGATTCTGCAAACACAGACAATCCTGTTCAGTACATACGTTTTTTTTCCTCTTTTTTTTCCTTTGTCTGCAAGAACCGTGTGAGTCAGGGGAGTTCAAGCTGGAGGGGGTCTTACAGTCTGCATTACAGTAAAAAAAGTTTTCCTCTGGGCCTGACACTCTGTGGAACAATGCCTTGGAATCTCCACTGAGATCCTGCAGAGACTCACAAAAATGACATCAGACTCTCAGCCTGCCAAGAGCTGCTCTCGGCTTCTCGGTGATTTATGTTTTAGGTAGTCCACTAAACTTAGATTTGACGGTGCAAAATATTTAGACAAAGTCAGCTCAGCGGGGTGAAGTGTGATCCAACAATGCGGACAATAAGAAGTCGGATGAAGTTTCCATCCCACCAACGAAACAAATTACAGTAATCATAACATCTCATGTAGACTGAACGATTGGTTTATCCTGTTCTATTATTCATCTTCAGGTAAAGACACCTCGAGGACATTTTATTCTAAAAATGCACAGATGATTCAGTCCCAGAGCTGGTTTTAAGAGGCTTTAAACATCTGCTTATAAAATGTCTCCAGACCCTTCGACTGAAGGACAAAGTCTCTGACATGAGAAATCGGAACAGCAGATTACGTGTACGGAAAATAACACTGCACATTGTGTGTGTGTGTTAATTAGGATAGTTAAAATGGCTTCCCAACACCCTTCCACACAAGAAAGAGAAGGACAAGGAGGCGGAGGAGTGTTGTAAAATTACCCACAATTCCCAAGTTGCATTTGTTGTGACTACAATACGGCAGTAAAACAAAGATCTGGACTCTGGGAAGTACAGTAAGTTTTTCCTAAGGCTGGTATTATGGGCTTTGGAGCAAACAAGAACATGTGGGACCTGCGTTCACATAATGTGACAACTATAGCTGCTGTGGCTCTTCACCTGTTTTGAGAAAAAAGATCAGAAAACCACACTAGAGCAGAAAAATTACCCTAAAATCCACTTCCCTGTGAGAATTTAGAGTTGCAATAACACACAGGATAGGAACCAGATATGGCACTTAGCTTCAGTAATATGTTTTCTTTTAGAATTTTGACATTTTTACGAGGTGGGTGTCTGTTTCTGAATGCTAATCTTGCACATATTTCCATAGAAGATCAGTATCGGCAAGAATAATACGATACCGGCCACTGTACATTCTGTTTAATGCCAGTTTTCAGCCCCCTCTGAGCTGCCTCTGGTGACTGATACCACAGTCATCACCCACATCTGTTGTAGATTGTTAAACTTCACAGCAGCTACTTTGAACTGTGTCGGAAAAAAAAAGAAATCAAGAACCTCAAACCAGCAATTATGGGCGAGATGACGGGAAGACAATCTGGAATGGACTTTTACAACATATAGAGTCAGCAGATTTTGACACTTTGAGGTGGAAGAGTAACGTGACATCTGCAGTACACAAAAAAGCTTGTTTTTCTTGATTCATCAATAAATAATCTGCAGTAAAATGCTGCTTTTATTCACTGGCTTTCAGTGTGCAGCATTCTCACATTTATCTGCAATCCTGACTTGTTCACCCCAAAATAGCGTTATTCTGGGCTGTGTATTATTTAGCCAAAAAAGGTAATACTAGTGGCACAAAGAGAGGCATATTTTTTTATCTCAAAATAAACTGTGGCCCGCCAGGACTCTGAAGTTTGCACATCCAGACTGCTGGAGACTTTTCAAGGTTAATTTGGAAACCTGGCTTCCACCAAACGCATTCATCACAAAAGGGCTGGGGCGATTTGTTCGGATTTAACAAGGGGCGATAAAATTAGGTCTGTGTAATTAACACGTTTAATTAGAAAGTCCATTAAAGAAGTCTGACTTGTTCATTATAAGGGGGTGAGTCGGGTGACGTTACCCCTTCGTCTCTTCCCCTCTTTGATTCCCTCGTGTTGCTAAATCTAAAGCAGAACCCAAACCATGAACAATGTGCCAAGCAAAACTGCAATCACTTGGAAAATCTGTCATTTCAGCTGTTGGCTTTGCGCATAAAAATAGCTAATCTGATCTGCCAGAATAACCAAATTTCTTGAGAATACAAGCAAATGGTCAGGCATGACATGCAGCAGAGTAACAGGCAAAGCCATTATTGTAATGAAGCCAGTCAGAAAGGTCTTGTATATACAGCATGTGCATGTAAATGTTAATGTGTGGTTGTCGTGGCTGCTTTCATGTATGGATTTGCATGCCTTTCTTCCAGGTGCACATAAAAGCAACACTTACCCTCACAGCATGGTAAATGCACATAGTTGTACCATATGTGAAGCCATATGGTATTATTGAGTTTTTGTAGATGAGAATTAACTAACGCTGAAAATGCTCTTTGAAGATGAAGTTTATTTGTGCAACAGTCTATAAATCAAAGATAAATCAGGAACCTACAGAGACACAAGTCCAGAATTGTCTTTTACAGTCTGTCATTGAAGAAAGATTAAAGAAATGGATTAAAAGTGCATTGGTGCATGTGGTGATTTTTGCAGTTATATCACGTCTTTACTCATTTATGTCAATGCATCATCCTCAAGAAACCCCTGTCTTCTTCATGCAAACTGACACACACACATTTTGTTGAGATAACGCTTCCCTGCAGCTGTTGCAGGCAGTGTGTAGCAGTAATCATGCCAGCTCCCAGAGTCAACTGTGGGAAAGAAGCTAACAGGAGAGCAGTAGAGTTGCATCATCCCCATCATTTCACCTTGGATCCAGGTCAGATGAACTCCCTTTCATTTCAGGGCTTTCAGTGCTCAGTCATTCTGAGTGTTCAGCCAGCTGGCCTTTGATGCAGCTCCAGTGTGGCCAATGAATGACACAGGTTGATGATATGCTGTAAGACTTTTATTTGCCGCCACCTGCTGGATAGACATTGCAGGTTGTACGTTTTTGGATTACATAAGTGAACTTGTTTAAGATTTTTACCTTTTTGTATACAATCAGATGGTAGCTTTAACAAGCAAAATATAAATATAGTTTACAGATAAAGAATCAATGCCAAAACATGTAATTTTGTTTTACAGAGGCACCTCCAACAGAAGACAAGGGGGCTCTGGAATCTCTTTGGCCACCCCTTTGGCCTCCATAGATCTTATAGGGTCACATTTATTCACTGAAATCGCAAAGTCCAAGTTTCAGTGAATGCAAATGCAAATTTTAAGTGCAAGTAAAGTCAGCTTTACATGACTGTACGTTTCATAGCGTGCATAGACTAGCGGCCAGTACGCTGTATGGTAAGTCCATAAACATCTCAGAGAATGCAAAAGAAACATTTTTTCATGCCTTTAGTTGAGGAAGACCTAAGTACATTACATGTAGCTGCTTACATTTGTTGGTTGCTTCCAGATATTTGTAGTAGTCTTCTGAGTTTATAAAACACCTGCAGCCTCAAACAGAAGTAGGAATAATATTGATCATCTCATCAAGAGCATCTCCAAAGTGAGACAATTGTGCACATTTAGACTCAATTACTAGTATTTGCAAATCATCCCTGACATGGAGACAGAATCTAACTTTAAATGAGTCTCATGTAAGTCCTTAACTGTGAGCTCTGTCATAGCTGGATAATTTTATACTGGAAAAGTCTTATCTGTTTACTGAAGTTAAATATTTTTCTGTCTGACAATATTTGCCCCGCAAACCTAGTGAGGATAAAGCGGTGTATAGAGAATGGATGGATGGATGGATGGACAATATTTGCAGCAGTGACATTTTTGTGTGCAAACACAGCAATATGTTGCACATTTTATTGCACCATAATTGATTGCAGTTCGATAAATTATCCCAAATGGACAGAATTTTAATTTTTTTTAAAAAAATCAGAAATAAACCAAGAATTTCTGGGTCAATGTGTGGCTTTTTCATCCCCTGTTCTTAAAACAGAATATTAGAAATTGTGAGATTCAGTCATGGTTTTTAGTTTATATTTGCCCCCCTAACATTTTCCGTGGCGCCATCTTGCCACCCCTTCGAGCAATTCCTGGTGACGCCCCTGTCGTCATACGCAGACGTAGCTTCTATGGTAACCACAACACGGATACCAGCTGGAGACAAATCTGTGATTAGCTTTGCTAACTTCAGCTGTTAAAACTTTATACGTGGTATCATATTGTATCGTCGTTTTAAAGAACGAAAAGACTAACCGCTTCAAGACGCTTGCAAAGACTCAAGAAGAAATCAACAAGTAAGACTTCTGTAGATTTATTTGTTTCCTTGTTTAGAAGACAAACACCGACACAACATTTATTACTTGTTGCCAACTCGTTAGCTAGCTCCCCTATTGTATTGTAGGACACGAGCACACACGTCAACCGTCTGGATAACTTTCAGAAAATAGTCATATTTAGTCAATAAGTGCGGTCAAAAAGGCTTTTTATTTTCTGTGCAATAATATGACAAGACAGAGTCACTGTCAGTATTTCAAAGGTAGTTTAAACGCCAATAAGGAAAGCTAGTGTTAGTTTGAATGCCACTGTTGTAGAAGATACATTTGTCATTTGGCGTTTTGTCTGACATAATATACAAAAAAATATCTTTGTCCTTTGCATGTACACATTTGTCATCGTACTGTTGTTGAATTTTATATGGATAAAGCTTCAGTCCCTTAAAGTCAACTATAAATACTGAAAGCATAGCAGCTCTGCACCAGTGTGTCCTGTTAGTTCAGCCCTCAAAACACAAGCACAAATGTTCAGCTTTGACTTGTTTCTTCATCATTTGTGACACAAGTCTTTGTACCTGTGACCCGTCTATCAACATGCATATTGCAGCTGGAAACGTATGGAAATGATCGACAGTGTGTATATTTGTACATAGACTTTGCTTTTTGTTATTGTTGATATCTGTGTAGAATTTCTCCATCAAATTCAAAGTTTTGTATTTGCAGATAGCTGTGTTGAACTGCTGTATCTGTCTGTTTTGCATCAGTGAATCCATCTGAGGAACTGCAGGATAGCAGGCCTCCCAGCAGACAAGAAGTTGAAGTGGAAGAACAAGAGGAAGGCAAAGAAATAGAGGAGGACATCCCCCTTGTGGTCTTTGCGCCTGATGCCTCTCTCCCAGAAGAGCAGCCCCCTGCCAGTGTTGATGTCTCTGCTAATCCTGCTTTCCAGTGGCTGGATGAGGTAGGACTCTATATGCAGTCGTATTTTATGAATGACATTTTGAGGTGTCATAGAAAAGACAAATGTCCTATTAGGTAGTTGAAGTGACAGTATTTACTTTAAAACATGCAGGAAAATGTAATGAATGTTTTCAAAAGGTGATGCAGCGATGTAAGTATTTGATGTGTGTGCTTTTCCAGCTAAGTGGATCTTTAGAGTTGAAATGGATATATGTGACTTACAGGGTCTACCATTACCATTTTAATGTTTTAAGGTTGAAATACAAATGAAGACTTGGAACCTGACGTCATCGTGTGAATGAGCACAATATTTTTTTATTAACTTGATCAGCACAGACAGTAAACAGACATTGAAGTCACAGTCCCACAGTTTGATCATTTATCTTCCATGAAGTTGATATGAACTCAGTCTTTTGTTCAGTCGCTTTATTGAGTCAACACCTCATCAACCCATTTACTATGGGCATGCAGCACCTCACCCTCCATTTTTACAGGCAACACACAGCCCTGGATACTAGACGGCAGACACTTCAGAGTTTTCTATTCATGGATACACATGCTAAACTTGTATACGTTCATCGAAAGGTGATTCCAATACAGAAGATGTTTTTAAAGATGAGCAGGCATCATTATGGTTTTTAAACACTGCAATTTACACAGCCATGGAATTGGAACTTTATTCATTTTTTTTTAAATATAAAAAGTGCATAATATCTTTTGGCATGACGGTTGAGTATGAATGATAAAAAACAAGATCAGTATGGTATACACACAGAGCTCCAAATACGCATATATTCACTATGAATGGTCACAATTATCACAGTCTTTATCATTGCTCAAATATCAACAATCATTAGACTTTATACTGCATGACCTGTGTGTTATAAAAGCTATCATACCTCACAAAGTAAAATAAATACTGTACACATCCTTAAAGTAAAACATCTCTTTCCCCGATCCTTCCCATTCACAGTGTGTATAAAATGGATTAAATGGTGCTATACAGTTTCCTAACATTAGATAGCAGTATTGTACAAGTGGTGAGTCAAGGAGGATTTTTACAAGTGAAATGACATGAAGAGGTGTGCAGTAGTCCTGTACACCCAATGATAAGGTTGGAAAAACAATTGGAGCTATTTTTTCTGACAGCAGTGTGCTGCTCTGTGGCTGCTGTCAAGAAGAATTTGCTAAAGCATCAATAATGCAGGATGTACATGGGAGTCACTCAAAAGAAATTTATCTCCGGCTGCATATTTATACTGGGATATTGTGTAGGATGGTGATGCAGTAGGAAACGGTCCTGGTGTAATTAAATAAGTGGCACAGAAGCTTTTACTTGTGCACAGCTTCTTAAAGACTGATTGCTGCCTGTATACTTTTGAACAGTTTGTCTCTGACCCCAGCATGAAGTCTTCCACGATGAATTTCAGACGCACTCAAAACTGTATCATCAGCTCTCGTATACCTCACTCGAGTGGCTGCTGTTAATTATGAAATCATTTACAGCGGAGAAAATGATAGCTCATTAGTTTTTACTACTAGTATGTGCTGTGCTGTGTCTCAGCTGGGTTTATAGCAGGAGGCAGCAGGACAGAAAGAGAAGAAATGTCAGAGACCGGTGAAAAATCTCTCACAGTAACCCTCCGTATAACATTATGGCCCCTGCAGGAGGCTGGCCTTTACACTGCATGTGTGGTTTTTTTATTAGTCAATCATAGTTCATAGTCCATTGTCCTTTATTATCATCATTTTAATCCAACATTTCGAAGGCCACACTCACTACAGCAGAAAAAAAAAGAAAGAGCACACTTAAATTTTTCACAATTACTGTTGTTAATACTGCATTCAAACTGTCTATAAGGGCTTAGAGTCTTCTTTTGGTGTACACGTATGCATGTGTAAATGTGTGCAAATGCATGACTATGTGTATGAGTCTTCATGTACTTCCGCTTTCTTTGTGTTTCTCCGTCTGTCTGCCTGACAACATCCTCAAACATTCACCTGTCCTCTTAAGGAGCATAGTTCTTGGGCCGTATCATCATCTTGACCGTTTTGAAGGCCTGCCTGTAGTTGGTGGGGTAGTACTCTGTGGACATGTTGTGCCATGTTCCCCAGAAGATCCCGTTCCTGACTCCCTTGTACCTCTTGTGATAGTACTTCCCGTTGAGGTTGGCGGACATGCAGGCGTCGAACCACCAGCCGGAGCTGTAGTAGGCGCCGCAGTTTCCGGAGGGGTACATGTCGTTGTCGCGGTCGGGCGTGGAGAAGAACTTCTGGTCGTGGTTGAAGTGCTTGTTGAAGCTGATGGCATTCCCAGCAGTCCCACTGCGAGGAAATAGTGACATGTCAGATGTGCGAATTTATAGACTTGCTTAGAAATTTTTGATTATTCTTGCATGCATACAGAGAAACCTCTACTCTACCTGTATCCACTGATAGACAGGCGGTAGCGCAGGAACTCATTGGCCACATAGAACTGGTCATACTTTGCATATTCCCGGACACCCTCAAAGTCCTCCAGCTCGATACGCAGAATCGTGTCTTTGGCTTTAGTCAGCAAATGGATATGGTCATTGCCCAGCCAGAACTCACCTCTGTAGAACAAAAGAAGGCAGAAGGACGAGGGGGCAGAAGAGAACAAAATAAGTCATATAATACAAACAAGCTCATATACTAATGCACTCTGTTAGAACGTGGTCACTCAAACAAAATATACTTATCCCCACATACTAGAGGACAGAAACGGGGGATGCAAGGCGAGAGTTGTGTGACAGTGAAAAATGGATGAGAGAAGACATTATTCTTTTAGTGGGTGGTACTGCTCGATCTGCAGGCATGGTTATCAAGAAGTTACCATGGTTATTTCCCACTAAAAAATATCGGAGAGTAGAGAAAATGAGCTGAAATTTGAATCCAGATGAAGTTGAGGCACTGCATTACAACAAACGGCTGCTTTTTCCCCCCGTTAACTGATTACATGAGTAGTTCTTTTGTTTGAAATCATTCATTTTGATTTGTTTAAAGGGGGTCACATATATTTACTTAGTTTTATGTGCGATAATCAATCAGTGATAGTTAAAACAGGTGGTGAGCAGTCAGTGATTCTGAGAGCAGGTGTGCATCATTAGGTCCTCGGGGCACTGAGTGACTAGGCTTTCTGAGGTGCTGCAAGGAGGGATAATGGTGTTGTGTAGAAAATGCCATTTTGTTTAAAGTCGATCCACTGATGGAGTGCTGTGGTGCCTATAGATAAACAATGAGTCATGCAAGTAGCTGAAAAACCTTGAATTCTTGTTTTGTTTCTTACTGTGTATTCTCTGAAGGTGTTGTATCATTTAAGCACACCCCTGTTTACCTGAACAGATGGTAGGTTCCAGTGAGATGTGGATGAGAAACTAACAAATAACCAGTTTGTGGCCCACAGTGTGGGAGTGTGGGCAGCAGTTTGTTGTGAGGATTGTGGGTTAATTATTTTATTTTGGTGGGAAAAATGTGGAACTTAACAGCTAGGATGCAGTGCACACTAACTAGAGTTATCTTGTTGTTCATGGTTTACAAAATGCACATTTTGGATTTAATGGCTTTATAATTAGCTTTGCAAGACACAGGGTGGAGTGTTTTGTGAATGCTTTAAACTCTCTCACCAACCAACTAATGGCAATGTAGCATAAAACTCCAGTGTTAACAAATGAACCCTCCTGACAAAAACACACTGTATCGCTTTCTAAAATGTAATCCGCTTCGGCAGGAAAGCAGCTCCTTTTATATCGTCATTTATTCTCAGAGATCTGTACCCTTAAAGCATTTTGGACAGCAGAAAGGGTGTTGCGCATCAATGGAGACCTATTGTTAACAACACAGCAGAGTGGTCCTCTCATTTTGAATCCAGTCATTACTGAATTAAAATGTGATCTAAAAATTGCAGTACATTTTAGATTTCCAAAGATTCCCACCTTGTTGTTTCTGTGGAAGCTTTGGAGGTTTGTGTATTGCACATGTTTTAACACCAGAGGAGTACTCCGGCAGCAACATCTTTTAGCAGATCTTTACTCTTTATTACATATCTCTGTTTATATTGCAAGGTTTCTGTTTACACTGATAAAGTGAACTGTTATTTTTCAAACTTTAGAAAGGTTTACAGAGACACGCAATATCAACTGTTCTCTACACATGGTGGAAACAACATAGTCAGCATGCATGAAACCTATGACTTCTTTTGAGGTCCTATTTGAACTCCGCCCTCCTCCACTTAGAGTTATGTGGTATTTAAGCTTCATTTCCTGCATACCAGTAGCAGGAAATTTAGGTAGGTTTTTCATGCAGAGTTTGTAAATTACTTTTAAATCCACAAACCGTTCAACCACCTGAACAATTTTAAGTAATGTCTTTAGTATAAGACTAAAAAATACCTGAGGTTCCCGAAGCCTTTCTTATACTCGGCCCAGGTGCGGTTAAAGCTGACGGACCCATCGAGCCGTTGCTGTATCACTGTCCAGCCACCTCCAAAGGACTCCATGTCACAGTACACTTCAAAAGTCCCGTTGCGAGGATCGGGGGTCACACGATACAGACCACTCTTCCTCGTCTCCAGCACATTGTAGTCTGAGCAGTCCCGAGGGGCTAAGATGACTGAAGAGAAAGAAGAGAGGGCAGTTTTAAGAGGATGTTTCTGGATGATATTCAGTAATCTCTTCACTTTGGTCTGGCATTTTTT
This sequence comes from Acanthochromis polyacanthus, assembly GCF_021347895.1. Lineage (NCBI taxonomy): Eukaryota > Metazoa > Chordata > Actinopteri > Pomacentridae > Acanthochromis > Acanthochromis polyacanthus. Next base: position 44,889,071 of record NC_067113.1, on the reverse strand, counting down.
CTCTGCCTAACTGAGGGACTGTAATAGAAACAGCCCCGGAGGCCGAGGAAGACTGGAGAAAAAAATGAGATAAGTTAGGCGGAAATCCAGTTTTAACCGTCTTGGAAGTTCTCATTCCTGCTTTAATTTCCGGGGAATGTATTCAAACACAAACCAATTCACAATTTTTTTCTTTTTTTTTGCTACCAGTCTTTTACCTGTGACTTATCAAAACCATTCTTTGCATGAAAATTGCATTTCAGCATATTAACAATTAAAACTTTTGTCTTGCTGTATTCTGTCTGGTGGTCGTCAAATCGGACACGTTTCAGTCTCTTCCTTCATGTCTCTGCATATCTGAAATACAACACTGAGAATCACAGGACTCAGACATGAAAGTAATGTAAGCTAAAGGATAAAAGCAGCTGTCAGGGGAGAAAAGTCAGTAACCTTCCTATGTGCTGCACCACAGGCCATTTCATACACCTTCTCTACTTTCTAAGATTTCTTCCCCCAATTCTTTTTCTACCTGCCCACTTATTTATCTAGCCCTTGCTCCTGTCCCCTGTGTCGCGCTGCGGGCCACGGATTCAACCCAAAACCAAGGTCCAAAGGCCCCTGTCAGTTAGCATTTGGGAACTGAAAGGAACATACTTGTCAAAACGTGGGAAAGTGTAAAACTGGATTAGAGAGGCGTACCCCCTCACTGCACATTCAGCACCTTGAGTCTAAATCATTCTGACACTGGGCAGGCAGCATGTGGACCCCTTCGGAGTTTGTTTGATGCACCTCATTGTTGATGCAGTTTTGTCGTACTGTTAAATCTGTTTAGTGGGGTGGTAGATTATAATAGAGCTGGGGTAGGGAGGACGCATGCTGAGTACAGAGGGCCAGACATCAGGTAGTGGGAGTCTAGACTGTTTGTGGAGAGTAGAAATGTGCCAATGTGGTATTTCCAGGCACCATAATGCAAAATTAGATTTGCAACTAATGCGTGGTGACCCACTATCTACTGCATTTTCGTGCCACATAACGGACAATACTTCAGGTGCTAAAATGGCTGCAGATGGTAAATGAAGTCTAGGAGCTGAAGTTAAGGCATATCCTTGTCACGTTAACAACTTTGTCGGCATTTGGCATCCAAAGTGTTGACCTGTAAATTCTTTCATTGTCCCACTCACTTTAAGTGTCTGACTGCAGTCTATCCACTTAACATCTCCCTCCCTATTTGTTCCCATCTATCTGACCGGGCAGCCAGTGTCCCTAGACAGACAAGAGCCATCTCAATCTCAGTCACTCTGGCACTGTGCCTGACCTAAATAACTCCAATATCAGTCACTCACTGATTCTTTAAAGACTGCTGGCTGATTGGCTGGCTTGCTGTCTGACTGTTGAGTCAAATTAATGGCTAATTGGTCTGAGATTGTCCTTGCAAGAAAGAACAATCAGTCATTTCCACAAATGCCCCAACACAGCATGTTTTCATTCAAAGGGCAAAGCCCTCTAGAGGCCCTACAGAGTTTTTACTTGTTAAGTGCAGAGAAATATTGTGAGGCTGTTCAGCTTCAGGGTGGTCCAGTGGGTCAATAAACCATAAGACTCATACAAGAGAACTGTTTGGGTTGAGAACGGTCAAGATTGTTGTTATTTAACTATCCTCATGATTGTTACTCAGTCTTTACTGAATGGATACATTTTCTTTGATTGTCTTTACTGAACCCAAAGTCATTTTTGTGCATACACTAAACCAAACCCTAACTCTGGACATGTGACATACAGTGGTTTTGTTTCTCTACCAGTACGTACATGTGATCATTAAAATGCTTATGTCCTGGAGGGGCAATTTCAAACTGCTTTCCTAAAACTGTTGAATGTAATTTGAAGGTGCTTTGCCTGCTTCCTTGCTTAGTGACTTGTTTGACTGATGAGTGAAGTTAGGCTCCGATGACAGATTGACTGACATCCCGAGATGACTTCTTGACAGACTCGACTACTTGACTGCTTAAACACCACATTTGCTGCTTAGATTTCAGACTGCACAAGTTAATCCTTGTGACAAGGAAGGACATGTGTATCAAAAGTGATAGTATAATCTTTCTGCGCAAAGCGATTCAAATAGAAGACTGGAGATAACTTTTGATGGAAGGAAACTAATCGTAAAGAAAATGCCTTTCCTGTAGGAAGTTTTGTGTCTCCACATTTGTAGAGAAGCAGTTATTGACAGAGGACGGGGCATCCGTACTCACTTTTTTATAACCGAGTTAATGCAGCCATAATGTGAATTGCTTGTCCATTCACTTTTAGGCCCCTATATATGTCTTGCAGGAGTGAAAGTGAAGATTAGCACTGGCAGCAAGAATGGGAATTGGCAAAAAGAAAGAGAAAATAAGTGTCTACAACACTTGGTCAAGAGGCTTTTATCACCTTAGACATACTATTAGTCCTGCTTGATAGTGAAATTGCAGTTGTACAATAGCTTAGACTGTTTGGCTACTATGGGCAGCCACTTTATTTACCCCGTGGTCTATTTCATCCTCATGAAGGTTTGTATTAAAGGGTGAAAATCGTTTGTAAAATGTACTTTCTAGCTATTTTAAATGCCTTTAAATCTATAGAGTATAAATGTTTCTGAACTACAGTGCAGCTTAATGAGCTGCACACAGACATTTCCTCATGACTTCAAATGTGTTCACCTTAGGTCGGCTTGCTTGTCTTTTCTTTTTAATGAGAACAACATAAATTTGGTTTCTTCAAATCTCCATTTAACAATTAGGGGCTTTAATTAATTAACTGTTTAGCTACAATGTGGCAGCTGGATAGTTTATACAGGAATCAGGAGACCCGTTTTACCACAGATTGCTTCAATAAGCACTTTTGACTCTGTGATTAACAACCAGAAAACATTTAGCTTCTCTTTTCAGTTCTTGAAGATGTTTCACTTCTCATCCAAGAGGCTCCTTCATTTGGTTATTGTTGAAGCGTTTAGGACTATTAAAATCAAGTAAATTAATCTAACATGTGGTATTCAGTTTACAGATTCAAAACAATTCACATTATGTGCCAAAATGGGACTGCATTAGGATTGTTGGAAAATGGGACATTTTTATCAGCTTGTATGTGTCATTTTTGATTTAAGACCTATGATATGAATTAAACCGCAGTTACAACATTGTTTATATCCATGTTGCGAAACTGGCCAAGCCTTATCACGAGGTTTTAGTCAAGTTTCCTTGGTAACAACAGCTGTTTCATGTCTGCTGCTTTTGGATTGACTCACCCTCAGTTTTCTAACTTGGAGCTGAATAATTTGCAAGTTCTTGACCTTGGTGTGACAGACTGATGCACAAAGACAAGTGTGACTGACCCTGTGTGCCATCTGTGACTACTGTAATGTCAGGGAAGCCACTTACATTACTACTTGTGATATTGACGAGAGATAATGAGAGCTCGTCGTTTTATGCTGGAATGAGCACTCAAGAGCATGACCTCCAGAGCAAGAGCGGTAGGGGGAGAGGCAGAGGGAATTAAACTGAGGGCGACACAATGAAAGTTAGCGTAAGAGGAAAAGAATATGAAACGGAGTGGAGAATTGAAGCGAGGGGTGCAGATGCTCTGAGGATAAGTGCATGAGGAGGGGCAAAATGACAGGAATTGAAGGAGAGTTTTGAAGGAGAAAGAGGCAAGAGTTGAGAGGGAGAAGCAAATGCAGCAGAGAAAGGGATGGGATTCCCTTCACACCACTGTCCCAGCTAATCTACTTAGAAATAAGCTCACATCTGTTTTCCACATAAAAGCCCCAATAGTGTGTCGTATTCACTCATGCGGTATCAGGATATTATTCACTTTCTGAGTGAAAAGTGGCCGCATTTCTACTGTGCTCTCATCCAAATAAGCTTTTACATCAATGTAAAGTGGGGTGTTTGTTATGCTCAGCTAGTTTGCAATCCCTACTGGTAGGTTTTGACAGACGGCATCACAAGATTTTTCATTTTAAGCTTGTTTTTTAAATGTTCCAATATCCACTACATAACTGCAGTGATGCTCACTCCATTTCATGTAGATGCCAAGTATCTGTCTTATTCTCTCTCTTCTCTTTGAGCTTCTGCATATGGAGAGTAGTAGAGGGTCATAACAGTTGAATGAGTTATATATGAAGCAATATAAATTCTCACTTTGAGCCTGTACTTGTCATATTGCCTCACTCTTGTACAATATAACCTCAAGCTATTTCACTCTTTTCATTTTTGCTATGGCTACTCTGAACCGGCTGCTCTGCCACAGTAATGTAGTGGATATGGGAGCCTTTTGATGGCACTAATGCAATGGAAATTCCTTTTCTCATTATACGAATCTCCCCTAAGTATGTAATATTGTTCATGGAGAAGGTATGTCGCAACGAACCACTACACAAGGTCATTGTGAACCTGGAAGATTTCATTTCCTATTTCCCAGAACGAGAAGCCTTGCCAGGTGATTGGTTCTCACCCAGATTTTGTGAATTGTAATCACTTCAAAAGCAATCAATGTGCACAAGTGATTGAGTAGATGCCATGCTAGAAAATTCACTTCACTTCACTTCATTTGGTGCTGGAGTTTCATTACCATAACAACATCTGGGGTGAATTTATGGGAATAGAAGAGAATATAGATGGGGGGGCTCTTGATCATGCTCAGAGAGACCACAAAAAAAAAATACATGAGAGGAAGAGTAAAACGAGGAGACATCTATGAAATGGCAAAGATAGAACAGAATAGAATATAACACAATAAAAAACACATTCCCTTCTGACTGAAACTCTTGTAGCTAAGGAGATGGAGAGGGCTTAGAAAGGTCAAGCTACAAGAACAGAACAGAAGTAATAGCACAAAGGGATTATAGGATTCAAGGTGATAATGTAAAGAATGCCACAAAACTAATCTTGGTAAAAGCAAGCTTACACTGAGGGCTGGTCTGCACTGCACACTGGGTGGTGCAGGTGGAGCTGAGCTTGTTGACCACTCCAGTGATGTTTTCCACCCGTCTGTCCACCATAGCCTGCACGTTGTCCAAGTTGAGCAGGTTGAGCCCCTCCAGACGACCCTGCAGAGCAGAGATCTGGCTCCTGGCGTTGCGCAAGCTGGCTGACATCCTATTCAGCTTCACCTGAGATAAAGCCAGAGCGGGCATGAAGGAAATTATGTTTGGCACAGAATACAAAGCAGGTGGATTACTGAAGTCACCAGCCTCCTTCATTGTTTTACCAGCCAATTTGAATTTTAGAATGAAAACGGGGTCTGCGTGATGATTGGCTGTCGGCCAAAGTGACTGTGAGAGTCAACAAGCTTACCAGACAGCAAAAATTTACCGCCATTTGGCCGGTGTCTAACGCTGATTCCCCACCCTGTTTACAGTACCAGGAATTTTCCCCAGTGGATTGGTGCCAGGTAGGACTTTACCGGTCTTTTAACATCTGGTTAGTTTACATTCCGGCCGGGTGCATTTGACTGGGCAAATTCCAGGTGACATTGTATCCACGATGTTTATAAAGCACATCGTCAGTTTGTTCAGACCAGTGTCCCTGACATTTTAACAAGACTAATAATGATATTGGCTCACTGACAGTTAGCATGGCTTTGATGGGAATGGTGCAGTGTCACTATGGCACTCTTTGTACAGCCCTCTGGACATTGTTTATGTGTAGAAATTGTGCACTGGTGTGGATTTTACAGCTAAAACCATCCCAAAACCATTACCTAGCCCAAAGGGATAAAGCATACGCTTAACCTTAAACAACATCAGTCATTAAAAATTTAGAAGTCTGACAGTATTTCTAAAAAATGACTTGGTTTTATTTTTGCTCTGAACCAAGTGCATTTATAACATTTTCAGTACATTTTCCAAAGCGGTATTAAAAAACTGTCTGTTTATTTTTACAAAGACTGAACTTTGCCTCTCACCTGCATCTCTTGCATTGTGCTCGGGCTTGGTGTAATTTTCCCAAAAATGGAACCTTGCCCCAGTCCAGTACCGTCCATTCCAGTAGCTCCAGGAACCATCCCATCTCCTCTCTCCTCCTGGCTGGACCCACCTAACACCTCCTGGCCCATCGGGTCCAGTCTGCCGTTGTCCCCATCATCCCTCTGAATCGGGTCCTGCATCTGTCCCTGGTCTTGCTGATGTCCAAAAGCTCCGTTAACTCGTGCCCCACGGCACTCCTGGCACCCACTTTTCAGCTTGTTCACCACCTCCTTCAGGCTCTGCAGCTCCTTCATCGTCTTTTCCAGCAGCCTGAACTGCTTGGGCAGCTGGATGGTGAGGGAGGCAGTGTGAGCTGGTAAGGGCAGTCCTCCCCTTCCTCTGCCCCGGCTCCGGTGCTCCCACACTGGCCTGAGGGTCTAAGTTTCACGGAGCATGAGGCTGGGGTACCAGAATCAGATCCCAAATTGTAGGTTCCTCTAGCGTCCCATCTGTGGTGAGAGTTGCCCGGGAAGTCTGCTGCCCGGCTGGTCCGCGGCACCAAGGTGGCTGTAAGCAGGAGACTGGCACAAACGCAAAACACAGTTGTCCTCATTTTCTGTGCGAGATTTGTAAAGGAGAAATAAGTGTGCGTAAAGCTGGAGTGTCTGCAACTGCCTCCGATGTGAACTTGTAGTGTGGATGTGTGATAGTAGTGTGTGTATGTGTGCGTGCCTGCAGATTGCCTGTAAGTATAAGAGTAGGTGAGTGTGTGTCCAGGATCTTATTGGTTTTAAGAGAGAGAGTGTGTGAGAGTGTGTGTGAATGAGTGCAGCCTGCAGGATGGAGAGAGCGCAGGGGAACTGCCGCTGCCTCAGATAGCTGTGTCATTAATATCAGGACAAGGGAGGGAGGGAGGCAGAGAGAGGGAGGGAGCTGCGATGGAGAGGATGGGAGGGGCAGCTCTATTGCGTAATGAAAAACACCATATCAACGGCATAGTGAAGAACTACAGAGATGCAGACAGATTATAGGAGTGGTGGTGGGAAGGAGGGACGGAGGGAGGGAATTAAAGAGGGAGAGAAAAAAAGGTGGGTCCTTTGCCTGCAGTTAGTGCATGTTGCCATGCAGCCTCACTCAAAACTCAACCCATTTCCCCGAAGAACAAAATGACTCCGTACGCAGGAACTGTCCACTCAACTGACAGTAAGGTGACGTTTTTCACGTTTTGTTGTTTTGAATGTCCCCCAAAATTTGTCCTCTCGTGTTGACCCAGTCCAGATTCCAAATCCTGACTCACTCTCAAGTCCCCAAATTAGGTCCAGGTGGGCATAATTACAGTAAAATCCATGGTCTAGCCAGCAGCAACAATAGAAAAGATTTGTTTCAATTAGCACAGCTGTAAACAACCTGTTGTTCTGTATTCACGCCCCATGCTTGGGATGGTGCAAATGAAGCGTAAGGCTCATCGGAGACTTTTTCGAGAATGTTTTTCCCTGACATTCTTGAATCCTGAACACCTGCCAATTTTCCGTCCTGATCAGATTTAATTTTCCCACAGTAATACACCTGCAGAGTGCACACTTAACTCAGAGTAGAGCTGCATTAACATAACAAGCCACTCTAATTCAGATGTGTTCGGATAGCTAACTACTGCACCATTAATCTTACATAACCTGCGTTACGTTTTAAAGAAGTCTTTTGGGGTTTTCATGCAAACAAGCAAAAGTTATGTTGATTCACTGTTTCTTGCCAAAACAGTCTGTGTATCCTTGGCATCAAACATAAGTGTTAAATAAATTTTTCCTCATAAAAATCCTTCATTGTTTACATACATGTTTAAATGGCTGTCTCAAGTGCTTGTTGGATGATCAGATAGCCGCAGGACCCCCAGTCCACACACCTGTCCAAAGTGAGGAGCTTGTTTTTTCATTTGTTATACAACTATCCTTGTCGCATTTCAGGTGAAGAACAAAGTGCAAAGCTGTCATCATCACTATGCTGAAAATGCGTAGTCTTATCTAACGTCACAGGGTACCTTTTTTCCTGTTACAGTGCTGTGTTGTTAAATACCCACAGAGAATGAATGTCAGTCTGGCACTTTGCTGTGTTTTGTCAGGAAAGTTTGGACTGGATATAGACATCTTCCTCTCTAGCCTAGAGAAAATATGTTAATTCAAAAGCTCTCTTAACCAACGGCAGGCAGGTTACATCTGCAGCATGTCACTGAGAAAGATGCAAAACAGCCATTTTTGCCCAAGCGGCTCAGCTTGCCTCCCTTTCTGTCAGTGGGAATATCATTAATTGGAACTGCTCTTTATTTGTGGTGCTTAGTGATTTACCAGGAGTAAGTTCTGGTGTTTTAATGAAGGGAAGTGGGACATTTTGGAAATAGAAATAAACAAAGCATTAGTCTGTTCAACAACGCCCTGGAATTACAACAATATGGGCTTAGAGAAAACTTTAACTCGCCTCCTCTACAGGGATCTCGTAGGTGAGAAACTGAACTCTTGAGCTGAAATATTACAATCAGTGCCTTCTTTAAAGACAATTCCAGAATGCAGATGTATGTTTATGGGACAGTGTGAACCTATCTATGAGAAGATTACACCATAGTGATTTAAAATAGATGAAAACTTTAACTGCCATCGTGTCACCAGGCCTGGATTTATGGATCGGTTTAGTTTGTTTAAATATTTAACAATGCAAACATATAATGAAGCCTTTATTAATTAGCGAATGAGTAATATACTTGTTTTTGTATATAGGCTAAAGATGTGGCGTTGTGGTCAATTTTTGGTGGTATTAGGACTGCCGTTATTGAAATTGCAGTCATTCTCTGCCACAAGCATCATTCATACATTAGGCAATCTCATGGAGCATCTTATAGAAGTTATTAAGCAATGGAAGCTATTAAAATGAATTCTGCGGCGCTAACAGTCCTAACAGTGACTCTCTCAGACCTTAATGTTACCCTACTTGGAGTTTTGTTATAAGCTTCTTGTAGGTTCATTAACTTGGCACTGATTATTTGTTTGTGAGACATCGTTATTGTTTCAGTTATTTATGTGATTCATAACCACGGGACCTGCAATTGGAGCTTTTTTTTTGTTTATTATTCTGAGGCAATAGATGTCTCATGCACATGTCATATTTCTAGAGAAGTGACACAGTTTCAAGTAACTGATCTCATCTACAGAAGTGGCTCACAGCCCTGGTGGAGGAACACTCGAGAAAGGGGAAAATATTTCAGCAGAAAACTTCTCCTTACAAAGTGATTCAATCTGGCTGTATAGGCTCCACTCCAATTCAAACAGTCAATATGAGGACATGAAGGTAGAGGCGGCGAGAGAAGGATGGTGGCTCTCTCATCACACGGTGGAATGCAGGGCTGTGCTTCGTGGCGATTGTCATTATTTTTCTCCCCGAGGGTGCAGAGTCGTAAAGCCCACAGCTTCTTTTTGTTACACACTCCGCATACCTGCCGCCTTACACGCTCATATTCCTGGAAGGTTTCAGTGCTGTTCTGCAGCACAGATCACATGCCTGCTGGTGTGAGTGAGCGAGGGTGGGAGAAGATGGACAGGTACGAGTGTCCACGTGTCCGCATAAATATCTCGCGGGTGATTGTCTCTATCTCACTTCTGAGGTGCTTTGCCACATGTTAGCCTCATGCAGCCGCCCCATAAAAAGCCTCTCTGCTGCTGAAGATAAGTTTTGGCAGCAGAATTAGAGAGGCTGCCCGAAACTGCTTCAGGCTGCTCCTCTCAGATAAATGCTCGGTGTACAGTCGGGGATGTTTCTTCCATCACTGTCATCTGTACTGCTGAAAACACAAAACTGACCGCTTGAGAGAATAGCCTCTAATTCAGTTTTAAATTGTTTTTGTGTCAGAGCAATGACAGTTTCCCCTCCTGAGGAATTATAATTCCTATACTGACTGAAATTGCAGTTTAAAAGATCATTTGAGACCAGGTAACCCACTTAACACTTTAAGATGTGAGCGTAATGCTTGTTATAGTTTTTCCTTGTAGTAATGCGACCTTGGGTGACTTAACAGGGAGGAAAAAAAAGCTCTGAATAAATCATATTAACAAGAGTCCTAATCTACATCGTTCACAACATTCATATCTCTGTCCTTTCAGCCCTTGGAACGTGGTTGGACGCTTGCGAGCACTTTTGACAATAGCCAGATAAACACTACAATGGGATGAATCAGAAAACATAATCGCCTTTTCCTAATGTTTGAAGTCAGGACGAGATATCACTCCACATATGTGTGTGTAATCAGAATGTTTGTGTGTTTGTTACCGTTAGATTGCTTGCTACACAGTCTGACCTGAGATATCCTCAGTCCTGCAGCTCTTTGATACAGACAAGGCTATCCCTCATTACTCCCAACTCTACCAACCTGGCTCTGAAGATAAGAAGCAAAAAACACCTGTCCTCTGTTTTCTATCACTGTTGCGTACACAGAGAACTCCCTTTTTAGATAATTTCCCTTTTGCAGTGCTTTTGACCTGATATCTTTGTTGTTGCTGTTCTGATTGTAGTTTTTTTTAAACTTTAAAAAAAAAACTCCCTCAGGGCTAATGGTACCTGCAAAAGTGAACTGCAGGTACTTATTAGACACATGGTCCGTTTCCAATAAATGCTCTTACCCTTTAGAGATTGCAGATAGTTCATGTTTGTTTTTGTGACTGATCCTGATGGGATGATTTAGTGATATTTGCCAGCTTTGGATGGATCTTTCGTGTTGTTCTCCAGAGCTTTCTTGTGGGCGATCATTCTGTGTTGGCGAGTTCAGACAGATACAAGAGCTTTTACTTACAGCTGCAACTGAAATTTCTGCATATTACAGCAGAAATGAGGCATTTTTTTTTGGTAAAATGTTCTGACTGTTATGAAATTTGAAACCGGAGTTAGAAATAAGAGTCTCTTGTGAGTTAGTTTTCAACTTCTGAAACTTAATTTTGCCATTAAATAATATTGCACAAAACCGCTTACTGATCAGAAGTCTATCTGGTTTCTTGCCGTTTTGCTTTATTGAATATTCAATCAAGGAAAAAAATGGAAACAAGAGATTTCCACAGAATGTGATATGCTATTAATATTTTAGCTTTTGTAGAGGCAGCTTTGGGGTCAGATCAGAGACTCCGAAATAATGAAACCTGAGCTGACAAACCCAAACAGGCATATGCCGATAGGAGTTTGGAAATGCCGCTCAGTTTGTGTCCCCAAATCCAGTATTCTTGGTAATATTCCTCCTTTGTGTTTTTCAGTTGTTGTCGCTGGGCAAGATCAGCCAGACCAAAGAAATCAAACTCAAAGCCAGCTACAAGCTGCTCCACGATACCTTGAAGAGGTATGCTTTACTGTTTTTCTTGATGAAACTCCTTCACATTTGTATTGTACATTTCAATCAATATTTGACCACAACAGAGCTGAGCACAGCGCATCAAATAAATATGTAGAGACCTGTGGTCAATTTTTGTGACAGCCAGAACGCTTCCAACAGAAGTGTCCTTGAACAAGTTCTTATCAGATCCAGTACTACTCTTGTGTACTCGAGGGAAAAAATATAGAGGTAGCTTCTGAAGACACAATTTAAAGCTTGGATTAGGTTTATTTATCACTCCATTTTTTGGGGTCGAAAGTCCTAATATGTACAAAGTTTGTTCCTGAGGGAGTGTAAACAAGTTTCAACCAATACAACTACTATTGAAAACATGTTTAATAAAAAAAAATCCCTGGCCTAAACATACTACTTTCTAATCCTTATCAAATCCTGAATGGATTCAACAGATTCTTCAAATCACCAAGGTGCATATTAGAAAGTGAAATTAGCTTCTGAGACCCCAATTACTTGTTATAACAAGAAAACCTGAATGCACACATTAAATTTAATTGGATCAGTGCTCAGAAGTCTATCATGAAAATGAGCAGCTACTGTGTGTTTACAAGCATTTTGTAAAGGCTGGATTCTGGTAACTTGCAGTTACATGTTTTGTCCTTTATCTGACAGTAAAGGGTTGTTTTCCTGAGAAAAGAATCACGAGATCCAGTCAACTGTTAATTAATAAAACATGAAAACATTCTCAGGCGGTATTATGACTCACCATTTCCAGAAAGCAGGAAAACTCATGTTCATATTTACTTTTTTTAATGGCTAAATGAACCGAAAATTCAACAATATTCCATGGTCCTTGGGACGACCTGAGTAAGGATCCAGTGCGTAATCCTAATCAGCTTTTGGATTGTTAAAGTGTGTTTAAATGAACCCAGAAGTTATATGAGGTGTATATACAAAATACCACATACTTAAATCATCGTTTTATCCAACAGTACTCAGGACTGTGAGATCCAGCTTTTGGGAGAAGCAAAGCGATGTCGTGCTGAGCTGGAGAGGCTTCGGGCCAAGGTGGAGAGTACAGAGGAGCAGAGCACCTCGGAGGAGCCTCAAAGTGAGGTCAACGAACTGAGGCAACAGCTCCTCCAGGCATACAATGAACTGAAAGGTGCTGAGGAGAGAGAGTACAAGACACAACATGAACTGAAGTGGTGAGCTGTGTATATATACACAGATTTACACACACCATTATTGCAATCATTGATGCCGCACATTTCATTTTCAGTCAGGTATCGAGTCAAATGAATCAAATAAAACTGCCATTTGATTCAATAAAAGACATCCATTACCAATTTCTGTCAAATTTCGCTGCGGCTGTGTCACACACAAACACACACAGAAATACACACTTCACACTTCTGAGAGGAACCCAAGAGACAGAAGAGAGTAAGGACAAAACACAGAAGTGAAATTGGAGTGGTGAGGAGAGTGGTTGTGTATGTTAGGAGGGGAGTGCATGGAGGTCTACACACAGGAGAAAGATGTGCACGCACAGTCACATCTAAGTAAGTGGGAACCAAACACTGAGGTGAGCTACATGAGGCAGCATCTTTTTATTGACTTTGGATGGAGGTGAAGGTGAAAGAGTTTAAGAAACACACACACACACACACACAAATAGTATTGATGCCGTGTTTGTGCATCGCTTGGCCTGCAGCATTTCTTTCACTTTAATAGGAATAAAAACACTACTTTTTAAGTGAATTTATTGTTATTATCTTGCTGGTTTTATTTTCCCAAAGATTTATGACATCGAGAAAACTATGAGTACACAATTTATGATACGTTTACTTGCCTGAGCTCTCGACACTAGTTAAGTTTTTTTTTATACACCAGTCTTGTGGTTGTTTCTGTTCCTCTTCTCTCATCCCTTCCCTTCACTCCCATGAGTCTCTTCTCTCATTGCAACCAATTTCCCTCTTTTCTGCTGCAGGTTTTTCTTTCCTCCCCCAACTCAACTTGTCCAAAAGGTCAAACACACCCACAGAAATGGAAAATAACAGGCTCATTCGAGTATCTCTCACTTCTCTGTACACAAACTCCACTTTTTCAAGTGCCAGAGGGAGGTTACTGGAATATTGCTAAGCAACATGATAACATACACCAGTGGTTCCCAAACATTTTGGCTTCCGACTCTTGAAAACACATGATGTCTACGTGTGACCTCTCACAATTTTGCATCATTTTATTCTGCATTGAACATTGAGTACATGATAATGTAATCATCTGAGGGGGTCTGAAAAGTGTATGACACCTGGATAAAGTCTATGAAAGGAATAGAAAAGCTACACATATACGAAAAAGGTGGTAATAGCTTTTAATATGTGCATGAGGTTTGAATGAATATATCAGTAAGTATGAAGAGGCTTAAGAGTAAGTAGAGCTTAAGTGGAGCAATGTTTGAAGAAATACTGTATCTTACCTGGGCTGCACAGTAGGTCAGTGGTTAGCATCGTCGCCTTGGATCTAGAAGATCACCAGTTAGAGTCCTAGCATTGGCCTGGGACCTTTCTGCATGTTCTCTCTTTGCAAAAACATTAATTGATGATTCTAAATTGTCGGTGGGTGTGAATGTGAGTATGATTGTTTGCCTCTGTGTAGCCTGTGATAGACTGGTAACCTGTTCAAAGTGTCATCTGTGATAGACTCCAGCCCCCCTGCTACCCTAATGAGGATTAAGTGGTGTATAGATAATGGATGGATGTATCTTACCTGGTAATCTGATTAATTTGAACTTCCCTGATTGGCATCTGGTTTGGAACCACTGGCGCACATTATTAAGAAATATTTTCTGCCGCTAAAACTCTGGAGCGATAGTGAAATGAAAATTTATCTTAGAAAGTCAGAAGAAGAAAAAAAGCTCTACTGTAATCTTGCTAATAAACCTTATTTACTCAATCATTACGCTTATCTTTCCTGCATTGCGTTTGACTTTGGATTGCCTCAGCAATATTAAGCCCCTCGCTGCACATAAACTCGACACTGTATGGCAAAGATATGATCTGTGGTGTGGTTTTTCGTGCGTAGCACACACACACACTGGGGCAAAGAGTTGTAGGCCCAGCAGTAATTGAAATATTAAATGAAAAGCACTTGCAGAGCATTCTCTGAGAATGCAGTAATAGACAGTATTACACACTGAGTGTGCATATTATTTGTGACAGCTTTTGCTCGTGAACTCTCTTGTACTCTCACCATCTAGTTTGTCCCTCTCTTTCCACTCTTTCTTTCATCCCCTCTGGCCTCAGCTATCTCTCTCCCCCCCTCCCTCCTTTTTTCCCCTGACTTTTTTTTCCTGTTCTTTTTCCTTTCTCCCCTCTTGCCCACATGGCTATCAGTCTGCATATGACAAGCAGATGCTCACCATGCAAATATGCTTTTAAAACCATCGTGTCCTTTATCTTTAGCCAAACACATACACAGGAATTCAGCACTTTTCCCCATCACAGATTGTAGCATTCATGCATTTTTCCCCGTATATCAGTTAATATCCAATATATATCAACTTGTCAGGAAGATTAATATCATTTACTTTGTGAAACATGCAGCTGTACAGTATATGCTATTGTAAGGTTTTTCATAATGACAGAGCTGACTTGAAATTATTTCATACGAACTTTAATCAACTGCTCAAAAAGCATCTGCTGCAGGGGGATGAAAAATTCACAGAAACAATTTTTATATGCACATTCATTCCATACCTAAGATTTATGTGCTTACGTAAGATGAAACTTGCATTTATACACTGTTTGTGTGTTTGCCAGTCCAGCTTGTAGGTTTATTATTAAATTACTAATATAAGCAACTTATTAAAACACTTTTTGACATGTATTTTAATAATGAATGAGTTCTGCATCTTTGCTTTTTGGTGGGAGTTTTGTTAGAAACTGCATATTAGTCAGATTTTAAAAATGCAAATGCTGGTTCAGGTCTGTGCATTCCTTTTTCAGTTGAAACAGGAACTGAAACGTGACATTTCTGTCTCTTAAAAACTCATTTATGTTGTTCTCTTTTTTTGCATTCTCTCTTCTCCACGCCTATATGCTCTGCTCCTCTCGCTTCGCCTTACCTCACCTCACCTCACGCTTATGCAGTCTCTGGGAGGAGAAGCAGTATCTGGAGAAAGAGAATGAGATTCAGACAAAACCTGCTGTAAGTTCATCAATTCACCATCCAGGTCTGGTTTCTGAGGCATGGATTACTACTAGAACAGCGGTCTTGAAAGA
Source organism: Acanthochromis polyacanthus (assembly GCF_021347895.1). Taxonomy (NCBI): domain Eukaryota; kingdom Metazoa; phylum Chordata; class Actinopteri; family Pomacentridae; genus Acanthochromis; species Acanthochromis polyacanthus. The sequence goes on along the minus strand of NC_067113.1, from coordinate 44,873,521 downwards.
GGATAAATATGAGTTTTACTTTAAGCCTTCATCCAGACTTAATCCCTCCATATGAAGCTAAAACATTTTTCATTCCAACCTTCTATTTAGTCAAAAGAATGGCGAGCAAGTTGGACAAGTTTTAATCCTTGCATGGAGAGAGGGTTTAAACAGTTAAGCAGGCAAGTCAAGGTAGCAATGACACAAAGACTATTGATGTAACTTGATGCTGTGTGATGTCAGTCGTACTTTGTAATGCTGCAGAGCATGTTAACTCCATTTTACTTTTTTATTCATTCTATTAGACGTCAATCACAATATAATGTACCACTGTCACTATGTGTATGGACGTGAAGATCTACAGTAATTGTGGGAATCATCAGCTCTAAAAATCACATTTGTTTTAGACAATCTAGTGAGAAGTACCAGAATGAATCGAAGATGCTTTGGCTAGGCTCGAGGAGCATCGCATTTACAATTCTCCAGTCGGACAACTTTCTACATTCTGCTGCCTCTTCCTCTAATGGCAAAAGAAGCTTAGAGCCTGGGCTTTGGATAACTTGTAGATTGAATTCAGCAACTTGCACTATTAACTGCTGGATATGTTGTGGTTGCAAACTACTATCACAAATGTGCTAAAACATCTGACTTGATTATGTGGATTTGCAGGAGTTGAACCGGCAAGAAATACAAATACATGAACTGAAAATAGACTAGTTAATGAAAAACGTACTTGCTTCCTGTATGAATTTGTGCTCCATAGAAATAAAAAAAAAAATACTTTAAAGTCTTCACATTTCTTGTATTGAAAGTAGGTGGTTAAATTATATTCAAGCATCCAAGCGAAGAATAGCATTGCTTGTATGAATTAAAGAAGACACTACCTTTCCTCCAACATTTCAGGCAATTTATTCAGTTAATGGAGTATATGTGTAAAAGTGCATTTTATGAGTCTCTTTCTCAGTTTAATTGAAACAACATGCCATATTGAACCAACAACATGTCTGAACTCGGGGGAGTTTGCAATTTCCATACTCTGCAACACACAAGCACACACACCTGTCAGACATGATTAATAAGCTTACATACAGAACATTTCTAATTATTTTCTTTGTCTGGTAGATGGATACAGCATAAAGCCACAAGTTGCCCTTTTAGAAGCTGGAACAAAGATAGCTGGTGATTATTTTCATAGTTTTGTCTGCAGAGTTAAGTCGCCGTCATTATTAATTAGATACTGTTTTTATCGTTCAGATAAAGAGCATAATTAACCAAGAGCTAAACTGAAATGCTTCTCAGGCTTCCTAACAATAGGAAAATACATTGGAGTCAAGTTCAAGAAGAAATTTTGCTGCAAAATTTGGTATTTTTCATCAATTGCATGCACCTCTGATGCAGCAAATGCTTAAAGTGAAAGTGCTTCTACCTATAACTCCAACTCTGAGTTATGCTTAATGCTCAGACTCTGAGGAAAAGCTATTTTATTTTCACTTCCCCTCAATTAAATTCTCACCACTGACTTGATATTCTCGATGTGTGATCTAATTTCTATGCTGTTGGTGGGTCCTGTAGGGGCTGGAGAGCAATATAAAGGCCGTGCAGGACAAATATGAGGATCTGAAGAAAGAGGTGACCCAGAGACAAACGGAAATCAGGTATGCCATCCTGAAGTTCTAACTTTAGTCACTCCGTTCACGATGTCTTCATTACAATGTCTTAATTTCTGTTTGCTTCTTTTTAATAGCTATATTCTTGTGTTCATCTATGGCTTCCAGTTAATAAGAAGCACTTCAGCTGCTGCTAATGAAAATTACTCTGAAGATAAATGCACTTCTGTGTTCATTTTTCTCCCGCTCCCCACACAGAAGCTTGATTGAAGATGTGGAAACCCATGAAATGCAGATATTGAAAGAACAGAAACAGCTGGAAGACAAGAAGGGGATGATAGAGCTTAAAGAGGTGTGTGTGTGTGTGTGTGTGTGTGTGTGTGTGTGTGTGTGTGTGTGTGTGTGTGTGTGTGTGTGTGTGTGTGTGTGTGTGTGTGTGTGTGTGTGTGTGTGTGTGTGTGTGTGTGTGTGTGAGAGAGAGAGCATCGCTTACAGCACATCATCGATAAAATAACAAATCGTTTGCACCCCTCCATTTGTGTTCGCATGTGTCGGCGTGGCTGTTACAAGGCTGAGAAAGCGCGGCTCATCAGTATACCTGACCAGATTTTAAAGGAGACCGAACGGAAACGCTCGAAAAGGGAGTAAGTATATTTAACCCTTTCATAGGTTTTACTGGGGATGAGATTTCCTGTTCAGCCTGTTAGGGTGCTGCAGTCAGATAATACAGACGAGAAAAGACAGTAAGGGCCACATTTATTCTGAAATCTCCACCTCTTCATCTACATTCCATCTTAAATCCAATAAAATTCCAGTTTTAAATCATGGAAAAATTTTGCTCATTTACTTGTTTCTGCTGAGTGTAAACTTCTCATCGATCCTGATTTGTAACAGAACTACTGATGTCTGTTATTCCACATTTCCTACCTTCAACCATAATTTTTCAGTTTTATACTTGTTCAGCTTCCTCTCTGTAAATTATGTCTCCAATCCCCAGCTTTTGATGTTCAGCAGACTTTGAATTCTTGTGGCACTGAATTATTTCTTCCAAATAATGAGCTGAAACATTGGGTGCTATTAGCGCAGCGGTTCTAATTTAAAGGTGTCAATCCTTCTAATTTGATAACAAATGACGACCACGTGTGTCGGGCGTTGTTAATTTTTGAATGCAAATGCAGCTGCAGGGATGCTTCACTCACGGCGTCGCTGCTGCTCCCTTTTATGTTTATTTCAAATTAATATTTGGCTTGCAAGTAATGCAGAGGAACTGAGCCACGCGGGCTGTGACTTGTAATTTCAAATTCACAAAGCTGAGGACTTCTGGGGGGTGTATGTAAAAGATGGATGCACATGCTGCTATTTCATAAGATATGCACTCTTACAGAGACAGTACTGAGAATCAGAGGGTGCTTTTATCCTCTTCTCATACTTGCATTTATTCTTGGTATGTTCTTTTTTTTTTTTTTGGTCACCAGAGCTGCAGTGAAGAAGATACAAGCACTAAATATGGAGATTTCAGAAGTGGAGCGGCAAGTGAAGAAGGTGGATGAGCGTAACCATTCCATCAGGAGGAAGAGGGAGGAGGTGATGCAGGAGCAGGAGGGTCTCAGGGTCCAAGTAGAGGCCAGTCAGAGGGACAACAGACAGCTGCTGAAAGAGCAGGAAATCAGCAGGGAGGAGATGGCGGAATTCATGGGCAACAGGTACAGACTTCCTCCACTGTCAACATCAAAAGTGAAAAGTATTAGATGACCTGAAAGCTGAGAGGTCAGAGGACATAGCACAAGGGAGTAAGTGGCCTGAGCAGTGAATTTCCCCATTTCCTGTCACTGTGTACACACACTAAAATATCCAAAAGCATATTTACAAGATAAACCATGCTGAGGGCACTTACAAGAAAAAAAATCAGTTTGAGTAAGATAATTATTGTAGATTAAGATGAAAATACAGTATTTGATTTGGCATTTTATAAATGCATGCATGTCGCTGTGTTTTTCGTTACCAGAGGCATCCTGGAAATGAAGCTGAAGAGCATCATGTCTGACAGAAAGCACCTGTTTGAGAGCCAATCTGTGCAGCTCAGGGAGAAAAACAGGTAAAGAACGATGTGTGACTCAGCACCCCTCCCACATGCAAATGAGCCTGCACATAACAAAAGACCTTAAAGGTACCCTGTGGTGCTTTCTTCTAAATAAACTAAATACATGTTTGCGTTTAGTGTTATCCTTGAGCTCTCACAATGATGCCAAGTGCAATTCTATCCTCACAACACTAGCAAATCCAGATTTAAGTATTGCAAATCCAGCTTTGTTTACATCCATATTTGCTATTTTGAAATCTTCCTCTTCCCTGCCCCGTTAGCACAGTGCTGCATGTCTGTTGCTGTATTGCTATGCTAAGGTGAGACCTGTTTATGCAAAAACAACTCCATAGAATTGCTAGAGGTCAAAAACTCCACATGGAACTTTAAAAATTGTAGTGTTAAAAACGCTAGCACTTACTGTGAAGCATCCCTTCTTTACAATATTTTAGAGTTAAATTGTAAGTGCATTGTCCTGATAGATATTCAGTCAAGAAGAGGATGTTTTACAGGTTTGTCAGCTTCAGTATGTGCATACGCTTTCACTCTGAGTTGTAATGGATTTTTTTTTGTGAGCGTATGTATTTTGGATTAGACTTTAAGTTCAACAACAGACCAAAAAGTTCAAAACATTTCATCCCCTGCATTCCAAACACAGCTGAACAACCTTCATATCTGACAGGAATCCATATACAATGCAGTATAAAGAGCCATATTTGAGACAATGAATTTCAGCTGGAAAGTGTAGGAGGCACAGCCGTATGATGATGATAAATATTTAAAAGGTGCCTGTGTTTCTCCTCAGGCAGATGCAAGTCCTCAAGAGGATGGAGCATGCACTGACCATGGCCACAGAACAGCTCGAACTCACACAATCTGTCTACAACAGGTTGCTGGTGCAGGTGAACATGTGAAATGTTACCGTCACGTGTAATACATCTACTAAGATTTGGAGTGTTAAAGTGATAAGTGATCTTGCTTGGAGACATTTGGAGCTTTTATGTTAAAATAGTCTACAACGTGGACTTTTGTACACGTACCACCTCAGATTGCAGCTTAGGTTTTACCAGTAAGCCTCATAATGTCTAATACAAGCAGCTTTTTGTCTGCAAACATGTTTTTTGCTGGTGTTGGCAATTGGTGAGGAAAAACTTTCAGGTGTTGACACAGGTGTGGGAGTATTATGAGTGCAAAATGTCACAGTGGCAATAATCACCACATTAAATCAAGAGTCTGTTCCACCAGAAGGACTTCTTTTACATTTGTGAGCTTCCTGTCATTTTACTGATGTGCACAGTTTTTAAACAGAAAGTGGAAACAAGAAGAGAACATTGCTCGTCGGAAACACATCAGCACAGAACAATATGATCGGAAGTCACTAAACTGCATTGGGGAATTCGCACATTAAGGAAACAATGAAAACAATGCTGTTCTGCAATATGATTCATTCAAACTGACAACCAATAACGACTAATAACAACTCTCTCATGAACAATTACTCACAATAAATTTGACTGACGGCTGCTTAAATGAGTCTGTGGTGTTGCCACAGAAATGCATCACATTTAAATTGAACAGAATGTGATTGATGGGTTTAATATTTTCAAAGTATTACATTGTGAGCTTTACACTGCACGAGGGCTAATAATGATTATTTAGTGCTTCATGTAGCTAGCTGAAATATAATTGTGGTATTGCATTATGGTTTTTTTTGAAACCCTTAAGCTTATTCATGTAATTCTGTTCCTGCTCCGAGCGCTAGAAGCTTTTAAATATTTCGCAGTGTGGCTCATACAGCTGAACACAAGGCAGTGTCTCTGGATCCAGTGGTTATCAGAGGCTCTGACATCAGCTTTGCAGTCAGTGTTTAATGTGGGAGTGAATGTGCACTGACTGAACTATGAATGAAGTGTGAGAAGATTTGTTAAGATTCAGGGCCAACTTCAAGCGGATGAAAGATGTCATAGCAAAATGAAAATTTGAACATTTCTGAATTTTCAGTTAGACGCTGTGCCCAAAAGAGAGGCTAGCATTCAGCAAAGGATGGAGCTTCAGAAGGAGGTGGATGCTCTCAAAGTCAGCTTTCAAAAACAGGTGAGGCTGTGTGGTTCAAACTGACAGCAAAAGGGGATTTAATTATAGCACGGATTTATGGTGAAAATGTATTGTTTGTGCCTGTTTTGTGGTTCTTAAAAAAAACACTAAAAGAACAAAAAAAACATGCTTACGTATTTTATTTTGCATAATCCTGCCCCTTATCCCCTGCTGCTTCCAAGGTGAGCCATTCAGAACGAGCAGCTGCCTCACAGTACGCCAGGTTTATTTTCTTTTTGGAGCTGCTTCTGCTAACTCTTGCCGTCTCAGGCACAAGCAGAGTACACCAAATAAAGCCAAATCCCCAGTAAAGTTGTTCTCATTTGCATATTTCTTGTGTTTCTGTTGTCAGACAACAGATTGAGTGAGTAATAGTGACTAAAATGCAGCCCACTTAGACTCCATGTTCATCAGCAGTCACTTCAGAGCCATTTTAAAGCTGCAGCTCTGCCACAATAATGGCAAACTCAGAGAACAGACAAGGTAAAACGACAGCTGTGCTTTAAATTTAATAATGTTTTCATGCCAAATGTTTGCTCATAGATAAAGCTAGGAACAGTACATACTCTGCAGACAACTGTCAATCAAAGACATGGAGAGTTTTCTTCCTGAAGAAGATGTGGACAGCAGCAAAAGGATGAAGCTGTTTAGAACAGAACTAAAACCAGGAGTTATGCAGTCACGGTAAAACGAATCATCTTTGCAGCATTTTGAGTTAATAAATTAAAAGACTCATTCTGGGGATTCTGGGTGAGACTTTCATTAATTTGCTGAAAAGGGGCACAATCTGGGATCTTTTAATTTATGTCTCAAACCTTTTTTTTCCCCCCCCTTTTTCTTGTAACTTCCATTTCCTATGTGAATGCAAGAAACAGAAGATTTCAAATAGCATACTTTTCTAATACTATATCGCGCAGCAAACTTTAATGATCCATTTGGGGAAAAGCCTGCACTTTGCACAGAAAAGTTTCATCATCTATCCATCTTAGGAGACTTTGCCTTGCTGTCCCATTCATCGAAACAGTCATGAGATTTTTTCAATAGCCTACAATGTGTTCCCAAGCAGCTATCAGCGGTTGAGGAGGAGAGCCAGAAGAAGCAGCAGTATGGGGTGATTCAGGAGCTGCTGAGGGAGTCAAACCGCCTCAGAGAAGAGCTCCATAACCTCAGATGTCTCACACAGATCAAAGCAGAGGAGAGGGGCCAGAAGCACCGTGAACTGCTCAGGGCTGAGGTGCAATACAAACACACGCTATGACACATTTAAAAGACGTTTTGATGTCATCATTAGTGCATTTAATAATTTATGAAGACACAGACATGCACATTTCACGCTTAAATGTGTTAAAAACATCAAAGAAGAAACAAAGCTGATTTATATTTTTGGTGCTTTCGGTGACAAAAACACAATTTCTGAAGAATGTCATCTATGCTCGCAATATTATATCCACACGGTGGGGTAATTTCAGAACAATTTAGAAATATAGAAAGTTCAAATGAATTTAATCTACGGAAGGGAGAGCGGTTCTTTCTCGTCCTTTAAAAAATTCATACCCTTTCTCTCCTGATTAGTAAATAATGAAATCCCAAATCAACATCGACCAGCTCAAAAATAAATGAAAGCGTACAGGAAATTCATAAAAATCCATACCGAGAAAACAGAACCGCGAGATCAGCTAACTTATTTATTGTTTTGTTTTTATTTATTCAGAGTCCGAAGGGGAAGCCGCTACAATACTGAGAAATGTGCACCCACAAGTATGAGTGTAGATTGATGTTTGCGAGCACAGACATATACATAGAAGCACACCCACACAGAGGTGATGATGCTGTAGTTTTACCTGCCTAATTCTACTCGCAGCAATTGAACCAGCACATCCGGCGGGAGCTTCGTGAAAAAGACCTGATCATCGCGGACCACAACAAGCTGAACGCTACACTACAGCGCAGGTGTCACCGTTGTTTTCTCTATATGCAAAAAAGGATGTTCCAGAGAGGCTGTTAATATGCAGTATTAGGGAAATCATAATCGCCTCCTCATTCGGCTTCACATCTTCTGTTTTTTGCTGTCTCTCTAAAATGAAATGAAATATGGAGATTTCGCTGCACAATATTAATGTGGCCAACCGATAATTGATTCCCTGGTTATTTGTTTGGCTCCTCTGATCTGCATACGGGCAGGAATCACAATTAATTCAGACATCTGCGCATGTTGTCTGGCTAGAACACCATGTCGTACTAATTGGTCATACTTCAGTGTTCAGACACAGACTAATGCTTATAGCGCCACCCACGACAGCAACGGCAAACTTATGAATACGTTTATTAGGGTCACGACAGCAGAATACAGTCTGGAATCAGGCACCCAAAATTGCAGCTAGACAAGCAAAAAGAGGGCAGGATGACAATGAAATGTTGTGTATCCTCTTGTGTGGTTATTGTTGTTTGCAGCTCACATTTCACACATGAATTTAACATTGAAATTTAATGAACAGACTGAATGAAACTTGAGTTCTGTCACATTTTTTTCCTATTCACTGATCACTTGTGATGAATTATGAAAGTTTGATAATTACTCCGCGATGATTATGCCAATTTATAATCACTTTTTTGTCAGTATTACCAAACTTTCCTTTACAAGTACATGCAGATCTAACACCCGCTGCAGGAAATGTTATCTGTACAGTTCATATTACTTTAATCAGCCACTGATAACTGTCACTGGCTACGGATATAAATCCCACAGTAGTTAGGAAGATGGTAAACAAAGATAATGAACTCGCAGCTACCACTGGCTAATTAAATGCAAATGATCAACAAACGGATAGGGGTAAATGACAAAAATGTCATAAACCTGCTGTGATTGGGGAGTCTGACTTTGTAACGCGGTTGAAGAACGCGTCTAATCACTGGTTTCCCCCCTCAGAATATCTCAGTATTCTAAACTGTGTGACATGATCATGGAAGAGAAGAATAAGTATGTCAAGTTGAAGCAGATCGCCGCACAGACAATCACAGAGTTAACAGAGCAGATAAAGCTCCTGGAAAATGAGAAGGAAATCCAACGCACCATCGTCATCAACAAGGAGAGGTGTGTTTGTTTGTTTCATAGAGGGAGGGCCGAGGGTTAACTGGCTTAGAGACAGACATCTAGAATAAAATAGTGTAACAGCACTGCATCAAATCCTGCCTTAATGAAAGCTATAAACTTTTGTTTTGTTATTCAGACTGTGAATTTATGTGCAAGCAGTGTGTTTGGGGGTAATTTCGTTTGGGAGCTATCTCTGCATCTGCTAGATAATTTCTCTTTGTCCATTCCAGATCACTTGCAAAAGCCTCTATGAAGATCTCTAATAGCACCACAATGAGGGACAAACTACACAATGACATCTCCAAGGTACACACACACACACACACACACACACACACACACACACACACACACACACACACACACACACACACACACACACAGAGAGAGAGAATTGGAAATACTTTTCTGCCATAACTGCAGTTGTTGTTTTGAAGGAATTCTAAATATTGAGCGGCGCTTTCAGAGAGCTTTATAGAGATAGTGAGACAAACTCACATCAACTATTTGTCCTTCAGCTTACACATCTTATAAAAGACACAAAAACAAACACAGATTAAATGAGATTTTGTGTTGTCTGTTGTGCTGTAGAAGTTGCCTCAAGTTATTGTCTACCACGATCCGGTCTTAACATCAAGTAACTTTTTGTGTGTGTGTGTTTCATGAGCAGACATGCAGCAGAAGGAAGACTAGTTCCAAAGTGTTAAAAATAGGAAGATTTGCAGCATTTTGGACAATGCGCTGGAGTAATTTTGAAACTCTAGCACTATCAGGTGAAAGCATATCGCTGTACATATATATCAGAGTTTGCTGATAAGGAATATTTTGTTGTTTCTGTGTCTTACACATTAGACAAGTGACAGTTTTTGGTTCGCTCAGAAAAAGATCTGCACATTGCAGTTTTAGCTCACACTGAATTTAATGTAACAGAACAACATTTCTATATAACAGATCTTTGTTGGGCAAAATAAGAAATGAACAGGCAGAAACACATTCTTTAAGCGGTAGGCTGTGATGCACATGATGAGAACTGACTAATCAAAGCAAAGCTGGTGCTCCAAGAGGCATAGAAAGGAAAATGTACCTCAGAAATCTGAATTGTATAAATATTTCAAAAATAGTTATCTCGTGTGACTCTTTATTTGAGAATCTACGCAGCCTGCAGTTGTTGTTTTTTTTCTGATATTACATTCACATATCACACCTTTCCTTCTTAACCTAACATCTCGTAGGTTGCCTGGAAGCAACGCCAGATCAGTCAGGAGTTTGATGACAACAAACTTGAACTGATGAGACTCGCACAAATGATCAACATCCAGGAGGAGACGCTTCTGGAAACAAACAAGAATCACGAAACTGCCATACAGCGACGCAACATTCTGTACGTTCGCAGCTTAAAGTTTGCGTAATGTTGCCTGAACGCAAGCAGAGGATTTAAACCACTTTGTCTAATGGTGTGTGTTCTTGCCACTTCACATGTCCACAGAGGAATTCAGCTCCTGGAACATGAGGAGGTTTTGTTCAACTACCATGAGAAGATAAACATCCAGGAGGCAGCCATCACAAAGACCAATACGGCTCTGGAGACTCTGGAGAAGGACATGAAAGACTTGGAGTTAGCGATCAAAGAAGAGAAGAGGCAGATAGACCTGAAGAAGAAGGAGGTGCTCCTCAAGAGAAAACTGGAGGGAGAGATCGCCGAGCTGCAGATAGAGGTAGAAAAAAATGTTCCGCGCATCCAGATACATGAATGACAGCTGACAGTTTTGCACTGATAGAACAATCAACAAAAGAAGCAAATTTGCCAAACTTTCAGAAGTACAGTGCACACTAATTACCTAAAAAGATGAAAGTGTTGTAGTCATGAGACACTTAAAGTTGCTGAGAATGGGTAATTGGCACGTTTGTTGGAAATCCTTCATTAGAATCTATTCCAACACCCACTTCTCCTTTCTCTGTAACTCCTCTTACTCCTCGTTTACAAGAAATGAAAACACTTCCTGATTTCAATGTTTCTGATAAACTACAGCCAACTTTATAGTCCCCAGACGTTACAGCAAAGGTGCACTGCAGGCCCCAACAGTTTAGTGTTGCTTATTTTTCATCGGGGTCGATATTAGAGCCTCCGTCAGGTTTATTATCATCTTGAATGAGCTTTGCAGATGGCCCGCTTGTGTTATTGTTTTCTGTAACGCCCCTACAGTTTCCCTAGAGTGACTTCACTAACATAACCACTAATTGGTGCAGATTGTGTCTGCTGAATACCGCTGTCCACATTTCTCCAGCAGCGTGACCACGACTACATCAGGATGTGGATTCATAATTCTATCTGGAAGCAGTTGGACCTGTCAATTAGAGCTTCCCGGTGCAATCAGATCATAAAAGTTGGAGCGAGCAGACAGATTGTGTTTCTGTAAAGTTTTCCTTGGAATCTTTTGTCTTAGTCTCTGGCTTGCAGGCAGATATGCATACTTTCTCCATGCTATTGTCCAGCTACGTGTGTGTGTGTGTGTGTGTGTGTGCGTTCCCACCCTTACTCGTAAAAACTATTTATGTGAGTTATTTCATGTCAGTCGGGATCACGGGGAGTACATAACTGCGTGTGTGCATGTGAGTCGGATGTGTCTCGGGTTTTGTAGATAATTGTTTAACTTTATGCCTGTCGGTGTCAAGCCAGGGGAACTCCAGTAAGAGCAGTTAAGTGCAGCACTCCAGAAGACAATACTTAGAACAGTTCAGACGCTCAGTTCACTGCTAATGAGCAGATCTCTGTTTTGAAACGCATTTAGAAACTTATCTTGTAATGAGACTTGCTCGAGCAAACATACACTATAGGAAGGCTTTCTCTTTAATGAACAGACTCATTGCTCATATTCTAATTTGCTCTCAGTAAATAGCAGCAAACACATATATTTCGACCATATTCAAGATTAATTTCGCTTGTGCATGTGAGAGGAGTCTCTCCGAGGACTTAGCAGAGCACTCGTATCAAAATATTGAGTGTACACACATAACTTCGCCGTTTCAAACAAAAGAATTTACAGAAAGGAGTACATTTATGGGAATGTTATTGTTCAGCTCATACCCCGTTACTGTTCCTCTAATCTGTCTTTGATCATTCAAACAAAGGCTGTTTATTACACTCTCTTCAGACGTGATTCTCTCACATCTAAGTTTGAACAGAGACAGAAAGAACACTTGTTAACTAGCCTCAGAACACAGGCAGAGATGCAGAAAAAAGACAAAGATCTAAACCAAGAGGGACAAACCCAAACAAGCACATGCTGCACAAGTGTCACAGACAGACTTGGATGCACATGAATACATTGCAAACATTCTCGAACAACTTTACAATACATTGAGAGTGACAGGCACGTAGACGGAGAGAGTTTTGAGAAGAGACGCACAAACACATGCTGAGTTTCCCTGCCAGTGGCTGCATCGTGGGACTGGGCGTGTTGCTGCTCTGGATCACAACGACTAGTTCAGACTTGCTGCTTGACCAGACCTTCTCTTATCTGAGCTTTGTGCTCATTTGGATGAACTCGGCGTTGGATGAGACTTCACCATGTGCTGCTCCTCTGAAAAACAACCCTTTCCCTTTCCTCCATCTGTTTACGCCTTCTGCTGTTTGTCTTCTACAACAGACCTCGTTGGCGTCATTTTAAAAAAAAAAAAAATCTTTCACTCATACTTTATATTGTTTCTCTTTTTGTTAGTTTTCTTTCCTTTCCTGACTTTGTCAAACAATCCTTGTTTTCATTGTTCTCATGAGGAATTTTGTTAACTGGAAGTAACTTTATCTATCCAAACCCTGGCCTGTCTTTACGTCCTTCTCACTGTCTCTGACTGACCTTGCATTTGGCTGTGCGTGAATTAGATCCCTGATTGAAATATTGCCACAACTATTAGACTGGAAATGGTTTGGAAGATTCTGTTCGAAGTAGTGCCAAGAGAATTATAGTCTTTGCTTTGAGCACTACCAAGACGTTGGCATTTGTGCTCTTGAGTAAAGTTTCATTGGGAACATCATGCTAAAACTTAGATTTGTCTCGCACTTGGAGGCGGAGTCTGTGATTCTGGAGAAGGATTGTTGATATGTAGCCAGTTAGCATATTTAGATATCATGTACCGGATTTAGTGGACCTCGCCCTTCAGACTCCCATCACTGTCTCCCTAAGCTGCCGTTGTGCAGCTTGTATTTGTACAGAAAAAGCTGTAATAATTGTAGTATTTATTTCCCCTTTATAAAGCCAGGACTTATTTGACATTTAAGTTTGTAATCAATTACGAATTATGTTCTCGTTCCTCTCAGTATGCTAACACACTAAATTACAAACGAGATGCTTGCAAATTATACCTGCTGAACATTAGCATTTTTGCATTGCCGTTGTGCCATTTTAGCATGCTGCTGTTAGCGTTTAGCCCTGCTGTACCACCTCGAATTAACCTCGCTGAGATGCCAGCTCAACTGGAAACTCTTAGTCATGTTTGGATAATCACGCAACTCTGAGAATCAACAGTTCCATCCCTGATTAGTTTATCAATCCATCTGTTTGTTCATCCATCCATCCTTTCAGCCATCCAGTCGTTCAGCATTTCTCCCTCCCCTCTGTGTGAAAATAGCAAATCATTTTCTAAATCACAGTTTTCCATCGTGCAGCCGTCGAGCTCCCCCGGGTGCAAAAAGTGAATCATGGGGGTCTCTCCTTCTGCAGGAGGTTTGCCAGCTCAATTCATTCTGCCTGTGAATTCATTCTCTATGCGAATTCAATCTCCATGCAACTGCCCTGCTGTCGATTTATCATATATATTGTATATTTGTATTCATCTGTGACCAGTTTATCTGTTCATTGCAGACAGAGCCCCCCTCCTCCCTTTGATGGGAACTTTTGACAAAGATAGATTGGGCCATCTGTGAGTCTATTGAAGTTCAATATACTCTGAGGCTTTCATTTGCACTGAGGAATTTTAATTGCTACAAAATAAACAGAGTTTGGTGTCGGATTCTGAATTTACTACTTGTTTATGAGTTGCTGGCACATCAACATCTCAAACGCATACAGGTGCGCATGCATCAGCGCCCACACTGAGATCTGTGCTGTGTTGGTGACATCCGAATATCGCTGAACAGTCGTCTAATGACTGGCTACACTTCTGTTATACACAGTGGCATGAGCGCTATCACAAACATACAGACACACTCGGTAGCAGAGCGAGATTTACAGGAGGGTGGGGTTGATGACAGACAGCACTGTCCCTATGGTGGTGAGTCATATTGTTTGTCTGTCCCTCTCTTAAATCTTTGTCCAACCTGTCTGGAACTTGTTACTGTGGGGGAAACCCTTCCAGAATCTCGTCTTGACAGTGTTTGTGTTGTTGTTTACGAGTGGCTCCCAACCTTATGTGACGTATCCCCACAGGCCAGTCATATGAACTCAAGAACCCCTTTATCAACAACACCTCTCATGTTATTTTACATTGGATCTGATGCAACACTTTATATAAAAGTGAATATTGGTCAAATATTTTTTCATCCAGATAAAATATAAACAGTCAGTTTTTCTGTATGTTTTACTATCAAAACTACAAAAATAGAGTTTTTTATGTTTGTATACACATTAAACGGCACATATAAAGTTACAATGGAGGTAATAACCTATAATAACATGATGGTAATTATAATTACATAGTAATAATCCAGTAGTAGCATACTTCAAACAGAAAATGGTTACAATAGGTCATTTGGTTGGCGATGCTTATTAATTTTAACATAGAAATGTAATTTATATAATTTCCATCCATTACATTCATTAAACACCTGATTTTTTTTTCCAAAATATATACTGTTAGCTAGCAACTTTAACTATTTATCCACACTTCATGCTGACAATTTCTAATTGTTTATCAATACTTTTAGCTTTTAGCTACTTTTCAATCAGTAATCCATACTGTTAGCTAACAAACTGTAAAACTGTTAGCCATGCTGTCAGCTGATAATGTCCAGCTGTCTGTCCCTAGTTGAACTGGCTTTTTCTTCTGTTTGTTCATATGTTTGGCTAGCAATTTTATTTGTTTATCCACTTCTAGCTGACAATTTTAAGGGGCCCATGTTTGGCCCCTTTACAAGAAATCAGCGAAAGTATCACATGTCCTCACTTCAATCAATTCAGCCCTAAATGCTGTGAAAAACCCTGCTTAGGAAGAAAACTCTCTGTAACTGGCAGCTTGGTGATTAATAAAATCCTGTATAGAAATCTATGGGAAAATTCTCGAACACCCAAGCTGATAGTTGTTTATCCCACCCTTTCCCCTAAAAGCCAATCCTTTGCTTTGTAACAGTCAAACCAGGAAACATCCAGCCAATCATGTTGTCGCAGGGACTAAGGTGTGGTGAAGGAAATGCTTTTTAAACCTTATTTTGGGGCAAAATTACCAAACTTTTTAAGTCTCTATTAGATCTGACTGGTGATCATATACATGCGGTTTTAATATCTCCATGACTATTTAAATTGCAGTTCTGGGTCTCTTCCCATTCAAGGCATCTGGTTCTGTTAGCTTGAAATAACTACAGGGGATGTTATCAAGAAGGCTGCCAAGTGACGAGACTTGCCTGTAAAGACTTGAACTGTTTAGACATCCTGATCGCAAACAGTTTATCCATACGATAAGCACGGTTTTAGGTCGCTCTTTCAATTATTTATTCACTTCTTTTACTGCTATTTATCAATTTAAACAATTTATGAATTCCTTTTGGCTGCCCGTTTGTCCTGATTATTTATTACTTGCTGATAACTGTTAACTTCTCAAGTTCTCAAGCCTGTCCAGGTCCACTCACGTCTTTAATTAGGTTGTAATTTGTTTTTTCGGATGAGTAGAACTAATTTTTCAATATACCCTTTGGCTACTGAAGTACCCCTCAGGGTACTCGCACCCCTGCTTGGGAATCACTGATGTATACTGCATGTGAGAAAGTCAGACGGGGTCGAGAGCAAGAAAGAACAGCCGGCACACAGAAACAGGAAGGCTGACCAAAAGGCTTTGTGTGCTATAAGAAACTCAACAACCCTTGAAAGTCATTTGGCAGCTCACTTCTTAAATCTCATTTCTCTTGAGACTGCTGGCTAAATAGCCAAGAATATCTAGATTTCTAACTCCTCAGACAGCGGTGGGCTTAAGGCCAAATGTGGTCATGATAGTTTTACAAATCTGTTTGTGGAATCACTGGTAAATTTGTGCTTGGATTTTCAGTGAAATTTTGTGCTGCTGCTTTTCAAACATACAGAAAACACACTCTTTCAGCATTTAAACCATAAGTAGGTTAAATAGAAATCTAAGAAATGTAGTTTTGTTTTTGTTTTTTACCCTCAAGATGTTTCTACCTCCTCAACCAAATCCAATAATAATTTAGCATATATTTCAATCCATGGGCCATAAATCTAAATGATATCTGATTACTTTCATGGTTCTCCACAGTGTGTCTTCCCCCTAGTTATCTTTCTTTTAATGTATTATGAACTTTAATGTATCCCGTGGTGCTCTGCAGGCAGGAATCTTACAACTATTCCTGTATCCCAGATTGAGGATGAAAACTGAGGGCTTTTGTTGTCAGAGGCTTCAAGGCTGTGAAATGATTTGCCTGAGGAATTCAAGCCGGCAGAATGAGTATCGTCTCGCAAATCTCTCCTCAAAATATACCCTTAACTTTAATTTTATTATATATTCCAGCGGCCTCTGGGGTAGTTTTACTTTACTGACCTTTTTGCTTTACTGATCCGTCCCTTTTGTCTTTTATCTGTGTTGATTACGAGACTTTCTGTAACCTAATTTTGGGATGCTGGTATATAAATAAGGTCATTATTTATTTTATGATTACACCGTTGAGCATGCAGTGCATCATCTATTACTTTTAAAGCCGTCAAGTTAACCGCTAACTGAGCTGAAATTATGCAAATGATATGCAAATTGTAGGCTGCATGGATGCTGTCGGATGTGCGATGTTTTACAGCGTTCATGAACCAGGAAAGCGGCTATTATTTCTGACTGTCAGATGAAGAAAACAGAGAGGCAGGCAGGCAGAACTGAGACACTGACACAGGGACAGATGAATACAAAGAGAAAGACAAACGTTGGTGTATGCGAACGGAGGGAAGAGGACGGGCATAAAATGCAACGAGCAGGAGGGGGAGAAAAAAAGATTGATTGAAGATTGGAGAGAGGAGAAGGAGGGTGACACCGGCACTCTGTATGCCATCCATCATGTAGTGTTTAAGTGACTTAGGGTGGTTACATATGAGGGAGGAACGCACATCAATCAGACTCAGAAGTGAAGAGTGGACACACCTGTCTCAGTCAGGAGTCTGACAGCTGAAGTTCAGTGACATTTAGGGCTTTGAAATGAGTTGGTGTTTGTTTAGACAAAGAAATGTGCGTTTTTTCCTTAGTGGTGACTTACTGAGTGTGCTGATTTGATCAAACATTTAAATACAGGTTATTCCATCTCTTCATTTCGAACAGCTCTGATTTGTTTGAAACTTTTCTATCATAAACTATGAATATTCAAAAGGATATCAGTCAAATTTTAGATTGAAATTGCTTTCCGAGATAATGTTTTTTCCAAAAATGCCGCTTTCAGCTCGTTTGATATTTGAATCTACCTTTGAACGACAACATCTCAGGAGCTATTAAAGATGTAAGCCTGAAATGTTCACGCTTATTTGTCATCATGTCACTGATTCGGAATCTGCAATATTGAACAAGTAGTTAAAATAGTCTTTGATTGTGGATGAGCTGAAATATGAAAAAATATTTAAGCACTCACGAAAAGTCCAACTTTAAGCATGCCGCAACCAAAAAAAAGAATTATGCAAAAGTCAAATATTGATAGTTTTTGAACACTGTAGTTGCATGTTACAAAAGTAACAAAACTAAATGGACTGACATTAAAAAAAAAAACAGCTGAAAATGGGTGAATAGGAAGTTCTTTTGATTATTTATTAGAAAATTTTTGATTTATCAAGGTACCACCCAGACATCCCCCTCCCGGCTCATCTGTGCAATAAGAACATACTTCAACACTTGACCACTTTATCAACACTGACCACTTTACTTTGTATATAGTACTTTGATTCTTCTTTTTATTTTTTAAGAGTATTTTTGTTCTTACTCGCACTGCTGCTAATTGTCGTGTTCTTCCAGACAAATTTCATGCACAGTGACAATAAAGTCTCTGTATCTTTATCTTATCTTTATCTTTAAAATTTCACAGATATCTTTGCAAATTTTCATATTTTGTGCTGTAGACAGTTTGGACAAATCAGAAGTGGTCGAGCAGAAATTGTTCAAAAAAATGTGATGACTTGATGGAATGACCCGTACTCAAATGAGGAAACTTAAGTTTTAGGGCCATCCAGAGGGAGTAAATTAATTTACCAGTTGATGCTGGTAATGTATCAGAGCATTATCTATACAGTGTAAGAAGTGGTGATGTTATTATGAGTTTTTTTGCTTTAGAAACTGAACTTTTCAAAGAAATACATTAGCTAGAGTCCCTCCAGTCTTAACTCTTGCATTGTAATTCTGCAAGAATGTCGCAAAATGTTTTTTTTATCCCCTTTTGAAAAATTGCACAGTTATGCAAAATGCTGTAGAGTTGCAAAACAGGAAAGCAGTCATCTCAAAAACTTTACTTCAATTAGTGGTCTTACTACAATATTTGTAGGCGTTCCTTTGCAAGCTCAGCAGGAAACTGAGTCATTTTTGCCAGATTTGTTGCTCAATTCTGCCTTTGACATGCTGTAATCATGCATTCAGCTCCACATACGCTGAACAAGCTTTTGTTGTTGGAGACGTATTCTCTGTGAAATCTACAGATAACCCCGGTCCCTGTTGGTCAGCCCCAGTTCCTGTTTCTCAGCATCTCTTGTCTCTCTAATTCTGTCTGCCTTGTCTGCTTTCACATCGTATCTCTCGCTCCTTCCCCCACGCTGGCCTTCGTGCTGTTCCTCCTTTTGCTCTTCTTCACTTCATCTTCCTCTGTCTGTCAGTCTTTTATCAGCCAGCATCCGAGCACATCTCTGACTTTCAGTCCGTCATCTGCTCACTGTCGGTGTTTTCCTCCCTTGTTTTTTTCTCTGTAACTTTTACCCGAACAGACACCTTCAGCTAATCTCATGACAGCCATGCTATCAAGTTAAATCTCGAGTCATGTGACGGTGAGGGAGAAGCAGCTTTTTAACAGGCTGATCACCTAAGTCACTTTTAATCAGCCTCGCTGTCTGCGTACATAAGAGAGGCTTCATTAATCCCGTCCAGGAAGGGAGGGGAAAATGGGAATCATCGCTTTGTTCCACACCGTCTTCTCTTCACTCGCGTTAGATTCGTTCATGTACGTTCGCACGCCTCTATACCGTACGGTGGAGTGGAGAGAAGCTGCTGTTTCATAAGCAAGGTCACTTCAGGTCAGGCCGGCTGTGTACAGCATTTTTCCACACCCTGTTTTTCTTGGACTCATCCCTCTTTTCTCTTTACTCTGCTGTCCAGCCAATCTCTTCTTCTTCACTCAAATTTGTCTTCGATCTCCCCGGGCGTCTATTAATACTTCTCATGTTTTCTCTCTCTCTCTCTCTCTCTGCTGTCATCCGATCGAAGTTTTTTCTATTTTCTGCTTGCATCCTTTTTTTTCTTTTGCCTGTCGTGGTGGCTCCTTGATCGTCTCAGCTTCATATATTTTATATATAGACCGCTTTTATTGTGCTGTAATGGTGCCACTGGGCTTTTGAATTCCCCGTTGAGATAATGCAGCTCCTTTTAATTGCTCGTTTCCATCTGCCGTCCTTGCTTAGAGGTTAGAAGGCCACCCGACTTCTTATTTATCTTTGTCTATAATCTACTTTCAATACTGGATATTAAAGAACCCCTTTTTCCATGAAGTATAATGACCAGGTGATTCATTTTGCAGCTGTACTTTGCAAATAATCATCATTATTTCAGATAATATAGTGGTAATTTCTTTCAATTGGTTCATTAGTTGATAAAAAATAATTTCCAGTGCTGCTTTAAACTAAAGGTTGAACATCTGTTTAAAGGTTGTAAGACTGTTCTTCCACGCTGCCTGTGAGACATGTATATTCTGAACATGTAGCTGTTTATACAAGACTCCAGTGGATTGTTTAGTTTTGTCACTATTATATTTTTTTGGCTGCACAGTTCCATCAAACAGAAGTAGTTTAGACACTTTGCACATCATCTTATACACATTTTCTTCCCGAATTCAGCCTGACATATTTGATATCTTTCAAAACTTTGGGCTCTCCACTTGAATTTTAATAACGGATCTTTACGTTTGAATGCCAGAACACAAAAAAATATACATTTGTACTGACTGCTCTTATATTTTTACAGTGATATGAAAAGAGGAAAACAGAGAAGCACTACAGCTTGGAAGCAGGAGTGATTGTGAGGGTGTTTGGCTTTTTTTCCTGGAAAGCCAGCTTTATATGTGCACTATAGAGTTTCTATACAGTTACTCTAAACACTTTGTGTGTAGTTTTGAGATCTGATTAAAGCACTGAATGCTTGCTTCCTCATAAAACACTTGCAACGCTGCTTTTTAAGCAGTTTAAACTCTTCTTTTTAAATGTTAGTTTGCTGAATTTTGCTCTTTTTTCATCATTTTATTCTTTATATTACCAGGTAGGATCTTCCCGGCAGGAAGAAAGATAACAAATAAACAATACATATACAAAAAATGACACACGTGTTTAAACAGAGATTAAAAACAGCCCAAATTAATGCTGGCAATTCAGTGAGAAACAGTCAGCATGTGCAGCGGGCGGCTAGGGTCGACTGCAGCTTCTGCTTAAACATGTAAAGTGATGGAAGAGCTGACAGTTTGAGAGATTTTTGGAGGGATTTTCAATTGATTGCTGCAGCAAAGCGAAAGGATTTCCAGTCAAAGACATGGAGTGCTACGTGATCCCTGGACCTCTGGATAATTATGGGAGGAGTGTAGGAGGTTGGACGGGGTACTGACGTGTCTTCCCTGATAGGGTTTTGTAGACGAGTTAAAACCAGTGCTGGAGTCGCCTGGTGTAAAGGAAGGGCAAACCCACCAGCTGGTAAAGGTCACAATGGTGGGTGGAGAAAGGTAGGAAGATGGATGGCTGAATGATAAAGATCATCAAGCCTGTTAAGGGCACACTTAAGGGCCATTTTGTAGATGACATCGAAGTATTTGGACATGGGGAGGATGGTCATCTTCACAAGAGTGTTTTTGGCAGAGTATGTAAAGGAGACCTTATTACAGTAAAGGAACCCCAGTCTAGATTTGATCTTAGCCTGTAGAATATGAACCTGGCAATAGGCAGATTAATAATTGTGTAGTACTTGATAGTACTCCACAATATCAATCTGGGACCGCTCCATGTAAATCCGTTCGGAGGAAAGAGGCACGGATTAGACAATGCAACAGTATGTCCCGCCTCTGACAGGTTTGTTTTTAGCCAATCGCGGGATCTTCACAACGAGTGGAGCCAATTGGTAGATTAAACTCTTACCAAAACCCGTTGGTAAAAAAGCACAAACCTCTTTACCATCCAGAAATGCGCAAAGCGCCTCTCGTTGTTCTTCCTTCAAAGAAGCGATAGGAGATTCAACTAAAACTGACTTAATAGCAGCATCTACAGGATCATTGTCCTCTGTTGCCATGTTTGTTTTGATCTACTGGCGCTTGGTGTCGTCTTCACACCCGGATATCCCGCCCCACACGCGAATACTGCTGCGTGATTGGCCCGAACCAACTTGGTGCTGTACGAAAAGTGAAGGCGGGAGCGGAGCAAGATGGTTTCTTGAGAGATTTGTGAACTCACAAATATCGCGAGAAATGAACTTGCTGGCAAGGTTAGTAGAATATTGAAAGTGAAAGAAAGTGAAGAGTCCAGCCAGAGGTCAAAGTACCTGTAGGAGAGTCAATATATCATTGAGGGACTTTTTGTAACATAGTTGACATTTTTGCTGTTTTCAGACCTAAAACCAGCATGGCCACCTATAAACAAACCCCACATGGCAGAGTGGGAGAAATTTTTACAAAAACAAATCAGAATTGCATGAATAAATGTCATAATTGAAAAAATGAAATTGATTGATTTTAAAGAGAAGAGCTGTAATATTTACAGAATAGAATCATAAAACATGACAGAAATGTACATGAAAAATAAGTTGAATTTTTACTGAGGAAAGCCTCAGATTTAAGCTTGAAGTTGAAGGAAAAGGTGCATTCTGGTCACTTGATGAATGAAACGCAGTGGCAGGAATGCTAAACGTGTTTCCTGCATGCAAGTTCACATGAATGAGTGTACGAGATCAGGCAAGAAAAACGAGGACCGACTCATTAGAAGAGGTCAAGAGCTCCACAGGCTACCTTTAATTCATGTTTTATATGGTAATTTCTTGTCATCCGTCTAAAGAGTTAATCAGTAAGTCATGTCAGCGCCACATTTTTTTACTCCAGCGAACCTCCAACTCCCCCTTCAACACTCATTAATTGCAGCTGTTCAGGATAAGAGTGTCTGCTGAAGGCGTGAATCTAAAACACCCGCCCTGCCCCTTCACTTACTTTTAATGCCTCCTCTTGTCATCTGTCGTCTTCTTTGTGCTTTCTTGTGTATCCATGCCTCCGCTTCTATTTCTGCTGTCTTAAGGGATGTCAGAATTTTTTATTAAAAAAAAAAAAAAAATCTTACAGTCCCCTTGAGGGATCCTGTGGCTTTTTAAATTTCGGTTTCTCTTATCACTCTTTGCCAGTGACTTGTCACCTAGCGGGAAGTGGCTTCACCATCTCTGGCACTACATTTAGCTAAGAAGGGGTTTTAGCTTTTTATTTTTTTTAAATCCCCAGTGCAATAAGTGTCTCAAACGCCTAGAGGACGAGACACTCGAAACACAAACAGTAGAAGACTAATTCTAGATTCTTCCTTTCACACTTTCATGTTGTTTATTCCTTTTGTGAAGTGTGAGGTCCTGTGGGAGGCTTTCGAAGATGTATTTGCTAGCTGACGCCATTAACAGTGACTTGATTGTGTATACAGACCTACGCGGTATCAATCCTCTTCTAATTGCATCTGATTTTCTGTTTCCCTCAGCTGTCAGAAGCCAGAGACAAAACCCTCGAAGGTCTGAATCGAACAGTCGATTACAAAGAGCTAAAAGGCAGCAACCCATCGACTGTAGAACTGGTCAAAAAAATCGAGCAGGTGCCACTTTAAAATGCTATTTCCCTCCGAAATCTCTTCATCATGATCTCTGTGCTGCAAGGCCACAGCTAATAATGGCATCCCTGTGTGTGCTCACATGCAGCTCGAGGTGAATTTAGCCGAGCGCGAGAGGCAGCTGCTGGAAAAGGAGCTCCTCGTGGACCAGGTGACCCGACTCTCGAAGCCACTCGGCGAGCAGGCTGAGAACTGCCGACAGGACAGACTCGCACTGGCAAAGAAGGTAGACGACAGAAAATCTAAATGAGAGAAGCTTAGCTCATATGCACACGGATTAGATAAGACAGACACACACCCCCACGCAATGGAAGTCAGGCTCAGAGGCACTTATATGATTCACCTGTTAATTTACAGTCTGCTCTTTCTCCCTCCCTCTATATATATCTGGTGCAAATTCGCTGACGCATTGTTTGGAGAACATGTGCGGTCCATGTGACGAGCGAGCAGAGTGGGCATTTAGGAGTTCAAGCGTTACATTTTGCTTGTTCTCTTCACTTTTCTCTCTGAGGACTTCTCTCTCCCTCTCACCGGCTATAAATAAAAGTGGAGGCTTGTGGAAGCATGTAATGGCAACGTAGAGATAAATTTTAATTTGAAATGCAAAGGCACTCAAAAGTCGTGTAACAGGACAGAGGTGTCAAACAAACCCAGCAGAGGGTCCAATCCAGCCCGTGGGATGACTTTGTAAAGTGTAAAAATTACAGAGAAGACATTAGATGCAAATTGTAAAATTATAAATTTAAAATAATTTTGAAACGATGACAAGTTGTTTTGATCATAAAATAAAACATGAGATTGTTCATTGTTCTTTTGTCATTTTGTGTCTCATTTTTGTCATATTTTGTCTTGTTTTTATTGTTTTTTTCTTTTGTCTCATGTTTTTGTCGTTTTGTGTGTCGTTTTTGTCTTGCTTGTGTTTTTTGGCTTATTTTTGTGTTTTACTTTATTCGTTGTTTTGCCTATCGTTTGTCATTTTGTGTTCTTCTTTCGCTTATGTTGTTTGTCTATTTTCGTTTTGCCATTTTGTAGTTTTGTTGTCAAATCTTCTTTTGTTTGTGTCGTTTGTCTCATATTTTGTCATTTTGTCTCGTTTTTGTCGTTTTGCCTCATTCTTGTAACATTTTGTTGTTGTTTTTATTTGTCTGAGTTGTTTTGATCATAAAGTAAAATACTATATTGTTCAGTTCCAGATAGCTGTGATTAAACGTTGTGTTCCTTTGTAGACACTCTGTGATCTGTAAGTTGTAATGTGTAATTGATAAACTGAGGAATAATGTTGCTGAAATTTAATTCATTTTTCTTCATAAATTTCAGGTTGTTCATGATGTCTTGTTAAAAAATAATTCCTTAAATGTGAACATTTTCAGAATGCACTTTTTTTTGGATTAAAACGAAGGAAAAATTTGGAGTTGTGGTTACTATGCTGTGATTTTACTGGTCCGGCCCAGCTGAGATGAAATTGGGCTGAACGTGGCCCCTGAACTAAAATGAGTTTGACACCCCTGCTTTAGAAGGACAGTATATGAGTATTATGAAAACAAAAGAGCTGCTTAAATTATAACTTTGTATCAAGACAGGCATAAATCAACCTCAATTCTGCACCTGAATGCGTATAAAAATCTGAATTCCTGGTTTTGTTGTTGTGTCTTTCCAGCTGAATGAGCTCCGAACCAACATAATCAACACCAACCACCGTATGATGGCCGTTTCCGCAGAGCTCTCCGTGAAGCAGGCGGTTGCTGTGTCTCAGCAGCAGCAGATCAAAGAGAAAGAGCTCCAGGTCAGAGGGGTCCTGGTCCCTCACAGCAACACACCGTTCACCCGCCACGAAGTGATTCTCAAATCCGCGCCACGCTCCTAGTTGCACATTCTCCCCCTCGCTCTCCCGCCGCCTTTCCTATTATTTTTGTCACTCTCCACCGGCTGCGATCGAAGAAAACAAAAAAAAAAGTGTCTGAAAAATAATTTCTCAATGTCCCGTCCTTCACCTCCAGCCCATTTATTTTGCTTAGTTGCACAGGAAAACAAATGAAGAAGTAAACACAGACACAAAAACCACAACAGCCCGTAATACGTTTCATAAATAAAAAAAGACTCCGAGGGGTTTTGTAAAAATACCAGAATGTGGCGGTGCAGGAAGTGAAAGCGGTGATGAATATTTAGCAATTCTGATGAGCACTCAGCCACCTCTGCAGCAAGCAATTAATTTATTTTTACACAATTTATTTTGTTTGGTAGCCTGATTAACAGACTGAATTTATGATTTGCTTTCATCACTTATTCACATTTCAGCCTCTAACCAGGCGAACAGCCAGAATATTAGTGATGCCTGTAACTATAGCAACCAGAAAATGTTCTGTTGTCAACATCTGAACACGTGGGGAAGCATTTGAGTTAATTTTTTTTTCTTTTGCTGCAAATCAGAAGATGCAGAATTGCATTAACAGTAAGTGGATTTTGTGTAAATGGCACCTCTGAATAATCTCAACTTGCTTTGCAGATTAAGAAATGACATTTAGGTCTGTAAAAGTCTGGTAGTGTCGTCGTTTAAAGCTACTTACTAACTGTTCATCAGCTAGCTTTATCCATCTCTGCATAGCCTGCTATGAGCTTTAAGTCTGAACATCTCAGCCACTTTTGCAACAATTTTGTCAGGAAATTCAAAAAGCCACGAGCTAAATAACTGAAACAATAAATCTTGAGATTCTTACACTGGTTCGAGCAGAAAGTTCTTGAGTGGATTTCCCACATAGCTCCTAAATATTTCAAGACATTTGTGTTAATAACCTGAAGAATCCCTGAAGCTGGTGTTTGCCTGGAGCACGCTGCTGCAGACAACTCCAGCGAGAAAATGCAGAGGCACAACTTTGCCCTAATTCTGACACTAATACAACCATCTGTTTTTGGGGCGCAGTTGGAATCGAATCGAGCCAGGAGAGAGCAGAGCGGACGCGGTGAAAGGAATACAAAGTGAATGTTTCTTTGCGCCGCTCCTGTGTTTCCAGATGGACAGATGCCAGCGGCGGCTGGAGCAGGGCCTGCCACCGGACCCCGAGATAGAGGAGGAGTGGAGGAGGATGCTCCGGGACAAGAAGAGGAGACAGAGGGACAAAGAGGCGAGAGCCAAGGTAAAGGAACACACCGAGACACACAAAGATCGCTGGTCAGAAACTGATTAAAGCACTGAGGGGCGAGGAAAAAGAAGACAGTGACAAAGGAAAGAAGCGTGGCATGGGAAGGAATCGATTAAGAAGTGAGCGAAAACTTTTCACACACAGACTAAACGGGAACTACAGTCATTTTCAGAACGTTCACAAACACAGGATGTGATGGCCAGAAAGGCTGACAAACAAAAATAGCGGCTGTCTACACAAGGAAAGCACACATTCAGGGATCAGCTGTGTCTAAAACCAGTCCAGCTGTCTTCAGCCTGTCTGGAGTTGTGCTGTTCTGTCTGTTTTCACTTTTTATTCCTGCTTTTAGCTGCTCCAAAAGTCCAAAATGACACAATACTCTGTAAGCAGAAAATAGCCAGAAACCAGCAAGAACAGGAGCGTCGGTGTGTATCTAAAGAGTTTTTGGCGACAAATTAATGGTGTATTTTAAACTTCTGCCACGTGAACCTCATGAGAGGGATGTTTATGTATTGGCACTTGGTGATATGTATTTTTTGGCATTCAAAGCCATTATTCCTTGTTTTGTGTGCGCTCCTTAGATCACACGCCAGCGGATAAACTGATCATATGCATGAGAAAATCGCCATCTCTTTGAAGTCTCAGAGAGATTTAGGCACAATTCATTTGCATGCTGTTGTGGGGTGAAAGTCAACGGGAGGACTGTAGCGTCGTGAGCGCGCTCCGCTATGGTTACAAATTGATCCATCAGCCGTGATGGCTTCAAATCAATTTTGCCGACCACCGTCAGTATCCTACGAGGAGGAAAGAAATTTTGCAGCCAGTGTTGAATTATACTGTGATTTATGGGAATCCGTCTCGATGATGGCTTTCCACATGGTGTGGGGTCAGCGTGGTTGATTTGTTTGCTTGTCGTCAACAGCAGCAGAAGGCTGTTAGCTTTAGCCTAGCATGAAGAAGGAAACATTGATTGTGTTCCAGCTTCGATTGTAATGCAAACTGTTATCTAAGCACACTAATTATTAAAATTAAAATTATGCTTCCACAATTCTTTGTTGGTGATAATGATAACTCACTGTGTCTAGCAGGGGTGTCAAACATGCGGCCTGGGGGCCAAAAGCAGCCCTCCAGAGGGTCCAATCTGGCCCACGGCACGACTTTGGAAAGTGTAAAAATTACAGAGACGACATTAACTGCAATTTGTAAATTAGCAAAACTATAAATTTGAAATAATTTCTAAACCATGACAAGTTGTTTTGATCATAAAGTAAAATACGAGATTGCTGATTGTTCTTTTGTCGTTTTGTCTCATTTTTGTAATATTTTCTCTTGTTTTTGTTGTTTTTTGTGTTTTTATGTCTGACTTATCGTTTGTTTCTCGTGTTTGTCGTTTTGTGCATCCTTTTTGTCTCGCTTGTGTTTTATGTCTCATTTTTGTAATTTTGTGTTTTGATTTATTCATCATTTTGTATATAGTTTTTTTCGTTCTGTTTCATGGTTTTGTCATTTTTGTCTCTCATTTGTCCATTTCCCTTTGTCATTTTTGTGTCAAATTTTTTGTCATTTTTTGTTTTATGTCATGTCGCTTGTCTCTTTTGTCATTTTGTTTCTCGCTTTTGTCCTTTGTGTCATTTTTGTAATATTTTGTCTTGTTTTTGTTGTTTTTCAAGTAAAATACTATATTGTTCAGTTCCAGATACCAGTGACTAAATGCTTTGTTCCTTGTAGAAACACTGTGATCTGTAAGCTGTAATGTGTAAAGGACAAACTGAGACATAATGGTGTTGAAATTGAACTTATTTTTCTTCGGAAATTTCAGGTTGTTTGTAATGTTTTGTAGAAAGTTAGTGCCTTAAATGTGAACATTTTCACATACTTTTTTGCACTAAAACAAAGGAAAAATGTGGAATGGTCGTTATTTATTGGGTATTGTGATTTTGCTGGTCTGGCCCACTTGAGATCAAGTTGAATTTAATGTGGCCCCTGACATCCCTGGTCGAGAGACACGCATAATGTAAGGAAGGAGCATTGACTCGTACTATTCCTTTCCTCTCACAAAATTAGATGAAATGGAGTTTGACTAAATTAAATTGCAAAGTTAAGACCCCATGGTATTATTGATTATGGAGATTTGCATGACTAATTTAAAAATTAAAGTTAACCCCCTACAAAACTATAAATGGGAAATCCAAAAACTGTACATGAGCAAGCATGTTCCCAACAGTGGAGAAGAAGAACTGACTTTGAGCAGAACCAGGCTCAGGGAGGGCAGCCGTCTGCCTCGACCAGTTAGGGTGAAGGTGTGTGCAGGCAAAATGTGCGCCGCTTTAAGTGGCAATCACCAAGATTTGCATTTAAATAAATGTTAAGTCAAAGTGGTGATTGAGACTATAATTCTGGGATGAATTCGTGTGAAAGATCTTGCATTACAGTATTCTGAATTAGAAAGCTTATTGTAAAATCACAAGCTGTGCGGAATTAGTGTCACGTGTTCTATCACCCAGCAGTGATCTTTCTGCCAGACACGGTTGGCAGACAACAGATTCACTCTACTACACAACTGTGTGTTTGTCTGAGGGAAAAGCAGAAACGTTTTTCCCTCAGCTGGAGTTGCAAGTACACACAACTGGGGCTGAACGAACAGAGAATGTTGTTAATGGAGGTTGACGACGTCACACAGGCGAGACTGTCTTAGATCTTTGAGTTCTCCGAATGAACTTTCAACATTTACACAATTTGTTGTTTCTTAACTCGGCATTCATCTAGAGCAATGGAAAATCCATCACTGTTATTCCTTATACACTTGGATTTAACTAAGCAAATAGGTAAGAGGCTTCCTCTGGATAATTACTGCAGAGATTAATTTGTTTCAGCTGCAAAAACTTATTTAACCCTAGCTGATGCAGTGAGGAGCTTCTCATTTCCTGAACAACTATGTCAGAAGACACATCCTGTGTCGTGGAAAAGATGTTAATTCGTCTCAGAAGGGTCAAATTATTGTCCAAAGAAAACAACAAAGGAGATTTCTGAAACTACTAAAGTCAGGTTAAGAACAGTCCAATCCATTATTAAAACCTGAAGGATAGAGGATAACCATCATCTGCAAAGAACAAACTCAAATAATCGCAGGAAATCAACAGTAGAACTCACGGTTATGTTTTTCTTGAAAGTAAGAACATTTCCACATGCACAATGCAAAGAGAACTCAAGGGATTGTAACTAAACAGCCGTGTAGCTCTAAGAAAACCACTGATCAGTGGAGCTAATCAGACAAAAAGGCTTCAGTTTGCTACAGAGCATAAAGATTGGACTCTGGAGCAATGGAAAAAGGTCATGTGGTCTGATGAGTCCAGATTTACCCTGTTCTAAAGTGATGGGGGCATCAGGGTAAGAAAAGAGGTGGATGAAGTGATGCACTCATCATGGCTAGTGCCTACAAACCTGTGGGGGTTAGGGTTATGATCGGGGGTTGGTCAGGTTCAGCAACATTATGTTCCCAAAGAATGAGGTCAGCTGATACCTGAAGATACTGAATGACCAGGTCTTTACATCAGTGGAGTTTTTCTTCCCTGATTGCATGGACATGTTCCAAGATGACAATTGCAGGATTCGTGGGGTTCACATTGTGAATGAGTGGATCAGGAAGCATGAGACATCACTTTCACACATGGATTGGACTCCAGAGTCCAGACCTCAGCCCCACTGAGAATCTTTGGGATGTTCTGAAGAAGACTTTGCACAGCGGTCTGACTCTACCATCATCAATATAACAGCCTGGTAGAAAATGAATGCAACTCTGGACAGGAATAAATGCTGTGACATTGCAGAAGCTTATCGAAACGATGCCACGGCGAATGTGTGTCGTTCTCAGAACTAAAGGCAATCTGAGAGTGTGCAACCTTTTTTTTTTTTTTTTTGTGGCCGTGCAGTGTATCTGTTTGCAACTACTAAAGATCCTGGATCAGTTTATCCTGCCTTGTTTTTTCACGCTAAGCTCTTCACCAGCGTCCTTGCATTTGTCTCGAGATCTAAAAACAAAACAAAACTGCAGAACTGATTATTCCATTTACTTGATTAAAATTCGGAAAAATTCAAATTTAAGTATTTAGTCCAAGGTCACGCAAACCTGCATTAAATATTAAACCTGCCTCTGCTGTGTGTTTGTGTTTGTGTGTGCAGCTTGCTGAAGAGGAGGAGTGGAGGGAGCTGCCCAGTGGACAATACACCACGGCCGAAGCTCGCCCAAACGCCTACATCCCCCAGAATGACCCGCTCCCGGTGCCCAAACCCTACGGCGCCCAGGCTCCTTTTAAACCCTCCCAACCAGGCGCCAACATGAGACACATCCGCAAACCGACTGTGAAACCCTTAGAGATATAGAAAACAGCTAAGTGCTCTTTCTTTCCATCATAATCCACTCAGTCTTCATCACTGTCCTTCAAAAACATTTAATCGTATCTCAAGGAGTCAACAGATCTTAAAAAAAATCAATGGCCACTTTAATTATTAAAAATGTTTTTTGGTGCAATTTCTCTGAATCGGCTCATTCTCCTCTAGTGTGTGTTTGTGTCCACTATCCAGCATACCACTGCTGCTTTGTCATGTGAGCGTGCATTTGTGAACTGCATCTGGTTTTAATTTTCTTTTTTTTTTAAATTTACTGGGAATAGCTTGTTTACAGTCAGTCCGCAGTAACACTAAATACTGCAGAAAAGTGGAAGGGGAATCACTGGAAACATGGGAAATGAAATTTGTGTTGTTCCATAATATTCCCCACTTAAGTTCTGTATTGTAGCAATACATCACGGCTGTTTTTACCACCTTGCTCTCCGAGATAAATTCATTTCTCAGGGACGCCGGAGTAATTCTACATATTCTCCTTGAGTCTTGTTGCTGTTTCATCCCTCACGCTTGTAATCTTTGAATAAACTGCAATGGGTTTAAGCTCTGTGCAAGGCTAGGAGTGCCTCCTTAATGCCCGAGATGATAAATGTAAATACAGAGAGGAAGCTCAAACACTGAAAGAGCATAGAGAATGACAAAGAGAGAGGAGAATTTAAATGAAGTGGAATGAGCGATGGCAGTCGGAAAAAAGGCAGCAGAGGAGAGTCAAAGGCAGAAATACATTAAAGTGGAGCTCTAATTTGGGTGGAGAGTTCAGCGTTGGTTACTAGCGAACATTTTCCCTCCAAAAAGTCCTTAAAAGTTACTGGAAGTCTCTGTCTTCTGATCTTCGATTGAGGTAGAAATAATTTTGGCACAGCATGTGGTGTTTTATTGAATTCTATCCATTCTTTTTAACGTGGAGGAAGAAGCGTTTGCTCTTGCAACACACAGCATCACTACAACAGAGTGGATGCCAAGAAACAATCAAATATTCATTATAATGGAAATGTTAAAGGTTAAATAGTCTTTAGCAGATCACACCTCTGCAACTTGTCGAGTTCATGAAGTTTTTGACGCTGCTTGTAGAATGTCCAACTCTTCCTGAAAGACTCGGTGAAGTTGATGGACATTTTGGTGGACTGAGTCACACCGCTGGACATTCAGAGGGTCACTCAGATGTTCGATGAGTGACGTGTCTAGAAGTATGCAGGCCATAGTAGCCCTTCTATAGCATTTGTAGTTGTTATAGAAGGGCAGTGCATATTATTGTCTTGTTGAAATATCAAGTCATGGCTGTGAATCAACACGATAACTGAGTGTGACGATTTCATTTTGGTATCAGTGGGCAGTGAGGTTGCCACTGATGGAATGCAGACATGCTCTTTGTTCATGCCATGTTCCTTCCTTAAACGTTCATTGTTTTATGATTTGTCTGTTCCTGATCTTCTATCCTGCTGTCCTCCACCCCTCTCATCCCCACTCTTACCCCAACTGTTTCAGGGCAGTTGGCTGCTTTACCTGAGCCTGGTTCTGTCAGAGGTGTTTCCTCCTCCCCATTGACCCTTTAAAGGGCATTCATTGAAACTCTAAGTTTGAAATTCAAAATTTCAAACTTAGAGTGTTATTTGAGAACATTTAATTTTTTTTAAAGTTTCATGCTGAAATTCAAGGTTAAAGAAGTTACCATAGATGGTTCCTTGCCTATGGTTTAAAAAAAAAACCAACATTACAAGAAATGTATATGGCATCACTTACCACAACTACTCAGCTGTAAAATGTGTGAGTTTCATCAACTAACCATGATTAGTTTTGATCGCAAATATTGAAGATGACCGAGCCATAAGTCCGTCTTTTTCCAACTTCGGAGAAAAGAGCAAGTTTGATATGTTCCAGGCTTCTGCTGATTGGCCAAACGCCACCATGTACTGTGCTGTAATGTTGAGTGATCTTCGCTGATTGGCTGGGTGGAAACCACATGGTTGTTGACCTCACAGAGACACAGCCACAGAGTAGTTACCAAATATGATCACTTGCCTGATGAAGGGTTAAAGGGGCGACTGCTCATAAAGGAACTTTGGGTTGTTGGGTTCTGTGTTTAAAATTTCCAAGGTTTTCACCGTACTATGTTGAATGCTATGAGATGGTATATGTTGTGAATTGGTGCTATGTAAATAAAATCAAACTGAATTGAATTATTGGTCACTCCTCCAACTTCATGGGCTGTACTTTTTATGACACTGACACCAAATACGACATCTGACTTCTGTTCTTTATGACTAAAAACAAAATTCATCCGTGAGAAGTGCTGTTTTCCGTCTTGTTGGTGTGCAACATTAGGACACCATTCTGACATCAGATCGTGCCTTGGTATGGGCAGCAAGATCACAAATCAGCTTCCCTTTGGTAATTTCTTGTGGTTTGAGCAGATATTCTTTGGTTGTGCACACAAATCATTTCATAAGTAGCCTCTGTAGCCCATTTTGTCGATGGGCAAACCAGATGAGATGATTCTGAGCACGTGGTCTTTACTAATGTGGCTGACTGTCACAACATGACGTCTGAAACGGCTTCTTAGACGGCAAATGGTGGAGTTGTGGACAATTAAGTACCTGGCTATGGCGTTAACTGGCCTGCTAGCATCCAGCATGCCAACAACCTGTTCTCGTCTATTTTAAAGTGACCTTCGATGGTGCTGTATGTGTGTAGGTAGGTTGTGTGGTTCTTTTTTTTTTTTCTCATTTCAGGTGGTGCTTTGAGAAGCAGCTGGAGTGGCCAGGTCCATCTGTGGCCACTCTGCAATCAGCCAGGAGCTTAAAAGCCAAGCTGCCTCCATTTTCATTGCCAGTGGGCCAGATTGGCAGCTAGCGTACTCTGTGGTGTCGTGACTTAGTGTCTTGCCTCAGCCAATCGTCTGTTTAATTGTAAGTAAATTGTTTTTTGTTACATAATCAGTTTCGTATTTCTTTGCTTCTTACTGCCCTCGTCCCCTGGCTTCACAGAGATGCAACAGTAGAAACACTGGTCAAACAGATGTCTCTTATCATTGTTCGTTAAAGCTCGGTGGTTGACAATTTATCCCCCAGTTGAACAGCTTAGAAACTTCAAAGCCATTTACATGCTGCAATTATACTCTGGTTTAGATTTACTCCTGAAGTATTTGACTGACATAGCTGAATAGAATCACTAAAAAGATGCGACAAATGGCTAAAAGTAAGAGATAAACAGGTAAAAGTAATTAATAATCAGCTCAGATAGTTGTCCAAAGGTGATGAATGAGTGGTTGAAGAATCCAGATGAAATGTTTGAAGTAATTAGCATGCAGCGTTGACGAAGGTGTTGACTTGTTTGAAGTTTGAGAACAACTGTTGTACGCCGTGTTAGGCTACGTTTGCGTTACACGCTGCGTGAGTCAACTTTTTAAGATGTGACGCAGTGATGTGATGTGTGTGTGATCATCCATCGCTGACTAACGCTGGGAGCTGTCAGATTGACTTATCCTCTACCTGTTAGCCGGCTACATAACACTGACTGCATAACAGAGAGCAGAGGAGGCAATCAGATGGGGAAATGAGCGATTTGTTCACATTTAGAAGAGGAAATACCCACAAGAGAAATGATTAGAGACGGTGGACTGAAGGTGATGAAGCTCAAGGTTATATAAAGTCGAAAAGATTCTGGCATTGATGAAGTAAAAACCATGATGGGTGTGCTCTTCATTAAATGTGACCCGGTGTGTGTGAGGACTGAGATTATTTCCTGACTTCAGCGGAGCACCGCTGAGTCTGTCCAAAGCACTCAGGTATTCTCAAGCATCCCAGAGCTCACTTCCTCCTCTGTCGAGCTGTTCACGCTACAAATTATCTGACAGGGAGCTGAGATCGTTTCGTAATTTATCTCGAGGCTCCAGAGTGCAACTGGCTCTCGTTTTTTTTTTTAAGTCTCTCAAGTAAATTCACTGGCAACAGTGAGAATAACTCTTCTCCCTCTTCACCGTGTTCCTCAAAAGTACGCCAATAAAAGAGCTCGAAAAAAAATCTCTTTATTTGCAATCCAGTTGACATTTTGCTTGTGTAAACATATTGAGAAATCCCTTCTTTCAGAGGACATTTTTGCAATCAACATGAGATGTAAATAGTCTGGAATTAAGTAGGAAATAGTGCCAACAATCTAAAAAGGATCACAAACACGAGTACAAAACAATTTCTCCACTTACAGTAAGAATTCAGCCTCATTATTCAATCTAGACGTTTGCCGCTGAGTAATATCTTCCTGTTTTAGTATTAACCCTTTATTCAAAGAGAATTCTGCACTGATTCCTCCAGTTGTTTTGAAATCTTACAGATCATTAGTGCTCGGCTCCTTCTAATCCCCTCATTCACATTCGGCTTTAATCAGGGCTAAGTGTTCTGTTACTTTGTCCAAACTGTACAACACTGGAGTCTCACTGCGCCACAAAAGGTTCAGCACGAGCTGGAATCAGATTTAATGCGCGGCGCCCACCGACCGACCATATCAAGCCTCTCGGAGCGTTTGTCAGCATGTAATCAAGTTGATGGGGTGCAGCGGCATTACAGGAAGCACAGGGGGATAAACAAGCGTGTTTGATTTATAAATACCGTTCGCCGGTTTTGACATCAGTGTTCATAAATTGTACATAAACAAAGCGGGGAGAATTGTAGCTGAGTGAAGAGAAAATAGTTGCCTGTGCTTATTGGTTTCAATGAGGAAAGTCGCTAATTTAAGGTATAACTGTGCTTGGGTTTTCATTTCTGGTGCACACAGGCTTCAGTTTTTCCACCCTTGTCCTTTTCTGTTTCTAATTCCGGGCGTCTCCATCCATTCATCTCTCTGTCCACGCCCTAATTTGTCACCAAACACTGAGAACTTGTTTATGAGCGCTCTGCCTTTTCACTCTTCCCGTTCATCTTTCATTTCTCGCCTCCTCCGTCCTTCCATCATCCATCCATCCGTTACTTGTCCTCGAGGCCCAGTCGATGATGGCTGTTCTCTCTCTCTCAAACACATTTTCCCCCTCATCTGTTTTCCCCTCTCAATCCATCCAACCCCAGCGTCCCCCGCCGCCCTTCCACATCCTTCATTTTTTCTCGAAGCCCAGCAGTATCAGCGTCTGTTTCAGAGCCGTCTCCTCCACAAACTTGGCGTCCACGTTCTCCTGCTCCTCGAACGGGTTCAGAGCTGTTCAGAGACAAAACTTCTTAAAACACAGCCGCACACGTTTCCTCCCTCGCTCCCTCATGATGCTGCATTTTGACCAAGCGAGCACGTAAACACACACATTCTGTCTTAATCCTCCAAAGGCCTCGATATCTAAAACCAGGATGCACACACACACACTTTCTTTACCTTGTTCCTCTATATCAGAGAGTATTTTTGCCAGGTAGGTAAGAGGCAGAAACTCAGGTCTGAAGCCGGGCTTGTCTCTGCCGGTGAATGTAAATCCCTGAGGAGGAAGTAAAAAAACAAAAACACAGTTGTGGATTCTGCGAGGTTTTTTTTGAGGATTCACACAGTCAAGACAAATCTGCAGCAAATCCAGAAACTAGTCACATTAACTCTTCTTACAGATTAAGTTGGCAGCAGTTTGACTTCGAGATTTGGATCAGTCGGGCACAAAATGTCACAGCCTCTCTGAGAACCGTGGGCATTTACTGCAGGTTGTGGGTTTAAGTCTGTCACTGGCTTTCACTTCTCACTCCACTATTTTCATGTTACCGTTTTCAAAGTCTTCTTCACAGTTGACTGAGAGGACACCACTGCTGCATCACGGGCTTAACTCCACCCAGTGCAACTGTGATTGGTTTAAAAGAATACAAACAAGCTAGAGTGTTTTTCCCCATATAGCAGAACAACGAAAAAAAACCTCAACATGCTAAATATTATACACTACCATTTAACAGTTTGCGGTCACTTAAAAATGTCGTTATTTTTGAAATAAAAGCAGTTTTTTTAAAAAATATAACATTAAATGAATCGGAAATCCAGTCTACGTAGACATTGTTAATGTGGTAAATGACTATTCTAGCTGGAAATGGCTGATTTTTAATGGAACATCTCCATAGGGGTACAGAGGAACATTTCCAGCAACCATCACTCCTGTGTTCTAATGCTACATTGTGTTAGCTAATGGTGTTGAAAGACTAATTGATGATTAGAAAACCCTTGTTAACACATGAATAAAAGTGCGAGTTTTCATGGAAAACATGAAATTGCCTGGGTGAGCCGAAAACACATACTAAAATTTACCGCATTGTCATTCTGAGCATGTTTGCTAACTGACATTAGCATTTAGCTCAAGACACCACTGAGACTGAATACTGCCTCACATAGCTGCTAGCATGGCTGTTGACTTCTCTCCTTACTTGAAATATTAATATCAAGTTCGTGTTTGATGACTAAATGTTTCAATGCAGAACCTTTAACTTCATATTTTCTTCCGTACGATCCCTCCCCATTTTGTCGGTTTGTTGTCTCTAAGTGTTTTGACATGTGTGACGCACTCGACCGTGATACCTGTTTTTTGTTGTGTTTCTCCAGCAGAGTCCTGACATAATCTCTGGAGATTGAAGCCGAGCTGACAGGATGATCCCACATATGGTAGATCCTCTGCTCCATATCCTACAAACACACACAGAACAGAGTTTACATTCCAGGCATGTAGCTCATGTTGTCAACATATATATTAAAAAACAAAGTCCCTGGAGCATGTGAACATCTGTCCCTTTCTATTTTGCCAACTGGAACGCAAAACTATTATTGAGGAGTGGACTGATAATAAGCAGTTCCAGAGAAATCTTATTTTACTGATTTGTGAAATACACAACACAGTGAGAATATTTTAAGAAAACAAATTCTCTACAGGTGCGATTTACAAAGAAAAAAGGCAGCTTTACTGACGTTGATAAAAAAGCTGCTGAATCACTTAAAGGATTGTATTTTCCTCAGAGGTGAAGAAGAAACAAGTTGAGACAAACACGAGCAGCCTTATGTAAGGATTCTACCTAAGTAGGGATTAACACATTTTTTCACTGCATCATCATCAGGGGCTGAAACCGTTTGCCTGATATTTTCTCCAGATGTCATCATCACAGTTTGGTGTTTATGAACATGCAGCTGCTGAATATTAACTGGGGGAATTTGTAAAAAAAAAAAAAAAAGAAAAAAGGAGTGTTTGGCCTGAGCCTCCAAACTCGTCAGCTGTGATAT
Organism: Acanthochromis polyacanthus; assembly: GCF_021347895.1. Classification (NCBI taxonomy): domain Eukaryota; kingdom Metazoa; phylum Chordata; class Actinopteri; family Pomacentridae; genus Acanthochromis; species Acanthochromis polyacanthus. The sequence continues at coordinate 44,835,656 of NC_067113.1, read as the reverse complement.
TTATAGACAAAATAACCAAATGGGATACAGCACCGGCAACTGACAAAGTTAAAGTGCCTCTCCAGTCATTGATTGAACTCCAAAAAAAACTCATCTGTATGTATCAGAATTATATATTTGGAAGTTGTACCATGAAAATAATTGTCTTTTGCCTTTAAACGGCTTAGATGCAGCTCTACAATTACTTCCTTTAGAATGTGCAGATCTATTAAATCCTTCACTCATCACTGCAGCTGTAGCACACCAGCTCACCTGCTCAAACACTGTGAGGCTACTCATGGCAAGTTCTTATGATGGAGTATTTGTCCATACATGTATGTACATGAAGGAGAATAATGAGCCATTAAAGCCGATAGGATTGGGTCCTTGGGTTTGTGATGTATGAAACTCAAGAAGTCTGAATCTGTGTTTTTGTAAATGTCAAATAATTGAAAATTGTATGACCTTATAATATTGGCACTACTTTCAAATTGAAAAGTACAGGCATTTTCTCGGTAAAATAAAAACAATAATAGTTGAATCTACTATATTAAAAGTATAAGCCCCACAGTAGCAGCTTGATGCAACAAGAGTTGGTCCACCTTTCAGTACTGAGATTGAGGTTGTTTATTTTTTTTCTAATACTTCATATGTCCAACTTTATCTTTGATGACAGAGCCGATCCTCCTTGGCATGCAAAACAGCGTAGCACAAATTTCTTTAAGGATTGTCTGACACACTTCAAAGACCATTTTTCACCTGTTTTTTTTAGCTGGAGGGGTTGTGTTGCTCTAAATTTCTCTTTAAAATACCCCACAGGAGTCAAGTCAGGCAACTTAGTTGGCCAGGTCATAGTTTTCACTTTCCTGTTTCTATAGAAACTGTTGTGTAGTTATTAACAGCATGCTTTGGATCAGTATCATGCTAGAATATTCCTTTTCTACCAAACTTCTCGACACCTCGTCCGCCAGTATTTTGGTGGATCTACGGACATTCATGGTGATATTTGTAAATATCATCTCCCCAGCACATTTAGCACTCAAATAGCCCCATATCATCACACTCCTAACTCCATGCTTCACTGTCAGGACTATGTAGTCACTGTCACAAGTTAATGGCAAACATTTTGGACCCCATCCGACTGAAGAATGTCCTCCCAGTATTCCTCAGGGCTCCTCCGATATCTTTTATTTAATCTTGTAGTTTTGTACCAAACAGCATCTAGGGTTCTTTCTTTAAATGCTGTCTGTTTTTCAGTGCACTGTCCGTTGGATTGGAGCCATGGTGGCTCTGATTAGTGGTACCATGGCTCGTTCAATACCTGCTGATTACTGCTGCAACTGTGTTTCGACTGATTTTTTTTTTCAGTTGGTTGCTGGTCTTCTTGTCATTTTCTATCTTGGTGAAGTCTCGCAGTCAGATTGTTCAGTTTGTCTGACGATTCTTTTCCACATGGAGCCATGATGCAGACATAGACCCATAGGTATAAAAATGAGAAAGTTCTGGCGTTCACAGGTCATTTTCTAACCTTGTTCATGTACTAAGGTTAAGCGGAAATCACAGGTTTACTCAGTGTTGTTTCAGTTTCATGTTGGGGTCCGTACATTCAACACAGTCTATCTATTGTATTTGATTGATAATACAAGGAAATACTCATCTTGTCAACTTAGAAATAATGCAGTTTTTGATAGGTGACAGTTTAGAATCATCAAATCACAGAATCCGTTGACATTTTGGGTGATTTACCTTGCTATGTGAGGTTCTGGCTTTGTTGTCCTAGTGTTTAACAAACATCAGATCAGACATAATGACCATACTCCATCTTGTTTTGAACGGGTTGTATGTTAGCAGGCTGGTGCTAACTCTGTCATTTAATTCAGTTAGGTGGGATACATTTACACCTGGCAGCTACAGTGTTTGTGAATAAGCAATTAATCTCCATGAGTAATTTGTGTGGTGCAACCTGTTTTCATTTAGTGGTAGCTACAGTACGTCTCCATTTAGTAAACATTCACAATATCAGCATATGAATTTAAAAAAGAGCTGCTACAACTGCCCCTCTGATCCCTGAAGTGCATAAAATGAGTATGAAGCTTTTTAATGGAATCTCCTGGGGGGGTTGGGGACATATACATATATATATATAAAATGGAAGTTATGGCAAGATTTTTGGCTTTAGTGCTGGCACAAATCTCCTACAGTGGCCGAACATCCCCTGTTTCTGAACTCTATGGGAGCGGGTGAGTGCGTTGTACCTGCTAAATCTCAGCTGCCTGCCAAACTCACCCAACAAAAGTCTGACAGGCAGGAAACAGAACAGAGACACTAAACACTCGACATTCCTCTGATCACAGTGCGGACGGAACACACACACACACACACACACACACACACACACACACACACACACACACACACACACAGCTACAAAAGAAATATACTGCACCCACAAGGGAACACGTGGAAGTTACACAAGGGAAAGGACATAAACACACACAGACTCGGGAGACGACTATCGACGCAAACCCCTTCCCCAGCACACACACAAAGATATACACACCAGCTGGTTACACAAGTGCTTTGTGATTGGCTTGAGGGGGGCTTGAGGGAGATGAGACCTAAAATAACTTCAAACTCTTAATTGGACCAGAATGGGAAGTTTGGGGGGAGAGAGAGCCATTCGAGAAAACACTTCGCCCCTCGCTAACGGAATGGATTAGAATCGCCTCACACATTGTTTCACTCCTTATAGAAATTGACCTCTGAGTTTGTGCACTTCAAATATTCTCTCTTAGAAGCCCGATGTGCCTTTTCTGGAGTTCGAAACCATTCAAGAGTTCACCTCACCTGGCATTAGGACTTAATGCTTGGACACACATAGAAAAGTACCTGAGGGAGTCTCTTAAGTACGCTGAACTTCAGTCTCTCGTTGGCGTCGCTGTTGTCCAAATCTAAGCACAAAGAGAAACAAAAAGTGAGGAGACGTGGTGATAATTGAGACAAATCTCACATGGGAGGACGACTAATACCACTTCACACATCTTCTCTATGCACTTGTATCTGTAATAACTGCTCAAAATATAACAAACCATGAGATTCAGCATTGGCTCATTCTGTTTTCTGAACAGGTAATATTCCACATTACTTATTGGTAAGAGGCAGCACGTAAGATGCAAATTTTACAATTTTTTTTCCACTGTTTACCTCCCAAATGCTTCTGAAAATAACATTTATCAGGACTGATTAATGTGAATAAAAAATGAAAGCAATATTTCACTTTGACAGAAAACAGATGAGGCGTCACAACTGATTACCGAAGTAAAAATGAGTCTTCGTCGGTACAAATTTTGGTTCGACCCATGGGCATCATTACTTATTTAGTTTCCCCAGATGTATCTCAATTCCACCCCATGCTTTTTTTCTAGGCTGGATGTGTAGCTCTAAAGATGGTAATGTCACCCAATCTGACTGGTCAATCCACCACTCTGGTCCAGACTGAAACATCCCTACAACCACTGGATGCAAAACCACTTTTGGTAGTTTGTCACCTTGTTAATTGCCCATTTGTTTACAGCAAAAACAAGGTTTAATTAGGCCAAGTGTTGCATGTTATTGTGTAATGTTCAAAAGCTACAAAAAAATGTGAAAATATGGGGTAACAAGGGGATAATAGAGGTTTAATCGGGGCTCTGAAAGGGCCTTTAAATGTGTCACTTATCCCGCACTGCATCCCGTTTTGGGGATTTAAATACTAAAACTAATGAAAGCTCAGGCCGAGTGCTCCTTTTCCAAATTTAATATTCAGCGGCTGCAACTTCATAATCAACAAATTGTGATGATGAAACCTGGAGAAAATATCAGGCAGAGGCAGGGACTTCAATGATACACAGCAACATCTAAGACATTTTAAGGCAAGAGGGGATTATTTTCATGGGAAAAACTTTTCAATAAACAGCTCATATTTTCTCAGATGGATTTTTCAGGGTTTAATCAATGGCTGTCGATCATTTTTTTCAACAATTTGCAAACAAATATCTGTCAATGCCATTCTCATCTGCGGTGACTATAAATTTTGGAGTAATTAGCGAAAGATAGCATGCTAACACGCTAAACTGTGATAGTGAACTTGACAAACCTTATATTTGCTTACTATTAGCATGTTAGCACTTTCAATGAATAGCTCAGGTGGATTTTTAAAGGTTCAATCAATGACTAACTTTTTTCAACAATTTGCAGTCAAATACCTGCAACTTAATTCCATTCTCATCCATGTGAGCTGTAAGTTTAGGGGTAATTAGCTAAAGGTAGCATGCTAACATGAAAAACTAAGATAGTGAACATGTTAAATGTCAAATTTGCTCAATATTAGCATGTTAGCATTATTATTCTGATGCTGATTTTCGCACTCAGCTTAGATTTTTAGTACTACTTGTAAAAATGTGTTAAACTTCAACGTCCCTTCTACTGTTTTGAAGATGGTAAACAGGCTAACATGAAAATGTTGCTGGCTAACCCAGCTAATTCAGCTTGTAGTTCTCCTTCTTTTGCATTTGCACCATAAAAACCTCCACAGTGAACAATGACAACTACTGCTTCATGTTAACTTGATTTAAATAAACCTCATCACTTTCTATAAGCTAGTTTGTGTATCAGAGATCTACACCTGGGCTAAGTAAGACCGGCTAAGTTGGGAAAACTTCCAAGAGAACATGTTTGTGAGCTTGTAACGAGGCACAAAGTCCTCACCTGTCCAGTCAATTACCCCGACTAAAAGGAAAGCGGAATTTTAAATAGATGTATAGATATTTGATTAATCCCTGCGGAGAAGTGACGCATGAACCGTCTCACTTCAAAGTCTCGAAACATCCCCTTCTCTCTCACTTTGAAGTTGGAGACCATTTGGACCCGGCTGCTGCTTTGAATAATCGTTTCATCTTCAAGGATCTTTGTTTGTTCTGTTCATGACAAAGAAGCATGTAAACTACAACAAAATCAAGACGAGCGAGGAAGGCCAGATAGTTTGGTGCCGTTGATCTCTGTGCCAAGTCACTGAGTTTGGAGACGGAACAATGCAAAATGGTATGAAATCAACAACTAGACAAACAAAACACAAACAGCAGCTCTTTTTTTTTTTTTGGCCCGTAATATTTCCTAGACCTGCACCTCTGAGCTTTGTGCATAAACAGTGGGAAATTAACCATAAAAAGAAGTATTTAATATGTCAGACTGGTAAAGCATCAAGGCACCAGCACCCCCCGCGACCCTAGTGAGGATTAAGCGGTGTATAGAGAATGGATGGATTGATGGATGGTAAAGCGTCATGTGTAGTAACACACAGCGAGGTCAGATAAGTGCAGCATCCTGCCAGCAAGCTCTATAGTTCAACCTGCTTTTACTAGTTCAGTGGTCAGGAGTTAATTACCCCCTCAGCAGCAACCATTAGCGCTGTTGCACCATCTCATTTGTCTGCATGTACAGGTTGCTGCAATTATTAAATGCATAAATAAGACCTCATACAGGAGTATAAACCAAATCACAGACTGCTAAATACCACTTAGAATATAGTTTAAGGCTTTTTTTCACAGTAGGATGCTTTACTCACTGCATGGATTTGTATTAATATCTACACTGCAGTTTTGTTCCCAGCAACAGTAATTCTGAGTAAAATAATTAATCATTTAAAATGTCCTGAATCCAGATAAGCAGCAAGCAAATGGAATGAATGAAAATGAACCAATTACAATTATGAGTCAATTAGATTCCTAGCTGTCACAGTCGTTGCCACGTCCCAAGTTTTTCGAGGTGTTTTCTTTTCCCCGTGCCTCCTGTCAGTCCACCTTTTCAACCTCGTTCCTGGTAATTCAGTTGATTTCGTGCGTTGTCTGACTCTATTCGTCAGTAGGAACTTTAAGAAAAACTATGATGAAAAATATTCAATGACAAAACATTTTTCAAAACGAAAATAAAAGCATAATTCAATTAAAAGTCACGTTGCAGCCCTGTCAAAGTTTCCTCTTGTCCTGTAGATTTATTACTTTGACCTGCTGCTGATTAAGAAGCTCTTTATATTCAGTAACATGTCCATCAGTGATGTTATCTGGAGATTCTTGTAAAACTCGTCTACAAATTACAAAGAGAAGCGACAACAAAGCAACTTAGAAAAACCACAAACATGAAGGCGGCGGTTTAAAAACAAAACAAAGCCAGCTGCTGTTGTAGCACAAGTATGCAGATGTGATATTAATATTATTTTCAGCTTGATATCTTCACTGTCACTGTGATAACATTATCCAACCATTGAATCTCGATAGTGAACAGGACTTTAGTAAACAAGCGAGTGACTCATCTACTGAGTGAGCTGCTGCTATTCAGTGGAAAGAGCATGTTGTTGCTGTGATGAGCTGAATGAACAGAGAGGGAGCAGTTCAGAGTTTGGGAATGAAAACATGACGTGGACACAGCCTTTTCCACTAGCTTCATCACAGATGGGAATAACAAACAGAACCATTTGGAAAAAAAGAAGGTGAAAGTTGAGGCCTCAGATGAGCAAAATGAGACTTAAGTGTCACTGATGAAAATGTGACAAAAACGGTTTCAGTGACTAACAAAAATCAAACTAATGCACATTTTTGTCAAAGGAGGAGAATGACCTCAAAATCATGTGCCAAAAGTAGCACTGATGTTGGTTTTTCTAGCTCTTTTCATGTTTTCTCTCCTTTGTGACTGCCTGCACCACCTTCACTAGATTCACCTGTGTTCAATTAGTCCATTAGTCCCTGTGGATATATACTGCAGTGCCTCCCTCAGTCAGTTTGGCTCTGCTCTTCCTCTGTGTATCTGTTCCTCACCTGTGCTCAGCCAGTATTTTTGGTCTGCCTTTTCCCTGCACTTTTCATACCCGTTTAGTTCTTTTTTTTTTGCATCTGAACCACATTCAAAAATCTCACTTTTGTTTTTGTGGATCTTGTGTCCACAAAAACTGCCTTCATTTGGGTTGTAACACATGCTACAGTGATTAGCTTCATCCTACTTAGCTTTATTAGCTTTCAAGGCCGCTAGCTGGTTAATTAGGCACAACTGAGTGAAGAGTAAAAACTCCCACTGCATGCTAACTCTGAGGAAGTTTGGAATACGCACAATGTTTTACTAGAAATGTGACTAAATGATGCTCACTCGAACCATATCACCGATTGGTGAGTGCGTTGCTGTTGTCCCACAAAGTAAATTTATGGCTCACAGCTGGGTTTAGTCAGAGTAACTCATGGGCGGTGGCGGAACAGATTCAGAAAGGTCCTGCAAAACAAAATAATTGTAGAAACAAAATGCTTTCAGTTCGTGAAGCAGGAGAGTGAAGTGAAAATTCACACTTGTTGTCACTTCCTGTTAGGATAAAACTGAATTAATTCACAGAATTAGTAGAATATGGGAAGAAGTGTCATTATAAAATTAAAAATTAACAGTCACTCCAATAAAGTTAAAATGAAAATTGCAACACAGTTCTAGTTTTAACCAATTATCTATAATATGAACTCTAGGGCTCCATATACGAGCTGTTTACACGTATTAATCTGTTCATCACAGTTGCTGCCAGTGGCCTTTGTTGGTTTCTGACTCAGAGAATATGCCACAACTGAGCTTAAGAATCCAACTTCTTGTTAACAATAAATCTCCTCAAATACACATCAACACTACAGACCACTAGACTTCACACTAACAAGCTGATGGTTTTCACACAAACAGCAACAGGGTCACGGCTTGAGCACAACAGGAGAGATTAGTGTCTTTCTGCTTCGCTCTAGTGAAGTCTCCTCACTTCTTTATCTTATAGCCATAGACGCTGAGCAGGTCAGAAAGGCTGAATGTCTCCGCCAACCAGACCGAATGCAGTTAACAATCATGTCTGACCAGATTCCAGACTTGGAATCATTTTTCTTTCAGTTAACTTCAACTCTTCAGAGTTAAATTTCTCGTACGTTTTCACGTTTGGCCAATAAAGCGGATTCTGATGGAACAAAAAGTTTTAACCATTACAATCGACAGTGTTTGAAATATGGATGTTACTGCAAAGAAGCAATAAGTTCAAAAACATGATGATTCTTGCTTATCTTTATCCCAGCAGCACAATATATATACACACAGCCAACTCGGTTTCAGGGTTAATTCAGTATCAAATCAAAAGTGAAATAAAGTCACAACCTCCCCTTCTGTTCCTGACTTATAGTGTTGAATAACAGTCAGAAAAGTGTTTCTGCTGAACATTATGATGCAACAGAGAAGCTGACCTTAGACCTTTTGGGTATCAAGTATCATCACTTCATAATTAAATCCTGTTTGCGTCAAGTTTTGTTATAATGAGGCTGAGTTATGGTCAAACACGTTGTGTTGTGAGGTCTGGGACCTTTGACTATCAAATTCTAAACACCTCATCTGACATGTGTACTAGATCTATTGAGATTATGAGAATAACTCAGACGGACAGATGGACAAACTGAAAACATAATGCCTCTTTTGCTGCCACTTCTGACCAATTTTGTCAGCTAAAACAAAAAGAATTGTTTCGTCAAAAAAATTCGTATTTGATGAAAGAAAGCATGATTAAGAAAAGTATGTACTAAAAGTATGGCTCTCTAATGTGAAGCAACTGGTAGTTTAGCTCACTACACTTGTTAAGTATGTTGCTGAAGCAGACCATGAATGTACCAAATTTATTCCATTCAATCTGTTCCATTTATCTTGAGACATTTTACTGAAAAGTACAACCTCATGGGGATGCAGTTAGGGCTGGACCCGAATATCTGTTCGTGACGGTGGTATCCGAATATTTATTAGATGATGTCATGAGATCTGTATTCGTCCCGTCAATTTGCCGAACGGGTCCCCCCATCGGACGTGACGATATGAACCTATCCTAACATTCGCCCCCCTGGTGGACGTTACAAACCGAAGCAAATATTCGGATATTCGTCATTAATCGGGGCCGAATATCCGGAGCCCATAAACTTGGGCCAGTCCCAATAGCAAATGTCAATGGATCAGCAAAGTCAGGGGAATTCATCCTCTGGGGATCAGGATTGTCTCTTTAAAAACACTATTTCTGAATGGTGTTACATGTGTACGATTAGCTTTTCTCAGCTTGAATGCGTGCTGCTGTACCTGTCATGAGACGAGACACAAAGGTTTCGGTGAGCTGCAGGAAACCGTGATCGATGTACTGTAGAAAGGTGTGATGAGGGAGGCAACGCACAGCAAACACAGCAAACAGGGTGTGATATCCTGGAGAGAGAGGGAGGGAAAAAAGATGAAAAGAAGAGCCATTAGCTTTTGATGTTCCTGAAAACAAGACAGGAAAAGAAAAAGTTAAAAAAGAAGAAAATGTTCTCAGATTTCAGTCGATATGTTCCCACATACTGTGTTACTACCATGTTAGCATACAAACTGCCAATTAGCAATAAAGTTTCATATTTAGTCTGTGCATAGGTCAAAAGGCCATGTTGATAGCAAAAAAAAAATAACACATAAAAAATATAAATTCGCCTACACAAGCATGCTCCTCACTGCACAACTTCTGAAGGATTTTTCATTCCTTTATATTCACCAAAGGGAAACACACTCAGTATGCCTGCTGTGTTACACCTTCACCCTCACATTTACACTCATTTACACCAGCAGGATCAGTGTTTAAGGTGTGCTGCCTTGCTATGGGCCATTTCTCATTACCGCTCTCGTTCCTGGATGATTTTTAACCCACAAACTTTCGCTCAAAAATGGCGAAAGTTAAGGAAATGTGGGTTTGTGTCCAGGAACGCTGTAAAATTAATTCAAATTATTCTAAATGTGTTCTGCCTTCACACATGTCTGCACATCGCTAATGCAAACACACATTGTGAGACGGAGACAGGCTGGATTATAACAACTAAAAGCTGAGGTGTGTGTGGTACCGGGTGGGAGGGGCAGGCAGAGACCCCGGGTGGATTCCAGGATCCGAAACATGAAGTGAAACACCGACCACTCAGACGGACTGCCCTGCTGAGTCCTGCAACACACACGAAATATTCGAAGAGAAAAGTTATGTAACGTGAGCACATGCGTGAAGATGAACACACACGTTCTGTCAGCACTTCAGCTCTGTCAGTTGGAAAAGTTGAGAGGAAACAAAGGCAACTCACAAGCTCAAAGCACGAGGGCCGAGTTTGTACTTCAGCCAGGCCGACTCCAGCATGTGTCTGATGAGCTCCAGCTAAACACACAAACACACGCCTTGTTAGCGCTTTGAGCGGGAGATGCTCGACTAGATTTAAATGAAACGCTTTCCTCGAAATGGAAATTTCCCTCAGAATGGAAATGTTGCAAACGTTTCATCTGACACACCAGAAAACATGCAATTTAGACACATTTCCCTGTGATGAGGATGTTCTCGACAGCATCAGTCACCTTCCTTCCCTCTTTTTTTTTTATTTTCCTACTTCCCATTTTCATTTCCACAGAACGAGCTCATCAGGATGTGAACGCACGTTTCGCACCCTCGCCCACGTCGTTTCACCACACATTTGTACGCAACTCGGGATCATTCGAATGCACTTGACCCGTCGGGAACGTGCCAGCCGCCGCTAAATCACCCACACTTCTTCTTCTTCTTTCCACCCATGACCATGCTGTCCTCTCCTGTGCAAAACAGGAAGTCGATGTGCCTCGTCCACATCCTGCACAGCGGTGGGAAACCCTCCGAATGCCAGCAGCAACATCCTCCACTGACCTCAGGGTGGGAATTTCAATTAGTTTCACTTATGTAACAGACGAGCCCAAAAGTAAAAGAGGTGTTCAAGACAAACATTATAATAGGATCCTCTGGGCTTTTGATTTTTTTAAGCTTTCTGAAGTTTCATACAAAGTAAAAGTTCTTTTAAAAGATTCTTATTTGCATACCGTCTGAGCCAAATGGAGGAACAGTACTCCCCTAAAATCCTGCATCTCTTATTACCACAGTCAGTAATATCATTAGTAACACTGTTAAAAGTGGTGTTAAAAAACAAACAAGAAAACAAGTAAGAACAACAATATGAAGAACAAAAACGACAACCATAATAGCAATACCAGTGTTAACAACAAAACGACAATGGCAACAAGAGCAATAATAAAAACAATAACAAAAACAAGACCAACAACATTAATAACAAAAAACAATAATATCAACATCAATAACAATAACAAGAGCAATAACATTATTAATCATAACAAAAACAAAAATGGCAACAATAACAAAAATAAGAGCAATAATACTAAAAATAAAACAGCAACCGAAAACAATAAAAACAAGAGCAATAACAAAAAATAGTATCAATAACATCAGTATCAAAACTGACAAAAACAGGAAAAAAAACAACAAAACCGCAATAACAGCAACAAAAATCAAAATACTAGCTTGCAGTTATATATCACTTTTTAAAGGACACAAGGCCACTGTAAGTGTACGAGAGCACAAGAACAGAAAACGATCGTGTCACTGCTTGCTGGACAGACAGCATTAGTTTAGGACCATCGGCCTTGATGAACAGGTGAGGAGTTGTTTTGTTTTAAAGTCATGATAGAAGCAGCATTGTGGATTTCTGTCTGGAGAGTTTGAAGGTTTTGTTGCCACCGACTGCAGACAGGTGTGGAGGATGGAGGAGGTCTGACGGGTTTTGAGGGTCGAGGGCATAAAAGGCACAATGTAGAGGTGAAGAGGAGGATTTTGAACAAGATGTGGAACTAGTAAAGGTGAATGAGGGGCATATTGCTCGAAGAAGCCTCCACTGTAGGAAATGACGATTCTGAGAGTGAGGATTGACATCTGGAGATGTTTCTGAGAGGGTAGAGAGCAGATTTGGGAATATTTTTCTGTTATATATTATAGCAAAGTGCAGCTTTTTCCTCCATAGTGTGAGTTTGTTTCCTCCTTAGACTGAATTTGTTATTTTTTTTCATTTAGCTTGTTTCTTTAGTGATATTTTTCCTTTATTATCTGATATATTACATTTGCAATTACTCTTAATATTTGTACTCCTTTTGTTGTTGTTCTTCTTTCCTTTGGAAGTATTTTTTCTCCATTTTTATTTTGTATTCTGTCAGCTCTGTAAACACTACACTAAAAGCGCAATACTCCAAAAGTGCTGTTCTTCAGCATTTGAAACTGATTGTTTCGTGTATTTTAACAGCTCTTCCCCCCCAAAGTTACATATTCAGTGTTTGGAGAAAAAAAGGTGACAACTTATCAAACAAAATGAATAATTCAAAGCTGAATTTCTTACATCCCTTTGCTGCTGTAATCACGTAAAAAGCAGAAATAAGTCGTGTTTTTGTGCTGAAAAACGGTCAAATACAAGGCAAAAAAACAAGCGATTTAAAGCCACAGATTCAGAAATCCCTACGTGGCTTTTCGTTAGAATAAAATCCAAGAATCAGCAATTTGCCTTAATGAGCCTCGGTTCAACAAAAGACTGGATTTCCTCCGTGTTTACAAAAAGTTTAGTAACCTTGGGTATAAAACAACTTCTATGCTGCATAAATAAGAATATTGCAGGCGATTTTCAGTTCATTGCGTTACTTTTTGGTTATTCATATTCAGCTGTGAGTTAGTTGTTCTTTGCCTTGACATTGGCTGGGATATAAAAAGAAACGTATCTCAAATGTCTTTAGCAACAGGGACGGGAAATAAATAACTATGACAATAATGTACTGCAGAGCTGCAATCTATCATAGCAGAGGTTTCCTGGCTCTTAAAAGCTACAATCTATTTCACCCCCAACTTCTCCCCCGTGTCAACGCAACCATTAGTCTCAATAAGCAGCAACAAGAGGGAGAGATGTTCTTTATTTGTAGAGTGGACGTCAGCGCTCTTTGAAAGAGTACCACCCTGAGTTTTTAAAGCATGAGTCAGCTCGAGGTGGAAGCACATCACCCGGGCAGCCGCTCGACTCTTCTTTAAGTAAAACGTCCCTTAAGGCTGCTTCTCGCGGCTCCTTGTGTGAGGATGTTTTAAATAAGTCTGTCTCCCCGGATGAGAAACTTTTTCACTTTCGCTCAGCTGAATAAAATAGTTTCATCCGGAGTCTGAAGGCGCAGGTTAAAACTCATGAGTCTGTCGTACCGAGCTGAGCCGCCGACCGATCCGACAGCGAGCAGGGGAGGATTTCTCTGCTCTTTTCTTTTTTTACTCTGTCATTTGCAATTCCATAAAGTCCCAAAACGTGGTGCATCCTGCTTTCTATTCAATTCCACCCTTACCCTTGGCCTGATTTAATACTGTTGTGTTGATATATGCTGTATGTCTGCTTTCAGTGGCTCCTAACTGTGGAGGGATTTACCTCCCAGGAATACTAAAAACTGACTTTACAAAACCGAGAACCTCCACAGGGTGCTTAAGCAGAGGCTCGGTTCGTCTTTGCACTCGGTTATGCAGATCCCACCTGAACCAGCGGTAAAGAGCACGTCGAGAACTTATAATGAAATTTTTTGTTTGTATTTTTCTTTAGCGACAGTCACAGTGAAATTTGAAACGCAATACATCTCTCTAATGGGAAGTGAGAGGGAAAAGATTGATATTGTCTGCTAGCTTAGCTTAGCATGAACTGGAAACGGGAGGGAAATAACAAGTCTGGCTCTTTCCAGAGGTAATAAAATCTGCCAACCAGCACAGCTAATGCAGAATAATTAACACATTATGTCTAATGACTTTGATCCATCCAAGAAAATGACACTTTAAAAACCACAATTTACACACACAGTGTTTCTGTATTACTGAAAGTGTCCAAACTAATCCCATAATGCATTAATTCTCATTAAAATCCAGCTCAGTTTCCTTAATGGAGTTCTAATGACAGTTTTAGTTTTGCTCTTTATTGTGACTAATGTTTGATTCCAGCATCTTTTAAGAGACTACTGACTGAAAATAGAATATTTAAGTGATTTTTTTTTTGTTTACTACACCAAACCATAAAGACAAGGTAGCAAACATTCCATTATTTCCTTTACGTGAGTTAAAATATTGACACAGCAGCACAAATACTCCATTACAAGAAAAAGTCCTGCTACTTTAGTAAAAAGTACATGAATATTAGCAACACAAGATTGCTAAAGTCTTAAAGTTAAATAATTGGTTAGCTCTGACTGATTTATTATTATAAATGGCATTATTGGATTATTATTAGTGAAACATCTGCATTTTTGTTCAGAGGATTAATGAGAGAGAAGGAAGAAAGAGCAAAGTTTTGACACATAATTCTGTTTTCACTTCTTTTCTTAGCTTTCATTTTTAGTGAGATTCTAGATTATGTGGATATTTACTCAAACTAAACAAAATGAGAATGTTAGAGAGAAGAAAAACTATTTGTTGGCGCATTTAACAATTCTTGACATCTGAAATGCGCCAAATTACAAAAATAAATCTCTAAAAGAATAATAAAATAAAAGTGGAAATATAAAGGAGGACAAATCAAATGAAAAATAAATAATGCTGCTCTGTAAAACAATATTTATCAAAAATGAATCCATAAAAGAAAGGGCTAATAAAAGCAGAAATATAAAGACAAATAAATAAAATAATAAACAAGAAGAATGTGCTTGTAAATAAATTATTATTGGTTTATAGTGCCACTTTATTTTTTATTTTATTTATAAGTACATTTCTTCTTTTTTATTATTTTATTCATTTGTCTTTATAAAACAGTATAACACTATAATGTAATGTATGTTTGTATATTTCTGCATTTTTTATTAATATTCGTTTATATTGCCACATTATGTATTTTTTATTTTATTTATAAGCACATTTCTTTTTATTTTATTAATTTGTCTTTATATTTCTGCATTTTTTTAATAATATTGGTTTATATTCCCACGTTATTTTTTTTTATTTCTCAGGACATTTCTTCTTTTTTATTTTTTATGCATTCGTCTTTATATTTTTACTTTTATTAGCAGACACCTGCCTCGGCAGGTGTCTGGATTCATTTTTGGATGAATACTGCTTTATATAGCCCCATTACTTATTTTTCATTTTATTTATTCTTCTTTATATTTCCACTTGTATTTCATTATTATTTTATAGATTTATTTTTGCAGTTTGGCACTCTCACTGCTCAACACTCAACAGCTTTGTGTGAGATGTCGGAGACCAAAAAGGTTCATATTTATAAATGTGTTGTATTTTTAAAGCTTTGTTTAAAATTTTCATCCTAAAACGAACTGAAGATGTCAGATAAATGTAGTAAAAATACAATATTTTCCAAATGAAATGTGGTGGACGGGAAGTATAAAGCACTTGAGCGATAAAATAGAAATATTAAACTACAGTGCAAGTACCTCACAACTGTACAGTACTTGACTAAATGTACTTTCCACTGGTGGAAGTAATTACTGCAGTTTTTCTTTCTAGTTACGTGGATCCCCAACAGATTAAATTAGGGAAGACTGCTAGCCGTATAGAGCCTGAGAGGCAAAACCCAGGACAGAAAAGGTCTCTAATTGCCGCCCCTAAAGGTACGTTGTGGAGTTCTGATCATTCTGTATTTTTCAGTGGCTTCATGTTACTCCACTAATCAACAGTTGTCAGTAATGTGCAAAGCGGCACCGCATCAACATTTGTCAGTCCCCTTTTTTTCCCTCGGTGCTGGGACATAGCGGCTGCTTTCATCCACTTTAGCGGAGACACAAATATACAAAAGAAAAAAAAGTCTTGATGGGTCTAGGATACATGCCTTAATAAGAGAAGTGATGTTTGCTTTGGAACACTGAAAGACCCGACGGTTTCCAGTAACCTCCATAAAGTGTTGTGTCAAACCATTTAGTTAAAGTGGAAAACTCACTGCCTGTCACTTAACCTCTGCTAAGGCAAAACATCAGTAAATATAACTTTAAGAGCTGCGCGGCTTTAAAAAGGGCAGCAGAAAGATATACACCGAGCTCCTCGACCTTGCTTTATCTGTGACTGACACACACACACACACACCCAGTGTACCAACCAGTTTGGCTACGTAGTTGACAACCAGCGAGTCGATCTTCTTCTTCCCCAGCCGAGGCAGGTGTCTGTTGAGGTGATCTCGGAGCTTGTCAACCGTCTGCAATGTAAAATACAAGAGAAAGGGGGGGGAAATAGATTATTTTCCATGCGTGAATGTGCGTGCGACTTGGAGTGCAACTTTGTGTTTGTGTGTTTTAAGCATACTTTGCAGCGCATTCAGCAGGGTCAAATTGAGTTCACCCTCGAATTTTCCCTCGACTACAGTGTCGCAAAATTGATTTAAGCGAGGAGGAGCGAGGAGAGGAAAAGGATGCAGAGGATGAGGAAGGTTTGAAAAAAAATGACAGACAGTTTATGTCCTTCTGGGAGGAAAACAAGGGAAGCGAAAAGGAGACAAGGAGGTGAGCAGAGAGTAAAAACGAGACAGAGTAGACAAGAGAGAAAGGGGGTAAAATGGAAGAAGTGATGGAAAGAACAAGGAGACAGAGCAGAGGACTGGGTCATTCTAAGAATAGCTGAGAGACTGCTAGCATCTCCACTGAACTCCATTAAATTGAAGCTATCTGCTCTTTAAAAACTATGCTGAGCACAGGAAAACTGGAGGATATGAAATTGTCCATCAAACAGCACACAGTAAAAAAAAAAAAAAGAAAAAAGATGCAGGACAGGGACCTTAAGATGCCCTTTTTTTTAAAGTGTCGACTCATCTGAAGCGTAACAGGAACTTCACCTTAAAAGATGACTATGGAGGGAAATAATCGGTTGTCAGCATTTCACGATGGATTTTAAGCGCTCCATATATCAGCTCTTGTTAAAGGAAAAATCCACCTTAAGGAGCTGTTAAACTGTTGTATATCAACAATCTGCGACACTCGATTGCGTTTTACAATGAACTGCTTTTCTATGCAGCCACTTCCTCTTTTTCTACAGTTAATGTCAGTGGAGGGAAAACACACATTTGGTGCATTGTGCAGAATTTCTGAAACTAGCAAAAGAGGACGTCAATGTGGACGCCAACTGATAAACAATCCAGGCTGTTGTTTATCTTCTGCTCCTGCTCTTTGATTTTGAATGACAGGATGTTAACTGCTGTCTTTCTGGAAGGCTGCAGGACTTTCTGCTTTTGAAATATCTCCATGATTTCTCATGACAGACTGAATGATCCTTTAAATCAGTATTTAACCTCCTGAACTCAAAGCAATTTCCAGGTGTTTTATGTCTCCACTACCAGTTTTTCTCACTGTGGGCGTATTTTTCACTGCAATATAAAGTCCTGCACAACCATGACCAGAAGTAGAGAGGAAGTGCAGTATGACACAGCTACAATGTCATAAATCAGAATTTATTTCATTATTTATCTATTGATTCTTGTTTCCATACTTGTCTTCTGTCTGCACTTGGTGGACACCGCCTGCAGTTCATCCTACAAGTCCCAGATTTCTTTTTTTTACATAACTGTTGGTCGTAGCTGAGTCACTAATGGCTTCACAGTTTTTCTGAATTGAGATATTTAAATTATAGTCATATCATATATCAAATTTTAAGCTGAGATTTGGTTAAGTTTACCAACCAAATAGCATGCCGCACATGAGAAGTTCAGGGACCTTCGTAAAGTTGAAAATTCTTTCTATTTTTACAGTTTCTGTCATGATAAGTGGATTTTTTCATAAAGACAACATGCCTTTCAAACAGATAGGTAGAATTTTGGGCTCAGAGGGTTAACTGGGATCACAGAATTTCAGTTAATTTATTTTCAAGTTCAAACTAAAATGTCATTGTCAACTGCAATGCCAAATTTTGGCCCAAAGCATGTGGACACCCAATCCAAAGGCAGCACATAAAATGCAAAATTCTAAATTTTACATCTTGTTTTGTTTTTTTTATGTGAATTAAAATATATATGCATGCACAATACATGTATAGACTACGTATTTACATCTAATCTAATTATGATCCTTCTCAGGTGAGGTGTTCGGGCATGTTCAGCCAGGAAAATACCCCTGAGATTATGTCTGTTGTGCGGCTTTGGAATGTGTCAGAAGATGTGGCTGCTGCCCCTGCAACCCACACCCAGATAAGCGGTAGAAAATGGATGGATGGATTTACTGTGCAGCTTTCCCACCACATTTTTGAACCTGACTGCTTTGCTGATGATTGATTTGTTCCCACACTGATGTTGGGCCACAATGAACATTCATGTCATATCAGCGGTCCTGTTTCTGAACTTTCTGCACAAGTTTCTGAGCTGTAAATAAAGTTCACGTCAACATCCAAGTTTGAATTTAGGACAGTGAGAAACTCCAATTGTTGTGAAAGTTCTTAGACATCTTGCTGAATCAGTAATTAAATAACTTGGAAGCCTGAAAACCAGTGAAACATGGACACATCACGTCAACCAAAGCTGGTAGTTCAAGGTAATTAAACCCTAATTTAATGAGGTCAGATCAAGGGTGTAAACTTCAGACTTTGGGGGAAACCTGGTTTATTTGAGCTGATAAAAACTTCACCCCCATAACTCCAGTCCCATTACATAATTAAAACACTGAAATGTAATTTCTGCTGCTGTGTGATGCTGCAGGTATTTATTAAAGTCATAGGAAAGAATCTGACACACAGCCAGCTGTGGGCAACAAACAAGACGTCAGTAGGTGTATGCGACACCTGAAAAGTCACAATAATAGCTATATTTTGCCAGACGTGATGCAGTAAATACCTGATTCTAGTGTAGCGCTGCCTGGACACATGTTTGGATTTGATCTACCCTGAATGGTTTGCCTGGCTGACTGTGTGTGATGCTGAAAGACCAGACAACCCCAGGAAACATCACTGAGCTGTTATACTGTATGTAATAGACAGCCAAGGAGCAAAGCAGATGAAAGCTGATTTATGATGCTGCGGAGCTCTGAGTGTTCACACCTCTGCTGACTAAAGACACAAATTGAGGCTTTTGAACTCTGCAGTTTTCATTCTGGGTCAAACTCTGCAGAAATGTGAAGAAAAGCTTGAAAGACTGGAAAGCTGCTCCGCTCACTATGAGAAGTGACTTCACTACCTATGATACGTTCATGAACTCTGTACATCTTGTAACGTGCAACAACATACACTCCACTTCCACTTCAGACGGATTCCACTGACGCCTTAAATACTGTCATTTTGGTTGTCGTTTTAATTGGAGATGCCTATATTTTTGACAGAGAGTTTAATGCCCCCCAAGCTTTGCCACTTTTGTTTCTATATCATGTGCTGTGTTGGCGTAGCCTCCAAGATATAGGAAATCGTCAACTTTTTCAATTTCGGACCCATCTAGTGCATGCAATGTGTCTTCAGATGCTGGGTTAAGGGGCATGAGCTTCGTCTTTCCAGCTTTCAGGAAGAGTCCAATCAGTGTGGTTTCACAACATATTCAGAATTTCTGCTTAATATTGAGGGCGGTAGATTGATATTTACTCACTATTGGGGAAGACATGACCCACCCAAAGAATGTATGATGACAGCAAGACACTGACTCTTTGCGCTACATTAACTTAGAAAGTGGATTATTAGCGGGCTGCACAGTGGGTGGTGGTTAGCACTTTCACCTTGCAGCTAGAAGATTCCCAGTTCGAGTCCCGGCCTTCCCAGGATCTTTCTACATTGAGTTTCCATAATCTCCCTGTGCATGAGTGGGTTTTCTCCGGTTTCCTCCCACAGTCCAAAAGCATGCTGAGGTTAATTGGTGATTCTAAATTGTCCCTAGGTGTGAATGTTAATGTTTGTCTCTATAGACTAGTGACCTGTCCAGGGTGTCTCCTGCCTTCACCCTTAGTCAGCTGGGATAGACTGCAGCCCCCCGTGACCCTAACGAGGATTAACCAGTGTGTAGATAATGGATGGATGGACATTTCAAGGTGTTTACATTGCATACCGTGGAGTTTTGCACATTTTCGAGTCATTAATTTGCACATTCCTGCACACTGAAAGTATTTCTGCTACTTTGTGTGATTTATAAACCCTTGATAACATTGAATGCTAATTTTTCTTGTAACTCTGCTTCTCTGCTTCTTATCGCCCGGCCAGCAGGCAGATGGGTCCCCCCTATATAGAGCCGGGTTCTGCTCGAGGTTTCTTCCCTGTTAAAAGGGTGTTTTTCCTTGCCACTGTCGCCTTTGGGCTTGCTCTGGGGGTCAGGCATTTGGGTTCTGTAAAGCGTCTTGAGACGAGTTGACTGTAATTGACGCTATATAAATAAAATTGAATTGAATTGAATTGAATTATTTTTCTTATGACACCTACTGCCTACTGACTGGCAACACTTGATATGTTTTGCACAAAAAAAAGTCAAATTCCTTGTGTGTGAACAACTACTTTATTCTGATGACATTCTGGGTCCAGTTGCTGCCAGTTCATAATAGTTTAGCCTTCATACAGCTAACTCTGCAACTATCTTATTGACTGTCCTTAAAGTTTGGTGATGTGAATGCTTGCAGCTAGCAAACACAGGACTCTTCCACATACTGTCTGTTCCATATTGCATGAAAACAAAGTCGATTCATTTGCAAGGTGTTGGATGGGGCTGACTCAAGGCCCAAGTCTTGTACTTGGAAAACATTTTCCTACGAGCATGGCCTTGTGCACTGGATCTTTTAAGTAGAAAACAGCTTTTCCCAAACAGTTTACCTGAATTCTAAGGCACACGTTTGCCTAAAATACTAAATTTCAGGCAAAAGTGTGCCTAAAATATTACATTTTCAGCAAAAAAGCTCTTCAATTCTGACTCATACACCTTATTTAAGTTGAAACTGAAGCGCCCCAGCTTAAAATACAACAAACATACTTTTTTTTAACCAAGGTCTTGTGTGTGTGTTCAGGCATTGACAACTTTCTCACCAGGCCTATGAGTGCCCTCTGTTGATGGTCCTCCTCCTGGAAAAGTGGCACCAGCTTCTTATCTGGAAGAGACCAGGCAACAGTGAGTGTACGCACATAAAAGAAACGTTTGAAGAAACCTTTGATGCTGCGGCTATGCTAGATTGAACACTACAGGTAGCCTGAGGTGTGTCAGCGCGCTACCATCATTAAACAGGCCATCAGTGGAAATAGAAGAAATGGGAAACTTTGGCTTTTTTATGACTTTAATTTAAAAAAAATAAAGGACATTAATATATTCTTTTGGTGCTTTTTTCGCTTTAAAAATACATCCCAAACCTCCAGGGTTATGAGGCTGCAGTCCCGCTGTGTGTGTGTGTGAAAGTGTGTATTCTTGCTGCAGTCGTTTTATGTCCGTCACACAAAGGAGGACCACACTTCTGCTTGGGTACTTTAGATGAATGATTACACACTTGCATACACAAATGTACGCCGTCTTTTGATCACTTTTATACACATATGACTTACAGTAAAACATGACAAAGATATAAATAGCGCTCTTAAAGGTACAGCTAACGTACAGACTCTGCTGCCAAACTCACGATGTGCCTGTCAGCCGCTCAAAGTGCTTAACTGTTTTAAATGTACATATTTTTAGATGTTGAGTTGATGCTCTTATACACAGCTAGCAGGCATGTCTCCAGCACTCACACTCACTATCTCTTCAAAATTGTTTATGGAATGTAGTCTTCCAAAAAAAATTAAACAGAGATCATCAACAATTTTGCATAAAGCGACTATCATTTAGGTAATTTATCTTTGAAGAAAGCTAAGTATTAAGTAGTTGCACCTGTTCAGATGTGAGGGTTTGCTGCTTTTCCCTTTCTTTCATGATTATTTATTGGTGTTAAATAAAAACTGAAAACATGAATATTCTTACAAGCTCAACAGCCACTCAGAATTTTGTCCAGTTGCTACCGTAAATAGAAACTGAGCAATCAACAGTCATCGAGCTTAAATTTCCATAATCCTGCTTCCTCGCTGCCCATGAAGTGAGCCATTCAGAATGAGTGGCTGTCTCACAGTCCACCAGGCTTATTTACTCTCTTGAGCTGCTTCTGCCAACTGCATAATTCGTCAGCTATGAGAAAAAAACCATTGAATGCTCTGCTGTTGGGTGCCAGAGTGAACACAAGAGTCTTTATGCGCTCCCAGCATCTTAATGACTAAAAATCCAGGGAATTACTTTTGTTTTTGCTGCCAATGTCACCATAGCAACATGAAAATCTTTAGTGTTAGCAAGTTGTTGACATGCAGCTAATGTTGCTATGGCTAGCATTAGTTTTTATTGCATTCCCATTGGTCGGAGCTCTGTGGAAACTGTAACAATGCGGGATGTGAGATGGTGGAAACTTGAAGAGCAATACGAAACCAATAAACTCAGCCAATGTTTACATCTGTTTGCTTCTCTCCTGCTCTCTGTGCTCAAATCTGTTTATTAACATATCCAAATTGACATATTCCTCTGTTTCTGTAGTCAGACAACAAAACGAGTATGAAACCGTGACTAAAACTGGTGTGAAAACGAGTCTGTTAGCATCACACGTTAATCCGTAGTCACTTCATTTCCAAGCACCACTAAACTACAGATTTTCTTACCCCGACATTTACTGACAAACTCACTGAACACACAAGTTAATAGCAAAAGCTGTGCTGTGAATTCGACATTCCCATGTAAAACATCTATGTTTGCGTTACGCAGTTAAACAGAGGCACAGAGAGAGTCTTCTTCCTGAAGAAGGCCTAAACAGCAGTCATTCAGCTGCATTTAAAACGGGGATTTAAACATTTTTGCAGTATTTTGAACAGATAAATTGAAAGATGTGAGATGTCGATTTATTAACTGAAAAGGGGTCACAATATGGGACCTTTAATTTAAACACATTGTTCTTGGTTTTACCCTTCTTTGACTATATAAATTATACATGTCCATATCACAACGGACTCTTGGAAATTGTAAAGAGCATTTTTCTTTCCCTCCATAATTTCCAACTTTCTTTACAGATCAAGCATTTAATTAAAAAGGGCCTCAAAGCACAAAGTCTTTGGGGTTTCTGTTTAAGTCACTCGTATTAATTCCCTTTCATTCATGCCAGTTTGTTGTACTTCCTCCCTTTGTTTGTTTACCCGCCAATTTTATGCATCACCTGTCACCGAACATCCAATCCGTGCCCCCAGTATCTATGCTCCCTGCTGTTCCTCGTTCAGTTGCCAGATTGTCTGTGCTGCTTCGTCCTTTGTTCATTTTCTTGTGTTTGACTGTTTGCTTGTTTTTTGGGGGATTTTTGCCTTTGCTTGCTCCCTTGTTAGAATTGTTTCCAATGCTGACAGATCTCCTGTGCCTGAGTCATTGGCTGCTTAAGTAAAAGATTTGTCTAGTAGACGTTAACCTGGTCTCCTGCGTCACATTTGGTTGCACTATAGCCCTAAATCAAATCTCTACACTTTAAGTCATTTGAGAAGGTGCACACAGCAGAAATAGACAATTGCATAAGTAACACGTAACATAAATATATGCTACAAGACTAACAGCTCAGCCATGCTAATAGCTCTCTGAGGCTGTATTTGTGCACACTGGTGCTTTGAGCTAAATGCTAAGTCAGCATGCAAACACAAATGCTATGTGGTTTGCTGTTCAACATCTTAGCTCAGAGGGTTAGGAGGCTATTTATTGCATTTATAAACCAAATTTTGTCTCGATGACGACACTGTATCTGAAAAATTAAGCCCATTCTATAGTGGTTGAGATGGTTCAGTCCAAAGCAAGGTGTGAGATCACAAATCCAAAGGACTGACAGGCTAACAATGGCCTGGCTAGAAGCACACCGCTGGCATGACTGTAATTTGGTACATCTGAACAATAACAGTCATCAGAATGGAGAAATTAAGGAGGAATTGGCATCATCAATCCAAAAATAATGACCCTCAAACCCACCGGCGGGGTGAAAAGTCATGCTGGCTTCAAATGAACCTCCAAAATTACACCATTTATCAGAAACCATAAAACAGAATCATTGGATTTTCACCTTTTCAATGGGCCTTGAATTATTTATGTGCAATTTGCAGCCTGGTCAAGAAAATGAACCAAATGTAAGCTTGAAATTGTGACAGTTCCTCACAATCAGCTTCTTCTACATATCTTATTTTTAAAATTACAAAATATGTACAGTTACCTCTTAGCAGATCCTGTAAAAAAAAAAAAAAAAAAAAAAATCACAACTGAGAGGGTATGACTGAGAAAAGTGTCACCATCAGTCATGTGACAAAAAATTCAGGGACTTTTCAGCTGAACTGCAGGCTGTGCATATGCAGAATAAAGAGGAGACACTATGGAAACAAATGCAAGTAGTTAAATACATGTAATATGTACAGCCATAATCTTTTTCCTATTATTGGTAACAACCCCAGGCACCAGTAAAAATGTTGCACATGCTGGTTCCACATTTTTTTCAATCTTTGTAAGATAAATATTTCAAGAATACCAGCTTTAGTTTTTGCCTTTTTATGATTTACGATATTAGAACTGTGTCACTCTCTCCTTCTGGCCATGGTTGCTCTGTTGCCATAGAGGTGCAGGACCCTATATTTTAGTGAGAAATGAGCCCACGGTAGGCAAAAAATGTGACGGGAATAAATAAAATGCCCAGAAACTGCCGAGGGTTCAGTGGGTCAAAATGAACACTCGGTTTGTTTTCCTCTAACAACACAACAAAACAGGCTCCTGTGATTATGTGTGCAGTACATACCAAGCCCTGTAATAGCCAAATATGCATGGAAAGTAATCAGAATGCACTGTGTTTGTGTTTTGCGAGTGAATCTGAAGGAGGTTGTGGGTGTATGAGGTCATGCATGAGGTAAGGGAAGGTCCCGTGTTGTGCTTGACACTGAACATCTGCATCGGAGTCATGAGATAGAGAGATGGGCGGAAAACGAAAGAAAAAGAAGCTGAGAGAGAGGAGAGGGAAGTACCAGACTCCTCGCTGTTATGTAATTGTAGCATTCCTCATCTCTCTGCTTGTTCTATCTTTCACTGTATTTTCATCTCCCTTTCTTCCTCCCTCCCCTCCCCTCTTTCTCAACCTCTCCCTCCAAGATAAATTAGTGTGGTGGTTTTGTTCAGCCGAATTCTCCAGTGGGCATGAAGAATGCAGCCTCAAAAGAATACACAAACCCGTGCACACTCGCGCACAGTTTTGAGGTACATTGTGAGCCAAGGTTTTGTTATTTATGACATTCACACTCCACATAATACATGCGTGCAACTGTGAGTCTCTGTATAAATGTTTGTGAGTGTATGTGCGTGTTGAGTGTGCCAACTTACCCAGGGACCAGGTGTCCACCATTGATAGAACTCTACAAAATAAGAAGAAAAGCTTTGTGAGAAAACAATCCCTCAAGCCAGCATTATAATAAGAGTCTTACTTTTTATGCTGTAAGCAGAGGCAGTATAATGCTACACTGCTGCAGTCGGCAGCAAAAATATATCGCAACTATAAAGGCAAAAAGTTGGTAAGCAGGTTCTGGAGTTCGGCCTCGAGGAAGAGCTGTTAGTTATGAACCAAAAAAGGATGTTGGTTTGATCTCTGGCACAAAGAGGGCAGAGTTATATTTAATTCAGACTCCCTCATTAGGTCACTTCATTCTAAAATGTTGAGGAGTTGCAGTTATGTTCTCATTTTTAGGGTATTTAAAGTGAAAGTGGGCATTTTCCACCTGGTAACTAGCTGAATAGATCTCAATCAGAGCAGGGATTGGATATTGTGTATTTTCAAACTTGTGAGAGTTTGCAGTGAGCGTGAAGATCAAAAGTAAAATACGGAAGTCAATTTCCAAAAGAAGAAAGCATTCGCTGAAGTGAGAATCTGGTGATCAAACAGAGAACAGACGTTTCTGCTCTGTGAAGTCGGTGTTTTTTTTTTGTTTACACTGACTTAAGTAGTGGAAACTGAACTTCTGTCATCCACAATCCTGTTCAACATCCATGTTCATATCGCCTTACAAAGAGCATGTAAAGATGTATTTGTCTAGACTCATGGGAGGTCATGAAAATTATGTAATGAAATTCTGTCTAATCAAGAACCCCATGAAAAGCCCAAAACCAACAATGAACTGACTGGAATAACAAGTGTTTCCTGTGTAGCCAAAATCTGATATTTCAGTTCAGTACAGTCCAGTTTCATTTATACAACGCCAATTCACAACATAAGTCATCTCAGGGCATTGCGCATAGGAAGGTCAAGACCTTACAATATTAAATCATAGAGAGAAACCCAACGAACGCCTTTGAGCAAGAACTTGGCACCAAAGGGAAATAGCTCCCTTTTAACATGAAAAACCTCCGGCTGAATCAGACTGAAGGGGGCAGCCATCTGCCTCGACCTCTTTGCCCTCTATCCCCACTGTTGTCCTGAAACAACCGACTGTAGTATTCACATAGCACATTTCATTCTAGTCTGGAGTCAATGTGCTGCACATTAAATACAGCAGGTACATATGGAGCACACATGCAAAACATACATGTGACTAGACACAACCAAGTACATCAATGTGGCACTTAAAATGGAAAAAAAATGTTAAGGGAGTGTATCTAATATAGTCCGGCAGCTGGGAGCACAAAAACCGACACTGTTTCACCAACTCTCTGAATGTTCCAAAGCATGTGCTAGTAGAACATATGAGAGTTCTGAAAGGTTCATATTTTGTAAGCAGGTCAGGGAGATGCTGTGGAACAAAGTGCTTTAGAGCTTTATGGACAAGAAGGCTAATTTTGTAGTCAATTCTGAAATGAACTGGTTATGCACCTGAACACAGGTACGACATGATCAAATTTGTTTCTTTTAAATAACTTCTCTTGTAAACACGGTTGAGTCATAAAACCTGAACCTACCCCCCTATTTACCCACACGGCTGTTCCAATAAGCCTGCCCACAAGTCTGTATGATGACAAGAAATAGGCGTTACCTTGGATTTTTTTTTTCTGTATCTCGGGCACGGAAGGTTGCAGAGACTCAGGATCAAGGCTGGCATGTTCAGCATGGCCGAATTATGTCAACGGATCGCACTACCAAATGTCTAGGATGTTTAGTTTGGGAGATATTTGTGAACATTTTTACCCATTCACTTTCAATGGGGAGATGCATAAGTGACTCCCAAAATTTACCCCACAGAGAGGGCTTCGGAGCATGTTTCAGACCATTCTGAGTCATCTGGGATAGATTTTTGGTGACACTTTTTGGGTCCCATACTACGAGTTAATGTCGGAGTAGGGTTAGGAACAGGAGTAGAGATGATCTGTTTTGAGGATCATCTGTTTTTAAGAATTCAGGCAGCAGCATTTTGGATCAAACATAGACTGGTTGCAATCATTGTCATGAGAAGGGCATTACCAAAGTCCAGTAGACATGAAATATATACAGCTTCTTCAGATTCTGTTGGTGGCACAGTTCTAAAATGTTGGATTTAATTTATGACCTACACAGCATTAGTCTGGGGAAAATAAAGCTGGAAGAAAGCATAGTTCTTGTAGCAAATGGTTAGCAAAAATTACTTGTCCTAATCGAACTGGATTAATTTGTGGGGCATCCAACTGTTATTTTTTCCATGCAAAAGCAGATTCTCCGTGTATAATCGTGTGTCATCTGCGTACAGACGCCTCAGATCCTGTGTTTATGAATTACGTGGCCAAGAGGCAGGATTTATAGATTGCTGCGCGTGATCCTCTTGTAGTTCATCCTGAGTCGACCCCTCTATACACCACGATCCTACTGCTTTAAAGACTCACAAGAGCACTTAATAGCACTTCAAACTTAATAATTTAGAGCTCAAAATAGTCCCAGACAAATGCACTTTTCTTCCTGTAAGTAAAGCTTCCTGAGAACTACAGTGTCTTTGGAAAGGAAGAAATTCAATACTTGAAAGCCAGTTTTAAAGATATAAATGTATTGTAGGAGCAAGTAGCCTAAGAGCCTGGAGAAGTCAAAAAAAAAGTATTCAGAGGAGGAGTAGTAAGCATAGTTTGTTTGGGTCTTTTCAGGGAATAAGAAAAATGTAGAACACCAACTTTATCCTCAAAGGTTGGATGCTGTTTAAAGAATTTCACAGCCAGGTTTGACTCCAGCTGTTTTAGGAATCAAGTGTTTTTGGCAATAATCTAAACTAAACTGACAGTAGCTGCAAAAGTGCTAAAATTTTAGACCAAACCTGATTTTTACGCCCAATAACCCAGGCCGATCAGCTTATGCATTTTAAAAGTAGGGCACACTCCTAAAAAGTCCCATTCATTCGACCTTTATCAAGACAGGACCAGCGGTGTTGCAGGTCTTTAGAGGTTTAAAGTTTTGACCTTATCGGACCTCATTAGAGAAAACTATGTAATTTCTCCAGACACAGTGTAGAGGTGCAGCCATGCCTTCCCTCCCTCCTGCTTCAGGACAGCGAGTCCGTAGCACATTTCTTAACAAAGCTCCGGTGGGAGGCAGACCTACTTCTTTGTGTTCTCTTCCATGTGATTCATGTGGCTGGAAGGTCTCTTCTCGAACCTCTGAAACAAGCAACAGCATCATGGGAGGGCTGAAAATACGCTGCCATTGTTTGACAAAAACCCACATGTATGCTGACAAGGACACACATAAAGAGACGCACAAAGCAGTCAGTTTCCCATCCCTCGCAAGCAAACAATTTATCAATCACTGGTGATTCAACTTCCAGTATGGAAATGATGTTTCGCTGGTGATTTATGATAATTAATACACGAGAGGTTTCGGCTGGAGGACACAAACACGTACCTCTGCCACCAGTTTATCCCAGTCGGCCTGGATGTGTGAGGGTCTGTATCTGGCGTTGGGAGCAGCATCCAGATATTTTGTCCTCTCTGTGTTCCACTGCAGCTCTGACCAGAAACCCTGGAGACTCCTGGCCTGCGCACAGATATACACAGGAAACAAACAACAACAACAAGACCATAGTGACAAAGCAAGGACATTGCTGCAAAAAAAAATGGACACAGTATATATATATTCAAACACATATATACATTGATGTATTTTAAACATTTGAATGAAGTTGACTATGGTATCTTTGCTGACAGTATATACATATCTTTCTGTGTCAAACACACATTCCGAGCCATAAAAACTATAAATATGCACCCACAGCATATTCTCTCAATTAAGCCACCAAGCTCCAAAACAAGGCCACATTTTAATTTACCAATCCTGAAAATAAAGCAGTAGAAGGGCGTTTTTTCCCATGACGATAAAGACAAATCATACATGTTGTCCTATAACTTGTGAGTGCCTATAGTGTTCTTAAAGTGCATAAATTTTGAAAAACATATTGTTACCTTCCCTTTGAAGACAGTTTCAATATGCAGCTCAGTGACGCAAAACACACCAGGAACCTCCAACAAACACACTGGGACCACCTAGAACACAAAGACACACCAAAGGGAGTCTGTTTATGCTACTTAGGGCCCAAAGAGAAGAATAACATCGCATCCTGCTCCGCATTTATATCAAGACATATAGAGCTGCTTGCTTCCTCTCTATGCCTTTATGCATGTGTAAATATATGCATAAGTGTGCGTGGTACCTTGGTGTTGAATACAGAGGAGTATGGCAGGACTTTATCCAAGCCGAGAGACTTCTCATAGCCTATTCTGTACGAAGAGGCTGTGTGGGAGAGACAGACAGTCAGACACAGTACAGACAGACTTTTGTTTCCTGGATTCAAAACAGACGCACGTAGAATTTTTATCTCCTACGACAAATGAGGCACTTGAGATCCCCACTGTCATTGTAATGTAGCAGTGAGTGCTATCTACTAATGCATCATTTAATAGGTCACCGTTATTGTCTTCCTATATTGTAGCACCTGTGTTAATATAAACTCTTAAAGCAAGGTGGAGTAGTTATTCCAGCACCAATAAAATGCTAATTTATGCAGCTCCGCTATCTAATGTAATTATCTCCTCTCTGGGTGATGTTTTCCTTATATCAAATTAATATCTTGTACTGTTCTTATTATTTCCTTTAACACAAGGCCAGATAAATGCGTTGCGTGTCGACACGGTATTTTGCCATATTTGCACTGTTCTCCGCCAGTCTCCAAGGTCTCGAATCTATTTTTTAACTCCACAGACCTACTTGGGTTGCCTGGCACAAGTGCATGAGCAAAAAAATTTAAGAGCCAAACAAAGCTGATGAAAGAATTTAGCTTTGTGTAGACAAGATGTAAGCAGTCGAGTAACCACACACAGAAAGAGACATAAAAAGGCAAGAGAGCAGTTCGAACTCTAAAAGGAAGAAGTGCTACTCGGGAGGCTCTTGTGTGTCCCAGTGATTCAGCCTCCACTGACCTAAAATGAATTCCTGGATCTGATTGAAGCATTCAAAGGTGTTCACGTTGTCACAGAGCCATTCAATGATCTGGAGGCATAATAGAAACACACATTAGACAGGTGGTATTGTCTTGTAGGTGGGAGCTCAGCATTAGGCAGCTGTTTTATTGCACGATGTTCTTGTATCACATTTTCTTAAAATGTGGACAATCCCCTCTGCAAAATCACTTATGACTAGACAGTCTTCTACCCTTTAACCCTTTGAATTCCAAAACATACCAGCAGGTTTGAAAGGTATGTTATCTTTGACAGAAAATCACCAAACTTGTACCGTTTTTGAAGACAGAGAGAACTAGAAAAGCACTCAGAGAGTGCAGACCTCCACCAAGGATAGAGAGGAAAACAGGAAACCAATGTAGTAAAGGATCATGAGCTGGAATCAAACCTGCATCTCTGACACAGTTCTGTTTCCAAATCACCTTCTTAACCAGTTGAGCTATCGGGACACCTTGCTCCATTTTGTTGGACGACAGACTAGCCTATGATGTTTTTGTCATATTTTGGATCACATACTAAAACATACTAATAAAAAATTCAAAGTGATCCAGAATCCAGGATCCTTTCCGGATTGCCACCAAAATTAAATCAGCTCTTCCTCTTACCATAGTCTACGTCCCCTCAAAATTTCATGTGAATCTGCCCAGGCGTTTTTGAGTTATCTTGCTAACAGACAGACACACAAACGCCGGGTGTCACATAACCTCCTTGGCGGAGGTAATAATTAAGCCAAAAGTTGTGTTTTTTCATGGGAAGCATGTTTTTTTTTCCAATTTGCCCAAACAGTTAAGCTGTACTAACAAGATTCAGTATAAAAAAACAAACTAAGAATTAGGCACACCACAGCGCAACAGTGAAGCCATTAGTGACTCATCTGCAACCAAATACACGTGGCAGGAATTTGGGGAGTTTCAGATGAACTGCAGGCATTGCTTTTACAATGTAAGTAGTAAAATGTCTATAGTATGTAGAAACGCATTGTTTTTCCTAGTATTGGTAATACCTGAGGCATGCCGTACATACTAATTCCAGCTTTTAAAATTTCTTCTAAAATAAATAATCAAAGAAATTCCACATTTGGTTTTTCGTTATATTCATGATTTATGTCATTATAACGTTATTATACTGCAGAGAAGAAGTTTTTGAGTTCTCTCTACTTCTAGCCATAGTTGTGCTGTTTCCACAGAGGTGCAGGACTTTATATTGCAGTAAAAAAAAGTAGCCAAAAGTGAGAAAAAATGTGCCAAGGGCAAAATATGCCCAGAGAATTTGTGGAAGTATTAGGTTTCTTTAAAATTTAGCTGACTGAATCGCTAATACTCTGCTAAAGTAAGCAGCAGGATGGCTTAGCTTAGCATAAAGACAGAAGAAAGGGGGAAGCCCTCTCGCTTGCCAATTAACACAAAATATCTTGTTTTCTTTATTTGTAGTGTGTAAGTGTAAGAACAAAAAAAGTTTAAAAGATTATTTGTTGAACTATTTCTGACTTGTGGCATTTCGGTTATTTTTAAAAAAAATTTTTTTAAAAGCCTTTCTACCTTTCGTTATGGAACCAGTCTAACTTTGTTCAGCTTTTATGCTAATCTAAGCTAATCATCTGTTGGCTTAATTTTTACTGTAAAAACATGAAGGTGGAGAGTAGTACTGAGCTTCTCATACAATCCTCAGCAGGAAAGCTAATAGCTAAGTGTCTCTGAAAATGGCAGACAAATGACAGATATTCATGGTTCCTCTGCAGTGACATTCCTCTGACTTTTTATTTAGCGCCGTCATCAGGACAACATTTCTTTATTTTATCAGAAACTTTGATTTATGACCAACTACCTCCTGGTTAACTAATGGCATTCAGGCTTATATTTTGCTAATTAGCAAGCTATGACAGTGCATGGGCAAACATGCTTCTAAACATTAGCATGTTAGCATTGTCATAGTGAGTGTGTTAGCATGCTCATGTTAGCTGGGTATCTTATTTAGGAATATGGTATTTTTAGTTTCTGATAAGATTTTTATGGGGATGATCTTGCTTGAATGTATAATGTTTGCATTACAGAAGTATGAAAAATTAATGATGCCCTCCCAGATAGATCCTCAGCCTGTAAATCTCTCAGCCACAGAGCATCAGAGGGGAAACTCATTTTCTGCAGCCAATTTCTCTGGTCTTTGAACAAATACATCTTTGCCACAAGTTGGTTTGAGTCCAGAATCATTAAACATAACAATAATCATTACACAAGGTAGAAGAAAAAGCAAGAGTGGCGGGGTTTAATTTGTGCAGCATTCTCTTCAAGTTTCAAACTCTTTTGAACAAAGAAAAGACGTCAGGAAGCAGTCGCCTTTATTGAAGCCACTACTTTGGCGCTGCTGTTATGTGCGGTGTCCAATTTCCCAGTGCTAGCTGCACTAATGAAGCTGGTGACTCATTTAACCTCAGAAGAAAGAATTTATTACAATCTATCAGAGCAGCTGGAACATCTTAATTTAGGTGTAATACTAATAGTGTCTGAGTCACACTCAGCACTGTGCCCAAACAAAGAATGTATCCCTTTCTTTCTGTTGTCTCTGTTTGATTCTATTTGATCTCTTGGCTTCTCTCTTCTCCATTTTTATTACTGCATCCTGTCTTTTCTTTCTTTCTTTCGTTCCCCGTCTTCTTCCCTCCAGCTGCTCGCCTCCAACTCAAGGTTGACACCTACCGCTTTTACACAGAATTGCAGAATAAGTTTAATTTCTACCTTTAACTGTTCGTTTTTCCTTGAATGCACATCCATTTTTTTAAGAGACGGTGCCTAATGAGTACATGTATGTGCACACTGTGAAATAAATAGATGCATTCTCTTTCTTCATCCTGCCATTGTTCTGTCTTCTCTCTATGTCAAGGAGACCTTATTGATCTTATGACTGTGTGTAAAGGCCAGCAACAATCGATAAATATGTTTCTCTTGATTTAATGTTTTGAAACAATTGATATTGTTTTGTGAGAAAGTGCTTTGCGGAATGAAAGTGTAAACACACAGATGATCCATTGTGTCGTTTTTGGAAGGAAGAAAACTAGGTGTTGAAATTTGATGCAAGAACTGTACTGGTTCAGTATATTTGCTTTAAAGGTCAATATTTTTTGTCCACAAACTCTGTTATTCTGTCTGCATCTGCACCTTCAGTTCCAGGTTTGGGTCATTTCCCATGTAAACCAGCAGGCAGTGGAGTGCAGCCAGGCGCTGAGGGTCAGTCTTACTGCTGGGGCACCTTGGGAAAAAAAAAAAAAAAAGGTGACGTAGAGCAAATTTTACTTTTATACAACATAAGCAAGGCAGATGCACAGGCAGATAGCCAGCAGTCAGGCACTATATTTTGATGTATGTACCGTTTTAAAAAATGTGGATTTATTTTTTTAAATGTGTGAACAGAATGAAAAATTGTCCAAGAAACAAACAGAGAAAAGAGCCACTGCTGCATCTTTATCGAGCTAGATGGCCCCATCCGAGGTGTCTGCTGGCACGGATTCAAGTTAAAGCTAAATTTATTTCAGAAAAACTCTGCAGGTGTATGCACACAAAAATAACTTTTCTTTTCCATCTGTCTGCTTCCTGCCTACCCACAGTATATTCCCCTATGCTCTCAAGCTCCTCATCTATGTATATATATATATTTAACACCTAAAAAATAACCCCAGCCACATATAGGTCCTTCATTTCCACAAGAACTTTTGAATCCGGCTCACCTAGAACTTGTGTCTGTTTGCAGTATCTGCAGCAGGAAGGCAGGGCAGATCTCAGCAGTGTGGATCCTCCCACTGATCAGGTCCAACAGACAACCACTCGGCTCTTCCTCTGCATGCAAAACTATAATATTGGATGACTGACTCTGCAGGCCCAAGTTCGCATCTTCGCCTGAATGGTGTTGAAACAAACAGAGAGAGAATAAGGCTGTATATCTATATATTTAAGAACCAGGATGAAACAAGCATGCACTGTAGCTGAGAAAACGCAGACATCACTCTGCTTGGACTCAGTTTGTTCACAGACTTTCTCCTACCACAGAGGAAGAGGGAGTGACAGAGCATCTCCTGCTGCCTGGTGTTGATACAGTGGAGGATAGAACCCTGCAGATACACCAGGATGTAGTAACCTATAGAAAGAAGTAACAGGGTGCATGTTAGTATGCTTCGTGCACACCAGGTGTTATTATGAGGCTGTATGAGGACATGCACATTCATTTGTATTTGTGTTTTGAATGCAAAGGTAGGAAGTGCATACAATCTTGGATGAATTTTAACTCATAAGAACCCACTATGTGGTCCACTTCGTCTGTGGTATATCCCACATAATTTTCCTTTAAGGAAAAATGGGTCTAGGTTCTTATGGGTTAAGGTGTGCGCCTGTATTAAATTTGTCTGTGTGCACTGACCTATAGGAATGAACAGTGGATGGAGCTGTGAGCCTTTCGGGGGCGACTCGTCGCCGCTCAGAGACACTCTGAACTTCTTGCTGCAGTCTGCAGGAAGTGAGAAGAACCAAATTTGTCACTTTCAAAAATGGGAAAAAAGGCAGCAATAGATAAAGAGAGGGGTCAGGAAACAGCACACACATACCTTTGTGAACTAAAACCACAGTGTAGATCAGTTCCTGTTTGTCTTTGAGGGGCTGGCTGTAGCACACACACATGCTTCCTGCAAGAAAACCACAGGACAGTGCAGTTATGGATCACAGACTAGATGACAGATCATATGTATCCACGGCAACAATCATAATAATCAATGAGTGTCACATGCAGCAATCAGTAAAAGAAGTAGGTGTAGATTCTGTATTTGATTCCACAATCAACCAATATTTAAAAGAATCAATCAAACTGTATTTCAAAAAAATGGCTCACATTGTTTGCTGTCAAACTTCTCTTTGAATATTATTATTCTGCCTTATTTTGATCAATTTTATTATTGAAAACTCTAAGAGAAAAGAATTCAGCTGGTGCTGTAGTCTTCCAGCTGTAAACAATATCTACATAACAAAGCCTAACTACTACAACAGGAAGAAATGTTTTACACTTCTGAAAACAAGACTTACAATGCAGTAGACGTCTGCAGTTTTTAGATTTCCACCCTAATTAATGCTACTGGATGGGAGTCAGAGTAAATTCTGATTGATTCACATTCTGCTCGAGGCGGAAATTACTCTTGTATTCACATTAAAGCTAAAAAAAGGCAGTTTCATGACTGTGCAGCTCATCCCATGAATGTGATTCTGTCATTTTTTCTGTGGGCTATTTTGAGTGTCTGTATTTAATCATGTGGCAAACCCCACGGGACACAGAACCTGAAGATATAGCCGAAAAGTGGCATCAACCAGAATAGATAAATTAGGAAACAAGGGAGAGGATAAGAATGAAGAGAGAAACTGGCAGATTAACTGTACAAGTCAGTTTATGTATTAATACTTCTAAATTTATTTATATATACGATTTTTACTTTTTTTTTTTTACTTCTATAGTTGCAGTTGCAGCTTTCACATTTTTAATTGCCTCTCTGTAGTTACGTCTGTCTTCCAGTCTTTTTTAACTTACACCCAAAATCTAATTGCCTTTGTGGATAAATAAAGTAGGTATGAAGTGATTTTAATTAAAACACCTCTCAAACTTTGAAGGTAAGATGGATTTTGTGATTATCTGAGCCTCAAAATGCTTTCAGGAAATCAAGCAACGGTGTTCATTGGTCAGAAGCTCATTTTAAAGTGAACATTTCCCAACAATCTTTGAATATTGAGTTACTTCAACCACGATTTTCTGATCCTTGGTGATCAAAATTACAATTTGTACATTTAGTCTACACAATACAACAATCAAAGATTTTGGTGCATAATTATGTAATCCAGATTACGGCAAGAGGTGTGACTTACCTTTTTCTTTCACAAGCAGAAATACAAAACACAGAAGTGTACAGAATTAGTCATGTATTTTGAATGGCAGTCTATTTACAGCTGATGACTGTGGGAGTATGCATATGAATGTATGAGCATTGCCAGATGGGAAATGTTAAAGTATCATATCAAAGGCTTAAAATTTTATACTTTGAGGAAAACCATTGTACAAGAGAACAAATAGACGTAAATGTGAAATTTCAGAAAACACATTTATTGAGACATAGTGTATTTTGACTGATAGATAAAAAATGAAAAATAAGACAATACTGACTTAGTTCCCTTGTAGCCTCTTAAGTGGGCATCTCGGGAAAGTTTTAGGTTTGTAGAGGCCAAATTTATGGGCGTTAACAATCGCGGTAACCATGTTTTGTTCCATTATGTATATAATACAGGAGCTCCTGTTATGTTTTATTCGCTTGGTAGATCAAAGTAGAAGAACAGCTTATATATAATATGATGCATCTATTTAGACTGTCCCCTCAACACTCAACAAGACTCTTAGTCAGAGCTGTAAATTAAGTATAAGACCATCTGAGAAGACAACTAGAGAACTTCTCTTCATCTGAACATCTGCAACAGGCACCTATTAACAAACCGGATGGATGTTTGCAGCCATTAAACACAATTTAATGCCCTCTTGGAGACAAAGGGAGAGGTCTCCAACCCCCCAAAAGACCCCTTAAGCTCTCAAGTGTCAGTTCTAAACTCTTCAAAAGGCGCTATGTTGTAAGTAGGAACCAATCTTTGTCTGGGCAAGTGTTCCGCCTGGAAGCTAAACAGTTTTGACTGGCTGAAGAAGCCGGTCATGGTGAATTGTTTGTTTGAGATGAAGAATGTTGGGTTGCAGTTGCTTTGGAGCAATAAATGCACCGATTATTGGAACGCAAGCTATTGTCTTGGGCGCTCTTCGTCAGATGCAGTAACGTTTGGTGGCCAGAGATCTGGGACGCCAGAGTTCACCGCCTAGCCTGCTGGAGGTGTTGTGGAGCTAAACAGGCAAAACACCGTTGAAGGGAGGTTTCCACCTGATGACCCCCAGAGATGTGTTAGGAATCACTGCTCACTGGTGTGTGTAGTAATAGGCCAGGGATCCTAGGTCCTTCATTGAGTGTACATCTTTCTTGTTTGGAGCACAAGTGTCTTGTGTTTAAATTACCATCTGGCAAAACTGATATATACGTGTTAGTGGACAGAATTCATACAGGGATTTATGTGTCTGCATGTGTGTGAATGTCTTACCTATTCTGTTTGTGAACACTTCCATCCTCACCAGGTCCTGTTCTGGTCTCTCTGTGTGATAATGGTCAAAACCCAGATTTGTAAACCTGTTGGCCAGAAAAATCACAACAAAAAAAATCCCAATTTTTAATGTTTAGTGCCATTCCAAACTAATAACTTGCACTGAACAGAAAGTCGACAATGAGAAAACATATTTCTATATTATTGTGTACTGGTCGCCTTACTTGACTGTGCGGAAAGAATTAGCAGGAAACTCTAATGGGAGCTCCAACTGTTGGACAGAAATATGAAGCAAAAGAAATACTTCAAAATTAAACACTGAACAGAAGATGCAGAACTGTGATTATGGCACAAAGACTAGTGGTTGATTAGGCTTTGAGAAACAGAGGTGACTTACCACAGTTTCACAGTTATGGTTTGGGTAGAACTGAACACATCGCAGCAGGAACTTGTCCTGTGAGAGGCATGTTATAAATTTTGTATTAAATCAAAAGCAAAATGGCCTTGAGATGTCTGTAGGTATATTTGTATGAACAAATATAAATCAATACAATGTTTACCTTGTGTGTGAGATAGTAGAGTCTTTGTGTGTGTCCGTCCCACTGGACCCAGCAGAAATCTTCTACTATTCGCTCTGCCGTCCTGGACAAGCGCTCGGGATTTGCCATCACCTGGTTCACACAAACACATTCATATTCAGCTTTGCAGACACACTGAATTCTTAATGCAAAGCTCCCCGGGAGCATAACACACACTCACACAGTATAGTTTATGGCTTGAGGTTGAAACAATATATTCTTTTCACTGGGTTATGTAAATACGTTCCAACTGTTTTACTTATTAATTACTAAATTTGTGCACCCTCGGAAAGAATTTATATGTCCACAAAACTACACTGAACCAAGCAGCCACAGAATCCTTCATTTAATTTATAGCTTAGCTTAGGCAACTATCCACAGATACTTCCATCATAAATAAGAAATAGCTTGCTAAAATGAGCAATGTGTGACTTACCACCCTGTAACCTTCCTGCTTGGTCAGCAACACATGGTACAGATCCACATCTGAAACACACAAAATTATAATTATGCAACTACAACTAAAAAAGATCCGATATCGTTTCTCTTTTCAGAAAATTAACTAAACTCTCACGTATCCCCGGAATGTGTCAGTTTTTCACCATCAAATACTGCAAAGATGGTTCATTTATTTCAGTGTCTGTTGCTTTAAATGCAGTTGAGCTACTGCTATCCACACCCCCTTCAGGAAGAAAACTCTCTCTGCAGCTGTGATCGACAGCACTGAGCAAAAAGTTGCCCACAAAGCAGGTAACAGAGACTTGAATAACTGAGAGAGATCAAAACTTTCCATCAGTTCTGTCTCTCTAAACGAGCATTTAAAACTGAAATAACAGCAAATTTGCATTACAGCACTTGTTTTTAACTCAAAAATATCTTCCGCTGTATTAAAATGCAGTACATTTGAGCACATACAGCAGGAGAGAAGCAAAAAGACGGAAATATGAGGCAAGTTTAGGCTGACAGGTGACATGAAAACACAATAATGCACCCCGTATGAGTTAATCAAACGTTCAAACTGGTCTTAAAGTTTTCACATTCTCTAAAAATCATTTATAATTTCCACTGAGCTCTTCCCTGTGGTCATGCGATCAAAGCTAATGGTAATGATAGCCACATTAGCTGTACAACATGCTAGCATTAAGGATTGTGCTCGCATTATGATCAAAAATAAAAGTAATGCAGTGGATCTTCACTTCCTCAGATGCTTGAAATGCATGAATACTCTTGTGTTCACGCTTGCAGTGGAACATTTGCATTCTTTGTGGCTGAGACATTTTATAGTTCAGAAAAAGAGCTGGAGAAAGCCAATAAACCTGTTCTTTCTGAAGGCTCACCTCAGATGCAACAGGGAGTGAGGAGGTAGGATTATAGTTTGAGCTCGACGACTATTGGTGCTCACAGAAACATTATTACTAGCTTGTAAAGCTGGGAGACGGTCTGGTTGTGAGGGGGCTTGAGGACTGGCAGAAATCGTCATATCTTAACAGCTTTGACTTTACACCTTAAGTTTATAACAATCACAACACATAAAAATAGATTTTCACCATATAGGACCTATCATGTTTCTCCAAGTAACATTATTTTCCTCAGCAAATCTAAAAACTCGGATTATTTCTCTTTGGTTTCATGTTTTAATTTGTGGATGGTTAAAAAATGTAGCGTAAACAAAGACTTACATCCATCTTCAGTCAGCAGCAGCAGATGGCTCTCCAGCACTGATCTCCTGTCAGTGTCTTGATGGAGGAACTAGAAAAAGGCCCCAGAGAAACTGCATGAGTGATTCAGAACATTTACCAGATGAAGAAATCTGGTCGCTGATTTCCATGTTTTAATGAACGGATGAAAGAATCAGACATTTATATTATCACAGAAGTAAACAGAAGTAGAAAAGATGAAGTGATTCAAACAAAGTTACAGAATGAGAGCTGGAGACCAGAGACCTTCTGGTTAGCTCATAAAAGACTCTATGAAACCTGTACACTTTCAGCGCTAATGCTCCGTAACTGCACTGTCAGCTCGTAGTTGCAGTAAAACCTGAAAGAAAGCGGCCAAAACAACAGACACAAACACACTGTACCTGCACTTTGACTCTGCAGTCCACCGCCTTGAGGACTTTAGTGTTGTTGATGGGATGGATCTCAATCAGGAGGGTTAGACACTTTGAAACTACGAAGATGATGAAATTTTTTATTTTAAGAAATGTTGAATGAAATGTTAATGTTATAGCCTTGGAACCCCCAGATTTTTAAAAAAATCATCAAAATTACACATTGATTCGAGCTTGAAACTGTATAAACAGAAAGAATCGCAGTCCTACTCATCTGTAATATGCTGTTCTGTTGGGAAATTTTATGAAATCTGGGCTTATAACTATATCTAAGTAAAAATCACTTTACTCTACATGTTTTGTTTTTTAAATTACCAAAAATAAAATGTTTCCACTAACGAGATCTGTCAAAATCCAAAAAAATCTGCACCATGAAGCCATCTTAGCTGCAGTCACATGACAAAAATTCAGGGGCTGTTTGGCTGAACTGCACGCTGTGTTTGTTTATACAGTCCAGATAGGATCAAATTATGGAAACAAATCTTATTTTTATTTATTTTTTTTCAGTATCTGTAACGCATGTGGGCACTTGGGAAATATTGCTCGTGAGGATTTCAAGTTTTTCACTGGTGCAAAAAAAGATAATCAAAGAAATACACTTTTTTTTTCTTTTTTTATGATTCATTGCATCATAACTTGGCATTCATAGGGTTTAAGTGGAAAAAAAAAAATCTTACTTGGGTTGAGGCGGTCATATCCTCTGGTATTTTGTGCCAAGCTGACAGCTATGTGGCAAAAAGGCACAGTTAGGTGTTAAGTGACTGAACTTGCATCCGTTTCCTCCACAAATCAGTCATCTTTAACTATGATTTGCACCACTACTAACCTCTCACAGGGTACTGTTGTGTTGTACTTCATGCATAGCTATGTACCATTTTTGTGTGATTATATGTGTAATGACTCACACTGCAGTGAAAATGAATCCCCCCTTGCAGGCAGTAAAGTCTAACTTACTCGCTAATTAGCACCCAAACTGCATCCCTGCTCTTGTACTTGTGAGTCCTTGTGTTGCAAGATCATAAAGTTGCCTTGATACTGCTGAACTGCTCTCCAGACGCCGACATTTAAAGTTGATTTGGGGTCAAGAACCCTGTATTGTTAACAGTGTCTGCTGCAGATAGATTCATTATCTGCGCATTACAGTGGCTCACCTAACAGCGTCTCCTCCTTGTTCAGGGAGCAGCTGCTGACGCACACCTGCTTGTCAAATGTGTACAGGAGCTGTAGGATAAAATACACACACACACACACACAGCAGCATGGGAATGAGTCTGCCGAGATACAGCTGCACACAAAAAAGGAAAATCTGCAGCATTGAAGGGAAGTAGATATGAGAGACGCGCACAATACCTTGTTCTGTTTGCTGCTGGAGTCGTATTTCCCGATCCTGGTGGTACCTGTTGCTCCCTGTCAGAACAGAAAAGAACACAATCTTTTGTGTCATTGCATCAATCAGACTGAGGTGAATAATCCCAATCTGGGTAAAATAAGAAGCTCCACTTCCCCACAGGCATCTTCCACCAATACAATATGTCTAGAAAGCCACGCTTGACCTCTTTATTACCTCGTCTGACCCCACTGATTATCCCGACCCGACCTGCCTCACTTCAAACCAGCACATTTGTGGGTTCAGAAGGTTTAAAATAAAAGGAATTCTGCTCTGAAAACCACAGCGCAGCCAGGCATGCATAAAACTCTGAACCTTGCACTAAAAAAAAAGAGATTATTTTCTCTTTGCAGGCTGCACACCGTCTTTAACCTCCTAAACTCACACAGTCTTCGGAGGGTCTATCATTAAAAATTTACGCTGTGCAGAGGAGCGCGGTCCAACACACAA
This sequence comes from Acanthochromis polyacanthus, assembly GCF_021347895.1. Lineage (NCBI taxonomy): Eukaryota > Metazoa > Chordata > Actinopteri > Pomacentridae > Acanthochromis > Acanthochromis polyacanthus. Next base: position 44,793,708 of record NC_067113.1, on the reverse strand, counting down.
GACTTGTGTTTTAAATTCTAGTATGGAGCCCGAGATTGCCAAATATATACCGAATGTGTCGAGCTGAATTACGGCGAAATAAAAAAGAATATAAGATCTCTCATTTAATGGCGTTTCATTTGAAGATGAATGGTGGAGACATCAGAAAACTGCATCTGGGATTTGAATATTTCACTCACTGTAGCTTCAGTGAGGAATTGGGACGAGCGACTCATTTTTAAACAGTTTGCATTTAAGAGCCATTTAAGCAACAACAACATCTAAAAATGTGCAGATTAAGTGGCAGTTTATGTGAAGAATGTATTCTATTCCTCAAATTCAACATACATGTCTGATTATTTCACATTCTCTGGCCCAAGTGCCACAAAAACGGCAACACAAACCAATTATATTAGCCGTAAATAAAGTGAAACAGATGCAGGTTTAGCACAACAACACTGCTTTAATTAAGAGTCACTTTATATGCGGCGCCTTCACTGTGGTCGTACCTTCCAGGAGTAAAGGATGCCCCCATCTCTCTCGATGTTCAGGATACGAATGTCCACTGCTTCAGAGTATTCTGCAGACACAGCATCATTATTTTGAACACACAGAGCTTATCACCTCTACAGCATGTAACCTGACAGCTCCTTAGTGTCCCTGCCACCGCTCAGCAAACTGAGCGTGAGGCAAAATCAGCATATAGTCTGTTTCCGCTATTCTTTCATTCATTCAAGGTGTGGACGCCTCATTAACAAAGCAGCTGAGTAAAAAATGGAGGCACACAGATTAGAAAACTTGGGTAGCAATAAATATTAAAAAGGCAAAGTTAGCAAAATATTAGAGCATTTAAAAAAAAAAAGCAATAAATCGACTAAAACTAAAGCAGCTGGAAGTAAAACAAGATGAAATTAAAAACCTGAATTGCCCTCATGATAAAATAAGAGGTTTTTTCAGGTTGCAAAGTGCTGGATTTTCCAACAGCTGGGACCTGCAACATAATCCTGAGCATATACATTAATGCCCACATTAAAAGACCGCAAAGAAGTAATGTAACGGGACTGATAAATAAGTAAAACCCCGGTTGTCTATCAGGCTGTGTACAGAGAGCCACAGCCACCCGACCTTAGCATGCAGCCCACAGTGATGAGTACTCTAATTATCAGCAGTAATAAATCTTAATGCAGAGCGATAAACAGTGTCCAAGGGCTTAGGAGTCACTGCTGAGGTGTGCATGTATAAAATGTCACCATAATCCGGTAGAAAAGTGGCCTCAGTTGTGATTTATTCCAGTAAAAGAAGCCAAGTTTTAAATGTAGTTGCCAGCCAGCTTCTCCTCGATGCAGAGTTTTTGAATTTTTGTTCAGATCTGAGGGGTGAATAATTACATCGTAACATGCAATTATGAACCATAAAGAATGACTTTCTTATTATTCCTGTTATTTTTACTGTAACACTGTATTGAGGCTTTGTGATACTCTTTTTAAATGTAAAATACCAGCGATTTTGCACCTTATTTCTTCCACCAGCAACAATTTGCATGCTATTTTGACATTATTTTCCTTATTTTTTTAAATGCAACATCTATCTGTCTGCTAAACAATCATTTCTATGTATGAGCTCAGAATAGAGTTTACAATATAAATGCAAAACTTGTTACTGTAGATATCTTTATTGCCTAGATACCGCATGACATTTGATGTTTTATCCTGCAGTGTTATGCACCATAAATTGACAGTGAAAATGCACAGAATAATCATGAAATATTTCTCCAATTATTGCTATAAATAATATTTTTATGGTAATTTTTAATAGAGTCATTTTAATAGTCTTTTTAAATGTAAAATACCAGCAAGATTTTGCAGTTTATTTTGGTCTGTCAGTGCAATTTGCACATTATATAGCATATTATCTTGCACTTTATTGTCCTTATTTTTCTTAAATTTGACATATGTAAGCCACTGGACAGCTTGTATTTCCCCTAAATGATGAAAAAAGCATCTATCTATCTATCTGTCTATCTATCTATCTATCTATCTTAAAATACAAGTACAAAACATGCTACTGTTGACATCTTACTACCTAGATACTGTATGATACTTGATATTTGCTCCTGTATGCTTATGCACCGGTAAGTGTCACTAAAAATGCAAAGTATCTTCATTATATTTTCTCTAATTGCTATTATTACTATTATTAATATTGCTATTATACCACATATAGACTTTTGAATACCGTAATGCATGAATTTGCACCTTATTTCCTCTAACAACGTGATTTACATGTTATTTTGCATGTTGTTTTCCTTATATTACTTAAAAGTAACATGTGTGAGCTACTGCATACCTTAAATTTCCCCAAATACATTTCATACTGCAGTGCTATGCACAAGTAATTGCCACTGAAAATGCACAGTAGCATTAGATTTTCTCTAATTAAATGCAAGAATGTGTGAGCAACTCCTTATTTTGGGGGGTATTTTCTCGATAAATCTGTTTATCTGTCCTATTTTATTTTAAATGTTGCTCCATTTCTTTAACGTTTTTAACACCTTTAGGACATATGGGAGTGATTTAATTAATTTATTAAAGGGTATAAAAAGTGAAAGTATGCGGTGAAACAGCGCCATCTTGTGTTAAAAACGAAAAATGGTAGTAGTTACAGGAACTGATTAAGCTAAAGTTGTCAGTTGTACACAGCTAGCTTAAAAAGGCAACAAGAAGTAAACTTTTTGGTTATAATTGTAGACTTTTTAAACTAATTATAATAAAAACAGCAAAAACGAGTTAACTCGAATAGGATAAGTTTGACTTAGCTGTTTATTAATGAGGAATAAACCCAAAAAAGACGCTGACCACTAACACCTGAACGCCTCACCTTTGACTCGACACACCGACGCCTCCTTCCTGAGGATGTCCGACACCACATCTCTGTTCAGGTCAAACTTCAACTGTAGCTTCAGCATGTGTTCCTGTCTGTAGTTTTCACCTTAAAAAAATCCCACTTTCTTTTACGAGCAGTCCCGGAGTAGAGGCAGCACCTTACGGCTACTGTCTGTCTCTGCTTCACATCATGTGACCGAAAGTCTGTTTGCTCACTTTGGACTCCAGTGAACGCATCATAGCTTTCAGGTGCGTATTTAACTTTCTACTGTTTCCTTCTTGACTTCAGAAATGTGTGTGTTTTTTTATTGACATGCGGAAATGGCACGCAGTCCCGAAGTTCGCTCCTCCCTCCTTCGGGATCAGACAGCGGGGAGAGTCGTTGCCATAGATATAAAGGGTATATACGTCTATGGCTTCGCCGGCTGCTGCAGCGCGCTGGCGTATCTACTCTTCATATTGATGGTCGCTGCAGCCAAGGAGAGCATCCGTCCGGCGGGTTGGAATCTCTCACCGCCCCGTTGGAAGCTGCACCCTCCAGCAGGCCATTCACAGAGGCGTGTTAGGGTATATTCCAACACTTTTTCTTATTCCTTGTGGAGAAATACAACAAAGTACATTCACCCAAGTATTATTGTACACTTCGGTATAAATTCAAGGTACTTGTACTCGTCTTTAGTACTCCAATTTCATGCAACTTTACATTTATGCTCCCCTAAATCACAGCAGCAAATACTGTACTTTTCATTCCACTATTTGTCGCACAGCTTTACTTACTAATAAGCTTCTAGATTACAGTTTTCACTATAAAAAATAAAAACAAACATGCATCTTCAAATAAAACTGATCTAATAATAGACATCTGTCCATTGCATTACTTGAACATGTTGCATTGGACTTTAATTTCCTCAATGTAATCAGTCATTTCACACTTTAGGGTGCATTTTATTCATTTTATTCAATTTAATACGTTTCCATTCATCATAAATTTTGCAGTTCATTGTGCATTTTGTGTCTTACTATATTTTTTTCAATTACATTAGTATTATATTTGTAGATTTCTACTGTGGTGGTAGTCACTTTATTCATTCTGCGTGCTACTGCAGCAACAGAATTGGTGATTAATAAAGTATTTCTATTCTATTCTATATAAATCATGAGATTCCTTTATGAGTCACTTAAACACAAAGAACATGCTTCTACTTCTTAAAGTACATAAGCAATCCTAAATATGAATATTAATGTAACATGTAATATTTTTCTGCATTCTGCCTGTTGTTTTTAACAAAAGAATCAGTATTTGTTGGTCCGACGCGCCTACAATAGAACTGACATCATGAAACATCTGGTGTCTGGTCACACTGTCTGATCATTGTAGGTCGAGAATTTGTGAGAAGTTCAACAGTTCAAACACTTTTTCTGCACATATGGCTAAATTTAACAGTTTTTTTTTTTCAGCTATTACAATTAGAAATGAGATGTTAAACCTTTTGTCTAATTCAGAAAACAAATTCACTTGGATGCTCAGTTCATATTTTTGTGCATTATGCTTTGTCACCAAACTACAAATGGGTCTGCTATTCATGATAAAGTTGACTTTATACGGATTTGTGGCTCCTACAAGACAGTGACACAGCAAACATATGATGCTCTAAAAGGATACAATGCATTACTTTATTTACCAAACAGCGTGCAAAGTAGTTAAAACTGGCTTAACAGCAAAATATAACACAGACGTTAATTCAGCAGGAATTTGAATGAGGAACATTTTCTGCAGAATAAGTGCTTTCACTTCTGATATCTTTATAATGTTACTTTGGTAAAGTTTTGAACGCAGTATTTTAACTCATAATGTTTTCATAGTGTGGTGTTGCTGCCTTTAGTTAAGTAAATTGTCAAAATGATGGGGTTTTCAAGTTATTTAAAAGTGTATTTTCACCCCAACAGCATGCTGATAAATTAATGCATGTGAAACAGAAATAATAAAAAACGCTTCATACTGCATTTCAAAAAATAAGGGAATAGATGTTATGTCAAATGTTAGTGATTAACTAAGTACCAGTGAAACAATTAATCGATAAATTGACAAGTTGAGACCACAGACAAAACACTTGATCTGAGCAGTATATCAAATGTTATATATTTCTATTTTCTTAAGAATGTTCACCATTAAGCATGTCTTGAGGGCCTTTAAAATCTGATTTTGTTGTTTTTTAAAATATTCTCTGACATCTCACATTTGAGGATTTCAGTTTTTTTAATCGAAAAAAGATTTTATTTTTTTTTAAATCAAAAGCCTACATTTGGATTTTGGAATACTGATTACAGAAAAGAAGACATTTACGTAAAACTTTGGACTTTCTATATAAGGATGCCTTATAGCACATTTAGAGATCAGATTTTTTTTTTTTTTTACAAAGCAGCTTAGTAAGAAAATATATAATGTTGGCACACAAGTAGGAAAAACTTGAATAACGACAAGTATTTAAAAGGCAAAGTTAGCAATATATATTTGAATGTGGTTACTGTGAGTTTAGTGCTTACAGGAGCTTCTAGGAGACCAACTTCTCAATACTAGGAAAACGGAGAAATAGAAACAGAAACAGCGAAATCCAAAACACAAGAAGTACCCTTAGACACTTTAAGAGCTCTCTTGAATGTTAGAAGGTTAAAATTGGAGAAAATTCATCCAAACATTGGGACAAATACCAATCTGTAAATTCCAGAAATCAGATGTAAAATGCAGCCAAACTGATTGCAAAATACCACATGCTCACTCTCAGCACTTTGTTCTCTCCTCTATTTATTCAGAGTATTTGTGTAGCAGTGTCTTGGCCTCGTTTTCCTTTATTTTTTGGTATATTTTGTCATGAAGAAAAGTAATGGGTTGACACATGCACTGCACTGAAAACACTGAAGTCCACTGAGAATAGTCGGTCTCTGTGTGTGTGTTTTTCTTTGTGTTTCACCCTCTTTCATGTGATAAAATCTACACTCTGCACAGTTTTCTCTTCATGGCACGGAGAAATTGTCAACAAATACTTATGATTAATAATCAAAACATATTTATTTGTAAATGTCACAGACGGACTAAGTTGTCGGTCATCTGCTGATCAAGATAATCAACTGAAACCACACACACTGGCTACTAAATATGATGTTATGTGTGTTTTTACCATATCAGTTTCTTTCCATGCGTCTGAAGGACTGCGTGTGTATTTTATCCAAGAAACCACTCATGCAAACTTCCCCTGCTGCACTCATTTCCGCAATAATACTACGTGCTACTTCTGTACGATATACTGATCCAGACAGGTTTCCTCATTTAAAATACTCAGAAACTTCATTATACATATGTTTACAAAGCATGCATACTTTAGAAATCATACAAGATGAAAATGTGTAAACATAAATATTATAGCACTATTTAAAAACAGGAAAAAAGTGGTGTGTTGATTGGAAAATAAATACTGTGTTATCCAATATGTCTTCAGAATGAATACAATTAAAAAAGAAAGCCCTGTAAATTTTGCCTTAAATTATTTGTTTATTCTTGGAACTGCTCTACATGCTTTAAATTACCCCCAGGGGACAAATTGAATTGAGTCGAATTTAAAAATTATCCAAATCATTTATTATTTTAATTTTGAGTGCTATGCATTTCCTCACTTAGAACAAACTGTAGATGGGATGAATGCCATCCCACCTACACTCAACCCTTTAAATTGTGTCTCAGGGGTGAGTTTTAAGTCATTTGACTGGGGGAAAATAAGGTTTTTGCCACCCTTAATCTCCATGATACCCTTAATTAGCTTGGTGTGCCCAGACTGCAGTTTGTCAGCAGCTGTCACTTTTCTGCTTGTTTAATTTCCCTCCTATGTTGAGTTAGATTTTGAAATTTTGATTGCTGCATGGGCTTTATCTTCAACACTGTCCAGAGGTCAGCCAGAATAAAGGAAAACATCTATGTCGGTTGCAAGATCTTTCAGTGCTTCCATTCATTTGCAGTCACACCTTAAAAACAGTGTAAAGATGCACATGTATGTATAAATGCATGTATTATTGCTACAACTGTATTTGATGACCAGCACTGCCGCCATCTGCTGAGCTTTAAAACTGCATATAAGGGTGACATCTTTTCATGGAGAGGTAAATGAAGCACAGAGCTTCCACTCTTACGCCAACAGACTGAACAGCCTCGGCGGCAAATGTTATATTTAACGGTGCTGTAAAATCATTAACCATTAAATAAGCTCCAGGAGGCTCCAAATGTGCTCGTAAACTGTCTGCGTTTGTTTTTATCCTCGATTTTACAATGGAATCCTGTCTGGTAGCACACAACATTTAGCACACAGTATTTAGACAACGGTTTATGCAGATTCTTTGTAGCGTAAGACAGGACTTCATTTATCCCAAACCCAATCCTTGTGCCAGATATTCTTCAGAAAAATTATAGTAACATCAGAATAAAAGTAGTACCAATAGAAAAGCAACATAAGTATGAAACATTACTAAAAATAACTAAGGTAAAATAACACTGGAATAGATAAGTAATACGGACAATTATACTTATGTAGTGAAGTAATATTGCATTTGAAGGGTTAAGGTTTTATTATTATGTAAAATATGCATGGTGCAAAAGCAGACATTAGTCACATTGACCCGGTAATAGCAAATTTTTAAAATCAGATTATATTATTATTAATATCTTTGTATTTTGAACAATTAGTAATTCGGTTTTGGGTAAGGTTTCATAATAATGTGTATAAATACCAAAAATAAACGTGTTGTCCTTTTGGTATCTTGGTCTCAGTGATACGTGATTCTTCTTCGTCATTATACACGATCTTTGCTTCAGCCGCGTTAGATGATTGGCTGACAGTACAATTTAGCCGAGTGTCTCCGAATATAGCCGAAGGACGTCGGAATTTTGGTGACGATGGACCGCCCGCCCCTTCCCCCGCCCGGATTTCTCCGCTCGTCCTTCCCCCTGAACAGCTCCACTACCAGGCTGGAGTCTCCGGCAGCACGGCGCGTAACACAACAGACTGACAGCTGCGACTGACTCAAACCGAGGGGGGAAAGATGGAGCACAGAGGCGCCGACTTCAACATACTGTTAGCGACTGATTCGTACAAGGTAAGCTACAGGCGGAGGTTGGAGTCGGTGGGCGGGCTGGGAGGAGGGCAGCGGGGAGGAATGAAAATTGATAAAGTCAAGGTGGTTTCATCACCAGTCCCAAGGCCATCACTGGTGCTGTGTGTGGCCGGTCTCCGCTGGTTCACCGCAGGCCGAATGGGGCTGGAGGAGGAAGAGAGGACTGGAGGAGCGGAGACGGGGTACCAAATTCAGAAAGCGAGCATCCCTGTGTGAGCTAGCGAAGTCACGGCTAGCAGCGCTGATCGGCGCCAATCGTTCCCCGGCTTTGCTAGTCACAGCTAGCCGAATTAGCTAGCTAGCTCACAGTGAGCGCAGGAGGGAGATAGAGGGGCTTGATATAAAAAAAAGCTAGTATTAGCCTCTAGCTAGCAAGTGCTGCTGTAGATGTCCCGGTGAACGGCACATGGGGCAAAGACTGAGTCACATCAGCCAGGTGTAGCGTTAGTTAGCATAGATCTAACTGCGAACACTAAGCATGACTTACGAGAAATCAAAACTGAAAGTTAAAATGAGACCGAGACCATCTGCTCCTAGCTACCTGGGTCAAAAGTCTTGCATTGAATTCACACCCTCGGGGCCTATGTACGATGTTTCACAATTAAATACAGGCTTTTGAGCACTGGAGTCAAGGGATGTGTAACAACAAGCTAATTAGAAGTGTAAACAGAAGAAATGCACTTGCTGTAATGTTTTATCGCATGTAGCAAGTGGTTGCCGGGACTGTTGCCAGACCAGTTGCCGTGTCGAGCAGTCATGTGACAGCATCCAGTGATGCTGATGGTGGGACAGAAAGAAAGAAAAGGGAGGTAGTTGTGGAAACCAGCAAAGCCTGACTTTTAAAGACAAATTACACATAACTAAGACTGAGATCATATGTAACTGGACTGTTGACTTTTAATTATTAGCGTTAAGGAAGCAGCAGTAATAAGCTTATTTATAACAATCAATGGTGTATTTAAGAGGCCGCTATAATAAAATAAACTACAAATATTGTTCTTCCATTCCTATAAAATGCTACACAAAGCCAAATGACCTCATGCAGCCTTTTCTTTTTTCTGCTGTTATGATAAACTCGTTATCACATCACTTTATTGACTATTATTTGTTCTTTGATACGGTAATTATTGAGACAATCAGATGTATTTTGATGTAAAGCTAGTATGTTTTACTTGCCAGCACATGCCTATTGTACATGAATATTAATAATGAGTTTTATCGTGTTGAAAGGCCAAACTGGATTGAAGAAGGTATGGATTAATCCTGTATTTATATACTATACTGCTTAACAGAGAGCCCTACAAGTATATTTTAATGAACCTGTGTCTGCTAATGCATTCTTTTTGATTCCCAGCCAGGCGTAGAGAGTGTGTGAGGTTTTTTGACTGAGGTCTTTTCACATATATCTGTATTCATATTTATGACAGCTGCATTATCATGTAATGGAGCTGCTCATGCAGAGCATAAATCTAGCCAAGAATACTCCAAGAACATTCCCATAAAATCTCCTTAAAGGGTAAAGATAGTCTTTTACTTATGTATTTTTAGTTTAACAGAGTAACTGTTTTGTACTTGGGATTTCACCTCAAGGATATTGGTTTATATGTTCCCAAGGCACAGTAAGAATTCTGGTTTCTGTTTCTTTGAAAAGACTAGTTTTGGTTTCAGTTTTGCATTTTTCCGATTGTGAACAGCCAATACTATGAGCTGTGAGCACATCAGTGATGTTGATAGCGCTGCTGATTAGTCATAAGTGGTTGTGGAGTGAGGTGATTAATGAAAAGGAGTTCACAAGGAACCAAAAACCAGCTGGATGAAAAGTGCAAATTTATTGCCCAAGCTGTTAGTGTTGCCTCACCGCAAGTCATAACTTCAGTTTCATTTTGGCACACAGATACAGTCTAAGCTGTAACTTAACAAATAACTTAAAAAATAAGATAAATCTTTGTTGCTTCATCAAATTAAATCAACTGTCATGCATCTTAACTGACTTGTGCTAAAAAATTTCGTCAAACTATGAAAATCAGTCCTGATACAACAGATTTTAGTTTTAAAGCTATTTTTTGTTTAACTGAAGTGTGTCAACTTAATTTAAAGTAATCAGAATTTTCTTATTAGTTTAGTGCAATAGAAAAAAACAAAGTAAATCATTATAGAAGCATATTTGATAATATCATTTCAGAATTAGGCATGCATGACTAAAGCGAGCAGCTACAACGTCCGACTGATTTTAAAATTGTCGAATCACTTTTTAAACCCCAAAACAGTAGAATTTAGTTGATAGCAGGTAACAGTTTCCCTTTAAAGACAGTAGGATTTTCTTGCATTTTTTTTTTTATCTCCCGGTAATTATTTTCATTGTGTTAAGCATCTTTTCCCAAAATGCTTCTTAAGTGTTTCACTCGGCAAACAGAAAAGTTTGCAGTTGTTTCTTGTGGTGACAAGGCATGAGCACGTCCAATGTCATCCAGGGAAAATGTCTTTCTAGTCAAATCAGTGTAGTTAAAAGCTCAAGTGATGCAGCAGGCGTTTGCTATAATAACAGTAAAGTCGACTCGGATCGAATTTCGTGTTTCTTCTTTGCCAGGCAACTTGCTTTGACTTTGCTCCGCTCGGCTAAAATTAGCATTATTGTCCCTTTCAGTCACGCAAAAGGTAAACATTTGTCCGACCTCTTACATAGTGTGCTAAATTCACAAATGCCGCCACATCTGTCTCTATCGCGTGTTTGGGTGCACGGTGTTGTTTCATTAAAAGCGGCTCATGTGTGTTTATCTTGTCTGTGCGTGACTGCGTGATGACCTTTGTAAAGAGAGAAGGTGTATTGCCGGGAAAACGCTTGACAGACTCGCGGCCCGAGCGAAGGCATCACACTTTGTTCGCAGGACATACAACAAACTGCACCTGAATGCCTTTGTCTTTTGTCTGTTTGAATTGAGAACAGGAGCTCTGCCCCAAAGCCAAGCTCGCCTATTGTCTGGAAACACACACACATGCACACATGGCCCATTGTTAAAGTGAATATCTGTCAGATTTAAACGTACTACAGGGTGGAGGTGTACAGTACGTCATTGTTTACACAGATTTTTAAAGGAATACGCCACACAAGTTGTTTGCCACATGACTGCGTTTACGTGACATGACATTTTTTCTGATCCTTAAATCCAGAGAGAATTACAGTGAGCAAGTAGGTAATGGTTCAGGGTTTAGTGGGAAGAAAGCATTTTCAAATAGCGGGACCGACTACAAAGAGGGTTGAACTGGTGACATTTATGTAGTGGGATGGTCCCTTTCAGCATTGTACTCAACAATACTGTACTGCTCCTGCTGCTGGCTTTAGATGTGGTGATATTTGTAAAGCGTTTTAGTACCTGGAAATGTTGTTTCTGGTGGCAGAGTTAGGGTTCCTTTGTGTCCACGAATGTCTCCTGGTCAGTCTTCAATATGCAGCAAAGGAATAACCTGCTGTTTAAAGTGGCAAACTGGCTTTACTTGAACGTGCAATACCCATATGGGAAATTGTCTTTGTCAGTTTCTCTCTATTAGTTTTATAATGCAGGCAAAAGGAGGAAGTTGGTTTAATATTTCAGTAGTTTTCACAGAAACCATGTCGGCACCAGATAACAAACCGCGACGACGCCTTCTTTTGTGTGACCATCGATCCACAACCCAAAGATAATGAAATTATGATCATGTGTAGCAAGGAAGGATTATTAAATCCTGCCTTTTAAAGAAGCTACAACCTCCAAAGATTTGGCTTTTTTTTTTATGTACGACTGAAAGGACTATTTTACTGTCAGAATGCACTGACTGATGAACCGTCCCGATAGAGCCGACATAAACTCCTCGTTGATGTAAAAATATTGATTTGTGACTGAAATGTGCAGACATCCATTATAATAAAATCTATGTTTTATAATCAAATACATGTTTCCGTTTTATTAGCTGATAGCTGGTAACTCGTTATATGGTTATATTGGTGGATAACTGGATAATATTGTTGGGTGATAATGGAAAGGTACTTGTGATTTTAAAACGGTGTTTATGTGTATACATCGGCATGTGTGCCAGCGAATTCACACACACGTGGTCTGGCCCAGTGTCATGTTGAGTGTCTCGACTCTATTTTGAGTCCTCAAAAGCCCAGAGGAAAGGACACAGTCAGGGGTCAAAGAAACCGAGTAGTTCATTGACATTTATCTGTTCTGTACAAACTGTGAGTGAGGAGCTGTTTTGTTGCTCCCTGCATGTATAAAAATCTTGTTGTGATCTTGCCCCTTTTGGAGAACATTGCAGGTAATTAAACGTGACCTTTATGAATTTACAGTGGGAGTTTTTTTTCTCCCAAGGTCGTAGCCAAACGAAGATGTTGGTAAATGTTTCCGTTACCCTGGAGGGGAAATGTTTCAACACTTCATGCTTTCTCAAGAACTGACAAACACTTGTATTCTTTCTGGCTTAATAATAGGGGCACATTGACATGAGTTTTTCATGCCCAATGCTCATTATAAGTCATCAAGAAGAGCAAGAACTGATGTTTGGAGGAAAAATACAACACAAATTCAGTTGAAATGTGTTCATTTTGGGTTTGAATGATGTTTATATTAAAAGAAAATATATACTTTAATATTAATATGCTATTACCTGTGCATTTTTTAACAAATATATTTTATTAAGAGTCACTTAAAAAAAATAAAGATACCAATAATCTGAAAAATGCAGAATAATGAGCTAATGATTGGTGAACTTGCAGTTTGTACAGTACAGGTTTAACTAGTCCAGACCAGTAGTCTGTGGTGACTAATGTTGGCTAATGGCAGCAAACTTTGGTTAGATGTTAAAGTAAATTGCCTGATGTAATGACTGTTCATTAGTTGTGCTATGTTTTAGCATTTCAGACTATCCCATAATAATTTGTCGTGGCTACGGTTGCCTAAAGACAGCCTATTAAGCCGCAGCAGAGTCCTGCGTCGTCTTCATCTCTTCAACTCCATGATGGACGAGTTCAGTGGATACTGTGGTACTGCGATGAGGGTTAAATCCTCAAATGCCCCAGTGTACTCTGTGGAAATCCCTGCAATCATTTTGGATTTAATTGATGGTCAGACGGCTGCCAGCTGACATCGTGTCTTCTCTTTTTTTTTTTTTGTGAGAGAGTGTATCTTAAAGGTACACTCACACTCAACATGCTTGGACATGTCTCCAACTGTTTACCGGATTGCACAATCCTTATTTGAAATTTCCTGGCACCAGTCAGACTGCAGCAGTTCTGTAGAAACTTACACAAAACTCCAAACTGGCATTTTCTGAATAATAATAGAGAACGTGGTTGTGTGGGGAAACATTTGACACGTCTCACCCTGATTGTGACATTTTAAGGCTGGATTTTCTGCTGTGATGCAGTAGACTGATTAATGGCTCTTTTGTCCAACCGGATTGTTTGCTGTAATCATAGATAAAACACCACGGTGGCTGCACACCATAAACTTCAGGTTATGACCTCGAATAGATCTCTACACCGAGTTCTTCATTTCTGTGGAAGAAAATGTGATTTTCTGTTTGAAAATCGTTTAGTCGTACCTCTGCCCTCCCAAAATTGCCCAGCAATCAAACAAAAATGAATACGTGGGATGTTTGGTTGGACTTTGTGTGCACGAAGTAATTTGAAAACCAGACTTGCAGTGTTATTTTAAAGGCGTTTCAGCACTTGTGTCAGACGTTTCGTCAGTTCCACAATTCTGGGTTTTTACGCTGTGCATTGTGAAACTTGATGAGTGCATAGCAAGTTCAACTACTCCTGTTTAGCAACACCAAAATACCACTAGACCAGGCGAGAACTAACCGAGACGTCACCCGTTGGTTTCAACGCCGAGAAAATGAAGCCCGGATTTTGCTACTTCCTGGTCGCCATTTTGGATTTTTTGGAGCCAGTGACGTAAAAATCGTCATCAAACAGACTGGACCGGAGAGCAACTAGGGGCAGGACCAGTCTATGGGCGGGGCAGACTGAGAGCTGAAGACTCTTAGCCTAGCCATGCTAGACCCAAGTTTCTGACGGCACAAGGGTCTAGGGAAGCTCGACAGGGAGGGAGGCGGGCTTAAAGGTTGTCTGTCAAATCCCTCTGCAGCAATTGGGTAGGTATACAACCAATCAACGCAACGAATAGGCTGACGTAGTTCCTAGAGCACCGGCGGATTGTGGCTAAGTCCCATTAGCTTCCCAACCAGCGGAGCCGCGGAGCCAACTGGTATATTAAGGATTTGTCATATCCCGTCGGCATAAGTCCAAATACGTCTTTCTTCTCAATGAAACACTTCAGTGCCGTCCTTTGTTTATCTTTCAAGTTGAATTTTAGCTTCAAATCTTTAAGGGCTGTGGCCAAAGCCGAGTCGAAAGATAACTGTTTATTGTGCGCCGGTTGTTTCTGTCAGAATCGTCACGCCTCTGTCGTCACTTCGTTACGCCCGCCTTCTGACTCTACACTTCATGGTGATTGGTCCGGCCAGTTTTAGGAGAATCCAGCCTCGAGCCTTATGGAGGGTAACTAGACCCACCCTGGCAGAGAATTAAATTCGTTGCCGTGGGTTGTCTAGCGCGGCTAGGCTAGAAGACTGTCTTTATCCTGCCCACATTTTACCGTGGAGGCTTCTGTTGCTGCTTTCGGAATAAAAGGATCTGTCAATCATTTCAGACAAGACTGTCTATCAAGTATAGCCACGCCTCCTGGCTCTGCCAACTTTAACGATTTATTTAAAATTCAGTATTGATTTATTTTAAGATCGGCCACCTGATCTCTCATTTTGACCATGAAAACTAACGGGAAAAAATCCTGAGCTGTAGAAAATCAGTCTATCAAATTTTATTTTTTCTGGTGATGAATTGGGGTCTATGGAACAAAAGCTTTTTGGAGGCAACCCTAGCGGACGGCGTGATATTGCAAGTTTTTGACACTTCCGGGTGGGCTTCATTTTTGGAGCCAGATGCTACACGTCCATCTTTATATACAGTCTATGCACTAGACCTGCATGACTGAAAATATCCCCTGTGCACCCCAAATCCAACCTTTTACTGATTTATGTACACTACAGGCCAAAAGTTTGGAAGCAATTTGCACACAAAAGAGATCAGTTTCATTGGCATACTTCGCAGTAAAATAAACTTTATTATTCTATAAAGAGTCACTCATCAGAATACATTTTTATTGTGATTATCGAGTATTTGTATCTGCACTCTTGTTTCTTTACTCAGCTGTTTCTTTCTAGCCATTTCTGTGGTAGTTATAGAGATATGTTGAGATTTATTAGGATTTTTGTATGCAGATTCTCAAAAGTCGAAGAGCTAAAGTGAATAATACAAACTGTAATTTGTTTCTTACTTTTGCACTGAAATTCTCTTGCAAACCTTCTCAATTCTAAAACTAATCGCTTCTTTCCTTTGTTAACATTTATTCATAAATTGCCTGGTAGCATCAGTGTATACCTAATTTGAGGAAATTGGTGCGTAATAATGAAAGCAAAGTCTGATTATGCTGTAAATACATCCCAAAATCCATAGAAATCATACTGTTTTTTATTGTTTTTACGTTCCTAAGAAAGACATGGTGAACAGAAACTTGAAGTTCCTTCCAAGCTTTTGTCCTGTGATGTATGTTAAAAAGTGTATGCACAAGTTTTGTAACTTACTCAGTAATTATGCATTTTTTAGCCTCCTGACCAGCTAATAAATGAGGCTCACGGTGGACATTGCAAGCTCAGTTCCTTTCATACTTCGAGGTAAAGGCAGATCAGTGAGGGCACAGTCAAGATTATGACTTTGCTCATTAATCACGATGCTGGGAATAGTGGGTACGTCGATGAGAGTTGCTTATTGTGGAGCTAAACAGGTCATGGAAGGCACCAGCCAACTTTTTCCACTTTTAGGCTGAGTCTGCATCTTAGCAATGTGATGCTGTCTTATTTCACGATGTCAGTGTTATACATTTCTCTGAGTCAGCTGCGTGTTTATTACATCGTTCTTTTTGTCTTGTGTTCTGTCTCGGCAGGTAACACATTACAAACAGTATCCCCCCAACACGAGTAAAGTGTACTCCTACTTCGAGTGCCGCGAGAAAAGGACAGATCCCACCAAAAGCCGAAAAGTCAAATATGACAAAACCGTCTTTTACGGCCTACAGTACATCCTCCACAAATACCTAAAAGGTAAGTTTTGATTGACAGTTGCATTATGCTATGTAGATTAGAAGTCACCTCTAACCCAGTGAGGTTGTATCGGCTGCCAGACTGCATGACTTTGCAGCTTGGCCACCTACTTCACTATCATTTGTGTCAATAAAAGCTTTACAAATCAAATAAGGGGTAGCATTCCAATACCTGGATGGCATAACTTTTGCTTTTATTAACGAAATGAGCTTTGTACGTGACAGTACGACCTCTAAATCAAAAGATTTTTTTAGCCGAGATAAGTAAACCGGAAGTACACAGAGCTAAAAAGTCAACACTCCAAACTTTTCACATCCTTTTGTGAGACTTTATTAGTCTCTGTGGGAGCTCTGAATCCTTTGGCTCTTCCCTGTTCAGCGCAGGGTCAGCGAGCAGGGTCAGAATGCCTTAAGCTATTCAAGGTTCATTGCATTGCTCAAGGACACTTCAGCGGGGTGGGTGCTAGCTATTAAGGCCCACAGCAACAGTTCTTGTATTCCCTTAAAAAGCCACAAGGTTACAGTGTGCTTCGTATTGATTAGACCGTACAGAGCCCCAAACAAAGAAACCAGTGTCGGGAAGGGAAAAAACGTAAACAAGAACAAACTGTAACTAAGACCAAATGTACTGCACACGAAATCGTCTCTGTCCTAATTAACTGGAGCCGGTGAAGGTTTTGATGTTCACGTTACTTGATGTCAATCCTGAGAGAGCAGGAGAGACAGAGAAGAAAGGAGTCGAAAGAATGCATCTTTCTCTCCGGTCTCTTAAGAGGATTTCATGGTGTGGTAGCCGAGGTGCGGGGGAAGAGTGCCAGGGAGAACAGGGAGAGCCGAGACAAAAGCACAGCTGCTCTTTCACTGTCTGAAGGAGAAAGGCCAGCTGTCTGCGCAAAGCATCCCTCGCAGCTCAGTGATCAGGCCACTATTAGAGATATGTCCCTGATCCGTGGACTTACAGAAGCTCAAGTGTGCTTCATCATTTTCTGGACAAAGGCGAGAGTCAAAGTGATAGTGAATGCAGAACTTTTGTTAACCAAAATCTTATTAGGCATAATAGACAGAGTTTTAGCTTTTATAGTGTTACATTTTTTTTTTAAAAATCCTGATTTATCAAGTACTTCTGGCTTTTAATGAACAAAGTTAGTTACACTTTTGAAAAATGTTAATAGACAGTGTGTAAAAAAATGCAGATTTTCAGATACCGTCTTACTGTTTTTGCATTCTTCCAGAAAGTCAGCTGAAAAAATAGCATGAAGTAGCTTAGCATAAAGTCTAGAACCAGAGGAAAACAATGTGATAAGCCTTTATTAATCCCACAGTGGAGAAATTTGCAGTGTTACAGCAGCAAAGGGGATAGTAACACTGCAAATTTCCCCACTGAGGGAGTACAGACAGGAACATGGTGTTACTCTACTTATATAACCTTCAGCAGGAACTCAAATACATGAATTTCCACCTATATTCGCATATGCTTTTCCCACTTGCGGATTCCATGGTCTAGAAAGTAGACAAGCCTAAGATGAGTTAGTCGACAAATTGGACAAAGGTGCTTTGTCTCTGTCCACAGGAAGCCTCTAATTAAATTACAGTCGTAGACAGTAGAGTACCACCTTTGTGTCTTCCAGTATGTTCCTCCAACATCTCACTCTGCATCTTCTTCTGCTTTCTTCTCCGTCCTACTTCCCCAACTCCTCCCTTCCTGCTCCTTCCTCCCCTCCAGGAAAGGTAGTGACTCCAGAGAAGATTCAGGAAGCAAAGGAGGTATACAGAGAACACTTCCAGGATGATGTTTTTAATGAGAAGGGGTGGACTTACATTTTGGAGGTAAGCTGAAAATGCCTAAAAATACACTTTTTATTTTGTCCTGGCGATGCCTTGCAGTTGAACAGAACAGTTTTTATACATATTTATGAGTACATTCCATGAGGGTTAGAGTCACTGGGGGTTTTCTGAGCAGGAAGCTGGAGGTTATCAGCAGGTATGAGAGTATACATATACACATGTGCCGGTACATGCTAATGTTTGAACAGGAAACATTCTGAAGGCTTCAGGTTTGTCTCAAACATCCACAGGGCATACAGTGTGTTATTAGAAAGCAGGACAAACTTGCCATTTCATTACAGGCAGACTTACTTTGTCGGATGAGTTTACAACAACTTTTGATGAATTAAAACTTATCAGCAAAAGAGTGAAGTGCTGCCAAGAATACACAAAACAGATGTATAAACATTTCTCGGGACGTTGTGATGGTTTAAAGTGTATATGCTTAATAAAAAAGAACATTTTCTTGATGTTTACTTAAAGCGTGCATCAAAAATAATGAAATTCTGTAACAATTCTGCACTGTTTTCCGTAAACGCACAGGACACACCTAGTAAAACTCTGAGGATACAAGTCAGATTAGTCACTTATTAATGAATTACAGTTGATTTATGCGTCCAAAAAAACGCTCATACTTTTTGTCTAGTTATTGAGGTACAGTTTCAGCACCTTGGAGAGAGCACAGCTCTCTGTACTGACGAAGTATTTTCTCGAGTGAGTAGAAGCGTTAATAACATCTGATTTATCGTCGCTCATCTCTCTGTCATCTCTTGTCACATTGCTTAATCAGCTCTCACTCTGGTAGCATTCTTTCTTTTTGCAAATCGCTGTATTTCATGTTAATAATCATTAAAACCAGCGATCACAAGGCCCACTTCCAGCTTACAAATGTCGCTCAGCTTTTGTTGGCGGCATGTATCTGCTTGTCATTAGTGTGAAGTGCCTCAGAAATTCAGAAAATATACTTCACACCAGGTTTACAGTGTGCATATTTTGCATAATTTCAGTGAATCTCCAGGTTGCACCAGGTGTGACATGTTTATTTATACATCTGAAGTTCCGGGAACTGTGTTACTGCCAAATGTGTCCCTTTTTAATCACCTTTTGAAGTAATTCAATTAAAAATAAAAATGACAGCTCTCTGTACGAGCAGCAGAGAAGATACTTTGACAATGCTAATGTGATTTCAGCTGAGATATTTGCGCTTCTTTCTTGCATTTACAGAAATACAACGGACACCTGCCCATCGAAATTAAAGCAGTTCCAGAGGGGAGCGTCATTCCTCGTGGCAATGTTTTGTTCACAGTGGAGAGCACGGACCCTGAATGCTACTGGCTCACCAACTGGGTGGAGGTAGGTTTGTTTTGTTTGTTCAGAATAGACAGAGGGACGGGACGCTTCCCTCAGGGTCCAAACATGATATGTATTATTCAGTTAGCCTCTCTCTGGGCTTGAGGTGTTATTTTTCTGTGTGTAATCTAAAGCAAAACGCTCTATTTTGACCATTCCTCTTTTTTAATTCAGTCTCCTGCTGCTTTTTAAAGTGCTGTGTTAAATCACCAGACCACTATCAGTTGTGTATTAGCTCTATCATGTTAAAAGCCTTTATAAATCTCTTACCCAGAGGCCCCTCATATAGCTGTTAAAATTTTATGTGCCCCTCACATTGCTACTAAAACTACTCTGCGAGGCATATCAGTGAGATTTAATGATTACCTTAATTTGATTATTGATTAAAGACACAAGATATATGCAACATTTATACCCTATTTATTACGGCGGTGAGTTAATCGTTATATAAAAACTATTAAGTTTTTTAGCTTTGGCAGCGTGCCCGGTGATGCCTCTTACCGCTTCCTAAATCTGAGTGAATTACATCCCTGTCGTGGCTTATTGCCTAATTGCTGATTAGATATGTGCTGGAACTGCAGCAAAGTGATTCATACAAGTTCAAAAGTACAAAAGGCAGAGAGTCGGGTGGCCTAAAGATGTGAGACGATAATTCAAGTCCTCATTCAACCCCCTTGTCTCTGGATTGTATATTAACAGAGTAGAAAGTGTTTGTCAGCTGTATTCGTTCAGTATTTTAATTTACTTACAGACACAACGGGGACATGAGGTTCATCTGTGAATGATTTAATTCCCAGCCTTACGTGTTTTGATGAGTTATTAATTAGCCAGTGCTGTATGGTTGGCGTTGCACATGAGTTGTGATATTTCTGACACCAACACCTAACTGTTGGATGAAAAGTTTCTCTAAATTAACAGCTCAGCAATTCTGGAAAATGCACTAATTAATCTTCTCGCTGATGGTTAGATGAGCGTATTGATTAACTGATAAAGGCACGGCCACTACTGGGTGTTTGAAGCAACTATAAAAAGATATTTTACAGTGTAGCAGCAAACTTTATGCTCCAGAATGACTGTTCACTTCACTGGAAATGGAATGTTAATAAATAGCTTTTTCAAAATGTCTTAACCAAAATAATACTGTTGCCTCCATAATGCTGAGTCAAGACTTTGCCATAAACATTCAGGAGAAACTTGCTACATATCTAGTGAAAAAACAGTCTTTTAAAATTTAGCTTTTCTTAATTGAATTGCTCAGTTTATAGAAGGTATCAAACTGTTAATTCTGATTAATTTATACATGTAATGTTAACATTGGTTGGACTCCTCTTGTTCAGTCTGTTTCTGTTGTTTTTACCTCTATGTACAGCACTTTGACTGAAAGCGCTTTATAAATACATTTATTGTTATTATAATGTATATGAGCTTTGATGCTAACACATTAGCCTCCACCCAACTCAGAAGCTGTGAAGCCATTTTATATGTTTTCAAATGAGTTTATCAGACAACATATATGCCAACACCAACACACTGGGTTCTTCTCCTGATACCATGTCTGTTCATAATAACACTACAGCAGGCAGCATAAAGACAGGAGGATAGTGAAAGCGCTAGACTGAGTCTGTATGAAGGGAAATCCACCTCTTAGCCATTTCCAAACACATTATATATAAATAGTTGTAGTAATTGTATTACCTTTTGGCAAAGGAAGGCTGCCTGTTTCCTCCTGTTTCCAATTTTAGTGCTAAGCTAAACAGCTATAGCTTCATGTTCACCACAAAGATATGAGAGCAGTATCAATATTTTCAGCAATATTTTCTCAGCAGATTGAGCAATCCCTTCCTGTAATCATTCTGTTATGTTGGCAGAGATTTCAAGTGATCTAGTGAGTGATTGTCTCATCATATTTAAAACATACAAGCATGTGTTTTGTATTTCTAAATCCACAGCAGAATTGAAGTAGATCTGATTCTGGAAGTTCTTCGTGCCATATTTTATGACACTGAGCTAATCCACAGTGTGACTCGGTCCCCGAGATCAGAAACATTTCATGAACTTAATGCTGCATGAACAGACCGCCTGCAGTGACTCGGCAGAGCTAAATTCATTTACCGTGAGCAATATCTTCACTCTGGCTGTCTCGAGCCGCTGCCTTTCACTCACGCTGCTTCTATTTCTCTTTCACCGTGTCGGCCCCATTCACAAATATCATGTTTGGCTGCTCCCACAGATTAATCATGCAGGGATTTCTTAGAATATGATTAAACAGACACAATATGCTTTTGTTTTCTCTTATGGATGCAAAAGAAAGCAGTCTGATTACATTTGGACCAACAATGATGCATATTTTCTATTATCGTGCGCTGTATAATGGCAAATTCAGGAATGTAATAGTGCTTTTACATAGGTCACCCACAGCTGAGAGCACTGTGGCAAAACACATACACACACTGTTCTGATAAATTTGGTTACACTACACACACACACACACGCACACACGCTACACCCCTCGTGTGTTGCCGTGCCTGATAAAAATACACACAAACACACATGCACACACACACAGGGTCATTCTTCATGGCTGATGTAAAATTAGCGTCGAGCCCGGTGTCCTTGGGCTGCGTCATTTACTCAACCTCCATTTCTCTCCGTCCCCTTTGCTCCCACTGTCCTTTCTTCCTGTTAATCATCCTCCTCTCTTTGTCACATCGTTTTATCATTCCACTCCCTATCGCTTTCTTTTTTCGCTTTCTATTCCTATCACCTTCCTCATTCCCCTTCTCGCTTGTTGCTTATCTCCCTCCATTTTGTTCTGGGACATTGACAGAGAAGTTATGCTGGCACATGTGTGTGTGTGTGTGTTTGTGTGTGTGTGTTTTTGTGTGCTTGTGCGTGCACATTCCTGCTTGGTGTTGTTTTTGCTGAACTGCTGCCTGGTTTTACTGGCATTATCGCTTACAAACTGTCTCACAATAGCTGGAATCGCATAAAGAAATGCTGCAATCACCTTAATTCAGCTCCTATATTGAGCTAAACAGAAATGCACAATTGCAGATCAGAAGTGCAGAGTGTTAATCTGCATTCAAACACTCATAGTGTTAAATGTCACATACATGTATCATGAAAAGATCCACATGTAGATAAGATGGAGGGAATATTTCTCTTTTTATGTGAGGATTAGTTTGAGTTGTAGACCTTAGAACATTTTGGCAGTTTTATACCTTCTGTCACCCCCTTCAAAGGGCCGTTTAAGGGTTGACGTTGGACATGACTGGAGGGTAAAGGTTAGAACTAGGTTAAGGTAAAGCTCCAGAGAATGCACAAAGACAGCCACACAAACACACACGTGTGCACTTTGGCCTTGCTCTGGCAGTCACATGAATCCATTTTATGGTTTATATTTTGATTAGTCTAAGGAGGCATGTGACCAGCTGAGGGCTGTGGGGTGGAAACACACTGTATAGTGTTAGCAGGCAAAGCCGACGAGGAATCAGAGCTGGACGTTTGCGCAGATTAGATTTTTCTCCCTCATTTTTCTTTTAAATCACTGTAGGGGACGGGACACAGCCCTGCGTCCTGGTGTTTTGAATTTTAGTCATGCATGCTCTCTTTGTCTGCCGTTAATGAGGTTTGACACACATTGCACAGCACTTAGTGGTCATTGCTAATGTATTATACAAACACAGCTTCATATGTGTTGTTAAAAATAGAGAACAGTGTGTAATTGCATGATATTAGCTTGATCTTGTTGGATGACTCGGTATTAACCATATTAGATTAGATTTCTCTTTCTAGGAAGTTCAGTGATTGGTGGCATTGTGATTATTGAGTTTTTGCTGTTTTTAATATCCCTCTAATGATGTGTGCTTTGACAAACTGAGTTTTGAAAATGCAATTAAAAACACAACTATGTAGTGCTTCGAAGGAGACAAACACACACACAGTGTCTGTGCTTCATGGAAACTGTGTATTCATTCAATTTCCCAGGTTTTTATGAGCACAGATAAGCCGCTTGTTTTTATTTGAAATCTATGACTCTGGTCCAGACGCATTGAGGAATGTAGTTTTCTCAGAATTAGTCTTTTGTGAATGAGCAAGCTGCTTTGATTCCACTGAGCCTGTTAGTTTGGGCTTTTAGTACCAGTTGACTATTCCCAAAGCGGAGCGTTGGACCAGACGCTCACCGGTCTGTACAGCGCGGCAACTAATAGTTTTTGTCATTTTAGAAATGTGAGTAGCGCTGACACGGAAATGTTTGCTTGCTTTGGAAATGATGCAGTTTTCTTGTTTGACGAGCTTATCACCAGGGCTGGTGGCAAATTAGAAGAAGTGACCCTGAATGAACTGAACTAAACTAAACCTTTTTTTTTTTTTCCCGTCAGACCATCCTGGTTCAGATCTGGTATCCCATCACTGTGGCGACCAACTCCAGAGAGCAGAAGAAGATCCTGGCCAAGTACCTCCTCGAGACCTCTGGAAACTTGGAGGGATTAGAGTATAAGCTACATGACTTCGGCTACAGAGGCGTGTCCTCACAAGAGGTATGAAGCAAATTAAAGAATCAGCCTCATTAGCCAAGTATGTGCACACAGATAAGCACTCTGTGTGTAGGTGCTCTTCTTTGTCCTGTCATTGAGAGGCTTATACACAGTCCCATAAACCCTCCCTGTAGATTAGACACAAAAACATCTCATTTTTTTGTACATGCAAGCTGACATAGTACACTGGAGTTATATACATATTTATAGAATTCCTTTAGCCCTTTGAACCCCAAGCAGTTTCAGAGCAGTTTACTCACTGATGGTTTATTTTATTTAGGCAATAAAAAAGCCCTGTACCTCAATGGAAACAGTAGAAGGGTTAGTAGTAGGGAGAACTCAAAAATGTCACAAATCACAATTTTTTCCACATTTTTCCAAGCTTCTGTTGGTGTTGGGGAAAAATTGTGACTACATACTGGAGATACATTGACATTTTTAATGTGTCTCCTCTCTGCTATGTGTAAACACAACCTACAGTTCAGCTGAAAAGTCCCTTAATTTCTGTCACATGATTGTTGGTCTCAGCTGAGTCAGTAATGGTCATGCAGCTGCACCGAGGGGCGCAGCTTTTTTTATTGTTTTTTTACAGAGTCTGGTTAGAGGAAACTAGTTAGTTTTGGCAATTTATTTTAGATGGGAATGTAGAATGAAGTGAGTAAAAGTGAAATATCAGAAGTTTAAGCCTAGATTTGGTTGAGTTTCAAATATCCACACAGACAAGCAGTTCAGTGACCAGTGGAATGTGGGTCTCTGAAAAATAGTGTAACTTTGGTGATTTTAAAAAAAGAGAGAGAGAATACCATGCCCTTCAGAAGCACTGGCAGGTTTTGAAATTCAGAGGGTCAAACAACTCAGCAGCATACTTGAAACATATGGAAAGTTTAGTGTAAAACTATTTTTCTGATACACATTTAAAATACTTCCAGCTCAAGGTCCATGTACTGGCATTCATTCATTCATTCATTCATCTATTTATTTTCCAGAACACAGTATACAGTCTTAGATCATTGACAGAGAATGTGGTGTTTAACCCTGTAAATCCCACTGCTGCAAAAATACAATGTTTGTTTATATGTGTGTGTGTGTGTGTGTGTGTGTGTGTGTGTGTGTGTGTGTGTGTGTGTGTGTGTGTGTGTGTGTGTGTGTGTGTGTGTGTGTGTGTGTGTGTGTGTGTGTGTGTGTGTGTGTGTGTGTGTGTGTGTGTGTGTGTGTGTGTGTGTGTGTGTGTGTAAGGAAAAAATGAGCAAACAAATAAAAATATCACAAAAATATAACAAAAAATGAGTTGTATATGGTGTATTTTTTATTTTTAAAAATAAAAATGTAAAAATTAATCATATATAATTTATTTTCATTTTTTTTTCTTTTGCTCATTTTTTATATATTTGGATTTACATATTTATATACATGTATATCTTTTTTTTTTCTATGTTTGGCTCTTATAGGGTTAATTCTGAAATGGCCTTGCAGGCTTTTGAGACAAAGTTAACAATCCTGAATACAAAAATTAAACTTATATATATATATATATATATATATATATATATATATATATATATATATATATATATATATATATATATATATATATATATATATATTTTAACATCAGTACAATATAGCATGTCAGGTTTTTGCTTAGCTATTTTATGGTACAGTGGCATTGTGAAATTATCATGTTTTGTGAAGAACATGTGGCTTTTTGCCGCTGTTTTAAACAAATCATGGCCTATAACCTCTCCAATCCTTTTCCTCGTTCACAGACTGCAGGCATCGGAGCCTCCGCCCATCTCGTCAACTTCAAGGGCACAGACACGGTCGCTGGCATTGGAGTTATTAAGAAATACTACGGCACCAAGGACCCAGTGCCGGGCTTCTCAGTCCCTGCTGCTGAGCACAGGTAGACACACATACACTCCTATTTTCAAGCCTTTATTTATTTAATATGTGGCCTACTTTTCTGGTGTTACCTGACAGTTTTCAGAGTGATGTAGGGCAGCAGTTCACCACCTGCTTTGCTTATTAGAAAGTAGTACAAGACCTCCAAGTCCTGATGGATGTCTGCCAGAGTGCCCCACACTCCTTTCAAGGGACTTCTAAGGTCTGCAGAAACTTTAAGCATTACATGTCGCCCGGAGAGGCTAAATCCCTGTGCGCAGTGTTAATTATCAGCATAAGCCACGTATTCACATATTCCCAGAGAGGACAGGGTTACAGATTCTCCACTTCAGATCCACGTTCGGATGCCAACTTTTTCATCCGCAAGCCAAACAGATTTTCAGAGTAGAAAACGTGCTCCAAATAACGGCTAATTATCTGCCAAAGCTGTTGATGTAGGGATTTTATCAGCCAGAGTGAGAATTTCCTCAGCATTTTGGCTGAGGTTGGTGTTAATTTGCTACCCCTGATTAGAGCTTGTCCGGCCTCGAACTCATCATCCGGTGCGTCTGTTTCATTTCCTTGAATGAGACCGTGATTGGCTTGAGGTGAGGGGTTTTTATGCTGGCGGCTGCTCACATGTCGCTCACATGTCCTCGCTGGTAGTTGATGGCGCTGATCCATTTGTCCTCAACACACACTCGTAATTCTCTCTTTCTGTTTTGCTCTCCTGCACACATGCCGCATCCTCGCCACCAGGGCAGTTACTGCTGCTCCAGCGCACCCTTCTTCCCTGCACCGGTGCATTGTGGGATGGTGGCAGGAGTTGTCATAGCAACTGTTATGTAATGCCCCCCCCCTAAATTGGTTTCGTTTCTACCTCAGAGGGGAGGAGTCGCAGTGAAATTCCACTTTGATTTCAACGTTTAGGGAAGAGAGAGAGAGAAAGGGGGAGGGCTGACTTTAAAGAAAAGGCACGTCACCTTCAAGACTCTTGTGTGCAAAACTTTGAGTCTCCTTCAATGGAACGAAAATGCCCTATGAAGCAAAATAAAACACTTTTACTACTGTCTGGACAGACAAGGTAGTAGTTAATAGAAACTGCAAAGAGACTGTTGTTGCATCAAAAGGACAAATTTACAGCAAATCTGTCTCTGAGTTTATTTTATTCTTGATAAATGGTCTGTATTTATATAGCGCTTTACTATACCTGCAAGGTACCCAAAGCACTTTACATGATACATCACATTCACCCATTCACACACACTGATGGTGGAAGCTGCCATGCAAGGCGCTAACCACGACCCCATCAGGAGCAATTCGGGGTTAGGTGTCTTGCTCAGGGACACCTCGAACACGACGGGGTGAGGATCGAACCGGCAACCCTTCGGTTGCAAGACAGCCACTCTACCCACTGAGCCATGCTGCCCCTGCTGGATTGCTTAATTTTACTGTGTATGCTACAATATTCTGTTCAGTAGCAGGTCCAATTGAACCAAAGAAAAATTCTAGATACTTTAATGTTATTGGAGATGTGACAGGAGACTGAGATCCAGCATAACTGCTGCAACTATGTTCAGAGCCATTTTTAATTTAGAAGAACTTTCAGGAAACTGGAATAATTCAGTTGCATTCACCCGTATATTTGTAAGGAAGATATTTTAAAACAGAGAAGGCGCTAATCTGACGGGTGATTCGTGTGGAAAAAATACAGAATGATCATCGTAAGCAGCATTAAATTGAGCAAACCTGGTGTAAAATACGTTGATCTGAGCTGACAGTTCACTTTAGAGTACCGACTCTCATATTATGCCCACATACATGAGACCTGACCTGCATGTTTTCATTAGCCTCATATTATCACACAACATAAACGAAGCCCTGCTTGGCTGCTCATCTAACAGTAACTATCAGATGGCTAAAATGTTAAGGTACATTCCAGTGTCCGTCCGTCCGTCCGTCTGTCCGTTCGTTGCTTGAAGGAAACCTTCCACAGATTCGTGGATTTTGTGTCTCATGTCTCTGCCTCATTATGTAAACCCAGACTGACTCCCGGATGCTGGGATCAGAGTTCTCTCGGGGCCACGACCATCTGTTGCAGGGCTCCTTCTTCTTTATGTTACTGGAGGTCTTTCTCTGTGAATATGAATGAATTAGGGAATGATCAGATGCTTTCCTTATGCTACAAGGTGATTTAGAACAGTCTGCAGTGCCTGCAATGTCAGCATTATACTGCACATATATTACATGGATGTAGTAAACAATACAGCTTTTCCCCAATTGCGACTAATCATTTCAGCTCTACAGAAGAGGACTCTTTGCACCATTATTTCAGTTTCTTACTCTAAGTCTAATGTTTTACCTAAAATACATGTGATATCTACACCAACAGAAACAAAACCTGTTTAAGCTTTTAGATTGGTTCTGGGCTTGTCCCAGACTAAAACCTGGAGTGCACTGCCCTCTCCTGGACAATCTGTGGTATTATTACTTGGTCATTCTCTTGTGATGCTTTTCTTCAGCCTTATTTTGTGAGAGAACACTACACCCAACTCTTACATTTTTCCCCCAACATTATTTTGCTCTTTTCACATCCTCCTGCCTTCCTAAAGTTTAAAAAGTTCAAAATACGACTTTAACGTCTTAGTTGCAATTAATTAATTGCAGAAAAAAACACGTTAAAAAAAACACAATGCATAGTCAGTGCACAAGAAAGTTTGGTGACTCATGAAGACAGACGAGACCGCATTGAACTTGGTAGGCGTAAAATTTTCTTTGAAAAAAAAAAACTTCCTGATGGCAGCTTGGATAACAGTGTGGCTGTATGTAAACTGTGCCGCAAAATTGTCTCATAACTGCAGCTCTCCAAGCCAACGGCATCACCTCAGTGTAAAACATGTTGCTGTTAGCACCAGAGCTAACGTTAGCTACGACAGTCCTGGTACGAGCTAACGGTGTTGCCATCCCACAATAGACCGCTTTAGAAGAAACTGAAAGTGCTTGAGTTTACAAAAAGCCTTAAAATGTTGAATATAATCGCTATAATTGCATTTTGACTTTGCAGTAAGCTGTGAATGTAGCAGACAGATGAAAAATGCAGATAAATAGAAATGAAACAAGCATTTTTGTTGTTTAAGTTCAAGTATGTGTCTATTCATCGATTCAGTCGTCAACCAACATTTACTTGAACTGAAAAACTTATTATACCGAGTATTGCTATTTGTCGTGATCAATTAATTACAAAGCCGATTTTTTTTTTTTTTTTTAATCACGTCCCATCACTAGTTCAAAGTCTAGGTTTGTTTTAAATTTACACTTCTCTGCTGCATTTTCTATCTCCTATCGCTTCACTGCATGTCTATGTTCTTCCTGTTTTCTTCTTTCATTTCCTCTGAGGAAATAGTAGGAGACTTGCATTTTCAGGTTTGTTTTTTTATCATGTATAATTTAGAAAATCTAAACTTGCCCTGCTGTTGTCTCTGCAGCACCATCACAGCGTGGGGCAAGGACCATGAAAAAGACGCCTTTGAGCACATCATCAAGCAGTTCCCCAGCGTCCCTGTATCCATAGTCAGCGACAGCTACGACATCTACAACGCCTGCGAGAAGATTTGGGGAGAAGACCTACGAGGGCTGATAGAAACACGCAGCGCAGACGCTCCGCTGGTTGTTCGACCGGACTCAGGAAACCCGCTCGATACCGTTCTGAAGGTGCAACAGCATGAGCAGTTTGTCTTTCTTCTAGAATCTCTAAACAACCCAGTAAACTGACCCTCACCTCTGTCCACACTCCTCTCTTCTTTTGCTGCTGCCAGGTTTTGGACATTCTGGGTAAGAAGTTTCCTACAGAGGAGAACTCTAAAGGTTTTAAGGTTCTCCCTCCTTACATCAGAGTCATACAAGGAGATGGAGTTGATATCAACACACTGCAAGAGGTATAAACACACAACAACCGGTTGTATCTCTCACCAGATGGTCGTAGTTTTGAGGCAGATTTGAGTGACAGGCTGACGAGCGTAAACAGCGAATTATGCACATTTTTCCACAGATAGTGGAGGGTATGAAGCAACACAAGTGGTCCATTGAGAACATTGCATTTGGATCAGGAGGCGCTCTGCTGCAGAAACTGACCAGGGATCTGCTCAACTGCTCCTTCAAATGCAGCTATGTGGTCACTAACGGACTGGGGGTGAGGACTGACATGCTACCGTGAAAAACTGTTCTTAAAAACACAGATGTTAGGTTTAGGAGTTTGTGATTTGAAATTGTCTTTCCGTTTAAATGTAATCTTGTTTCCTGTGCTGTGGCTCAGGTGAATGTGTTCAAGGATCCAGTGGCAGACCCCAACAAGAGGTCAAAGAAAGGTCGCCTGTCTCTACACCGGACACAGAGTGGAGACTTTGTCACCCTGGAGGAGGGCAAGGGAGACCTGGAGGAGTACGGCGTGGTGAGTTCAGCGCACACAACAGCAATCATAATAATAATAATGATACATTTTATTTGTAGACGTCTTTCTTGACACCCAAGGTCACTTTACAGGAAAAACAAATACAACAGAACAGATTAAAAAACCATACAAAAAGAAAGGGGCAGTTAGAGAGAATAAATAGTCTTGAACAGATGAGTTCTGAGTCTGGACAGCACACAAGCACTTTTGTACACTTCAATACTTTGTAGTCCAGTGCAAATAACTGAATTTCAACACTAACCTTCTCACATTTTTTGTTTCTTTTCTCTTTCTCCTCCTCCCCCCTACTCATTTTCCTATTTCCCTCCAGGACCTGTTGCACACAGTCTTCCAGAACGGGAAGATTGTGAAGACGTACACTTTTGACGAAGTCAGAGACAATGCTAAGCTCAAAGAGAGCGAGCTTGAAGAGCTGCTGCACTGAGTGCAGTCCTGCTAAACCCCCACATACTAGCCAAACCCCCTCAAAACAAACCCTCCTCTCCTTTCAGTCCTTCACCTTTTGGCCTCCAGTATCACCATAGAAAATGGAGGTAGTGTGCACTGCTAACAGAACCCACTTCCAAAGCCTGAGAACCTCTGAAAAGTTCCTTAAAATCCTGAGACTCCCTAAAAAAATTGATAGATTCACCCTCATTCCCAAAACGCTGTTTGTTGGTTCTCCATCGGAGTGGGGAATGAGAGATTTGGAAACACACACCTCAGATAAACGGCAGACATCTCATAAGTGTTAGAGGAGGAGGAAATGAAGGAGAAGGTATGGAAAGCAACAGAAATGACAGATGGGTAGAGGGAGTCGTCATGATGTTCAAACCTGCAGTCACATCTTTGTGCTGCTGCCCCAAATTCAACTTCAACACGTTGCACTGACCGAGCGTATCACAGTTTAATGATTGTGATTGGCTGGCTGCAGACGGGCGGCGTGTCGGCAGACTTTCTCATGCCGACAAAAGCAAAAGAGACGATTGTTGGTTGTTCTTTGTTTATTTTTTTTGGAATGAGCTTCTGGCGGCTGCATGCAGAGTGAACCCACGATGAGTCCAAGTCATCATGACAGAAAGAAAACACGAAGCCACACCCACACCAATGACTGTTCCCCCGTAATCTGTACAGATCTGTTTAGAAACCAGTACATGTCTGAATCTACTTAGCTTCGTCTTTTATGTGAAGGAAGAAAAATGATGATCGCCTTTTCTAGCGGCGCACCGATACCACTGGCAAACAGCAGTTTATATTTTTGCTTACAAGATCATGAATATGTAGACTGTAACTAAGGGTAATGAAGGAATTAATTTTCCTCAGATTTCTTGCTTAAATCAATAGTTATGGGCCAAATTATAAAAGGCCAGTATCTATCCAGTACTACCTGAATATTATGTACTCTTTTCCGCCAGCAAAAATGCTATCGGTGCATCTCTGAAGGTGTGTAAACGATCATCTGCTTGCCATTATGTTGCCCACGTCGCGTTCACATCATGAAGGTCCAATCCAGTTTAGTCGCACCAAGTAAAAGTTTGTCCATTCTCCATTTTGGCTTTTAAATGTTCGTTGAGTTTCAGATAGGTTTGATTAAATACGTGCACATTGTTCCAGCTTTTGTGATAAATCTCATTTTACTCTTTTTTTTTTTTTTCAATGTTTTCCGAGTCCTGAAGATTAGATTTTTCTATCAGTTTTTTTTTTTTTGTTGGCAGGGTTGGACCTTTATGATGACGAATGCTCAGTCTATGCCGTGTAAGACCAAGAGAAGATGTAAAAAAATAATCATAATAATACATCGCAGAAATCGTCTTCACTGGAATGAAGATGATATATGTGTTTATGAAAGATTACATACTGTGTGTGGCTCCTGGGTTGAAATGTGCGTTCAGTGTCGGTTCCGATGTGAGTGTGTGTTTGTGTGCATGTGTGCTGACATTTCCTTCCTTTTAAGGGACAGTGTAGTATTCCTTTATGCAAATGTGCTTGTTGATGGGGGGGAATAGAGAACACTCTTACTTTGCTGGCCTTTTATTCTGAGAGGAGACGCAGCGTTGTGGCAGACGGGTGGTGATGGAGGAGTGTGTCCTCTTTGGGGCGAAGTTTCTGACGCTAACCAACCGTGCATCAGCGTAGTTGCCGGTCAGCCCTTAGTATCACTGCCTTAACTCGTGAAGAGCAGAGAAGCTTTGAACAGCGGTGTTTCTGCCGGAGTGCGGCTGGTTTGAATTTATTGTCCACCTCTAAACGGGGTCCCGCTCGCTAATGCCTTTCTCTGAGTTAATTATCTTTCCATTCAGAGTGTCTTAGCGGAGCGTCGCTGCTGTTTTCCAGGTTGCGATGGGTCTCGGTGCTCAGTTGGCCTTTTCAGAGTGAAGGGACTTTTTCTGTCGTGGAGCTGGAGGGGAGTTAAAGGAGCTGGTGGCATCACAGGAGAGAGGATTTCCAGGCTGTAGAGGGCCGTTTTAAACATTCATGGCTAACAGAATCCATCATTGGTGTCACGCTTTTCATGCAGCGTTTGGGTTTATTTCTGTAATATTTGACATTCCTATTAGCCTCAGCTGTACTTTGTGTTTAGTAGAGCTGCTAAAATATACTGTTAATTTCATTTTGCTAATCATTTTGAGTTTGATTCCAGTTTCTTTCATTTTTATTTTTTATTTTTTTCAATCTCTATGGCAGTAAATTGAATATATTTGGACAAAACATGTTTGAGGATGTCATCTTGGGATGCTTGAAAGACTGATCACAATTTTCCCCCGTTTTCTGGCATTTTATAGGAGTGCAGTCTACACATACTAGCCAAACCCCACCACCAAAACAAACCCTTCTCTCCTTTCAGTCCTTCACTTTTTGGCCTCCAGTGTAACCCTAGAAAGCGGAGGTAGTGTGCACTGCTAATAGATGCCACTTAGAAAGCCCGAGAACCTCTGAAAATTTCCTTAAAATCCTGAGACTCCCTGAAAAATTGATAGAATTCACCCTCATTTTCCCCGTTTTCTGACATTTCATAGGTTGAACAGCTCATTCATTAATAGAAAAAATAATCAACAGATTAATATGCAACAAAAATAATCAGTTACACTCAACTTTGTGCTTAGTTTTCACTAGCAGATGTTGTTTTTGGCTAAACTACGCCATCACAGCTGCCATCTTAGCTGCCCTGCTTTGTTAAAACTTCTAAAACTCCTGCTGATCATTTATTCCCAGACTTCTGTTTCCTCCTGAGCAGCTTCGCTTTCTGCCTTTAGAGCCTCGGTGACTTGATTTTCAGGTTGAAGAGAACCCGTGATGCGGCTCGCCTCCTGTTTCTGTCCTCCAGCTCAGACCATCCTGTTAACGCCCGGTAAAGACCACAGCTGGTCAACTGAAACATCATCATTTCTTTCATTTTCCTTCTGTTCTTTTGCAAACTGTCGCTGCTGTCATCCGCCACGTCTTTTTGTTCTCCAACTGTTTCCAGTAACGACGCGGTAGTTCCTTTTCTTTTCCACTCATGGGGTGCATTTAGTAAAATTTTCATTTTACTATTTTGATACTGTCTCGGTTCTTACCTCAGAGAAATATTATTTTGTATGACAAAGGAGAAACAACAAAAAAAAAGCCAGAAATATTGCAGTAAATATCCTTATTTACAAACGATGCGGCCATACTGCCTTCTCACTTGTACATAAAACAAGTAGTTTGACTGAAAGCGGAGAGGGCAGGTTAGGGAGACGACCACACTAGATATTATTATTATTATTATTATTATTATTATTACTGTCAGAAAGACCATTTTTGTACCAACAGAAGAATATCCAAAACTGCTCGATTGACCTGGCAGTGTGACTGTTTCTTGTGACTGCCAAGCTTTTAGCTTCTGTGTGAGAGAGTGTGTGTGTGTAGTCCTGAGTGAATGCGTCGTGCGTATTGGATGAAAAAGTGTTTGTGAATACTTTTTTTTTCTCTTTATGTTGTTGTTGTTTTACTTGTATGTATATGTTGGTTGTTCCAAATTCTCTCCCAACACAACTGATATTTTAACGAACATAACTTGCTATATTGTCAACAAAACATTGATTAAAGATTCCACCCTGTCAGTTTGAAATCATTCATGTGGTTATTGTGTGTTTGCTTTTGGATTTATTATGAGACTGTTTCAGAAAATATTCTAAAACGGTGCACATTCAATCAAGCGATTAACCCTCGTGCTGTCCTGCT
Source organism: Acanthochromis polyacanthus (assembly GCF_021347895.1). Lineage (NCBI taxonomy): Eukaryota > Metazoa > Chordata > Actinopteri > Pomacentridae > Acanthochromis > Acanthochromis polyacanthus. The sequence goes on along the minus strand of NC_067113.1, from coordinate 44,759,246 downwards.
GGTCAAACTGACCTGGTTTAAAGTTTGAAAATATGGGGAAAAATATATATATATATCTTTTTACAGTGAAACTTCTGATGTCTACATTATCAACATTTTTGGGGAATTTGAAACATTTTTTCATGGGGAAAAAAAGGTTTCTTAAGAACATTCACAAAAACATCAACCAAAATCCAGCAAATTTTGCTGGTTTTTGGTTGTTTTTTTTTTTTTTGAATGTTCTCAAAGCAAATATCAGAAGTTTTACTGATATATATGGAATCACTTTTAATATTTTTAGGATTTTTTGGGGAACATTTTTACTCATTTTTAAAAAATATTTACAAGGATTTTCTTACCTAATTTGGGGGACTTTTTTTAAAATATTTTTTAAGGGAAACTTTTAAGGAACTGTTGGAATTTTCTTCCTAAAAGTTTTGCAAATTTACAGAAATTTGGGTTTTTTTCCAGACATGGAAACAATATTTTTTGGTGCTTAGTGAATGTAAAGCAGTAGATAAGAGTAATTACCTGAGGCATAATATACATTTCCAGTCTAGCAGTTCATAGGATAACTGGATTTAGGTGGTAAATTTTGCCAAACCCTGAAAATGTTTTATTATTCACTAAAAATAACGTGTTTGTACGTGTTAACGTGTTCTTTTGTATTTTATTTTCCTTCAAAATTCTAATTAATAGTAATAATTATGTTTGTCCCAAGTCATGTTATTCCAATAAATTGTCACTAGGTGGCAGTAATCAACTGTAAATCTATTGGTCACCTCAGTTTGTAGCTACGGTAGCCTCTTAGGATCAGAAAGGAAATTACTGCTAAAAAGGAACGAACCACTTCGTTCTCTAACGAATATTTACTACTTTTCGCAGCTCAGTAATACCTTAAAACTGGCTGAAGCAACGTAATACTCACACAAAGCGTCGTATAAATAAAATACTATGATGTTATGGCCACAGTTTGTCAAATGATGCTAAAAGGATGTTTAATGGAGCCATCTATGTGCTAAACGTTTTGCTAACTTTGGCTAGTTAGCCGCTGAGGTTATGGTGAGTGTTTCTCATTGTTTTCTCGGTGTAAATCAAGACATACTATACATTATACTTCACTGTGAATCCAGTGAAGTACAATGTGTCTAAACTGCTTCATTTGTGGGCGATGAAATCAGGTACAGTGCTGTAGTTTTATAAGTTCTGTTAGCTAAGTTAGGCTTCTGCTCTGTTGACTGTGTTTAGCAGAACTTGAACTTGTCAATGTTTCAATCTGGGAAGTGCTTTTACAAATGTACACTTATGCAGACAGTCTGTTCATTAAGGGAAACAGAGCACGGAACTGAAAAATGTTATGTAGAATGATTAATAAAGGGTTTGCATCATAGCTCAGTGAGAGATAAATAGAGCAATACTATATGTTAATGTAGGGGTGAGAGATTCCATACACATAATTATGAATCATTTTTAAATACTGAAGCCTATTTGTCAGGATATGCAGGTATTAACTTCAGTGTTTATATCCAGTGGAAGACACACATGTGGGGAAAAAAATACTCAAATAAAAATAAGCAAGGATAAAGGAGTGATCTCACCTTGATACATTTTTATAAAAGAAAGTAATTAAAACCTGGGTGACACGGCTAACCCATCTCACAAAGTCAACCGCCAACCCAGAAAAAGACCCACCTAGACACTAACCAATCTGCCTTTAAGAGACCTGCACGGACGCCAACATCATTATAAATATCATAATGGATAACGACAGAGCCCAAAGAAGCTCTGTGGTCAAGATAGGGAGCACATTTTGTCGCTTTGTAACTTTTATGTCTCTTTTTTTTGTTATGTTTCGTGTCGTTTATCTAATTTTTCGTCATTTTGTTTCTCGCTTTTGTCATTTTGTGTCTCATTTTTGTAATATTTTGTCTTGTTTTTGTTGTTTTTTTGTCTTTTTTTTGTCTGACATTTGTTGTTTTGATCATAAAGTAAAATACAATATTGTTCGGTTCCAGATAGCTGTAGCTGAATATTTTGTGCCTTTGCTAACATTCTCTAATGTGTAAATGATAAACTGAGGCATAATGTTGCTGAAACTCTACTTATTTTTCTTAACGCATTTCAGGTTGTTCATGATGTTCAGTAATAAGATAATTCCTTAAATGTGAACATTTTCAGAACGTACTTTTTTGCACTTAAACAAAGGAAAACATTTGGAATTGTCATCATTTTTAGGTTATTAAGCTGTGATTTTACTGGTCACTTGAGATGAAATTGGGATGAATGTGGCCCCTGAACTAAAATGAGTTTGACACCTCTGCTATAGGGTAAAAGGTAGGAGAATAACATTAGTCTGTAAAACACCAGCTGCCGGTGCACTCCTGACCTGATGGATCTTGTCTAGTCTTTGAAACTGTGGACTCTCACTTATCTCTGATTCAATAACTTCTCTTCCCTCACCTGCCTCCACAGACAGATGTGCACCCAGACAGCTCTGGAGGACACAAATCAAATCGGACAGTTGGCCATCATCGCTCACCGGAGACTCCAACAAGAGCGTGAGGCTTAAAGTGCTTTGACCATCTATTCACCTCAGCCAAGGTGGTTGTTTTCAGTCTCCACACTTTGTTTCCACAAAGTTTGACATATTCCTGTCTGAAAGCAGCACTCGACTCTATAAAAGAGGTCATCTACAGTAGTACTGCTGGCTGCTAGAGGCTCTTTAATGATTCATGTCTTAACTTAAAATCACATTTATTCTCAGAGTTGTTGTTGTGAAACATTAAACGTATGATTGTGGAATTTAATATAAATTTCGGTGCAAAATGGATCTCATACACGGGTTTCTGCCACCTTCAGGAAGTTCTTTGAGGTTTCAGCTTAATTAATGTGCTGTGAATATTATTGTAGTCTGTTATTTTATAATGGTATTTGGTTCCAATGACCTAGATTATATCACATTATACAGTTTATCCATAATCTGAGCAGCAGTTTGGAATGAAAGGTCCATTTGGAAACCATGTCGCAGATTAGTATTTAAACTATTTAAGTATTTATGCAGTTTCAATATAGAAAAAACCCAATATTAGTATCATCCTTTTAAAACACACTAATCCACCAAATCTTTGTTTATTGTTTTCAAATCACTTTCAAAGTTTCCGCTATTATCAGCTTTACAGTTTCCACAGAGCTCTGACCCATAATGTTTTGCTGCTGCCAAGAAAATTCTGATTGTTTTGGTGACTTCGCCGTCATAAATCAAAGTAATCCACTGGATCCTCAGTGTCTTGGGTGCTGAGAGTGCATGAAGACTCTTGTGTTCACTCTTGGAGCCAACAGCAGAACATTTGGTGCATTTTGTTCATTGCTGAGACATTTCAGGGTCAGCAGAAGCAGATTTGGCAAATACCTGATGGACTGTGACGCAGCTGCATGGCTCACTGCACGGAATGACCAGCGAGGCAACAAGAATATGCTCATTTTTAGCTACACTACTATTGGTTAGCCAGTTTTGCTTTGTTGTAAAGATATTAGACTGTCTAGTTAAGAATGGGCTGGAGCAGGGGTGTCAAACATGCGGCTCATGGGCCAAAATCGGCCCTCCAGAGGGTCCAATCCGGCCCGCAGGATGACTTTGTAAAGGATAAAAATTACAGAGAAGACATTAACCGCAGATTGTAAAATTGTAAAACTATAAATTTAAAATAATTTCAAGATGTTGACAAATTGTTTTGATCATTAAGTTAAATACTAGATTGCTCATTGTTCTTTTGTTGATTTGTGTCACATTTTTTGTAATAGTTTGTCTTGTTTTTGTTTTTTTGACTGCCTTTGTTCGTTTGTCTCATGTTTTTGTCATTTTATTTCTTTTTTTTAATCATTTTGTGTTTCCTTTTTGCCTCGCTTGTGTTGTTTGCCTACTTTTTTATCGTTTTGTTTCTCATTTTTGGGATATTTTGTCGTATTTTTGTTGGGGGTTTTTTTGTCTCTTTTTGTCTGACTTTTGACATACTATATCATTTAGTTCCAGATACCTGTGACTAAACGTTTTGTGTTTGTAGATAAACTGTGATCTGTATGTTGTAATGAGTAAATGATAAACTTATTTTTCTTAAGAAATTTCAGGTTGTTCATAGTGTTTTGTGAAAAGATAATTAATTCAATGTGAACATTTTCAGAATAAACTTTTTTGCTCTAGAACAGGAACAATTTGAAGTTGTGGTTATTTATGGGTTGTTATGCTCTGATTTTACTGGAAATCAAACTGGACTGAATGTGTCTCCTGAACTAAAATGAATTTGACACCCCTGGGCTGGAGGAATGGCAGAAGTGAACACATTCATATTGTTACAGCTTTTATTTTACTTCCCCAAGCTTTTAAAACATGGAAAATGTAATAAAAATAGATTTTTACCATATGAGACCTTTAAAGTGGAGGAGTTTATCATCTAATTCAAAAAAATAAATCCATCATTAAAGTGAGTAGATGCCACGTGAACATTCAAATAGTTTATTTCTCCCCAAAATGAGTCACAGAACAGTAAATCACGACCGTATGGGACACTAAATAAGAAAAGTTGATCCACAGGAGAATACTTGAAAGGAACACTGAAATGTCACCTGGTCTCTGAATTCTATGGTCTGCTTTGCGTAATTCCCTCAGAATGCAGAAAAGGAACAAAGCAGTGCGTAAAAAGTCACCTGAATTTCTGAAAATGAAGAGTTTGACTCTCCAAAATCCCCCAGTTCTCAACGTCTTGTGCTCCCCCTTGTGCGCTTCCAGTCATATGACCCATTCGGCACCAGAGAGGCGTTCCGCTCACGAACTGCAAGCTCAGCAAGGAGGAGGCAGCCTCCACGTTCTAGCGGACGGATCCAACTTGGTGGGACACTTCCGATACCTTTTAGGTCCCTCAGAAGTTACTGAACTGCAGCTTTCGTGCGGAACTGAATCCCCTGGTGCTGATTTGCATGTTTTTTTCTGCGGTGAATAAAAAAGCCCCCTCGCGTGTATTGCAGCTGCAGGATATTTAAAGTTTTTTTTTCCAGCCTGAGGGAGAAAATTGTTGTGGGGCTTCTAGATTAGTTTGCATTTGGCATCCTTTTCCTGTAACCAGACACGACGCGTTGTGGCTAAGCGGAGTCTGGCACACTTTTACGCGCTTTATCGTTTTTGCGCATCACCAAGCGGAGCGCAAGGATCTCGTTTTCTAAACTCCACTGCAAAAAACTGCCACATTAACCAAGGATTTCGCCCTGAAAAGATCCCGAAACAACCCGAGCTGTATCTCCTGTAAGTATCCCGATCTCGTCCTCATGGATTACACATTTCCACCGTTTTTCAGTCTAACATTGGACTGTAACGCTCACTTCAAATAACTTCACTCTGGTTATTTTTTGCAGCGTTTGCAGTAAAAACCACGTCATTCTGTCAGACAGCTCCCCCTCCTTTTCCTCCCTGCTGGAGCAACATCCACAGCTTAGGAAGCAACTGGGTGAAGATTTTTTTTTCTGGATCCCAATCATGATGACCGGATTTCGGCTCAACTTGTCGCCCCTGAAGGAGCCTCTGGGCTTCGTTAAACTGGTGGAGTGGGTGAGTTAGATGCATAGATTGTACTTTTGTGCGTTTGTGAGACTTTGTGCGTCTCATAGCCAGAGGACAGGGAGGTTCAGTCCTGGCTTAGTCCTTCCTTGGTCCTTGGGTTTTCCCTTTTTCCCGGCGAACAATCAGACGTAATCTGCTTTAGGAGGAATTCCATAGAGACTCGTGTGGTTTACAAATATTCTGGAAAAAGGTGGCAAAATCAACCTCTTGCAGCTTGTAGTTGGACACAATCATCGTCATATCTGCATTTGGAGTGTTTAATTCTCATTTAAGCACGATGAATCTGCAATAATGTCATTTTGGGGGGGCAAAAAATGGTATTTTCACCAAAGAAACATGATTTTTCAGCTTTCTGTCTTTCATTCTGTAAATGTGGACCTTTAGGAATGTGAGATTTAACTTTTTCAGGTTGAGTGCAGTGCTTATGCCCAGTTGCTGTTTTGCGTGGGCCTGCCCTTCACACTGCACAGTTATAGATTAATGCATCCCTCACCAATAATTTACCTTAGAATAACTGAAACATTTCAGCCACACGCTTGTTTGAACTCTAAGCTCGCGCAACAGTTTTCTTATGGAAACTGGAGTAATCAGTCGTGCTGTAAATAAGTGGGTCAGAGGAATCCAGTGTGGGTAATTCAGCTCAGCTCCAGTTTCTCTCAGCTGTTCTCTTTTCTCATAACACACACAGTTATCCAGAGCTATAGAGCAACTCAGTCATCTGACCCGGGACGGAGCTGTGTGAGTCTGTGTGTGTTTCAGAGCGCTGGCCTTATATAACACAGCGTATTTTTGTGTTCACCGGAGGCTAGACGGTCACATATTCACGTAATAATACAGGAGTCATAACGCACATAATGGTATGAATGAATGCAGGAGTGTGAATCATCAGCATAATGAGGCCGTATCCCAGGTAACAGCTGAACAAACACAATTTTTCGAGTTATTATTTGCAAAATGTTGTGGTGGAATGATTTTGCTGAGAAAATGGATTATTGGACACTTGAACGATTTTTTAAAAAATTATTATTAATCCTTGTGTCAAAATTGACCCAGTTTAAAGTTTGAAAATATGGGAAAAAATATTTTCACAGTGAAACTTCTGATGTCCACATTTTCAACATTTTTGGGAAATCTTTGAACATTTTCGGAGGGAAAAAAAAGAAATATTAAAAATGTTTCTTAAGAACATTCATATAAAAATCAACCAAAATCCAGCGAATTTCGCTGGATTTTGGTTGATTTTTATGTGAATGTTCTTAAAGAAAATATTAGAAGTTTTATATGACTTTAGATATTTTTTTGATTTAAAAAAAAATTTACTCATTTTTTGAAAATATTTACAAGAATTTTCTTGCCAAATTTGGGGGATTTTTTTAAAATAAAACTTTTCAGGCAGATTTTTAAGGAATTATTTGAATTTTCTTTCTGAAGATTTTGCAAATTTTCAGAAATTTGGTAAATTTTTTTGCTGAATTTTTGGATTTTTTTCAGACAAGGAAACAATATTTTTTGGTGCCCGTCAATGAGGACAACAGGAGGGTTGAAAGCACTATTCGTGGGTTATTTTAACAATTTTTGTGTCACATCTTCTAAGTTGCACCACATATGAGATGTGTTTAAAAATGTAACACTTGGCTTTTGGAGCTGGTGACGGGCATTTCTTTGTGAAAATATTTCTGATCGAGCCCAACAGTTATGTATGAATCCATAAATAGTCATCAATTTATGCCTGTCCCTAAAATACTTTTTAACAAGAAACTGATGCATGCACACTCAGTAGAACCTTCCTTTTACAAACATACCATTTTTCAAGTGTTACATGTGTATATAGAGATGATATCTTGGCTTCGTGCAGCAGGAGTTTGCGTGTGAGATATTTAACACAGCTCCTGAAAAGAAACAGCAAATTAATGAAAGACTTTCTGAATTCTGACAGATGATTAATCACTGTAGTTGATGGAACTGAAAGCTCTCTAACAGGTTGTTCTGTATATAATGCAGCAGCACTTTTGTCCAATTCCCATCTACCCCTTGAAGTGTTGAGTAATGCAAATGAAAAAGCCGTTTACTTGGTGTGGCCTGACACTCATACCTCCCTAGATGTTATCTTCCACCCAGTAGTAAACAGGAAGAAGGGTTTGGTGTGACAAACGCTGCATTTCTGTGGTAAAAACGGAGAAACTTACAAGTTTGTTGTCACTCAGACCTGAACTGAAAGAAACACTGGGGACTATTCTATTTCCTGATATAATTTCCAAGATGGAGGATGATATTCATGTTTTTTCCTAGCTTAAATTAAATTACAGATCATCCCCAGTGCAAGCAACCTCTCTCCTTCCTTTAGCTTCTTGTTTGCATCACATGCATATATTTATCGGTCAGTGTATAATTGAGGGACTTTTGAAGTCCGTGGTCCATTTTTATTAAAAGTAAAAAATAAAAAGATTCACTTTGATCATGTACACACATGGACAAAATTGTTGGTACCCCTCAGTTAAAGAAGGAAAAACCCACAATTCTCACTGAAATCACTTGAAACTCACAAAAGTAACAATAAATAAAAATTTATTGAAAATTAAATAATCAAAAACAGCCATTACTTTTGAATTGTTGATTAACATAATTATTTAAAAAAACAAACTAATGAAACAGGCCTGGACAAAAATGATGGTACCTCTATAAAAGATTGAAAACTATTTGACCAGAGTGACATGATTAACTCAGGTGTGTCATTTAATTGACATCACAGGTGTTTCCAAACTCATAATCAGTCAGTCTGCCTATTTAAAGGGAGACAAGTAGTCACCCTGCTGTTTGGTGAAAAGGTGTGTACCACACTGAACATGGACAACAGAAAGCGAAGGAGAGAATTGTCCCAGGACATCCGAAAAAAAATTATAGACAAACATCTTAAAGGTAAAGGCTATAAGACCATCTCTAAACAGCTTGAAGTTCCTGTGACAACAGTGGCTCATATTATTCAGAAGTTCAAGACCCACGGGACAGTAGCCAACCTCCCTGGACGTGGCCGCAAGAGGAAAATTGATGACAAATTGAAGAGACGGATCGTTGGAATTGTATCCAAAGAGCCCAGAGCAACCTCCAAAGAAATTAAAGGTGAACTCCAAGGCCAAGGTACATCAGTGTCAGATCGCACCATTCGTCGTTGTTTGAGCCAAAGTGGACTTCATGGGAGACGACCAAGGAGGACACCACTGCTGAAAAAAACTCATAAAAAAGCCAGACTGGAATTTGCAAAAATGCATGTTGACAAGCCACAAAGCTTCTGGGAGAATGTCCTTTGGACAGATGAGACCAAACTGGAGCTTTTTGGTAAGGCACATCAACTCTATGTTCGTAGACTCAAAAACCAAGCATACGAAGAAAAGAACACTGTCCCTACGGTGAAACATGGAGGAGGCTCAGTAATGTTTTGGGGCTGCTTTGCTGCATCTGGCACAGGGTGTCTTGAAAGTGTGCAAGGTACGATGAAATCTGAAGACTATCAAGGCATTCTGGAGAGAAATGTGCTGCCTAGTGTCAGAAAGCTTGGTCTCAGTCGCAGGTCATGGGTCTTCCAACAGGACAACGATCCAAAACACACAGCCAAAAACACCCAAGAATGGCTGAGAGAAAAGCGTTGGACTATTCTAAAGTGGCCTTCTATGAGCCCAGATCAGAATCCCATTGAACATATGTGGAAGGAGCTGAAACATGCCATTTGGAGAAGACACCCATCAAACCTGAGACAACTGGAGCTGTTTGCTCATGAGGAGTGGGCCAAAATACCTGTTGACAGCTGCAGAACGCTCATTGACAAATACAGAAATCGTTTGACTGCAGTGATTGCCTCAAAAGGTTGTGCAACAAAATATTAAGTTATGGGTACCATCATTTTTGTCCAGCCCTATTTCATGAGTTTGTTTTTTTAAATAATTATGTTAATCAACAATTCAAAAGTGATGGCTGATTTTGATTATTTAATTTTCAATAAATTTTTATTTATTGTTACTTTTGTGAGTTTCAAGTGATTTCAGTGAGAATTGTGGGTTTTTCCTTCTTTAACTGAGGGGTACCAACAATTTTGTCCACGTGTGTATTTACAAATTCCATAATTATTTATAATGGAAACAATCACTTATTAACAAAAAAAATGACTGGATATCACTAAAATGTCAACTAAATAACTATTCGAATTTAATAACAACCACCTTCTAATTAGCTAAACACTCATAAAATGAGCTTATTCAGAAATTGTTTTGTGTTCTTTTTTATTAAGTTGAGATAATCATGACAGATGTTTCTTTTTTGGCAGTATATCAATTTTTATATGGAAAATAACAAATTGTATCCAAGAAATCACTTTCAACTAAGTTCCCCATTACAAATGCACCTCTCAAGGAAGTGTGTTAATTCCAGATCACATGACCTGCTCCACATGATGTCATTTCCTCCTGAAGAAAAGACCGGCAAGGCTCCAAGGCTTTCTGAGTTAATTACTATAAAGTAGTGTTTATGGTATGTCAACAAGTTTACTACAACATCTTTATCAATAACTTTCAATTTTACTCAGTTGTATGTATAATATTTAGAAGAATCTTTCTATAAAAATGCCATGTGGTGTTTGGTTATCAGCGGCCATGTTGATTTTAGGCCTCAAAAACAGCAAAAATGTCAACTATGCTACAAAAAGTCCTGCATTTATATATTGACCCATGTACTCCTACTGCATATTAGGAGTAGTTGCTATGTGTGCTGGACGCCTTTTCCGTCTCGCAGCTTGATTGTGACGTTGGAATGCCCATAAATTGAGTTGTTTGCACTTTGCAGATGTCTGGGATGCCAGCAAAAAGAGCCTAAGGACTGTTATGGTTATGCTATGTGTTCGCAGTCTTTGGCAGCCGCTGTGTTTGGAGAAGGTGCCACCAGTAGACTTAATGAGGATCAAATAGTAATTTTGGAAACCTGACAAAGTATTCAGCTGTCCTGGCGGTGTTTGTGCTTTGGCTGTGTGAGCATAAATCAAACAACAAAATGTGTGTTTGTTCGCGGGTCCATGCTGCTGCCCCGTGACCTCGACCTGGGAGAGTGGCAAAGTCAGAACGCGAGAGAAGTAGCTTATCGTGGTGTGTAGCCAGAAAAACAGGAAGTGGCAGCCAGTGACATCTGGAGAAACATCTGGAGAAAGGCCTCGAGGTGTGTGTGCACATGTGTGTCTTGCGGTGTGAAGCTAAACGTCTAGTCGCCAATTTTGTCAGCACTTTGCAGCAGCGAGCATGTGTGATGCAGTTGTTCCTGACAGAACAGGATTTAAGAGGTCAGTTTAAAGTGTTACTTGTGAATGTTTTGTTTGCTGCGTCCTGCTAGATGCTCATTACCTTGGAATTTCAATCAAAGACGGCGTTCTTTTTCATGATGCAATCCACTTCCTGTTCACTCCCTGTCATCTGCTACAGTAGAGGAGTCTTAAAACCTGATTTATTGAGACATAATTTACTGTCTTGGATCCTCCGTTTGACTTTTTGTTCTTAGTTGGTCCTTCAATGTATTCCGGGTCACATTTCTCAGCTTGTAAGCGTACAGTACAAAGATAACAGTAGATCCCTTCAGCTCCACGGAGCATCTTCAGCTCATTGATTTGGTTTATGGATGCTCTCATCAGTGTCACGTCCAGCCTTATCAGCAGCTGTTTGCAACAACAAAACCCTCTGCACACTACTTGCCCAGCACCAAACAGCAGAAAAGGGTTGCATTTAATGATTATTTTTTATCATTTATTAATCTGCTAGTTATTTTCTTGAGTTTCTAGTTAATTTTTGGGTTTGTGGTCTTGTCCAAAACTCAAGGATTTTCAGTTAAAGCAAAGAAAAATAGTAAATAATTTCAAAATTTGTCTAAAAATTGCTAAAATGTTAGATCAGTTATATAAATAGTTGCCTTTTTTTTTAGTATTTTTCTCCTTCATATTGAGCCTACATATGCTACAAAGGCTCTCCAGCTGTGGACGTTGCAGTTCTGACTAAATATTCGGTCACCAGACATCCCAGAATAAGTGATTAATTGACCCATTGTTGCAGCTTTACAGAGGAAAGACAAAGTTAATGAGATACTGGTGAGCACAGTGAAATATTTAGCAGCTAAAGAGCTACATGCTTCATTCAAAAGCAGAATTAGAGTAAAGATTACACCAAAATTGTAGTTTGAAAAGCCAAAATAAACGTTACTTTTCTTTGAGAACTCATGAGGGCTTTTGAAAAGACAGGAGAATGCACTTAGACAAGGCTACAGAATCATGAGACAGCAGATGTTGGCGATGTGGTTCTGCTGGAAGATGGCGCGTAGCTTTAAATACTGAGGAACGAAGGAGAAAGGAAATAAAACAGAGAAGCAACCTTCATTAGCTTTAAGAGAATTGGACTAGCTCTTCTCATTGCTGCCGCTTATATACTTCCAGGTCATTTCTGTCACTTAACAAACTTCTGAAGCAAAAATGACTCTTTGACTGCAGCCCTTCTTCTCTATATTAATAGGTTAATGTTGTAATTACAGCCTTTTCTGCTGCTGCAAGGGTAAAAAGACAGCTTAATGAATGCAGGTTTAACCCTCTGAGCCCCACATTTTCACTCACTGGGCTCATTTTTTACTGCAATATAAAACCCTTTACCTTTTTGGAAACAGCTCAATCGTGGCTAGAAGTAGAGAGAATTTAAAACTGTCTTTTGTGCCATATATAAGAAATATATATGTGTTAAATTTCTTTGATTATTTTTTATACCCCACCCCAAAAAAAGACGTGTAGTCAACATGTACAACATTTTGCGCCCACAGTTGTAGCTACTGCCAGTACAGTTTGTGCGTTTTCCTCACTTCTCTGTGTGAACTCAGCCTGCAGCCAAAGGCTCTCAGATTTTTTTGTCATGTGATCGTTGGTAACAACAGAGTCACTGATGGCTTCTCGGTTGCCCTAAGGAGCACAGAATTTGTTGTTTTTTACAGAATTTGGTCAAAGCAAACTGTTTATTTTTTTTGGCAATTTGTTCAGGAGACTTGTGGAAAAAATAGATTTTGATGAAATCAGCTTTCTGACATAACAGCGTGTCACAGATGTTCAGTTAAAGGATGGTTTAATATCTGACAGTTCTTTATGTTTTCAGTTTCTGGCTTTGGTAAATGGTGTAAATTGTCTTGTTAAGGTGTCTTTCAAACCCGCATGTTGGTTTGTTGAGATGTTTTAGTGGAACTGATGATTGCCTGTGGTTTCCAGTATTCTCGTTGTAAATCTGTAAATTCCTTTATGTACCGTACCACTGTAAGACCTGCTTTTGTTGAGCTGCGTTCCTTTATTTATCACCATGTTGAGACGTTAAATCTCTGACTTAGTCTTGTCCTGTAGCACAGCTGTGGAAGCTTCCGTCAGAACCTTCTGCAGGCCATAAATCCAGCAGTACTTTGTGATTTGTAGCGCACATTTTCATGCCAGATTGTCTTCATCAGTGATGCTGTAAAGTGGTAGTGAGCGAGTATGTTTAAGCTTAATACCCAGTGAATTATGCGATCATTGTTTCGCCTACAGCCGTTGGAGGGTTGAGCTCGGCAGCAGCCACCCTGACTGAAGGAATTTAGTTTGTGTTGGTTTTAAGGAGAGCATTAGCGTCACATGGTCGACACGCTGAATCAGATGCTTTTCTGCAAGAAAGAATTCGAGGGCTGAATGGCAGCTTTAGTGCAGCCTTGTAAGCGATAATGTTAGGAGAGCAGTCATCTTTTCCTACTCTGTAAGTAAAATAATGATGTTGTTAAGACTTACATGCTCAATTAGTGTTTTCAGGGTTTATTTTCTATCTTACCACAGGCGGAAAATGAAGGAACTGATGCACTCTTTACAATTCTAGTGGATAAGAACTCTAGTTGATCCTCATAAATTTAGTTTAGCTTTCATCAGAGTTTGTTTGTTGGTTCCCAGCTTCGTTTTGTGTTTGGCATTTTGTTGCACTGTGCCTGAGTTATCCTAGAATACATCTGCACGCCTGCAAGTGGTTGCTTTTGAATGTTCCCCAGATTCTTTCAGACCTTTTTTTAATCTTCAAAAAAACTCCTAAACTAGAAACATTCATATCTGTTTGTGAGTCTAACAGTATCACAAAGAATACAACTGATAACTTCTGAGTTGTGCTATGGCTTGAATGTCAGCAGGAAACCACTCTAGGCCTTTGCCTGTGCGGTGCTGCTTATGACATGAAATGGCCTCTTATATACCCTGGGAATACAATGAAGCTAAGCTTCAGTGTACCGCCGGCGGTACACCTACTAATTTGCATAGGAATTTCAGGAATGTCCGACGGGTGCAAACGCGATTATACAAACACTATACACCGATGGAAAGCTTAGATTCTCATGAATCCGCCGGTATAAACCACTTTCAGATGCGATTACCACAGCAGGTGAGAAAAACACATTTGTCCGACAAAAACAAATATTCATCCATCCGTTCTCTATACACGGCTTCAAAGCACACAGCGCGACTCACATTTCCGGGTTTATTATTACACACACAAAAAAAGATTCCACAAAAAACGGCTATAATCCAACCTTTTACATCAGATGACACAAGCCAGGAAACTATTTTGTCCAAAACATGTCCTGAAGTCGGTATAAAATCCCCGAATCGGTCGTTTTCAAGGAAATGCACCTCCCGATGCGCGTCCAATATTCCCCGTATTTTTCGTAATTTTTTTAATTTAAAAATAGAATATTAGCGATTTTTTGTACTGAAAACGGCTGGAATTGACTGAAGCTTAAAGGGTTAAGCATGTCAAATAGGACACAAAGTATTATTGAATCAGCTGCATTTTTTGTTGTGTTCATTGTATTCTTTAGGTAATATAGCTTTAGTGGTGCGGACATTGAAATGAACAAAAAACTGAAGAATACAAGGGTGCTTTACTAGAAGACATGTTTTAGACGTCATCCCATCCTCTTAAAAATGTCCAGTATCTTTAGTGGCTTTAATTAAATTTTCATCCATTATCTCAGCAGGTTTTCAGACATCAGTCTGAATCATGTCTCTCTCTCTCCTTAACCCTCTGTCCTTACAGCTCACAGCCATATTTGCTTTTGGAACCTGTGGTGGATTCTCTGGGAGGAACATCGTATCTCTCTTCTGTGGAGATGGCAGGAACGAAACGCTCAACGCCAACTTTAACTACCCGTTCAGGTGAGAATCTCAACACATTTTGTTTATTTTTAGCACCAGGCGCAGTGATATTAACCTTCTCTCTTGCATCGTGGCCAGGTTGAGCGATGTCCCGCTCATCAATGAAAACACCACTCTTTGTAACCGCTCCGTCGCCACCACACACATGGTGGGAGACTCGACCTCCTCAGCGGAGTTCTTTGTGGGCGTCGGTATCATCTGCTTCCTGTACAGCATGGCGGCTCTGCTGGTTTATTTGGGCTACATGCACGTCTACAAGGACTCTGATTTTGGACCTATTTTTGTGAGTATTCATCTTACCGCCAGTATATATTATTTATTGATTGTAAGGCTGGACCCGAATATCCGAATACGGCGGTATCCGGATATTAATTTTGGTATCCGAATATTCGAAAATATTCAAATACAATTCTGCCAAATCCATAGGATAACTGTGTGCGTGTGTGGTGAGTCTGTCGGACCAAATCGAGGTAATAAAATCAGAATTATGAGCCACATTTCATCCACTGTTTTATGCTCGTTTCGTCGTATAGCAACAGAAACAGAAAAATATGTAAATGAGAACAACTTTATTAGGAATTTGGATGTATTAAAAGACAGTAAAGTGAGCACAGAGAGCAGGAGAAAAGCCAACAGATGTAAAGTATCTCAGCAGTAGTCTGGATAGTATTCAGACTACCTTCTGTTTCTTGGATTATTTGAAGAACTTCCATGTTTACAAAGCTAAGGGTCTTTGGAAACTTTTACACTGGCCTGACATGACTTTGCTGCTGCAGCCATTAGCTAAAACTGTCGCACTGATTACAGCTAATCACTTACTGTAGCAAAGAAAAAGACTTAAAAATGCAAGAATTACGCCATGATACTGAAGAAAACTAGCCTGGCCGCGGTAGACCCATGTTCTGAAGGCACAAGGGTCAAGGACCGCTCGACAGGGAAGGAGGCGGGCTAAAAGGTTGTCTATCAAATCACTCTGCAGCAATTGGGTAGGTGTACAACCAATCAACGCAACGAATAGGCTGGCGTAGTTCCGAGAGCACCGGCGGATTGTGGCTAAGTCCCATTAGCTTCCCAACCAGCAGAGCCAACTGGTATATTAAGGATTTGCCATATCCCGTCGGCATAAGTCCAAATACGTCTTTCTTCTCAATGAAACACTTCAGTGCCGTCCTTTGTTTATCTTTCAAGTTGAATTTTAGCTTCAAATCTTTAAGGGCTGTGGTCAAAGCCGAGTCGAAAGATAACTGTTTATTGTGCGCCGGTTGTTTCTGTCAGAATCGTCACGCCTCTGTCGTCACTTAGTTACGCCCGCCTTCTGACTCTACACTTCATGGTGATTCGTCCGGCCAGTTTTAGGAGAATCCAGCCTCGAGCCTTATGGAGGGTAACTAGACCCACCCTGGCAGAGAATTAAATTCGTTGCCGTGGGTTGTCTAGCGCGGCTAGGCTAGAAGAAAACTATTTTCTATAATGAACTGAAGTAAAAAAAAATACACATATGCTGGTGAAAATGTTGATGTTGGAATTTAATTTGTCATTAGAGTCTTGTAGCTTCTGTTGGAGGGGCTGATGTGTTTGCTCTTTCCTCCAGGACTTTGCGATCACAGCAATCCTGGTCTTCCTGTGGCTGGTGTGTTCATCCGCCTGGGCAAAGGGCCTGCAGAACGTGAAGGACGCCACGGACACTGAAGGCATCAGCGGCACGTTGGCGCTCTGCAAAGGCAACAACGTCACCTGTGAGGTCACGGAGTTCGCCAGCATGCGAGCCCTCAACATCTCAGTGGTGAGAAAAAACACAAGGCAGCAGCACAGAACAGTAGTTTGGTTTGTTCTGGTCTCAGTCACTTGTTTTGAACTTCTAGTTGAGCTCTGAGTCTCTTGCTGAGCTAAGAATCCACACAGTTGACACCCAGATTCTGACATCATGTCATTTAATGCAATAAGAATATAATAATACACCAGCAGTGCAGTCATGAGACACTGAGCAGTAACACTTTAATTTCACTCAGACACAGTAACTGCTCAGAATGCGTCACATCCTACTCTATTAAACTTAAAAGTCCAAATCAGATTTTGTCTTTTTAGCACGACAAGGCTTTAGAGATGGCGCTTTCAGTTTGTCTGTCAGTCAGTCTGCAACACTGGTCTATACAAAAATATCAGCATCATGTGGATGACATTTGTGGTTCTAACTGAAGCATCTTCACTACTGAATGGATTATAATGACACGTGGTACAATCAAATTGACTCTTTAGTCCCCTGAGAATAAATTCTAGAGCTTTCATTTACACTTACACCTCATTATAGCATCAAATTTTAGTTTCATTTGAGTTGTTTTAGCCAAACTTAGATGTGAAATAAGCTAAATATCAGCAAACTACAAGGGTATTGTACATATCTAGTATAGTACAGGAAGTATTGTATATATGTAGTATAGTACAGAGGTATTGTACGTGTGTAATAGTACAGAGGTATTGTACATATATCGTATAGTACAGAGGTATTATACATATATAGTATAGTACAGAGGTATTCAGCTAAAACTCAAAGCCGTGGGAACCCAACACGTATGCAGAAATCACATAAATCTGTTTTTTTGTTTGGTCTGTTTAAACTGCTGCTACTGCACAGAACACAAATAAGAAAACTGATTAATTTATGTTTTTATTACAGAGAATAATTAATCAGTAACTTTAGTTTCACTTTGATTTGGCCACAAATTCAAGTGATTTCTTTCATTATGAGACAGTGTCAGACCTAAATGCACTTAAGTACAATATCATATGTGATTATATGAAGTTTGATAGTTTTATCATCTGTAAACTAAATACATTACAGATGTTTTTTTTTACCAGCATTCCTGTCTTACATAATTTCCAGTCGCAGCTTTTTACTGTCATAAAGTTTTATGTTCCTCATTGTTCTCCAACCTGTTTGCGTTCGGTTCAGTTTGAAAACAAGTCAAATGAACGTTAAACGCTCCTGTTTGTGTGGGCGAGTTTGAAGCTGTTTTTGTTGAGGCTACTTACACAAAGAAAGCCTGACTATGTCAAACTGGCTTCATAGTTCAGCCCTCTGATCTGCTAAACCAACACCACAAACACTAGAAAAGCAGCACCAGTCAAAATAGAAATATCCGGTCAAATTTAAAATTCCCTTATGATTTATTGATTATAGGTCTGGGTCTGTGTAGGATGAAGTCTGGATCCGGACCAGTTAGTGACCTGGAGTCTTGTCTAAAGTGGAATTAAACAAAGCCTCTATTCAGATATTTTTGTCTCGAGGAATTTTAATAAAAAAATTACTCGAATAATTTGAGGAATCATTTCAGCCCGACTCTAAAGCATCACACAATTTCCTCTAAATCGTACCATAATGGAACATCATACTGTTTTGAAAAAGATTCGAAATTAGCAGTCAAGATGTTTACTGAGGTAACAAATGACAGGAGTTTAGGGTCATTTCCTCTTTGACTTCTATACATTTTGACATCTCTTTTCTATCAGAGGAAGTCTCCCCCTGCTGGCTGTTAGAAAGAATGCCGGTTTCAGTCACTTTTTTTCATTGACTTCACTTTTAAGGCCTAATTGGCACAAAGTACAGCCTCACAGAGCTCAATACTGGCTGCATTATTTAATTATACTGCAGGATGACGGTTCATCTTAGTAGACATCACTAAGAAATATGTTTGATTTGTGTTTTCAGTCGCATCTTTTAACTCAACACAGTATGAATGCTCTTCCATAAACAGAGGGCTGTTTTGAATATGTCATCATCAGTAGTATTAAATATTAGTAGTATGCTTAACTCAAATATGGTAGTTATGTGCAATTTTGAGGTATTTTTACTGAAGTATTTCTATTTTCTCCTACTTTATGTGTTTAATCCACTACATTTCTATGGAAATGTTGTACTCTGTCCTTGTCTCCATTCATTTTAAAGGTTTAGTTAGCTAATAATCAAACAAACTTTTAAAGTAGGACACATTGTTAAATACATTAATGGTTTCCAAACTTTTTAGCTTTTTACATAAGGTGATGTGTAGCTGATTTCATTTGATTTCCTCAAAATGTCTCACTTTGTTTCATTTAAATGAATGATCCAATGTCTCACATTTGAATACTTTAACTACATGTCGCTGCTAATATTCTGTAATATTCCTTTTATTTAAGTACTTGTCGTGGATTTTTTTAGCGCTGTTTTGTACTTTTACTTAACGAACGGATCGGAAGAGTTCTAAAATCTCCATGAATGTCGTGCTTTATCCCAAGTGTTTTCCAGTATTATTAATGTGTTTCTTGCTCTTCCAGGTGTTTGGCTTCCTCAACATGTTTATTTGGGCGGGTAACGCCTGGTTTGTGTACAAGGAGACTCGTTGGCATGCCCAGAAATTCTCCCATCCTGGACCAGCAAGGCAGCAGGTCCCTGCACCGATCTAACATCCATACGGGAAGACATACTAAACAAACAATGCACGCACCGAAAAACACACTTCCAGTACACACTCAACTATGCATACATGTTTACGTATATGCATACACAAATGTGCATGAAAGCATTTTTAAACATACATGCACACAAAAAATGCTCAGTGAAGACAGATAAAATGAAGGATAGATTCATTGATCATACATTGAACTGTTGTTTTGCTTGATTTGGACCCAATTATTGGCATTTTGTGACCTAGAATGACTTGATGTCCCGTCATTCTTTGCACATTTGTACAGTTCTGAAGGAAATGTACATACAAATACCAATAAAATATTCCTCTGTGGAAATAAGTAGGACCAAGTAGGCAGAAGATGCTGTCCCACTTGATGTTTAATGTGCCTTTATTTTTTTTCCTGTTACACAAACTACAACAACACCAATGCAATTAGGATGCCAAATACTTTTGAACATTTCTTATGCTTTAGGAAATGTCTAGATTTAGATTTTATAACAGTTTTGTGTCTTGTTTTTTTTTAGGAATTTTACACTTTTAATTCCATTTTCTGCTTGAGTTTAACAC
Source organism: Acanthochromis polyacanthus (assembly GCF_021347895.1). Classification (NCBI taxonomy): domain Eukaryota; kingdom Metazoa; phylum Chordata; class Actinopteri; family Pomacentridae; genus Acanthochromis; species Acanthochromis polyacanthus. The sequence continues at coordinate 44,739,433 of NC_067113.1, read as the reverse complement.
ACTTAATTCAATACAGATGAGTGTAAGGTACTCTAAACTTATTCTCTATGACGTCAGACTTACATTTTTAGTGAGGAGAAGGTAATTCGAGGTTTTCAGGGTAACACAGAGAGGAGTACTATTAACTGTGAGGCATCATTTGACTTTTTTTTTCTCTGTTCCATTTTATTTTCATGGATTTTTTAAGTATTTTTATGCCTAAAGAAGCAAGTGGATCGCTCAAATATTCTTTCATTTCTATTAATTGGCTCTCTCACAGTTAAACCATTCACCCTCTACTGGTAGAAATCAGATATTGCGAATTTCAACTTAGAAACTAAACTCGAAAGTGTCTAAAGAGTCTCTTTTCTTGTCGTGTATTGATAAAAATGCATGTGTGAAAGCTTTTCTTCTTGCAGGTTTTCTGATTTAGCTCATTTTTGAAGCTTCCACGTATTGAAGACTCTGCAAAGTGCCTCCAGCTTAAATCTCGAGAATGTACTTTGTGCATTTAATGTTTGATGTTTTTGTTATTCATTCACACGTGGTGCTTCATGTGATTTTATAAAGTCCTTTATAGCTCTGTGAATGTCATTCCATGAAGAGTTTGCTTCTATGTTAGTCCAGGAAATCATCTTCTTCCAAGGTACCAGTTTGCAGATGGATCCTTTTGTCATCATCTTGAATGTATGAGTAACATCCTATTTACTATTTAATTGTAATTTTCACTTTTTTCATAACCGAAAGATATTCTGCCAAATCTTTTTCTCCTCTGTTCGAGCTTGTTTCATATCTCCATGTGATGCTAAATCAATTATTTTGTTGTTGTTCCATTCAGAACATCTTGTTCTCCATTATCTGCTTTTTTTTTTACTATTTTTATTTTATAATCCATCACGAGACACACAAACGATGAGCTGGTTTTGTGTTTTTAGGAACTGTTTTTCACTTTTAGTATATGCAGATTGTTAGGCTGAGTAATGTGATTCTGTTTTCTTTGTTTGTCTGTTGGGTTTTGATATATTAGTAATGTAAGATGATGTAAATTCCTTTAACCTTATCCATAAACAAAGTTAAATGAAGCGTCCAGTGAGTGTGTGCGTGGTGTACTGGTTATACCTCCACACTGCTGCAAACATCATCCGACCAGCTACAGCTTTCTAATGATTCCTATGCATTTAACCTGCCTAAATGTCTTATTCAAGAGAGATATGCACTCAGTGACATGCACAAATCCAATGTATTTTTTGTTTTTTTTTCAATAAAAGCGAATGATTTTTTTCATTGATCTCTCCAGTGAGTGTCCTTGTGATCCATATTTTGAAGCTTCCATAGGACAAGCAAACAATTGAAGAAAATGTCTCTACATTCTTCATCGATATCTCGAGTAAATGTCCTTTTAATGTGCCAATTTGTGTGTTTGTGTGTAGTTGGGCCTCCATATAGAAATGGAATGTAATCTCTATTGAACTGCACATTTTTCCTGCTGGTTTGGTGCAAATGCAAGATTTTCTGATGCTGTAAAGGTTAAAATATCTACATGGCATACACACGTGGACAAAATTGTTGGTACCCCTCAGTTAAAGAAGGAAAAACCCACAATTCTCACTGAAATCACTTGAAACTCACAAAAGTAACAATAAATAAAAATTTATTGAAAATTAAATAATCAAAAACAGCCATTACTTTTGAATTGTTGATTAACATAATTATTTAAAAAAACAAACTAATGAAACAGGCCTGGACAAAAATGATGGTACCTCTATAAAAGATTGAAAACTATTTGACCAGAGTGACATGATTAACTCAGGTGTGTCATTTAATTGACATCACAGGTGTTTCCGAACTCATAATCAGTCAGTCTGCCTATTTAAAGGGAGACAAGTAGTCACCCTGCTGTTTGGTGAAAAGGTGTGTACCACACTGAACATGGACAACAGAAAGCGAAGGAGAGAATTGTCCCAGGACATCCGAAAAAAAATGATAGACAAACATCTTAAAGGTAAAGGCTATAAGACCATCTCTAAACACCTTGAAGTTCCTGTGACAACAGTGGCTCATATTATTCAGAAGTTCAAGACCCACGGGACAGTAGCCAACCTCCCTGGACGTGGCCGCAAGAGGAAAATTGATGACAAATTGAAGAGACGGATCGTTGGAATTGTATCCAAAGAGCCCAGAGCAACCTCCAAAGAAATTAAAGGTGAACTCCAAGGCCAAGGTACATCAGTGTCAGATCGCACCATTCGTCGTTGTTTGAGCCAAAGTGGACTTCATGGGAGACGACCAAGGAGGACACCACTGCTGAAAAAAACTCATAAAAAAGCCAGACTGGAATTTGCAAAAATGCATGTTGACAAGCCACAAAGCTTCTGGAAGAATGTCCTTTGGACAGATGAGACCAAACTGGAGCTTTTTGGTAAGGCACATCAACTCTATGTTCATAGATTCAAAAACCAAGCATACGAAGAAAAGAACACTGTCCCTACGGTGAAACATGGAGGAGGCTCAGTAATGTTTTGGGGCTGCTTTGCTGCATCTGGCACAGGGTGTCTTGAAAGCGTGCAAGGTACGATGAAATCTGAAGACTATCAAGGCATTCTGGAGAGAAATGTGCTGCCTAGTGTCAGAAAGCTTGGTCTCAGTCGCAGGTCATGGGTCTTCCAACAGGACAACGATCCAAAACACACAGCCAAAAACACCCAAGAATGGCTGAGAGAAAAGCGTTGGACTATTCTAAAGTGGCCTTCTATGAGCCCAGATCTGAATCCCATTGAACATATGTGGAAGGAGCTGAAACATGCCATTTGGAGAAGACACCCATCAAACCTGAGACAACTGGAGCTGTTTGCTCATGAGGAGTGGGCCAAAATACCTGTTGACAGCTGCAGAACGCTCATTGACAAATACAGAAATCGTTTAATTGCAGTGATTGCCTCAAAAGGTTGTGCAACAAAATATTAAGTTATGGGTACCATCATTTTTGTCCAGCCCTATTTCATGAGTTTGTTTTTTTTAAATAATTATGTTAATCAACAATTCAAAAGTGATGGCTGATTTTGATTATTTAATTTTCAATAAATTTTTATTTATTGTTACTTTTGTGAGTTTCAAGTGATTTCAGTGAGAATTGTGGGTTTTTCCTTCTTTAACTGAGGGGTACCAACAATTTTGTCCACATGTGTATACAGAAATTCTTGCATTGGTTCAACTGTTAGTCATTGAAGCCCCTGAAGTGCACCAACAAACTTTACCGCATCTGTTGAACAGAGACAATGGCTTGCGTTTCAATAATCTGTGCATTTATTTCGTCCAAAGCAATTGTAATGCAATACTCTCAAACAAACAATTCACCGTGTCCAGCTTCTTCAGCGGTCAAAGCTGTTTTACCATCCAGGCGGAACACCTGCCTGGACAAAGATTAGTTCCTACTTATAACAGCGCTCATTGTTTCCTACAATCGTTTTATGTCAAAACTGCTGAGTTTTGTAGTAAAGCACAAAAATACTGCATCTGATGATATTAATCCAGCATTATGACCCTTGTAGCAATCAAACTTTATTTATGAAGCACTTTTTCATACAAATGCAACTGGAAGCGCACTCAGAGAGCGCAGGACTCCTCCAAGGCTGCTCAGTCCTATCATTTCTGACGGATGAAATCTTAAAAAAATTTGTGGCAGAAATCACGGCAACATAGAAAGTGACCATTTCATATAGATGTACCCACAAACAAAATGACCTTGTGCTGAGAACAGGTGTGTGTTATGCCTGTGTATGTGATGTACAGATACCAAATTGTGTGACCTAAATATGTAGTGGGCGGCAGGAATTGATGGGACTCAGAAACACCCCCACAATTTAATCAACTGCTCGTTGTATCATTTCCAGCAGATAAGTCCTGATAAGTCCGCTGCGGTCGATTAGGGTCACAGTCATGTGATCGTCAGCAGGCAGCTGAGGTAGCATTCACTTGTTGTCATAGTTACAGTGACGCCGTGCTGCTATCTTGCAATGATACAGAAATCTTTAACAAATCCGTGGATCCAGACTATAAGCCACATCACTGTCAAAATCTAATCACGTGATTCTTGTGTCATTTCTGACCTTCCCTGAAAATTTCATCCAAATCTTTTTGTCTGTTTTTGAGTAATGTTGCAGACAAACAGACAGACAGACAGACAGACATACAACGCTTGTCACATAACTCCACCCTTCCTTGGTGGAGTAATAACACAAAATACTTTATAGATAACAGAAAAATTGCAATAAAATCAGTACCAACAACCCCCAAAGTCATGTTATAAACAAAAGTCTTTATCACTGCTATTGAAGAAATGAAGAAAACCTATTTAACACATGCAATGGATAAGTAGAGATAGAAGCTTATAAAAGCAACAAGAAATGATAAAAATCTAGTAATAAACTGTATTAAATAAACTAAAGTATGTAAATGAGTGAGCAAATAGAGAAAGCAATAAATAAAATGAGTTCTAAGAAGAATAGAATAGAATGCCTTTATTGTCACTATACACAAGTACAATGAGATTTAGAGCATCTCCATCAGTGCAAGATACATGTAATAAAAATCACAAAAAAGGATAAGTTAAAACAGTATAAAAGAATAAAAAGTGCATGGTCAGAAGAAGAGTAGTACGTACATAAAATCTCGAATCAATCAACAAAGGGAGGTTTTGCTTTTACATATATCAACCCTTTCTGCTGCTGTAGAGATTGAATTGTGTTTCCTATTCTGTCCGTTGAACTTGTGATCGGTCCCATGACCCCCGTGATCACACTGGTGAAGCTGCGATGGAGTCATCAATCCTTTTTGTGTGTGTGTGTATGCAAAAGATTATCACATGAAGTGTGTGGAGGGACTCTGTGTGGATGTGACCTGATTGACACATCATCATAAACTAATCAGTGTCGTTTCCACGTCCTCGTTTATTAAGGCTGTGGTTTCCGTTTAACCTCCACCCTCATCTGTGTTTCTTCACTGCGCTCTCTGTTTCTGCTATAAAGCTGAGTGTAAGTCGTGTCATGTGATTTAAATCCAGTTGTTTGTAGGCAAGTTTGTACTAAAATGGATGAGAAAGACTTAGAATCTCTGATAATTAATTACTAAGACTAGCAGAGTCATGAGACTTCCGGTGACGCTGAAGCGAATGGCAGCCTAAAAACCCTGCTCCCAACCGGTTTGATATTTTCCCCTGTTGAAGAACATTAAGATAAAAAAACTGTACTGAAATTTAAAATGGAAGGGGACAAACAAAAAAGTCTAAATGTAAACAAGCTTCAGATCATGATAAGGGAGAGATAGTCGAAGAGACACACGGCGAGGAGGAAAGCTACGAGAGCAATGGCGGGGAAGTAGCTAGCCCGGCCATGCGGGCTATCTACAACGAGATCCGTGCGCTCAGGTCGGACCTTAAAAGTGAAATGAGTGAATTCCGACTTACCTTCCGCAACGACATGAAGAAAGAGTTGAACGAGTTAAGAGGTGAAATCAACCGAAAACTCCAGGAAGCCACAGGTGAGCTACAGGCTACCGTAGCAAGAGTGGCGGAGGCAGAACAGCGCATAGGCGACATTGAAGAGTGGGACACGGCTGCGAAGGAAGCGCTCACCCAGGCGCTAGAGAACCAAGAGGCTCTGCAGGCTAGGCTAACCGAGCTAGAAGCGCGCTCACGCCGGAATAATCTCCGCATATACGGAGTGCCGGAGGGATCAGAGGGGTCCAATCTACCGGAGTTTGTAACGAAGCTGATAAAATCAGAACTCGGCTCGCCAGTCACGGACATGGACCTTGGAATACAGCGCTGCCATCGGGCTCTCGCCCCCAAGCCTCCCCAAGACGCACCGCCAAGATCACTGGTGATTTGCTTCCTCGAGTTCAGAGTGAAAGAGCAGGTATTGCATGCTGCATGGAGAAAGAAAGATGTTCGCTGTGAGGGGAAAAGGATTTATTTTGATCAAGATTACCCTCCCGAGATACTGAAGAAAAGAAAAGCATATGCGGGGATACTGAGAGAGCTCAAAGCCAAAGGAATCCGCTTCCAAACACCACATCCAGCTAAGTTGAAGGTGTTTTTTGACAGCGGCACCCAAGTCTATGAGAGCGCGGCAGAGGCAATTAAAGACCTGAAGAAGAGAGGGCTCTCAATGGAAAACGTTAAGGAGCCAGTCTCAGCCGGGGTGGGACAGCGGAGATTGACAACGTGGGAGAAGACGGGTGGTGCGCGCCGCAGACAGGTGGTGGACCAGGGGCGGATAAGAGAGAGACTGCGCAGCTTTCAGCGGGCTCCACCGGGAGCATCGGCAGCAGTCGAGTGAGACACCTGAGCGTAAACAGCTCCACTCTATGGTGGGGTAAGTGGCTGGAGCCATGTACCCCTATAGAAGGTAAACCCAGTGACTGTTAATTGAAATATGTGATTTGGGACTAACCCCCCCAGTTTGGACCCTATCCTTTAACACTGGGCTTCAAAAGAAAAGTGTTATTATCCCCAAAGCAACAGGGAGGAATTATTATTGCACACTCTATCAGGAGAGCTAATATTGTTATCACTCAGATCCGTTTAAGTTAAACCTTATACCTACAAGTTAAATACTTGGGCCCCTGAACCTTTGAACTCTGTCTAGCTACTATGAGAGTTTAAGTAATCCCCCAAGTTTGTCTACACAGAACTTTATACTTAAAAGGAAAATGCTTTCACAGGTCTTTATTCTTGTATTTCTTGACTCTCTAACAATTTACAAAGAGACTTAATATTATTATTTTCTGAGCTTGATAAGATGGACCTTGATGCCGGTTATGGGAAACCTGATTTGAAAAGAATGTTAACAGTACAGAGCATCTTCTCTGATACTGATGAGAGGCCCTCGACAGACACGAGGATTTCCTCTCAACTTGAGGTTTTAGTTGAACTTCGGACTTGGAAGTCTTTGGTTTTGTTTTGTTGTTCAGTGTTCTTGTTTGAGATATCATGGGTAATGTTGCACAGGAGAATACAAATTGAAAGGATTGTATGCATCATCAGGAATATAAGATAGTAACGCTAAATGTCAATGGGCTGCATAATCCAATTAAAAGGAACAAAATTATAGCTAAAATGAAACGAGAAAAGATACAGGTAATTTTTTGGCAAGAGACGCATCTGTCTTCTTTAGAACACGAAAAACTTAAAAAACTTGGATTTCAAAATACCTATTATTCATCTCATATATCAGGTCGCAGGAGGGGGGTGGCCATACTGATCCACAATGCAGTAAATTTTGAATTTATTTCAGAAGTGAAAGACAAGGAGGGGAGATTTGTCTTGGTAAAGGGCAAATTAAACAATGAAGAAGTAACTTTACTTAATGTGTATGCCCCCCCAGGGAGTAAAAAAATGTTTTTTAAGAAATTGTTCGAATTGATTGTTTTGGAAACACGGGGAATTCTAATTTATGGTGGCGATCTTAATGTCCAACTTCAACCTAAATTAGATACATCTAATCTGCGTCAAAAGAAAAGTCCAAATGCTATTCTAGTCCAGCGGATGCTTAAGGAACTGGGTCTAATTGATGTGTGGAGGGAGTCTCATCCGGGAGAAAAGCAATTCACCTATTATTCCTCATGCCACTCTGTATATTCACGAATTGATTACTTGTTTATGTATAAATCAGATTGGCACAGAGTCAGGGATTGTAAAATAGGAATAAGGGACGTATCTGATCATTCAGGGGTATATCTCAACCTGCACCTAAGTAATCAACGGAAAAACACACTTTGGAGACTTAACACAAGCATTTTAAATGACAAAACAGTGCAGAGCCAGATTCAGATGGAATTTGAAACATATCTAAAAAATAATGATAATGGAGAGGTGTCCCCAAACACATTATGGGACGCTGCAAAGGCAGTCATTCGAGGTAAAATTATCGCCCTCACGGCTTTTCGGAAAAAGGAAAAACAGAGAAGACTTGTTGAACTACAAGAAGAAATGAAGTCATTAGAAATTAGACATATTGAACAAAAGGACCCTCAGATATTAACTAGAATAAATAAAATTAAACAAGAAATAAATGGCATATATGATGAGGAAATTGAAAAACAACTTAAATTTACTAAACAAAGGTATTATGAGACAGGTTCTAGAGCAATGAAACTCCTTTCCTGGAGGATACAAAAGCAAAGGGGAAAGAATACAATTTCTAAGATTAGGAATCCCAAGACACAAAAGGTTTGTAGTGACCCAGAGGATATTCAACGGGCTTTTGAACTATATTATAAAGACCTATATACACAACCGGACATGGCAGATATTACAACAATAGAGACTTTTTTAAATTCACTAGACCTACCATCTATAGGAGAACAACAGAATAAGGAAATTATGGCGGAGATAACAGCAGAAGAACTGAATAAAGCTATTTCAAGATTGAAAACTAATAAGGCTCCGGGATCAGATGGATACCCGTCTGAATGGTATAAAACATTTAAACTCCAAATAATACCTGTGTTGCTTAATTGTTTTAACCATACATTGAGAACAGGGGAAGTTCCCCAATCATGGAAGGAAGCGGTTATCTCTATCATCCCGAAAGAAGGTAAAGATAAAAAGGAATGCAGCTCGTACAGACCAATTTCAGTTTTGAATATAGATTATAAATTATTTGCTTCAATCCTATCTAAGAGATTGGAATCTATTGTCCCGGAGCTGATAGATTTAGACCAAACAGGCTTTGTACTAAATAGACAGACACAGGATAATTTAAGGAGAACGCTACAAGTAATGAGTCATATTACATCAGAAAACATCAGTGCAATGCTGGTTAGTCTGGATGCCGAAAAGGCTTTTGACTCAGTGGGTTGGGAATATCTGTACAAGGTACTTACAAGATTTGGCTTCAAAGATGATTTTATTAAATGTATTAGAGCGTTATACTTCTCTCCAACAGCCAGGATTAAGGTTAATGGACACTTGTCGCAAACCATCTATTTGGAAAGAGGGACTCGCCAGGGCTGTCCCCTTAGCCCGACTTTATTTACGTTTTTTATTGAACCCCTGGCCCAAGCAATTAGAGAGGACTCTGAGATAAAAGGGATTACGATCAGAGGAGAGGAACATAAGACTTGCATGTTTGCAGACGACGTCCTGCTTTTTATTACAAGGCCTGACTCAAGCATTGCTAAATTGATGTCCCTCCTAAACAAATATAACTCATATTCTGGTTATAAGCTAAACATTCAAAAAACACAAACCCTCACATATAATTATACCCCCACCCAGAAACAAAAAGGAAATATGATTTCAAATGGGATTCGCCCAAAATAAAATACTTAGGAATAAACCTAACTAAAGACATGTCAAAACTTTTTGAAAGCAACTATGGCCCCATCAATAAAGATATCAAATCTGACATTTCTAGATGGACCCTCCTCCCACTAGATATGAGCAATAGAATAGAAATAATTAAAATGAATGTGTTGCCACGGCTTCTTTATCTCTTTCAGTCTCTCCCTTTGGAGGTACCTCAAAAACAATTTGATGAGTGGAACACTTGGATCTCAAGGTTCATTTGGAACAATAGAAAACCTAGGGTTCAATTTAAGATATTACATTTGAAAAAAGAGAAGGGAGGAAGAGCCTTACCATGCTTACAGGATTACTATTATGCCGCACAATTGAAGCCCTTAATATACTGGTGCGCTCCAAATTATGAATCTAAATGGAAATTTCTAGAAATCTCACAGCTAAAAATTCCAATACAATCTATAATAGGAAATAAAAGCCAAGCCGAAAAACATTATAACAGCTTAAATAAGTGGACTTTCTTCACCCTCAAGCTTTGGTTTAAGGTCTTGAGGAAGTTACAAATAGAGAAGCAGGTTGGGGTCTTGAATTGGGTAGCATATGATCCAGAATTTGAACCTGCTAGATTAGACGGGGGTTTTAAACAGTGGGTTAAGAGAGGTATCACATCATTTTGTTCCCTCACCTCAAACAACAAATTTCAGAGTTATGAGTCAATTTCAGAGAAATATGGATTGGAAAAACAGGACTTCTATAGATACCTGCAAGTCAGAGACTATTATAATAAAAACTACAGACCAAAGAGGAGGGGGAATATAATCTGATTTCCATATTTCATGATGTGTATCAAAAAGAAGACAACAAAAAGTTGGTCTCAAGGATATACGGAAGTATACAAGCTTCTAAAAATCATTCTACGACATACATTAAACAAAAATGGGAGAGGGAGTCAGAAACACAAATATCAGAAGAGACTTGGATGGAAATATGCGAAACACAAGCGACCACTGCAAACTCAAGATCGTTGAGAGAGTTTGGCTGGAAGAATGTAGTGAGATTTTTTATAACTCCTAAAATAACAGCACGGCAAACAGGCGTACAGAGCCGAGGTGTTTGTTGGAGGCAATGTGGTAACTCTATGGCTAATCACTTTCATGTGTTTTGGGCCTGCCCGAAAGTCCAACCATACTGGAGGGAGGTGGCAGCTGAGATAAATAAAATAATAGGGGTGGATTTAGATTACTCTTTTGTTACTTTGTATCTTGGTAAAATACCAGATACAGTTCTACATAGAGACAAATATCTATTGAAAATACTTTTGGCAAGTAGTAGGAAAGCTATAACCCGGAAATGGTTGCAGTCGGACCCTCCAACATTGGACCAGTGGCATGGGATCATTAAAGAAATTTATTGCATGGAGAGACTTACTTTTGTTTTGAGACTCGAACTGGAGAAAGGTATCAAACGCTGGAAAAGATGGATTGTGTATGCACCTTGAATGATGTGACATTATATTGTGATGTATGTGTAAAAGAATCTTTGATGTAATTGTGACACCCATGATGATCTCATGTTCTGTTTGTATATGTAAATGAATAAAAATAATAAAAAAAAAGTATAAAAAAAAAAAGACTAGCAGAGTCATAATGATGCTTTATGGTTTTCTTTGATGACCGGATTTGGTTGTTAAATGCATCAGAGGGAATTATTTCAGGCAGACTTTCAGTTCTTAAAATCAATTTTTGCAGTTTTAATCCATTTATGCTGTTTTTTTTGTCCCTATATGTGCCTAAAGGTTGCTATTTACAGTGAGGTGTGAAAAATGTGAAGTGCTCAATAAGAGGCAGTTTGGTGTGGATCCGGCCCAGGAGGACAGAGCAATGGGGGAGACGGGTAGTAAGACCACCGGTACTGATGCAGAGGGCCCCCAGAACCAAGAGGCAAGGGGCCAGGGAGGGCCCACACGAACCAACTGGCCCAGCCAGCACAACAACCCCCGGTAGCTGCAGATCAGAGCAGCACCCCGGCAGACACCATAGCCCCAACATGGGCCAGCTGCATGCAGCACCCCACCCCGAAGGGTGGACCAGGCCGCGCCACAAGGAAGCGAGGGCCACAGGCCGCCACGCCCACCCAGGAGCGAGCACGCCAAGGACGCGGGGCGCCCACCCCACAGCACCCCCGAGACCCCACCCACCCCACCACACCCCAGGACAGTGCCAGGCCCGGACGGAGGCCTCCAGCCAGCAGAAACTGGACTCCAGTGGCGGCACGCAGACCACGACCAAGGCCTGTGCCCAGATGAACCAGAGCCATCCCTCCAGAGAGACCACCCAGCCCCCACGCCAGACCCCCCAGCCACGGAGGGCCCCAGTCCCCCCCCCAGGGGAGGGAGAGGAGCGAGGAGGAGCGGGCAAGCAGGAGAGGAGGGAGGAGGAGGGAAGCGGAGCGTGAAGGGACAGGAGAGCAACAGAGGGACCGACCCACCCCAATCCCCAGGACCAGCCAGGCGCCCCAGAAGAGATCAGCCGCTGACACCCCCGAGGCCCCGGGAGAGCGTGCAGACCCAGCAGACCCAGAGTTCAATGGGGGAGACACTGGAGACACCCACCCCCAGGGAGAGGGGCCCGAGCCATCCCGAACCCGCAGAGCCAGAGAGCAACCCCGGGAACCATAGGGAAAGGACACCACCAGTGCATGCACACGGCCTTGAAGTCCATGGTATTATCAATTAGTTGGAGGGTTAATAAACTGAAATAGAGCAGAGGAAAGTTAGACCATACGCACAGACAGAACAGGTATCACAATTTTTTTATGAGGGCAGTGGCATACGCCCACATACAAGCAGGAGCTATAGATTAATATTTAATTAATTAATAAATGGAGACCATTTTTCTTTAAATGCGTTCAATTGTTTTTTCCGGGTAGCAGACATTCTCTCCAGTGAAATGTGTTCTGTGAGGAGGTTCAGCCAATGGATGATGTTGAGGGCTTTCTTATCTTTCCAGTTCACTAAAATAGTTTTTTTGGCAATGGCGATAGCTGCAAGTGTGGGTTGGATATGAATGTCTGGTAAGGCTGTTAGCGTTAGGTCACCAATTAGGCAAATGTTTGGGGAATGTGGAATCCCACAGCCCAGAATATCGGAGAGTTTCTGTGTGATTAGTGCCCAGAATTGATAGTGTGCATAGCCAAAGAGCGTGAAAGTATGTGTCAGCCATGTTTTGGGTGCATTGAGTACATGTGTCTGGGTGTGAGAAGCCCATTTTATATAATTTATATTGGGTTATATGCGTTCTATGAAGAACCTTAAATTGGATCAGTTGTTGAGTTAAGTTGGCGTTTTTTGTCATTTTAAATGGGTTTTCAGATATTGGTCCAAAAATCAGAGTCAAAGGATTTGGATAAGTCTTTTTCCCATTTGTGAGTTGGTAGGTGAATAGAGTCTGTCTTTGAAAGTAAACTATAAATTTTTGAGCGGTTCTTTTTGTTTCTTGGAGACAGTTTCGTAATGTATTTGACAAATTCAGGTGGCTGTAAATCAGTTGGCTGTGAAGTAGACTGAAGCAATGGAATTCTACTTGTGTCTTCTTTACCTGTAGGTAGTGGAGGAAGTTTCCATTTCTTATTTCAAATGTTTGGAATAAGTTTATATATGTCCTAAATATGTTATCATCAAAAAGGTGATGGAGGTGGGTGACTCCTTTCTCTGCCCATGTCCTGAAATAAAGAGCTATTTTATTGTTTGCAAAATCAGGGTTGTGCATTTATGCTATATTTTTAAACTGCAAACAGGAAATGCAGTTTCTCCTTCCAGCCACTAGAGGTCAGAGTAGTGCCACTAACTACCAGCTGAGCCAACACTTCAGTTTTCCATGAAACCTGTTCTCCAGGAGAATTCAAGTGGATTTGATGATTTAATTTCTCTGTTTGGTTATAAATGTGCACTACAGATAAAATGTTGACTATTATTTGGCTCTACCTTTTTGTTTGCATCTTCTCTTCAGTGTCCTTTTGATTAATGTCAGAAAAATCATCCTTTTTTCCACAGAACACTTGACTGAAAAACCTGATGATTTGCATGTTGAGTCTTCTTCACACTGTCATATCTTACGTGAAACAGTGTTTATTGCTAACTCTTTTGTAAATGCAATACAAAGACATAACTGTTGCTGGTTTATCCAATGAAATCAATACCCAACACCTAACCTGAACCCTGGAAAGCCTCATTTGCAGATTTTTGTCATTATTATTTCCTGTATTACTGTTAAAATCAACTCTAAAATACCCTTACATGTTTCCAGTCCCCATTTTGCCAACTACCAGTCATGTAAAGTGTTGTTTTATGTTGTTCCTGGCCTCACCTATGTAGTGCTTCTACATCATTCAGGCCTCGCTATCATTAAGTGAAGTCAACCTCACCATAGACGCATTACTGTTCACACAATAAAGCCATTTGAATTAATCTTTTGCTGCTACAACCTTAAAGCACCATCTGAGCTATTAATAGGGTGATATTACACGCTAAATGGGGTTTTACTGTTTCTCCTAGTTCTGACCTCCCCTCTCCAACATCCATTATTTCTTTGCAACTTCCTGGCAAGACCTTTCAGCGCCATGACTTATTTTAACTCTGGCACTGGTACGTTTGTAGGCCTCAACCTTTGGAATACAGGAATGAAGTGTGGAGATCTGGCACAAGTTTAGTATTATGCAGTTTTGGATGTTTAAAGTATCTTTACTAAGTTTATTAACCTGTTATCATGAATGCTAATGTCAGGCTACTGGAGTCCACCACTACAGACACTGAAACCTTGAATAGATTTATGATGGAAGTACCTAAAGCAGTTCACATTCAGCAGTACTGATGAGGTATGGTAAAGTGGTTATCAATGCAGATTCTTAGATTTTTTTTGTTCCTCTCAAAGATTTGCTGAATTAAGAATCTATGTTGAACAAAAATATGAATGCATGGAATGTTTTCTGAATATTTAGCTGTTCTTTTTACATGAAGAAGAAAAATATTTGTTGTTCCAACATCTCTACAATTAAATGGACAACATGAAACAGGAGTTATGACAGAAGAGTCATGAAGAGAATCTGAACTGATGTTGTGGATTTGAACACAGAATGTTTTAATGTTGCAAAGAAAAATAGCAACCTACAAATCTGAGTTTAGATTACAACAATATTTAGATTAAGCAACTTTGTTACATCAAAAGAACTCATCAAAATAATGTTTGAAACTGAAAAGGTTTTATCTATCTATCTATCTATCTATCTATCTATCTATCTATCTATCTATCTATCTATCTATCTATCTATCTATCTGTCTGTCTTCATAATCCAATCAAATTAAAATCAGGGAGGTAATATTGACACGTAGGATTTAATATACAAGGAAATTTACTTCTACTTTTACTTCATGCCTGTGACATATAGATTTGAAAAGGGTTGGAAGTCAGAAAACTTAGATTCTTTTTTATACCTTTTTTTTAAAGTCAGGGTATGTATTTTTGCTCAGCGTATATTGAGTTCCACCATTAAAAATAGGTTGAGTTATAGTTCCCCATCATTTTCCTTATCCTTTAAATAGAATTTGACAACTAAATATTGCTAATTAACGCACTATAGTTGACATTTAGAAAAATAAGTATTCGAAATGCAGCCTAATGTGACAATTTTCGCTTGTGAGGTCAGTTAATATCCCCTCTGAACTTTTGAACTCCTCGGCAGCTGCCTATCTGTGGCTCAACCTCTCAACCCTTTCCGGAAGTTGCCGAGCGAAGCCGAAGCGCGCCGACAGCGACGTCAGCGTATCTCGGTCTTTCGTTTTTTCGGCTGCTGCGTGCGAAGGAGAGAGAGGAAAAACGGGCTCTCAGCAAAGCAACAAGAACGAAGAGCAATGGCGACACTGGATCGCCAAATACCAAGTCCGGATACGTTCCTGTGCCAGCCTTGGTCTTCCTTCGTCAGTGCGGCTAAATTACGTTTTGTTGACAGTAAGTTCGCACGTCGGTAGCGGCGGTTGTTTTTGCGGACAAACTGTCGGGAAGTGCGTGGTCCAACTGTCTGTGATTGAGTTGAGTAAGCTCCTCCACCATGCAGGGTCTGTCAAAGCGCAGCAAAGTAACTGTCAGAAATATTACTACGAAATGCAATATTCATGGCTTTTCCGTGGCAGCCGCGGACACGCCGGAGAGCGAAGCTAACCGCCACCGTGTGGTAGTTTTTTGTTTTTTCAGCGGACGGTAGCGAATGAGCTCAACTGTCCAGCTGTAAGTTTGTTAGCTTTGA
Source organism: Acanthochromis polyacanthus (assembly GCF_021347895.1). Lineage (NCBI taxonomy): Eukaryota > Metazoa > Chordata > Actinopteri > Pomacentridae > Acanthochromis > Acanthochromis polyacanthus. Next base: position 44,723,856 of record NC_067113.1, on the reverse strand, counting down.
CAGCTCCACTTGATTTCGGAAGCCAGCGAGCAGCTCGGGCGCTGCTAGCAAGCTAATGCTAACGTGGTAGTAGCCAGCGGCAGGGCTCCACGCATGGCCCCCCAAAGTTTGTTGTCGGTGTCTCTGCGTGGTTCTAAAGTGGCTCTTGTGTTTGTCCACACGCAGACTCGTCCGTGGCTAACAGCGACAGGGAGCTTTACTGCCTCGGTGAAGCCGTGAAGCGCAACGAACACGGTAAGGAAGTTATTTTACAGTGGAGCTGCTGGTTTGTTATGGTTTTGTAATACGTGCCCTGCAGCAAAACTAGCAACGGCTTCAACCAAATCTCTCAGGAATTGCAATTGTTGGACATCCATGCTGTTATATATGCAAACTATTTTTTAAAATGACATATCAGCATCTACTTTTAAATTAAACTAAAAAAAAAATTAACCAATTATTGTTGTTTCCTGTAGTCGATTGATAATTTGTGAATAAAAAATCAGAAATATTTGAGAAAAATACCCATAATAATTATAAATCTCATGCTGTAGCTGACCAAATTACACTAAATCCGAGATAGATAGGGAAATTCAAATGTTTAGCAGCTTACATATGACATAAAATAACAAAAAGCAGGTTATTAACATTAAAAATTAGCATATACTCTGAAAAAGTATTGCTGTACAATACTATACTATTAAAAATGCTTCTGCTTTGAAAGTCTAGCGAATACTAAATGTAATTAAAATTCATGTACAGTATTTACACATTTCAAGGCACAGTGATTTAAAGTGATGTACTGCTATCTAAAACCTGATGAATACGTCAGTTGTCCTATGGAAGATATATCAGTATCCACACATATGTTGTCCAAAAATGCACACACATTGAATTTATTTTCTTTTTTAACTAAACATAATGCAGAAAAAAGTTACTTGGGATAATTTAGAAATGATCTCATCACATCTTTCTGACTAGTACTGTGTGCAGCACATGTAGCAGAGGTAACAGTGGTGCGGAGTCAAGTGGTGTCTTCACAGAAAGTTGCTAGCTAATTTATAAGACCTTGTAATTTTCCCTAGATAAGATATTCTGTCATATGTTTGGCATTTTAACTTGCAAAATTCTTAGAGTTGTTTATCTGTAATATATATAGCTACCAGTTAATTTCCTACACTGTTCTGGGTCTTGTGCAAACAGACAGTCCTTCATTCAGACTGCTCTGTTTGTACAACTTGGTGTCATTGTGAATAGAAAACCAGTTTTTCAATGCTGCTACAGGACTGGAAAAGAAGAGTCTCAATGTCAAGTGGTATAAATGTTCAAGTAAGCATGACTTGAATTTTGACAAAGGTTTATTGCGGTTGGAAATTAATGAGTAAAATCGGAAGCAGGGGTTCTAGATAGACATTTGTCGGCCCGAATGGTTATCAGATCCAAAATTCTGCATTATTCAGAATTTTTGGTAATTTTATTGTTTTCTAAAAATGGCTTCAGATGAAATAAATTTAGCTTAAAATGTGCTGCAGTGACTCTGATGCAGCTGCCTCCTTTTATCTGTAGTCCCCACTGTGTGGTCTTGAGTAATGTCCCACCCACTACACTATCTGATTGGTCACACATCATGAATAATAGGCAGAAGGAGATGTGTTCTCTTTTAATTTAACGTATGGAAAACATAATTGAACAAAAGCATTTCAGTACAGTTTTTGTTGTTGTTGGAGCTTGTGTTTAGTATTTAATGTTGGCACTAAGGTTGAAATTTTTACTGAAAATTGGCTCCAGATGTTAGTTATTGGTCTCTTTGTTTACTAATAATTAGTACTGACCCTTAGAAATGCATATTAGTGATCTGCAGTTCTTAAATTTTCTGTGTTACCTGCAATTCACTATAAACTGGATTAATATTTCAATGGCTTTTACTGAAAGTGCTTGTATTTGAGTCTGTTTTGGTGTATTAGTATGGATGATTTATTAACATAGATAAATTTTAGTGTCATTCAATAAGACTTTATTCCCTCCTATAAAACAACAAGGCGCTAAGATTAAAAAGTGTCTAAAAATACCTACAGTAATAAATATAAATAGAGATAAAAAGCACGAAAGGATAGTGTTGTGTCTTGCATACTGCACATATATAGTGAAAGTTTGGATCCTTCCAGCCAGTAATCTGTCCTAAATGGATCCGGCTTGAGTAGAGCTGTGTGGAGGGGGTGGTGGGGGTGCCCCTGAGCAGCGAGTGGCTAATTCCACATCCCAGCCCCCCTCTAGGGACAGACCCAGAGGAGTTCCTCCACACCTCAGCGGGTAAAAATACTCCACAGGGGGCATGCACTGCACTGCACGGCACACATCCACTTGAGTCATCTCTGAAAGTTTGCCGTGGCCCTCGTAGGAACACACTGACGCACACAAACCAAGCCGGGGAAACTCTTCTCACCATCACCGGTCAAATACCAAAAGCCCCCTCCCACTCACTCACTCACACGCTCACTCGCATGCCTCATCTTTCTCTGTCAGAGCCAAGCCGGAGCGGTGTTTCCAGAACTGCTGATCTGTTGGCAACACGACACTGAAGGCCTGCTGAGAGTGGTCAGCACAGACACTCACAAATTCACAGGAAGCATGCCGTAAATGCCTTATTTGTAAATTTATAATAAGCAAAACAGCGATTCATGCATTACATGTCACTTGAAACTTTATCAGCGCACACACATTTAGTGCATGGTGAGGCTGGTTTGGCTGTAGCTGATGTGCGGTGCGGGTCATGATTGGTATCTGTGTCTCTTTCTCACACTTACACTCAGTGGAGATGACGACAACCAACGGCAACTTGGTCTGATTAGACTGGCAGCCACTTTCATCATCGCTCTAGAAATAGGAAGAGCTGTAATGCTGCTATTTGTGTTTTTACTACTCTCTTTCACACAGACACCATTCGTCTAAATCATCACGTTATTATAGTAACGCTTTAGGTGATATTCTAGTATATGTATTTGCATTTTAGAGTGTATTTACCCCTCCTGTTGTCTTCATTTATGGGCACCAAAAAATATTGTTTCCTTGTCTGAAAAATATCCAAAAAATCGGCGAAAAAAAATCCCCAAATTTCTGAAAATTTGCAAAACCTTCAGGAAGAAAATTCCAATAAATCCTTAAAAATTTCCCATAAAAATTTCATTGAAAAAATCCCCAAAAATTGGCAAGAAAAGTCTTGTGAATATTTTTCAAAAAATGAGTAAAAATTTTCCAAAAAAATCCTAAAAATATCTAAAGTGATTACATATGTATCAGTAAAACTTCTAATATTTTCTTAAAAACTTTCACAAAAAATTCAACCAAAATCCAATGAATTTCGCTGGATTTTGGTTGATTTTTTTTTTGTGAATGTTCTTAAGAAACATTTTTAACATTTCTTTTTTCCACCAAAAATTTTCAAAGGTTCCCAAAAATGTTGGAAATGGACATCAGAAATTTCACTTTGAAAATAGATTTTCTTCCACATTTTCAATCTTTAAACCGTATCAATTTTGATGACATGAGGGTTAATATTATGTAAGGCTGTCAGTTACAGAACATTGCAGGGTTTTTTTTACTCACTGTGTGCTTAATATTCACTGCAATACAAAATCCTGCTCCTCTATGAAAGCAACACAATCATGACTAGTCTTTTGTGCAACAAAGTGCAGTATAAGTTGATTTTTTTTTTTATTGTTTATTCAACAAAAATGAAAATAACCTCTGAATCAGCATGTGCAACAGTTTTTCAAGCGCTCATGGGTGTTACCAATTCTGGAAAAACTAAATTTGGCTCTACATGCCATAGATATTTTACTAAACTGCACAACCATGATAAGAAATTCTATTACCGTAAATCATTTAAAAAGACAAACTCAACTTGAATTTCTTCAATTATTTGTTTTACAAAAGTAGAAAAAAAACTGGAATCATCATGTGCAGCATTTTTCCAAGTGCCCTTAAATCTTACCAATACTTGAAAAAAAATTATGGCTCCTCATGCCTTAGATATTTCACTGCTTAGATTTTTAATTTGTGTCTATATTTGTCTCCTGACTGCTCTGTTATGCACACAGGATGGAGCTCAGCAGAGTTAAGCCAAAAAAAGTCCCTAAATTTCTGACTGTTGCTCGCAGCTGAGTCACTAATAGCGAGGAACACAAAGTTTTTTTTGTTTTTATATAACCTGATTAAAGCAAGCAATTCATTTTTGCAAAGTTTTTAAACATTCCATGTCGAATACAGTGATTCTGATGAAATATCACGACGTTAGATTTGGTTCAATCGTCTGATGGAATCTGACACAGATAAAGGGATTCTGTCTGTTTTTACAGTTTCTGGCTCTGATAAATGGTGTAATTTTGGAAATTTATTTAAAAGATGACATGTCTTTCAAACCTACCAGCAAGTTACAGGGTTCAGAGGGCTAAAATGTTTCATAAAAACAAGCAGGCATAACACATTGTAGATCTCATGGCACAACACTGTTTGCAATATGTCTGTTGTTTCCTCTGATGTTTGACACCTTTCAGTCGAGGCTTTGGAAAGTTACCTGGTAGACTCCAAATTAGTCATTAGGTAGATGGAGTGCCGTTATTTGTCTTCCGATGATGTGAGCTGAAATTAGTCACAGTATCCTGTTAAGCCTGGAATACACAGTTAAGGTCTTACATGCGTCAAGTTCTTCTTGCAAATGCCATAAAGCATAATGGATTCAAGATGCATGACACACAGCCTCATCAAAATTCAAAAGTCTGCTTCAAAAGCCCCAGGAGCTGAGGCCTTCAGGCAAAAAATGAAATAGCAACTATTCAGATGAGTTGTGTTAGTCATTTTTAAGGCTAAACATTTTCTGTTCGTCTTCATCTTACGTCACAGTGAACTTGATATCTGGGCAACAAAAGCAAGGATTTGTGAAGTACTCCAGACATTAATTCACTAGATGCTAAAATGCAGCTATGGCTTCACTGTCATCTGTTAGTAAAACCGTTTTTATGTTTGCAGGAGTTGGCTTTTTCAACCTGGCTTTGCATTACGCCAAAATTACTAGCTAATGATTCAATGATTCCGACCTTGAAAGTATTTTAAGGAAAAATTCCGAAACTGTATATCTTAGCGGGTTTTTGTCCTTGGAAAAGCAGTTTTGAAAATGTAAAAATGAGGATAATATGACCATTCAGTAGCACATTATGCCTTTTATAGCTTTATTATACAATCTGTCATGATGAAAAATTGTGACCCTACAACTAAGATCGCTGTTAGACATTGCCTTAAAAAAAAGGAGAGTATACTAGTAGTTGTGTGTCTAGACGGGGTTCTGCACCATTGGTTTCCTGCCAACCACCAGTGAGCTTATTTACTCCATGAGACATTTTGGTGTGTCTTTGCCCTCCTCTGAAAATAATGGCGCATATTCTTGAAAAGAAATTGTCCAGAGGTTCCCCCTAAGTCGATAGATTTTAGATGATTTACTCCTTTGTTGCAGTATTACTTTGCTGTTAGTCAACCAGAACTTCCAGAGCAACAGTCACTGCTTTCACACCATTTCATTAACAGCAGCTTCTATCCTCTTTCCAAGCGCTAATTCACCAATGGGAATTTGATTTACTCATTCTAAATACAATCCGTGTCCAACGATGGATTGTTTTAGTAGCCCCAAACAAGCTTATTCACCAGTGACTTGATTGTTTTTGTAGTTCATTTTCTGGCCTGTCAGTCATTTGGCAGACTGTGTCAGTTGGCTTGAGACACACACACACACACACACACACACACACACACACACACACACACACACACACACACACACACACACACACACACACACACACACACACACACACACACACACACGCACAATTCAGGCAGCAGAAATACTCTCTTAGTTTGCATTTGACTTGGCAGATGCAGAGGAAATTGCCTTCTCGCTTTTTTCGTGCTTCTGCTAATGTCCTTTTATGTTGCTGTATACCTTGGAATTTGCCATCTGCCACAGAATGTCAGCATATATGCGTATATGTGTGTCTTGGCAGGACCTCGGTGATCGTTTCTTAACAAGAAAATGTGCTAATTTCCTCCGAAAGCGATCACAGGAAAGACACAAATGTGGTGATGCCGATCTGCTTTTTTGAACAGGAGCCACTTGCCAGGCAGAGCTAAACCTGCCAGCACTGTTTCCAGCCTCTCCGCGCAACTGCTGACATTACAAAGTTATTAATTCTTACAACTTAACAACCTGCTGACAGCAATCCGAATATCTAAAAGTTGTTTTTCACACTCAACCACACGTTTCCATTTCAGTCTGCGTTATCATACAGTAGCACTGACCCGACTGCTTTCAGTGGAGTCAAAAAACAAACAGTCCAGTTTATTTGCTTGCGAACGAAAAACTGTTTTTGTTCAGCAAACATTAGCAGGTTTGAACTGTGATCCAGATGCAAGTGTGAAACATCATTCTCTTGTAGGTGAACTGCTCACTGCTTCACTGAAACTGTTTGGTGGCTTGTATTCATTAGATTTAATTGGTATTGTTTGGAATTTGGGGGAATATCAGTTTTGTTTTACTACGTTAATTCATACAATAGCATCCTAGTTTTTCTTCTGCTTTATTACTTCTAAGTATTTACTTCCCTGTCACCTTGAAGTTTTATTAATACACCTCTATCTGAAGCCATAAAATATTCTTAATATAGTGGTTTCCTGATAAGGGGTTTAGAGAGCTGAGCGGCTGATATAGCAACCAATATCATGTTGCTGTAAATTTTTAGCAGCTAGCGGTTTAACTGTACAAGGTGTCCATAAAGTCTCTTTGCAGTTTTAAGAATTTATTACAAAGACAGTTGATAAGATATCTTAACCGGAACTCCAGTTATGTTAATTGCAAAGAGTTGTGCTGTCAGGAGGGATACAGATTTAATTCTTGAACAGTCGTCAACCATGTTTACTAGCAGTCATCAATTAAAAGTTTTTCCATTTACCGTTTGCCACATAATCAGCTTGCTTACATTACAATTTCGGATTTCGTAACAATTAAAAAGCACTTCATCTGAATAGCTCTTCTATAATTGATAGAATAAAAGGCTGAGAAATATGTTTGGCAAGTGGTTCCCATGAACATTTTGGCTACAAGACTCCTGCCCAGGTTTGGTTGGACTCACTCTCTGCACATGGGCGGTCCCTGGAAGTCATTAACCACTACTGAAATCTTCATCATGGTGCCCCATGGCTAGCTAAACTCCATCAAAGCTATTGGTGAACAAAGATACAACTGAAATGGCGATGGTACCCATTGCACAGTTCGTTTATGAACGTGAATACTTCCATGGTTCTTTGCAAACATGGCACTACTTCTAGTCTGAGCTGTAGTCTTCCATCTCATTAAGCAGTATGGTGCTCCACCTGGTGGTACAACCAGGTATTGTAGCTAATGTAAAGACATTTTCTGACCTGTATGTCTGTCACCCTCTACCTTATTGTTAATGTATTCCCTATTGATTAAATTATTAACAGCAAATAATCGATTAATTAGTTACATCCCTCGGTGTCAGGTATGATACTCATGGGAGATAAAATCTTAATGTGAAGTTTTATGTTATTTAAGCGTAACAAATACACTTGCTTGCCGTCCTGCAAAGATCAGAAATGACAAACATTTTTCCACCACAGCTCCTCGGGAGTATGAGTAGAAGTTTGTGGACACTCAGACAATAGTTTTTTGCTTGCTATGTTCAATTTCTAAATAATGTTTCTCCCTAAAAGACCAGAATAATTCTAATTAAACAGACTGTTTTCTTTCAGCTAACATGGACAAGGCTGCCTCCACTGCAGACTGCATTCATTTGATTTTATTTATCAGCCACATGAAATAATTAGTGACTGATTCCATGAAGTTACCAAATGGTGCCAACTTGTTAGTCTACTTAAAAACATCACTGAATTCTAATATATAATCACAAAAGCCCTTAATATGTGTATGTATCCTGGAAAACGTCAAACGTGAGTAGGAAATCTAGCTCTGGCCTTTCACATAAACTCACACAGACACTTTCACACTGTTGAGCATGACACAGTATGTTATATGGTATACTTTGACCTTGAGTGACCAAGCGTATCCTTTCCCCCTCCTCTATACATGCACACTTTGTGACGGGCGCTAAGCATAACTGTCCGTCTCTGCGGCTGTCCCCATGACAGCAAACTTGCCAGCAATGCAAGGTCATGATGACATGCACTGTCTGACACCCACACATTCTCTGATAATTTTTTTCTCTCCTCCCCCCTCTCTTTGCAAGCTTACACAAACACACACATCCATACGCATCCCACCTCCCCTCAGTGAATCTGGCTTAAGCCCTGTGCTAATAATTGCTGTGATTTCTGTCAGCAGAGCTTGTTTAGGTTCAGGAAGATTAGGTTCTCAAAGCTTAGCCAGAAGAGATATTAGCTGTTTTCCAATGGACATATTTGTTTTTCTCAATATTCCACTTAATCTTCTGGGTTTTTTTTTTTCCCCTGAGTGGGTGGGGTTGTCTCTTGTAACTTCAGGCACAACACAGCTATGTTAATGCTAGCACACTGTACGCTAGCTGGTGTGTATTTGAGAGGATTGTCTGTCAGTGGTCTGTTTCTTTCTCAATGTCACGCAGTAATCATCCGTGTGACATAGGTGATTAGCATCTGGTGAGAAGTGACATATTTTAAAGCCTGATACAGTTCTAAAGCTTTCTGACAATATTAAGTGCAGTGACACTAAGCCTGACAGTTTTTTAGTGTATATTAAATACAGAGAAATAACCGTTTTCCGGTGATCAGTCGGTCGACACAAAATGCTTAAAGTAATTCTTCTTTTTCAAGTTCAAGCATCAAAAATTTGAAGTTTCACTGCTTTTCAGTGAGATACTTGTGATGATTCATCTCTATCAAGTCGGGGGATCTTGAACTATCTCCATAAGATGAGAATATGCTGCGAAATGGGAGACTTCAACACTTAAAATAAAGTGGATAACTCATGATTGCTCATCTAAAATAGTTCAAAAATGTGTCTGGCTGTATAAGCTACTCACAATGCCCAAAGTTTCAATAGTTATTAATGTATTTATTGTCCAGTATATAATATGAGTCTGCAAGATTATGCTAGTAGTGCTAAGTTTGCATCTAAATCTTACTAAAATGTGCTGCATTTACATCTGATTATGATATTTTTGTCTTCCATACAGTGATTCTATCCTTGTGTGTCTTTCAGAGATGCTTGTCTGCAGCCAGTTTCCAGCACTGGAGGATTTTTGTCTTGTCGTCTGCCATGTCTGCAGTAAGGTGGTGACTCCTCAGGGCATCCTCACACACTATGGTAAGACACACAGACCCCTCAGGGCACAGTCACACACTTCACTACGGTATAGACATGTGGGTGTCACACAGAGCCACAAAACAAACATGTTCGTATATATGCACACACACAGTCGTTCAGATCAATACAGTCATTTCTGTGTATTCCTGCAGGCCGTTTTGAACATTACCTCCCTGCAACCTGTCCTCTATACAAACAAACAGCACACAGTTATGCCCTGTAATGCTCAGCAGGCTGATGAAAGCTGATAAACACTAAATAATTTACAGATGTAACATTGTGCACATGCATTTCTACCAAATAAGTACACGGACGAAGCCATTTATGAACATTTCTGCTGCTGGCAGAATAATGCTTTGATGGGTTTTTTTGTTTTGTTTTTTTTTTTAGGTATAGTTGATGAACTGATGTGTTAAATGAGAAATGGAAATAAACGTTTATATCCTAATGGCATCATTTCACTGATTTAAATGTTTTTTTTTTAAAAATTGGTTGGTTATGAAAGTAGTAGAAAAGTCTACAGGAGCACACACATGCTATACTGCTGTGCTGTTTTGTACACACAGGCCTCTCATCATTTAAAAAAGTCTGATTGTTGTTGCTATGGAGACTGTTATCCTTTACTTAATGATATAGCTTACATGATGCTCCAACGCAGCCTATACATTACATTTCAAACAAAGTGCTACCGTCCACATTCAGATTTCCAAAAAGCTGAATTTTACAAAAGGAAATCTGCAGAAAGTAGGCAGTATCTGTACATCTTCAGGAGTATTTGTTGTTGAAAATGGCAGCACTTTTCAGCCCAGCTCTCATTGGCCTCGTGCCCCGTCCATCTACCTCTTGTTTGTTTTTGATTGTGGCTCCAATGAGCGCGCTTGCATCTGCCCGCGAGCTGCTGTTTCCTTCTGTTTGGCGGCTCGTGCACCAGCCTGAGCCGTCTGTTGGAGACGCACGGTCACGCTTAATGAACACACACATACACGTTCCCTTTTGAGGAGGGAGGCCAGTGGAGCTTGCGTGCACGCACACACACTTTCACTTTCTGCAGAAAGAGGTCTGTGGTATTGTGAGACACACATATTCAGAGACTCCTGGCAGCCACTGTTGTTTTGTCCCTGCTCCTGCCCCCTGCAGGCCTTTCTCCCCCTCGCCACCACCACCACCACCCTCCTCTTGTTGGCAGCGTTTCTGCCTGCTGACACGCACACAGTCGGGTGACAACAGGTCTGAAACACACTCGTGCACACAGTCAGGAGTGGGAATCTCCTGAGAGCAACACAAAGCCAACCTCGGGCCACAATGCGATAACTACCACACACAGAAATTGACAGTTTAACGAATTTACCATAGATTTCAGCTTATATTTTTACACTTATAATAATTTAACGGCCGTGCAGTGACCGAGAAGTCATGCTGTCCAGGTTGATTCATTCACCGCGTTGTTAAATCTGAAGCGTTGCACGTCCAGCAGCTGTGTGTCACGACATGAAAAATACTCCCTCCTGACCTCTGTGAGTGGATCGCCTTTGGGAACTCACCCCGTCAAGATACTCTTATGATGTTTTATGCATTTCCTCCCATTGTTGCACGTTCCCATCATGTCATGTAGTATCCTCACAAGTACAGCGCCATTGTTCCCTGCCGGGGATTTGTCTGTAAATGCTGCGTGACCCTGGGTAGCGTTTTCTTTTTTTATTCATCGCAGTGGCCTCGTGTTTGTTTGTGTGCGTATCCATCATGGGATTAGCTTTCATGCTTGACCTGTACATCAAAACAACCCTGAGGCTTTACATATACAGAAATACATGCACACAAACATGTACACACAGAAGAGGGGGGATGGCTGCCTCAAGGGTCAATGGCTACTAGTTATACATGCCTAGTTTGCTGCTCATTTTTGCAGTGTTTGAAGAAGAGGGTGCTCACAACTTAAAGCTAGAAGCCAGTTCTGAAAGGGTTCGGATATCCTATATTTTATACATCAGAGACATTCTCCTTTTAATGGATTTGTTTATTTAAATCTCCTTAGAGTACAGCAAGCATGTATATTCTTAGCATAAGTGGCCCAGTGGGATATCAGCTAAATCCCTCACGCTGGCAGTGTCGGCACCACGCTCGCTCCACTGAGCTTGTAAAGTGAAAATGTGCAAAGAAATAGTTTTTAATGCTTGTGAGTAGTAAACCTCAAAGCTTATTACGACCTGATCGGGATGCTAAAGTGATATTTTCCCAATGCAGAAGTGTGATTTCATTTCACATGTAAGCAGTCTGTAAAATATTGATTTTTAAGCAGCATCTCACGTGCACTTTTGGGCCGTGAGCATCGTCAGAAACAAGGGAGTGAGAGAGTCACAACGGATTTTTATTTGTGTGTAAATTCTGCTTTTGAAGCTGTATGTGTAAATAAATCAGGTCTCCACAGTCTCTTCAGATATTTCAGTGCATCCGCTGTCATTTCCTCGCTGCACTCTTCTCTGTGTGTCTCTGCGAACCCCTCTTCTGCTCGTGGCCATGCTGTGCGTGAGTAAGTCGAGCGCACGATGAAAGGGTCATGTTGTTGCTGTTGGTAGAGCCGTCTGTCTCTCTTTTACTCGCCGTCCAACTTTTCCTCTTTAGCGGCGGATTAATTGAGCTCCGAGGCAGATGAAAAACAATCGCGGGTTTTCCGTTCGGTTTCATTTCGCTGCGAACTTAGCAAGTGTTTGGGCTGCTCCCGTGTTTGTTGTTGTTGTAAGTGTGTTTGTGTGGGCCTGGGCTGTGGTGTAGTTGTTCATTTCTCTTGCTGTTTGGCTGTTGTTGGAAAATTTTGCCCTGAACCACAGAGGTTCATTCTAGTTTCGTTTGCTGGCGGTGATGCTCTCTCCACGGTTGTGTGTTATGACTGCTCGGCTAATTGAGGACCATTAGCTGAGGTACGGCCCAATGGAAATGCAGCTGGTTCTGTACATAACAGGTAGTTTCTCTGCTTTTTTTTTCTTTTTGCACTGTGGTTTAGAAGAGCAAAGTGCAGGGCAGCGATGTTTTTGCTTCATCTCCAGACCAAGAAGAGACGTTTCTCAGCAGCTATGAGCTTTTCTATACATACAGAGGAAGACACACATGTAGGTAGGACCTGAAGGCGCTGTTACTGATATAGTAACTAGACACGTAATACTTTTTCGTTCATATTTGTCTCAGGCTTCATCTTGGTGCAGTATCATCACATTCAGACCTGTATATTGTTTTTCTACTTATGGACAAATATTTGCAATTTCATTTACTTCTCTATTGCATCTGGAGGAGTTTGGACAATCACTAAACCCTTTGCTGCTGGAAGAATGCAAATTTCCCCTCTGTGGGATTAATACAGGCTTATCGTATCATCATTTATCATAGTATGTGAGCAAGACAGCAATTTCTTCAAACCACAGCAGGCCTTACAGTCTGATTTTTACTTCTTCTGGACCGCTTATGTTCTGTTATCTCTGACTGTTGTAGTTGAACATCAGTAACCGCTCACTGCGACATATCCCTCTATCATTTGCTGTGACAGTTCTTATTTCTTAGTGCTGTACACTGGGGAAAAAATGCTCCTCTCAAAACAAGAAAAAACTTATTTCAAGCAACTTGTGCCTTGAAGTAAGTGAAAAAATCTGCCGATAGAACAAGCGAAACATGGCTTGGTCAGATTTCTTGAAAGAAGATGGGATATTTAGAGTATTGAGATCTTAAAAATAGCTGGGAAAACTTATTTTAAGCTCTATTTTACCAGGATTGTCAAGCTTAGGTGTCTTAACCCTCCTGTTGTCCTCATTTACAGCACCAAAAAATATAAAACATGAATATAAAATCCAAAAATTCAGCAAAAAATTCACCAAATTTATAAAAATTTGCAAAACCTTCTGGAAGAAAATTCCTTAAAAATTTCCCTTAAAAATTTTGTTTTTAAAAAAATCTTCAAATTTATTAAGTGTAAAAAATGAAAATTGTAAATACAAAAATCTAAAAAATCCTAAAAATATCTAAAGTGATTACATATATAATCAGTAAAACTTCTAATATTTTCTTTAAGAACATTCAGATAAAAATCAATCACTATGATTTTTTTCCGAGTGTTCTTCAAGAAACATTTTTAACATGTCTTTTTTCCATCAAAAAATGTTCAAAAATTTCCCCCAAAAAATTGGAAAATGTGGAAGTTTTCACTGTGAAAATATGGATTTTTTTCCCCCACATTTTCAAACTTTAAAATGGGTCAATTTGACCCACAGGACGACACGAGGGTTAAATTTGTTTTGAATTTTCTTGTAAAATTAAACTCAAAACAAGATAATTTCCAGATTGTTTGACTGAACAAGTTATTTATGATGCATTGTCTTAAAATGAGTCCCTCCATCTTGCTGAAATGTCACTTGCCGAGTGAATTTAACTTAAATCATGTGGGATAAGACATTTTGACTAAAAATAAGACGAACAGACTTGGTACGATTTTGAGTTTTTGCTGTGTATTTCCCAGAAAAACTGCATAAACTTTTCTTTGATGTGACAGAAATAAATACTTCTGAATTTTTCCTGTTGTAATTTTATTATTTCATCGTGTACACGTTGTTGTTCATTGCTCTGATTGCGATGTGGTTGGAAACCGAATATAAATATGTAATTAGTGCAAATGTCAGCTTGATTTTTGTTTGACAAAACATGATTAAAATGCGCAGTTAACAAAATAAGAAAGAAACGTCGCTGCCCCCCTGATTGTGTCCTTAAGTCACCCCTGGGAGCCACTTGAATAGACTGCTCTGGATAATGAGACTCGCTGTCTTTATATGGATTTCCTTTATGTGTGCAGCCAGAATGCCGCTGCTTTCAGTATATTCTTTGCCCGATACAAGCTGCTATTTTTAAAACGGCAAATCTACCTCTCTTTGACTCAACGCTGAGTCACCTAAATGATGGAGAATCTTCAGAGATGTTTCTCCTTATTTTCTCAGTCAGTCTCGCTCTATCTCTCTTCCTCTGCTCCTCTCTCAATGTAAACAAACCCAGCTGAGCTCTGAGAGCCTGTGCTTCCTCATCATCCGTCGGCTCCGCCCACAGGATAAGTCAGAAGCCAATCAGCAGCCAGCTGGGCTCTCGGCATTGCCATAACAACAGGGCAGGCAGGAGAGTGTAGTAGGGAGGGTGCCCTTGTGGTCGAGTGGCTTAGTGACCTTGCCTAGGCAGTCGTCCATGTATTGTAAATCAGTATGTTTAGCTCCAAACTGGCTCCTTATTCCCAGGAAATATAATTTATCTGAGGCTGCTTTGGGGGGGAAGTTCATCATTCACTACATCTTCCTGCACGTAGAGTCAAATGGTTTAGTAAATTTTGTCACCAAGAATTAAATGTTGGCTGTAATTATGAATTTTTACTGTTAAGCTGCAATAATTGGCAAATTGACTTTTATTTATTTCAAGGTGTAATTGGAACATGCTGCGTTTTCTTTTTGTTTAGTTTTTTAAAATGTAATTTTACTTTAAAAAATGAGCAAAAGCCCAAATAAAATGAAGGACCTCGAATAAGCAGGTTGACCACAAAGTAGCAGGTGTTTCTGGCTTCTCCAAATAACCGCAAGATATCGGATTTATTATTTACCTTATTTCTAGCTGTGAGAAAAGGAAAATGCCGGGAATAACAATGGGACAGATGCGTGTTTCCCGGGTCCATTTCTGCCGTGGAGCTTCATTGAATTGTACAGTGGAGTCGACTAAAACGCTGCGTGTCTAATGTGTGAAACTGTGTGAAGTAATGTGTGATTTAATGTGTGAAATTTGCGCTGTCGTAGCTGCATACCTGTGAATGCGACTCTGGACTTTGATCTTGCTACTCTGAATACAGCTGCCTCCCTGGTCGTCTGCTTCCACTATTTACACACCTGCCACACACACATGTGCAAATTAGTCTCACAAAGTACATTTGCTTTACACATACATGCATACATATGTAGATATATATAAACTACTGTGCATCCACTTCATATCTTTGATGTAAATACTCATATACTTCAAATATATGGGTCCTTCGCGTGGTTTTTCATGCCTCATTTGTTTACCACACACTGACACACGTTGTGCACACTCTCACCCGTTCACCTGTAGCACACTTTCACATACACAATCACACACTCTGAACAAACACAGTCTGTCTGCTCAGCCCTGTTTCTCTGCTGTGCTGCTGTTAGTGGCCTATTACTACGCTGATTAAATGGGTGTATGTTGCCGCTGTGACACACACTCATGCACAAAACCTCCTGTTGATTACTGCATGACATCAGTTGTGTCTGCACTGTAAATATGACACTACAGTAAAGAGGTTGTTAGCTTAACTTTGCATAAAGATGGAGATTGCAATGAAGGAAACAGCTGACCAGATTCAGTCTTTTTCTTTGGAGGGTTATTTCTTGTACTTTTTCCTCCAAAAATCCCATTAATGTCCTCATTTAACTCTAAGACAGTAAATAAGTGACTTTCCAGAATTAAAACATTACACTCGTCTCAAATAGACCTAAATTCAAACTGTAAATGCGTCCCTGGTCAGTGTTTATATGCTGTATTTCCTTCATGTTAGTCTGTGTGAGAATGTGGGAAAGTGTGAGTGCAGTTAGTTTTTTTTTTCTTTACCTGACCCCAGCTTGCACGTGTCACACCATCAGTCAAGTGAGCATAGCTTGAGAAGAGATGTTTGTGGATGCTTCACTGTCACATATTTGGTAGTATTCTCTGTAGTTGTGGCTCTGCACAGAAGCCTGTGAGCACATAAATGCAGATGTGTACATGGGCAGTTTTGTTTGCTGATTAGTGCACATGTTCATATTTATTCTACCTGCGCTGCTCACTCCAGGTATGCTTCTTTCTTTTCACTGCTCCCTCCGGAGTTTGATTCCTATCACTAGTCAGGAATTTCACTTAACCGTTTGCGTCATCCAAAAAATTAACAGCTGTTTTTCGCCAGCCCGATCTCGCTAGTTCTTGCAGATGTTGGCTATTTACTTCTGAAGCAGCTTGTGGAAGAGGTGAGCCGAAGAGCTACATCCTTTTGTTTTGAAGTGTGAACAGAACACGGTGATATTATCAGCTACTGTGTGTTCAGTGTGTTTCTCCCCCCCGCCTCGTTTCTTAGTGTTTACGACGTGTTCACCCCTCTTGTTTTCATTCAGGTAGCTGGGGTATAGTTTCCCTGTGAGACAGACACAGAAAAGAGACAGTCCTGGACCACACACCCCCACCCCCCCACCCACCCTGCTCCCACAAAGACATGCATAGCAAAAACCGTAAGTGTAAGCTCCTATCCTCTCCTATGGTTTTTGTTTTGTTTTTTTCTCCCCCCCTACAGCTTTGTGTGATTTACTCCCTTCTGTCTTTCCTTCTGTGTCTCAGCGTCTTTTTCACTCATGTATTCTGATCAGATCTGGGTCAAAAGGTATTCATAAGTGTTGGCTCTCGTTCAGACTTCACACACTAAGAATATGGTAGCAGTTTGTCACACAAGGGCACTTCAGATGGTGTCAGGAATGTTGCTAATTAGAGAAACGTACATTGAATTTATTTGTAAACGCTTATTTCTTTTTTGTGGAGAAGTTCTGGCACAGATTTGCCTTCTCTTGTGTTACAACACAGCCATCTGGCTCCAAAGCAGGGTTAAAAAAAAATCAACTTTGCCTAAATAGCACTTTAGACTACACTTATTACGAGACTCAGGTGCTAACTGAGTCCAAATCAGATTTTTAAAAAAGTGCCCAGAGCCAAAACGTAGGCATAAGCAATGTATGATCTCATTTGTAGGAGTCTGTCTTGATCTTTTGACCGTGCAGTTTTTATTGTGTGTGCTTGTGTTGTGCATGTATTCAACCTCACACATCAGATCTTTGTCTCTGTTTTTGTCTCGACCTGTTCCAGAGAAGCGACACAGCTCCCCGGTCCCCTCCAGGAGCCCCTTGGTTCCCATGAAGCCCAAAGCACCTGCAGTGGCCCCCGCTGTGGCTCCCAGTCCCGGGGACACGCTGGCATTCAGAGTCCCTAAGGATTATCCACACTCCCGCTTCAGCAAGGCACCACTTGCTGTTTACCCACCGAAGGGGGCGCGGAACAAGACATGGTGTGTGACACTTCACCTTCTAATATGATTACGTTCTTTCTCACAACCCCAGAACATTTTTAAGAACTTTCACAGTCCGACAAAACTCTTTTTGCGCAATGCTTTAATACTCTCTTCCCACTCTTCTTTAGCGTATCGCTACCAGTCGTAAGCCTGGAGAAGATGCCTGCGTCGCATGTTCGCCTCGCCTCTTCCTCTTCTTCCCCACTCAAATCCTCATCTCTTACTCCCCTGACTTCTCAACGTTCAAGCGAAAAACTCACCAACGGTCGCGGCGCAAGCGGGCCGTCCACGCCGCGCTCCACCACGCCTCCATCTTCCCTGGATAGGCGGCCCAGTCCGGCACGTTCACCGCTGGACAGACGGGCGTCATCGACACCATCTCCCTCACCGCTGGATCGAAAGGCCTCTTTGTCACCTTCGCCTTCTCACCGATCTGTCGCTCTGCCGACACTGACGTCATTATCGCCGTTGGACAAGAAGCAGCAGAATGGGACTAAAGCTCCCTCCAGGTCACACAAAAGACTCTCAGGTCAGAAATGATTTTCACTTTTATGCTCTCACTGTGCCTTCAGATCACAAACCTGATTCTTCTCCTGTGCTGGAAGAGTTAAATAATTCTGCTTGTACTCCTTTAAATTCCTTTCCTAAGCTTTACATAAGAATTCCTACATTAATGCATGCATGCATACACCCTCACAAGCACTATTTCTTATCTCAATATTCTTTGGAGAGCTTCCAGCCTGAATGTTTGGCTGCAGACAGGACAGTGGTGGGGTGAGACTGTGGGTTTTGGAGATGGAGATAGCCCTCTCTATATTTCAATGGCTTTTCCCCCCCGTCTTTCTTGTTTTCTCCATCCCATTACTATTCTCTTGATAATTCTTGCTTAATCACGCCCTTCCTGCCTGTCTATCACAGCTTTCTTTCTCATTCTGACCTCCAAATTAAACAGAAGTTAAGCAAGTTATCTCCAAGTAATAGAGGTGAAATGGGGTGTCAGAATGAAATTAAAAAGGTTCGTGATGAACACTTTAAGATTTGTTTTTCAGTCACGTCTCTATCCGGCTTTTCCTTCTCATTTCTGTCTTCTTTCTCTCAGCTTGTGCTGCGTATTGCTGTACTCTGAGCCTCTGATTTACACCCTCTAATTCACGAGCTCCCACTGCCAAAAAGCAGCTTGTCTCCTTGAGAGATTTTCCCCACCTCCTGTGTCTACATTTTTTTCCTCCCTCTCACTCTCCACCTCCTGCCTCGACCTCCTCGTTTTTCTCTTTCGCACAACTCGTAGTCTGTCCTAATTTTTTCTGCTCCTGTCTTCTCCTCTCTCTCTTTGGCTTTCCCTCTCTGTGCATCATTGTCTCGTTTCTCATCTCGTCCTTCTGCTCTCTGCATTGTTCGGCCTCCCTTTCTCGTCGACGTCTTCCCTCGATCTGCGGTTGCAGTGTTCATCTTCCTCTCGCTCTCAACTTCCTTTTTCAAGTTTGTGTGAACTGAGAGAGTGAGCATGTGAGTGTGTTTACGTCTGAGAGTGTGTTTGTTGCTCTTGCAGAATGCAGTGGACCTGTTGTCTCATACTGCAAACACAGAAAGATTACAGAGATTATAGGATAGGCCAGAACAAGATTACAGCCCTCTGACAGTAACTGTTTAAGATAACCAGCTGACTGGAGGTTGTTGTTGGCCAGATAGTTGGTGTGTCTTTCTGTGATTTGAAACTCACAGAAGTTCACTTTGAAGGCTAGAGGTTTGACTTTTACCCAGGCTGTACTAAAACTGACATTTTTATGTACTCAAGAGGAAAGCTCTTTTTGTTTTGCAACTCAGTTCCTATTTGTGTGTGTATTAGCATTAATCATGCTGCACAGACAATAACAATTTATTCACCAAGTTAAGTGCTGCGTTTGAGTGATTCATAGACTAAACACAGCTGTAGTATGGTGGATGTTCTTATTGCAAGAAAGATAAATAATCACACAAGTTTGAACTAAGGGTCATTGTCATGCTGTTTTTCAGAGACAATATGGTGACAATTATTAGTAACAAAGAAGACTGATAACTGATAGTTTTGTAATAAAAAAAATGTGACACTTTAAACCTCAAGCAGTGCCTGGGCATCTGAGCATTTTTTGCTGTGAGTCCTGCACCTCTAAAAACCAGCACAACCAGAGTTAGATGTTTACAAAAACCAAGTCTTTTTGTGCAGTATAACAAAGGTATAATGGCATAAATTATAAAAAAGAATGTCTCTCCTTGTCCTTTATCTAATCTGTGTAAACACAACCTGCAGTTCAGTTCAGTTCAGACTGTTTGTCTCAACTGCGTCTTTTTCAGCTTTACTGTGATGAAGAGCACAAAATTTGTAGTTTTTATACAAAATGTGGTTAGAGGAAAGAGTTATTTGTTGGAACATGTTAAGAGAGATTAGGTTTTTAATTTTATATACAGATTTTTAAACTTAAATTTACTTGTTTTTCCTGACAAAACCGAAAGTCACACATGATTACTCAAAGGGCTGTTGGAAAATAGTTTTTTAATGTCTTTCAAACACACTGGCAGGGTTTAGGTTTCAGAGGGTTAAAATAACATGAAATCCAACTCAGAACTTTGTGAATGCCTTGGATTATTTTCTTTTACATACACTACCAGTCAAAAGTTTGGACACACCTTCTCATTCAGTGCTTTTTATTTATTTCTATTATTAATTCCATATGTATTCTTTTACAATTCTGATGTCTTCAATATTAATCTGCAATATAGAAAATAATTAAATAAAAACCACTGAATGAGAAGTGTCCAGACTTTTGACTGTATCTTTAAAATAAAAGATAACTTTTAAACCTATTTCAGCTCTTTTCTAATGACACATAACCAGTCAGAAAGTGGTGTGGGTGAGACGTTACTCCAGACCTCAAAGTGGCAGCGACAGAGAGAGAGAGAGTGGGCAGCATCAGAGCTACAGTAGTGAATTTTTAAATTAACTCATTTTTATCAAGAAAATGTCTCCCTTTTTTTAAAAAAAAAAAATACTGATAATTGGAAAAATGCTGAAACGGTCCGTATTGCTCTGAAAGCTCTGTTCTTTCCTCTACTTTCTGGGTCATCTTTTGCCTACAGTGTGTCCAGAGTGCAAACAGTTTACAATACAGTTCATAACCTGTGCTGACATTATTTCAGCTCTTCTCCACCTGATGAGTTTAAAGCCAACATTAGCTGATTTTTAAGTCTGATTTGGTTGCTACAGATTTGAATTATTTGTCGCTAAAGGCCTAAAGTTTGTAACCGCTGTCACCCGTTTGGCCCTACTCAGGTACTGTAAAGTGTTTTGTTTTTGTTAATTTTTCTTTTTAGTACTTTCTGGACACTGATGAGAGCATTTAAGTTGTGGACCAGAAAATTAAATAAATAAATACATATATGTATTGACACTAAGATGCTTATTATAACAGCTTTACAGCATGTGGCAGAAGCTCTTGTTTTAAGGATCTTTGCTGTCCCTCTTTGCTGCTTCTCTTGCTGGAGGTGTTTCATCATATAAAATAGATGTTGGCATGAGAAAGAATCTTTTTACAATAAACATCAGAGACTCTGGCTGCAAACTGACACAGCCTTAAAAGTGAAGGGGTTACATTTCATCATCAAGTGCATGTTCCCCGCAGATTCCATTCATTAAGGCAGGAAGGAGTTTAGTGGGCTGCCAGTCACTGGTGACTCTTGTCGGGCTGCCAGTGTGTCTTGTCAGGAATCATTTGTCACGGCATGAAGAATCTAAACAGTTTTGGTGTTTGATACTAGAAACATGGCTAATAATGCCACACAGAGTAGTGCTAATACAGTAGCCTTAGGCCACAGCCGAGTGATCATAAAGGAATATGCAAGGAGATGAATGCGAGTGAGATTATGACTGAGCTGCTGCTGTCTTAAAAGAAGCAAATTAATTCACTCATGGCACTGCAGTGCTCCCACTCCCATCAAATGTGATTTGATACTTGAGGGAAGGAAGGAAGAAATTACCCAATGATGGTCTCTCAGTCTAATGTGTGTTTGTGTGTGTGTGTGCATGTTTTACAGGGAGGGTGTTTGATCCAAACAAGCACTGCGGAGTGCAGGACCCCGAGACTAAGAGACCCTGCACGAGGTCTCTCACCTGCAAGGTAACGCAAATAAACCCGCAAATACTCAGACAGTAATGGTTTCTGACCCTTCCTCCTGTTTCCTCTCTGATGGCGTCTGACCAGAAAAGCGGCTTTGTTTGTTTAGGAGGGTAATATTATTGAAGGGCGTGCTAACATCACTGCTGAACCACAGCTATGATCCTATCTGCCTCTCATACATCTGCCCTTCCAGTTTCTCTGTTAATGCTGGGTAGCAGTGCTGAAGCATTACAGGGCCTACACTTCCCTTGATGAGGTAATTATAGATGTTGGATGAGGATACAGCATCTTTTAGCAGTAATACTCTATTTTACTGCCCTTTAATTACCTCTATCAAGCGTTACTAATCACTTCAAACTGGTTATTAAGTAATTAAAGATGCACCAGGCTCGTGTGTTGATGTTTGTTTTTTTTGGCTGGTTTGTTGCTGTTTTTTTGGAGTGGTTGGTCAAAAATAGTCATGTCTATATCTCTACCATCCCTACCATCTCAGGAAATGTGGCATTGTATCTTGTTAAGCTGGAGGCCACATTGTCAAAATGTCAAAATATTGCACAAATCATTTCAAGCGAAAAACAGATTTCAGAGACGAGGTAGTCTCACTGCTCTTAGGGTCTGCTGTGGATTTCAGAGTCTCTGTTTATCAAGTGTCTCTGAGTAGAAAATCTGTCCTACCTTGTCAAAAGTTTGCAGAGTTATCTCTTTTTTCTTTTTTTAACGCGCTTCGACTTCACTTGGGAAACTACTGTTGTTTTGACCAATATTAAGGAGAGCTCCAGAAGTGTCTTTTTGAAGGGAGATGATGATATTCTTTTGCTAAAATACTGAGCTGACTTTTGTGACTGACATTATGCTCATACAGAGGAGAGGACATGATGTCCCTGCAGAAAGTGGTGACCTCACAACCTAAAGTTTTTCTTTTTTTTAGGAAAAGGGAAAATGCAGCAGTGGTGTGGTGATTCTGCTAATTTAGTAATAATAAATCAAACTTTCAATGTGCTGATGATGCTTTATATAGATAATGTGCACAATTCAGGATTCCGCTGTGAGTGTTCTGTGGTCACATGTCAGCTTATTTACAACAGATCTATTTTAATATTGATTAATTTCATTGATTTACTCTTTATTTATTTGAATTTGTGTAGGACTGAGATATGTTCATGTTGTTTTCCAGCACTGGGCCACAATAAAGAGGCAAAACTTTCCACCTGTATAGAACAGAAAATAAAAGAGTTTTTTCTTTAGTTTTTTGTGTTCAGAACTTTACAATGATTGCAAGATGCAGCTCTGTCCTACGTATGGTAAAACTATCTGATTAGCTTTTACTTACCGTAGTTAGTTAGTTACCTTAGTTAAATTCGCTACCTATTTTATTCTACAGCAATTGTTTTTTATTTATATGTTTAAGCAAAAAAAAAAAAAAAAAAACGGCTAAAATACTGGAATATTTTCTGATTTTATTTATTTTGTGTTACACAAAATCTAATATCTTTTGTTTTGGATCCAAACAAGACATTTGAACATGTATATTTGAACTTTGAGGATTTTTAAAAACACTTTTACAGCTTTTTGCATCCTGTTGTTTGTATGTATAACTTACTTACATTACTTGCATATTAAACACATTAACAAAATCACTATTTTCTGTGCTTTGATTTTAAGCAACACTACAAACTCCAGCTGTCAGTAAACAGCAGCACGTCAGGATAATTTCTACTTTCCTGCTGCTATCAAACAGCATGTTGCATACTGTCCTGTTCCTTCACATTGCTGAAATACGTCTAGTTAAACAGGAAGTACTAGTGTCGCCCTTGTTTTTGCTTCAGCTTTGAATTGTTGACCTGCCACCCTGTTGTTCAGCAGTCGGGATAGTTAGCATGATGCTACATGAACCCGCCAGGCCTCAGTTTGAAGACGCCCTGAATGAGTACAGGAAGAATTTTTTCTCTTCACATGCTGTACTACCAGTTTAAACCAGTGCCTCTGAAGCTGCTCTAAACACATTCTGTAAACGGCTATTGGAAAACCAAATGTTTGATGGCTGGTTACCTTCCAAAGAGCTTGCCAGGCACAGGTAATATTTCCCCGTGTTTAGTGTGGTGTGATTGTCATGAAACCAGAAAGCCGTGCCTCAAAGCTCAGTGAGTGCAGCTTTCTCTTCAAATATGCCACACTCAGTTCTTCCCAGATCAATATTTTCATTAACAAAGTCTCTCTGGAAATAGCCTGATGTTTCTGAACACTAACTAGCTCACAGAAGAAATATAAAATTGCTGTTAATGTTTTATTTCTGTTTACTTTAACGCAACAGACTCACTCTTTGACCCACCGGCGAGCCGTCCCCGGCCGAAGGAAAGATTTTGACACCCTCCTGGCCGAACACAAGGGACGGGCAAAGGAGAAGGACGGAACGAAGGAGAAGGAGAAGGAAAAGGACGGAGCGCAGGGAGGGAAGGAAAGCTCCAACCAGCAGAGTATCACATCACAGGAGGCCACATGTCCCAGCAAGTCTCACTGCCCAAACGGACGACCGCTCTCCACGCTGAAGCTACGACTGGCGAGCGCACACATACCAAGGTAGGACATGGAAAGTGTAAACTGAGGATACAGACAAGTCCAGCTTTAACAGCACTGTATAATTTTCCAATTGCTTTTGCAGTTTTCTCTTTCTTTATGGATGTTTTTTTGAGTTTAATCTGTACTTGAAATGAAAAAAATAGCATTTCCAAACAAAGGCCATTGCTCATTTAAGAGTTTCTCTTTATTTACTTACTGTTTTGGATACGAAAGCATACAATATCACTTCTAAGACTCACTCATGGGTAATGAGTCTCTTTTGCTTGCCATCCTTTTCATATTTTTCCACCAGGGGATGCTGTAAACACAGATAGCCAGAGGACCAATAGAGAAAGTCTGCCCTTGTGAAAGTGTTATGAGAAACTCATTTCCCGTTTCCATTCAGAAGCTGATCCTCTGTTTGAAGAAGGAAGCTATTTGGGATTTTGCCACTTGAGCAAACATCTAGAATGACACTGATTGTGGTGTAAGGGCAGATATGACATGAGGTTTTGTTTATCGACAAACAGCTTTTCTCTCTTGCTCTTTCTTTTCTTTTTTCAGTCTTTTCTATTGCTCCAGCATTTCAAATTTTCTCTACCTTCCTATTCCTTTTTCCATTTCCCTGTCTCTTCCTCCTTTTCTGTCTGTGTTTTGATTTCATTTCTCACCTTATTTGTTGTTTTTATTCAAATAAAATTTCACTTCTGCACCCCTTTACCGACCTCGCCTCCTTGTTTTATTCGCCCCGCTATCTTTGTAATATTTCCACTCCAGGGTTCCAGGCGGCTCCTCTGCTTCCACCTCCGCTCCTCTTCTCCCAGCAGCGCCTCCTGCCCCGGCCCTGAACCCAGAGCCGTCTCCCCACAGCTGGGCGACAACAGCGGGGGACAGCAGTCGCCTCTCCAGTGACGAGGGAGACGCAGAGACTCCAGAGGACACCGACAGACCTGCCTTTCACTGCTCCAATCATCACCCGCAGCCTTTAGGGGTAAATACTATGACTACTAACTCTGCACTTTTCCATAGTCCATAACCTCGAGGCATCCAGTACACATTTACACAAGTTTTAGACAATATTTCTACTTTTTTACCCTGCAGGGTCTGCTTTTATGTGTCATTTAGAGGAATTATTTTAGCTGGCATTGAGCCTCAGGTGTAGCCCTTATCCAGTGTTTTTAGAGGAAAAACAAAGTAAAGTTTCTAAGTGTGATTTTTAGAATCGGAGCAGTTTATAAAATAGTTTGGGGAAATACTTTATTTGATGTCTGTATTGCATATCAAGCTTGATTAAACTGGCTGCCTGTGTACCTTTGAAGCTCATAAATTCTCACAGATTTTGCTGGTTGTTTAGTCCACACAAAATCTAAGGTGTAAAAATAGCAAGTCCTTATCTTCAGACATCACCCAGGTCGGAATATTTCCTATCCTACAAATTTGTACATGGCAGTACACTTCATATTGTCAACCAAAAATTATTGCTGCCCACTGCAGTAGGGGTGGATATACAGGGAAAGTACAAGGGTTGATCAGAAAAGTTGAGAGTTTTTGCAGTGCAACACAGTCTACATACAACATGTGCTTTCTGTCATGAGTCAGGATGTCACCAGACAGCACTATCAACTCTGGGACCTGTGTTGTACATGTTTTTGGACCGCTGTTAGGTGCACATTTGCAATTTCTCCATAGATTACAAACTTAAGCAAACATCACATTCTCTGTCAGTTAACAGCCAGATGATCCAAGCTTTATATGGAGGAGGTCTGCAGCTCCCACTAAGGGAAGAAAAAGCAGTTTTCACAGCGGACGAGCCTGTAGTTTCCAAAACCAGACATGACGCATCAGGTCAGGAGCACCTCAGGAGGATTGTCGTTTTTTTGTTGTAAAACCTGAAAATAATTTCTCAAAGTTAGAATGTAAAGAAAGAGTTCCATAGTTTTGTCCTGCAGTGTGAAACTTTGGGAGCAAACTACCTGAAATTTCACCTGATGGCATGTGATGTGCTGTGCAGCTGACTACAGCGCTGCAACTGTGCAATTGTTTGGCCACAATGACACAATCATCCCTTCTATTCACCAGATTTCACTCCCTGTAACTTTATCTCCGTCCCTAAATTGAAATTAACGTTAAAGTGTTGCTGTTTTGACACAGTTTAATAGATTGAACAGTCATAACAGATGGTGCTTGAACATGTCAACGAGACTTGCAGGTAGCATTACAAGTGCTGCAGAAGCGCTGGAAGCACTTCATCGCTGCATATGGATACTGCTTTAATGGAAATTACTGCCAAATTGAAATCAGTGCAGTTTTTGGTATTTATCAGCACAGTCTGGTCACTTTTTGATCAGTCCTCGTATAGATTTTTCCTCAAGAAAGCATTGCTTGTTGTTGGTCATCTCTCATGTCACATAGTTTTAATTTGGACGTTTTCTCTCTTCAGCATCTGTTCTTCATCTATTTCTCACACTTGTAGCCTCTTTGCGTCTTATTTTGGTCTGCCCTGTCCCTTCATTCTCTCCAGCTCACTCTGTTCTGACTCCTCTTGATCTCTTTCTTTTCTTCATCAACATCTTTCTCCACGCCTTTCTTTATTACCCTCTTACTTCCATTAAACTCTCATCCACTCCCCCTGTTTTTTTTTTCTCTCCAGTTTTGCGTATTCAGCAGCAGACTCATGGGACGGGGCCACTATGTGTTCGACAGGCGGTGGGACAGGATGAGGCTGGCGCTGCAGAACATGGTGGAGAAACATCTGAACGCACAGATGTGGAGGCGAGTACGCATGAGCAGTACACAATATTCCATTTTCTTGGTGTACACAATGCACAAATCAATGACACATCTCCAAAACCAGAAGCGCTTGGACATCAACAGGTGATAAATGATAAGGAAAATTGGGTTTTATTGTTAGCATGAGCAGGTGTAAATCTGAGGGAAGGTGTTGTGCATGTTGACCTGTTTTAAAGCAATTCAATTTGATTGTGAAACGAAAAGTGTTTTTTACACCTGGATTTTCAGTGTCAAGAGAAAATGTAATCACACAGGAAGCCGTCAAATTTTAAATTAAAGAGAGAGCAACACTAACAGAGTACTAACAGAAAATGTAATGATTAAACAAAATAAAAAGGTAGAGAATTAATAGATTTTGAGTTTTTATTCATGAGATTAGCAGAAATAGAAGCATGACTCACAGAATCATACAAAATTCCTCAACTTATCTAAACAGAAAAATGCTGTTTGGTAAAATACAGTGTCTACATGTTTAGTACAGTTTTTGTTTGTACATTTCTTCTTTGAAAGATCCCATCCTTTGTCTTTCAGGAAGGTACCTCTGGCTGCTGAGAGTCTTCCCTCCCTCTCCCCGTCTGGTTCCTCCTCCATCACTTCCCAGCAGACCTCCTCACCCGCCTCCGTCAGCTCCTCTCTCCTCGCCTCCCCCTCCAACTCCCTCTCCTACACCGCCACGTTTCCTCAGTCGGCGTCCATGGCTGGGGTGTTCAGCATCAGAGACTCTACGCAGCCCCAAGTTTTCTCATCGGGAAAAGCCCGTAACGGCGCACATAAAGCTGGTCGCTCATCCAACGACTCGGAGGACCCCGCAGTGGGACCTAAAAAGAGAAAAAACTCTTCCTACTCTTCATCCTCCTTTTCGTCTTCATCCTTGTTTCCGACTGTGGATAACCACAAAAGGAACGGCAGCAGCTTTCATTCAACGTTACAAAGCTCTGGGGGATCAGCCGCCTCCCCAGCTAGGAAAAAGGGACTCGGTCGTGGGGATAGTGGGCTTTGGAGCAGCTCAGAAGACTGGCTGTCCAGAGCTGATGGGCCTCAGAGTCACAACTCACAAAACAGGTGGGCTGTGGAGTTTCGACAGGAATGGAAAACAGCTGTAATTTTGTTCTTCGTATTCAGGATATTTAGTGATACCTGCTTAATATGCTGTTAAATTCATATGATCTTTTTATGACACAGACAGTGGAGGTTCAGCTCAAAACACATGTGTGTGATTCATTAAAAGTAGAGAAGCGTGTAAACACACAGTGCAAAGGCTGTGATGACAGGCGTTTGGCCTTCATCAAAATTATGCAGGATTGTAACATCTGCTGCAGTGAATGACAAACCAACCCAAATGGATCATACAGAAGAGTGAGGAGAGAGTTTACAGTCTGTTTTTAATAATTTCTCTCATTTTAATGCTTTCTCTCCAGTCGAGAACTTGCCACCACCAGTATACCCTACTCACCCAACAGGGAAGTGGCCCATCAGCCAATGGCTCCCCCTCAGGACCCTTAGCTTATGGCGGAGGAGCAGAGGGGAGGAAGAGGAGGAGTCCCAGCTCTTACAGAGGGAAGGCCAGCAAGCTGAGCAGGCCAGGCAAGTTAGAGAGCCTTTTTGGGAAAGGAAATGACAGCGGAGGGATACTGGCTTTGGGGCCCGAGTCCCCAAGACAGGTAGGTGTTACAAACTGTCTCTCACAATTATTTACTACTAAGACCTGTAAGAAAAACTGCAAATGTTGATCTATGACCAACAGCAGTATCTAAATTTTCAGTCTAACCAAAGAAAATCATACCCAGATTATAACAGCATCTAATGGTCTTTAGAGTTTACACATTTCCTGTGGAGATAGTTTGGTTATTATTATGTGATGAACTGAAGCAACTAATTCCTAGAAGATCATGAGGTGTGGTTCTGAAAAATAAAGCTGGAGATATTCTCTCAAACTCTGGCCCTGTTTACACGAGAACGCTTGCAGGTAAAAACGTCATAATATTTCAACAAAACACCCTACCGTTTATACGAGGACGGCGTTTTGGGGGCTTTAAAACGCAAAAATTTGAAACCGGCCTCCAGAGTGGAAAAGTTGAAAACTCTCCACCGTTACGTTTCCGTCTAAACAGCAAAACGCAAAACTTGGCCGGGAAAAAAAATAACTTTGCCGAGATCTGACCACGTCGCGTATGCGATTACGTCACATACGTGCGCCGGTGCTTTGGTTTGCCGGCCGGTACAAGGAAGTAAACAAAGATGTGCCATTATTTCCATCCTTCGTACCTTCAAGCAACTCTGGCAGCTCTATGTACACTACAGGAGTCGTACCAACAAACGTACAGAATCTGTACAGATTCCATTCATGAACATTTACCGCGGCAGAAATCCAAAAAGGGAGACAGTACGAATGCGCGTAGACATGGCGGAGTTTTATCACAGCGCTGCCTGGCATGCATATCCAATCGAATTCCACACACTATAGAGTCACTGTATATACGCAGATTTCCTTCAAAACCGCTGGTCTAAATGTGAAATAAAAAGTGAAGACAAGACGCCACTTTTGCGTTTTCTGTTAAGATGGTCCTCGTATAAACGTAGCCTCTCTTTTCCAGGATCAGTGAAGACTATTCCAGTTGACAATTGGTTTATAAAAAGAAACATAAAGGACTGAACATTGCTTTTTAGCCATGGCTCTATAGATGGAAAACTCAGTCAGTCCAACACTTTTATCCTGAAATATCTCAACAACAGTTTTGTGCATTGTCATGACGTTTGGTTCTGACATTCATGCTCCTAAGAAGATGAATCCTGTTATTTTGGTGAGTCTCTGACTTCTCCTCTACTGCCACCATCAGGTCAAAGATGTAAACTGTTCAAAAAATATATATATATATATATATATATATATATATATATATTGTATAAAGTAATTGCACTCCCATCGGCCTCACTTGTAGTTCTATTTTAATTTAGCATTATAGCACATCAGTTTGTGGGTGTGAACATGATAAAGAGTATTATATAGTTGTAATCATTAGCTTGTTAGTCAGAGTGTTCATTATTAAAACTAAAGATAGAAGAACTTTAAAGGTCCCATGTGATTAAAATCCAATTTGTTGTGTTTTAAAATCTTGGGCGTATGAAATCTAAACTGTAAGGACATGAACATGCTTACTGCAGCCACTCTTTCAGTATTGTCGCTGATGTTGTCATTAGCTTCAGTCGTTTGTCCACAGCTGTGTGGAAACTTTAAAACTGATTTGTTGTCAGACAACAGAGAAAGTATGACATTAAAACCACATATTAACAGGCAGTCACTTCAGAGCCATATTCAAGCTGTTTCTCTGCAATGCTAAACTACTAATTTTATAACCGCAATGTTCTCTGAGGAGCTCACCACACACACAGTTTGAAAACAAAGGCTGTGTTGTGATATTGGTGATATGTCCATGTCAAATAATCACTCAAAGAGAAAATGAGGAAAGAATAAAAAAAAAATCCCGGTCTCACAGATTCATTATTGTTTGTATTGGCTGCTGTTTGGTCAGCCGTTTTGCTCTGTGCCGTCAGTCACAGATGCAGAAAGAGTCAGCTTGTAAAGGATGTGTGGACAGCAGCAGCTTGGTTGTATTTAAAGCTGCAGACTCCAAAACGACCTGTTTAGAACAGAGTTAAAACCAGGTGTTATTCAGTAATGGTGTGATGTACCATTTTTACATTCTAAAAAGTGAAAGACTGTATCAATTTGCTGAAAAAGAGCAAAATATGGGATCATTTAAGCATCAGGCAAGTAAGCAAAGTACTCAACGCTACGCCTCATATGTTTGTGCAGCATTTTTAGGAATTGCTTCACATTATTAACTCTGTTCCCTCTCTGCAGGCCAAGTTGCATCACTGACAGAAACCTGTTTGACGGACAAAATGTTGGGCAGCTGTGCAGGCCACCACCGCTCGTGACCTTCGACCTCACCACTCTTCCAATGACGGCACCAATCAGACTGCTTCTTCTCGGCGATGTCACCCCCGTTTATCCAATGACAGTTCAGCTCTCCCGCCGTGACGTGAGGGGAGCCTCTGAAGTCTTTGCCCACAGTCGGCCTGCAGTTGCTTCCACTCCCCGTCCCTCGTTACGGATCATTTTTGTTGGAAAGCTGCTCTGCGTCACTGTGGTCTTTACAGAACAAGATTTCAAAAACCCATCGTCTGAAAAGGGAATTTGCCTTCAGTTCTGAAGGCATTGTTAATAATACCACCACCGTAGAATCTCTTCGGGGAGGGGAGGGACAACCAGAGTATATTTCCAGTCAGATGACAAGAAAAGACATCTGTGATTGTTTTGGGGAGTTTCATGTTTAAAGGACCTACTGACACGACTACTGTAGGACTCAGACTTCAGCTACACCACCTCAACCTCCCTTTTCTCTGTCTATCTGTTGATCTTAGCTTGTCCTCTTACTCCCAAGAGAGGGGAGATAACAGCAGGTTTTGGTTGGGTTTCTCTCTTTAGTCTCTTTCTTTGTCTACCAAACAACTTTCTCCATTTACCGTCTCCCCCCCGTCCATCCTCGCATGCCTGTGTTCAAAGTGCACTTACTTCCCTTCAGCTCCTACATGCTCCACAGACTCCAGATCAGTCTCCAGCAGTGCCACACCAGGACCTGTTCACACAAGGGAAGGAGAAGCATCTGCGTTACCAACGGCGCCACATCAATGCTTTGTGTTCACATATAGGAAGAAGTCTGATTGTTTTGTTACTTTCTTCGTTGTCGTTTTGACGTCGCAAGAAACTCCCGAACTTGCATCCAAAATGGAATTATTACTACGGTGTCTGATGGCTTTGTGTTTTTGTATAATAATTTATCATTCTTAAATGTTTGTTATCTTACTGACCATTGAAGTTTGAGCTACAGAGACTTTTTCAGCAAAAAAAATATTATTTCTATGGCATTTTGAAGAAATGGGGAAACTATTATTATAGTTCATACTGTTGAAAATGTGTACATATCTGTTATTATTTTTGTATTTATTAATAAGTGTCCCCTTTTACTAAATATGAGGTATAGAGGGAGTATTTTTG
Source organism: Acanthochromis polyacanthus (assembly GCF_021347895.1). NCBI lineage: Eukaryota > Metazoa > Chordata > Actinopteri > Pomacentridae > Acanthochromis > Acanthochromis polyacanthus. The sequence continues at coordinate 44,691,838 of NC_067113.1, read as the reverse complement.
CCCTCTTGCCTCAGTCTGTGTTGAATATTAATGACACCGGCCTGGTTTCTCAAAACTTTCAAGATTTTGTTAATTAGCATATTAATGGTAAAAACAATGAACTTTGGCTATTGGTGCTGTTTAGGTCATTTCCATGTAGTTGCATTATGTGGCTAATTTTTAAAGAGTTTGTCAATATTCAGCTCTCTCAGCTCATTGTCGACAATTTTGATATGTTATCTAAAAAAAAGTCTGATTCAAAGTGTAGTTAAATTGCTTTTTCTGGAGCCTTTTAATGCTATTTTCCACTTGTGTCCCCCTTCTATACTACATAATATGCTAATACAGTATATATGTGAAGGCATAGTGGAATAGTCCGTTCTCATCTTCTTTGAGGTTCCACTTTATTTTCAAGAGAAACCTTTATTAGAATTTTACTTAGATTTGTCTTTTGGACCACAAAATCCCCAGCATTTCAGTATTTTCAAAAAGCTACAAAGCTTGATTTTTGTGAAACCAGGCCCTATTTGTATTTTCACCTAAAGGGCCCCACATTCCTGTTTGCCTGTGGTTCCACCCTTTCTTTCGTACTTCTTCCAGTGTTCAAAACTTATAGCTATATTTTTTAACTGTCTTTATCTTCCAAGGCCGATCGGTCGGAGCCTCGGCGCGATTACGCCGGGTCGCTGTGTTACGTGGAGTCAGAACTGGGTCAAAATGCATTCACTTACTCCTCAAATGCCCCCATTAAGCTCGGTACCATTTTTTCTTTGGTAGCTCGACAGTCCACTGTGCTGGAACTGCAGCGTAGCCATTCCTTGTGAGCCTTTAAATATCTACTGGGCGGACAAAACAAGTGCTGGTTGAACAATACGTGATTGGGGCACCAGAGTTTTGCATTTATTTCCCATATCGTCTTTACTCCCGCAGCGAGGAACATTGTTAAATTTAACTGAGATCAAAAAGATGATCTGGAAAATGGCCAAATTATGAAAAGTTGGATCTATAATGTATCATAAATGTCTGAGGAGTTCCCCGTCCGTTCGTATGGCGTTGTTGATGGAGCCAGAGTAACTGAAAGCATTTTGATTTGCTTTGTCACAGTGGGAAGCTCTTAGCAAACGCTCTCACCTGGTACTTGCCAGCTGCCTCGGCGGAAACCAACTCCTCATTTGTTTTCCGTTTAGCGATGAATGAATTGTACATAATCGGTTGTATTTGCGTTCTGTTTCTCCAAGTACTCAAAGTGCTTCCCATGATGACACTTTATTTGTCAGATCACCTAACAGCTTAGATCAGTTCGCCTGCCTGGCGGTGGTCTTTGTTTTGCTGTAGATACTCATTGGTTTATCTGGGTACTCGCTATGTACAGCTAACTGGCTAACGCGCCTACGATTGCGGGATGTTTTTTCACAGTTTTTTCTTTCACCTGCTGAGCTTTCACATGTTAAAAACAACAAACTTCACATGAAAGATCAACTCTAGTACAGTACAGTGATGGTTTGTTGGCTGAAAATCTGGGGAAATCTTCAAATTTCTCACCTTTCACGCATGTATCTGCAGATCAAACATGGCAATGTAAGTGTTTTTAGGAAGAGCCACCCCCTGATTTGCTGTTTATAGTCGTAGAAACAGGAAGTTACAGTTTGTTGCAGCTAAAATCGGCGTAACGCTCATGGATGCTGATTTCAGAGAGGTTGTATTTTGTCTTTGCTGTTAAATTTTATGGAGGTATTAACGATTTATTTTTACCCTCCCTGTTCCTTTTTTTGCACTTTGTCGTATTGCCCAGAACTTTAATCAACTTCTATTTATATAAATATTTGAGATATTAAAAAAATCTATCTATATATAAATATATATATTTGTAAAAGTGTTTCTGGCAACTACAGTAAAAGAAGATGAAGAGTTTATTCTTGGTCAGTTGGGCCCCAAAACCAGCACACTGTTATTATCCGATCCAAACTGTGGTGAATGTTGAATGTCAGACAAATGCCTTGTTCGATTTTGGGGTTTTATTCAGTCTTACTGCAGTAGGATTAGAAAATGGGTTTGCCGTCAAAACAACCTAACACACGCTGTAAAGAAAAAAGAAAACATAAGGTCTTATATCCAAGCTTTTATTAAATGATTGAAAGTGGTTTTGGGGGTTGTTTGTAAATCAAAGATGCAGCTTTTGAATAGTGAGGAGAAGTCCCACTGCTGATGAATGTTTGTTTTGTATATTTTACTTGTCATTACTTGCAAGAATCCGTTTGAATGTTTTCTGTCCAAGCAGCTCACGATCGTTGGTGTCTGACATGATATTTTTGTACTGCTGGAGAAGAGCAAATTACCTCTTCTGTGGTTGTCAGTGTTTCACCGGGAAGCTTCAATTATATGTTTTGTAAAGTATGAAAAACACATTTTAATGCTTCAGATTTTACCAGATGCATCTGTAATTACCGTTTTCATCAGTGAAAATATAAAACTGAAATGAGTCCTGTCTGCTTTCCAGTCTGAGAATAGCTGCGACATTTCATTTATGTGTCTGTGGCTGTCGTCCCCCCCCCTCGCAGCTTCGCTCCAGTGACGTTCTACATTTTGGTCCAGAGAGAGATACCTCAACAACTGTCGGATGAAGAGGACCCATCTCACTCTCTGTGGTGATCTCTTGACCTTTCCTCTTAGTCCCATTAGCAGGTTGACATTTTTGGCTTTTTGTGAAATATTATTTTGTATATTGCAGAGAATTTTAGTCCAGATATCTACTACGACCAGAGGATGAATCCTGGTGATTTTCACATCAACTGACTTAAAAGTAAAATTTTCCATGAATCAGGTTTAAAACTGGCGGACTCAAATGGGTCATTTCGCCTCAATTCACTGAATGCTCCATGCCTGACCATCTTTAATTTGACAGATTTTTTTTTTTAAGAGGTGAATATTGATTGAGTTGACCATGTGTAAAATGTGGGGTCATAGGTGACATTAGTGTTTGAGTTGGGGGTCATGCTGAATTTGTTTTCTTCACGCCAATCTGTGAATCTGTGTTTGAAGTGCCATCATTTGACAAGTAATGTAGCTAGAGACCTGAAATTTGGAAGTCTCATTAATAAGTACATGTGGTCTTCGACGGCACAACCTTGCTTTGATAGAATAATACAAAACAGTTGTATGATGGTGCGATATTGGTCAAAAAAGTTAAATGTTTGTGTCGATTCAAGCCTTCAGTATTCAGACTAAGAGGCTATTTTTTTTCCTGTGATTAACACCAATAAGAAGTTTAGAAATGTAGAGCATGGTGCCAGTCTGAGGCATACTTTATGAGAAAAAATGTATTTTTTTTCATGTATGGAGGTCCTCGACTTATGTCGGGATTTCATTCATATGGCGCGACATAACTCGATTTTTGCCGCAAGTCGGAACTCGGTCTCCTACGTGTCCTCTGTGTATAACACAGTCCGATGTGACATACTATGTACTGGCTTCCTCTTGTAGGAACGCGTGACGACATATTCGCTCACCATCTACTGCCACATAACCAGTTCCAACGTAACGAAACTCTGTAGGTTGAGGACATTGTAAACCCATGACCCCCTCGTAACCAGTTCTGACATATTGACGAAACTCCGTAGGTCGAGGACGTTGTAAATCCGTGACGCCCTCGTAGCCAATTCCAACATAACGACAAAATTCCATAGGTCGAGGATAACATAAACAATGACCCTCTGTATTGCCAGTATTAGGACAATCAGGTATGATGGTTAAACCAGTCCAGTGTTGATCATAACTTGAGCACTTCTATTGTTACAAAAAAGAAAAATCATGGTTTTCTTAACTCGTAGTGCTTCATATAATTTTACATGATGCCATGTCTGTTCAAGAACTTTAAAGTCAAAACCTAATGTTTTACTTAAAACAAATCTGAGAAATATGAAATGGTCAGGTGTGAACTTTGATGAATTTAAGTGCGACAACCCAAATATTAGAATGTGTCGACATACCATCGAGTCACATTTAGTAGCTCTTCAGGGTCTAGCCTCGCAAAGCAACTACCATAGAAAAACCAACATTTAGGCTTTCTAATCCAGCATTTATTAGAATAGAACAATTCAGCCAAAGTCAAAGCGGCTTGCAGCAGCATTCCACCTCTGTTAAAGCTTTCCATTTCTACAAATCAGTGGCAGGCCTCTGTTTGGCCACATCTGCACTATACGCTGTACTGTGATTCTAAACAGATCCTCCTGTATTCACAGTAAGGGGCTCTCAGATTATGACTCAGAAGCTTCTTCATCACCGTGGGATGTCTTGTCTTATCAGGTCAAGGTCCAGCTCTAAAGGCTGATAACACAATACCACCATTTTTTACTTTTGGCAACTTTAGCGCCGCAAGCAAATAAAACCACACACAAATGTTGTAGAGAACAGAATTTAGAGTAGAACAAATGATCTTTTGAGAGTTCCCCTCGACGCTGCTTCGATATTCCACCTCTTATCAACCCGTCGTCATGACATCTCTGAGGCTGAATCCCAGTAGCGATGTAGCAGACCTCTGACCTCCAAAATCAGCTTTTCTCATAATCATCTGATGTTTTGTTTGGATAAAATAGGAACCCTGTGGTAGAACATTAAGTGAGATTGGTCTGTGGTGTCATTTCACTGCTCCTCTTCCCTCCGTAGCGCTGATTTTATGTTATTATTGTTACCAGTGAAAAGGGGCCGCTGTGGCTGTCATTTCATAAAATCCTCACTCTGCGTGAGAAAGGACATCACAGGCAATAATTAGACATTTGTCCAGCACTGAGCGCTCACTGTCTCTTGTGTGTGATGGAAAGCAGTCGAGAAAATGTTTCAGAAAAATAACGCCAATAGTGACTGCCTTGTCCAAACTCTAGCAACGCATTCCTTGTGTTCATCGTCATTTACAGACTCTGCCGAAGCAACGTGATGAATTGATGAGTGCAAGTTTTAGGTCAGAGCACGCAATGAAATCTGGTATCCAGTTTATGTTGATACAGTTTCACTGCATCTGTTTTTCATTTGACGATCCGTGTACATCTGTCAGTCTGTTATTCTGTCTGTGCGCAACATTAGTCAAAAACGGACAAACGAATTTGGATGCTATTTTCAGGGAAGGTCTGAAATGACACAAGGACCAAGTGATTAGATTTTGGCAGTGATGCTGCTTATAGTCTGGATCCATGGATTTGTTAAAGATTGCGAGAAAACGGCACAGCGTCACTGTAACTATGACAAGTACATCTGCTGGCGATCACATGATTGCGATTCTACTACAAATCGACCGCTGTGGACTTATCAGGACTTATCTGTCGGAAATGATACAAGTAACAACTGATTAAATTGTAGGGGAGTTTCCGAGTCCCATCAATTTCCACCGCCAGCTGCATATTTAGACCACACAATTCGGTATCCGTACATAAACATGCATAACACACGCCTGTGCTCAGCCTAAGGTCATTTTGTTTGTGGGTGCATCTATTAAATAGTCACATTCTATGTTGCCCGGATTTCTGATCATCAATAACTAATAAACAAATACTGCATTTATTTTTTTAAAAATGCTGCATTTCTGACGAAGCCATATGGGGGAATAAGCAGCCTTGGTGGAGTGCTGCAGTCTCTGAGTGCTTGTTAGTTTTGGAAAAAAAAATCAGGATGAGCTTTTGGGTAGAACTCAAAGGTCATTCATCACTAACAGATTTTTGGGATTTTTGATGTAACCAGTAGAACTGGTTAATTTTAATCATGTAACTGATAAAGTCAGGCTGTTGCAGATTCTAACTGCAAGGATGGAGATCAGTTATTGCACATCAAACCATACAAATATTTATCTAGTTTGAAAGACTAAGCATGTGTCTTTATTTAGCTTTCTTTGCTGTTTTTACACACTTTTTTTTTTTTTGCCAGATGGTCTCAGTAATGACAGAATTGTCTCCTGTTGAGCCCTTGCAAGTGCTTCCTCTCACTCTTTTAGAAAACAACTAATGGGTCCTTAAGACTGACTCAGATGTGACTGTTGACCCTCAGAGAGTGATGACTGAACTAACAAAAAAACATTTCAAAAAAGGCTGACGAGGCTGCAGTTGAACAGTAAAGGGTGGTAGGATACTGTTTTCTTGATTTTAGCAATAACAAATACAGTACAAACGACCTTAAAAGTCCCACATTGTCTGACTTGTTAGAAAATGAATGAAAATCTGACATCCCCAAAATGTTTTTCAAAAATAATGCGTAGATTATTAATTTTACCGTGACTCTAGAACTCCAAATTTCGATCCTGTTGTAAATGGGCTGTTTCAGTATCTGCAGCTTTAAATGTCGCTGAGCCGCTGCCATCCACGACACCTTCAGGAAGAAGACTATCTCTGCATCCGTGATTGACAGTCCAGAGCAAGACATTTCATCTCATAGCAGTCGACTGGTACGTGAATCAATGTGAGACCAGGATTTTCTATCATTTGTAACTAAGTTTAAGTTGCATTTATTTTGCTATTGATCATTCTGCTATTGATGAAATAAGCACTCTGGCTTGTTTTTCTTGCTTTAAACTAGTCACAGTTGTCTTTGTGTTCACTCAGAATAGTAATGGGTGGAATTGTTGTGGTGGAACTTTACAAACATGGAGAGCACTGTGGTGATTATTATGGATAATCTACCAAAAAAAACTAGCAGAGCTGCCTTACTGCACATCTAACCCTAACTCTAACCCTAACCTGGTCCTTGTTTATTGGTCTGAAATTGAACGTTTTCAACATCTAATGGTATCATCAGCCACATTCGCTGCACAAATGCGCTACCACTTAGGATTTTTCCTTTGTTGTGTTGACATTTCCATCAAACATAACATTAATCTAGTGACTTTTCATTTCCTCAGATGCTGAGAGTGCATGGAGACGTTTGTGTTCACTCTTGGAGCCACCAGCAGAATATTTGCTGCGTTCTGCTTGTGGCTGCGACATTTCAGAGTCAGCAGAAGCAACTCTGGAAAGTAAACAAAAGCGGTGGACTGTGAGGCACCTGCTGTTTCTGAATGGTTCACTTGGAAGCAGTGGGCAGTGAGAGGGCAGGTTTATGCAAGTTTTTATCTTGGTTACCATTGGTTACCCAGTTTCTTAATGGAAACTGGATACAATTCTTAATGACACGTAAAGTGGATGAGACTGTGGAGTTGTTGGGAGGCTTGAGGCAGTAATAAGTGCCTGCATATTCTCAAAGCTTTTAATTTAAACCTCCAAGTTTATGATACACACAGAACACAATATAAATGGATTCCCACCATATGGCACTTAAAAGGTGAGTTCATGCATCTTCAGCTGAACAGCATCTACTGGCCCCACGGGTAAACGTTTGGGGTGGCGGTGAATGTTAAAACTTAGCAAAGAAGATTAAAAACATAGATAAAGCCAATTAAACAACAATGAATTTATTAGCAACCATAAGCTATCCGTAATACTAAACCAAATAGGGCTGTTGTGTCAAAACTTGCAGGTACACAGGTCAGTGCTGCATCTTAGTGTTCATTCTCACTTTAAAACATCTCTAAAAAGCCGAATAAAATGTGATTTGAGAAGATGCAGGTAGGTGTTGAGAAATGCTTCTGAGTCAGAGATGCATCAGACGTCCTGATTCAAAAGATCAGGTTAGTGTAATCTTGATTTAATCACAACTTTAGTCCATTTAACGCCACTGGAATTACTGTAAGTCACTGTTTAACTGCAGCATAGATTAGCCTGATCACATCCTGGTGTTCACTGCAGAAACTCTACAGCTGCTCTGGTGGACATTCATTCATTTGGGAGCTTTTAGCTGCACCGTTGATAAACGATACCAACCTACTGGGAGCCGTTTTCACAAAGTAGCTTTAGTTATTGGGATAACTTTACTGAGAAGCAAACGGGTTTTCTTCCCAATGAAGCTGTCTCACATCCGGAGTAAACCTGTCTGAAGCTTACGATGAGAAACACCTCTGACTCAACATCAATTTTCATTATGTTCTGTGAGTTGAGACTGCAGATATACCAAGTGAAAAATACCAAAAGAAAGCTACAAGATTTACTTGTAATTGTAGTTTCAGCTATTTCTCACGGTAATATTTTTATCTGAGAAAATGACAAGGGTGAGAAAGCAGCAAAATCCCTGAAAAGTTCAATCACACATGAAAACATTAAAGTCGGGGGATGTCTTGATGCGTAGCCCCACAGACTGCTCCAACGTCTGAGGTTTTACGAGAGTTTTTCTACTGAAAAGGAGCTGCTGCATTATTTTTTCATGATAACTGTTTCAGCACCACGAGCTCGCTCAGTCGCGCACCACGTCTCCAAACATCATTTTTCTTTTAAAGCCTAAAACACACAGTGTGCTCTGTGTCCGGTTGTTAAGTTTTAGGGCCGTTTTAAAGAGGTTGACTCACGACTACAGACGAAAATAAATGGAGAAATTGAGACTAAATACAATGCAGAAACCTAATTATGATTAGAAAATGTAGACGTAGTCCTCAGGCTGGAAGTTAAGTTTGAAATTAGAGGTCTGTTTAAACTGCTGCAAATCACTGCTGTGGCTAATATTAACCAGCACTGAAGCAGCGGCGGTAGTTTACAAGTACAGATGGCTCTAGTGCCATCTATTAGTGCTCTCCAGACAAATCGCCACATGCAATTAGATTTATTTGAGCATGACATCCAGCAGGCATTCCTACCCGCTGATCTCCTCACTGCTTCTTCTTCTTCTTTCTTTTTTTTTACGTTAATGGACCAAAATGACACACAGCAAGAAAACATACCCGACAACATTGACACCTTGTGGTCGGTTACCTCGAACACGACCCCCAGTCTCATCAGCCAGATCAAAAGCACTCAGGGAGAAATGCGATCCAGAAGAAAGCATGTTAACCTCAAAGTGAGGAACTGCTCTTATTTAGGCCTCATTTATTCAGATGCTCCTGCTGGGGTGAACAATTACTGCACAGGTCGTCCTCTGAATTCATAATTACCGCAGCATCGCACATCTGAGGGGGCAGAGAAGAATTGAAACACTTCATAAAAGACTATTAAAATGCAAGAAAAGTTAACGATACCACTACAAAAACTGGTAATCGCAGCATTTGCTCCATTTTAAAAGCCTATTAAGGGAGAAACAAAAGATTTTATCAGCCTAATCTGCTCATCTTGTTTGTCTTTGAGCCCCTGTGGAATCAAGTTGTGCCCTAATCTCCACTCCCGCAGGAAAAAAAAGCCCCACTTGTAGCCCCATCCTGTAATTATAAACAAGCCATTTAAATTAGCAGCAAAAACGAATTATTTGTCATGCACAGAAAGTGTCTAAACATGTCACTAGGTGGTGTGATAAATGCAGCCTGCATGTAATTGAGAAGATAAAAGCTCTCGGCTCCATTCGGCCACGTTCATGAATGCCGAGGAGTTTCTCCCCCCATTGCAAACAGCATTCTTATGATAATGGAATAATGCTGATGCTTTAGTTAATTGTGTATAGGCGATAGTGGTGGGCACCTTTTGTTTGCTGGCTTTCATGAGCCTTGAAGGAAAGAGCTGCCGGGGATTATAACTCTTATGGAACTCCTCAGATTCCCCCCTCCAAACAGCAGACTTTATTCCCACTTTGCATTCAGTGCGTTGAGTGTTTGTCTTTATTGGATTTGGTTTAAGAGTTTGTAGTGGCACATTCAGGATGGGATTATTTGCATTATTTCACATGTTTCCTAACCTGAGGGCAAAATAAATTGTATTTTTTGGGAGTTGAAGGTGGTGGTGGAATCGTGAAGAGGTCTGTTACAACAAGTGTTTGTTCACAATGTGTCCAAATGTTAATTTCATCCTGCTCTGGGTAAAGTAGGGCAACAACTCGGCTTAAGTGGGGCACACTTTTCATAACTATACCTACACATGCAAACTCAGGCTTTATAGGTAGACTTTCAGTTACAATTTATTGAGGATATTTACTATGTGTATATGTTGCAATTCAATGCACTTGGGTGATTAGGCTGTTTCATTTAATGAACTACCAGGTAGACGGCACTCACTAGATCCTTCCTTAGCTTCGGACAAAACTGCTTCCTATACCCATAAATACAAAATATAATCAAATTTAAGCAATAAAGAGTTCCATAAGATCTAACGAGTTACTAAATACCCACTGTTTACTCCAGACAATGACAAATTGGAACAACTACTACACCGTAAAATGCTAGAAAACCAATAAGTGATCTTTCATGTAGTGCTTCTATAGGACTAAAACTACACTATGGAAAATATTTAGTTTGTACAATTTTATTTGTTCTGTTCTTGTTAACATAAGGATACACATATCTCTTGTTTCAAAGTAGAATGAAAGTCATGAAATAACTTCTTTTAAATGCTCTAATTCTGCTCCTCATGCAGCTAAAATTGAAGTGATCTTTAAACTTAATGTACATGATTTGTTCCCAATACAATATTTTACTTTATTATATCATCACATTCCATTTTTAATTATTATATGTAATTTTAGTTATCTTATTTTAACTACCACATGGCTGCTGCTACTATTGAACAGCTGTTGTTACTGTGTTTGACTGCCCCACATGCATTTAATGGCCGCCGGGGAACAAATAGTTGTTTTTTTTTTAAATGAACAGAATATTGGTAATATCGATGTTCAGATTAAGAGTGGAGTCGCTGACCAGAAATTACAAGTCAGTTGTAAGTCGTGTTTCTGTGATGCAAAGAGTTCCTGAGGTTGTCAATGCCACTTGTTGAATCTTCTTTCATTGTTCTGAAGAACTTAGTGAAGCTGATGGACATTTGGGTGGACTTGATCATGTTTTCAGACACATCCAATCCAATTCAGAGCATTGTGCCGCTTGCTGCCGTACCATGGTGTCTGAAATGATTTCTCAGATGATAAATGGCAGAGTTAAAAGACTTTAACATACCTGACTACGTCCCTAACTGACTTCCTATGATCCAGTTTTTCTCTCGTCATTTGTGGGATCATGTCATTTGAATAAAACTGACCTTTTAAGGTGGTCCTTTAAAGTCACAAAATCTGATCATTGTCCCTTAACCTGACAACGGTGTGGATTAAGTCACTGGTCAAGAATTTATCACTAGTTGAACAGCTCAAAATCTGTTTTGTGCACAGTTGGCTAAACTGAAACTTTGTTCATTGAGTACAGTAGACATTAGATTTTCAACTTCTTTAGACAGAAAGGAAGACCATTTGCATCACGCGTTTATATTTCTGCAGTGTATTATTTCAGATGTTGCTAAAATGCTATAAATCGGGCGACCCTATGGCTCAACAGGTTGAGCGGCGACCCATAAACAGGCTATAGTCCAAGACACAGCGGTCATGGGTTTGAGTCCAACTGCATGTCTTTCCCCCACATTTCCTGTCTCTCTCTCTCCACTGTGCACTATAATAAAGGTCTAAAAAATAACTTAAAAAAGACTCTGAACTATACAAGTTCCTGAGTAAACACATGTAAATATTGAGCTATAATAGTCCAAAAGTTCTCAGTTTTGTCATCACTGTATAAACTATATTAGGCCGCTAAATGTTATCAAGCTGGACATTAAGCACCATTGCTTTTTTACTCCTATGCAATACCGTAAAGCACCATTTTAGTATTTACTTTAATCTTAGTTTAACACTACTAAAGCACCACATTAAGGTTTTATGAACTACATTATTTGATCAGAGACTCTTATCTACTCTTACTTGAAAAACTTGTAGCCACTCACTTTGACCTAGTGTCTCTGTGATTATTCCAATCAATTGCACAAAATATGTACCTCTAAGCCAGTCATTATGTCTGTTTTCAATGCCACACATGTTCATCTCACATGCAAAATCTCACACACAGTTATTACATGTAATGTAAAGCCTGAGCAGCTGGTGCCAATTAGCCAAACTACTCCTCTACTTTCTCATGAACATGAATAGTACATGAGTTAGCTAGCTATATTCAGCCAAAAAGTAAAGTTGAGTAGTTTTAGAGTCTGTTTAGTACATATGGTTTATTAATATGTGGTCAAGAGGGCTTATTTGTTCAACGCGATGTGAATTTTAGCAATTTTATCTGCTAAATAAAGTGATGGCTTGAAGCTACCATTGGTTTCCAACAGTTTGAATCATGGTAAGAATTTTTCTTTCTTAGCAACCTGACAGTTGCTTTAGTTTTATAAATTATTGTTGTTTTTTGTTTATTTTGTAATATCTGAACTGTTTTGATGCCTCTTAAAGTTCAAATCACACAAGCTGTATTATGTTGGACAGTGTTGCTAAGTTCTGTCGCTAAGCTAACTAGCTTGGAGTCATAAGTTGATTCAACACAACAAAAATGTCATTTTATAAAGATATGATATCGCAAAACATCTTTATGGGTTGTTAAAAACAGCTTAAACTTCAGGAAAATTATTGTGAGCGGAAAATAAGTGAAGCTAAATAGTTGTTTGACATAAACTACTTAGCGAGCATTGTGTTTGCTACCGCAAAATTCAATAATCTGATGTGGGCATCAGCAAAATGGCTAACTGGTAAATTAGCCTGTTTTCCTCTAGAATATACTAATTTGTGGCTACTATTCTTTGCCAAACAAGTGAAAACATTTAAATATGTTGTTTTGTGTTTAACTGTGATTGTGTTGTGAATTTACTTATCATACAACTTAAGGAGAGAACCAACAGCTGACCAAAATACACCAGTTTTTATAATTTAATGCACAGTTACCTTGCTTAAATCCTTATGGAGTTTAGAAATTACAATAAAAATCACTGCAGCTGTGAGCAATAAATTAAATACTTGTGTACACAGTTGAGGAAAGTAATGTTTTTTGTGTTAAGTCTTATAAATCTGTGACATTAAAGGCCCAAACAAGGAGAAAAAACTCTCCAATTTGGTTGCTTGGAGAACATTTTAAATGTAGCACCATAGTGATATTTGCAAGTCATCTTACTTTTTGAAGAAAATTGGGACGTTATGATGCCAAATGTGCAAAACCACGCAGGAAATATCATGTACTTTAGGCCACACGTTTTTGGATATCACTTAAGTGCAGTTTTCTGATTTGCAATCATGTAAATCAGTTATTATTTTGTTAAATTCTGGATATAAAGTGTTTAACGTGTTGTATTAACTTCTGGGAGGGTGTAACCATCCCTGTTTTACTTTGCGTTTGCGTCGTGGACTGGTCTGGAGAGCTGTGTGTCCTCGAAAGGTTGCGCGTTTTTGCCGGATAAGTCCCCACCAGAACCCCGGCTGTGGCTAAAAGCTGGACGATTATTCAACTTTTTCTGATTACAGGAGGTCGCATCCTTCAGTTTTTCGCAATGTCGCCCTGAAGTGCCGGCGTTTCCAGCTGAAATCGGACGCAGAGGGTGCACCTTTGCGCAGAGACTGGTTTAATGCTGAGAGGCTCCTCTGGGTGCACAAAGACAGCGGCTCGCAGAGGAACTTGTTCAGAGTGAACCGGGGACGCTGGGAGGCGAAATAAACAATCTCCGGACTCGAAGTAGCACCAGCCACGCAGTTCTACCCCCTCGACGACAATCTACCGCCACCCATCCAAGAAATAGAAGGTAAGGACTTCTTTTCGATGCGTTTCTGTTGGACTGGAGGGCTGCGGAGCGGGTTAAACCTCCTTCGCTTTGGCTTCCCGAGCATGGTTGTTTTTGCAGAAAATGGCGTCATCGCCCTCTTGTTTCTGCCTGGCCGCGGCGGGGAGAGGAATACTTTCGGAGACTTGTGTGAGCCTCCACACGTCGCGTTTACTTCCTCAAAGGCGAAATCGCCTACCGGGATGTGTTTTATTCAACGGCAGGCGGTCAAAACGGGAGATAGTTCACGGTTTCGCTCGGTAGAAGGACGCGCAAAGATGGAAGGGTCACCGGTCCTGTGCGCCAAGCTGCTTCTTGGAAAAGGTGGCACGGAGCCGCAAAACGCAGCGTTTTACATTCATAATGATGGCATTCTCGCCGGCTCCAGGCCCATCCAAATGACCGTGGAAGGGTTGCGGTTGTTACCATGGTCGTGATGGGTGTATATATGGCAGCGATGCACCTTGTCTTTGTGTATATTTTATTCGGGTTAGCTCGTTTTTACGCCGCACTCCCCTGCCATGCTGCAATCGTTATGAGGGGCCTCTCTCCTACGGCTTGAAAGGTGCATTTTGTACTTGGCTTTTCCTCTGATCAAGTTAAGCTGAGTCCTTTTGTGGCTCAAAATAGTGGCGTTTTTTATCCCGACAATATAACCGTGTAAAAAGAGATTTTCGGGGATAATGGGGGCGATGCAAATCGTGCCATGAGAACGAGCGACTGCCCTGCGCTCTGGTTCGCTGCTTGCCAGACGAGGACAGGGCTGAATGAGATACAAATAAAGAAGAAAAAAAGAAGGTCCTTTTGGACGAATCGCACAGTTTGCACAAAACTGGGGAAGTCCGGCGCTGCGCAATGATTGTGCTGTTGCTTTGCGCAGAGAGCGGTGGCAGCTGCTGTAACCGCCGCCACCATTTCGCCGCGATATTTTTTGTGTGTGTTGGCCAACCTTTTGTAAATAGTTGGGGACTCTTGGATAAAAGAGCACAATAGTATTCATGCGGGGCCCTTTATGGCCTGTGAATGTGGCTCCTAAGTCCCGCTCCGGCTGTCCTGTCTTTACCCCGTCAGCTACGTGCATGCGTCCTAGCTCTGGCCACCACACATCCACCATAGCGAGGCCACTGGGTTGCCTGTGTGCACGCTTCGCTTGGTTCCTCCTGTGGCCAAAAAGTCGATGGCTGATCGTGCGCGGAGTGTTCGTAAAGCGCAGGCCATCGGGATCAAATCGAAACGAGCCACTAAACACCAGCCACGGAGACTGCACATCGCTCGCTCCGTGCACATTTTTATTAAGTTTCCTGAGTTATGCAACCGCATCCCCGTAGAGCGAACTGCTCATCCGCCTCTATTTACTCGTCACCCACCATCGGATGGATATTTCTGCGTGCGATATCTGCCGAATTTGGACCAGTCCCCGCGGCGACGACACCGAATTAGGAAGATATGTCATTTGCAAATCACCCAGTGCCATTTGCGTCACAGCCCGCGGCCTCGCACGCCCATGGGGGGCGATGGAGTTGCAAATGGAGACTGTGTGTGTGTATGTGTGTGTGTGCTGACGCTGCCCCAGCTGAAAGGGAACCAATAGACACGGACTCGGGCGGCAACAATCGCCGTGCGCTTTCACTCTCCAGCAGTGCACCGACTTGGGATTCCGTATCAACGCGGAAGATCGGCGCAGTTTATTCGGGATGGTTGGCTTTCCATCGCGCTGCCTGGGATGCGTAAGTGGATGCGTACACACACACGCTGGCTAAACCTGCTTCAGGGATCGACAGGCCAGCCGGAGAGGAGCACATCCGTCCGGTCCTGCCCTCATGGTGCTCGGTGCATGTGGCTATTGTGGACTCGCTTCACGTGTGGACGAACGTCTTTCCACTGGATCGCGGCGATGATATATGGCCGTAAAGCCTTTACTACCACCGCAGGGAGTACGGTTGGATTATGATTCGGACACTGGATAAGCAGTCGCTGGGGTGTTTTTTTTCTTGTTACATCCATGGCGCGCCACGCGTTTCTGGTTTGGAGATGAGCAGGGCGTTCATATCCAGGAACGTTTTGTTTGTTGCCGTTGCGCTTTTGGGCACTGCGCATGGCTTCATCCGGCAGAAGTAGGAAGAAAAGTCCTAGGATGGGGATCACTTATCGGAAAGTGATTCATATTATATTTTATCAACAAGCTTCACATCCCTTGTAAATATTTGATTTATTCTCGCCTGCAGCTTTAAAACACATAAGTAAGTTTTTGGTTTTGGGACAAATTGACATGTTTTACATGTTAAACTGCATCATAATCCAAGTATGTTGCATTTTGATTTGTGCAGTTGAAGTAGATGTATTATCTAATATACATTCCTTGTCCGCTTTCTTGGCCTTTATTCTGAAAAAGGCTAGATTCAACCTGGCACAGTATCAAGCATAGTTATATAGATGGATACTTGCATGGTAGAAATGGAGCTTGTGTTTTTTCTTCTTTCATAGTTTTAGATTCCCAAATTATTGCCCAGCTTTGAACCAGTATGTGGCTGTTGTTTTACTACTGGATTGTTTTAACTTATTTTGTATAGCATCCTGGCTGATAACCTGGTTCTGCAGTCTGTTTTCCTAAATAAGCAACGTACTGTTACCACCTCTAGAAGCTGTGAAAGTAAGCATGAGTAACTTTGGCACATTGGAGATGGTCAGTCTAACCTTCAGAATGAATACGAGTGTAGATAACAAAGTGGGTTATAAGGATCTAAAATAAAATAGAAAAACATGGCTTAAAGTGGGCAGAATTGGCCACTTAATACAATAATTACATACTTCTATATTAAGCATTCTTTCACATATGCAATATTATTTGTGCTTATGGCATTTATGCAACTACATCAACTGCCTCTCCAATATTTTTTAAGCATGGGTTTAAGCTCAGGTGTTGCAGGTATCGTTGTTTTCTTTACCTGAGTGGATGTTAATGATGTCACCGCATGATTCAGTCACTTTAATGATGCAGTGTTGCGTTCAGGCACTGAGTCAGCATGTCAGAGCAGCGCGCAAGTTGGGTCAGTCAACAAATCTATTAACCTGACAGCCAGTCAGTAAGATAAATACTTGTCCGTTCAGCCAGGTCACTAGAAAGTTCAGTGTCGACCAAGTTATCAGGTCAGGCTCTTCTTCCTCCTGCAAGTCAGGAAGCTGGGATGAGTTTAGCGAGCGCATCTGTCTCACCTGGACAGATATCTCCTCATGTCGGCGGTGAAGGTGAACGGTGTTTTCAGCACAGCTTGACCCGTCAACAAAGCCCTACTTTCTGCCCACCATAGATTGAAATGTCTTCTCAGAGATCATTTGTTAGAGTCGTATCTCTGTTATGGTGGGATCTGTGTAGATTTGCATTTGCCTGCTCTCATCGGAACTGTCGCTTCTCCATTTAACGTCGACATCACCATCCACCGCACTTGGAGTTAATTATACATTTACGTGGGGTTTTCAGAGACTTGTATTTCCAAGAGCGTAAGCTGTGCATCCACACCTGGCCTGAAAATGCCCATTATGCATCTCCCATGGCTATATTTATTTAAATCTGGACCCGTGTTCCTTTTTCCACGCTCTGCTGCTGCATCTCTTTACATCGTGCTAACGGGCGCGCTTTGAATCAAGACTGCACAATGTACAATGCCGAATTCTTTATTATGTAGAACTATAATTCTTTATCTGTTTTGGAAGCTCCACCAGTAGCAATTTAAGTCCATTTCAGCTGTTGTGTGTCCACTGTTCTACCGCACAAGTCGATTGTGGATGAAAAAAACTGCATTTATTTAGATCCAGTAAACTTTTTTGAGCAATCAAGTCTGAGCAGGAACTGAAAGTATTTCTTTTTTGGACGGCTGATTGTGATTTCTGTACTTCGAGGCAGCTGTCTGCATGTGTGTAACTCTCAGGTGTTTCCCCGTTTGTGAATAAATCATTGCAGAGAATGATTTGACCCGGCAGTGATTAATGTCTGGGAGTGTCCTGGTACAGTAGCATAATATTTCTGGGCTCGAGACCAACCGGTGTTTGCATGTGGGGTCCCACATTTGTTAGTAGACACTTTATCCGTCACATAGGATGTTATTGTCTCGACAATAAGATCAGATAATCAGATTTAAGAGTCAGTGTTGTGCTTTGTGTGTTTTCTGCCTCTGATGACTTTCCTTACATCTCAGAAAGACTTCAGTCCTGTTGAACTTTGTCAGAGAATTGGAAAACGTGTGACAACCGATTGATTACACGCGAGTTTTAAAACGTTGGCTTTTAGAAACAACTCATCTGGCTGTTTGTTGTCGGGATCATGAAGCCTGCAGTGTAATTTTATGAGTATACTCCTTTATATGTGCTGTGTTTTCGTAGATTAGCTTGATAACGCTTTATCTTGTTCTCCATATACTTGTAGCTCTTATTTTCGAGCTGAATGCTGCAGTTTTTGTGTACATACTTACATGGCATTTATGCGTGACAACAAGACAATTAGCTGATTGCCAACATTGGGAGAAGTACAGCGGATAGAAGGTCACAATCACAAAATGTAAACTGTACCATTCAGTGAAAGAAAGCTTCTACTTTTGAGCACTGAGGAACTCTGTCAGTAGGCCACATGGCTGCTTCCACTCTCTCCTGCGGTCAGGTGGTCTCACTGATTCGTCTGCCAGCAGTCGGCATCATTTCAGAGCATTGAGTCCTGCCATTAGAAGAAAGTCCTGTCAGACTGTGAGGAGACAGCAACCTCTGCTTCACAGATGCCGGCTCCAGAGCTACATAAACAGTTAAACATCAGATATACACACTTAAAGATTTAAATATTACTCAGACAAAGTGTTTTTACTTGCAGAGCCCTCACTGTGGCAGAAAGTTCTTCAGTTCTGATGTGGATTTGCCTCATCTGTTGTCTCAGAGGCCGAGTGAGGATTTTTCTCCAAAAATAAGAGATGATCCCAAATGGGAAACATGTTGACAAATTGATTTCTGGCCGGCAAAAGCAGAATTCACTATGGATTTCCACTCGTGGGTGAAACTTGAACGTATTTGTTTGCGATCAGGTGTGTTTTAGCAGGTGGTTTGTTGTGTAAAAATAACCTTAAATGTATGAAAACCACAGGATTGAGGCAGCTGGAAATGTCAGATTTTAGTGAAATGGCTACTGAAATGTGTCCAGTCATGATGTTGGTTACCAGGTAGTGGGTGATTTGTTCAGCTGTATTAGTGTATAAAAGAGGCGAAGATAATGACTTATTTTCTGAATATTAGCCGTATATAATTAGTTCTTACGACTGTCATGCTTTAGATTTTATTTTCAAGTGCCTGAGGCGTTTCAGTCACATCTCGCCCATTCAGTACGCACATATTATTCATCTTTTTCTTCGGTAATAGCCATTGTTCCAGTGTTCCCCTCATCATCGGCAGTTGTGTACTGTTCTGAGGAGAAAGGGAGGAAATACCATTTTCAAACCAGCTTTTTTTTCCTTCATTGATCTTGTGAAATTGCTCTTTCGGCTTGTGTACAGCAGCAAATCATTTTCTTTCCGAAAGACATTTCCTAAGCATCATGGGACATCCAGGACGGTGTAATCTTTTGGACATGTTGCTTCTTGAAAATCAAAGGTTAAGGCATCAATAATCCCCGCTGTCAATGTGTTAACCCTTCGATGAGCCTAATTCTGGAATGAAATACATCTGACGGGGGCTGAAACGATTCCTCGAGTTATTCGAGTAATTTGATTACTAAAATTCCTCGAGGCAAAATTCTCTGAATCAAGGCTTCGTTTAATCAACTACAAGGCCGGACCCAGACTTCATTCGATGTAAACCGGGTCCTTAAATTTGACAGGACGCTTCTATTTTAACCAGCGCAGCTTTAATATTGTTTACGGCAGGAGTGCCCAACCAGTCCGCAGTCTAAACAGTGGTCTAAACTAGCCGTCGGTGAACTAAAACAAGGACAGATTCAGCTACTGCACAGCTTATTTCTCACCTCAAATGCTTTCAGAAATACTTTTCCCTGAAGTGTTTTTGAAATAAAAGAGAAAGTTTGTGACCGAGCCGCTATGTTTATCTGACACATCTGCCGGACTGTCAAGCTGAAAGCTCGGTCACGTGACCACGTAGCGGCCCGCTGAAGCTCGAGCACTGTCATGTGACAATATTGTGACCGCCCACCATTTCCGCGCGATTTTCAGATGCGGCGCGTTTGCATACGGGGAAAACGCATCCAGTGGACACATAGCTTCACTGTATGTTTTCTATAAGTATTTTGGCACCGAATATATATGTACAATACCCCTTGTCTATACTATATATGTACTATGCCCTTGTACTGTACGCTATATGTACTATGAACCTGTACTATACTATATATGTGTCCAGGTTATTTCTGTTACACAGCGCACTCACTTCTGCTTTTGATGCTGTAACGCGCATGCCTAGTGCAGAATCTGATTACTCGATTAATTGCCGGAATAATCGATAGAATACTCGATTACTAAAACAGTCAATAGCTGCAGCCCTACGTCTGACCTTAAAAGATTGAGGCATTTTGAGAACTTAGAATTTGCACAGAATTCATACAAACTTTGTGACCTGTTAACTCCACTAATAAGCTGTAAGTGGAGTTAAGACGGGGAGGTTGAGCTAAGGGTGCAAACCGTCCTCAAATTTTCACTTTGAGCCCAGGACACCTTCACTCTCATTACCTGAGTCATAACAGGAATCACTGCTACATAACCACGTACGTCTGTTGCCATGGAAATGGGAGAGTCCCCTGTGTTGGCGTGCAAATGTATTATTGGCATGCGTGTGGCTAAATGTGTTTGTTTTAAACCTTTGTAGTACATCGGGCCTCTTTGAAAGTGATTTGAGACAGTGTGCAGCTCAGATGGTTGTCCACACTGGGGGGTTTTAAGCCCCGGCTCTGCTCCTGCAGACTGCCGCCCTCTTGCCTGTCAGGTTTTTATGAAACACTTCTCAAGTAAGTAATTAGCTGCTGTTTGTGCTGGCCTGGGATTCGCAGCCTTCTTGATACCACGTTATATTCAAATGAGTGTCAGGATCCCAAGAAAAACCTGTTTGTTGTTTTCCTAGGTGCAGCTGATGCTGGAGATGTGAGGGAAGGCAGATTTTTGTAAAAGCTAATTTGTTCCAAAATGCCCCCAGTGCACAGGTTTCTTGTTGTTTTGTTTGGCTGGGGTCACTGATCCATATACATTTTCTGTAAAGTTTTTTTCCCCTGATTTGGGATGACAGATTGCTGGAGTGCTTCCCAGCATGCATTAGGTGAAACACCTTCAACAGGTCATCAGGAGCCACAGAGCCAATAGATTAAAGGCCCCATCTGGTGAAAATCCATTTTCATGTAGTTTTGTGGTTGTTCTAAACTTGAAGGTGTGAAATCACAGCTGTTAAAATATGAAGATGTTTACGTCCTGTCATTCCTCATTCCTCCTCCACAGCTAATAGTGTCCCGTTTTTACAAGACAGTCAGGATTTTAGTGCCACATTCCAATTGAGGAAACAGTCGTCCAGCTCAAACTGTGCACAAATCCTGCCACATCATTTCATGAGAAGTGACTATCTCACCAGGTTTGTTCACTTGCTGCACCTGCTTCTGCTGAAGTTTCTCAGCCACAAAACAAAGCATATCAAGTGTTCTGCTGTTGGCTAAAAGAGTGAACATAAGTCTTCATGCACTCCCACCATCTGAAGCAACAGAATACCCAGATTTTTGTTTGCAGTATCACCACAACAAGGAATTGTTGATTTTATAGCCCTTAACTTTCACAGTCTGTTGTGGAAAAATCGTCATGATTACTGAGGGACATTTAGAGATGGTGGAAGAATGATTGGAAACCAGTCAACAAGGACTGGATGGATTACTTTTTTTTATGTCACGTGTTGTGCTTCAGTGCAACCTAAACTCAGCCAGTGTTTCCATGTGTCTCCTGCTCTCTGTGCTCGCATATACAGTGGTTGTGTGATGTGTGGCGGCCTTAAAATATATATAAATAATAAAATTAATATGGTCGCAACTTGGCGGATTTTCATCTATCGGTGTGTGTGTGTGTGTGTGTGGGGGGGTCTGGAACATAACCCCCGCGATAGACGAAAATCCGCCTGTAGCAACCACATTAATTTTATTATTCATATATATTTTAAGGCTTTGTAAACCCTCCCCACACACCGTATAACAGCACAGAGCAACGCCATGGCAGTGATCAGACGTCTGTGTGAAATGGACAAAATAATGTAGCAATCGCAGAGCCGGTCGCTATGAGTGAACTGTTGTGCTGCAATGCACCATGGGAGTTCGTGGTGTTGGGGGTTTAAATAGTCATTATTTGCTTTATGTTTGTGTTGTATTGTGTTTTTATGGTTTAGTTAGCCTAGTTAGTTTGGTAAAGTGTTATGTTGTCAAGACAGTGAGTGCAAAGTGTTGTGCTTGATGACTTCCTGTTGCTCTCTGTGTGTGTCAAAATAAAAGCATCTGCTACTTGCAGAGTGCATAAAACGTAGATATCCTTCATACAGCGTCGTTCTTTAATGCAGCTCGTCATCGTAATAAATATATAAAAATATCTACATACCGCAAAATCCTGCGATATCAAATGCAATTTAAATATCCAGTGAGACCGCAAAAAGCAAACCGCGATATGGCGAAGCACCGCCGTACTGCATTTTAAGACAGCTGAATTCCCAATAAAGCTGTTCTCATTTGCTTATTTTTCGTTTCTGTTGTCAGACAACAAAACAGATATAAATTAGTGACTGAAACGTTGCTCATTTAGGCTACGTGGTCCCCGGCAGTCCCTTCAGTCATTTCCGAGCTGCTTCTCTGAACCGCTAAATAACTGATTTTGTAACCACAACAGGTTATCTGACAAACTCGCCGTACACAAGTTCAAAACAATCACTGTGCTGTAAATTCAGAGACATTCCGGATAAAATTGTTGCTCAGACAGAAAGCGAAAGAATGAATGAAAGAAAGCGTCTGGTTTCAAACACTCATTCACAAAACAGTCAGCTTTCATGTGGTTAATTGTTTTGCTCTGCACTGTCAATCACAGATGCAGAGATAGTCTTCTTCCTGAAGGTGTTGTGGACAGCAGCAGCACTGAAACAGTCTAATACAGGGCTAAAATTAGAAGTTATACAGTCATAGTGAAATGAACTATCTTTGGAGTATTTTGAGCTGAAAAATTGAAAGACATATTCTGGGCAAAAGTGATTGGATTAATTTGTCTCAAAGGAGCACAGTATGGGACCTTTAGCACATAATTCTGCCTCAGTTTGTTTGCGTTCACACACACAACGAAAACACCAGTTTAGAGTCCAGATGTTTTGAGAATGTGGAGAATAAATGACACCAAACATTGTGACAGCATGTTAACTAGATAGAAAGGCTGAGGAGAGAGGAGTCCTCAGGAGGCTGAAATTAATTTCCGAAAATTAACTTTGTTTTGTTAAATAAATGAGCAGAAGTTTTAAATGAGGTTGTTTCCTGACTTGGGTAGTCAGTGGGGTAGACAGACTTTCCGGTCAAAGTCCTAATTTCCCATTATAGTTAATGGCTGGTGTTAATCTCCCTCTCTGATATAAATAGAACCTGGGTAGGTGCATAATGTATTAATAAGTCTGCTCTTAATTTTGCTCAAATATAAATTATTTTAATGTAGTACCAGTTAAAAGCAAAGCATCCATGTAGGCAGAAATGGTTGAGGAATAATGTCACATTTGACCTGTAGCATCTGTCTGTCATCACTTCTTACATAGATTCTGATGTTTGGGCACAACTGTGCCTTTGTAGGATATAAGAATACAACTCTAGCTAACAGCAACTGTCACTTGCTTCGGACTGATACTGCTTTCCAATTGTGACAGACTGACATTTCCTTGTCTGCTCTTCAGCTGGCGCTCCACTTCAGCTGTGCTCATCTCTTTAAGTAGCAGCTCCATCACTGCAAGTATCCGCCACCGCTGCCTCGCTACGTAGTGCTTAACCGATTCATAATCAGCGCTAAAAGTGGGAATTCAGAAATGTCTCCAGCCTGAACCTGGAAGAAAAAGGGGCTTTTTTTCAGAGCGTTGGAAACCTAAGAAGGGTTGCATCTGATAATTTTATACACGTAGCATTGATTTGGTGTTTAATACCTTAATTCTGACAGAGTGTGTGTGTTATCTTCTTTGTGTAAAGTCCTTCAGGTGACTTTGCCATGAAATGCATATGCAAGAACCACTTTTTCTTTTCAATTTAGTATCACATCTCTGTTACATCATAATTTACACAGCTGTCGCTAGGCAGAGTATTAAATTTAATTTCCTGTTACATGCTTGACAATAGCAGTCTGACCTTTGTCCGCTTTCTTTTGTTTCATGCAGATTATTCAGTTAAGGAAGTTTTTTCTTGGTGTATTTAACCATCACACCTGCAGGCTGGACATTATTTTCGTACATACCTGAGGGAAGGAGTACTAACTAAGCAACTTTTGCATGAAGATATATTCTTTGTTGTTGCAACCCCGCTGTGGCCTCTCGTCCTTGTCCCTTTGTGGTCCATGTCTCCTCTTTTGGAGACATCACCAGACTGTAAAACTTTTCAACTGGAGGAAAAACATTTAAGTCCATGCTTTGTCTCCCTCTGCTGGAGTTTCACCGGAGCTACAAACCTTCCCAAGTCGAGATATGTCTGTGAATTTGACATGTTGCTGGAAGTGGGAACTCAGTTTTCTCAACCGTGAGAGGATGTTTTATATTTCTGTTAGGTTTGTTCTTACACTGAATCTCCACTTTCTCCATAGTTGTAGCTCACAATCTTTTTTTCCTCACTATTAATTTATTTGTTCACTATTTTATGATAATGCACCATAAAACCACAAATTACAAATGAATGGCCCCGGGCTTAGAAGAAATAACTGCAGACAGAGATGAGTGCTTTCTCATTCTCACTCTGCTCACTTGTTTCTTTTCTAGCTGTCTGCTGGTTCCGAATTTCCATAAGTTTGGGACGCCCAAATTATGTCGTAGCCAAACTGCATTAAGCAACTGTCACTCGTAGCACATTTAATTAGTCCAGCATTCGACTCTCGGGGCGTTTCATGCTTATACGCCGGAGAAAATAAGGAACAAAAAAATGTCAATTTAAAAACCGTGGTGACAGCTCATGCTGGAGGTAGTAAATTAGGAAAGAGTGAGGCTGTTGAGCATAACTTACTGCATCTAAATCACATTATATTGAACCAGCGTAAGGAAGAATTAGTGCGGTGTCAGGTACATGTGGAGTTGGATCAAACAGGTGTAACTGAAAGGACCACTAGAGGGCAGCAGCATATACTAGTTTCCATCTAATGTTGACACCCAGATTTACGACTGACCACATAAGTCTTGGCACCTACTTTAGCAACACACTCAATCAAAGCAGACCAAAAAATGCACTTCAAAAGCTATTTTCCCCCCATCAGCTCAATAAATTCAAAGTGAGACAACACAGCAACAAAGAAAACCAGCCTAACTCACAACTGACTCATTCAAAAACACTGACTTGTCATTGTTCCCAACAGAAATGAAAGACTAAAAACTGTGAGAAGAGCATCTCATTTCAGATCTCAGTCACATAAAATACTGCCTGTTAAAGTAGTTGTCCACTGGGAGATCACATTGATTGATACAAAAACTACTAAACACCTGTTATATTTAACTCCCATGTGTACTTGCATATTGTACATACAGTATATTTGGTATAAATTGTGACTGTGTGGCTGCATTTCTTACTAAACTTGAGATGGATATTTTATTTGAAGTGCCTGCCAATACTCATTGAAAGACGCTTATTTCCAAATGTTTCTTACAGTGAGTTTGTCCAACACACCATATTTCTACAACTTAGTGAAAACTGCTCAAAATATCATTTCTGACACATTTTCTAATATACTTGCCATCTGTCTCTCCTAACTCTGTTTCCAGAGAATAACTTTATCATCCACAAGGTTTGCCAAACCTCGTTGAAATTTCTGTGAATAGCTGATTGAGTGAAGATGACCCGACTTCCAAAAGGCGTAAAGACTAACGTGACACTTTTCTTTAATATTTCATGACAGATAAGGTTTTTGTTTTCACGTTTCAGAGTTTCAAAATAGCAAAAGACAAAAAGAGCCTCAAGCAAAAGTTTGGACAGGCTGTGCAGTCAGTACTTAGTTACACCGCCTTTGGCAATTATCACAGCTTGCAAAGGCTTTTTCTGGCCAACTAAGAGTCTCAGTTCTTGTTTGGGGGATTTTCGTCTATTGTTCCTGCAAAATGATCCTAGTTCTGTGAGCCGTCCTCTTTTCATCTTCGGCTTCTTTTCCAGACGCTGTGATGTTTGCTTCGGCAATTTGCTGGTGTTTAATTGAATCTATTCTTCCCTCTACCAGTGAAATGGAGGCTCTGCTACAGGCTGCAACACAAACCTAAAGCACGATCGATTCACCGCTCGACTTAACAGTTGGAAACATGCTCTTTCCATGAAATTTTGTGGCATTTCCCTCCTTACCATAACTTTTCTCACTGCAGCCAAAAAGTTAATATAGCTTTATGAGTTCATAGTACCTTGGTTTATGGTATCCTCGACCTACAGCATTTCGTCATTACATGGAACTAGTTGGCAAGGGGAGTGGACGAATACGTTGTTACACGGCACTATAAGACGGCTTTGTTTACATTTGCCGGTTGTACACCACCTTGGATTATGCTACATTTTCTGACTTTTTGCCCTTCATTATGGCTCCCAAGCTTAAGTCAGACTCTTCTGATGGCAGTGCTTCGAAGAAAAGGAAAGCCGTCTCCATTGAAGTGAAATTATCATTGGTATTCATGATTTCATGACCAAGTTCCAACTTACGGCGAAAAATTGACTTCCGTCACACCGTAGAAACGAAACTCCGATGTAGGTTGAGGATCCCCTGTATTTGTTTCCAAATGCGTCAGGCTTGTTTTGATGGAGAGTCTTGCGTTGAAGAAGCAGGAAGGCTTTTCTTTCTGTGACAACTCTTCCATGAAGGTCATATTTGTGCAGGTGACGCCGCTCATTATCCCTCCACGGTCTCTTACATCCTCCTGAAGGTCTTCAGCAGTCACACGGGATTTGCTTTGCCTTTTCCAGCAATAACTTTCTTGGTCTTTCAGAGCTCAACTTGACCTCCACCGGTCCTGTTAACTGCAGTTCCTTTAATATATCAGGAAGCAAAGAAACAGCAACATGAAAAGGCTTTGCTGTCCTCTTATAGACTTCTACTTGTCGATGTTGAATGTTTAGAAGAGCCTGATTGTTGGGACAAAGTTTGAGGATTCAGAGTGTTGATAAAGTTTTGGAGTTTGCATCAGCTAACAGCTAACAAGCTCATTACGGTTTAAAGCTATGAGAGGTCAAATCTCTTGGGGTGCAAAAAACTTTTGCATGTTGCTATTTTCCTTTTTATGCCACTTAATTCCTGCGAAACAAAAATAGTATTTATCTTGTTAAAAAATGTGGAAGGTTTCGTCTTTGCTTTTATGTCTTTTGGAATTCAGGTCATCGTCTACTCAGTTAACTATTTACTGGAACATAAATTTCAATCAAACCTTTGCTTTCCATCCCAGTTTTTATGTCCAAAACAGGGGGAGGTGACCTTTTTAGATCTGTTTGTATGCTAACTGCACTGGTACGTATTTAGATAGATGTTGCAAATTACACAGATTGAAATGGTCTGTATGCAGTTACGGTATGCCTACTCACTGCAAGGCACTCTGGGTAACCCACATGTATATCCATTAGTATGAGACATGTTCAGGAGGCAGAGTACTCAATTTTTTATGCACATGGAGATTATGCGCCTTGTGTAGCATGTTAATGTAGGTATCGTGGGTTTAATTGTCCTGGCAGCATTATGCAGCTGGATAAGTATTGTAGGAAACCACCATTACTGGAATTTTAAAGTATTTTCGCTTCTGAGTGCTCAACAGCCAGTAAAAATGCAGCTCTGTAATGTTTGATCTGCTTTCTAATGCATGCTCTTACAAGAAATATTGGCATAGAAATGTGTTGTGGATGCACATTCTGGCAGCAGGAAGATTTTTGTTGTTGATTCCATCTCTCACTACACTGCTATAGTTTGCCAATCCTTTGAACCTTAATTCAAAGCATCTCTTCCAATGAACAAGGAATGTGTAAATGTAAAAACATACATGCGACACATACATTGGATTTTACACATGCACTACTGTTCAAAAGTTTTGGGTCACCCAGGCAATTTCATGTTTTTCATGAGAACTCACACTTTCATCCATGTGCTAACATAACTGCACAAGGGTTTTCTAATCACCAATGAGCCTTTCAACACCACTAGCTAACACAATGTAGCATTAGAACACAGGAGTGATGGTTGCTGGAAATGTTCCTCTGTACCTCTATGGAAATATTCCATTAAAAATCAGCCGTTTCCAGCTAGAATAGTCATTTACCACATTAACAATGTCTGGACTGGATTTATGATTAATTTAATGTCATCTCCAGTGAAAAAAATAGCTTTTCTTTTTTCAAAAATAAGGACATGCTAAGTGACCCCAAACTTTTGAACGATAGTGTATGCTTCAAATTGTATATTTACAAAATAGGAACATTCTTTTCTTCTTGTGAAGTTTTGGTTGATCTACCATTCTTGCAGAAATTCACACATCTGTTAGCATTGTCATTGCTTTTAAGCTTTTTAGCACTTGTATTTGGCTTTGCTCTCGTTTCAGTATTACATTACTGTAGTGTTCCCAAACCAACAGTTTCTAGCACCTGTAATTCTACATGCCTCTTCACACTAGCATTGTCTTGTTTTCTTTATCTCTGTTGTGATCATCTTTTATCCTTGTTTTCTGTGTGTATTTTATTTGTTTTACTTTATTGTCCACGTTTGTTTGGGGTTTTCCTGCTATGATAATTTTATTGGGAGCTCCCAAAGAGGGTTTAGCTGGAATCAAAGGAAAATTATCAATGCACAATTGATAAGATTTGAGGATTTTTTTCATTGAAATTTCATTTCCTCAAGCATAACGAGCATTTTTGTCATTTGCACATAATGATTGTGCACTTAAGGCAGGAATATGAAGAGTTGGTGAATTAGCATTGTGGAAAACCAACATTATATTAGACATTTTTGTTTATCACATGGTCAGAAATAACAGAAAAATGCACTTGGACTCATTGCTATCACTGTATGTGTACTAATTGCGTATACTGTCATGTATATTCATTTCTCAAAGTTCCATTTTGAGTAGGAAAAAGCCTGTTTTCACCTTCTGGGATGACAAAAACAAACAATGAAATCTAAGTGCAGCTACGTACAGAAGTCCACGGATGAGACATGACAGGCTGTTGTCAATTCTTAACTTTTTTTTCTTGTATTTTGAAAAACTGAGCTTAGGTGCAGACATAAACAAGCATTTTAATATTTTAGAAGTACATCCAGCACTAGGTGTGTTTCATTCAGTGCGGTGCTTGGCTCATGTGGAGTGTTGTTGCAGGTCACAGGTGTATGCTGGTAGTGAACGTGTGGTGCAGCAGGCCAGTCTTGGCAGCATGGTGAAGGTCCAGAAGTCAGCTGGGAGGAAGAGCTCTGATTGTCTCCGCAGACAGGTACTGCAAAATAATAATAAGAATTTAAAAAAAAGACAATACCTGGATGTTATTGTCCAGTCTTTTTCCCTAAACGGTTAGATTGTGAAAACACACTTCCTCTGTTAGAATCCAAATCAGCTCCACCCATGAAACGTGGCATGTAAATGTTTATTCCATGATCATATATCCCTCTTTGAACACATCAGTCCCTGTCTTGTATGTTTCTTTCTTAATGTCTTCATCCTTTTCTTGTGTGCTGAATTATTACAGTTTGCTCTTTTGCATGTGGATCATACAGTTTCTAAGTAAGTAAGTAAAATGTATTCATATAGCAGCTTTCACAGATGCAAAATCACAAAGTGCTTTACAACAATAATAAAACAAGGATACAAACAAAAAACTAAATTGTTAAAACAGGGGAGCAACAGCTAAAATACAGTGCATCAAAACAATCAATAAAATAAAGCTACAAGTTGGAATTGAAGCGTTTTCAGCTGCCTCATAAAAGCTTCACAGGAGTAGACCGATCTCAGCTGCAGAGGAAGAGCGTTCCACGGTTTTGGTGTGAGAGCTTGGAAAGCATATTCACCACGGGTTTTATACTTGGAACTTGGGGGGAAAACGTAACTTTTGTTGGACTGACATGAGAGCTGTATTCAGGGCGTATGGCTGAAGGAGGTCGGAAATTAAGGCCTTTAAAGTTAGCATCGTTATTTTAAAATGTACGTAAAAACACCTGGTAATACAATCATTGTGTTGCGATAAATCCACATGTAGGGAAGAGCAGTAGAATCTGATTTACAATCTAAACTACAAGCCGAAGCAGTGACCTAATGGATGCTGCATTAAAGTGCAGAGTCTCACCTTTAACTCTCCTGTTCTCATTTATGGGCACCAAAAAATACTGTTTCCTTGCGTTAAAAAAAAATAAAAAATCCCAAAATTTAGCCAAAAAAAGAATTTCTCCAAATTTCTGAAAGTTTGCAAGGAAGAAAATTCCAATAATTCCTTAAAAATTTTCCTTAAAAGTTTTATTTTAAAAAATCCCCCAAATGTGGCAAGAAAATTGTTGTAAATATTTTTTTAAAAATGAGTACAAATCTTCCAAAAAAAGTATTTAAAATATCTAAAATGACTCCATGTATGTCAGTAAAGCGTCTTATATTTTCTTTAAGAACATTAAAAAAAATCAAACAAAATCCGGCGAATTTCACTGGATTTTGGTTGATTTTTTTGTGTGAATGTTCTTAAACATTTTAACATTTCTTTTTTCCACCAAAAAATGTTCAAAGATTTCCCAAAAACGTTGAAAATGTGGACATCAGATGTTTCACTGTGAAAATATTTTTTCCCCTCACATTTTCAAACTTTGAAACGGGTCAGTTTGACCTGCAGGACGACACGAGGGTTAATTTGAGCATAAATATGGAGAGAACTGTGTGGGAGATACAGACCTTTAACGCATACTGGGGTTTAAATGTACTGTGATAAGACATATATGAAGTCAAACCAGATCACTTAGTCAGATGTTGTGTATCTGTGCTGGTCGTGGGGTCTTTCTGCAGATAGTGTGGCTTTTAAGTGACTCAAATTGACTCAAACACTCCAGGATGTTTCACTTCTTCACTCTGGAGCTGCTTTAGCCATATGTTTACAACGTTTGTCATGCTGAATGTCGACATGTCATCCAGTGTATTTCAATGCATTTGTTGGAATCCGTATTTATCCTGTTGCTGCTGTCAGCAGTGACATTTTCAGGAAATTACCACATGCCACCTCCATTGACAGCTACAGCAGAACCAGCACTGTGTTTGACAAAACGAGGTGTTCCCTTTTCCGTTTTTCCTCGCTATAAAGGTTAATTTTTATTTCTTAAGTCCATAGAATTGTCTTACAAAAATCTTCTGGTTGCTTTTTTCATGTTTTTATGCATCCCGAGATCTCTATTTTTGCACCTTAAGGTGAAGCCTCATTAGTATCTTTAATTGCATGCTCACCTCCTTAATCTTGATATTGACAAACAGATCCACCTCAGTCTCAACTCTTAGTCATGTTTTGAGCCACGTGAGCTCTTCTGTGCATGAATTAACTTTGAAATGACACATAATGGCTCGCAAACATTTCACCATCAAGTGTCCAACTTGGAGTTAGGTTTTTGGTGTTTAAAGGGTTCTGTCTTGCACACAGTTCTTTCAATATTAATGTAAACAAACTCAAATGTAGTATCCATAATTTTGCTTCAAATCATAATGACAATAAAGATTCATGTTAAATAATCATTGTAATTATTCATCCACCCTCTTAATGCAGATTTCGTCAGTCTGGTTTATTTTTTATTCCGTCTAATAGTTCTGTTGAGTGGAATTTCACGGCTGGTCCACCTACTCTCATCACTCCCTTTTATTCTGTTCTGTACTCACCGCTTCCCAGCGAAAGATGACTCATAAATAGTTGACTGATTGACTGACTGATGAATTCCAACACTCCCTGATGATGTTTTTCTACTTTTTACTGCACAGTCATGATGTTTACAGTTCTCTTTTTTGCCACGGCGACACAGAACTTTCATGAGCTTCATGTTATTTAGAGGCCCTGACCCTTTGCTCCGTGTGTGCTGCACATTTGGTTTCATAAAGCACGTGAAACTTTCTGTTAATCTATGCGGCGGCCTTTTGATTGTGGCGCAGCGTGTTTGTGCGAGCGTGCACGAGGTGACACACTGTCCAAGTGGCCCACTTGTCCCGTGGTAATGTGATGTAATGTGCCTGATGTGGAGTCATTTATCCCTCGTCAAGGGCAGCGAGGACACAAGGAGTTAGGGAGACAGACACCGACGTAGAGAGAAAATGAGGATAAATTGGCGGGTGGGGGCGGAGGAGACGAGATTGGGGACTTGGAGAGAGAATAAAGGTCTGGTTAAGAGACGCGACAACACACACACTCAACACACAGACAGATATATGTGTCGTGTAGAGTCACTTATCTGCTCAAGGGTGGCTGTGTGTGACAAGGTTAATGTCCCCCCCACAAAATTTCTGGATGCTCAGGAGACACGGCCGCTGCACACACTTTTAAACCGTTTTCACACATGCACCACCGCCCTGAACTTTTCTAGACTTTGCCCAGAGCAGCTGCACGTGAGATGCAAATGTACAAATAAGTCGCACATTAATCGGACTTTATCCTTCCAGCCGCAAAGCACAAACTTTAAGTAATGTCTGACTGAGCCTGTATGTGAATGTAGCAGGTTATTGTCCAGAGATGTTGTTGGTGAGATGTTGCACCTGCATACACCTGATTCTGACATTGTCCGGTGTTAGTGCATGTAAACAGCTACAGTATATACGTGGTAATTCAGCCCAACCGTAAACAGCTATAAATTAAATTGGCAAAGGATTCTCTTCTGTTGAATTTATTCTATTATTTACATATTTCTGAAAAGGTTTCAGCATTTTCGTCTTTTATGTAGTTGGTTTTCAATATTTTTAATAGTCCTTTTTGTAATTGCAATTCATGTCATGGTCGTGTTTGTCGCATCTGATCACTAGTGGGAGTTTTACTTTTATTTTTTTGGTTGGAGCAGACTTTTTCTATGGCTGCTATTCAATTAGACGTAGAATGAACAGATTTTGATGAAATAGCATTTATACAAGCATAGATCTGGTTCATTTTTAGAGACAAACCTGCAAGACACACATGATTGTTGGTTTCTGACTCAGATAAACAGCAAACTTTTGAAGATTTATTTATTCTAAGAAAATATGGGGTTCAGAAGGTTAAACTCCACGATGCACTGTTCATGTTAATGTCATTTCAACTCGATTGTATGCGTCTTTTTTTTTTGGAAAGATGCAAATGATACAGATTTGATCATGTCCAGTTTTGGCGCCTTTCTGTGGCAGTACAGAAGTATTACTCTGACAGACAGCAGTTCCTCCAACTAAAGATTTGCCCAGGAGGATTTAGATTACAAACATCACATACACACAAGGACTACAGTTGTAGTTTTATTTTATCATATTAGTTTTATTTCTTTTTTGTCACTCATGTTGTTTTGCTCTCACAGACTGGTGCTCAGACAGAGATGGAGCTCCATTCGGACACCCAGCGTCCACCACAAGTGCAACCCAGAGGTGGAGACCAGTCCTCCGATCAGCCCCCTCTCCAGACCTCCGATTCTGCTGAGGTGCTGTTAGAAACCTGGGACCAGAGGGAACCTCCAATCGATGGCCAGGACCCCGCTAACGGCCAGTCCAAGCCTCTGTGGAAGCCCATTCCCCCTCTGCTACCCGAGCCCCACAGGAACGCTAACGGTCGGACCAGGGACCAGAGCTGCCAGACTGAGGAGCTGTTCTTAACCGGTGCCTGCAACCAAGGTGTGTACATTTTCCTTCCCTCCTGCGCTCCTCTTGCTGCTTTGATCCATCCACCTACAGGCTAAAACTGTCTGTCAGCCTCTTGTGTAGCTTTGCTGATAGAGCGGCTGCCTGTGTGCTCAAAAATAAAACTGAATGGTTTGTTCTCAGAGAGAAAACCCAGGTGGAAAATAGGAACCGCCTTTGGCTTCTTGCACTGGTTAGCCTCAGTTGTTGAACAAATGTAAAAGCTTTATTTGGAACTTGATTTATTTCACTGGTTTTGGCGTAACTTCTGTATTGTTTGGAGAGACTTTGAAAGTGTGGAGGGTCATAAAAGAGAGAGAGTGGGAAATTCAGGCACTTTGTCTTAAGAATAAAACTTCTACTGTTTTAACTTGGAAAAGTAATCGTAGTTCTGCCAGGAGTTTGGATCAAAACATGAGACATGTCCGTATCTCGGCTTGAAACGATCTATTGTTGGATTTGTCTCTTATCTCTTATGACGTTTTGTGGCTTCAGATCATTCCACATTGTGCTGTTTTTCACAATTTGTTCTCCCTTACAAACCACAGGTATCCCGTACAGCCAATATAGTTTGATTACTTCTCGCTAGTGTGTTTCATGGCCCTAAAGCCCAGCTAAGCTCTTGGTGTAGGATTGTAAAATGTACCACCAGGCTATCAAAGCTGCAATTATCATGTTGCATTGTTTTCTGCTGAGTTCTGACTTGCTTGCTTTCTCCATTTAACTTAGAAGCCAAAGCCTTTCTTCCATGCTTTCCTTAAAAATCGAAATAGATGTCTCATAGTTGGAGCTACTTTTCAACTTTGCCGCTAAGGAAGCAGTTGCACGGCTCGTAGTAAAAGGAAGCTCTGGCTAATCTTTGGCTCTCCTGCCGAGCGGGGCGTGGAGGTCAGAGGTCAGCGGCTGTGGGGGGTCACTGACCTGCCCTGCTGGGATTATAGTAGCTTGCGAGGGAGAGGTGTGGGGGGATGGTAACGAGGAAAACACATTCTGTCGCACATTAATACATAATCTCCATCTCCCTTTCCATCAAAGCCTCTCACACAGTTGTCATTCACATTCCTGTCTCGCTTTCTGTCCACGTCTCTGTGGGTGTGTCTGTCTGTCCGTCTGCCGGTCTTTTCTCGCCTCCTTATTGCACTTTCAGACAGCAGATGCGCATATGAAACGAGCCTTACTCTGTGGGGGCTTTTGATTATGCTAACTTAGGCTTCTTTGCATCACCTCTCCTCCTGTGACCTGGAAATCTTTCACCGCTCCATCGTCATGGAGGATTTTTTTCAAACCTATAATTGACCTCGATTAAAGATGAGGCTTCTAAAGGAGTGAGGAAACACGGGTGTATCCTACCTCTCCTCCTCATCCTCACTAGGAGGAGCTAAGAAGCAAGTGAGGAGATACGTTGGTGTGAAGGAATCCGATTAATCGGCAGAATAATCGATAGAATCTTCAATTACTAAAATAATCAATCATAGCAGCCTTAGAGTCTTGTGCGCTTCCTATGTTTGGGCCAGAGTGTCATCTGCACAGCCTCACACCTAGAGTAATATTATTAGAACCATGTGTGCTTCCACTGTTGGCTTTTAAAGTTCTCATCAGTCCACATACAAGGACAAGCAATAACTCGCTTTCAAAGAGATTCCAATTTTCTCTTTATTTTAGTAAGCGTCACTGAAGCATTTTTAATTTGAATTATGCTGAATAATTAGATAAAAATTAAGTTTCACCTCTTTGTCTGCACACCTTTTCTCTTTATCTTCTCTACTTTTGTCAGCCACTTGATTAAGTGATGTTTTATCAGCTGGAAATAAATCTCTGAATATATTTACACTCCCGATGCCGCTTCACCCAAATAAAAAGCAAGTGTCTCCCACCTTGTCAAGCAACTTAAGCTTGGAAATTGCAAAACTCACAATGAATCTCCACTTCTTTCTGGTTTGATTAGCCAAGCGGAATAATAACACTGTGCATAAATGATCAAACTTCAGCATTATTCTCTCATTAACAGTCTTTACAAAACCTGAATTGTAGTTTGTGTGCTGTAATTTACATTCATGCTTCAAAACCAAACATTTGACATTTTACGGCTGAAATCATTGACAATGTGTGATTTAGAGCTTTGTTTCAGTCGTCACAAAATCCTCTTTTTGTTGCAGCGGAAATGATGCTCTCAGTCACCTTATTAGCATGACTACAATGAAAGAAGCATTTGGGGTGATTGCAGGGTCCGTGGTGGTGTTTCAGAGTGTAATTGTTCTGCCCCCTCTCTGTTTTTATGCCCGTCTCTGTGAAAAGTCAAGATTGTATTGATGTGAAAGGAAGTTGGCAGACTAAAAAATGGATGAAAATATTCTCTTGTTCTACCTGTTTTCATAAAACAGGTAAAATGAGAGCACTTTAGCTTCCCACAATCCATCTCAGTAGCCCATTGTGAGTCTGCTTGTATCAATAATGCAGGAAGCAAACTCCTGCTGTTTTATATTTAATGTTTTGTACAAAGGAAGAATATACTTGTTTGGCTCAAAGACCAGAAAGTAAAATTTACACCAAGAAGCCGTGTTCGTTAGCTTTTTTCCATTTTCTTGTTTTCTGGGCAGAAATACGATCATGTTTATGTTTTTGAAATGAAGAACAAATCTGTTCTCTGTAGTATTTCAGTCAGGATTGTTCAGCATTTGGCTGAGGACCAAGACCGAATCACACACGTTCATGAAGTCATAATAAATCTCTCTCACATGTTGCTGTGCACATGCATTTACCTGATGCTGTCACCAACTTGTTCTGGTTGCAGTGAGGCCATCAGCAACACCAGACAAGTATTTAGAAACAAGACAGGATAGCAAGCGATTGCCTTAAAATATCGCTGTGACAATGTAATGATTAAAAGCAATAAAAATGAAGCTAGTGCAAAAGCAGGTGTAAATCAAACAAAGCACTGAATTTCTACCATCGTCAGTTTTGCAGTTTTACAGCCGACTTTCTGGTGATTGAGGTCGAGCAAAGGCAAAAACAGCTTCCAGTCTGCTTCTTAAATCTGACACCACATGAGACATAATGGCCGTTTCCAGGTCCACGTGTTCCTTTAGAGTTTGGGGGTCCATGAGAAAGAGGATTTACCAGGTTGAGGTACGTTAGAAGTTAGCAGTAAGCGAGCAGCAAAGGTGACAATTAAAGGAAAAATCAACATAAAGCGTCTTAGCAAGGTGTTGGGCCTCCATGTGCTGCCAGAACAGCTTCTTTGCACCTTGGTAATGATTCTTCAAGTTTGTAGGACTTGGTGAACATCAGTTTTCGAAACGTATTCCTTCATTTGGTGCTTTGATGATGGTGGTAGAGAGCTCATCATCAGACACATCGGTCCATGATCTCCCACAGCTGTTCAATTTGGTTAAGATCTGGTGATTTTGGAGGTCACAGCATATGATTCACATAATTTTCGATGGGGGCATTTTCATTCTAGCAGAGGCCATCAGAATAGAAACGTTCCATCACAGGATGAAGATGATTACTCAGAGCCATTCTGCATTCATTTTCAGTGACTCTTCCCTCTAAGTGGACCCAAAGCCTGCCGCTAAAAATCCCTCCTACAGCCACCAGATCTCCTCACTGTAGGGGTCAGGCATTTCTGTTTTGACTTTTATTCGTCTGCAGCTAGTTGACATTTAAAGATCCATGGTCTGGTTGTGGTATTTCTACAAAAACATACACGACGGCTTTAATGGTGGACGCAAATAAAGATATAAAAAAACAACACACCAGCCAGGTTTTTGTAGATTAGCTACTAGTTGACATGATTTGCCAAACCCTGGCTGGCTACAGAGATATTGTTAGCACCTGTGATATCTTTTGGATGTGTTAGGGTGAATGTGATTTCAGATAGTTGGTTGTGATGAAGTTGAATGTGTGCATTAACAGGAATGGCAATAGAAATGTTTTTCAAGGATTACAGCACTGCAGTGAAGTTAAAGAGCTTCAGTCACTGCAGTAGAGGCTTGGACCTAGAAATAATATTATTGGAAGGTTAGTATCATGTCTTAACAATCAAATGCACATGAATAATCTCTGTTTTGGCAGATAAAGCACCACTATATGAGGACTAGGGGTGGGAATCTTTGGACACCTCATGATTCAATAACGATTCAGGGGCTATGATTCGATTATAAAATGATTATTGATGCATCTTTAATTTATATATATTGATGCACTTTTTCACAACACGTTTCTTTTTGTCTCGCTGAATAAGCATTCATATCTTATTTTAGCGTGACACAGCTTACATATAACATGGCTCTTTTCCAGTTTGCTTCCGCCATCGACGTTGTAGACGCCAAAGTGTTTCCACACGTCTGCCCGTAAATTAGAAGGAGCTGTCCGGATTTCTTGTTTTTGTGTGCGCTCCAGGTGCGCATCCCAAAATCTCACGGAGATGACGCATACTTAGTTCCTTCTTAGTTCCACATTTTTTGGAATCTTTTGTATTACTTTAATGAACAGATTTAAATCATCAAAATTTGGACATTTGTGAATCGAGTCAGATTTGTCTGAGTCGCGATGCATCTAAGAATCAGAAATTTCCCCCACCCCTAATGTGGACTGTCAGGTCCTGT
This sequence comes from Acanthochromis polyacanthus, assembly GCF_021347895.1. Lineage (NCBI taxonomy): Eukaryota > Metazoa > Chordata > Actinopteri > Pomacentridae > Acanthochromis > Acanthochromis polyacanthus. The sequence goes on along the minus strand of NC_067113.1, from coordinate 44,653,644 downwards.
GCTGGGTCTGACCAGTGTTGGATGCAAAGTCTTTTCATCAGCATGCATTTGTCCCATAATGCATCTTTTCCATCCGTCTCTCTGGAGTCCTCTGAACAAACACCACAGAGAGATTTAATTTGTAAAGATTTTTAATGTCTGCATCCTGTATTTCCTGATCTTAGAAGGAGAAGATAGATAGTGCGTTTTCTCATAGTCATGTGTGAAAGAGAAAGAGCTTGTGTTGTGTTGTGATATGATGGAAGGTAACGAGGTCAGACTGAATCACCCTCCTGTGCAGACCTCATGTCTGCCTCTGATTGTTCACTCCCTTTAAACACACTGCAGCGTACTTTGTTTCTTAGCAGCTCCCCAGAATCTGCAGGTGATGCCTCAAAGCCTGTCATGCTCAGATGTAATTATATGCTCACTCTGATAAAATGCATCTCTGTCTCCTGGTTTTCTCTCTCTGCAGGCCTCTGTTTGGAGCCCGGTGATCCTCCTCTGCTCCAGCAGCCTCTGCAGACCTCCAAGTCTGGGATTCAGCAGATAATTGAATGCTTCCGATCCGGTTTGTGTCTGTGTGTTTTCCTATTGTCCTTCGTTCCTTTCTTATTCACCGTCTCCTATCATAGCTTCCTTCCTTTCTTTTGTGCCTGTGTCGACTGTTCTCATTGTGCCGTGCCACAAGAAATTGTGATCAAATCCCCGCGATGCAGCAGCATTTCTTTCCTGTATGCAGAGAATCACACAGTAGCTCAGCTGCTGTTGGTGTTTGTAGTTTGTGACGACAACTTCAGAATCTAAGATTGCAATTAATTTTTTTGTAAATTTTTAATGCTTTAGCTCTCTGAACCCCCTTGAATGATGTTATCTTTTAATAAAAGGCACTGATATTCCATCATTTATCAGAGCGTCAAACTGTAAAAACAGGAGGACTCTTCAGATTTCCTAACAGGTCCTTTAAGTATTCATTAGGCAGGTACATCCGTGAGTCGTCATCATAAAAACTAAAATACACCATGTTTATGAAAAATGTGCTGAAGTAAAAGCATGTTTAAAGAAAATAAAAGTGGTTCCAAAACCACCCCCTGTGGTACACCAGACTTAACGGGTGAAAATATACATATGGATCTACATACAGTTGAGAGACTTTTGAAGTCCATGGGATATATCTTTTATAGATTTTTATTAAAAATAAAACAACAAATGTTTTTATGTTCATTATGATCATTTCTTGAAAAATTCCATATTTCTTTTAATGGAAACAATCACTTATTAATAGAAAATGACTGAATATCACTGAAATGTCAACTTTTTCAAAAGTAGTTTTGATATTGTTCTTGAGATAATCATGACAGATATTTCTTTTTTCAATATGTCAAATTTTATATGAAAAATAACAAATTGTATCACTTTCAATGAAGTTCCCCATTGCAAAAATACCTCTCAAGGAAGTGTGGTTATTCCAGATCACGTGACCTGCTCCACATGATGTCATTTCCTCCTGAAGGAAAGACGGAAAGACTCCAAGGTTTTCTTAGTTATTTCATATAAAATAGTGTGAGTCAAGTGTGGATTCATGTCAACAGGGTTACTAAAAAATGTTTATAAAGAAAAAACTTTTAATTTCAATTTTATTCAATTGTATATGTAATATTTAGAAGAATCTTTGTGTAAAAATGCCATGTGATGTTTGGTCATAGGCGGCCATGTTGATTTTAGGCCTGAAAACAGCAAAAATGTCGACTATGATACAAAAAGTCCCGCAGTTATATATTGCCCCTTATGCCGCCAATTTCACTTAAATTATGGGCAATTCTGTGGATGTGCAGATTCACAGCAAAGTCTACATTTACTGTGAACAAAATCTACGAGTCCGTGAGTCTGGAGATGTGATGTGATGGCTTCCAGACAGCACCGTAATATTTTGGGGTCAGAGTGATTATCCCCCTGCTGTTGTAGTCTACAATCATGCCACAATACAGCACAGTTGCATCCTAACTGGGCCAGTGACAAAGCAGCATCAGATAAAAATAAAGTGACAGGTGAGAGTGTGTTTGTTTGAGTGTGCAGGTATGTCTGTATGAGTCACTGTAAGTGGTTTTTGCATGTGTACATGCACAAAACGGAGTAAAGTGTCCACGGGAGCATGCAACACGCACCGCTACATGCTGCGAGCGAATGTGAGTCACGTTTCTAACAGTGCACTGAAGGCTTCCATATGGACAAATTGAAGTGAAACAGAACACTTGAGTCATCGTGCTGATGACAGTGATGGAAAAAGATGACAAAGATGATGACAGCGGCGATGCAAATGTAGCGCTTTACACAAAGACTGTCATCATTTGAAATCCCGTACAAGGCCGGAGAGATTATTCTTGGATTCGACAAATCTACTATCAAATTTACCCAGCAGGCCTTTCACACTTACTGAAAGTTCTCAGCTCTTCCTCAGTTTAACTTTTTTTTTTGCCAAAATTGACAATATAAGATCATATAAATGCATAGCTTATTATCCCCCGCCTCCACGAAGTGGAAAAGGGGGATATAGGTTTGGCCTCCGTGCGTCCGTGCGTCCGTGCGTCCGAGATGAAGGGGACAGCTTTTCTCGGAAACTATTACAGCTAGGATCATGAAATTTAGTGTGTAGCTTCACATCATGGACACCTTGATCACGTTCGAAAATGAGACCTATGCGATAATATTTAGCAGAGTTATGGCCCTTGATCACTATTTTGGATATAGACTCATAGACATCACTTGTGGCGGGGGATATTGATGACCATGTCGTCTTGTTTTAGCTTCCTTCTTAAAGATTTAGTAAGAAATCTTGCTTTTTTCAATCTACTGTGTGCTTTTTCTCCATGTAACTGAGTTTACCTAAAGAATACAGTTTTGCAGACTCCTTTTTAACAATTGTAAGACTTGGAATTGCATGAATAAGCTTTTGTGGAGCAAATTGCACTACAGCCATCATGTCTCAGTGATTGCTAGCTGGAACATAACAGCAATGTAACGGTGAGTGCAGTCAAAAAAAGGCCACAGAGAGATTTCTTTGTAACACTCGCCCCTTTACTAGGAGTATGATGACTTTTTACAATGTACTGTATATGTCCATTACATTACCTCTGAGCACAATTAAGTTATTCAACGCCACTTTTCTCCATCTTGCAGGCACCAGCCAGCTGAAATACATGCTCCTGAGGGAGGTGGACACCATCTTCGAGTGTAAACTGTGCCGCAGTCTGTTCAGAGGCCTGCCCAACCTCATCACACATAAGGAGTACTACTGCCTATCACGGCTGCCTGAACCCGACGGTTAGTGACCCCACGTTTACATCTGTGATCCCAGCTGTGAGGGGTGCCGTTTCTTTGGGTGAACTGGTTTAACAAAAACCTAAAACCTCAATCAGATATGATGAGTATCAGAATGGACGCTGTGGGCTTTATTTGTTGAGCAGGTTTTCATGACCACAGTCCTGTGAAAGGAGGCTGCACTGCTTCATCCAGTGGCAGTACTAGCATACAGTTCAGCAGGTTTGTAGATGTGACGTATTCCCTCAGTTGAGAATCTATAGAGAAAATGGTCAAGACAAAAAAAGGTGAAGTTTCCGTCCCAATCTCTGAACATACCTCTGACTTCAGATTCAGGATGTCTCGCTAACCTGTTTGTCTTGCTTCGTTATGCAGCCCTTTAAAATCACAGCACAAAAAACAGGAATAATCCAAAACGCAACAGCTTTTAACTCAACAATTCAATCAAAACACAAGCTGGGACCTGAACCTTTGTAAACGCTGAGTGACTCTCTGAAGAAGGTGGAATCAAGCTTCACATCAGCTTAAGTTTTGTTTCCTCACCCACAAACTGCTCCGCACAGAATCATTGATTTCTCCACCGCGTCCTCGGACGTCTTCACATTTTACTTTCGCTCCAAGGCTCCTTCACTCTCTTTAACGCCATCTGTCTCCTCCTCATTATTCTCCTATTATCTCCTCTGTCTGTGAACACCGTCACACGTTCCATCCATCAATCATCTCCCTTCCTCAAAGTGTAAGCTTCTCCCCCTGCTCTCCTCTCATAACGCTAAGAAAAGAGACTTTGATCTCGCCGTGTTTGTGTTTTATCTACCTCTCATTAGCCGCAGTATGTGTCCATGTCTCTCCTCTTTGCTGCTTAGAATTGCAAGGAGACTTCAGGAAGAGGAGGAAGCCTCAGAGACCCTTCAAGTAATTTCACTGGTGCCCAGCTCTCCTCTTCTGCTTTAAAAGAAATCAATCTGAACACAGTCAATTATATTTTGCTCTGTTTTCTCCGCTGTAATGATTGCTGTTGTAAGAAAGAGTAATTTCATCTTCATCTTCATGTGGTCTCAATTAAGTTTATTTCTTCATGAGTCCGAGAGTTATTATTTTGATAAATGATATAATCGCTGCCTTTTTTCACCACTGAGACTCCGCATTAATTGTGGTTAGTGGATAAACACAACGGGTTTTCCTTGAAACGCTCCATTTTTCTCCATCCAGACATGACAGTGCACTCAAACAGCCTCCACTCATATTTGTGAGCCATTTAAAAGAGACTAAAATTCACTGCCTTTTTTTCTCTCATCTCTTTGTTTTAAATAAGCTTTCAGATTTGCTAAAAGGGGAATATCCACAGTGGCAAAATTACTTTAATCACTATAAAGGGAAGCTCATAACAGAAAATGTTTTGTTCCCTCATGTATCCAGCACATAAACAGTCACTACAATCTGTTTAAATCATACCACATTGATCGTTTTTCCATTTCAGCCTCCTCTTCAATTACAAAAAGTAAATTGAAGAGAGAGGGAGGCCGACGCCCATAAGATGATCTTGTCTGTTTAGATTTTGACACCTCTATCTGATGCCGGGGCGCAATTTGCAACAACAGGGAAGCAGGTCGGGGTTCAGTGTTTTGGTCAAAGATTTTTTATTTGTTGTTGATGCAGAAGCTTTACTTGTTAAGGCCCTAGTTTCTCTTTTTAATTGGATGATCTCGCTGCCCATTAGGTCAAACTGCAGTATGTCAGATGAAGATGTCACAGCTAAATGAATGTTTGTGTTGATACTATAGTGTACTGAGACCATTTCTCCACCAATTAAAATCATAGAATATGGAGTAGAGCTGCATGATATGTCATTTCAGCATCAAGATAATCGTCAAGCTGCATGAGGCGCAACACAAAGGAAGACTAATGATTTAAACATGTCATGCTACAACTTTTTTTGAAAAGAAAGCTTGCACAGCTTGTGTTTATCAGGACTGACCTGTAAGAGAAGTTTGGAGTTTGTTGACAAGAAACAGTAAAGGAACACTGAAAATACAGATTTGGTTTTGTAACGACATGCAGCACTAGTTTTATGGAAATATTTCAACTATAGAAAGGATGATTCTGACCAAAACAGAGTCCTGGAATTGTTGTCGCCACACAAGGCAACACAATTTATTTGTTTTACTATTTAACCCTTCTGTTGTCGTCATTTACAGGCACCAAAAATATTGTTTCTTTATCTGAAAAAACAAAATCCAAAAATTCAGCAAAAAAATTCCCCAAATTTCTGAAAATTTGCAAAACCTTCAGGAAGAAAATTCCAATAATTCTTTAAAAATGTCCCTTGAAAGTTTTATTTTAAAAAAAGTCTCCCAAATTTGGAAAGAAAAGTCTTGTAAATATGTTCAAAAAATGAGTAAAAATCTTCCAAAAAATCCTAAAAATATCCAAAGTGATTATGTATATATCAGTAAAACTTGTAATATTTTCTTCAAGAACATTCACATAAAAATCAACCAAAATCCAACGAAATTCGCTGGATTTTGGTTGATTTTTATGTGAAGATTCTTCAGAAGCATTTTTAATATTTCTTTTTTCCACCGAAAAAATGTTCAGAGATTTCCCAAAGATGTTGAAAATGTGGACATCAGAAGTTTGAAAATATTTTTTATTCCACATTTTCAACCTTTAAAAGGGTTTTCTGTGCTTTTGACTGTATTACAGCTCATGAGAAAGATTCCAAATGTTTTTTTTCAGCATTTGTAATTATATTTCGTCTTCGATGCACTCCCCTATAAAATCACCCCAGTCATTCTAGAATAATGAGTTTTTTCCCCACATAGATTCACTTGTCTTCACCAAATCAAACAATACTCATCATCTGGTGAAAAGTCCTGTTTTTCATACACAGAATGTGTTCGTGCATGTTTTTCATTTGTGTTTAAACAGCTTGTAAGATAAAGCACAAATCACTGGACATGGGTAAAATAGCAATGAAGGGTTGGTTATTTTGCCGACATAAACTCCTACATAGGTTGCTTTATAAGTTGCTTGTTCAGAGTCTCTGGGGTTTTAAAGCATTTCCAAGAAAAGTGAACTGATCAGCCTTTTTAAACAGACTGAAATCTGAGTAGCTACCAACATGAATCAATAGCATTGATCAGAAACTCTTCTAGTCATTTTGTGAGTCCAATAATACACATAACAAGGGATACACATCTACTTTTATATGATTTTCTTTACTAATAACTATGTTTCTTTGATTTTTTTTTAAAATTATTTTGTGGTGGAAACTGTCATTTTACAGGTTCATCAGGAGACGACAGACAGAGTGTAGCCATGAAGGATCTGTTAGATGCCATTTATCCCAGAAACGAACGGCCGGACTACGTGGTGCGACTGGAGCCCATTCAAACCACCACCAAGGCTGTGTTCCAGTACATCACCACAGAGGAGGAGCTGGCCAGATACCCTTCACACACACCCAGGTGGGTACTATCCCAGTGGACTGAGAGCTTTTACTTCATCTTTAGTGTACTTTATTTATTGTCGCTCCTCACAGTGCCAGAGAGAGTCCAGTCGCTTGGGAAGGAGAACCAGTGGAGGGTGTGGACAACAACCAGGCGAGCCAGCCAGGTGTTGCAGAAAGCCACAGCAGTCCAGGACCCAACCAGGGACAGAAGAGATGGGAGCCTGAGGAGGAGGCTAAAGAAGAGCCGCCAAAGCCTGAAGACGAGGGCTCCAACAGCGGGGTATGATGATGATGACTCGGTATGGAGTGAAAGGCAATCTAGTGTCCAGCTTTTGTGGCAGTGACTAAATCTGTCTTCTTCCTCTCGTTGCCATCCAGGTCGAGGATGTAACAATCTCCTGTTGTCTCTGCGGCCAAGACTTCAACTCACGTCGCAGCATCAGACGTCACTGCCGCAAAATGCACCAGACAAAACTGGAGGAGCTCCGAAAATTTACGGAGACGCGCACAGTTCCTACAAGCCTGCTCTCGATGGTGAAAGGTAAGAGTTAGTACAAATAACGTGAAGGAAAAATACTGAAAATGGCGTCAGCAGTGTAACATATTTGTCAGTCGTTGTGCTACATTAAAATAACTTTTTCAAGCACTTGTATTACCTCTACATGGTCAAAACCATATTTCTGAAAGTCAAATGCTGACCTATCCTCACTAGATGACTACATTCTGTTCAAGTTTTCAAGTAGCTGAAAGGAATCCAGCTGTCATTAATCTTTGTAATTTACACCTGTGCTTTTAATACTGCGATGAGTTAAAATGTTGGGTTTTAAAGGCCAGTAAAAACTGATTAAAACTTGTGTCCTTTTGAACAACCTTCAATGATTTTAAAGCAAAATCCATATTTTATTTACAGCTTCCTGACTTTCCCCCTGTTAGGTAAATGATAGGTGGCTGCAGAGATTAAACGACAGGTTGGATGACATTGTTTAGCAGCGCTGAATGGTGTTACCGCACTTTATTAACTTGTTTTTCACAGAACTAAATCATTTTGATGAATTAGCTGGTGTAGCTGGTGTTCAAATGTAGGCTTTCTAAGAAACGGAGCCTCAAACAATCCAAAACAAAAACAAACCTCAGAGTTTTTCATCAATATCACATTTCTCAATTCTGTGCAAGCAAGATATAAACAAATGAAAACCTTCTAAAACAATTTATCTTTACATATCTAGCTGAGATTGTTTAGTACTTTCCCTACATAGTCTGTGAAGTCAACTCTAAACAATCTACTGTCAGTCAGCCTGTTTTCAGCCTTTTTCAAATGCCACTTTTGCTGTTCAAAGGGGACTGTCATTTGAAATAATAATTATTCTTTTTGATGGTGGAGGTCGCCCGAGGACTCTGAGCACACCTACTGGAAAATCCTGCCCCGTGTGCCTCAAAACCTTCGCCACCAAAGCCAACGTACGGCGACACTTCGACGAGGTGCATCGTGGTCTGAGGAGGGACGCCATCACGCCCAGCATCGCCTCGCGGCCCGGCCAGCCCTTCACGCTGGAAGTCACGCCTCCCAGAAAGACCAGCAACGCCTCTCCAACACGAGCCCCCAGCTCCAAGACCACCCCTGTGAACTCTAAAACAACCCCTTCTAACCAAAACCAAGCCAAACCTCAGACTCAACAACCCCCAACCACTCCACAGGCTAACTCCACCTCATGTCGCTGCACGCTCTGCAAGAGGAACTACAGCTCTCAGGTTGGTGTGTTGACCTGCTGACAGCTTCTGGTGTTTTAAAGCTGTGAAAATCCAGCAATTTTTTATGAATGTTTGGTTATTTTTCATAGCACAACCATGCCTAGAAGTAGAAAGAACTCAAAAATGTTTTTTGTGCAGTTTATCAAAGTTGAAAAAGAAAAAAAAATCCTTAATTTTTGCATGAATAAAAGTTGAAAAAATAAAGAATTTTCTAAATGATTGCACGTCAGCAGTACTATCCAACAACGGTAGCCATAACACCATATCATCTTCAGCTTAACGTACACAGTTGGAACTGGTTACGTAGAACTAGTTATTGAGCGGAGCAGATGAATACGTCGTCATGCGACGCTATAAAACGGTTTTGTTTACATTCGCCAGTTGTCTGCCACCTTGGATTGTGCTACATTCACTAACGTTTTGCCCTTCGTTATGGCTCCCAACCGTAAGTCAGACTCTTCTGATGGCATCTCCACAGAAATGAAATTAGATATAATAAAATGCTTGGAACAGGACAAAACACCGACAAACAAAGTTGTAGAAACAGTGCAACTCATTGTAGCGACCCCCTTTATCTCGTTCTCTGGTGGTTTTTTGAACCTTCACACAGGCTACTGTGGGCTGTAGTTAGCGACAAAATAACTGCCAAAACCAGATAACTTAGCTCCAGAATTAGCCGCCGTTCCCAGCGCTGTCACACACACATTACAGCAGACTCTCAGCCAATCAGAGGTGAGCTAACTAAACATGGCATGCTCACTGACATTAGGTAAATCTTGAACTGAACAATAAACATTGAAACTTCAATAACAATATCAGTGCGTTACAATATTCTGTTTTCTTCTTGTGAAATGATTAATACATGCATGAAAGTCGTTGGTATTTGTGACTTCTGAAGAACTGATCGAGATCGTGATGCACGTAACGACTTTGTTTACATTTTCGCCGGAGTTCCATCTTTGGCCGAAAATAGACTTACATCAATCTGTAGAAACCCCTGCATAACTTCTGCATTTTTAAGCATAACTGGCAGATTTTGAGGTTTCGAAAATGATCTTAGTGTTTTTCTAAAGCAGAGAAATTCAGCAATTGATTTTGATTTGCTGTGTTTCTATGTGTTTCAGCTCATGTTGAAGAGACACATGCGAATCGTCCACAAGATATACAGCATCAAAAGTAACAGGTCTGCACCCACGCCGACGCCGACTACTGCAGCAGCCACTCCTACCAGCAGCAGCAGCAGCGGCACCAGCAGCAGCAATAACAGTACCAATACCGTGGCTCCCAGCAACAACGTCAGAGTGAAAGAGGAAGCTGTGGAGCCATCGGATGACGAGGACGAAGAAGACATCGACAGCAGTCCGGTCCCGTCTCCTAGCGACAGCACCGTGGCAGCTAAAGGAGTCTCTGTGGTCCAGAACACCATGAAGGTGAAGGAGGAGGAGCCGCCGTCGAGCCCAAAGGTGACGCCATCTTTGCCTTCATCGTCGTCCTCGTCTTCTCGTGGGAGCAACATGTGCAGCAGCGGCAGCGGTGCTGCCAAAATGACCAAACTGTCAGTGGGCTTCGACTTCAAGCAGCTCTTCTGCAAACTGTGCAAGCGACAGTTCAGCTCGCGTCAGAACTTAACGAAGCACATCGAGCTGCACACGGACGGCAACGACATCTTCATCAAGTTCTACCGCTGTCCCCTCTGTCGCTACGAGTCTCGCCGCAAGCGTGACGTCCTGCGCCACGTCACCGTCGTCCACAAGAAGTCGTCCTCGTACTTGGCCAAGATCATGCCCAAGCTTGAGAGCCGGGCGGTGAAGAGGTTAGCGGAGGCCGTCCTCAACAGCACGAGCAAAAGGACGAGCAGCAGCGTCAAAGAGGAGGTGAACGGACGCCACGTCTCTTCGTCGCCCTCCTCCTCTCCCTCACCTCCCGTCACTCGCAAGCAGGAGTGCTCCACGTCCGCTTTGACCCCCGCTTCAGCCTCCTCTTCCTCCTCTTCGTCCTCCTCTTCGTCCTCCTCCGTCCCGCCTCCCGCCGCCGCCACCCGGAAACAGCAGGAAATCTCATCGCCCGTCTTCACGCCGTCGCCCCCCATCACCCGCAAGCAGGAGAGACAGCAGACCCACCAGCACCGACCCGTCAGTCCGCCGCTCACCCGCCGCAGCGAGAAACACTCCCATCAGCGCAGCTCCTCCTCCTCCACCGCCTCCTCCAGCAGCCAGACCCCCCACACCCGACGACACGACGCCCAGTCAGAGAGCAGCTCCACCACGTCCTCCACCGAGGTCAGGGTGACCAAGAATTTCTCCCTGCACGCTTGTGACCAGTGTGGACGGGCCTTTGCCAAGAAGGTATTGGATTTTAAATTACTGACATAAATATCCCATAGTATGCCTGGTCAGGACTCCAGATAGAGAGCTTTAGTGTCTGGTTCTTATGTTTGATCAGAGTGGCTTGGATTTTTGTGAAGTGACATTTGTTGAGATTGATTAGGCCAAATGGTGATTCGCTAAGAAATAAGAGTCATTTAAATTAAGTTAAAGATGTTCCATCACTTCAGGATCTGTCACTGGCTTCTCTTTCTCTCACAGTTGTCTGAAAGGCCCCTCCAGAATGTGTATTTTCAATGTTTTCTGCAAATTTGGTTTATTTTTCCATTACAATATACTAGTTTTCGCACTTTTCTAAATGGGCTGTCTAAGTTTTTGTAGCTGCTGTCCACGCCCCCTTCAGGAAGAAGACTCTCTCTGCATCTGTGATCGACAGTTCAGTTCATATAGTGGTGAATCAGTGTGGGACCAAAACGATCGATAGCTACCGTCTTTCTCTTTGAACATGAAAATATCTCCTAACTCAAAGTAGTTTTTAAATCACGTGGATGTGTACTTGGTGAGATACTGCTGCGGTTCTAAAATCAACATTTCAGTTTGTGCAGAGCTGCTTGGAAATTCCTCTGAAGTTACTGCTGGGTAACATGTCGTCTTAATTGATTGCGCTTTCATTTTATACACGTTCTAAGTTTTTAAGATGCACAAAAAAAGCACGTATTCACCATATGGGAAGTACTTTGAAAGACTAATCTCAGTCTGTTGTTGCTTGATATTCATATTCAAAAGTCTACCATCAAAACACATGTTGTATTGATACTGGTACACTTGAAGCTATCAGATCATGATACATCCAAACCGAACATTTAAGTAAGTGAACTTTATTTAAATAGCACCTTTCACAGTGCAATATGAACACACACACAAAAAACCAACACAACAGTAGATCCAGAATAACTAGATAAATATTTAGAAGATACAGATTGAAAACCTAAATGTGTGATTGCAGGGGGTCCTCGGTTTACGACGTCCTCGACCTACGGCACTTTGTCGCTACGTCGGAACTGGTTACGTGGAAGTAGTTGACAGATGAATATGTCGTCATGCGCTGCTATAAGACGGCTTTGTTTACATTCGCCGGTTGTACCTTGGATTGTGCTATGTTCGCTAACTGTTTGCCCTCTTCTGATGGCAGTGCTTCGGAGCAAAGGAAAGCCATCTCCATGGAAGTGAAATTAGATACTGTAAGGGACTGATATTGTTGTTGATGATGTTGAGGTTTCAATATTTATTGTTGAGTTCCAGATTTACCTAATGTCAGTGAACGTACCACGTATTTGCTTCTTTCTCTCTCTTGTATCTTTGTAAGATTTCTTTGTTTTGAACTGTTGGTGTGATAAAACAATACATTTAAAGAGGTCATCTTAGACATTATGAGCCATTTTTTCTCTTGTTTTCTGGCCCATAAGTCCAGTGATTATTTTAACTTCACCAGATGGAATTATCCTCACTGGAATGCACTGGAGTGATGTTTGTTTCCTTGAAACTCTTTCCTCAGTTGTACCTGGAGTCTCACAAGCGAAGCCATCGTAATGCAGCGACAGCGGCGGCCAGCAGGAGGAAAGGAGTCAGCACTCGCTCCAAATCCCTGGTCTGGTGAAACACAGCGTAAGAACGCAGAAGGTTTTCTCTCCCTCTTCATTCCCGCCTCAGTTTGTTTGTTTTTCCTCTCTCCACTGCCGCTGTGTATTCACAAACCGCAAAGACAAGCTGCGGTGTGGCGTGCACTAGAGCAAATTTACGATTCTGTATGATTTCAGCTTCGTTCTCAGAGATAGAGGTTTGTGTTTGCGTAGACGACCAGGAGGAGACGAGAAACCACAATCACTCTCCTGCCTTTAATTGACCGCTTGGCACATTTACCAGCTTGTTAAAAATTTCCTTTTCTTGTTGTTTTTCCTCATTCTTTACCTCTTTCTTACACTCTTTATCTTCTCCCATCTCCTCTCAGACCGCCGGAGATAAACGACGAGCGAGCCGCTAACACCGACAAAGGAAATCCAAACATTCAACTGGAAAAACAACCGAAGAACGGACGGAGCAAGCGCAGGCGACGGGAAAATGAAGGAAACAAACAAAAAGGAGCAACAGATCCCGATGGAGGAACGAAGGATTTATATTTTCCACCTTTTTGCTTATGAACCAAAAATGTTGTCTGATTTTCTTGTATAGTTTCATGATGGAGCCGGATTGAGGCGCTGCTATCCACACAGAGGGCTGTAGTGAAGAAGAGGACTCACTACTGCTGTATATATCTGTATTTACTCATGTGAATATGGATGCATATGCAGATTCATACTGAAAGTGTGTGAATGAGAGATGCAGATACAGACAGAAACACAAAACATGTCCAGGCCCTCGGCTATCACGGCAGCATCTGAAATCAATTCATTTTTAACTTACAGGTATTTCCACACGATGCATTGTGTGGAAATATAAGCAAGTACATACATCTTCACCTTCCCTTCACTGACGATCGGATCACTGTTGAACCCTGCTGGATTTCTGCAGAGAAACTATTTCACCCGTAATCCTGCGGAAGGCTTTATTCTCGCCTTCAAATTGAAAATCAGCTTTATTTTGACACATAAATGTCTCCTAGTGATGTTGAAATGCAAACAAAATCCCTCTCTCATTCAGTCAGCCCATACAGTCGTGTATTAGAGGTTCAAATGTTCGTGAATAACAGCTAATTTGAAGATGGTTGTTTTTACATTTGGACCATTATTTAATTTTAATTTTAATCATATCCAATCACTTTTGGTTAAAAACGGGGACACGAAATGACAAAACCGAGACACGAAACGACAGCATTGAGACACAAAACAACAAAAACGAGACAGGAAACGACAAAACCGAGACACAAAATGACGAAAACGAGACAGAAAACAAAAAACTAAGACGCAAAATGACAAAAATGATACACGAAACTAGAAAACTGAGACAAAATGACAAAATCAAGGCACAAAGTGACAAAACGAGACAAAATGACAAAAACGAGACAGAAAACAACAATACCGATACACAAAATGACATAAACGAGACAGAAAATGAAAAAAACTGAGACAAAATGACAGAAATGAGACACAAAATGAGAAAACAGACACAAAATGACAAAACCAAGGCGCAAAGTGACAAAACGAGAGAAAAGGACAAAAACGAGACAGAAAACGACAATACCGATACACAAAATGACAAAAATGAGACAGAAAATGAAAAAAACTGAGACAAAATGACAAAATGAGACACAAAATGAGAAAACAGACACAAAATAACAGAACGGAGGCACAGTGACAAAACGAGACAGAATGAGAAAAGTGAGACATAAAAAGACAAGAATGAGACACAAAACAACAAAATTGAGACAGAAAATGACAAAAGACAGGAAACGAAGAAACTGAGATAAAATGACAAAACCGAGGCACGGAGTAACAAAACAAGACACAGAATGACAAAAACGAGACACAAACGATAAGATGAGACAAAATGAGAAAACGGACACAAAATAACAGAACGGAGGCACAAAGTGACAAAACAAGACACAGAATGGGAAAAAAGTGAGACATGAAAAGACAAGAATGAGACACAAAATGACAAAAACGAGACACAAAACAACAAAATCGAGAAAAAAATGACAAAAACGAGACAGGAAACGACAAAACTAAGACACGAAACGAGAAAACTGAAGTACGAAGTGACAAAATGAGATATGAAATGACAAAGACACAACATGACAAAAACGACAGAAAACGAGGAAACTGAGATAAAATGACAAAACAAGACACAGAATGACAAAAACAAGACACAAATGATAAGATGAGACAAAATGACAAAAACCAGACACAAACGAAGGGATGAGACAAAATGACAAATACCTGTTTTACCTCGACATGCATCTGATCAGCCTCTATAACAGCCTGGATGTGAGAGAACCGTAAGCTTATGCTCCCGTATGACATTTTTGCTCTATAAAAATATAATCAAATTGCCACGTAGAGTGATATGAAACAATACAGTGAGATAGTGAATGCTTGATTTTAATAGATAAAAGGAATAACACCAACTTTGCATTCATTTTCTTTCAACTGTAGGATATTTTGTAAAATAGCAGCTCAGTTTCAAGGTGTTCTCCCAAGGGTGCAACATTTAAACCATCAAATTAACATTATTATTACTCCCTTTATGGTAGATTACTTGTGTTAATGTATGAAATGGAAATTTACAGTGAGAAGGATTGACTGAACTGCACATAATACGAGGAGAAAGGATGTTTTAGTCTTAGACAACATTTATTTTACTGTACGTGCTGCTTATTGCTGTGAATCTTTGGGCCTCTTTGGAAATCAGTCCCCAAACGTGTCTCGGGAATCCAAAACTGTTCATTCTAAACTTAAAAGTTTACATTAAACTTTTCATTTTAGCACGGCTTACTCAGATTAACTCTGTGAACTTTACTTTCCATTCTTACCTATATATATTATCAGTTTACTGACTACAAGCTGCATCAGTTCCATTTGAAATATGCTTTCGTGTACGTGTAAAGAGGGGTGGTGTGTATTAGCTTCTTCTGAAGGTAGTCTTCGAAACACTGGCACATGTATGAGTTGTAAAGCTTGAGGAAGACCAAATGTAGATATGTCTTAATGTTCAAACAGAAAGCCATGAAATGGAACAAAACCAGACAAAAGGAAAGACCAAACTTTATTTTTATAAGTGAAAACGCTAACGCAACGCGGTCGTGACAAACATGTCTATATGGATTCATCCTGCACGGGTGGTTATAAATAATAGTTCTATTAGTCCACGATAGTTATTGACTCATGTTGGTTGACCGTATGCTTCGAACATGTCAGACTAGTTGCAGCTCTGTTTAACACTGAGGCGAGTTTTGCATTGTTCCACGATTAGTTGTATTTTTTTGTGTCTTATTCCATTCGAAGGAGGACATGTTTTTGTTGAAATGTGTCAAGAGGAGCGCTGGAGAGCAGGAATCAAACCTCAAGAGACTTTTTCTTTTTGTTAATCTTGACATTTCCTTTGTCATCAGTTGTAATATGTTGTTAAGCTCACCTTCTAGAGAACCTGAGAAGAGTTAGAGAAGCCTTTCAGATGTGACGAGAATGTTAAAACCAACCACTTAAAAATAAAAATGTACTGCTTCAAACCTCACCGTGGTGTTTTTTTTCCCCGTGCGGCTTTGTTGTTGTTGTTTTGTTGGTCCTGAGATATGAGTCATACGCTTCCGTCAATCATGTTTGTTTACTGCGTTTGCAGGAGATTTCATTTGCCTGCTCAGGAATTGCTTCTTCGGACGGCCACAATTTCACTGATGTTTTTCTGAGATTTCTCATTTCGCTGCCCACATTGTTTACTATGCTGGAAATCATAATTTCTCTTGACGTCACCAAGTGTGGCGCTGATTTATCTTGGTGGCACCAATAAGAGACAGTGATTCATTGGATATTGACCAACTTTTAATGAGATAAGTCCATGCAGGAGCTCTTATTCATCCTAGTGCTGCCAAATCCGATGAAAAACCAAGAATGGAGGATGAATTAACCCAACGAGTAAGTATCCATCCATTTCTTTCCACCTCTCTGGTGTTGGATTAAGGAGGCAGCGGTCCATTTTCCGGTTCCTTCTTGGGGAGCCCAAGGTGTTCCAAGGGGCAGATGAGGTTTGTAATCCCTCTGATGATTTCCGGGTCCACCATGGGGTCTCCTCCAAGTTAGAAACCTCCGAAGAAAGGCACCCAGGACACATTTGAATCAGATCCTCAGGTGACTGTTGGACACCAAGGAATGTTTGAAGCCCAGCCGTCCTACGCTGGAAACCAAAGTTAGCCACTTACCTCCTAAGTGAAGGTTGATAGAAGGTCTAGTGTTTCTCCTTTGGGCACAGAGGTTTCTGAATGGTCCAGGTCGGTGCCCATCTTACTGCTAATGCTGCCCCACCATGTCACGATCCATTCTCCTGTTGCTAATGAACAAGATGTCAGGAAAGTCCTTGGCTTGGGGCAGCAACTTGCCTTCAACTTGTATAGTGTAGTATTGTCTGTGTAGTTAAAGCTTGTTATAAAACCGGTTCACAGTCAGAATCAGAAATACTTCATTGATCCCCAAGGGGAAATTGCTCACGTCACAGCTGACCCCATTCAAAGTCTTAGAGATTGAAGTTGCACAAAAAATATATAGATACACATAAGTAGAAAAATTACTTAAAAATATAAATATGAGTACAAGAATATGCCCATAAAATATAAACCTCAGTAGAAAAATTTGTCCTGAAAATATAAATGCAAGTAAAAAAGTTCTAAAAATATAAACACACTTAGAAAAATATGTTCTAAAAATATAAATTCAAGCAGAAAATGTTCTAAAAATATAAATACAAGTGGATAAATATGTCCAACAAATATAAACACAAGTAGAAAAATATGGAGTTAGAACAGTCTCATAATTCACAAATGCACACAGAAGAATTCAGAAAAGTAGAAACACAACAAAGAAGTGCCCTAAAAATAGAAATGAGTAGAAAAAATGCCCTAAAAACATAAATATGGGAAGAAAAACATGTCCTAAAAATATGAGCACAAGTAGAAAAATATGTCTTAATAAAAAATACAGACATAACTAAAATAAATATGCCCCTAAAATATAAGCTTAAGTAGCAATATTTGTCCTAAAAATGCGAATACAAGTTAAAAAAAAAAGTTCTAAAAATCTAAATACAAGTGAAAAAATATGTCCTCCAAATATAAACACAAGTAGAAAAATATGTACTAAAAATATGAACAGAAAAAATATGTACTAAAAATGTGGATACAAGTAAAAAAAATATGCCCTAAAAATGTAAACCTAAGTAGAAAAATTTGTCCTAAAAATGAAATAAAAGTAGAAAAATATGTTCGAAAAATATAGACAACAGTAGAGAAATATGTCCCAAAAATATAAAGACAAGTAAAAAAAATAGCATATTATATTTTTATATATTTTTACTTTATATGCTTATATAAAGTGCATTGTTCTAAAAAAAAAAAAGTAAGTATAGAGTCAAATAAAGTAGTAATGGAGTTCTATTTATGTTGCTGCGCAGAGAATTAGTTCCTGTACTTATTGCTTATTATTGAGTGTTAAGTCGAGTTTTCTGCTGGCAGGTGAAACATCCAGAGTCAGGCTTTTGACTCAGTGTCTGACACCATATAATACTCAAACACACCACCTGTTTCTCTTTCAGATCTTGTCAAACCCGTTGTATAGAAACTTTCCATCCGGTTCGAGACTTATCTGAGTTTTGAGCTGTGGACCGCAAAGCATGTACGATTCTGTTTTAAGTCAAGCTAAGCTTTTAAAGACACAAAGACTATTTACAGGCTTTTATTTCATCACTGTTAGATTTCTGCAACATCTTTTTAACCCTCCTGTCTTCATTCATGGGAACCAAAAATATCGTTTCCTTGTCTGAAAGAAATGCAAAAATTCAGCAAAAAAAAAGTTCCCCAAAATTCTAACAATTTGCAAAACCTTCAGGAAGAAAATTCCAACAATTCCGAGGACGACACGAGGGTTAACCTGCCTCAACCAGAAACACACTGATCCATTCCTGACTGTAGAACTCAGCTATAAGACTTTAAACCTGAACAAGACATCATCACATCACTGCTGTTTTATCCCATTTACACTGACTCCCACTATGTTTAGCATAGCTGATAACATGTTACTGTTTACTTTTGCTCTCTTGTACACTTTAAAATCCTCAGTCAAAGCTTTGTTTGTCTGTTCCAGGGTCTCAGCTGGAAACTAAAAAGGCAAGTGATGCTTTTTTCAGTCAGGACCCCGAGGCTCTGGGAAGATCTGCCTGAGGAAATCAAATCAGAGAGGCTTTTTCTAATTTCATTTGAATTAAATTTTCTTTGAGCTGTCGTTTGTTTCTTTTAATCCCATTTCTAACACTGTGCTGACTTTGTTCCGCATGTTGTCTTTTGATTTTTGATGATTTTTTTTTAACTTTTTGATGTATTTTGGTGCCCTGTGAAGCACTTAGTAGCTTGGATTTTGTTAAGCACTCTATCAAAAAGATTATTATTGCTGTTATAAATAAGAAACTTGGACAACAATGACAATAGAGACACTAAAAGGCTCTAAAAATGGAACAACTCAACCAAGACCTCTTTTGTGCGTCAGAAGACGATTATTGCGCATAGCCTTTTTTTGGGTTTCATTTTGTTTTGTTCAATTTGATGTCAATCTGAAGACCTCCACCTGCTTTTTCAAATCTTGCAATTACATCTATTTGTCCACGAGATGGCGCCATTGCCCCACGCCTCTCCTGGGTGCGCCACCGGCAGTGAAAAAGGCTCCAGGTTGGACATGTTGCGCACATCTTCCACATTGTCACAGGAGAGAAACACCCTGGTCTGTTCCGATTGCCTGCTTTCCTGACTCCACACAGCTTATCAAATTGTTATTACACCGCAGATGGGATGCGGCTCATTTATTTAATTCCATTCACCACAAAGAGCTTTTGATTTTGATTTTTTTTTTACGCACAAAAAAGAGGAGGGAAAATGAATCAATGGGTGCAGTAAAAATAAAAGGATTGAAGTTGAGGCAATTAAGAGTGATTCTGATGATTTTAAATGTGTAACCAAAAAGCTCCTCTGTTTGTGGGAGAGAATCGATCCCATTGATTGGTAATAAACTTGATTGACTGGAGGAGGAGGACGACAGTGGCGCAATTAGGGGGTGATTTGGTGCAGAGGCTTGGAGCTGTGAGATACATTTGGTTCATGTGGAACGTTTTGGGTTTGGACTCGGTGATTTTTTTTTCCTCTAGCACCGAAAATCCGGATAGAGAGAGGAGAGGAGAGGAGAGGAGGTGTGCGCGCATCCGTGGGGTTTATGCGCAAAGTGCGTAAAGCTGAGAGAAGACTATGGATGAAAATCAGGTGGGTTTTGCCAACATTATTGATCATGACTGACACATCGGTGTATGATGAATTCCTCTGCTCTCCCTCCCTCCCTTCTTTTCTCTCTCCCCCTTTCTCTCTCTCTCTCTCTCTCCTCCTCTCTGTATCTGAGATTCATTCTTGGGTATCGACTTCATTCCAGGCAGCCTCCCTCTACTGTCTCCCTTAAACAAGTGCGGAGTTATAGTTGCGTTTTTAAAAATCACCTCCATTGCGCACGACTTTCTTTTTTCTTTATTTCTTCCAGTAGCTGCTGCATAGATTTTTTAAATCTTCGCCTTGCGGATTGATCTGATTGTCCCCCTTTTTTTCCCTATCTGTCTCTCTTCTCGCTCTTGTGGAAAAATAACATCCCTCACTTCAGGATATTTAGGAGAGAGGGGCGTGAAACTGCTGAGCTCCGCAAGGAAGTTGCCCGAGGCGGACAGGGACCCCGAGGAGTCTGCGGGGGAGGCTGGAGCTTCTCCCTCCGCGCACTGCCGGATCAATTTCACATTTCTGAGGTACCTTCCGAGCTCATTGCTTTATAGCAGCTCTGATTGAATCTTCTCTGGTGGGTGTTTGTGGCATCCTCGCATTCCTCCAGTGATTTATTGCTTCAGTTTTCTGCTGGATTCTTTTAGTTGTCTCATGAGGAAAAGGTATGTTTCACTCAGCAACTCAGTATTGCATGCAGGGATATGAAGTAACATGCATGATTTTTTCCCTTTTGTCATTGCACTGGTGTTTCTCTGCTTTTTTATTGTATTTTTTATTGTATTTTTCATGTTTTACTGTGGATGGCACTGTCTTAATTAGGGTGCAATCAGAATGCCACCACTGCTGCTGCTGCTGCTGAGCAGAATGACGCCTATAGAGTCTGCATAATGAGCATACACCCCTAGACTTTGATGTCTCCCAGTGTTATTTCCGAACCTATAGGCTGCGATTTATCTCAAGACACAGGACTTAATCATGTCAGAGGAGTGTGTTTTGTCCAAAAAACTGATGCGTGAGCCGTCTCTTAGCAGATTTTTGTGCAGAAAAGTGTTGATAACATTCAGGGAGAAGCACAACATGAACGGGTGTCTGTGTTTCTGTAATTATCTGCAGGAAAGGAGTGGGTTCTAGGCTCAGGGTGGTGTTCAAATAATGCAAAAAAAAAAATGCTGCTGCAAAGTTGGTTGGCGTCTATAGAGAGAGTCAAGCGAGGCGTGGATGGTGATGTTGGAGAAGCTGCTTGGAGGAACATTTAGATGGTGGTGGCAGAAAAGCTATCACTTTCTGAAAAGAGCAGCCATCTCCCTGGAGAGATGAGGCTGGCCTGCAGAAGGTGATGCTATACATGAGGGAAGGATGAGGAGGAGTCGACGGCGGTGGTGGAAATGAGAAGATAAAGCCGTACTAGAGCAAGGAGTGGGCAACACTCACCTCAACAGCTAGCCGTGGGTGTAAATTAAAAAGAACGATGAGCCGGCTGCAGCCTTTTGGGGTTAACCCTCTTCATCTTAAAGCAGCGCAGCAGTGAGAGCCTCCTCCTGAAGCTGAGTTTTTTGGGGTTTTTGTGTGGAGCATCACCAGGACTCTCATGGGAGCAAAACTATATGAACATTAAGACGTCTCTTCTTGTCACCCCTTTGAAAAAAAAACGTGACAATCCTCAGTGAGCATGAGTGCAAATGAGACATGAAACTTTTAAAAACCTTGGGGCCTCTGCTCAGTCACAAGACATTAGCCTGATCTGATTCTTTTTTAGTTCCTCTTTTGGGAAATTTGCGTGTAGTTACATCTTTGAGTGACTGTTTTTACATCACAAGTGGACTCTGCTTGGGTCAAAGATGCCCATTAGGTTAGTCAGATGTGAAGCTCTTTTTATTTCTCAACTCCCTCTGTGCACCTGTTTCCAAGGAAAAAGTGTTGAATAAACAGTCCTGGGTAAATACATGGCCTTAGCAGATGAATCAGAGCCTGGCTAACCTATATAAGGCAGGGTTTTTAATCATAGCAGGGGCTCGGCTGTTTGAGTGGCTTTGACCTAATTCCATTTAGAGTGGAGAGAAACTGATGAATTAATTGGGACAGAATCGAATTATAAATGGATTCATTGAGAGTACGTCTCACGCTGTGATGAGATCTGAGCCGGGGAACCTGTTAGGGGCCCTTATGGGGAGGAAATCGGGAAGCCCCGCGGAGCGTCTCACAAAAAAAGAAAAAAGTTTCTTTGCTTTCACAGTGGAGTCACTGCTGCTTTGGTGGTGGTGGTGGTGGTGGTGGTGGGGGGGTGGGGGGGGCTTTAGGAGTGTGGGATTTGATCGGGAGCCAGCAGAGACAGATGCAGTTCAAGATTATGAGCAGGATTTCAAGGAGGGTGATAAAGGATTAAGTCACAAGGCCTCTTCTACATGATGCAGCCTCAAGATCAGGTAATAAACCAGATGCTGCCTCAAGGCCCTTCTAGTTTTGTTGGTGTTGTGATGTCAAATCTTCAGGAATATTCAGGACCCTTGAAACAGACATCTCTCTTTGGTATTCCAGCCTCGGATGTATAGATTCAGGAAGGTCTGAGCGTGGGCAAGTCTTTGGGGTCTTGCTTTTTCTTGTGTATTTGTTTATTTCTTAGCTTAATTAACCCTTGATGGGGCAAGGGATCTTTTTTAGTAACTTCCACACATTAAATATCTGCCTCTCAGTGAGGTCTAGAAGCATGTGGTTTCCACCCAGCCAATCAGCAAAGATCACTCTACATTACAGAACACGGTATTGTGACATTTGACCAATCAGCAGAGGAACATATCAAACTTTCTCTTTTCTCCGAAGTTGGAAATAGATGAACTTGCGGCTCGGTCCTCTTCCTTAGTTTCGGTTGAAACATCAAAACTAACTATAGTTAGCTGATGAAACGCACACATTTTACAGTTGAGTAGTTGTGCTAAGTGATGATATATACAGTTCTTGGAATTGTTTTTATTTTTACCACTAATGGACAAGGAAGCATATATCCTCCAGACCTGGCCCATGTTTATGTCCTATGTACTGGACATTTGTTTTTAATCTATATCTACTAAATCCAAATGTGCTTTATAGGGAACATCCTGGCCTTTCTAATGATATCCCAAGTGATTGGGTGGGAAAAGGGGAACTTTGTTTTCATGCTGAGACAAAATGGAGACAGCGGTAAAATGGGCCTGCCAGGAAAAGAGTCAAAAATTGTTACAATATCGTCATTTTACCGATGGTAATCATATATTTTCGTAATGAATATGTCAGGAATTATAAATTAGGGTCAGAGTTCAGTTAAAAGTTTAGTCAGGAAAAATAATAGCCCTTTTATGAATGTCAGCTGTTATGGATGATTTAATGGGGTGCGCTAATAGCTAGCTAGCTAACTAGTACTTTGTTTACATTCAAATTTCTTCCCCAAAACACAGTTTTTGCGGGGTAATAAACACACTGAAGGTAAAGTAATTAATTTCATAATTTAGTTTCTTAAAATTTCATTGTTTTCTTGTCAGTCTTTTTTATTTCAAAGTGTTGCTGTTTTGTTTTTTTATGGTAAAATTGTTCTGTTGTCTCTAAAATAAAAATATTTTTATAAAATTTGAAATTGTGAGTTGTTGTTTTAGCTCTAAAAAGGCAAGAAATCACAAATAAGTTACACTGAAAGATACTTTTTCCCTTGGTTCTCAACTTCATTGATGTTGAATTTCAACATGAAAATCTAAAATGTTGAAAAATGTCACAAAAAGTAAAAAAAAAAAAGTCTTCTGTCCTCCAGCGACACTCGAGGGTTGAAATTTTAAATTTCAAAGTATTTCAATGAGTGCCATTTAAAAGGTTAAAAACAAGCATTTCTCTATTCAGAGGTAACCAAATCCACTTCAAGACCTCTAAATCTCACTAATTTACCTGTTATATACTGCACTGTGGGCTTAATCCATGCTGGAACCATTCTTGGCACCCTTAATGGCGACAACAAAACTCCTGGAAGTCGCTCCCAGCCAAGAAACAAACAAGATATAATGTATTAAGTGCTCTGGTAGGCAGAGTTGCCAACGGACAGCTGTTTCCACCTGTTTTTGAGCCTTTGTGCCAAGCTGAGCTTAACCAGCTGCCGGCTATAGCTTTCTATTCAACTCACGGATGAACAGAAGAGAGGTATCTATCCTCTCTGTGAGAAAGTGAATAAGCATCTTTCCCCCCCAAACTGCTCCATTAACATTTGGACATTAGTTCATTTGTGCTGAGAAATTATTCTCTGAGGGAACATAAGCAAGGGAAAGATCTACAAGGCTCATTAACGGGCTTTATTGTGTGAAATAGGCCATCTCAGAGGCAACGTTTGTGTGTATTTAGGTGAGCAGGACAGCTATAGTAAAGATGTTCTTTTCTGATTGATGGTCTAAATCTGTAGAGATGACATAATGATGCATACAGCATCAGATAGCATTGAATGATGCTGGATTTAATGCCAAATCTGGTGCAATTTACTAAGATTAATACATATCCATGACTGGCAAGTATAATAGATGCCATTTATTAATGATAATTTTTGCAAAACAACTTTTTTTAGACATCTGTAGCTGTCAAACTAAAGATTAATTAACCTGCATTTTAATATTAATTTAAGAATCGACATTTGGACAAATCTTCATTATGTTTCCGTGTCAAAAATCTACATTTCTAAATCAAATGAGAGGATAAATCCTCACAGATGTTTTGCTCCTGTGACATTTTTACTCACTGTGGGCTTATTTTTCACCACATTATTATATTATAAGTCCTGCACCTTTTATAGAAACTGGACAACCATAGCCACAAGTAGAGAGGACTAAAAAATTAATTTTGTGCAAAATGAAGAAGTTAGAATGCCATAAATCGCTAAAAAAGAAACAAGAAAGTTGAATTTCTTTGATCAATTATTTTACACAAATTTTAAAAAATGGAATAAATGTGTGCACATATCATTTTTCAAAGTGCTTACGAGTGTTGCTGGCACCGCTTTGTGGTATTTTGTGTATACACAGCCTGCAGCTCAACCCAGTTCAGCTGAAAAGTCCCTGAATTTTTTGTTCTATTATTTTTGGTCATAGCTAAGTCAATCATGGCTTTGTAGTTCTGCTGAAAGCCGTATATTTTTTTGGTTATTACAGAATATGTTTATTGCAAACCAAATTGATTTTTGGCTATTTTTAAAAAAAAATAAAACAGCTTGATTTTACCTAAATGAATTCACCTGAAAAAAACAAAAAGAAAAGTCATGCGTGATTAGTTCAAAGACAGTCAGAAAGTTGGAACTTTAATGATAATAATAATAATTATTATTTTACAGTTTTACAGTGTCATTTTTGGCAACTTTTTCAAAGATAACAATCCTTTTAAAACCACTGGTGGGTTTTGAGGTCCAGCTGGTTAGTGTGCAAACTCTTCATATTGGGTAAAAGCCAAAATGGAATATCTATGATCATATTTAATATCATTAAAGCAATGAAACAACACTAAGTCAGCCTGTTGAGAGTTGAAGCTGTGTGTGTGCAGCAGAAACAGCAGGTGTTTGAATGGTGCAGCACATTTGCTCCTCAGGTCTGCTCTCTGTCTCACATGGTTTCTCTTTCTGTCTCTCCGTCCTCCTCTCTTCATCTCTTGCTCTTACTCACCCTTCCACTGCAGCAGGTAGTCTGTGGTTTCGTGCGAATAGCCCGAGGAGCTCGCCAAAAGGCTCTCTGCTGTCACTTTAACAGCTGTTCCACTCATCGATTATACCCAGAGATGAGTGTATGCGAGTGTGTGGAGGTGATTACAAACTGACAGACTTTGGGGTTTTCAATTATTGAAGCAAATTTGGACACTTGTGCTGGAAAGACTTTGATTTGAACGAGTATGTGCACTTAATATCGGTGTGCTGAGCTGTTTTTTTTTTCCTTTCCCTGGTTGTGTTTTACTCATTTTTTGGCCCTACAGCAGCTCCATGTTCACCTCTTGTCTCTGTGTCTTCAACAGGCTCTCCTGAAGATGTGACTTGCAGATTACATGCTCCACTCCTGAACTAGACTTCGACAACTTGACTGCCACATTTCGACACTATTTTTGCCCATTTTTTTGGACTCTTTCTTCTGGATTATGATTCTCTCATGGGGCTCGGCTAGTTCCATCCCCGGGGTCCTCCACCCCTCCTTCGTTGTCCAGTAGGACGGCCTAAATTTCAATCTTTTGGCTTTGGAATACCTTCCCGAGCTTCGTCTAACATCACCTTAGGGTCTTGTTTGCCACCAATCATGGAGCCACAGTGGATCCTAGCTGCCTACCACCGGTCTCCCTCCGTCATCTTCCTCCTCGTGGCCACTTCCTACACTTGGCTCCTTCCCATCACCTCCCCTCAGCGGATCCCCACCGACCCCCAGGCGGCTCCGGAATATGCTCACTCCATCCGGCTGGATGGCGACATCATCCTCGGCGGATTATTCCCGGTGCACTCGAGGGGGGACCGCGGCACGCCATGCGGCGAGCTGAAAAAGGAGAAGGGCATCCATCGCTTGGAGGCCATGATGTTCGCCATCGACCTGATTAACAAGGACCCCGAACTGCTGCCCAACATCACACTGGGGGCCCGGATCTTGGATACCTGCTCCAGGGACACGTACGCTCTGGAGCAGTCCCTCACGTTCGTGCAGGCCTTAATCGAGAGGGACGGCTCGGACGTCCGCTGCGCTAACGGGGACCCTCCGATGTTCACCAAGCCGGATAAAATCGTAGGGGTGATTGGAGCCGCCGCCAGCTCGGTGTCCATCATGGTGGCCAACATCCTGCGCCTCTTTAAGGTAAGATGACATCAAAATGTGCTCACTTCCGGTGGAATTTCCACCAGCAGCGGCGATCGGAGAACTTTCCCAGCCTGTGCATTTGCCTTCCGAAGCTTAAAATGTGATTTTTACCTCGTGTTCGCATACGTGTGTGTGTTGAGATGTGTCAAGATGTGTCAAGTGATGCTTGTAAGAAAGGGCTTTGTGTGTGTGCATGTGTTTGTGCCTCGCAGCTTAGATCATCCCTGGCTTGTGGTTGAGCCAAATAAAAATGGCTGCCAAACACGGGTATCAATTACTGCTGAAATCTGTCAACAGCCACTTCATTCGCTGCAGCGTACGCTTCTGTTGTGTGTGTGTGTGTGTTGCCTGCTAGGATGCCGCTTTGTGTTGCTGTGTTTTCTAGTACATGTGTGGGCTTAATTGAGCATCCTTATGGGTGCTCATGTGCACGCCGTGTGACAGTGTGTCGGCTCATGTTGTGCAGAAGCTCTCCTGTCTGTGTTCGATTGTGTCTCTCTGGGTGTGTATGTGTGCGTGTCGGCAAGCGGGCTCGTGTGTTGTCATCATTAGCCGCACGGGGCTGATGGGTAGCCGTATGATTATGAAATATGAGTCCTGTAATGACGCCCATGGCATTTCACATCCACATCTATCCCACGCTCTTTCACAGGCCACACATTCTGGAGCTACCTTCCTTCAAGAATCCATACATGTGTGTCTGTGTGTGTGTGTGCGCGCACAGGATTGGGAGAGCTTTTGAACGCACTTGTTAACAACCAGCTCGTGCTTTGAATGGAAGATTTGCATATTAAACAACAACAACAACTAAACATGATTTATGCCAGGATGTGTCACAGCAACAGCACTCGAACAGACCAGCTTTCCGCCTCATTCTCATTTGCCTAATACGATTTAGTGCATTGTGTGCGTCTGTGTGCACATGCTTGTACATACGTGTGCATTGTAAGACGGCATAATATAGCTTCTTTGTGTGTGTTTGTGCGTCTATCGAAGCATAGCGGCATGTTTGGTTAAGTGTGATTGTTTATGAGCGGGTGGGAGTCTTCAGTATTTAGTATCTGCAAGTGTGTGTGTGTGTGTGTGTGTGTGTGTGTGTGAGAGAGAGAGAGAGAGAGAGAGAGAGAGATCATATCAACCACAGGCCCTTGGCAATGGTGTTGTATGACACAAGGCTGTCTTTCTCTGCATGCTTTAACATAAATAATGCAGCATGCATCACAGTCTGAAAATAGTATGGAGGACACACACACACACACACACACACACACACACACACACACACACATGAACACACACAAAGATGCCGCAATAAACATATGTCTTTTTTAAATGGGCTAATCTGACAGTGCCAATCACAGCTAGTCGCCCACTCAACACAAGGGGCTCAGGAAGCAAACGCAGCCAAGCCTGAGTGTGTTTGTGTGTCTTTTAATCTAGCAGCAGACAAAAGAGATTCAAACAACAGATTGTGTGAAAATTTCCAAATCCTCCAAAAAAAGAAAAGAAGAAAACACCATTTTTTTTTTATGTGCTTAGCAGCAGGGGGAGCCGCTCGCTGACAATCACAGCTGAGAGACATCAAGTTGAACAAAAGTTGCCGGTGTCTCTTTTGTTACCCGGCCCTCTTTTTGAAGATTATCTCTAAACCGTTTCTGCACTGTGGGGATGACACGGCGTGGTGAGAAGGGGATGACATGAGATATAATAAGATGAAACTTTGTTAATCCTCGCGGGGAAAGCTGGCCTTCGCAGCGGCACACTGCAGAGGGAGAAGGGGTTTAGCAGAACAGACAAACTGGGGGTCATCGAAACACATTAAGCTGAAAATTGACTGCATTAAAAGAAAATTATGGAGAGATAGTTACGCTTTATTACGGCGTGGGTCTTAGTTTCTCAGTTTTGGACATCTTTTCTATCAGTTATGATAATCGGCGGGGTAATTGTTGAGTCCAGCAAGACTGAAAACGGGGTTCATGTTATTAATTAAGTTGCATACAAACTACAGTAACTGACAGTTTCTGAGAGGTTGAGCGATGATTAACCATCTGAACCTCAAGCAGTTGCTCAGTGTGTTTTGCTCCTTTCGTATTTTTCTCTACAATCTAAAGTCCCATACCTCCATGGAAACAACAGAGAGAAGCCCAAAATGTTGTTTGTGCAGCGTGACAAAGTTACGATGCCATAAATCTTGAAAAAGGAAACAAATGACCTTGAAATTCTTTAATTACTCCAATGTTTTGCCAACACTGGGAAACTGAAGGATGTAAATTCTTTAGTATTTGTAAAACATTTAGCATTTACATATTTAATTTGTTGCCAAATAACCTCTAATCTGCTCTGAGTATACACAACCTGCAGCGCAACCAAAAAAACCCAGAATTCTAGCTGTGTCACTTATGGCCGTTTGGTTGTGCCATAAAATGAAATTTTTATTGAATCTGGTAAGAACAAATGATTTATTTTTGGTGACTTTTTCGAGACTTGTAGAATAACAATGATTCTGATAAAATATCAAATTTTAAGTTTAAAATTTCCCAACAAAAAGGCACGTCACACAGACATAGTTCAAAGACCGTCATAAAGTTGAAAATCTGATGATTCTTTCTGTTTTTATGTTTCTGTCTCTGACTAATGGTGCCATTTTGTTGATTTTGGAAAAAAATAATAAAGCAAAACATGCCTTTCAGATATGCCAGCAGGCTTTAGGCTTCAGAGGGTTTTCTGAATAGGAAAGCTTAAGATCTAATTTCTTCTTTCACATTTGTGTTTAAACTCATTGTTTTATGTAAATTATCATCTAGTTTTATTCCCCCATGGCTGTGAATTACACGAGGACAACAATCAGTCAACTTGTGAGCAACTTTAATCAGAGGTAAAGCCCAAAATATGGGTCATAATTCCTCATTCCACAGAAAACTGTTTACATGGCAAGTGCACCACAGCGGCTCGTGTAATAATTTTACCCAAGCTGTCTTTTGTTCCGGTTTTGTTGATTTGCTTTCCTGCCAGATCAGATATTTGCTACAGGTTCATTTAAAACATATTATGCTTTAAGGAATGCTTCCAGGTCCTGAAATATTAATAGTTATTTTTAATCAAAATATGTCATCTCTGCAGCATGTATGGATGTGTGAAACAGCACCTGTAACTCCGTTTGCTCGGCCAAACTTGGTTTTCAGCGTTGCGTTGTTTGTTTCATCTATGGGGAGATGAATTAATGAGGTGCTATTGATTTTTATGATGAAGACCAGATAGGTGCAGCTCTGGGGTTTGACAAATTGCAGGTTTAACATGGAGGGCACATAAACAGGAGCCCGAACATCCTCTCCATTGCCGAGCTGCACTTGGTTCCTCCTCTCATCGATAAACCCAGCCAGTGTAATATGTTTTGTCTCTTCTCTCATTTTGTGTCTTTATTTTTCACTGTAGCGTTCATGCTGCAGGAGCTAACTGCTTCATTCCGGGTTATTGATCGTGTTTGTGCATGGATGGTAATTACAGCAGTATTATGGATCAGTGGACCCCTGAGACGACTGGTCACCTCTCGAACCTCCTTGAGGCTAACCTTGGCTAGAGCGAACTTCCAGGTTTGCAGTGAAAAACACAACGCTTCTTTCTGCAAAAGCAGGACTCCCGTGCGTCACTGCTATCACTAATGTACTGCCTCTGTGTGGCTCCGTCTGCTGTGTTACCAGGAAACCTCGACAATGAAGTGAAAGGCGCATTTCGCTCAGTGACACCCGCCCGCTGTGTGTCAAGAAAATGAAATTCAATTCATAAATTGATAAGTGGTGGCTGTCCCCCTGGTGAGAGCAGGAAAAATGACTTTGCCTCAGGGAATTTAGGAAGCACACATCACACACACACTCTGGAGAATCCTCACCCTTCATTCAATCAGCTGCAGTTCCGGTTGATTCTGCTCGAAGCCTTCAAACGCATGCAAACACACACGCTCTTGTTGCCTTTGAGGAGACAACTTATTGTCTCTGGTGGTGGTTTTGATGATGTTCTGACACCAAGGCCAAGATCAAGTCTTTCCCACGGTCTGCCACACAGCTTCTCCTGCATCCAGCTGTGCTTTTATTTGGGCCTGGTGTGGGTTTTTTCTACTAAAGGGTTTGCATCTCAGCATAATATGTTGTACATATGTGCATGCATGCATCTATATGTATGTATGAGGGGGGACTGTTGCGCATAAACCTTCCTATTGCTTCAATAATTCAGCTTCCTCTCCCGTCTCTCTGGGGAATTTACTGCTGCACTGTGTGATATCTCTGATATATTCATTTGCTCGTCTATTACCATCATTTGCTCGTCTATTACCACCACCATGATTGCTTTCCTGACGCCCTACCGTTGTTTGACTGTAGAATTGTGTGCCATACATTACGTGGCGTCTTCAATCCCAAGAGGAACCTGTGATCACAATAGATGCACATATGTAGCATCATTTCGTGTCTCCAAACCCACATCGCATGCTTTCTTATATGCAAATTGATCAGAGCAAATGTTTATTCAAGCTGCCACTATGTAAAAAGCCACACTATAACAATCTCCTTTTCAGCAATTACAAATCATTTTGGCATTCGGCTTTAGAAGGTTGACAGCAGCTGCATTAAAACGCAGTTAACAGCATTTCCTAATGGATTCTCAAGGTCAGGCGTAGTTTGGTCTGATCCCGCACACTCCTCGATGAAATAATGACAGGGCGAGACGGCGGAGAGTGTGAAAGAAGAGAGAGGGATTAGGACAGAGCGGAAAGGGTTTAATGAGAAATAAAGATTGGACAAAGACGCAGAAGGAAATAGACGGAGGAGTAAGAGATAAAAGGGAAAAAGCCCCAAAAAAAGACGGCGAGTAGGGGGAAACCGTGGCATCCTCTGGAGTGTAATGATGTGGTGTTGATTTCTTTCATGGAAGCATTATGCATTAAGAGGGTGACGATAATGAAGCCACAGAGCACACCGAACATCAAGCAGGGAAACTCATTAGGACGTGAGTGGGTCTCTGTTTTTTTCTGTTTTGGTGTCGACATGCGAACGTTGCTTCGCTCCAAATCATCTGTGCAGAGGAAACATCACGGTCGCCCCAGTCGGGCAGGACGCGATCAGCCAACCTCTACTAACGAAGGCAGACTTAATGAGCAAATGGTTAATGAAGGGAGACTTAATTGTCCTTCTGAAATTGTTTATCGCTTTCATTTGTTGAGTGTTACTTGGAGATGATTCATCAACGGGAGCTGTACTGTATGTAATGTGTGAACATGGGCTCAATTGGATATTTTGCAGCTGAATAGTTCAAATCCTTTGGCCTGGATTTGATAAAGGGGAAGCGGCAAAGAAATCCATCAATCTTTATTTAAACTACATTGAGACAGAAGCATGAGTGTCTGCAAGCTGTGATGGAGCTCAACCTGCTGCTATGTCACAAAGGATTTAACTGCAACCTAGAAACGGTGACTTAATGTGTGTCAAGTAAGCGGTCTGATGTGGAAAAAGTGCACATTTATAATTAATAACACTCATTTGAATCCGGCTTGCTGCAGTTCCTACAAACAACTGGAAGCAACAAACTAAACTTCAGATCCCATTATGTCAAAATCCAAATTACTGTCATAATTACTCTTTAATTTGGCCTGTTAAAGATTCATTTTTTGGGATATTTCATTTTGTAGTAGATGTGAAATTGCAGAGCATGTAGTCTGTGTCTTTTGTACTCCATGTGGGAATGCTTGGACTGATGTTATTGCTTCACACAATTCAAAGTACTTTGCTTGTGTGCAGCTCAGACTTGTGCACTGTTGAAAATGATATGGAAACACTACTAGGTCCGACTTGGTGCTCATTCAGACAAGAAGCCGACATGTCTAGATGAGATCAGAGAACCTATTCCCACCACTTAATTAAATACATTGTTGCAAAATTAAAAAAAAAAATCACTGAAGTTACAATCATTATTTTAATGGGTTTTTTTGTGACATAATGTTCTTTATTGCATTCACATAGTATTATGTGTAATTTAAACTCAAATTTCTGGAAGTTGATTAAAAACTTTAGCTTGATGACTTATTTTTTTCTTCAGAGGAAAGACTCCTACAAACAACTGGATGCAACAAACTAAACTTCAGCTAATGTTATGTTAAAATCTGGATTACATTTATCATTGCTCAGTCTCTTTCATCTGACCTGTTAAAGCTTTATTTTCAAGCATATTTCAATGTGTAATGGAAGTTAAATTGCAGAGCATGCAATCCATGTTTTCTGTGCTCGATGTCATGTTTTTGGACCAATGTTGGTGCTGATATGTGAAAAAGTGCTGCCAGGTCTGACTTAATTATACTGCTGTCATGACTTTTACAGAAAAGTGACCAGGGTGCTCATTCAGACATGAAGCCAACGTGTTTAAATGCCATCAAAATGATGGAAAGGAGTGCATGCCTGCTGTGTACTCTTAAAGTAATTAAGGAAACCTATCACTTCATTAAATGCATGGCTGAAAAATCAGTTTGGATAAGCTATTCAAGTTCAAGCATCATTTTAATGGGTTTTGTTGACATAATTGTGTTGTTAATTGCAGCAACATAAAATTATGGGTAATTTAAACTCGACTTTCTATGTCAGTTGATTAAAACTTAATTCATGTTGAAGTACCTTTTAATGACATCAGCTTAATGACTTAATTTTTCTTCAGAAGAAAGGCTCCTACTAACAACCGGAGACAACAAACTGAATCTTAGCTCCTGTTATGTCAAAATCCAGATCTTTTGTTATTGAGTCTCTTTAATCTGACCTGTTAAAGTTTTCTGTGATGTTTTTGGACTAATATTGATGCTGCAGTGTGGAAAAAGTCTTCCCCTAATGTCTCCCTGAACTCAAAAGACATCGCTTGAATGCTGTTCAGTTTCGTGCTGTGTATTGAAATAATCATGGAAATGCTACTAAGGTCTGACTTAGTAATCTTGCTCTTGTGGCTTTTACAGGAAAGTGACCAGGGTGCTCATTCAGACATGAAACTAGCATGTTTAGATGTCATCAGATTAATGGAAATGATATATAAGAAGAAATGGTGCACTCTTAAAAGTAATTAATGAAACCTATTCCTGTCACTTCATTAAATGCATGGCTGCAACATGGATTTAGATCAGCTATTTAAGTTGCAAACATTATTTTAATGGGTCTGGCTTACATAATAATGTTGGTAATTGCATCAGCTTAATAATATGTGCCTTTTAAACTCAAATGTCTGCATTAATTTATTTAAAACTAATCTCACATTAAGGTATCTTAATGGAATTGGCCTGATGGCTTCATTTTTCTTCACCGTGAGTTTACATGTTCAAGTCCCCTCCCATATCCTGATATGTCTGAACAATTTCAATTGGTTGAGACTGGTAATTAAAAATTACTTTCATTGTAGAGGAGAAGCTAATTCCTCTAACTCAATGCAGCTTGTTGGTCAAACGTAATTTCAGTAGAAGTTGTCACAACTCAAAAAGACTGGTGCATACAATGTTTTTTTGTTTGTTGAGTCGAAACACTAATTTCTAGAATGCTTTGCTGCAGGTTGCTGTAAAGAACCGTATAGTATGTGAAACACTTTTACACTACAGTTTGATACTAATATAAAGAGATGGTGATGCATAACAACCAGCTATTCCTTCCTACTTTTTCGTTCTCTTACTATTAACAGATGTGTTTTCTGACTTTTCAATCAGCGACCTTTACCAACAAGGATGACACAGAAGAAAAGAAAAGTAGATATCAGTTCAAACGTTCAAGAATGATATTATCCGACAAACCTTAAATGTGTTCTCTAAACTAACCCACGAAGCACTTTAACTAATCTACAACACATTCACACAGCATTCTAATGCGTGTCTATTTACTCGTACCATTTTCTCTTAGATGGGAAAGTAATTTAAAGTTTAATCAAGATCTCTGATGAGAAACAAAAGGTCATTAGAAATGTATTTAATGAAACTGCTGACTGTGTGTGTGTGTGTGTGTGTGTGTGTGTGTGTCTGTGTGTGTGTGTGTGTGTTAATGTGTGTATTTATTTGTGTCCGCTTGACCATGAATGTGCGTTCCCTTAGGAGAGAGGGGTTTCCTGTAAGGCATTAATTGAATGTGTGTGTGTGTGTGTGTGTGTGTGTGTGTGTGTGTGTGTGTGTGTGTGTGTGTGTGTGTGTGTGTGTGTGTGTGTGTGTGTGTGAGGCAGACTGAAAGAGTCAAATGGATTGAGTGTGTCTGTATTATCTGCATGTGTGTGCACTGGGGAGGACCGGTGTATAGAGTGCATTAAAGTGGAATGAGATTCTATCTGTCCTCCACCTTTCGTCAGGTTTGTGGGTGAACAGGATCCCAGATTAAGGGATAAGTGAAGTCATTACACACAGTCGCTGGTTTCACTACTAGAGCTGGACAATGCCGACCGGTTGGACTTGTCACTGCAGGAAAAGCACATTTGTAACGCCTTTCTCGCATTTTGACTTTTCTAATATTCTTTCATGGATGCCTCCTGTGGTTCACCTTAAAGAAATAGAACTATTAGTAATGTTTTGCTTTTCCGGCAAGTTAAAATGTCCGAAAGAAACTCCTGCGGGGTAACATTTCCTCTACTTTGATCCATAATATGAAGCTATCAGCAGTTGCAGTGTGATGTTTGGGCATCAACTCAATTTCTTATTTCGCATCTCCAGGCAAAATATTCCTGTGCAAGGAACCCCATGAGTGCTGCATGGTGGGATTCTGTGAGTTGCCAGTGATTACCACACAGTCAACGGTAAAAGCCCTATGGAGCACTGTGCCAGGAGGCGATGCCAGAGGGGGCAGGATGCACAATACCAAGACCCTGGCACACTTTCATGGAACACAGACATTTGTGGCATTAGTCACACCTCTGTTTGAGGAGACAAGATGTCCGCTGTGAGAAAGAGACACCGACTACAACAGAAACGGGACAAAAACTGCAAATAATTACTGAGTTAAAATGCTATACTGTGTTTTGGGGTGTTTGCATATCCTGTCGACAGCTGAATGCCGGTGATTACCATGCGAGCGGTGTGCCTCGCTCTGTGAAGAGAACCCTGTATTTCAAACGCTTGGATGAAATTCAACATGTCATCCCTGTGTGATTTCTGTTGTTACTTTGGTTCCCTGATGAAATGTTTTCAACATGCATGATTTCACCACTTGCTTCAGAAGACGGTGTTTTCTGCAGCGGAATGATGCTGCAGTAATGGATTCTCTCATTGGAAATAAATGAACTAGACAAGGAGAGAAAATGAGATTGGGGGAGGACACACACACACACACACACACACACACAGTGGAAGCTGGGTCTTAGATCTAAAGATTTGTACTCCAGTATAAAATATTCACACTTTCATGATGTAAACTTGATGCATGTGCTTTGTACACACATGGCTGCTGACGTGTGCACGCAGCAAGACTCACTGCAGATTGAAGTTATGTTTGAGTTATGTTAGAGTATGGAAGAGTTGGTATCCTAATGAAAATGTTTAAAGCTTTCAGTCATCATGCTGCACATATTTTATTACTCCAGTGTCTTCTTTCTAGCTGAAGCAGCCGAGGACTCAACAAGCTCATCAGGAAAGCTGTTCTGAGAGTGAAGTCTCGGATGGTGTCAGAGCGGAGGATACTGATGAAATCACTCAGTATTATGGACAATACCGCTCATCAGTGCAGCTTCAGACATAGACTGAGACCACTGAGGTGCAGCGCAAAATGCTGCAGGACATCTTTTCTTCCATCAAGCTGTAGAGCTCTTCCCCCATGTGCAGGAATGACAGATGAAACATCAGTGAACTAACACTGTGCAATGATATCAGTGTGATCTGCAATGCTGCTTTTCTCAGTAGTTTGTTCAGTCGGTTCCAGTATCGTGTGTAACATTTTATTTTTCAGGTGCAATATTTCATTAATTGTGTAATATCACTTCAGACCTTACAATTATTGCTAGTATTACTTCCTGCTTTTCTATCCTAGTGCTACTTTTCTACTTCTTTTATCTTTTCAGGTATCGCTTTTATTCTTCTGGCATTTCTTTCTGTGCAGTATCTGACACAAGACTTTCCATTGGGATTATTAAAGTTCTATTTTATCTTGTTTTATCTAATCTTAGCTGTCACTTTATTGTATGGTCACCATGAATGATGAATGTGGGGACAAAATCAATGATCGAAATTAGTCGTCAATGAATTGTCAAAGAGTTGGTGATGCCAGTATGCTCTACCATTTGAGTATAACCACTTTTCCTGAGGAGTAGTGTGTCACTGCCTGATGTGATTACGTAAAGGCCTAGACCACCATGTCACAGTCTGAGGACGTACGTAGCCCCTGGACCAAATTCGCTGCTGATCTCAGCACAGAAAAACTGGATCGACCAGAAATATAACCAGGGTTTCTGCCACCCGTATTGCAATCAGCTCAGTTTGTCAGGCCTGAGTTGACCACTTCTTGGCCTAAATATAAAATAAGAAGTCTTTTAAATTACAGTGATCGAAGGGCAGTAATTGTGGAAACAAATATAGTTGTAAACCTCACCAGCAACATCCAACATCCATGGCTCTCATCCGTGTCTTGGTTCGATGGTGCACTGTTGGCGAGCACTAAATCCTCAGTAGATTATCACAGAAACTATAGGACCCCTCCTAAATGCTGCCATCGGTCTATCCTCGGCTCCTGGGCAAATAAGACACTTGCTCACAGTGGTATAGCCCACTGACACATCGGAGGGCCATTTGACCATCAAAAACAATCCATAAAGAATTTAGTGTCTCTTTTCATCACTTTATCTGCCCTCTGTGTGTGCATATCATTCAGATTCAACCAGTTTTAAACATAATATAATAAAGATGATTACCAGAAGTTGCAGAGTTACAGCAGCAATTCACACAAACACACAAATGAGCATTACATAAGTACACGACCAGCTTCTTTACTGCTCTGTATTCATCTTCCCCAGTTTGCAAGTGTATCCTCAAATGAGTGAAACAGCGCCCCCCAGGTTATAACTGCCAGTAATAGCAGACCAGGTGGTCAACGGAGGTACTGCAGCCTTCTGCTAAACCAATAGTTTGTTGAGCTGCGGTGGACAGCCAGGTGAAGACAATTACGGTAGTTTAAATCAAACCTCGAAGCTGGATGCTTGCATTGTCATGACACTACGAAACTGTCTCTTGAAAGCAATTTTGTAATTTGTGAAGCATGTCACGCTATAATCTAACAACAAGCTACACCAAGTTAGCGAAAAATAATTAAATGCCGGTGTTAACAGGGGACATCAGCTGACGACGACAAAAGTATGTCAAAAAGTTACATTAAAACACCGTGGGACGTTGTGTATCCTGGATATTAACCACTTTACTCTTCGTGAAAGGGGAATGGACTTTAACGTGAGTTTTACACCACACGTGTTATGTCTGTCTTAAAGTTAGCACTAGTTTAGCTGCAGCCCTGGAGTTGGTGCTTTGAAGCAACAATACAGCAAATACAGGAATGGCATCAATTTATTTGGAATTTCTGCAAGTTTGCAGTCCCCTCTTTATAACGTGTTTCTCCATTTTTGCTCTGTTTAAGCTGTGGCATGAAATACGTTAAAAATGCTGTATATTATGGTTTGTTTCTGGGCATTTTTTGAGCTCTTGTCACATTTTCTACTCACTGCGAGTTCACTTTTCAATGCAATGTAAAGCCTGCACCCCTAACCCTAATGACATGAATAGAAAAAAAGAAAGTTAAATTTCTTTGGTTATTTATCTTACAGAAATGGAAAATAAAAGTGCCACGTTCCCGCAGGTATTACCAGTGTTGAATCAAATTGGTGGCTTCACATGCTATAAATATTTTAGACCAAATATTTTTAATTTGTTCCCCTGCTTGTCTATTTATTCTATATAAACACAGCCTGCACTATAGCTGAAAAGCTTATAAATTTTTGTCTTGAGCCTTTTGATTGCAGCTGAGTCACTCATGGTTTCATGACTGGGCTAAGCTAGCATAGATTTTTTGTTTTTAATATAATACAATTAGATTTAGTGAATTAGTTTTGGTAATTTTTTAAAGCAGAAGCGTAGAGAATAAAGTGATTTTGATGAAATGTCACGGTTTTATGCTTAGTTTGGGTTAATTTTACTGTAAGACCCATTGTCACAGATGAGTAAAAGGAATCCTGGTTTCATCTGTTTTTATAGTTTAAGGCTCTAGTAAATGTTTAAATTTTATCGACTAATTTTTTTCATTTTAATTTTTAAAAGCTAGTAGGCCTTCTAACCTAGTCTTGGGGTTCAGAATTTTACTACATTTTGGCGTGAACACCAAAACCTTCAAATCTTTGAATGCTTTCGGTGTTATTTTATTATTTAGTGCTGCTGAAACACTTGGCTGATTAGTCAATTAGCATAAAATTGAAAACAGTTTTGATTATTGATGAATTTTAGCATTTTAATCAACCAAAAATGTCATTTGTCTGCAGTCCCTAGCATCTTTAGTGTGACATTTTGTTCCTTTTCTCTCTTTATGTTATTGTAAAGTGAGTTTTTTTGGTCTTTGCTTCAGCTGATTGGCCTGAAGTTGCTTCTAAACCACATGACTGTCAGAATAACCCAAAACACAAACTCGTGATGGTGACTGAAGGGAGCATGTCATACTGTCTCGGTGAGAGTTCTGTGTCTGTCATCTGACAAAGCTATTTGGGTCATGTCTCCGTTCGGTCAGAATAGCCTCGACACACACAACTGCAGCTATACAGGTGTGAAATGTGATGGCAGCCTGAAAATGACCACAGAAGGTGTTTGAAATAGGAGAACCATTTCTGTTGAATCTGTTACCTCCAGCCTGAGAGTATTGACCTGCTGTTGTGTCTGCTAGATGTCTGTTGGTTAAAAATGACCCAATGTTGGTGCCGGTTGTTGCAGCATATGTTGTGACCGAAATAACAAACAGAACCGAGCTGAAGAGTTGCTCGTTGGTTTGTTTTCTGCTGTCACAAATTATCCGGCTGGCTGCTTGCTGGTGTCGGTAATCAATTGGTGCGGTTGCTAAATGATCTTTTGTTTTAAATGCTGCTAGAATAAATGGCAGAATAAGCACCGGGATGATAAGTTCAGCATTGTGCCGCAGAGCAACATGGGTGGAGTCTGTTTCCATTAAAGTTCACACTCCTCCTTGCCTGTGGAGTCAGTTTTGTTCCCTTAAAATAGAAAATACACTAAGATTTGCCTGCATTTTTTACACTTACAACAAACTTAAAGGTAAAATTGTTAGAATTTAATGATACAAGATTGCTAGATTATTTCTGTGGTGTGTAACTAAGATGTAGAAAAGAGTCTGACATGGAAAAATACAGCGTTTAAATAAATGTTTAATATTTAAGAGGGGGGAAAAAAGCCACAAGTGCTGCATTAAGTCTGCCTTATCTTTCAAGCTGCATTTCCAATGTTAAGGCTGTTGAAGACTTTGTGAAGCTAAAACAAGAACACTCCAAATAGTTCAAAGATATGAAAATGTATTCCGATGTACAGTATTATTATTTTTTTAATAAATGTGAGTGAAAGTAGGACGGATAAGTGGAGAAAATGAGAGTGGGGGGAACTCGCATGCAGGGGGGGGAAGTGTCTTCAAGAAGGAATGGGATTCTTTACGGAGGATTTTAATAAGTGGCTGCTGGTGAGGAGTTAAAAATTTAATGGATAATATCATCTGTATGTTTGATATGGAGCTGTGAGCATCGACTTGGAAGGCTTGTGGTGTTTGGTGGGGAAAAGGCGTTCTGTTTTTTCATTTCATTTTATCTTCTCTCCTCTATTATTCAGATTTACCTCTTAATCTGTTTTCACTCTGTTGTAGTGCCATTATGTAGTTTGCTCTCACCCCTGTGTCTGTATTTTTTTCATTTCTGCTTCTTTTCCATCCCTTGAAAGAGGGCGATGGGCGCAGTAAAAAAAAAGACAGACAGAAAGAACAAAGCAGGGCAGTAAAGGTGATGGAAACGGAGAGGAAAGACAGTAAAACAGTAATTTTCAGAGGGAAGGAGTTCAGTAAAAGAGCACTGGAAGGCTCTCGGGAATAAGGAGGGTTGCAAGAGGTGTTTTTACATCTTGCAGAGATGTTGCGTTAGATCATAGAGAACAGGTGGGTGGAAGAAGGGGAAAAAAGAGGTTAAGTGTTTTGCGTTTCCACATCCCTGCTTCCCTGCTCTTGGCGTGCCTCGATCATCCTTTCCTTTTTCTGCTTCTGCGGTCTTGTCTGCTCGCCATCGCCTGCAGCTCTCCGGACCGCGTTAATAGCAGCGGGCTATTATTTATGAAAGGAAGGCGAGAAGACACGGAAAGAACATTAGCAGAAAGCTAGGATCCTCTTGCAAGAACCCCCCTATAGTTTCTGTGATAATCTACTGAGGAAAAACAAAAAAAAACAAATTGTGGCTGTGTCCGAAATGGCATACTAACGTACTACTCATACTAAGTGTGACGTCAAAATAAGTATGTAGTGCGTTCACATTAGATAGTATGAAAAGATTGAGTACACGAGAAATACCCGGATGTATACTATTTCTGGAAAATTTTTTAAGTAAGCGCGGTGACCACACTAGTCATACTCAACCGCCCCATAATGCTTTGCGAGCTACCCACCGAAATGGAAGCCTCCGCGGGATCTGTGGCCGAACCGGGGCGATTTTTATTTTATGTGGTTAAGTAGTCATCCTAATCACCCCACAGATTTGAGAAATAGGCGTTTTCTGACCAATGTTTTAAATTTGTCAGATGCCTCACAACGTGCTACTGAATGCTAGCAGCTAGTTGCAGCAGCTCGCTTAGCATACAGAACAAGTAGCAGCTACCTCCAGTAGCCTGCAGCTACAATTGAAACGATTCGCATAATCTGGCTAATAACTGCATGAGGAGTGCTGGCTTGAAATTGCCACATTAATTATGCGACTGTTTGTTAGTGTAAAATCGACCTGAAGCTGGCATTCAGCCGAGATATTTGATAGCCGTACTTCCGGTTTTTGTCGTCGGAGGTTTGAAATGCATTATGGGAAACGTAGTAGTATACTACAATGTGAACGGTTGGCATTCTAATCATACTTATAGTTCGTAGTATACAGTATATACTCATTGAGTTTGTAGTATGTAGTACGTTAGTATGCCATTTCGGACACAGCCAATGTCTTTGAAGGGGAATTGACAGAATGTGTGCATGCTAGTGAGTTTGTGTTTAAAATAGATGTCCTTCTTTGGATATTTATATAGAACATGACATATGCTACATAAGACATTCTCTCTTTCACACACAAAGTATTTTTTATCCTCTCTGTATGTCTATTCATATGCGAGTAATCAATAAGCATTGATTTATTGATTGACAGAAAATAAATGGGGGCTTATTTATGGCTTAATGGTTTGTTTTCTTTATGTTGGTGTGTGTGGGATTGCTATTTCTGTGTGAGATTAGTTTCCTTACTGTTGGGAGTATTTGCATTTGTTTGTGTGTGTGGTGGAGAGAGAGAGAGGGATAAACTGAAAGAGTGTATTACTTGCAGGGTTTTGCCAATTACCCCCTAAGCTTGAGGTCAAGAGAGAGAGAGAGAGAGAGAGACAGAAAATATTTATTTTTTCCCCTCTTTAATCCACATTCATTGCCTGCCAGGAATAGTCTCTCTCTTTCCTTGATCTCTACTCTCCTCTACTCGTCACTCTACCCTCTACTTCAGCCCAACAATTAGCACTACATGGAAGGCATAGCCCCCATCCTTTATTTCAGAAAGAAACCAATGCAGGCGCATGACCCTTTGAACTCCAAGCAGTTTCTGACTTACATTTTTTACTCCCTGTGGGCTTATTCTTCACTGCAGCATGAAGCCCGGCACCCTATGGAAACAGCACAACCACAGCTAGAAGTATAGAGAACTAACAAATGTCTGTTGCGCACAATAGCAAGGCCATAAATCATAAAAAAGACAAAAATGACAGTACAGTTTGTTTGATTAAATGGTATTAACGTACCCACAACTGTTGTCAATACTATAAAAGTAAATGGTGATACTCCATGCTTTGAATACTTTGTCTCCTATCTACTCTGTGTAAACACTGTCTGCAATTCATGCCAGTTCAGCTGAAAAGTCCCTGAATTTTTGTCACATTACACGTTGGATGCAGCAGTCACTACGACCTTAAAGGTTGTGCAGATTTTTTTAGTTTTTTTGCTGTGATCTAGGTAGAGCAAAAGCTATATTTGTAGGATTCTGTTCATTTTGTCATTTCTTACTTTAGAATAGTGTTACGTTTTGACCGACAACTAAGTAAGGAAAAGATGAGTTTGACCTTGCTGACATGTTTCGACCACGTCTGCGGTCTTCCTCAGAGCGTAGTCTGACATGTGATGACGTTTCTATCAGGTGACCGGTCGGACAGATCTATTTTGTTTGTATTTGTCAGCCTCCTATGTTATGATCCTCCCCTTGTTTGAGTCCATAATGTGGCTATTTCTTTTACAGTGGTCTGTGATGGCTGATTTTTTTTTAAAAAGTAACTCTATTCTAAAAGCTCTATTTTTTTTAATCGACTTCAAAGTGAGACTTGTACAATAAAGCAATGCAATACTAATTTTCAAAGCTTAGTTTTGGTTAAGTTTTCCAAACAATGGGCACATCTCAGTTGAAACTCTGATAATTTTATCTCTTTTTTT
Organism: Acanthochromis polyacanthus; assembly: GCF_021347895.1. Taxonomy (NCBI): domain Eukaryota; kingdom Metazoa; phylum Chordata; class Actinopteri; family Pomacentridae; genus Acanthochromis; species Acanthochromis polyacanthus. The sequence continues at coordinate 44,610,289 of NC_067113.1, read as the reverse complement.
ACAGTTTCTTGCTCTATAAAGCGGTCCTATTTTGGTTGTTCTATTTATTTATTTCCGTTTTCATGCCTTTGAAAACCACTAGCAAGTTTTGGGGATCAGAGCGCTCAGATTGTCCAGTGTAAAGGTTGAGTCTGATTGTGTTATGCGTTACAGTAAGATCTCTTCTTTTGGCCAGTGAGACGTGTTCAAGGCGCACTCTTATTAGATGATATAACAGGAATGCTATAATTCTGCTGTTCTTCTTGTAACTTTGTAGACAGATGATAGAATGTTTTTTTCAAACCTTTGAACTGTCAGTTCCTGTCTTGTAGTAAAAATAAAAGATGGAGGATTATAGTTTTAAATGTAAGTATTGTTACAGCTCGCTCTAGTAGCTAGTGATACAAATGTTCAAAACCTTTAAATAATGGATTAAGTTACTTGACGTCATATATGTGAGCTGCAGCGTTTTAAAACATTACTTTCCAGTTGTACAGCTTCCATGTTAGTTATGTTTTATTGAGATTGTGGTAATTTTTTTCTGACCGCGCACACAAATGACTTATTCATAAACTTTAAAATAATCATATGTTTAAGTTATTATATGGAGAAGAAGCAAAGAGCTTGTACTGGTGGTAATTCTCTGTGCAGACGAGCAAAAACATGACTATCCTCGCTTTTCTTAGTTTAGTTCTACCACGTTATTTAACATATTTAAAAGAAATTGTTTGATTTCTACTGAGACGGCATGTATTTTGTGAAACTCGAGTATTTTTATTCTAATCAAAAACACTCAGACCAGTGATTGTGGCAATTAATCAAACTTCATATTACTGTGGATGTTAAAAAGTTTAAACAAGCCGTGAACTCTTCTTATTTTTCCAGCAGTTTAGTACAACCATACAGCTCCTCAAGTTCTTCAAGTATATGAAAACTATTAGAAACAAAAATCACAATTTCGGGATCAATTTCAGTCAAAAATGAGGTAAAAGTATGTTGTCTTATCCTTATCCTCGGGAGAGAAAGTTGGCAATCCAGGTTGGATGTGATGACCCAAGCAAGAAATCCGCTGTTGGCTTTAACAAACGCCCAAATGCAGCCTCTGAATTGGGACATGGCTAGTGTCTGATTACTCAAATTGCACTTCCTGGATAGTACTTTACCTTCTTACTCATATTTGTAACTACATGCTCTGAATTTTTACTCCCTTAAACTGCCCATTAGCCTTTTACTCATGGCCAAAAGCAGTAAGAGGTGAATTCAAAACATGTTTAAGACTAATACACATGATTATTGTTATCACAGTATTATTTTTTGACATGTCAGCGCCAGAAAGTTGCATTTCCAGAGTGAGCCATAGTTGGACATGAGCTTTGGAGAAACAGAGGATTTCTTGAATGTGGAATTTTGTCTGTCCTAATAACTTGAATGGCAGGAGTAGCTAGGGGATAAATGATCTACTTTTCACAGTTGAATAATGTGATATTTTTTGCCATTGTTTGAGCTAATAAAATTAAAGGTTTCGAGACTGGATAGATGACCCAGAAATAAGACCAGAGAGGCGGTAAAGCCAAGGATGCTGGATTTGTAATTTCGGTTAACCTATGTCCTTTTATGGCTTTTTGCACATCCACAATAATAAAATTGAGCATATGTCTGACTTTGTCATAACTGGCAGGAGGTTGCACCAAAACATAAATGCACACTTGAATTTGTTCGTCATGCAATTTACAGTTGAAGCGAATGGGAGACGTGGCACATTTTCACGGAATGGAAGTGCAAATTGACTGTAGTGTTTTTCCTCTCTCATCCCAGTCTCACCTCTTTTCCTCCCCCTTTTCCCTACTGACTTTCTCTCTTTTCCTTCCTTCTCTTTTCACTTTCCTCCCCGTCTCTCTCTCTCTCTTTGCCCTCGCTGCCTCATGCCGATGGTGCTCCTCCTCCGAGGTAAGGCAGCACTAAACGGACCCGGCGCAGCGTCCCCATGTATTTTTAATGGCCACGCCCGTCATGCTGGAATCTCGGCTTGAATTATGCATAGAGCATGAGTGAGAGAAAAGAGAGAGGGGAAAGAAGCGAGGCAGGACACAGGGTGGGGGAGAGGGTATAAAACAGACTGAAAGACGGGGATAAAAGACGACAGGGGACGAGAGATCATTGAGGACAAAAACCATGCCGGGAGAGATGGAATGAGAGAGAGATCGAGATGTGTGTTTTGGAATAATCACAGCTTTGACAGAGTAGAGGAGAGTGCGACCTCTCACCTCCCTCCATCAAACCCTCATTTTTATCCCTCTCCACCTCTGGATCTAACTCCACCTCCAAACCCTTCATCCCTTCATCTCTCTCTCTTTCTCTCCAGGGTTCCCTTTCTTCCTCTGTCTCGCTATTTCATCACCTCTTTCTCCTCCCTCTCTGTCGCTGTCTTTCACTTATGCATCCCTCGCTCAGTCTTTTGCCCCCATTTCATCTGCCTCTTCTCTTCACGCCTCCCCAAATTACTGGCTTTTTTAATGCGGTGATGGTGCAGCGGTGGGATGAGTGATATGATTGAAACAGAAGGACAGAGGGAGTAAAAGGCAGCAGAATAGTTGGAGAAAGCTGATTAGTATTGTGGACTTTTCTCCTTTGCCTCCCAAAAGCAAGAACTCAACCTTCTTGGTAGTGGGCACTGGAGGGTGGCCGATACGCTCATCATGAAACACTCTGACTTTGCTATTCCCTTCTTGTGTTACTTTCTGTCTTTTGTTCATTTGGAGCTTTCTCTGCACAGAAAAAAAAAACTGCATATGTTCCACTTTTAATGAATCCAGCAAAAGGCATTAAAGCTCAAACTGTCTTCCTGCCTCCACAGTCTTAAAGAAGGTCAAAAATTGTGCTGGTAGGTGGTGAATTTATGTGGAATTTATTGCGCAGTGTAGCCAGTTCCATGGTGGTAATGTTTTCTGTACATTCATGTTAAGTCCATTAAGACATATACTGCATTGTCCACTGTTATGTTGGCGGTAGTAAATGTAGACAAACAAATGGATCACATTCAGAAAACTGTTATTTTTGACTCAGTCAACGAGTAAACCAACACTTTCACACTCCAGCATTTAATGAGGCTGTCTTTTTACAAATCCACGCCCCAAAAATGATCTTTTTCCAAACAGCTCATGACCAAAGTCAGAAATTATTGCAGTCGAGGCCCAAGAAATTCTCACGTTTAGCTCATTACCCCCCAGCAAACTGTTCATATGTGGCATGTTTGTGCTCTGTAGACTTCAAACTCACAATTACTCTGCTAATTAGACTTCTGCTTAGGTTGAGGCTTGGTGAAACCTTTCCACATCATATTTAGCATCTGTGCTGCTCAGAGCTTGAAAGAGATATCAATCCCAGTCTGAGAAGAGAGAAAAAAGTGGTCGAAATTAGACTGGTTAAGTAAAAATGCCCGTGGGGGTGCACCATTGATGCCTTTTAAATTTAACCCGGACTCAGTCCCATGTTCTGGATGTTGGTGGTGAGGCAGCCCTTTTATCGTAAACATCTTCTACTAATGCAGATGTAGTGTAGTAGCAGTAAGCCTGTAGTAGCACCAGTCCTAAAAATAGCTGTAGTAGTAGCTGTGTGATGTAATGCTTCATAAGTGAGCCTACTGGTGCTAGTTCTGGTCTCATACATGCTAAATTACCACCAGTGGAACTAGTACAAGCAGTCCTAGAAGTACATCTTCTTTGATGTCAGCAAAGTTTGCTTTTGGTCATCTCCGCTGTCTGCTAGACGTGACTCACGGTGAATCACGTACACCCGACCTGACGTTGCTGTTGACTCCTCTCCAGTTCCGATATGGCTCCGAGTGATGAAGAATTTGAGAGGTTACGTGCTGAGAAAAACCTTGAGGCTTTGGTATTTTGGTATATTTTTGATATTTCAGCACAACGCCAGTGATAATTAGGATGACATTTAGAAAAGCTTTGATGTGTTTCCCCTCGTCTGTCAGGGAGCACGAAGAGAGGAACACGTGGAGACAGAAAGCGTTTCCTGTCTGTGTGGGTTGTGCTTTTTGAACATGTCTTTCAGCCATTCCAGTGAAGGCAGTGTAACGGGGCTGGTTGCTCAATCTTCAGCTCGTGATTAATTAGCCATTTTACATTGTCAACCATGTAGCGTTTTGATTTTACAAAATATTAAATGCCTCAAAATCGCCCACCCCATGTTGTCTAAATCACTGGAGTCTGGTTGTGTGCTGGGAATCATTAGCAAAAATACCAAACACCTGCTTCTGCTGGTGTTTTGATTCTTCTCCTAATTTAATTTAAATGAGCTAAAGACCTTAATATTCAAATCAGAGATACCGAGTACAGGCAACCATCCCTGGTATCAATTATTGATGTGAAGAGTATCACAACAGTCACTACGAATTTAATTTTGAAAAAATTACAGTGTCAGGAGAGCATTGAGCTGCCTCATATGACCCGATGTAATTAATTACAGTTTGTGTTATTGGCTGGTTGGTGTTTAAAAGCAGAGGACAGACTGATGGGGAGAGGTGTGTATAATGAAATAAGAGGAATCAGCAGGAATTTAGATGCTGCATCGATGGCTTCATGTGCAGGAACAGACAAGACAAGAGCACTGGCTGCTGGCTGTCAATCACAGTTTAATAAACTAAAACAGCAGGATGCGCTATGTTTGCTTATCCCCAGGGGGAAAAAAAAGAAGTGAGAACATTATTGAAAAGTAGTTAGGACATAAACTGGAATTTGTACTGTCAAACAAACAGGTGACAGATGTGTGCCTTCACCCACATAGAGCACCAAACATTACACTCAATGAATACACAATTATCACAAGTGCCAGTAAGTGCTTTCACCCCATCAACAGCATTAACATTTGAAAGCAATTACTGATCTAAAACAATAAAGCTTGGCGTTATTTTTCTCAAAAACCTTTAATAGTGCATATGAATTTTGTCTTTGTTTTTGGAAGTGGCAACAAAATTTCATTGTGGAAATGCTTTGACCATAAACATTCTTGAATAAAAGTCTCACTGCTGCTGCACAGTGGAGGAAGTGTTTGAGTTGCAAAAGTGAAGAAAATAAAATCCTCAACTGCACTGGCAGAAAAGCCATAATGGTGGATGTTGGAACATGATGTACAATGTGTTTGACAGTAATTGTCTAATGTTACTGTGAGGGGTTTTAGATCAAGCTGTATTTGATGATGTGGAGTTGTCAATCAGTGCACCAAGTGCAACCTGACGGAAATATCTCTACGACTTTACAACAAAATGCCTTGAAATTTGGAGCAGACATTCATGGTCCCCAGAGAATCAATGTCACTTTTGTAATCCCCTGACTTCTCCTTTAGTGCTACCATGAGGATTAGAATTGTAGTTTTGAGTCAAACATTGAATGGATTGCAGGGAAATTTGCTCCAGTCATGCAGGATTTCTAGAGAATACATTCACATCTGCACTGTCATTGTATTAGATAAATATCAGTCTGTTCAGCACTTTGATTTATGGCCAAGCAAAACTGAGGATATGTTGCATTTTCTTAAAGAAATGGATGGCAGTACAACCTCCTCAACTTCCCCTGCCTCTCTGAGTTCTCTTTGTGTAGCACGTATTATGATCTTCCATCGGTGTTTTTTTTTTTTTTTCTGTACCATTCAGTTCCAAAGTAGAACTGAGTTACTGAAATATCAATACCTTGCTCAGGAAGACTTGTTTACCATTTAGTCATTCTGTTATTGTATACTGTATGTTCTCACCCTATGAAGCATTTTAGGTCATCCCACTGTTTTATCCTGTGACATTATATGGCACCACGTCCTTGCAGACTGCGTGATACCAGCTGCTCACTCATGACATTTTGATCGCGAGCTTACTCTTGAAACCACTAAGGCACCGGCTCCCCCCTGTTGCCCGGTGTTAAATACGAGTGTGTCCTGGTGCGATTGCTCCTTTCAAATCCCCTTTGTGCTTCGGGCTCCACTTTTGTAATCCTTGACCTTCAACGAGCATCATTCATGGTGACAGCTCCCTCCTAAACACCCGCTTCCTCAGCCTCTTACACCCGCCCAGGTATCTGTGTGGTTATTTATTTCAGATTAAATATGCTCTTTCCTTAAATAACTTTTGGTACCCACATTCAGGTGAAACTACCTATAGATGTGACATTTAAGGAAGACAAAAACGTCTTGTTGAGAGCGCTGGTAATAGGGGTTACTTATTGTCATTTAAAATACTGTTTTAAACAGAGTGTCTTTGAAAGCATCACCAGTTCCCAAAGGGTCACTTCGATCAGGGACAGTTTTTTGTTAAACACTTTTTGGGATTTTATTTCCCAAAACAATCTGACTATACACACTGGAACAGACAATTTACTCTTTTATACAGCCACTGAAACAATGCGTTTTAGTAGTTCTATGAAGTATGTATAGGTGGCAAAATTGATTTTTGGTATCACTGTTACAACCGAGACAATATTCCCGACAAAAGAAAGGGCTGTGCAGACGCTCAGTGGTTCACACTGATGGAATCGTTCCGAGTCACAGTCGTGGCAAGTGTTAAAGTCACTTCCATCTGTGCAGTCCTTGTGTGCCCAGACTTTACACGACCAGCACTAGAGCCAGACCTCCCTTGACCTGGAATGACTCTCAGTACAGTTTTCATCTTCATCGAATGAGTCCTGAATTTTCTGCCTCTTTCTGTCCAGGTAAAATTAATGTTCTCTTGGCTTTGGAGCTCCTGTTTTCAGCCACTGGTTGCTTTTTTCACGGGAGTGTCTATAATCTGTCCTTGTCCTTCTCTGTAGTTTGCTTTCTTGGTCAGACTTGTGGATGTGGACAGATGAACCTGGGTGAAAAGATTATATTCATAGCAGATGATAATGGCTGAGACTCGGCCTCAGGCGTCACACTGGGCGTGACAGGTGAAGATACAGCAGGTGGTGTGGAGGATGCCACCATTGCCACTGTGAGTGTTGGAGCTGGAGTGCATGCAACTTAATTCACTGCAGCTGAAGTGGAAGATAAAGTAGGAATTCTGTTATAAGGGATGGCAAAGCCACTGTCACATGCACAAGCCAAATTCCTGCGCATGTGAACCCTGTCCTTAATATTTAAAGCAAAGCGGCCAGTGGAAGGGGACTTTCAGCAGCGCTCAGCGGATCATAAATGGTCATCGTGACTCCGGCTTGAGCTTTTGATGCCTGACTTGAGAGTTTAAAAGTTGCATTACCCATTTCCTGTACCGATATAGCCAGGGCTGTCCTTGTTGGTAAAGAAGATCTGGAACTTTGTGGAGACTTGTGGGATGGAATTCCCCAAAGCATTTATAGCACACGCAAAGACGAGAGCACCACTTACTGCAGACGTTAGTGGGAAGACATGTTTTCTCTCGCTTTCTGAACAGTTTTTTTTTTTTTCCCCTCCCCCAGTTTTGGGGCAGAGTTTCTCGTCCGTATTCCAGATGTCTTGTGCAGCAAATTTGTGTTTGGTCGGGACAGAAGACAAGCTGTCAAAAAGCATGTTGACGTGTTCCATTGAAGCTTGTAGCCCTTGAGAGTCTCGTAGCCTGAGGGTTTTGCATGTAAAAGGTAGAGTGCTTTTTTAAAAAAAAAAGCTGTAAACCAGTCAACTCCAGCCGTCCTTTTCATGTAGAACATTTGCAGTTGTAGGTCTAAATGAATAAACTGTTGTATGTTTAGTACATCTGTTGCAGAAATTTGGTGGTGGTTGTCCACTGTATGCGTTTAAAGCAACTGCTGTTACAGATTTCCCTGAGTCACTAGTTCCTCTTTGAGAATTTTTGAGTGTCTTGTTTTTACTCAGACTCCTTGTCAGCTTTTATTTCAGTGCTTTGAGGTTTAAAATGCAAATTGCTACATCATCAAATACTTATTCATAAATAACTAAGTAGACCCTGTAAGTTATTTTGTTAGAAAACAAGTGGTGAAATTTACACTTTAGTCGCAGAATGACGAATCTGTTGCTGTGTTAAGTTTCAGATTGGATAGTTGCATTCTAACTTCACATTTTATGGCGGTAAATTAGATCTGATATGAAAAAAATGGCTTGTTTTGAAGTACAATTTTGTAACATACAGAACATATCAATACTTTGTGTTATTGGACTCTTCCATTAACAAGTTGGGTTAACACCTTTCAAAATGTGAGATAACTACTATGAGGAGTTTTTAGGTGAAATTATGTCAACATTGGAAATCAGTGCAGAAATGTTATACAGGGAGATCAATAAACCTCACTTCTCTCTGTAGAGATTTATTGAAGTCATCCTCTGTCAAATTGTGATATTCACACAAAATATCAACCTGTCACTTAACTGAGCATACACAGAATGCACAGCAGATAATGTTAAATGAAAATCTGAGGAAAGCGTATACAACTTTTCTTCTTCCATTAATTGTAGCGTGGCAGATTTATCGATTTGTTTATAATGGGCCTAAGTGACTACTGCAATTTAGAATGGATTTTAATCATAACTCCACTGATGTTTGTACATTTTAATCAATAAATTTTATATAAAATTGCAATTAAACTTTATGCGAGGAGCTTCAGTAGAAAACAACTTTGCTTTTAGGTTCAACTTTCATCCAAGGGGCCTCTTCAGTTCAGCCTCTTGGATTAGAGGTGAAACATCTGCAAGAACCTTAAAGGATAATATAGTTTAGTTGTGCATTAATTGTGTAATCCTCTACAAATATTTGACATTGGTTTCTGTCTGATGCCCCGTCAGTGAACCTAAGCCTGTCTATAATAATATCTGGTAGGCAGTTGATTGGGAAAGCCTTAAGGGGTGCTTTCCACTGCTTAACTCCATTAAAAAAGGAAAAGGCAGCTTCGCAACAATACATGAAACTTGGAGTGTGTTTCACTCCCTGTCTGAAAGGGGGATTTAACCACTAAGACAAGACAAGTCTTTCCCTTCTCGCACTGAGCTCCGTCCAAGTGGAGCTGGACACCTGCCAAGGTTTATGCACGGAAAAATGAGTTTGACTTATACACACTGACGGTACAGACACATTCACATGTTGAGAAGTGTAAAACCTCCTTATTGTGTTTTGGTTCAACTTGTCAGCTAAATAAAGAAATGCTATCATATTGCAAAAAAAAAAAAAAGTTTCTCATTAGCTCTGAAGATGGAGGGGAAGTCAATTTTGGGATGCAATTACATCTTACTGCCTAAATTCTGAGTAAGTGCAGTAATATTTTACGTCTTCGATTCATCATCTGCTATTTTAAAACTGCAGCTTATCACTTAGGAAATGCAAACTTCAGGAACGATTTTAGTTAAGATGAACAATTCTTGTTTAAGAGCCATAAAGACATTAATGCAGGCAAAGTTAAATGTTCAGTATTTTCTTACTAGATAAGAACTCTGCTCCTCTAAGCCTATATTTATGTGAGAAGGTTGCTCCACTTTGTTCAAGAATAAAGGAAATAAAAATAAATAAATAAATAAAACAGTCAAATGATATTCTCCCTAAGGTTTGGAACCAATGCACTCTAAGGCAAAGGTCAAAAACAACGCTAATGTGAAACTTTAAAGAAAAGACAACATAATACAGACTGACTGGTTTATTTATTATATTTAGCATATTTATTTCTAATTTACATCCATGTCGAGATTTTTATGCCCCCACACAACTGTGCTGCTGCCACGACTGTCCTGTTGTCTAAACAGACTTATTTATGCTGGTAGAATCCCTAAATATTTCAGAACAGCCTGTAAAATGCGACAAATTGACACGCAAACAAACGTCGGCTCAAGAAGCTACAGAAATAACCTACAAATTTGAATAAATTTGGTTCTGGGATTTCAAGGTGCTGCTCAATGTCAGCTTAAGTCTCCTATTTAAAACTGCTAAGAGGGTGAAGAAGAAATCAAAGCTCGTCTTCAAAAGACACAGACACGTGCTCTGAACTCTTGTGTGTCCCACAGGGGCAGCTCAGTTGGCTAGCTAAAGGGGGATTCGTGTTTGAAAAGGCAGAGGTTTGCTTGGGGGTTGTGGGGTGGGGTTACATGGATGAGAGCATGTGTGCGTAAAACCATATATTTTTACCGTAAATTATGAAACTGATTTCAAATAAATGCAGTGTAAAGGAATACTGTGCATGCAGTGCTTCCCTTCACTAATACATAACTAGTAACCATAGTTAAAGTGGAAATTAACAGGCATTTAAAGCAAAGTGCTGCTTGAAAATTATGCAATTTTATTTGTCAATAATACATTATCCAAAATGCATAGTTTGCATCCATTAGACCAGAGAGGAGCATTTACTTTATATACTTCATGTTAGTATTTCAGATTTTTAGTTCATTGTGAAACATGTAGTGGTGGTAGAAAACGGAAGATTTTAAATATATAAATTACTGACATTTGTGTCTTTCTATAGTTAAACTCCAATGTCTCTAAATAATTGAGTGTGCACTGAGATAGTGTTTAACCTTAGAGCAACTTCCTACTCCATTACCACCCCTTCTGAAAGTGTGTTTGCTCAGTCAGCCTTTCACAGACAAACCATTTCCTTGTAATGGACAAGCTTGCGATGTTATAGTCTGACTTAAGATTGCTTTTGTAGAGCTTGGTAAATGAGGATTTGTTAAAAATCCTGTCCGTGTGTAAAGATGTGTGCATCGTCTGTTTTTCCTGCATAAAGCAACTCAGCGGTTTTAATCATCAGTCCCAAGATGACATTGAGATTTTAAAGATAAACAGAGCATAGCCCACCATTTTTTTAAAATTTGGGGTTACATTTATACAAGCATAATGGATATTTTTGTTCATCAAATGGTCAGAAATAACAGGAAAAATGCATGGATTTCTGTAAAATAGAGTAACGCAGACTCATTGTCTTTCTGTATGCTGACTGATCATGCTTACTGCCATGAGTTCTCAACCCCCAAAGGAGCATTTTGAGCCAAGAAAAGTAGGCTACACCCATTATTTTAACAGTTTTAAAGCACCTAGTTGTTGTAAACAGCAGTGTGTTGCAGGTAAAAATGTAAACTAAGTGTCAGGAAAAGATATTTCTGTCTTACACCTAAAAAAGCGGAAGTATTCGAAGCACATAACAGACTGTCTTGAGACCAGATGGAGATGTATCCTTCCATCATAAAAGCACTCAGTAGTTTCTGATACTATATGGTAAAGATTAGTGAGGGTACAGTTATAAAGTCAGTTAAGGTTGCACTACACCATCTGGGCACCCCTAAAGAATTCACTCTCTGGCATCTGTGCTCCTTCCGTCGAGCAAGTAAGGTTTCTGAGCAGTTAATAAAGGCCAATAGAGAGGTAAAAGGAAAGAATGGCTGAACTTGAATTAGTCATGTTGTTACGGGTAGGGATGTCCCAAATGATGCATCGTCTGAGCACGACCAGGCGTAAATTAACCGTGACGTCACCCGTTGGTTTCAACGCCGAGAAAATGAAGCCCGGATTTTGCTACTTCCTGGTCGCCGTTTTGGATTTTTTGGAGCCAGTGACGTAAAAAGCGTCATCAAACAGGCTGGACCGGAGAGCAACTCGGGGCAGGATTGGCTGAGGACTCTTTTATCCCGCCCACATTTTACCGTAGAGGCTTCTGTTGCTGTCCATCAAGTATAGCCACGCCCCCTGGCTCCGCCAACTTTGATTTATTTAAAATTCAGTATTAATTTATTTTAAGATCGGCCACCTGATCTCTCATTTTGACCATGAAAACTAACGGGGAAAAAATCCTGAGCTGTAGAACATCAGTCTATCAGATTTTATTTTTTCCGGTGATGAATTGGGGTCTATGGAGAAAAAGCTTTTTGGAGCCAACCCTAGCGGACGGCGTGATATTGCAAGTTTTTGACACTTCCGGGTTGGCTTCAATTCTGGAGCCAGATGCTACGTCCACTATATATATATACACACAGTCTATGAGCACGACACGTCATCAAAAGCAGAAGTGAGTGCGCAATGCAACAGAAATCACCGGCCGATTGGAGCGCGAAACACGGCCGGACGTCTGCGCTGCATCGTGCTTATATTACATATGCACGATGCAGCGCGGACATCTGTGATCTATCGTAAACGCGGATGTCAGCGTTTACTATACAGCTGTATCTAAACACGGACATCGGCGCTGCATCGTGCATACATAATATAAGCACGATGCAGCGCAGCCGTCCGGCCGTGTTTCGCGCTCCAGTAGGCCGGTGATTTCTGTTGCATTGCGCACTCACTTCCTCTTTTGATGACGTGTCGTGCTCAGACGATCGATGCATCATTTGGGACATCCCTAGTTATGGGGGAGCTGGAGAACCCAAATACAGACACAGAGACTGGCAGATTGGTGAATATTTTAAGGGGTTTTATTAAACAAAAATCCAAGCCAACACGTAAACCGGGAGCTGAACTGGGGAGGCAGAGCAAAAACCAAACTACACTAAATTCTACGAGCAAACGCTAGGAATACAAGAACAGCTTTAGCACAACAGAGCTAAGGAGAGGTACTCACACTATCAGGAAACTGACAACCAAGGGGGCAAAACAGGCTGGGGAAAATCCAAGAGTAGACAGGAGAACACCAGAGTCCAAAAGGGGGAAATCCAGGAGGAAGGAGAGCTGAAAGTCCAGAGGTGGCAGGTTTGGCGGGGAACGGCAACTGAGTGAATGAGCAGCGTTTAAGTAGTGAGCAAGAGATATTGCGGGCAGGTGAGCTGATTACTGCAGTAATCAGCTGAGTGTGGACAGGTGAGCTTGGAGAGCAAGACACGGACAAGAGAAACAAGAGGGAGAGGTAACAGACAGAGGGAGACAGATCTAAACAGATACAGAAAGAGCAGGAGGGAAAATGAAAGACAGGAACTGGAGCAGGGATCATAACACGTGTTAAATCGTCTGACTCCTTCGGATGTAGACTGTGGGTTTAAGCTGTGCACTTCATTCGGCGTTCTCCTCCCCTTACTTCCTTAATCCCCTTCGCTATGGGGAAAAAAACAACAACATAGTCGGAGATTGCAAACCTACACGCTGAATATTGCAAGTTTTGACAAAGATTTGAATCATGCAGTAAGGAACATCTGCTTGGTTCTTTTCATGAATTAGCCATTTTAGCGACAGCACTTACCTCCCTCATGCAAATGTTCCACCGAACATCGCCCGACACCATTTTGCAAGGGAAGCTCGTCATTGCAACCTGGTCCAAGATGCCTGTGACTCATTTAAAGGAATATAAACAAGCTAAAGTGTATATTTTCCCTTTTAGGAGAAAGATAATGAAGTGCAACTCCAGCTCTGACACACTGACTAAAGCCGTGTGTCCACTAGATGCGTTTTTCCTGCATGTAAACGCACTGCATCTGAAAATCGCACACGTGGTGGATGGTCACTAGTGGGCCACAACATTGTCACATGACCGCGCTTTCAGTTTGACTGTCCGGCAGATGCATCAAACAAACAAAGCGATTTCAGATGCGACGTGTTTACATGCAGGAAAAACGCATCTAGTGGACACATACCTTCAGTCTGGTTATATGATACTGTGTGTCAAGAAACATGCTTCTACTTACTGTAAGTTGGTGACATGGAAGTGATTGTGTGTCTGTCAGCTTGTTTGTCTTTTGCCTCATACGCAAAAATACATTACCTCAGCTTTACAGTTGCCTTTTGGTCACTTTATTCACCAAAACCTTCCTCCAAGCAACATACAAACTTTGCCTCTTCCCCTGTTTGTGTGTGTCTGTGTATATTGGGATTGTAGGGGTTTTGTATTGTGATGTGTACTTTACAAGAGTGAGGATGTTTGAATAGGTTTTGACTCTTTAGGGGGAAGATAGGTGTGCACATTCATATATCTGTGTTTGAGAGAGAGAGAGGTAAAGTGAGAGGGAACAGGAGCAGGCGTTCCTCAGTTGGAGGTGCCATTATGGAAATGGGAATTAGATTTACACGGCTGCAGTGCACACATATGCACACACACATACACACTCGCGCACATGCAGGGATTCTACGTTAATTTTCTCCCCCGTGTGCGCTGGCAGCAGTGGTAATGTATTCATAACTAACCTAGTGACATGTATTTCTCTTCTGCATACAAATACACACGCTGATGAATGCCCAACGATTGTTCATTGTCGTGCTTCTTTCTTTCTCTTCACAGCAAAATAACAAAACGGCTATTTTTACGAAGCCCTGCCTCCTCCTCTCCCTCGTACTCGTGACTAGGTGTGTTTGTTTCTGTGTGCGCTTTTCCACCAGTGTGTACGTTTTATATTTCTCACCTGGTCTCGGTATTTCTCCACGGGGTGCTGTTGGGCCTGTTTGACTCTGTGAGTGATGCCTCTGCAATATTATGAAACATATGACTGGTGTGTGTGTGTGTTTGTGTGTCTGGGGCCTGGTCAAGAGGCCTGAGGGGTGCTGATTAATTTAGCGAGCTATTGGTGATAACCGACTGCCTTGGGATACGACTGTCTGGCTGTATCACAAACACATCTAAACACACATACGTGCACACATATGCACACTGCAGTGAAGGTGATGAAACGCACTCATACATAACAGAAACATTCATAGCAGTGAGACGGCAACATATGTGCTTACACACACATTTGAATCCTAGGGAGGGTGTAATTTTGAAAGAAATGGACACACACACATAGCTTTGGTACTTGTGTGTGTCGACTACGCTTTCTAACAGGCAGAAAAGGGGGAAAAGAGAGAAAATGGGAGAGGAAGATGTGTCAATTTGAGCCGTTATCAGGTTTCTGCTGCCATAGCAGGTTTTTGGCAGGCGGAGACAGCGAGGTTTTAGTGAGTGTGTGCGTCCATGCTGTGTGCATAGGAGTTTGATGTAGCAGCAGGTGCAGCATGTTGCCATAACCAACAAATTTCATTGCACTCAATTTCACATTAGCTGCCACCTCAGCCTTACCTCTGTATGGGTAGTTTGCATATTTACAGAAAAGATGGGGGAGTGTAAGACGAGTGAAATCCCCAAGCCCCATCTACCTGACTATTATTCTTTTTTTTCAGTTTGGTTCCAGTGTATTTCAGTCGAGTCGGGCTCAGTTAAACTCATTATGGTGCTTGCAATTACGTTTTTTATTCCCCACCAAGACAGGAAGCTTTTAGTTTTGCCTTTTTAAATTATCATACAAAACAATAGTCTATGTCCATATGCAAACTGGTGTTCACATTTTTAGAATAGTTTTTATAAAATAGAACTCTAAGCAGCTTCTGAGTGTTTTTTGCTCTTGTCACATTTTTACTCACAGTGGGCTCATTTTTCATTACAGTATGAAGTCCTGCACCTCTTTGAAAGTAGCACAACTATGGGTAGAAGTAGAGAGAACTCAGAAATACCTTATGTGCAGTTTAGGAAAGTTATAATGCCATAAATCATATAGAAAGAAAACTACAGCTGCATTTGTGATTTATTTATTCTACAAGAAATCAACCAACTTGGAAACCACCTGTACAGCAAAATTTCATGTGCTCACAGGTGTTACCAACGCGGGAAAAAAAAGATAACTTTGCATACTAGAGATTTTTAACACTTTATTTTTGTAAATTTATTTCTGTAGTTGTTGATGTTTGTCTGTTGGTCACAGTCTAGTTTGTTGAAGCAAAAAGCCACAAGTGGTCAGTTCAAGGCTGGTCAAAAAGTTGAAAATTCCAACATTTTTTGTTTTTGTTTTCATGCTTTCTGGCTCTTAAAAATGACATCACTGGTGATTTTTTTTTTTTTTTTTGAAAGGTAGCGTGTTTCTCAAACTTCCTGTTGTATTTTGGAGTTGGATAGTTAAAAATAATGTGATTGTTTCCATTCATTTGATAAAAAAATACATATAAAAGATAGAAATGTGTTGGTGTCCCCTGTTTAACTGTGGAAACTATATGAAGTACAACTGAAACTCCTCTGATGTAAATGTGACATTGTTTCAATTCTGGTTTTTAGTCATCTGTAAGTTATCCCTGATCATCGTCTCAAACACTAAATCTCTACATACGTTACTTTTTACGTGGTTTTTCCACAACCAGACCTGTTGCTCCAGCTGCACTTGCCGATGCCATCCTGGAAAGCTCATGGCCTCTCCAGTAGTCTACCCATGACAGCTGCGGTGCATTTGGTGCCATAGAAAATAAGTACTGTCCCATTTTTTAGGATTTTGGTGTCAGCCTGGTACTGATCTCCAGTAAAAACTGAAAATAATAAGTCCTGCATATAGTGTCAAAGTGCTTATTGCATGAAATGTGTCTTGCTCAAGGACACTTTGACAGGCTTCGGATGGATACGTTGACCGTAGCTGTGCTTAATCTGTGACCTTCTAGTTTCACAGCCGTCACTCTAACCACCTCACTAGCCTGCCAAATTGTCTCAACTAGATGGGGGGGGGAGCTCACGGTGTTTATCCGCTTTCCTCTATTTTCTCCACATTGCAGTGGTGCTAAGATATTTTTAAGTTTGGCTTCACATCTGCTCATGTTTTGCCTGTGAAGCCTGCACTAAATGTTTTTTCTGTGGACAGCTATCATCACAGAAACAGCAGTTCCTCACATTAGGGCTGTGCTTGGTTTGATTTTGAGTCAAATTGGGTTAAATTATGCTGCTTTTAAATCACCCATTTGCTCAGTGTGAGGCGGTGACAGTCTCGCTCAAGCGTGTTTGTTGTTTCCGTGTTTCCTTCATCCATCTGTGGTGTTTTCAGGACTCGAATAAAGACCAGAGCTGTGCAGACATATGAAGTCCCAGTGCCATGTGCTGCTGCATTGTCAAGTGCAATTACTGGTAACGACGTTAGTTTATCATTTTTGAAGGATAATTTATAGTATTTCCGTTTTTGTATGATTAAGGAATAAGCAATTGGAGCATACATTTTTAATGGTTTAGTTGCTTTTGCTAAATTAACTTCTCCAGCAACATGAACATGAATTTAATATCTTCCACCTCCTCCACTATGCTCTTTTCCTCCCTCATCTTGCTCACACACGTTTTCTAATTTCCTTTTCTCTTTCGTCTTTCTTCCCCTCACGTTTCCTCCTCCTTCTCTCCTCTTCCCTCGCTGTCATGTTTATGTTAGGGACATAATGCGATGAAATGTCTAGTCTAGGTTAAAAAATGGATGCTGTTTTCTATTCCGTCCTCTCATTCCTGTCTGGCAGTAATTATGGCTGCCTAATTGGGTCTATGGAGGCTCAGAGAGAAAATGTGTGCTAGTGAGGGAGAAGGACAGAGAGTCTAACAGAGTGTATCTCTGCTTATGTATTTAGGAGGTTGTGCTTCACTTGAGCTGAATACAAAACGAAGCAGCCTCACGACCACAGAGAGGCTCCGTTTAGAATCAAGAAGTGTCTTATATAAACATATGCACGCTGAGGATAAGATGCAATGAGCAGAAAATGAATAATACTGTGGGCTCTTCTTAATTATGTGTTAAACTTGATGAATCCCGAGTGTCAAGAGTAGAATATTACATTTTAAAGAAAAAGATGAAATGGCGACATGGAGGAATTATCATGATTACATCCAACGCCTTCAATCCAATGCAACTACTTTATTCATCAGGAAACACAGGGAATAATCTCAGTACAGTTATGATTAAATGAGTGATCTCACCTTGACATGTATTAAATAAAAAATCTAATAAAATGAGGTAAACTAAACTCAATGGGAACATCACTAAGATGCAATAAAGACTTAAAACTATTGAACATGGCAAATAAAATGTTACCAAAAACAAAGATGAAGAATGAAGTGTACACAAATATATTACAGAATAATCAAAAGATGCAGTGCAGCATAGTGATGGTAGTACATAAAATGAGTAAACGGTACTGGAGTATGAATTGGCAGTGTGTTGCTTAGGTGGAGGTGGTGGACTAGTAAACTTTAGGAAAGTGACAGAGAGGCCAATAGGGAGAGTGATGGAGGGCGAACTTTATTAAAGTATGACAGACAGTTTGTAAACCAGGGAGGGAGTTTGATCATTCAACTAAACTTTGCATATTTGTTCGGTGTTTTTTATGGCTTTTTGCATCAGATGCATTTAAGGATACACGGGGTCCTCGGTTTATGACGTCCTCGACCTACGAAGTTTTTTTGTTTCGTCAAAACTGGTTACATGGAACTAGTTGGCGAGCAGAGCAGACGAATACATCGTCACGCGGCGCTATAAGACGGCTTTGTTTATATTCTCCAGTTGTACGCCACCTTGGATTGTATTACATTCCGTTACTTTTTGCACTTCTTTGTGGCTCCCAAACCTAAGTCAGACTCTTCTGATGGCAAAGAAAGTGGTGATGGTAAAAACTGCAGCTGTCCAACTAAACTCCATCCATCCATTCTCTATACACCGCTTTTTCCTCACTAGGGTCGCGCGCGCGGGGGGGGGGGTGGGGGGGGGGGGGGCTGGAGCCTATCCCAGCTGACTCGGGCAAAGGCAGGGGACGCTCTGGACAGGTCCTAGTTAAACTCATATTTGCAAAATTAGTCGTGGGTCATCGCAAACTTGACTTCTATACTGTGACTCCTGATACACATTACAGACAGATTGAAAACTGCAACAAAAACAGAATAAAACAACATAAATACATGTAAATAAATCATTGTAACTGAACTAGTAAGTCCAAAAATGAAGTGAATTACAACATTGCCTCTGTGGCATTTACAAAGTAGTCGTTCATCCAGAAAAGCATGTATGTTTGTAAAGCTAAACATGAAAATAGCGGACAGGAAGTGACAACTGTCAACAGACAGCTTCAAAATAAAGGCTTTTTCAAAATATAATTACATTGATAATTCTGCCTTAAGGGCAACACACCACGGAAGTGAAATTAGATTTAATAAAATGCTCAGAACAGGACAAAACACCAGTGAACATTGGCAATATTAGATTAGGTTGTAAAAACAGTGCAGCATATTCTGTTATCTTGTAAAATGATTCATACATGCAGGAAAGTCATTGTTATTCATGTCTTTTATGAAGAACTAATCAATATTGTAACGGCTTTGTTCACATTTTCTCCAGAGTTCCAACTTGCGGTGAAAATTGACTTGCATCAATCTCTAGGAATCGAACTCCGACATAAGTCGATTTTGCTGATTAAGTGTCTATCACTGGGAGATATTGTTTTATCACCCAACCCTAACGTTATCATTGAAAACCGATGACTAAATTTGTTGCCAACAAATTGAATTGCTCATAAGTTGCTGGCAAGACCCATGAGTGGAGGTGAGTGGGAGCTAGTGGTGAGTGTGAGCAAAGGATAGAGTGAAAAAACATATTGTTTTTAAAAGCCACAATGTTTATCTCCCATTCTGGTGATACTGAGTTCCAAGCTGAAAACATAATCTGGGAAGAAACAAGAATAAAGTTAACAAGCTCCAGTTTTATTTGCACTGGTAAAAGTTAGAGTTGCTGACTGGAGTGAAGTGTCTCATGGATCAGTGTGATTTAATAAGAGCGAGGATGACCTTCTCACAATATAGTGACAGACATCCTGTTGAACTCAGCACAGAAGAACTCGAGGAACATTCATAGACCAAAAACAAAGCCATAGCTTCCTGTGCATTCCAATTCATGCAGCCTGCTGGGCCTAAATTGACTCCTGCTGGGCATAAGCATGGAGAAAAGAAATCCTTTAAAGCACAGTTACGCTGCTAAAAACCATAAGAGAAGAAGGAAAAACGAGGATAATCGCAGTCATGTTGTAGATGTTTCAGCTTACAAGAACGCACAAAATGTAGAAATATTGCTGAAGTAAGAGAGTAAGGAAGGAAACCATGTGGGGGTGGTTTGGTAACAGAAGAGCTTGTTCTAGTGGTGTTGACATGCACGCAAACACACACCTACACACACACACATACACACACTCTCACACACTCTCACATTTAAACTCTCTCCCAGACTGTAGTATACTTTGCCCATAGGCCTCCAAAAAGTCAAAGGCCTGGTACCAAAACCAACCGTCTGTGACTCTAGTCTGGACAGAAGGTCATTCTCTACAGACACACACACACACACACACACACACACACACACACACACACACACACACACACACACCCACACCCACACCCACCACATTCATATGTGAGAAGGTCTCTTGGTGCCTTCGGCTTTTAATTCTCTCCTCCTGTCATGCCTGACTGGCACCACCAAGGCCAACACACAAACAGGCACGTGCACACAAACTCTGAAACAGTAGCATCGAGCCTGCTGCGTGCACACACTGCTCAAACAGCCTCTCTTTTTTCAGCCGGTAATAAATGGAGTGATGGTTATGCGGTCCAAAGAAGTGGCTTTACGACAGATGTGCAAGTAGAACTAACATCCCTCTACACACATGCGCACACACAGAATTCGACACTGGGCTGCAATATTGCCATTTTCTGCCACATACAGTTTTTAACGCACAGTCCCACTTCACTGACTCCTCAGTCAGCGTGGCATTGAGCCGTCAGCCTTCAGGCAATTGAGTCCTATCTGCTCTTAGTGTCTTCATTCTTTGCTTTATTGTTCCCCCAGACATTGCAGTTAAGCTTTAGAGGGGTAAGTAGATTGAGTGATAAACTTTAACTTCTGTCTCTGTTAGAAACCGTCTGAGTCTGATATGAACATTTATGACATAATAAGAAGGGGTAGGGAGACAGTGAGTAGCGAAGATTGAAGCTAAAAGGATAAAAAGAGTGGAAAATAAGTGATATAGTCATCTTGGTCTGCGTCCAACCTTAAATTTAATCACATTGTCTCAACATAGAACTTTAGCAAGCGGGGATGTCATATTGCCAGATTTTCTGTGGTTCTCAATATCAATTTCGATGCCACAGCTAAAAATAAGTGTGTTTCGACAATATCTGTTTTATTTGAAAAGCGCTCCACATAATAAAAAAGAGACTGCTGTCAAAAAAATAGAAAATAAGGAAGGTTTTCATAGTTTTTCATTACTACTGTAGTCTGCAGGCTGATATATGCAAAAAGAATGAAAGTAATATATAGGGGAGGTATAATAAATATATGAAAAAGATATTCAAATGACCAAAACAATTAGGAATGTCACCTTCAAGTGTTGGAAACAAACAATAATGTGACTTGAGACTCATCCAGTTTCCTTATATAGACTTATATTAGTTTTTATCATATTCTCTGCCCTTTTTATTGGTCTGCTTTGCCTTAGCCTCTGCTGGTCAACATCTTCCTCATGCTAATGTTGTTGTATAGAACATTTCATACACAGGAATAGCTCAGTATACTTCACAAAGAAATAAAAAATCACAAGAATTAAAAGGTACAATTTAAAGTAAAATAAAACCAGATTATGAATACAATAAAACAACAATAAAAGAACAAACAGTGTAGATAAAAGATTAAAATAACAACTAAGTCACTCACTTCGGTACATTTTTGTGTGATTAGTGATTCCTAAATATACTTACTCCATTAAATTTGACCAGAACTAGTAATTTAAAGATGCACTTTGTCAAAAACTACTTTTGACTCTTGTGAAAAATATATTTGAATGTTTGAATAGGGGTCTGAACTGCAACCTTTTGTGCTTTACATGGCATTTGTATGCATGTCTACCTATATCCTACAGTCACTTAATATTAACACCTTTCTATCTTTAGCTGTCTTGTTATTTGTGTTGGCTTTGTGATCCTGCCCGCTATGGCTCACAGTCTGCACTGTAATTAACTCACTTAGCCACTCTTTATGGACATTTCATTCCTCCTCCCCTCATTTCCTCTCTTTAGTTTGTCTTACCATCCTCCGTCGAGATGATGTTGGCTGGTTGTCTTCTCCGAGCTGAGTCTGTATTTATCTGAGGCTGTTAGGCCGTGAACACCGACATCACCCGGAGCAGATGAGCCTTGAAATTCATTTTGGGAAAACATCAAATAAAAAAAGTTCTTTCGTCCTCTTAATTTTCCCCTCTCCTGTTCTCATCTATACCTCACACTCCGTCTCCGTCTCCCTCTCCTTCCGCTCGTTTTCCTCGTTTTCTTGTTTTGGCAAATGAGAATGCGGCGCTCCCACAGATCCAAGTTTTTCTTTCCAGTCAGTGCGTTTACGTGCGTGCGAAAGACAGTGACAGCTTTTTGTGTTTTCTCTTTTTCTCACAGCTATTAAATCTGAAAAGAAGAAATACTGAGTGAGACAACAAAAGGGAAGTGATAGGAAAAAGGGAGGGAATAATGGCAGGGCTGATGTGGAACCCAACTACATGTAGATCTGAGGGTTTGATTAGTTATTTTGCACTGTGATCCCAACAGGGTGGCCTAATGGGACATTTGGGGTGCACTAGAAAGCAGAAGTGAAGCCTGAGATATCAGACACAGGCATAAATAAAGGTTTTATGTTAAAAAAAAATGGCACTTTCAGCAAAACAGAGGCACTTCTCACACAATGCACACCACTGAATGGCCTCACGTCCAGCTTCAGAGTGTGCATCTGTGTCTTTGTGTGTGTGTGTACACTTGTGTATTTCAGTGCAGAGTTGCATCACACACATGCACTTAGACATGTACTGTACACTCACTCGCACTCATAAAAGGCCAGGGCAGTGTTGCCAGCGAACATGTGGGCAGTCTCTCTCTAGGGGGTTTAAGTGTTGATTAGCTCTCTGAATCAACACATCACAGCTGCTTGTGTTCACCGAAATAAAAAAGTGGAAAAGACACGAACTGGTTGTGTGTGTGTGAAGCAGAGATGAGGAGAAAGTTCTCATGTGACTTGTTAATCATCAACCGCTCTTTAAAAACGTATCCAACTCTGTGACGCATTATTTGATGTTAATTGCACGTGGTTGGACGAACCATGAGACCAGTTGGATTCCTGAATTCATGTTTTATAACATGGAGCATAATACTTTAGAGCAAATTTTTGGGGCCTGATATGAGCCCAGATGTTGATTGACAACCAACCAGCTGTTTGTTTCTAAGCTCAAATTATTGATGTAATACCAAGACAGTTTAACCCTTCACTGGGTATTTTTCTCCTCTCACGTTTTTACTCACTATGGGCTCATTTTTTCCCGGAATTTAAAGTCAGAAAGAAGTCTCTCTGGAAACGGCAAACCCCTGGATTTCAAGGAAAGTTAAACAATGTCTTCTGTGTAGCATGATGTAGTTACTCGATCACAATTTCTAAAAAAGACAAAAAACAAACATCAAATTTCTTTGAGTGTATAGTTTACAAAAAGTAAAGAAACCTGGAATCATGTACAGTGTTTTTCTCTGCTCTGTGAAAACACTGTTGGCAGTTCAATTTAGTTCAAACTGCTTTTTTCCCCTCTTTTTACAGAATCATGTGAATAGAAATGGATTATTTTTTGGCAGATTTTTTTAAACTAAAACATCCAGGATGCAATTATTTTGACGGAAAATAATGATAGAACTGTAGTCTGTCACATAGTGATTCAAGAACCACTGGTCAGCTAAAATTACAATGTTTTGTGATAAATGTTGTAATTATATTTTATTTTTTTACAGTAAAGCGTGCCTTTCCAACCACCTGTGAGTTTTGGGGTTTAGAGTGGTTAGCTTGAAACTATACCACATCATGCAATTAGCTGGAGCAAAGGCATTTTACAGTTTTGTAGCTGTTGGGATTGTAGAAACACAGCAGTGTGAAGGAGTTGTAGCGGTACTACGTTATGATTTATTGCTCTCGTTATCAATAATTGGGGCACCACCTAGCATTGTAATGGCTAGGACATTTATTAATTAACATTAATAAAATTATTAATATTCATAAAAATTTTGATCAATCTCATATCAAAAAGTCTTGAATCCTCGTTTAAATTGACCACATTCTACACAAAGAAACACAAGACTGTAATTTGGTCTATAATGAGGTATTTATTAACTATTCTATGAAAATAATGACAAGTGAACTATGTACAATGTAGATATGGTGTGTGTGTGTGTGCGTGCAGGACTACGTGTGTGCGTGGAATGTGGGAGTGTGTGTGTGGTGTGTGTGCATGTGTGAGGGATGTGGAAGTAGGTGCGAGAGAGAAGGAAATATGGTGAGGATTAGCCAGAGCTAACCTGACGAGGTAATCGGTAATTTGGATTAAGAATTCTAATGATTTGTAAAAGAATAAATTGATGAAGTGAATTAAATGACCAAGCTGTTAGTACATCACCCATAGAATGGAATCAGAGCAAACTCAGCTGGAGTTATTGAAGTGAACCGTCATGGGGCTGGGACTTGCGAGGCCTTCAGATTCGCAGCACACGGTCTGGACCGGCAGGTTCGGAACGGTGCGTCGTCGTTGTGGCCGCGCCTAGATGTCCTGCCGCGGGTTGATCGGTTCTATGCAAAGACCTGGTCCAGCAGATCTCTGGAGTTCTCAGCTGAGTGCTTAAAAATGATGGTTCTCAGGCTTTAGCCAAGAAAAATGGGTGTTGATGAAAAACGGTCAAAATTAAGAAAAATAAATGCTGGTTCTGAATCGGTTCTTCAGATTAAAACGAATAACGTTGGTTTAAAATTGAGCAAAATGTCTCCTTAAGTTACAAAAATATTAAGAGATAAATAGTTAACAAACTTAGATGGTGAGGGAATTTCAAAGATAGAAAAAACGCGCTTTAGGTAAGAAAATAATGAGAGAGACTTTGGTTGGCCTCTCATGAAGAGAGGGGTAAGAGAGTAGGTCGGTAAGAGGCAAGAGAGTAAGAGCGATGATGTGGGCTACGGCTGACTTTATCTGTGGGTCCAGCTAAGGGGAGGACCTGGGCGGAGAGAGAGAACTTTTAGGCGCGAGTCTGGTGGAATTTGGAATCTCTTTGTTCTCACAAAGTAGAGAAGAAAGAGGAGTCCAGAATGGATTAAAATATGATATTAAACGCGCAAAACACGATCTGTCTATCCCACCATATTCAGTTGTGTGAAAGTGAAATGTGTAGATTAATACATATGTTCATATGATGTGAATCATTTCATTCATAACTATATGTTTATGTTTATGACATTAAAATATCACAACAAGTCAGAGATTTGGTAACAGGTAAATACAATGGTCATCATTCACCCTAAATGGAGAGGAAATTCAGAGGTTAATTCTGGAATTCATTCCAAAATCATAGTATCCTGGGGAAGGAATGATTAAACATCACAAATTAATAAATCGACTTCTATCAGACATGCAAATATGATCTTCAAATATGTCATAGATGAAACACTGTGAGTAACTGTGGTAAATCTGGAAAAACCAAATGCATATAGAAATATTAATTTGGCAAGTGTTTTTGTTTAAGTTCAGTTCCAGTCTCTTTGTTTCAGTCAAAGAGAGGGAGAGGGTGACTCCAGCCTTCAGCCATAAAGTTTTACGACTTGTTATCTGATCTGTGGAATGCAGAGACGTCTCCGGCTGAGGGTCTCCTAAAGCTGAAAAGGGATTTTAGCATGAAAGTTCATTAAACAAACGTCCATAGCATATAATTGAAAGTCATTGTCTTTTAAAAAGAAGAAGTTATTCCAGGGGTTTAAATGTTCACAGGAGTTCCATCCTTCTGTGAATGAAAACCTACAGAAATACAAATGTCTCAATCCTCCTATAGAGATGGGTGTTGGTCAGTGCTGAAGAGAGGGAGAGCTTATCTGAGTTTTGATCAGCTCAGGAATTCCAGGGCCTTTGCAGTCTTGCTACAGAGTGATGCCCCTTTTACTTCAACAGATTTTTGCAGGGTACAGACAATAAGCAGAGAGTACATGAACCAAGCAATCAATTCTATTTTTGCCTGTCATCAAATAACATGTGGAATTACTCCTAATTCATGAGAGCTGATGTTTGCCATTTTAAACAGAAAATGGTGATAAGTACTGGCTAAAAAAAAAAAAAAAAAAAAGCCGCTTTCTGAGTGATTTATGCTCTAATCTTTTCTAATACAAGATACAGACAAGATAAAAGAAAAACAAAAGACAGAGATTTTGCCAACCTGAGTGTCAGAACAGTCACCCATCTGTGTGACCAGATCAGTTTTCAGATTCACACGCTGTGTTTTCACTCTGGTGTGACATTAAGGAGAGCACTGTTACTTTGAGGCTGACAATACACAGTAGAATATGCCAGAGAAAGGATCAGACTGCACCGTGTCTGGCCCTCTGGTCTCAGAATTATCAAAGATTAGTTGGCCACACTTTAGTCAGCTCTCACTTTGAACTCTATCCACGCTGCGTTCTGCTCGCAGGCTGTATAAATTTATCAACACCTTAAAGATGACCTTTTAAAATGTCACATCGATAGACGTAATGGATTTATTTGCAGTCTTGGATGCTTCGGAGCATTAGGGTCTTTTATATCACTGCAGCACATCACGGTGTGTTATTCTAATAACTGGAGATCCAACAGTTGAAAGCCTGTGACCAGTTTTACTTTGAGGATGCAAAGTTAAAATCTCATTGGGAGGATAAAGCCGGATATGGTTTTTGTGCGTCTGTATTAGCATTCGTACGCTTGTGTAGGGATTGGTCTCAGTTTAATTGCTTGTATCTTTAGTTGCATGCATACAGGAAATAAAGGACAGGAGATGGTGTAAGTCTGCACACTCTGCTTTAGAAAGATCGACTGTCAAGTTCATGGTAGCAAGTGGAAGAAAGCAGGCTATTCATTTTCCTCTCTGCCAGGTTGTGAAGTGTGTGTGTGTGTGTGTGTGTGTGTGTGTGTGTGTGTGTGTGTGCATATTTACACACCTACTGTTGGGTAAGACGTAAAGCTGTTCATTTCACAGAGTTCACATGTTTTGACCTCTACGCTGCTAATCACCTGCAGAGAGCGAGAATCAGAAAATGATATGGAGGGTGGAGGAAAATTTAAAGCGAGATGGGGGAAATGAAGAGGATGACAGGACTTCAAGGTGCACGCCGAGGTGGACAATAAGTAATAGGAGCAGGTAGAGAAAGTATGGGCGGAGGGATGGGGAGACGTTCATTTGGATGTAAGTAAGAGACGGAAGAATGAAAAGAAAGACAGATGGAAGAGGGGATGGAGCGCGCTAAACTGGAAGAAGAGACGGAGAGCAATTAAAGTTTGACGGAGAAAAGGAGAAGAAGCGCCGAGGAATCCGGGATGGAGAGGAGCGAGGGAGGAAAATTGAGAGAGAGAGAGATGGAGCGGAATAAACCTTCGCTGTCAAGATCTCATCAGAGGAAAGTACAGCCTCGGGGCTTCACCACCTCCTACTTGTAACACTGGATTAATCACAAGTACTCACACATAAACACACACGCACAACCGCACACGTTCACTTATCTTCTATCTAACACACACACTGTGCAAGTCCATGGGAAGTGAAAGGGTTTGTCTACCAGCACATTAAATTGGATCTGTAGGCTTATTGGATGGCTATAGCTGGTGTGTGTGTGTGTGTGTGTGTGTGTGTGTGTGTGTGTGTGTGTGTGTGTGTGTGTGTGTGTGTGTGTGTGTGTGTGTGTGTGTGTGTGTGTGTGTGTGTGTGTGTGTGTGTGTGTGTGTGTGTGTGTGTGTGTGTGTGTGTGTGTGTGTGTGTGTGTGTGTGTGTGTGTGTGTGTGTGTTATTAACTGACAGCCTTGTTTCTCGAAGGCTTGGGAGTCTCCTTCCTGTCAGCTCACTTGAATTGAGCTGGTTGTAAAATCTTAATACTTTTCAGGAAGCAGAGGAAGCTGCAAAACGTCAGGTTAGATACATAATAGACTTGTGGGAAAAAAATCTATTTTTTTCTTTTCTTTTCTCCCCTTGGTGTTGACATATGATCACTTTCAATCAGCACAAGAGGTTCTGCTCCTTCATTTAAAGCGACCCTTGATGATCCCTCAGTCTGACTAATCCCTGCATCTTCATTTTCCGCGTGTCTCCCAGCAGAGTTTGCTCGAGCGTCCACATCGCAGCTGCTGGTCACGATCTGCTGCCTTTCTAGCCACTGTGCGAGTGCAAGTCCATCTGGTCTGCGAGCTTTGTGGGACTCCTCATGGTTTTCTTTTCTGCTGTTATTAATGCTTCCGATCTGTTTTTTTTTTTGTTTGTTTGTTTCAGTCCGCCTCGCATCTCTGAAGCTGAAATTAACTTAATAAAAGTACTCAGTAATTACATTTGTTACTGATTTTTATCTCGACGCAGAAGTAGTTTGTCGTGTTTGTAATTAGGCAGAGAGAGGAAGGGAGATGGTCTTTCTGTTGTCAGATGTCAGAAGCAGTGTGAAATTTGATCACGGTTTATAAATACTGCCTTAATCAGCAGTCATTACTGAAGTGCTGCTGATAATGAAGCGAAGCTGTGAGCGAGTTCAGCTCCAGTCTGCTGCTGCTGCATTCTCAGTTCTGTCATCGCAACATGCATCCAGCACACCCTTTCAGTCCGTCAGCACTTTGTTTATTTTTTTTGGTGCACGGCATGCTTGGCCACTCTGTTCACCTAAAAGCTGTGCTGCTCCATTTTAAAAGCCCCACATCCACCTGTACGAGTCTGGCTTCCCTTTTAAGTTGGAGTTTAGTATTTTCTCTCCCCACTCACTGCTGAGTTGAACTAGACTTTTTTCTTTTGTGGAGTGATACCAGACACCAAGCAATAACGCGATATTCTGAATTAAAACATCATCATCCATTTTGCATCAAGTGGCAGACTGGCTAACCTCACATTTAACCCTGAGGCATCAGTTTGAAATGTTAAACCTTGGCATAAAAAGAATATGTATTAATATTTTTTCCACATCCAACATCCGGCCTAATCATAACTCCCAAATACTCAGTAATTTTTAGAATTTTAACCCTTTAAGTGCCACTTTGTTGACATAGTGCCACTGTTGTATTTTATGCAAAAAACACACAAAAAGCCATTGTTTTCCATAAAATAAATGTTAAGAGATTAAAAACAATGTCATTATTCATTATCACAGTCTTGGATATGTCAGTAATTAGTAACTACATTGATTTGCGTTCATTTTTACGTCGCCAACGAATGCGACGGAATTATGTGACAATTGATGTACGTTTGTCATCTGTTATTCTGTCTGTTCGCAACATTACTCAAAAACAGACTAACGGATTTGGATGAAAGTTTCAGCGAAGGTCAGAAATGACACAAGGACCACCTGATTAGATTAGGACAAATAGTGCTCTCATTGTGCGTGTCTTCAAGGATACGATCGCATCTTTGTGATGTAAATTTGTTGTTTGTCCGAGTCTGCATGTTTTTGCAGCCACAGACTTGACACATGCATGCTCTGATAAAATACCATAATTTCTTGTTTTGAAGAGTGGCTAGATGAGAATATGTGCCGTTTTCTGCTTTGATTGAAGCAATCGTTACCAGACCTTGGAGGTGCTTTAATTTGATTATGCTTTCAGTCGACGGAGCCCAAACGCAGTCAGGTAATTCTACAATCTCCAGATAGAACAGTCTGTCTGCCCACTGTGGTTGGGAACAAACGCTGACTGCAGGTTATTCCATAGCGCTTGCTACTCCCAGGAATAATCACGGACCCTGTGCTGCAGCCCGGTTTTTAGCTAGCTGTTACATTTTGCTGCTTTATTCTATAAAAAGTCACATCCGGTCTGTCAGAAACATCCCCGGAGTCTTGTGTGTTTTTATGGCTTTTAGATGATATGAGAATACAACTTGTTATTCAATCAGGGTACAATTTTTGCTAATTCTAGGCCTCTTTTGCACAGTCATGTTAAAAAAAAAACATATTCTGATACGAGTATAAGAACTCGGGTAACATACTGGCACTTGTATCACAAGTATTTAAGTGATCCCAGCCCACGCCTAACAGCCACGGGTTAAGTGTCTCTGACCAGTGTGAGAGAGATGTTCTGTTTGCTTCTGCATCAAGGAATTATTCAAATCCTCCTGCTGGAAGTATCTCTTTCTTCTCTCTTGCCACCGATAGCGTACCTGCAGAGAACACAAACTAGTCCGAAAACCCAAAACGCACTTGAATACCTCGCTGCGTAGAAATGCGCATGTACCCGCTGTGGCTTTGTGCCGTCCGCTTCCTGACACCGAACACCGCTTGGTGCAGAAAAAGATTATCTAAAACAGAACGAACACAAAAAAAAAGGTAAGCCAGAAAAGGAAATCGAGACACCGTGGCACAAGGCAACAAAGGAAATTGTGATATTTCAGAGCAGACGATCACTCGCTGAGGGCCAGCGTGTGGTGATCAAAGTTTTCCCTTCACAATGGGGTCTTTCAGTTTGCACAAAATTAATTTATTTTGTGGGTATACTTGAAGCTTTATCCTTTCTGATGCCATCCTGAATGCGACGTTTTATTTCTCTTCCAGTTATTGCTCACTTCTGTGCATTCTTTTTTTTAATCTGTCTCCAATCCTTTAACATCTTTCATCTTCGTCCTCTTACCGCTATCTTCTCTCTATCTCTTTGATTATCATGTCTGTGTGTATCACTGAGTGCCACTCGTGTTGAAACGTCCCAGTGTGTTGTAGTACAAGCTGAAAGACAGCGTCTATACCTTGGCAAAGGGGAGGCGGCCGCACTTGTCACCAGCAGAAGTGATATTGTCGCAAGAAGACTTTGAAGTTATAAATAATGTCTGCTTTCATTGATTTTCCTTACATCTGCTTGATTTTAATTGGCTCGGCTATGCCCTTTAGAGTGTGTCTGTGTGTGTACACGTGTGTAAATTTAAGGAAAATAGTTATTTTTGTTGCCGTATCCCGCAAACCTAAAAATAAAAGTGAGAGGATTTAAGCAGGCCTGTCTAAGTGCATTTGGCCCTCAGAGGAGATCTAGAGGTGTGTGTGTGTGTGTGTGTGTGTGTGTGTGTGTAGGTGTAGGTGTGTGTGTGTGTGTGTGTGTGTGTGTGTGTAGGTGTGTGTGTGTGTGTGTGTGTGTAGGTGTGTGTGTAGGTGTGTGTGTGTGTGTGTGTGTGTGTTTCCTCGGTATGAAGGATTGTTTGTGAGTGAAGGATAAGACGGATTCTGACGGTAAATCCTCGTGTGTTTTCAAAGGACGGATCTGTCAACTGTCATCCTCTGATTTCTGCCTGAAACTTAAGTGACTTTTTTGACTAATGTAGTCCATCTTAATGAAAATTCCTCCTGCCCGTCAGTGACTTGGTGTCTGCCCACCTCCTTAAAATACACACTACATTCCCCGCTCATTTTCTTTGTCTGTACTTCTGTAAGACGCAGGCTGCACTGTGTTTCTTCAGTTGTCAATTTTTCAGTAAATTAATCTGCATTTCAAGCTTTTCTGACTCCTTTGCTCACTGAGTCGGTTTGTATATTCATCTGTCTGTTGGAGTTAATTAAATTTTGCTTTCCTGTCTGTCAATTGCTTTCTCTCTTTTTGTTTTTAACTTTTCAGTAAGTTACTGACTGCTCAGAAGTGATAGGGTTTCTCCGTTGAAGGTTACTTATTCAGACTTTTTGATTCAAATCGATCTGCATTGTCTTTGTGCTTATGTAACAGTTTGATCTTTTTCATTTGCTCTGCTTATCGCCATCCTGTTTAGAACGGAGATGCAACAATTAATAAACTATGAATTTGATTGTCAACTATTCTGATAATTGACTGAGTCATTTATTAAGAAAACAAATCAAATTTCTCTGATTGCAGCTTCTTAAATCAGAATATTTTCTTGTTTCTTTACTTTTTTATGCAGTAAACCTGACGTCTTCTGATTGTGGACAAAACAATACATTTAAAAACACTGACAATTTCCAGCATTTTCCGACATTTTATAGTGCAAACAACTAACAAATTTACCTGTTTGAGTAGTTTTCTTTTGTTGATAAAAACAATATTCTCTGATTCCGGCCTCTAAAATTAGAATATTTTCTGTTTTTTTTCCTCTATCTATGACAGTAAACTGAACAAACAAGACTTTTTTAGGATGTCTTTGACCTTAGGAAACACTGACTACCATCTTTTACCATTTTCCGACTTTTTGTAGACCAAACGGTGCACTGATTATTTGAAAAATAACCATCGGATTAACTGACAATGGAAGTAGTTGTTGGTTGCAGCCCTGGTGTAGAACAGCTTACATCCAGACTGATGTGTCACGGGAAAACAAGCAAAGTTGTAGAAATGACCTGTTACCTTCAGCTACAGTGGAAAGCAGCTCATTTTAGAACAGCACACAGACGTAGTTGCACTTTGCATCTTTCAGGAAGCCCAGATTAAAGACCAGGCATTGATTATCGAAGTCCATACATAAAACCAAACAGGGCAGTGGCAGTGATGCTAATTATTTCTCATGCAGTTAAATGAATGATCAAGCTAATCCTGCTGGAACTATTTATTGCTTTTTTTTCCTCCACTGTGATGGTTTGTTTAATTATTAAACATGATAAATGGATGAAAGAGGGTTTTTAATGAAAGTGGCCTCTCAATTTGGAAAATCATCAAACCTGCTGACACACATTAACCTCGTCACCGTACTCCTTCTAGAAATTAATATTCACTCAGTTTCCTCCTCTTGTTTGGTTTGGGGAATGTGACTCTTTGCTTTTCAACTTATGTCTCTCCCTGTTTTTGTCGTGTGTTTTCTTTGTGTTGTTTAAGATCTATTGCAAGGCTTCGCTAAGTTACAATTTTGTTAATTTAACAAGCTAGTATAGTTGCTACCTTCAGTGATTGCCAGTATTTCTCTTCTTCATCCAATGTGGAAACACCCCAAAATTGTTCGCCTCATAGCATTAATTCTGTATCTAATTGGGAGTTTCATATTTCTTGGTTGGAATGTGCTGGTTGTAGAGCAAAATCACCTTTCTGGGCATTTATAGCATTCCTTTAAAGGTTTCCCTGAGAGCGTTAAATCCTGCCTTCTTCATATTATGCAAATTTCAAGACATACCTCGAAACAAACTGTGAAACATGCGAGAAACGTTTTCTTTAGCGGTACGGGATTACTGAGAGCTCCTTATCTATCGACGTGTTCCCCCCGAAGAATCGGTGTGCACAGTTATTACAGGTAAATGACTTGGACAGCTTTATGGATCTGTTGCACGGCTGTTTTAAAACCTTCGCCGGTCTCGATATCTGCATGTGAAGCAAGTGTTGCGTCAAGCGTGTGCAGACATCTGTGTGTGTGTGTGTGTGATGGATTTTTGTGAGTCTCTGTGTGTCTATCAGTGAAGAAATACTTTGAAGAGCAGCGAGCAGGTGTGTTGGAGATCGAAAAGCCGTTTTCAAAAGGTTTTGTGTGTGTGTGTGCATGCACAGGGGCCACTCAATTAGCTCGGGCCTGCATCAGATATGGGACTGGAGTTCTGCCCTGAAAGCACCTATCAAGTGACACATAGATACCCAAACACACATCCCACCACCCCTCCACTCGCACACGTGTACGACCGCACACATGCACATCTTGCAGCAGAGCCACCAGGTCCCGAGGCTTGGCTAATTGAAGAGAGCTCATTGATTGGCTGGTTATCTGAGATAGGAAGTGCTTGGAAATCCATAGCCTGGCCACTGGGAGATGGTGATGGTGTAGCTGCGTGTGTGTGTGTGGCAAAGAGACAGATTTGTGGGATTTTGGACATTGACAACAAGACAGGGAAGTGTGCTGATGTTGTGTGTTTGTCTATTTCTCCGTTCCTAGAAAGCGGTGTCAACTCTTGTTTTTTGTCAGTTAGAAAAGACTGAGGGATCTGGGTGTTTGTGTGTCAGCTCTACTGATAACAGACACCTTTGCCAGCTCGAGAGGGTTCCTGTGAAAGTGCAAGGATGCATGGAAAAAATCATTAAGGACCTGTCACATTATACACTCCCTCTTAACTGCATTCTCTGTTCACAGACTTTCACGTTCTCGATGCATCGCTTTGCCCCAAAAACAAGGTAGAAAGTATTTTAGACCCAATTTTGCGTGAACTTTTCAAATTAAAACTGCTTTATGGTAATGAGGTGGCAACAGCTTGACTCCAAAGACCATCTGGTGAAAGCGAGAGTCAGAAAATAGATCTGTAACAGACTACAACTGCTTTAAGGCGCTCTCCTGTTCGGTTTAACTCCTGCAGCAGGCACCGATCACATGGTTGAGAGTGTGCAGGATACTCCCTTTAAAAAATATGGAACTGTATTATGTTTTGGTGCAACACGACTAACCAGTACTGAGTCATGGAAAAAAAAAAATCTGACTTTGATATGAAGCCATAAAACTTAACATGGCAAAATTATTGATAACATCTAATGACTTTTTAATAAAAATTAGGAAAGAAAGAGGCTTAATTTGAAAAATCTTTTTCAACCTATTTACCATGACGCACGGGTAATACTTTGAAAGGTAACACGGCAAAGAAAACGGGACAAAATATATAAAAATAACACAATAAAATAACAATAAATAAGGCTAAAGAAATGTTCTGACATTGTTACACATATAGTCAAGTGCAAAATTGTTCATACCCCTAGAAAATTTTAACTTAAAGTTACTTTTCAATGTAAATAAAAGCTGAGAAATATTTTTTTCCATATTGATGCATCTTTTACATCATCATATTATCTTTTGGGAAACACCTGTCATTTCCAATAATCAAAAAAACAAACCCTTGCTGGTTGTATAACCTAGATAGCTGAGGTGGAGGTGATGGTGGACACATGCTTGTGTTTTGTTTTTTTTTTTTGACAATGAAGCCTGTCTCATTGAGGTATGGGGATACAGCCGCGCATTAGCATGCCTTGGAATACCTGCATGGAAGCCAATGGGGGCATATGACAGGCTGTTTATGAACCTGAGAGGTAGCAGTTTTTGCATTTGTAATTCACTTTCATGGCGTTTTGCATGTCACACATTTAAATGAAAGTATCAGACATTTCATTGAACAGTTATTCTATTGTACAGATGAAGTGTCTGTCGCTAGTACATATTGGCATAGTTTAGCACCCAGACCTACTTCTTCCTGATGGGTAAATTTAGAATCAAAAACAGAACAAGGTGGCTGAAGTCGGCTGTTAAATGCCCGAGGACACTTCAGCAGGCCATTCTGCTGCCCTCATTGCAGTGGGACACTACGATAATATACAATAACTTTTAGATAATCCTATTTTTTAGCCCCAAAGGAAGTAAAATTTAGTCTGTTGTCCTGGGACCAATTCTCACTGGAATGCATGTCTGGTCTGGTGGGAATGAACTAGAAGTAGGTCTGTGCTCCATTTTGAAATCCAAATTGCCACATTTGCTTCGAACAACTTTACATTGTTTTCTCAGGGCGTCGTAAAATGGCTTGTTAGCGTTATTTTTGTTCTTCAGTCAGGTCAGTGTGGAGCACAGCAGATCTCTCTCGCTTTCATGGTGTGTATCAGTTTTTTTCTTTTCTTTTTTTTTTGGTCTGGAGAAGACATTACATAAAAGCCGCTGGAGGGAACTTCCTCCTTCCTGTTTGGTGACACCATGAAAACATTCACAGCAGGACACACACACAAAGTCTCCCTGACACACACAGACACACATACACACACCTACCCCCAAGAGCTGGGAGACGGATAAAAGAGCATCTCTGTCTAAATATCTGGAAATGTTTGTTTGTGGGTGGGTGGGAGGCTGACGAGCTCCACTGATGGGAACAAAGGATGGAAGTGAATAAAGCAGGGATTGATGAGAACCAACTCTCTGCAGATTTGGACTGATTGTTTCCCCAATGTAAAAAAAAAAAAAAGCTACAGCATTCTCCTCTTTATCCGAGTTACCCTCCCAGTGAGATGGAGACAGACTTTGAGGGTCAGCTGTGGGAGATGAATCGCATTGAATACATTTTTTTGTCTATGTGAAACTTCTGTCTTTTGCTTATTCACAAGAGAAGAGAAGAAGTTGTTTGACTTTTTCACTTTAACTCATACACAATAAAATCCTTTATTTAAATGAGCTAATTGAATATATTGACAACCCTAGAGGCAAAATGGTGGAGGTCCAGCACTGCCTGAAACACGACGACACGTGCAACTGTTGTTATCCTTACACACGCACCATTACCATATCAATCCATATGGTTCTATTATTACGCAGATGATCTACATCTCCTAAGAAAAGCATTGACCCCGGTTATCTCTGGTGCAGAGCCCTGGGACCCTCCTTCAGTATGCAGGAGGTTGTACGAGTGTTTGTTTAGTATGCAGGATGTGGTGTACAATGTTAATCCATGCTTTGGCCTCTGTGGGTTTTGATTATTCTCTGTTACATACACACACAGCTGACCTGCATACGAAAACGCATACATGAGGTGGTCGCAATGGCCTCGATTGCTTTCTTTCCTGTGTGCTGGGAGTCGAGATGCATGATCTCACCCTTTTTGACAGAGCTTTAATCAATGCAGCGATCAATGTGAGAATGAGAAAATGATAAAGAAGACACTGACTATTGTTTCTACAATCAGAAATGTGTTCACGCTTGGGGTTGCACAAAAATGGACACCCATTCGCACCATTAAAAAAAAAAACAGATTACGAGTTATTTCCTGTATATCGGCTGGGGACAGGAGGAGGCGGTGGTGTGGCTGCAGGTGCACTCAGGATGTGGAGACAGGAAAGGATTATAAAGAATCCATTTTCTGCATTATCAGCGGGTCACATCAGCGCCTCTCATCACCTTTAAAAGCAGCACTCTCCCCACCATGGCATAGTGATGGTTTGGTAATGACGTACAAAATCTGGTGGGCGCTCCTCCTGAGAAGAAGCCAATGTTCTGAAATTGGAAGCGAAGAGTCACAGCTTTAACGCTCCTACGCTGGCAAGGACAGATGATCTGGTCTTATTAAAGATCCAGTGGTCACTCTTGTGGAAGTCTATTATAATAAAACTAGAAAGCAAATTTAAAAGATAATCAAGATTTGAGGGAGTGCAGGGACGAATTCATAAAAGCAGAATGTGCTTTGAGGGAAACCAAGGACAGAAGTGAGAGTGAGAGATGTTTTGAGGACATTAGAGGAACTGTGTCTCTAGATTGTAGTGAGCAGCGGGGGTTTCCTTTGCTCGCTATCTTCAAATTCATGCTCTCTCACTTTTGTCAGTTTGATCATGCAAATTCAAACTGAGAGCAGAGTAAACTGCTGCACCTTCTGGGTTGGTGTGTGCATTTACTCTAGAAATATTCTCATTATATTGTCTTTAGGTCAGCAGGTTCTTGTTCCTGCTATCCTAAAAAGATTAAATTTCAACCTTTGCAGGAAGACTTTGTGAAGTAGGGTCAATTCAGCAACATTTAGTGCATTCAAGGACAGATTTTTATCACTTATTTTGTTCCTTCCCAAACTGTTTATGCTCGCCTTCCTTTTCTGCTGATCTCCGAATTAATTCTGTGTCCATAAAATGCTAATAACTTGATACTGAGGGCAAAAGTGCAGTCTTCCTTGTCCAAGTGAAAGCCCTTCAGCTCTTATGTTGTGCCAAAACACAGCATGTCTGGTGTTTGCAGTGTGCTCATCTGTTAACGAAAGGTTTCTTTGCCAAGATCTATTTCGCTCTGAGTGTGGTCAAAAACTGTTCAAAGGGAAAATTTTTTTATATCGGTTTTAGCTTTGATGTTAATGAGCTCTTACAGTTTCTATAAAAAGTAGTCACCCCGCTTGGAAAATTTCACCTTTCATTGCTTTACAACGTTGAACTGTGGTCAATTTACCTCGACTTTTTGAAGAAAAATTGGCTTTGAAAAGGATCTTTTCATGTCAAAGTGAAAGCGGATTCCACTAAAATAATGTCCGTTAATTAAGAATATAAAACAACTAAAAAGACAGATTGCATAACTGTTCTGCACTTTAAAGGGATTTACTTAATTTAACACTGGTACAGAAAGTTGGGGCGAGAAGTCACATAATTAGTCAAATGGAAATAAATGTGTCTCAATAAAGAAACTTGGATATAGAAGGTCCAGTCACTGCCAAATCAGTGTTCCTGGATATAACAATGCCATGAAAACTAAAGAACGCTCAACACAACTCATGAGATAAGTACAAGAAAATGTACAAGTCACGAAGTAGCCGTTGGAGTGCAGTTAAATCTGTCATTAGTAAATGGAAGGACTATGCTAAATTCATAAATATGTCTGGAACAGACATTGACCATGCAGGAAAGAGACAACCAGGAGAGATTATCTAACCTTTATTGTCTCAGATGGTAGAGACTGCACATACATCTGTTTCCTGTCCTTCACCAGTCAAAGCTTTGTGGTAGAGTGGCAAAGAAAAACCCACTGTTCAAAAAAATCTCAACTAGATTTTACCAGAATTCATGTGGGAGACTCTGATGTCAACTGGAAAAAAGATCTTTGGTCTGATTAGAGCAAAATTGAGTTTTTTGGCAATTAGATCAGATGTTAAGCTTGATGGTGGGGTGTGTACCTTTTTATAGCCATTGTATGCAGTACAGCAAATCCATTGAAGGTTAGATGGTCGTATGTGGTCTGCAGTGTTTGTACTCGTTGCTACTGAAGTACAGTTGTGAAGCAGAGGCAATATTGATGTTTATATCCTAACATCCAGCCAATTCTGCAATAGCTTTCCAACAAGCCAACCTTTTCTCTTTGTGTTCTCACAGTACAGTCTCTTGGCAAAGACAAGTGTGTGAGAAGCATTTGATCCTACAGTAAACAACTCCTGTTTCAGTGCTGTTGAGCAAAGCAGTGAAATGCCCAGTGGAGCTGGTTGTGTAACTAACAGGGGAAGACCTCAGTTACCCAAACACCATCACATTTCTAAAGCTAAAACTGTCGGGTTAAATAAAGGTGAAACAGTTTTTTTTTGTGGCTTCCCTTCTTAGTTCCAGCTTTTGAGGACGTAGTACTCTCACTTTCTCACATTCATATTTTATTACTCTCCATCAAATATGAATGCGGTTTCAAGAAATATCCATAAACAGACGCGCTACCGTTATAGGGCCAAATCAGTGTCAACCATTCAGCATGTGTTTCCCCCTCCACAGCCGTGTTTATTAAGTTATCGTGAAGTAAAATGCACCTTTTGGTAAACTCTGATCCATTGTATGAACAGATGTGGTTATAAGGTCAGTTATTTTGCTTAAATAAATAAAATAAAGGTATTTAATTTAGACAAGCTACTTGCACAAGCATACACTCTTGGCAACTTTCCAGACATTTTCCCCATACAGTGGAAGACCATTCTAACTTTATTTTCTCTGTCTGTTCAATAACAGCAGCTCAGATACAACATAGTGCCGGTAAACTGGCTGCTGATCCAATGGCAGCTCCAGGTAAATGGCAATTGTCATTTATTGTAGTGTCATACCAGTGTACCACTTTATTATCTGTAAGTAAAATATTTACTCACTTTATGCTCTTGGCTTGAATTAAACATTTTTATTAGGTGCCAGCAGACAACACAGTGACCTGCTTCACATCCTTGTGCATATAATTTCTGTAATACCCCCCCTAGTTGCCTGAGAAGGAATCATTCATTTTAGGTTTTTATTGGTTTTCTTCATAAAATATTCAATTAGAATTGTGTGTGGACACCACTCCAGAATGTTTGCCAAGCTTTCAGCTCCAGTCTCTTGTTGTTCTCACCTGTACATCCCTTTTATTTGAAACATGTTCAGGTTCCCTATATTATTTTTTCTTTATCCAATATGCAATTAGATGTGTTTATACAGGCACACGCTCACTGCTGCCAAAACTTTGCCAGCTTTCCAGTGCCAGTACGTCAGTGCCAATCTTTTGCAATGCCATCTCCTTTCCATCTCTGTGAGTAGCTTTATTAGTTTTTTTGCACTTTATATGATTTTATTTTATCAAATATACAATTAGAGAGGTTTGTTACACTCTTACAGACCCAGCGCTGGCAAGCATGTAGCAGTTCATTGCCAGGCTAATGGTGCCAGCCGTTTGCCTATGATCTCTCTGTGGACTCATGAAAGACTTTGTTTTGCTTTTTCACTTCACATGATTTTTCCCATAAGAATACGGCATCTCCCACGTGCCAACATAGTGCTTTTAATGCTTTTTGTCTCTCCCTCTGCAATCCACATAGCATTTGTAGGAGGATAGAGGATTTATTTTGCCTTTTTCCCCATCTGTTTTTGATTTTCAGACTATTCTTCCCTCCTCCCTTTCTTTCTATTTCAAATGTTGCCAGCTTATATTCATTCCATGTATAGAATTAAACTGAAGAACTCAAATAGAGCTATTGCACAGCCATTGTGTCCTCTACAGAAATATATCTGTGTCCAATGTCACTCTTTAGTGCAGAGCTTATTCTTGTGCAACTGAAGCAGGAAACAGCTCGATCTCACACAGTCACTACCTGCTTGTTTTTGTGCGTATCTGACCTCATTTTGCTTTTTATGAATGGAGCAGTGACTCTGAGTTTATAACCTCGGTAGAGCACGCTGGATAACAAGGTAAAGGCTTCCAAA
Organism: Acanthochromis polyacanthus; assembly: GCF_021347895.1. NCBI lineage: Eukaryota > Metazoa > Chordata > Actinopteri > Pomacentridae > Acanthochromis > Acanthochromis polyacanthus. The sequence continues at coordinate 44,570,013 of NC_067113.1, read as the reverse complement.
AGCAAAATGTCATGCTGAAGAAATAATGGTCCAGTCGCATCCTTGAGGTATAGTGGAATGCAGGTTGATATAACATGACCTTAAGTTTCTGCAACTCTGTGATCTGATGGCATTTAAGGCATTCCAAACAACTTTGCAAAGCCGCAAACCTACGCAAACACTAATTATTTAAGTTTAGCAGTGTGACTCAGTCGTAAATAACTCCGGTACTTCAGTTTTGACTTGCTGTTGCACTTTTCCCCCGCTCATAATCGCACCCTCATTAATTTTCCACATTCTTTTTGCTGATTCTTGTGGATGCGTGCCACCAACCAGGCTCCTTTTTCACCAGGTAATTAAGATGCTTTCTGGTGAGTCTGAGGATCCCTTTCTCTGTTGGATGGTGTGCATGTGAAATCTTTTGAAGTTTGGTTATGTGGTGAACTTGTAATCTGAATACTCTAACATCAAATAATCTTAACACATTTGACAGAAGCTGTGATCTTCAGTCCACTTATGGATTTATTGTACACCACATGGAATAGAATACAACAAACTGAGCTGGTCTCAAGGTCAATTAAACATGTCATAGAGAATTTAAACGTAAATATGATTCCTTACCCTTGTTACGACCCTGGGCCTCTGCCCTTCTCCTCCGTTGTCTGTTAATTTGTGTTTTGTCTGGGCTATGAGTCCTGTGCTGTCGTTTGCCCCGCCTCTGCGTTCCTACCACATCTACAACCACTGGAGCTGAGGTTAGTGTACCAGAGGAGGGACTACCGCTCCAATCACAGCTCTAGCTACTGTTAAAAGGCTTATTCATGCCAGCATTTGGTGGCAGTTCATTGGGAAGGGCCAGCTGCCCATTTTTGTGAACATTTGTGATGTGTGAGGCTGGAAGCTGCTTTGGAATTTAACTTGCTAAATTAACATGATGTCAGAGATCTGTGTTAGTTTGTTAGGGATGCTGCTGCCTCTGTATTTTTGGTTTTCTTTGTGTTTGATATCTTTTATTTTTCCTATTACAGTGAACCCTCGTTTATCACGGGGGTTACGTTCCAAAAAGAACCCGCGATAGGTGAAATCCGTGAAGTAGTCAGCTTTATTTTTTACAGCTATTATACAATACTGCACTTGGGGGAGCGCTGCAGCTGCAGCCAGGTGGACGCCACGGCGGTACTCTTGCCTCAGAGAGCGGGCCGGATGAATCAACTGGAGCAGTCGGGGGTGGGGAAGGCTCGCGCCAGTGCTCTTCTCCTGGGGAGCGCGGCTGCGGTGGCCAGAGACGGCTGGGGACCACGTCCACTGTCCGGTTGACGGCGGGGGAAAAGAAGGCTGCTCTGTCGGCTCCGTCTTTCAGGGTGTCTCACTACATGGAGACCAAGGAGAGAAATGATGCAGCGCTCCACAGCAGGCAGCGCTGGCCTGTATGGCAGAGGAGACCAGGCGCGGAGACTGTTCACGTTGGTCAGTCCCTTAGCCAATCAGGATGCAGAACACAATGCACTGTTTAAAAAAGCATAAAAAAAACTGCACTAAAAAAATCCGTGAAACAGCGAAGCCGTGAAAGGTGAACCGTGTTATAGCGAGGGTTCACTGTATTTGATAGTTAGTTCCTAGAGAAGGTCGCTTTTTGTTAGATTTATTTCTTTAGTTTCAGCAGCACCCACTTGCATTTAGTTCCCCTCACTTTTAAAGTTTTAAACCTACCCTTGTCAAAATAGCCAGACTAAACTCTGGAATCTCAGTGCTGGTTTCACTTGCTTTGGATACGGTTTGGCTGCACTAGACAGCTGGGTTGTAACAGCCCTGCTCAAAATGTGTCATTGGACTCCCCGAAGTATGATTATCACCCGATTCTCACCTCATATAGCTTCATCCATCCATCCATCCATTCTCTATATACCGCTTTATCCTCCCGAGGGTCACAGGCTGACTCTGGTGAAGGCAGGGGACACCCTGGACAGGTCGCCAGTCTGTCACAGGGCTACATATACAGACAGACAATCGCGCTCGCATTCATACCTACGGACAATTTAGAGTACTCAGTTAACCTCAGCATATTTTTGGACTGTGGGGGGAAGCCGGAGTACCCGGAGAAAACCCACGCATGCACAGGGAGAACATGCAAACTCCATGCAGAAAGATCCCAGGCCCAGGCCGGGATTTTAACCGGGGATCTTCCTTCTGCAAGGCGAAAGTGCTAACCACTACAGCACTGTGCAGCCCTCATATAGCTGTATTGTGTAATAATTTTTGTAGGCTTTTGCTTCCATTCAAATATCTTTGTTTTCAGAATATCTTGTGATTTAAATGTTGAGGCTTTCAGATTGGCTTCTACCAAGGATGCATGTCGGATCACAGAACAAAGCTTTATTTCAGACTTAACATACTCACCAGCTAACCAATACATATGGTCTTATAATTAATGTGGTTTTCGCTGTCATTAACGATTATCGTTATGTAGGATCATTATATTTTACCTTCTCTGGTTATACGTTTTAGCATATCTAATAAATATATGTAAATACATAGTGAAAACAACCTGCCTCGACTTACAACTGATTATAATTTTCATTGGTTTTGTTTAGCATGCTGGCAAAAGGCAGCTTCATCCAAGCTGGGGAAAGAGCAGACAATGAAAAACAGTCGTTTTTGGCCCTCTACTTGCTGTTTGTTCTCTGCCTAATAGCTTGTTTTTTAGCATTTAATTTACTTGCATAGTTTTGTGAATGGCCACATAATTCCATTGAGAACCTGGGCATTAGGCTGTTTACATCAATAATTTTGCAGCTTAACAGATTTATGTTTCCTGTGTACTTCTGTGTATTACCGAATGCCAACTGTTTACTCTCCACGGTGTTCCCCTGCATCAGCTCTGTACTTCCTGTGTCACACACTAAGGCTGCATGCCAAGGGGATATCCAGCGTTTGCCAGCTCGGTGACCAGTCGCTTATTGGCCATTCACCGCAGGGTTGTCCCCGTGTTTGTATGACACACAAAGACACAAAAACACCTAAACAGACAGGTTTGTGTCGAAATCCATAGGAGATGCCTGCCAAAGTGATTCAAACGCAGTCAGAGGAGCCGGATGCAGCTCATATAGAACAGATTTTCTTCCTGTAGGAGAGAATTAGTACTATATATGCGTGTGTGGGCGTGTTTGTGTGTGGGGAAGCACTGTGGTTTTGTCATACTGCAGTGCGGCGGTTTTGTCATCACGATGCGCGTCTAAAAAAAAATGATCTCCCATGCACAGTGTACTGTAATTGTTTCTCCAATAAGTATACTATCTGTTTGAGCTTTTGTGTGTCAGGTTGTGCTGTGTGTGTGTGTGTGTGTGTCATGTTCCTCTCATGTCGAACCTCCTCACAGCAATTTTAAATAAGAGAAAAATCCAATATCGACTTCAATACCCCTCTTGAGTTATGGGAGGGGAAGGCAAACAAATAAAAATAAAAGCAAAACAAGAGCCAATGCATCCTAATGCCTGCCCTGAGTGGCCGACACACACTCACACCCACACACACACACACACACACACACACACACACACACACACACACACTCGTTCGCTCTCTCATTCCCTCTTGTCTGTCAGCCTGCCGGCAGTAGTGTTTGTCTGCAAAGGAAATGGAATTTGATGATGAAAGTACCCTTGAAGCGGGGAGAGACACACACACACACACACACACACACACACACACACACACACACACACACACACACACACACACACACACACACACACACACACACACACATAGACAAACACACACACACACACGGCTCCTAAATTTCACTGACATGGCAATATGACAGAAAATGTGTTTTTTCCTCTGCGTGGCGGCAGGCATCAGTGGCTGTGCTCTTGGAGAGATGAGTGATGGAAGGATAGAAATGCTGGTGGAGGAGGGAGATGCTGCTGCTGCTGCTGGAAGAGATATCGTAAGGGAGAGAAAGGGTACCGGCGGGAGGAAGACAGAAGTGGAAAGTGGAATAAATAGAGTGATCTGACAGCAGAAAAAAAACAAAGGATGAAAATCGGCTAGGTCAAGAGGATTAAGGAAATGTTCAAAGAGGAATAGTGGATCGGCAGATGAAGGATGTGAGAAGATGCAGGTGGTTAAAAGGAAAAGCTGAGGACAGAAGAGGAAGCATTACAGTGGATTTACTGGAGTGTAACAAATGAAAAGAAGTGCAGCCTCAGCACTTAATGCAAAACTCCTGACCACATAATGTACTTACAGTGGAGTACACGGATCAACAGCACAATAAGAGCGTACAAATAGCTTTCTGTCACAAAAACACTGCGAGAGAATGTGAGTGTGGCATCGGTGCATGGATTATTATTATTAACCAAAAGGCCAGCAACCAAATTTTGGTTGGAGCGAGCCAGGAAAAGACTTCAAAGGATCAGTTCGGATTTCTGCCTAAATGCAATTTTTATATGCATGGACAGCAGTGGATTTTTGCCCAGGCTTTGTTCTGTGCTGAATTAGTTTCCAGAGGACAAGTGAAACTCTCTGAGATGGCCAGCTTGCGTGGGTGTCCCCCAAAGTTCCAGTCACTGTAGTACAAAATTCTCCCTTGTATTTCCTCTGACAGTCAGTTGTTGCAGAGCTGTGGTGCGGTCACATTAGCCGAAAAACTACTTGGATTACCAGGTCAAAGGTTTGACTAACAAAAACTGGTGAAGCGGACAAAAAAAGCCTAGTTAACCCTGCTGTTTTCCTCATTTACAGGCACCAAAAAATGTTTCCTTGTCTGAAAAAAATCCAAAAATTAAGCAAATTCCCCAAAGTTCTGAAAATTTGCAAAATCTTCAGGAAGAAAATTCCAATAATTCCTTAAAAGTTTCCCTTAAAATTTTTTGTTGAAAAAAATTTGGCAAGAAATTTCTAGTAAGTATTTTCCAAAAGTGAGTAAAAATCTTCCAAAAAAATCCTAAAAATATCTAAAGTGATTACATATATATCAGTAAAACTTATACTATTTTCTTTAAGAACATTCACACAAAAATCAACCTAAATCCGGCGAAATTCTCTGGATTTTGGTTGATTTTTTTGTGTGTGAATGTTCTAAAGAAACATTTTTAACATTTCTATTTTTCCACCAAAAAATGTTCAAATATGTCCCAAAAATGTTGAAAATGTGGACACGAGAAGTTTCACTGTGAAAATGTATATTTTGTTTCCACATTTTCAAACTTTAAAACGGTTCACTTTTGACCCGCAGAATGACACGAGGGTTAATAGACTAATCTGCAACTGTTCTGAAAATTGATTTCAGGCTCATTTTGTTCTCAAATTGGACAGTGTGCTGTTACTGTAAATTAAATCCTTCAGTACTGGAGAGTGTTTGAAGTAGAATTGTATTTACCATTTGTTGAATGGCAGCCCATGTGGCCACTAGGGATTTACAGAATAATGGTAGATGCTACAACATGGTCCAACAGTTGTGCAAACACAGAAGTAATTTCTCTTCTCGCTTCTTTAAAAATCCACATGGACTCAGCTCTTCAGTTTTAATTTCTTCTTTTGTTTGCTGTTCTGCATTGTTTTCCCACAATGCTTGTAGGTGTATATTTAAAAGACTTTGATGAAAGGCTTATGCCACATTTTCGTGCACTTACCTCCCCACAGATCACGACTCAAGATAAAACACTGAAATAAGACTGGGTAATCCAAAGATAGCAGGCCTCTGGGGCTACAAGGAGACGGCCTCCCTTGGATCACCGAGGGGTAATAACACGGCACACAGCAGACTCCTTTCCTTCATCCGGGCGATTACACCACTTGCATGTCAAGATCAAACTGCAAGTGGGCAAGGTGATGTCCAAGAGACAACTGAAACCTTTAGGCAGACAGGATTATTTAGGGCTCAAGTTGCATGTGGCTCAATTGGAGTCTTCGGAGCTTCCCCGGATCCGCTTCATTTATCTTCATCATTTTTAACTCGGCCCCTAAATAGCTCTTAAGATGAACTTTGCTATTTTGATCAATAATGCACTGTTGGCTTTTTAGTGTTCACCTGATAAGGTCGAGGCTCTGAAAAAAGGAGCTATTATAAGACGTAATAAGATGTAAGTGTTACCAGAGGGAGCGAAAAAGGAAGCTGAGCTCTTTGGGCAAGGAGGGGTTTGACTTAGAGAGGGGAGATGAGGAGAGAAGAGACACTAACCCGAAGAAAAAGATGGATGATGAAAGAGAGCAATACACACAAACACACACAGCCATGCAGGGGACAGGAGGTGTTATTTTGTACTCGATCATAACGCTGTGTACTGGCCACCGGCTTCGCCTAGCGCTGCACAGATGCATCTGTTTATCTTCCGTCTCTGTCCCTTTATCCCTCCTACCGTCTCTTCAAAACCATATGCATCTCTTTTATCTATGCTTTTCTGTCTCTCCTCCCCTGAATCCATCTTTACCCTGTCCCTCTCTCAATCCTGGGGCCTCTATATCTTTATCTCATGTAGTAATTAATAACAACATTCTAAATTAATGTTCAAATATATTTAGCTGCTGCAAGTCTTTAAACCTTCAAGATCATGTAAATTCCTGAATGTCTTTGTGACCATTATAATATAGATTTACCATAATAAGAGAAATCAATAGGATAATTACATTCATCTAGATTGACCTCATATATTAAGATGACTTGTGCATATTTCTATAACCCTACTCCTGTCAAAGGGAGTATAGGTTGCTGCCGTTGGCCTTTACATCAATACCAGTATCAGCAGGCATGTTACCGTCGACTCTCCCAATTATGAGTGTCAGCTTCAATTAGCTGGGACAACACACTTATTGATCAGAGTCCGCTGGCCGTTTACATTCCACCTCCTCCTCCTTTACTATCCTCCTGCTCAGAGGTCGTTCGACAAGTCTCACAGCAACCTGAATCAGATCTTTATGCAGAACCCAACATTTGTTTTGGCTTCACAAATGTCATGCTGCCTGTCATAAATGTTACTGGTAAAAAAAGGACAAGGAGCGGTGATGTTTAATGGAAAGTGTACTGTAGATTTGTTTTAATATGTGGTTTCTAAAACTGTTTTTCTTAGAATACAATGATGACAAAGTTAACCAATAGTATATCAACTATTTCGGTGCCGACTTTGGGTGGACAATCTGAACAGTCTCCTTAACAGACAGTCAGAAGCCATGCCAATCACATTGACATCAACATAAAATGAACTCAGTTGACTTAATTACGTTACCTAGTAAATCTGCTTTAAACATGAACCTTTTGTCTGGCATTGGCAGTCTGCCACCAGCCAGTAGTGACATTGCTATCGTGCAATTCTGCTTGCTAACAACACGAGAGCTTCAGCTGGTAGCTATTAATTGTCACAGGATACTTTGTTATGGTTGCGTTTTACGATTTGATATTCATATTAAATCTCTTTGATTTGTGTGAGCAAGAAATTACCGACTTGTTTGGCATTTATTGAACTATGAATGGTCTCTTATTGCTTTTTTAAAAACCCTTTATGGGTCAAGTGATCATAGATTCCACACACATTACAGTGAGGTCGAGAAGCATGTGGTTTCCACCCAGCCAATCTTCGAAGATCACTCTACATTACAGAACGCGACATCGTGGCATTTAACAAAAAAATCAGCAGAGGCCTGGAATGTATCAAACGTTCTCTTTTCTCCAAAGTTGGAAAGAGACTTGTGACTCGGTCCTCTTCAATATTTGTGGTCGAAACGTCAAAATTAACAATGGTTAGTTGATGAAGCTCATACATTTTATGGTTGAGTAGTTGTGCTAACCGATGATATATATATACTGACAGTCAATAGAAACTTTGAGGTAGAAATGTACGCAGAATTCTACTTGTAGGGGGGTTGTAATTATTCATTGTGGATTTACTGATGATCTAGTGCCCTGGTAGTTGAGATAATGATGAGCTGTCATTTTGTCATGATTCATTGCACATGGGTTGGTCACTTTGCAAAAGTGAACCAAATACTCACCAAGCAATACCCATTGAGTATCTGCACAATTTGAGAATGGGTTTTGAAGGCCTATATAAAGGCCCAAAAAAGGCCACCATTGTTAGTCCAGTGAACAGCATCATGCCGCATCTATCACATGAACAACGTCTCCGGGCACTGGGTATGGTGGAGGCCGGTTTGAGCTACAGTGATGTAGCCAGGCGTATGGGCTGTTCCCAACCCACAGTCAGAAGCCTGGTCCAAAGCATGCGCCGACGGATTGCTGCCTGCATCGAAGCAAATGGAGGCCATACTCGGTATTGGCTGTTGTGACTTTGTGTTTGGCAGGTGCCGTTTTCTTTTGTGAAATTCTTTATTTTGAAATCATTCTTGAAACTTTAGATTTTTGTTTCTGTATGCCAATATGCTAAACAAATGATTCATATGAAGAAAATCCAGTTTCGGGCTTCAAAATAAAAATTATGTTGAAAGATATGGTCTCAAAGTTTTTAATGACTGTCAGTGTACATTTCTTGAAAAATTTTTTGACTACTAACGAGTGAGGAACCATATATGGTAACTTTATTGACGTTGAATTTCAACATGAAAATTTAAAATTTTGAAAAATGCCATAAAAGTAAAAAAAAGTCTTATGTCCTCCAATCACACTCTCGTGTTGAAATTTTGAATTTCATAGTATTTTAATGAGTGCCCTTTAAAGGGTTAACATCGAATGTGATGAAAACACTCACTGGATTACGTAGATTCTGCTAGAAATTGTAAGAAGCAATGCTTTCCTAACCTGGCAATAGCCAGATTAATAATTGTGTAGTACTTGATAGTACTCCACAGTATCAATCTGGGACCGCTCCATGTAAATCCGTTCAGAGGAAAGAGGCACGGATTAGACAATGCAACAGAATGTCCCGCCTCTGACAGGTTTGTTTTTAGCAAATCGCGGGATCTTCACAACGAGTGGAGCCAATTGGTAGATTAAACTCTTAAAAAGCACAAACATCTTTACCATCCAGAAATGCGCAAAGCGCCTCTCGTTGTTCTTCCTTCAAAGAAGTGATAGGAGATTCATCTAAAACTGACTTAATAGCAGCATCTACAGGATCGTTGTCCTCTGTTGCCATGTTTGTTTTGATCTACTGGCGCTTGGTGTCGTCGTCACACCCGGATATCCCGCCCATTATCCCGCCCCACACACGAATACTGCTGCGTGATTGGCCCGAACCAACTTGGTGCTGTACGAAAAGTGAAGGCGGGAGCGGAGCAAGATGGTTTCTTGAGAGATTTGTGAACTCACAAATATCGCAAGGTTAATGCTTTCCAGTTCTGGTAACCATGTTGGCATACAGTGAGTTATGCTATGTGCTGCAAATTGAGCTTCTTTTAGCTCATGTATTTTACATTTTGGAAACTTGGGGGCTGCACAGTGGGGTGGTGGTTAGCACTTTCGCCTTGCAGCTAGAAGATCCCCGGTTTGCGTCCCGGTCTTCCTGGGATCTTTCTGCATGGAGTGGGTTTTCTCCCACAATCCAGAAAGATTAAATGGTGATTCTAAATTGTATTTGTATTTATTTGCTCTCCATTAGCTGGAGTCACAACATACAACATGCTCATTACAGAACATTTTACACCCATTTTACAACAACCAAGTGACATTAAAATTAAAGTGAGCCATCCCCATCCCACACACACACTCATTCACACACATACACACAGGCAGAGGGCATGCATGAAATATATTTCTGTTCAACATTTAATTTAATTTTTTAATTTCATTATTATTCTTTTTTCGTTTTTCCTCTTATCTGAGCGGCCGTCTTATGTTATCTCAGCTGATTATTTGATTACACCACTAAACAAAGTGAATATGATATGCATGCCATCATCCTCAAAGACGGGACCCAGTTTGAACCCTTGTTCCTGTGACTAGACACAATTTCAATCAGACAGTTATTTTATGACCCATGGCCGTTGTGTGCATTTGGATGGATTGTGAGGTTCACATCCACTTACAAGAACAACCTCTGGACACAAAGCAGCTGCAGCTGATCAAACTGCAGGTGTGAATGAGATTGTTTCTGTGTCTATCCACCTGTCCAGGGTGTCTCCTGTCTTCACCCTAAGTCAGCTAGGATAGGCTTTAGCCCCACCGTGACCCTATTGAGGATTAAGCAATGTGTAGACAATGGATGGATGGAAACTTAAGTAGACTGCAGTTGCTGTAAACGTTAGCAATTATGAGATGATAATGCATACTTTGATTCCTTCTGATTGTGATGTAGTTTTCTCATAATATACAGTTGACTAAAGGAGCAAAAATGGAAGTTCCTTTTTTTTTGAAGGCTGTGAGTTCATTGAAAAAGTTAATCTTGTGTCAACTATTGACCAAAGGCCACTAATGACGTTTAACAGTCTAGTCACCATGTGTTAGCACCACCTGCATGTATAAACTTTTGCACTCAAACGCTCACTTTAACACACATGCTGCAAACTTTCTTTCCCCTTCCCCCTGCCTCCACTTTCTCTCCAGAGGTCAGTAGCATCCTGCAATCTTCCCTAGATCAATAGGTCATGTCATTATGCTGCTGGTGGAGTTTCAACCATGACCCAGCACAACCTCCCAGGACTATCTCTGCACACTAATGACCACAAACTCTCACATACGCAATTTAAGGGTATATTTTTGTCTGGTAGGAGCATTTATTTGCTCCTATTTTAATGTACATTCCTCTGTGGGTTTTTATAATGGGCCTCTCTCACACACGCATACAAACGACCTTTTGAGACGGCTTTCACCTTTAAGGTCACATCCCACTTTAGGAGTCCACCAGCAGTCAGTCAGTGCTATTGACAGCTCTGAGAATTCATCTTCAGTTAGATGAAAATATCTAACAATGCATTCATGGTTTCAGGAAATGGCAGTCTGCGTAATGCTTTCAAAAAATAAAACGATGTTATAAAATACAGGAAGCTAGCCAACTCTGTGGACTTGACTTAATTTCCTTTAATCTATATTTAGATTTATTTTCAGGGGCAGTGATGCCCATAAATGACTGAATCTGTCACATACCGATATTAAGGATCAAAAAGAAATAGTGTTAATGCATCTCTTGCAGAGAGGCATGAATCAGACAGATTTTGGGCTCAGTCATGGAGTTAAGTCGAACTACTGCGATTAGTCAACACGATCAGTGTGTCAATGCTAAAAATATGTTCAACTAAGGTGTGTTTTTTTTAAATATTTCATTTCATTATCACAAATGTTATTCTTTAATATCACTGTGTAATTGTTGCAACATGAAATCATTTTGACGATGGCAGCAAAGTCCAGCGTGCTTTAAGGTAAAAGTTTCAAAGACCCAAAAGTCTTCTTCTAAAATATTGGAGTATTTAAAATTTTAACGGATGAAAAACATGGTTTGTACACTGTCCAGAGCTGATTGGGACAAAGGTATAGGGAGTCCTCGGTTTACAACATCCCCGACCTATGGTATTTCGTCGTTATGTGGAACTAGTTGGTGAGCGGACAAATGTCGTCACGTGGCGCTATCAGGCCACTTTATGATCTCCAGTTGTACGCCACCTTGGATTGTGCTACATTCACTAACTTTTTGCCCTTCATTATGGCTCCCAAGCATAAGTCAGACTCTTCTGATGGCAGTGCTTCCAAGAAAAGGAAGGCCACCTCCATGTGTGCCGTCTTCCCTGCAGTGTAAAAGCTGCAGCTGTCCAACTAGTTGAACTTCTGCTTACAAAATGAATCGCGAGTCGTTGCAAACTTGACTTCTTTACTGTGGCTCTTGATACACATTACAAACAGAGTGAAAACTGCAACAAAAACAGAATAAAACAACATAAATACATGTAAATAAATCCTTTTAACTTAACCAGTGACTTCGACAATGAAGTTACTTACGACATTGCCTGTTAGGCGTTTACAAAGTAAAGAGACGTACGTTTGTAAAGCTACACATTAAAATAGTGGACAGGAAGTGACAACTGTAAACACACAACTTCAAAATATTGACTTTTTCAAAATAAAAGTACATCAATAACTCTGCCTTAAGGACAACATACCTTGGAAGCGAAATTAGATTTAATAAAATGCTCGGAACAGGGCAAAACACCAGTGTACATTGGCATTATTAGATGGAGTTGTGAAAACAGTACAGCATATTCTGTTATCTTCTTGTATATTGACTCATACATACCTGAAGGTCATTGTTATTCATGTCTTTGTCTTTTATGAAGAACTAATCAATATCGTGATGCATGCAATGGCTTTGTTGACATTTTCTCTGGAATTTGGACTTACAGCAAAAATCGACTTGCATCAGTCTGTAGGAACGAAATTCCGACTTAAGTCGAGGACCCTCTGTACTTTACATCTGGTTGCTTCTCTCCTGCTCTCTGTGCTCACATATACTGTATTTTAATACAGCTGAATACCCAATAGCACTGTTGTCGTTTACATGTCTTTTTGTTTCTGTTGTCAGACAACGGAACGAGGATCAAATAGCAACAAAAATGTGACTCATTAAGACTAAGTACTAACCAGCAGTCACGTCTAGGATGATGCTCTGCCCCACTGACGTCCTGATTTAACATCAGGTTGATGCCTGACAAACCCACCATGCTTATTAGTTGAACAGAACGGCTTGTGCTGTGAACTAGGTTGTGTTTTTGATAAATTTGAAACTACACCCAAAGTGAGAGACCACATTAAGGAGACAATGAGTTGCTTTAAGTTGCCATGACTATGTTCTCTTTGTTTAATATACAGGCATAACTTTTTTACTTTATTGAAGGAAAATATCTCGTTAAGATTAATCAATATGTAACATGGTCTATAAAATAGTAGCACTGGGATTAAAGCCAGTTAGCAACAGCTAATATAATCTTCTGTTTGTAATTTTCATGGGCAGCAGTGACACAATAAGTGAGGAGACGCTAACTGAATGTATTTTACACTGAGCTGTATTAATAATAAGGGTGTTACAACTAATTTGAACTGATCCACTTAAATAATTTGTCACATTTGCAGCTTGAATTTCAATCTCATAAATGAATGAAATGCTCGCCCTGCAGAGCCATGACATATTTAATCTAATGTTACAAATACTATCAGTGACACAAAAGTAAAACTTAATAAGCTGAATACTTAGTGGGAATGTGACTTGCCATTGCATCGCACAAGAGGTTTTTAGATGCATTTATTTATTATTGAGCAGAAAAGACATTGCAGATGGTGGTTAATTTGCGACTGTAAATGAATGAATATTATACTTTGAAACTTAACAGCAACTTGAAGGCTCTTAGTTTGTTAGTTCAAGTCGAAACAAGTAGGGAAAACATTAGATAAAGAGGGTTTTCATGCAAAAGGGATAGTGTGGTTAAAAGGGAAAAACGCTTTTATTGCTGTATTGACCTTTGGTGGTCAGTTGCTTTGCTGAATAAGAAACAGAGAAAGAAAGTGTACTCGGTGTTTAAATGTTTAGCATTCGAAGGGGGGAAGAAAAGCCTGAGACAGAAAATGGTCATGGACAAGCAGCAACAACATGTAAAACAGAGAGGTTCTTCGTCATGTTCCACTGTGTATTGTGAGCCATCCATGGATGTTTTGCTTTTTAAAAGGTGTTCAGCCCCATTCCCTGGAGCGGAGTGAGGTTAGAGGGGTTTCTTCTGGGGAAATCACCATCCAGGCTGAACTAATGGCCCCTGACAGGGAGGAAAGAGGCTAAGAGGAGTTGAGGGAGGTTGAGAAGGGGTCGTAAGGGGGCAACGAGAGGCAAAAAGAAAAAAAAAAATCAGGTAGACAAGTGTGGCTGGGCAGGAGTGGAAAGACCAAGAGGTTGAATGGGTGGAAAGATTGAGTGCAAAGTGAGTTTTTGATAGTTTGAGTGGGTAAACTAAGCAGGGAGCCCGGATGACAGATGCAAACATGTAGTAGAGATATGAGGATTTTTTTTATATTTGAGAAAGAGAAGTTCGTTTGGCAGTTTGTTAACAGAGATGGGGTAAGAGGATTTGTGTGGGAGACACACTGAGAGAAAGTTTTAGTCATTGAAATTCAAGGAAGGATTTTGCATCTCGCAGTGTCAAGCCTCAGCATGCCTGAAGAAACAGGACAGAAACCAGTCCACCCCACTGCGCTGCTCACTTTATTTGACTACATCTCTACATGTCTGCCTGTGGTCTTACTCTGCTGCTCTGTTTTTATGTTTCTTACACAGTCTTGTTGTCCTCTTTGCCTTGTATTTGCTTTCAGCTGCAACATTGAAATAAGCACATTATTCATTTTCTGGTTGATGCTGCTGAGCAAGTTGGCTTTCTTGCATCTTTCGCTTCATGTGAATTTTTTTTTCAGTTTCTCGGTTGCTGCCTTCATAAGCCCCTCGCTCCCTTTGTATCTCACTTTTTCTGCTCTATGCAGATTACTTTTTCCACTGTGTTTGACAGTCAGCTCTGATGACACAGCGACCTCTGATCTGCCTCTGTGCCCACGGGGCGTTGTACTGCCTGCTTGTGTGTGTTGGTACTGGTAGAGCTTGCTTATCCTTTCAGAAGTGTAGCTTGTGTATGCGTGACAAAGGCTCAGTTTCTCGTCACATCAATCACCGTGCCGTTGGGTCAGCTGAACCTGCTCTTTCTGCATCATCTTGAACAACCACGCTGAGGAAGTAACCCTTGTGTTTCTAAAATTTTGATGAAATTTACTGCTTTTTTGCCATGTTTTGGGATATTCCCCAGCTGTATAATGTATGAATCCATTAAAACATGAATAGTAGACTTTGAAAACCATCAGATGGCATTACTGTATCTTCTGCTCACCCTCTTGTTGTTGAATTGCCAACACTAAAATAGAGTCAATCTGCAACAGCGACTTTTCTGGCATGCAGGATAACAGTTGTCTGAATTAATAAATGCTGTAAGGCTTGAGTGATTCATCTGTTTAATTTTGCTTTGCAGGGATCTAATATTACTGACCATCTGTACGCAAACACTAAATTCCTTGAATTATGAATTAAATGCCACACAAAAATGACTTCATTTAAGACCATAAAGCTCCAGCTCCTAACAAAAACCCTGCCAGTATTCACAGTGAACAGAGAAAAAGGGTGCACAAATTCCAGCCTTCAGTGAAAGAAATTAAATGTAGAACATGTCAAAAGTGTATCTAAAGCGCTGTAGCCTTCAATACAAACAACTTGTAGTATCAAACTGAAATGATGTGAAGTACTTGCAGCACTGTGGCTAGTATTAGTCCAGCCGCTTCTCTTTGAGATGCTAGTTTAGCATTACCATGAGCTTCAAATAGCTGTGGCTAAACTGGACAGCTGGCAGACAAAAACTCAGAGGAATTTGCACAGCTTTGTCACAGCTTCAACCTTACTTATTTATTTGCTAGCATGGTAAAGAGGTCCGCTAGTTTTCCAGTTTTGCAGGCCTGGTGGTTGACAGCATAGACCAGGCGTGTCGAACATGCGGCCCGCTGACCAAAACTGGCCCTCCAGAAGGTCCAATCTGGCCCGCTGGACAACTATGTAAAGTGTAAAAATTACAGAGAAAACATTACCTGCAAATTGTAAATTTAAAATAATTTCAAGACTTTAACCAAGACCTTGTTTTCATCATAAAGTAAAATACTAGATTGTTCTTTTTGTGCCTCGTTTTTGGAATATTTTGTCTTGTTTTTAGAGAGTTTTTTTTTCTGACTTTTGTCGTTTGTCTCATGTTTTTGTCATTTTGTTTCACGTTTTTGCCGTTTTGAGTTTCCCATTTGTTGTTTTGTGTCTTTTTTGGCGTTTTGTTTCATGCTTTTGTCATTTCTTGCATTATTTTTTTGTCATTTTGCAACTTTTTGTCTAATTTTTTGTCTTTTTTTCATGTTGTTTGCCTCATTTTTTGTCATTTTGTGTCTCAAAATGTACTTTTTTGCACTAAAGCAAAGTAAATATTTGGAGTTGCGGTTATTTATAGGTTATTATCCTGTGATTTTTACTGTTCCTGCCCACTTCAGATCAAACTGGGCTGAATGTGGCCCCTGAACTAAAATGAATTTGACACCCCTGGCATAGACTATGAGATGAACGTGGCTTGTGCTTCTGAAACCTGCATTCTGTCTGATGACCAGCAGGTGGTGAAGCCTCTGACTGCAAAAAGAAGCCCTATTACCCTTCTTTTTACTTGATTTGTTCTCTTGCGGTCTCAATCACATATTTAAAGCCTCTTTCAGTGCAGCATAAAGTCCATTTGTGAATTACGCTCCCATTTAGAGTGAAGTAGATCATAAACCAGAGTATGCTTTAGGTCTACCTTGTGATTGATAGTTTGCTGATGTCCTCGAGCTTGGCTAATGCTGCTACATTGATGAGCTATGTGTGATCTGTCATTTACAAACACACCTGTAGCTCCGTATTATTGAGCAGTATGTTCTACGTAGTAGAAATGTGTATTATGTTTTCTGACAGTCACATAGCTTTTTTTAGTTGAATTTCTGTTAATGAGATTGATGTCCATTGCTACATTCTGTTTTAATATTTTCAGTATTTCTCAGCTTGTGAAACTGTGCTTGAAACTCACTCTGCAAACAAAATGTAATTAGCCATAGGTACTCCATTAACGGTAAATCATCCCTAGTCACGATTCATCCAGAAATACATAAATTTCTGCCTTTGAAAATGGAAAAAGAATAAAGCTATGTGAATAAGCAATGTGTGTGTTTGTGTGCAAAAGTTTGTACTATGTCCAACAGCCTGTAACGTTTACTTTCTCTGGTATCTCATCCTTTGTTATTATCAGCTTTTTCATAAGAAGCAGACAGAGCTGTAGAAAGCTGAGCGAAGGACTGCCAGCTGTAAGGCTGCAGGCAAAGATCTTTGTCACTCAGTCCCCTGTCGCTATCTCTTTATGCATCTCTGTCTGTCTTCTCCCTTCAACTTCCTCTCTATCTGTTTCTCTGTCCTCTTGCTATTGTTCAAAGTGATGAATAGAGAATCCGAAAAAGTAGCAGTCATCTTTTATTAAAAATGGGCACTTGTTTTAAACTTCAGAGTCCCTAAATGAAGAGGGATTTGTGTGATTTGTTTCAGATTCAAGTCAAGTACAGTCTGTGCTGTATTCAAATCCGCTTGTCCTTAGCCCCTGAAATCGGATAAGGAAACGCTCCCCAAAAAGCATCCATTTCTGGACAAAATGAGCGAAACTTAAGGAAGAGCAACAGAGGAGGGATCCATTTTTCAGAACAAGAACATTTTGGATCACGAAGTTATAAATAGACCGTAAGCCTACGCCTATCAGCCAAAATATTGTGACCACTAACAGATGAGGCATAAATCTCAAGGTTTGTGATACATTAGCTGGTAAATGTACAGTCAGCATGTTGGATGCAGGAGAAATGGGAAAGTGTAATGACCTGAGCAAGTGTGACAAGGGCCAAATTGCTGCACGGTCAGACGCCTGGGTTGGAGCGTCTCGGAATCAGCAAAGCTTGTGGGGGGCTCTCGATCAACGGTGACAAACCATGAAGAGGCAACAGGGTGTTGAGGGGATGAGCTGGAACAAGCCCCTTTAAGTGTGTTTTCTCACTTGTCATTGCAGCTTTGGTAAATGTGAAGAAGTAGTAGTACGTTATCGACATGGATATCTCATGCCAGACTAGATCTCCTTTCAAGCAGCTCATATCGACATAGACATACTGACTGAAATGAGCTCTGCGGTTCATGTAAAATGGAACTTGGTCGAAAAAAATCAGTGATTGTTGGTATTTGATAGTGTCTCTGCCAACTTGGGCTCTGGTTCTTTGGTTTCCACCAACAGTAAAAGCTTTGGGCGGAGGTGGTGTCGTTCAGCAGGTTGGGTTCCAGTTAAAAAGCTAACATTTGAAGATGCTCAAGCTAAGTTGTGCATATATCCTCACATTTTACCAGTGCCTATGCAGCGCTCGATTTAGACGGTCGCCAGGTCGCCGCGAGCACCGGGAATGATAGGAGGTTGATGACATCATACAAAGTGGCTGCCTCCGTGAAGAAAACATGATACGCAGTTCAGCTCGATCAAGTGGATTTGGACGGTCGCCATTTGCAACTAAAAATGTCGCAAATGGCGACCTGATCAACACCGGCGACCACAGATTTGGACGGTCGCCAAGTCGCCATTTGCGACTAAAAACGTTGCAAATGGCGACCCGGCAACCGTCCAAATCCGCTCGATCGAGCTGAACCGCGTATCATGTTTTCTTCATGGAGGCAGCCACTTTGTATGATGTCATCAACCTCCTATCATTCCCGGCGACCTGGCGACCGTCTAAATAGAGCGCTTCTATGCAACAAACATATGTCTGAATAGTTGAATAATTGTATCCAGCCCTTTGGTTTGGAGAATATTGACTTCCTTCCAAACATGTGCAACAGCAGATAACTTTTATAGCCAAGCTTTGAAGTTAGTCTTGGAATTGTAACTTCATCACGAGAACTTCAACACTTTAATGATAAATTGTCAAGTATTAAATTCATCAGTAACTGTTTTGAAAATCGATTGATCGGTTGAAGAAAGTTTGTAGAGAAAAAGTTAATTGTTTTCTTGTTTTTCTAATTGTCTGTCAGTAAACTGAATATCTTTAGGTTGTTGACGAAACAAGACATGAGGGGACATTATTTGGGCTCAAGTAAACACTGCTCAACATTTTTTGCTATTTTCTGGCAATGTAAAGACCAAGCTACTTATTGATTAATCAAGCAAATAATCGAGAAATTAATCGACAGTGAGAATAATTATAACTTGCAACTCTAATCGTCTAGAACGACTGTATGACACAGTGATGTCTGAAAACTCCCACAGAAAGCAATAAAATGTAAATGTGGCTTTCATCAAGAGTTCAGTTAGTCTGTTTTGTTTTGCCTTGTAAAGAGCCTTTTCAAAAACATAATCAATTCGTTTTAAATGTCTTTTGCTTCTTCTCATTCACTTTCCGTTAATATTCCTCAGGCTGCTCTTGTTTTCTTTTCCCAACATTTTCTCTTCGTCTCTCTTTCAACTTTTTTTTTCTGTCTTTTGTTTACACTATTATCAAATTCTTCATTATCACATTTGCACATATTAGCTGCGACTGCATTTGTGATACGCCTGGTGGATATCATTGTGGCGTTGCTGTATAACTTGATAAGTGACTCAGTCAAAAGCCTTGAGAATAAATGCTTCTACTGTGGCTCGTGTGGGTAAGTTAGCGAGTCAGATCCCGACACCTTTTAAAACTCAGTTTCTTTAGTATTCACTTCTCAGAATGTATATTTTATGTATTTTTTCCACAGCAGGGATTAGTAAACAACTTTGGGCATCCATTTGCATGTGATCGTTCCTTCTCCGGTCTCGTTTTTGCATTCTCACCATCTGTCTCTCAGATGTACTTCATACAGCGCTCCCCCAAGCCCGTGTTCCTGCTTCCTTTGTGAAGGACTTTTGCTTCAACAAAATATTCAGTACTTTGGGGAAAGGATAAAAACACGGCAAGCCCTCTTATTTTCTAAAAATAAACCAGTCATGCAGATGAGGTGAATGTGGCGCATAGAGTTTCAGTGTATCTCTATGTATGTATGCACTTGCCTGTCTTAAGTGTGTATATTAGAAGTCTGGCCATGCATGTTGCATGGGTCAGTGTTCATACATGCATATTAATGTATGTCCAGGGATGTTTGTGGGAAATCCACACATGGGAGGATACAGCGCCTAGTTTACATTGCAGCAGAAACATCTGAATGAGTGGGAACTTTGTCTTGGCCTTCGTATAACCTTGTATGTAGCTTTGTTGTCTCCCTTTGGCACTCCTACCATCTGCTGTACATTGCATTCTGTTTCACCCTGTGGAAAGGACATGATGCTTTTCATCTATAAGGCAGGCTCCTTTCTGTTTTAATGAGATTTCCATGGCTATTAACAGGCCCATTTCCTCCTTTTTGCTTGGAGTTTTTCTTTATTTTTAATGGATTTCAAGACATGAATACGGTAACATTAGGAATCCCTAGGGCTTAGTATTAAGACTTGTCTGCTTGTTGGGGACAAGTGTGCTCTTTTTTTTTTGTTTTGTTTTGTAATTTACTTGACTTCATTTTGTGCCACTTAATAATCAGATATTTACTTAATAGCTGTTGCATTCACAAAGCCATATTGAAAGAAATTAATTTTCCCTCATGATCCGTCCAACTTAGAAGGCTTTGACTAAACAATCAAGAGTCAGTCCATGTATTTAAACATTTCACTTCAGAAGAACATTGGTGGCATTGTTGTTTTAGGCTCCACAGCCCAACTATGGCCCACAGAAAGCACCCAGAAGAACTGAGGTTATAACTGCACTATGAGTCAATCTAGAAAAGAAAACCCATCTTGGCAGGAAAATAGTGGCATGTAATCCACTGTAAAACTATATATTGAACTTTGCTCTTCGCTGTCAGTCAGTCAATTGCATCTTGGGGATCAGTGACATGAATAAAGTTCTTCCTTTGGCTCCCTCTATCCAGCATTGCAGTCAAAAGTTCTTTGGCTTCCAGACCCGTGTCTTCTTCTAGCACCTTCATTAATGTTGTGCTTGGCCTGCCAACCCTTCTGATAGTTTCAGCTTTCCATAACAGTACAGCCACTTTGTTGCGTTTCACCACATGTCCATCCAGGGCTAGTCTACGTTGCCTAATGATGGTTAAGAAGCATGAATGTGGGCCATATAGCAACTTGTTGGTGAGGTATGATTTTCCAGAAGATGTTTTGTACTATCCGTAGCATTCTGGTATAAGTCCCATCAATTCTTTTTGAGAGGGTCTACATCATTCTTCCTTATGCAGAAAGTCTTCTGCTTCGCTAATAGTGTTTTCCAGTGTTTTGTCATCTGCGAATGCAAGTTCAGAGAGGACTTCTTCAGGGGGTCTTCTACTTTGACAACACTTTAGGGTCAGGCTGTTGGAGGGCAGAATTGCATTCCTCAGTGCAGAATCTAAGCAGATGATGACGAGGAAAGACTCCAGAGGGTCTCCTTGAAGTACTCCTGTGTCTATGGAGAAGAGATCTGTGTTGCCCTCAGGAGTCTTGACTACTGCAGAAGTGTTGACATACATAACTTTTATTGAAATTTCCAATTCACACATGGCTGTATATAATGTGATTGTTAGCTATGAACCACTCTGTTTTAAGAACCTTATCTTCTGCATTGGTATGTATATCTATTGATAAGCCAGTATAGGTTTGGGGATGCATTCCTGCAAATTGAATTAGGAATTTAGAATTGGTGTCTTCCTCATGCTGAAAAGTACAAAAAGTTCCTTTATGCAGTACCACAAGGGAGGTGCTTAATTGGTCCAAAATTCATTCTGCAATCAAAGATGCTTGGAGCAACCCACTAGCCAAGTGCATTGGAAAAACTGCCCATGTGTACGAATGAGAACTGGTTTATAAAGCACCAAAAATCAACTTGATAAAGTTTATTTCTGTTGACTGCAGCTTGTATACAGGAACTTACCAAATAACCATTGATGGTATTTTTTTTAAATCGTCCTGATATTTACAGGTTGATTAAACCTTTTGCATAGACCTCTGTATTCTATAAATGATCTGAAATTACTGATATACTTCGCTCCATTAAATATATTAGATGGTTTTGAAGACGGTAGACTCTAAACATTATTATTTCCAGGAAAAAATTTGGACATCACATTTTGGCTACAGCTATCAATACTTGTCAACGTATTTCTTAAGCAGCCATATATTTCACCTCTATTATTTCATGTTGGGAAGTTAACTTACACTTTGTTTATGAGAGGAAAGGAACAATTTGCAGGGAAAAGTAGATGACAAAGCAGTGTGCAGTATTTCAGTTAATAAATACAGAGATATCGGTGGAAAAGGGTTTAAAGCACCGGGGAACAAACTGGGCTTTCCATCTGTAGCCAGGTTTTGTTGCTGGGATCTGAAATGGTGATGAAAGAGATTTCCAGCTTGTGGAAGCCAGGTGAGGACACCGGCTTACCGTGTACCTGTGGAACTGTATGATGGTGTGCACACTATTAGAATAAATAGCTTCCTTGGTCTGTTGACTTCTTTATAAATATTGATGATGAGCAGCAGGAGCACACTTCCCAAATCCAAGCTGGGGAGGGCGAAAGATTTCCAAGACGAGGATGGCAGGTGGGAATGCAAACCGGGTTTGCTGAGTCGACACAGTATTATAATTAGCATTTTCGGTATTTTGCTCGTGCGCTCACATAAATATGCATGACTGGAGGCAGGTGTGCTGGAGGAGACATCAGAAGGTTTTTGAATGCCCGGTGGAGCCAAGCTGCCGAGTGGCATTACAGTGGGAGGGGACCAGTTTGACGGATATTGGTGGCAGGAGGAGTTTTCTCCTGAACACACACAAAGTCCACACACTGCGAGTGAAGTGTGTACACAACAGATGAACTAACACAAGCAGTAGAAGCAGGCTTCTGGTTTTGTGTGTGTGTGGTATAAAGCCAGTCACACCTGTTATTTATTACCATTAATCACCTTATCTCTAATAGATACCCAGTTTGCATTAATTTATATATGTGTATGCAGTGTGTAAGTCCTTCACAAGAACCTAGAAATGTGCACATACAGTCTGTGTCCCACTCCTAAAATCCATCTTTTACAACAGAATCACTATGCATTAAATTGTGCGGTGTGTATAATATTTACATATAGATGCAGTACAAGGTGTATCTGTTGCGCATGTGTAAGGGCCAATTTTGCAAACATCCTACTATCTAAGCAGTTAAGCTTATACTTAAGTGGAAGTATTGATTCTAGAGGACAAATACAGTGGGTACGGAAAGTATTCAGACCCCTTTAAATTTTTCACTCTGTGTCATTGCAGCCATTTGCCAAAATCAAAAAAGTTCATTTTATTTCTCATTAATGTACACTCAGCACCCCATCTTGACAGAAAAAAACAGAAATGTAGAAATTTTTTGCAAGTTTATTCAAAAAGAAAAACTGAAATATCACATGGTCAGAAGTATTCAGACCCTGTGCTCAGTACTGAGTAGAAGCACCCTTTTCAGCTCGTACAGCCATGAGTCTTCTTGGGAATGACGCAACAAGTTTTTCACACCTGGATTTGGGGATCCTCTGCCATTCTTCCTTGCAGATCCTCTACAGTTCTGTCAGGTTGGATGGTGAACGTTGGTGGACAGACATTTTGAGGTCTCTCCAGAGATGCTCAATTGGGTTTAGGTCCGGGCTCTGGCTGGGCCAGTCAAGAACGGTCACAGAGTTGTTCTGAAGCCACTCCTTTGTTATTTTAGCTGTGTGCTTAGGGTCATTGTCCTGTTGAAAGGTGAACCTTCGGCCCAGTCTGAGGTCCTGAGCACTCTGGAAGAGGTTTTCCTCCAGGATATGTCTGTACTTGGCCGCATTCATCCTTCCTTCAATTGCAACCAGTCGTCCTGTCCCTGCAGCTGAAAAACACCCCCACAACATGATGCTCCCACCACCATGTTTCACTGTAGGGATTGTATTGGGCAGGTGATGAGCAGTGCCTGGTTTTCTCCACACATACCGCTTAGAATTAACACCAAAAAGTTCAATCTTGGTCTCATCAGACCAGAGAATCTTGTTTCTCATAGTCTGGGAGTCCTTTATGTGTTTTTTGGCAAACTCTATGCGGGCTTTCATGTGTCTTGCACTGAGGAGAGGCTTCCATCGGGCCACTCTGCCATAAAGCCCCGACTGGTGGAGGGCTGCAGTGATAGTTGACTTTGTGGAACTTTCTCCTATCTCCCGAATGCATCTCTGGAGCTCAGCCACAGTGATCTTTCTTCTTTACCTCTCTCACCAAGGCTCTTCTCCCACCATTGCTCAGTTTTCCTGGACGGCCAGGTCTAGGAAGAGTTGTGGTCGTCCCAAACTTCTTCCATTTGAGGATTATGGAGGCCACTGTGCTCTTAGGAACCTTGAGTGTTGCAGAAATTCTTTTGTAACCTTGGCCAGATCTGTACCTTGCCAGAATTCTGTCTGTGAGCTCCTTGGGCAGTTCCTTGGACCTCATGATTCTCATTTGCTCTGACATGCACTGTGAGCTGTAAGGTCTTATATAGACAGCTGTGTGCCTTTCCTAATCAAGTCCAATCAGTTTAATTAAACACAGCTGGACTCCAAAAAAGAAGCAGAATACCATGTGATATTTCAGTTTTTCTTTTTTAATAAATTTGCAAAAAATTTCTACATACGTTTTTTTTTTTCTGTCAAGATGGGGTGCTGAGTGTACATTAATGAGAAATAAAATGAACTTTTTTGATTTTGGCAAATGGCTGCAATGACACAGAGAGTGAAAAATTTCAAGGGGTCTGAATACTTTCCGTACCCACTGTATATGCTCAAATAAATAAGGCTGTAGTAGTAATAGGGCAAAAAAATCCTTACTAAGATAATTCTTTTTTTTTCACTCCAAATTGAAAGCCTTATTTACAGAGCCCGAATATGTGAGAGATGTTTGCTGAGTACAAGCCTAGAAGGTCTCTGAGACCTGCAGGGACTGGTCAGCTAGTGGTGCCCAGAGTGCAAACCTAATGTGGCCAAATGGCTTTTATCTGTTTCGCTGCCCACTGCTGGATTCAGCCCCGAATGGAACACAGACATGCCCCAACCGTAGTCATTTTTAAAACTGCGAGCTAAAGACTGGTCATTTTTCCTTCCTTCCTTCCTTCCTTCCTTCCTTCCAGTTTAAAGTTTTTTTTAAATTAATTTAAATATTGATCAAACCCTCAAAAATGCATTCATGTGCATCATAAGCTTAAAATGCTTTTAACTTTACACACCTGCTTATATTTCTGCTTCCTCTATAATAGGAAGATCTATAGACTGACTTTCTCTTCATCCACCCTTCTACTTCCGGCAGCTCAACAACTCCCCTACCACTGCTGCTCAAACGCTGTTAAACTACTCACTGCTACACAGTGGCAAGTTGTAACAGTGGAGTAACTCAGTAATACATGTCCAAATTCCAAACAAATTTTGAAGAAGAAAGATATATGGAATGCCCCACATTGGGAGTTGTTGTGATTGGCTCCTGAGGTGTGTTGGGTATGAAACCTCAAAAGTCAGATTCAGTTTTTGAGCCGGTTATCGGTACATTGCAGGCTTAGGATAGAAAGATCACATGGCGTCAACTGCATATTTCCCATATATAAAGGAAACATCATATGGGCATATTTACAGGATTAAAAAAAAGTTTTTGTCATTTTATTTTGTATTTTTCTTACCGTTGGCCTGTAAGGCACTTGAAGCCTGCATCCTCCACCAAGGCCAATGCCCTCAGTTTCCACAAAAGTGGTGTTGATCTGCACTAAATTTTAATGGGTTCTTCCTGTGCTCATTTTCCACCTGTCCACCAGATTTCATGACATTTGGCCTAGTAGATTTTGTGTAATCTGCCATCATTATCTTTAATGATGTGGGGTGAAACCCTGCTGTTAACAGCACTACACCACCAGGGGTTTTTGCTCTCAGACAAGGTTACTAACACAGAAATGTGTCATTAACTACATTTTATATGCTTTCTTGTTTGTTTAATTCCGCTAAACTCTTCTTAAAAGGTGACTAAGCACATCCATGAATACCTGTATTGCTAATTTTGACGAACTGTGCTGCAGTCTGATCATTATGGCAATTGAGCACGGTCTTGATCATCCTGAAAGGTCTCACTTTGCAATAATGACCGGCTTGCTTGACATTATCTTGCTGTTGACATGGGTACCTATCATTAATCATTTAGCTTGAAACTGATCATTTTGAATTTAATTAATTTATGCCGTTTTGCTGATATAAACGATACTCACTAAAGTCTTCTGGCACAAAGCGGCAACGGTTAATAAATGTCTGCTGTGGAAGTGAATAGTTAAAATATAACGGGGGGGAGGTGGTGCTGATAAACACTGCAGCTGTAGAGGGATGATTACATACATTACTTTCAATGTATGAATAAGGAGAGCCTTTTTTGCCTTTTGTGTAATACATGATGCATCCCCGTAGTTTAATTAGTTCACAGTATTCCAAGGACTTCATGTACCATGAAGCAACCTTGGCTTCTTCTGAGGAGTTGCTTTTATTTTGGCAAAAAGGTGTATCTGCTGAGAGAGTTTTTCACTGAAATGTGTGGACAGTTGAAGGCCAGTAAGAGGAGCTAAAATATCAATAAATGTCAATAAATGTAGTGCAATCATTGTGGTATTATGTGCTTTTTATATTTAACTGTAGGTCAATTAACATGAATAAATGTCATTCATGTTGTCTGCTAAAGCCTTGAAGTTAAACGAATAGGGTATACAGACGCTTGATTAAAAAATGAGTTACATCTCGACATCCAGGCTGGCAGCTACACACACACAAATCCTTCAAAACTTTGCACTGAAACAGATTTCATTTGCCTTCAAGTGAACATTTGTGGTCTTTCGCCGCAAGATGCTATCTGTGGGGAAATACAAACACACATAAACAGACACATTTGTCTCCCTGACATGTTGGGGGGGTAGTCCGGCTCAGGTCCTCCTCACTCAAGGGCATCTCCTTCTGGTTGTGATGTTTGTGCGAGCCGTGGATGTTGTGGCACGTGTCAGCATGTTTATACTGGCGATACAGGCACTTAAATATTTACGTAGAATTTTAAAAAAAGAAAAGAAAAAAAGAGCTGACATATAGGCACTGTGACAGAAACACAGATGCATCATAGTAGGCAGTAACCTGGAATGAAGGAATTCTGTTTAGAGCAGCAATGCACAGATCCGAATTTTTTCACTTCTGAGCCGATTCCGATACGTGAATTTGAGTATCCGCCGATACCGGTACTATTCCCATACCAGAGCTGTGTTTGCTTTAATGTTATTTTAAATGAGGCAGTAATAAACTCCTCTCTAAAGGCCAGTATGATACGTATGAATGCATGTATGTCCCAAAATGCAACTTGAAGTATGTATAAGGTCAGAAAAAGATATCAGAAAAACAGTAAATCCCTTCAACAGGAAAAATCCTATCCTGAAAACAAATATGCGACTGTAAAGGTGTCAAATGACTGCCAATACTTTTTAAAATCCAAGACGGATACACACAAAGGGTAAACTTCTCCAGCACAATTTGTTAGAAGATAAAAAACATCTGGTATTCACCGAAGACTTTTCATCGCTTCAAAAAAATGGCTAATTTGTCCATCGTAAACACATTTCAGCAGCTGAACCTGAATAAAATCACTTCAAAACTGGACAAATGTTGAATAAATTCTCCAATTATCTTAACGTTTAACCCTCATGTTGTCTTAGACTCCATTCAGTGTTTAACGTCTCTCAATAATTGATCATCTTTTATTTTTTCTTCATATTTAATGACTTTTTGTACAAAATAAATGTGACTTCAAAGTCCTGTACACATTTTGTTCATCAGTGTTCTTTGGGGTCTAAAAGCATCGAAACCTTCAAAGATTCTCAGATTTCTGGTTCTGCTTGAGAATCTAAGAAACCCCAGAAGTGCAGAAAGATATTTAATCATCTCTTTGATGTTCACTGTAAATGGAAAAACTGTTTGCTAGAGTTTTATGTATCTATGAAAGAAGCTCACAAAAACAGCTAGTTTCTACATTTTAACCACATTTCAGCATCTGGACCTGAATAAAATCCCATTCAAACTAAATTCTCGAACTATCTCAACATTTAAAATAGGATGGTTACTTTGCGGTAGTGTAAAATATTTCCTTACAGCCGAACCTGATACCAATACTGGATCGGATCGACCCCATCTCTAGTTTAGAGACTAATTTTCATTCTTTGAAAGGGTCATCTATATATACTGATCAATTCAGGGCTTTCCACAGCTTTAAGGCCTACTTTCAGATGTATGCAATGAATTAATTCTAAGGTCAAGCCTCATGTGTCCATGAACTCTACATTTAATGCACTGAGCGCCAACATCACAGCTGCTTATACCCACTTATCCTCTCTCGCATCTCTTTCATGATAAGTGCTTTTTCTCTTTGCATTTCAATATTCAATGCCAATTTGAATTAAACATGCTAAATTCAATATTAATTTCTTGGGAGAGTTTGGTAGAACATTTGTAGTTTGTTTGCTAGCATATCCTGTATGAGATCGGCAGCTCTGAGACATCGATGTTTAACTTTTCTTTTTAGCCATCAGTTGGCATTAATTATTTGTGTGTTACTTAAATCTCTCCGTGTACCTTAGTTTAGCGTATGACAGCTTCACTACAATCGCTGTCAGCTGACATCCATCAAGCTGACAGTTTTTCTTCCACGTAATGCTTCCTCAGTTTGATGAAAAATTCGAGAGACACGGCTTTAGAAATGGAAACAGGAGGCTTCTAAGTTGTAAAGTGAAGAGAAGTCAGGCTGCAGGGCAGAAGATTGCACCTGCCTAATCTATGCATGGCTGGCATCCATGCTCCGGATCAATGAGCCTCAGATTCATTGATTAATCCTGGATGGCCTGGGGACTGTGGGCTTCGCAGAGTGATGACTGCAGCTTCACCACTTTCCTGTTTGTGAGACTTTAAGTGCGGCAGCTTTACGTGCTTCAGTACCGATATGTTCTAAGGTTGTTTTATAGGCTGTCACACAAAATATCACTCTAATCTGCGCCGTGACACTGATGAAAGCGGCACTAGACGCGTGTAGATCCCTCACTGGGATGTTTGTACGTTACAGAATTGTTCAGAACCCTCTGCAAATGTCAAGTTGTTCATATCAAAAAAACACAGTGTTATCGGTGTAGCTCAGATCAGTCTGCATGTTGACAGGAATGTGTAAATCTGTTAACCCTCTGAACGCCAAGCAGTTTCTGGGTGTTTGTAGCACCTGTCACATTTTTATTCATTGTGGGCTCATTTTTCACTGCAGTATAAAGTCCTTCACCTCTATGGAAACATCACAACAAAGACAACTCCAGCATGTATTTTGTGCAAGGTAGAGTGCAATAAATCCCACAGGGGGTCCTCGGTTTATGACGTCCTCGACCTACGGCGTTTCGTTGGAACTGGTGATGTGGAACTAGTTGGTGAGCAGAGCGGATGAATACGTCGTCATGTGGCGCTATAAGACTGCTTACATTCGCCGGTTGTACGCCTCCTTGGATTATGCTACATTTTCTCATACATGCATGAAAGTAATGGCATTGTTTACATTTTCTCTGGAGTTCCAACTTATGGCGAAAATCAACTTAAATCAATTTGTAGGAACGGAACTCCGTAAATCGAGGACTGCCTGTATTAAAGAAATTTTTTTTTGATAAATCATTTTGCAAAATAATCATTTAAAAAAAAGCAGGAATCAACACAATTTTTCTAGTACCAATACTGGAAAAATGTGGCTTTACATACTGTAGATGAATGTTTTAATATCTTTCTGCAGTGGTTTTCTGTCTGCTCCATGTAAACACAGCCTGCTTTTTAGCTGAAAAGTCACAGAATGTTTGTCACCTGACTATTGCTTGCAGCTGAGAATCTTTGGTTTTCTACAGAAGCTGGTAGCTGCAAATTTATTATTTTTGCCATATTTTTTAAATGGAACATGTACAAGAAAGTAATTCCATTGAGACATCTCAGTTTTTTAGCTCAGACTGAAAACACCATTTGTTTGAGGCTCATCAGAAAGTTGAAAAGTCGACAATTCTCCCCTTTTATTACAGCTTCTCGCTTTGATAAATGGTGTAATTTTGCAGATTTAAAATCAAGACAACATGCCTTTCACACCTGCCGATGGGGTTTGGATTTCAGAGGGTTAAACTGCATGCTTCCAGATTAGCACGTTCCAACTGGGGTTTGTTAAATTCTGATTAGCAACACGGCCACAAGTGCTTGAAATGAGCTTTACAACCTTCTACAGCGGAGCAGCTGTAATCCAAAAATAGCCACGGCTTTAAATCTCTTCTTCCTTAACTGCATAAAGTGAGAAAATCAAATTTTTCTCAGACGCAGGGTTTCCAGCTGACAGCATAATGCAGGTGACAAACCATATAACACTCCCACTTAGTGCAAGAATTGCACTTGTCAAATCTGGCAAACACCACACCAAGTTGTCAGTGTCGTGCAATAAATACATATGTGAATGCACACTCTCCATGACACACACACACACACACGGACGCAGTCATCAGTCTGGTATATTACACACATACGCAGCTGTCAAGGGTAAGAAATGCACCCTAAAAAAAGCAAACACACGCACACACACACACACGCCCCAGTCAGTTACATTGAAGTGGCGCCCTGCCACTTGCTCCACAATGGTATTACAGTGGCTCTCAGCCTGTTATGATCTCATTCCAAAAGCATTCAGCAGTGCCACAAAGCAATTCCAAACACATTTCCAAAACACATTTTGCCGCGCCACAAAGTGTTACATCCATCACTGGGGGAATAAGGCGTAATGACCGACACACTGTAATAGTTGATTCTCCTGCCAAGGAAAGAGTGTGCGTCTTTTTCAGCGCAACAGTATATATGTATGTGTGCATGGGTGTGTCCTTATGTGTGTGTTTGCTCTTGGCACATCAGAGAAAGAGAGAGATCTCAGTAGATACATTGTGATAAAGTCAGGGTGATCTCTCCCTGCCCTAATGCCCATATATATTTAATGGCATGGTGAGGGACTAAATTATACATCTCTACCTCTTTCACTCTCCCTTTCTTTATGTCCTCCCTCCTGCTTTCACTTTTTACAGCCCCCCCAATCCCGCCTTTATCCGCTTTATCCCCACCACCTTCTCTCGACTACAGTAATACTTCATCTGCACTAAAACAGATCTGCTCCAGTATCTCTCTTCTGCCTCACCGTCCCCTCAAATGCAGAGCATTGTTAGTTTGCGATTTAAATACGTGCGCTTACGTCTCTCAATTGCATCGAGATAAAAACAAGGAGATCATTGGAGATGCCAGTAAACGGAGAGCTGCTTTGTAAAGACGAAGGAAGCTGAGAGGAGGAGAGGCAGAGTCAAAGACAGGCTGGAACCAGGAAAGATGAAACGGGCAAGCTGATCAAAGAATCCGAAAAAGACAGAAATATATATAATTAGGATGGAAACTGAGCGCTAAGGAGTAAAAGCGGAGGAGTCACGAGCAACTGTGTGTAACGGAACGAAAGCGGTGTGCAAATATTTGTGTGTAGCCACGATAAGAAAATAAGCAAGCAAAGCAGCAGACGGGGAGATGAGACAGAGGGGATGTGGGCTGCCAGTCAAAGCACAATAGTGGACGGTTTCGAAATATAGGTAACCTTCCGGCAACCCAAAGCCTCTTCAGCTACGAGAGTGTTCCTATTAGAATGATGCATAAAGATGCGACGTTTCCGCAGGCACCTGTGCAAACATCTGCTTCGTACTTTGTGTCGGTTGTGTAACTGGATTTGTATAGATGCTCAGATACATAGTGGGTGTGTGTGGATGCAGCCGGCTGCCAGCAGGAAGCTTCAAAGTGTCTAGTCACACTCACACCCACGGAAATACAGAAGCGCACAGAAGCACACACAAACACAGCCTTTTTCCTCTGATCTCCCGATACATCCTGTAAGAGGAACAGAATACAAAAGAATAGACGGGCAATTGCTGCAGTCAGTGTGGTTTCATCATCCTCGCTAGGATCCTTTGCTTGACCAAGCAAAAGTAAAGAAGAGCACATTAGAGCTTTGAGTATTCTGTATTGTATTATATAGTGCTGCCACAACAGAATTTCAAGAGGAACTATTGCATTTTTACAAATAAACTATGACAAAATGTGAATCCAATGCAAATACAGTACAACACAAAGTGGTGTTGGACTGTAGTTCAAGTCAAGACAAACTAGCCAAGCAAAACAAACACAAGAAAAGTAGAGGACATATACATTAAAAAGAGGACAGACAGAATTGATGTGAAGTGAAGAGAGGTGCCATTCTGCATATCGTTTTGTTTTGTCAGTCAGTGTCATTGTCATAGGGTCACAGTCGTGCATCTCTTTTCCACCATTTGGGTGTTTTTCACTAACACTCCAGGGGGAAGTTGCTGTGCCACGGGACAGTGTGGGATGCCTCTCTGCCAAACTGACAGACAGACAGACGGACAGATGGGCTAGTATGTCGAAAGACAAGACAGGCAGAGGGGGAGACGTGCCTGCAGGTTGGTGTATAGACTGACAAACACTGACAGAGTCCATCCTGGTTTGCTCTGTGTGACAGTTTTACTGTTGTTGCGTTACTGAGTCAGAACACCGTCATTTCTTTCTATTTTTCTGTGTCTTCTTCAGAATAAATGTTTTAAATCAGCTCTAAAGTACATTTGAGTCTATTCTGATAAACTTTTGGTATCTCTGACCCTCCGAGGCGTACGGTTTGACATGTTTAACCCCCTGAACTCCGAGCAGCTTTCCCGTGTCACATATTTACTCACTCATTTCTCCTGCAGTATTTAAAGTCCTGCAGCTCATTGGAAACTGCACAAGCATTGCTGCAAGTACAATGAACTCAAAAATGTCTTTTGTGCAAAAAAGAAAGTTGAATTTCTCAAATTATTTCTCAAAAAAATTAAAAACTTGGTGTTGTACACTGTATATATCCAAGGGCTCAAATTTGTTACACAATACTAAAACTAAATGGTGGCTCTGCATACTGAAGATGTTTTAGTTACATTTTTCTTTTTGTTTGCAGCTAGATCACTAATGACTTCTCAGTTACACTGAGGTGCACAGATGTTTTGTTTTTTGCAGAACCTGGTTAAAGCAAATAGTTTAATTTGGGTATATTTTTGAAGGAGACGTATAGAGAAGTGATTTGAATGATTTTAACCCCTTGACGCCTGAATTTATTTACAATTAAATGAACATTTTCTTGCATGTTTTTGCTTTCCAGCTGATGCTAAAATAAGTGGAGATTGTTAATGTATCAATTACACATAGAACATAGATACACAGATATATAATAATAATTACAGATATATAATAACTAGGTCCCACTCCGACTGGTCCTACTAGAAACGAGTGCTTGCAAAAGGTTCCCAGGTACGTATTCAATATGCACAAACCAGCATTGGGGGAATGGATACATTATTTCGGCTGCAGTCTGGAAAAAAAGTGGTATGTTGCAAATTTGCGACAATAGGCATCAAGGGGTTAAGCTTAAGTTTGGTTAATTTTTTTGGATGTAACCAAAAATCACACATGATCAGTTAAATGGAAAGCTGACAGTTAAGGGCTCTGATAAGACTTTAATGATCCAGAAGGAAATTCATGTAAATAAATAGCATATTTTAATGATTTCTTAAAAATATGACATGCCTGTCAAACCCGCCATTGGATGTTAGGGTTCAGAGGGTTGATTTGCCCTCAAAACCAAATCTTGTGTATTGACAGGTGTCGGTATTTATACTAATTTGCACATCTGATTTGTTTTCAAGCAAATTACTATCATGAGTTTACCAGACAATTTGTTTTGCTTGTACAAGATGCCAACTGATCAGATTGTGTCTGCAGAAAAGAGACCAAGAGAGAGCAGAGTCAGCTCTCTAGAAAGTTTGGTGGTACTTTTGTAATACAGCCAGCTGTGCGCTGATCCACTTACATGATTGACTACCTGCAGGGCCTCTCCACCCCGTGATTGGTTATTTAGTACAATCATCCGATCAACGTCAAGCTGGCCAGTTTAAATTTCCTAAGGATGTTATTCGGCGGTTTGTGCGCTCAGTAAAGCAGCTGCTTTCCTTAAATGAACGCTGCTGATTGTGCTGTTGATGATGACTCAATTATGTGAGTAACCGTGTTGCAGGGCAGCAATTATCCTTTATCTGTCAAAGTGACAAACAGCATTTTGATTATGCCCGAACACGCGACTGTCTCGCTGAAATCCCTTGATTTGTTTTTAATGGGCCCCATGACTGGATGACTGCTCTGTAGGTATGAGCTCTGTCGTGTCCTGGGATGATATTGTCTTACCGTCGTCCTCACGAACAGAGACAGACTGACAGACTAAACCCACAGTCAGTCAGAAAGCGCTGTCTCCCGTAGTGGAAATCATATTACTGTCCCTCTCAGAAAGAGACTGACAGATGGACTGAGACAGACAGCCGGAAATAACAGAAAAGAAACCAAGTCATCAGTCCTGGGGCAAGATGAGTGAGGAGGGAGGAATGACAAAGCTACAGAGGGTTATAGGATGCTTTAGGAGACAGGTTTGTTTATTTTCTCTTTTGACATTTCTCTGCTGAAAATGCTTGAAGAAGGAGTGTTTCTTTTCCTTTCGTCTAGAGTGATATCTGAGTTGATGAAAACAATATTTACTCAAACCCAAGTCTTTGTCTCTTGGTACTCGGATACCTGGATGTAACTTGAGCACTTTTTGACAGCTTACAATGATGAAGATTTTCCTGCTGGCTCTTTACATTGCAGCAACTCAAAGCTAATACAAAGTCGCTGCCACTCTCATCCCCACTGTAGATTCTGTGCTCTCTGGCTATTGATGGCTACATGTATGTAAATATCAAACATGCGTAGCTTCTGTATGCGTCTATACAATCCCTTCCACGTGCTGTATATATTTGTCTAAGCCACAGTTTCGTGTCTACTTAAAGGAAGGTATGGGCAAGTGTGTGACAGCCGCTCCATCACCTTTCATTACTGTCATCATTAAGAGAGCGAGACGTGAAATATGTTCATGTTGAAAATATCTCTGGAGACACACTGCATTAGGAGCTCACAGGAAGGCGGGGGCTTTATTGCGGGCCCATCTGTGTCCAATCAGAGACCCATTCCTGACCTCTAATCCTATAAAACCAATATGGCAAATTTATTAGCAAACATTCTATTTACACGTCCAACAAATGCGAGGCGACGTTCATTTGAAGACCCGCATCCTGACGAATGTCCAGCAATCAATCTCCATTTGGGCCCGGTCGGGTTTCCACCGACTCTTGAAGGATATGTCTTACTCTTTATCTGCTAAGAGCTCCTCCATGTTCACCGGCTAATCACTTACTTCGTCTGCTGTTGCTGTTTTCTGTCCGTGCTGGGAAGGTGGTGACAGTGGGATTATCACAGGGTTTGTTTGTTTTTTTCCTGCAGAAAACAGCTGCTGGTTGTGAGTACAAACAACACAGATGGCAGCAGAGAGAGTGAATGAAAATAGTTAATGTTAATTGTTGGTGATTAAACCAAAACAATGAATGCTGCTAAAATGATGTGTAATGGGGATTGTGGTGATAATTCTGATAGTTCGTCGATATGAGTAATTGTCTTCCATGTTATAAATGGCAAATTTGCCCATTGTTAATGTAAAATATTGATTGGAGCAGCTTTGATGACCGGTCATAGTCATCAAAACTGCTCCAAATGTGGGATAAATGTTCTAAATTTTAATAAATACAGAACATGTTTGATGTCACAATTTGTAAAAACCTTAAAACTATATTTTACCGCAGCTTGAAGCACTTAAAGGACTAGTGTTCTCGATTTAGTGGCCTCTTATGGTGACATTGCAGATTGCGACCGACTGCATCACTTCTCTTTTATGAACTAGTAGAACCGAATGTGGTCACTCTTTAGTGTAAAAATACAAAGGGGCTTTTCTAGAACCAGGCTTTGGTTTATCTGGTTTGGGCTAATGCAGAAACAGAAGCAGTATACACCTCATATGACTTAAATGTGTAATGATTCAAACTTGTATTCCCACCTCTGTGCTTCACTGTCAGTGCTATGCATTCACTGTGGCTGTCCTGTCCAGTGTCACACGTTTCATTTTCTTAAAGAATTAAATAATGCCGTCCGAATATTCATCAGGCATCTTTCCACGCTCTTCAGCAAAGTTTAATCTTGTAGTTTTGTGCCAAGCAGTAAACAAGCTCTTCTTTAGTTGTCTTCCATGGAGGATTCAATGCAGTGTGCTTTGCTGTCATAGAAATTCTCATTTCCAGCTGTGAATCCTCGTGGCTGAAGTTGAAGGTATGTAAAAATCAACTTATGTCAGTCTGTAGGAATGGAACTGTGACATAAGTTGAGGACACCCTGTACTGTGTATAATATTAATGCTGCTTATAATAACCTTTTCAGCGGTTTTGGAGATGTTCCTGTATGTACATGTATGCTTCCTCTGGTATACCAGCTCTGTACTATACTAAAAGCATTCTGTCACTTCTGTACAAAGAAAGCACATAATGGTAATACTGCAAACACATTATCCATATAAAGAAAGAACAGAACTCTGCAGCCAAAGCATCACTACTAAACATGAGCATTGCTGCCTTGCTAGTGAATGCTGGCTTTCAGAGTCTGCATCATCAGGCAATTATCTCCGTTTCATGTCATTTCAAGGCAGGCGGCTCATCAAAATACATGACAAGTGTGAGGGCATGAGTATGATTTATAGAAGCTAGAGGAGGTACTCTCAAGATAGAAAAGCAAAAAAGACACATCAAACAACAACAAAGGACACAAAAAGCAAGATTTCACTTAAAAGTTCATAGCCCATTACAGGAGATGAAAAGAGCACGACTTACCCCACTGTGGTCTCGGTCGCAACTTGAGAATTACCACCTTACAAAAGCAAAGTGCTATAGAGTGGCAGCGAGAGGCGCAGTGGAGCAGTGAAACAAATATGTGTGAAAGACTGTGGGAGATTGTTAGGGGAGATGTGAATGAAGGGTGAGAATGACATGGGGAAAATGGGACGTCATGATGAGAGCTAAAGAGAGCGAGAGCATCGGGGGGGTCGACTATAACTGAAAGATTTACATATTTGTGGCACAAAATCCAATAAAAATACCTCAGTTTTCCCTTTTTCTTGGTGTCTAAAAACAAAAACACTAAGTTGCAGTTACATGTTCAATTGTGTGCATGAGTTATGTAAATTTTAAAAAAAAATTAAACAAACCTTGTAATTAGCCTCACTGGCCAGTTGTTTTAACAGTCGGTTTGTTTGTTTGCGCTTCAAGTGATCACAGTCCTCGCTTCCTGTCTGAACAGATGCAGGAATAGCTGGTGAGGTTTGGAGCTGCGAGGAGAGACAGAACAGGACAACTGCAGAGGTGTTAGGACGGAGGTGTAAATAAGTGAAGAGAGGAATCAAGGCGGGAGGAGACGCCAGGGGAACGAGGGAGTGGAGATGAAAAGGAGGGAGTGAGACGAGGTCGGGGGATGATAGAGAGGCAGCGGTGGAGGACCTGGGCACCTTTGATTGCTGTAAGACAGATGAGAGAGGAAAAGACATTGTGTTAAATGTGCTTTTTGTGTTATTTTTATATAGGGAAGATACAGTATTTTGTGCCAAGCCCTAATCACTTCTGCCTGTTTGCAACCTTGCACCCTCAACTAAAGATAGTAATAGGATAGTGATGCTAATTTTCCTCACACTTTATGAAAAGGTTTCTCTTGTTGATGGTGTATTCTTTCACTTTTGAACCAGAAATGCTATAATGCTCAGCTTTGACTACCGATGTCCTGGACTCTTTGTTCCGAAAAGCTCCCTCTGCTGCTTTTGTATGCGTCAAATTCTTCTCGTTTGCAAGATGAATTTCCCTGTAAACATGTATCTGAAACAACAGTTTCAGTGAAGCTTTTCAGACATGACAAACCAGATATTAACATATATTGTCAACAACCTCTGTGTCAGCCATGTATTTGTTAATGTTTCTCACAGCTTCATTTAGACATAAATCATAGCAAGATTATCGAACTTTGTCAATAACTAATAGATGACTTCATTTATGATTTCCCAAATTCTGAAAATCGACTCATCTGTGATAATAATCTAACAACTAGTTTGGCAACAGTAAAATAAATTGCTGCCAGTTTTCAGTAAAATCAGAGGAACTACGTCTACAAACAGCTGGAGGTAACAAACTGAATTTCAGCTCCTCTTAAAGTTTTGTCAAATTCTGCATTACATTCTTTATTGGTGACTCTTGTTAATCTGACCTATTAAAGTCTGTCATCATTGTAGTTTTATTTTTATGGACATTTCAGTTTGGAATAGATGTGAAATTGTAGGACAAAGTGAATATTAAGCATGCTGCTTGAATTTCCCTCGATATTAATAAAGTATCTGTCCGTCCGTCTATCTACAGGAGGTCCTCGGTTTATGACGTCCTCGACT
Source organism: Acanthochromis polyacanthus (assembly GCF_021347895.1). Taxonomy (NCBI): domain Eukaryota; kingdom Metazoa; phylum Chordata; class Actinopteri; family Pomacentridae; genus Acanthochromis; species Acanthochromis polyacanthus. The sequence goes on along the minus strand of NC_067113.1, from coordinate 44,531,963 downwards.
TACGTCATTTCGCCGTTACACTGGAGCTGATTACAGTCCGGTCCTTGGTTTAACGTACGGTGTTTTGTCATTATGTCAGAACTGGTTCAGTGGAACTAGTTGGTGAACAGAGCGGATGAATACTGTATGTAGCGGCGCTATAAGACAGCTTTGTTTACATTTGCCACCACGTTGGATTATGCTACATTCTCTGACTTCATTATGGCTCCCAAGCCTAAGTCAGACTTACAGTTTACATTTTCGCTCGTATCTTCTTACCGAGTTGTTTCAGTGTGAGCTAATGACTGTTTTTGTTACTGTAGTTTCATAAGTATGTTAACTGATCGATATTGTGATGGATGTAACGGCTTTATTTACATTTTCACCGAAGTACCGACTTTGTGTCACATCGTAGGGACGAAACTCCGACGAAAGTCAAAGACCCCCTGTGCTTAGCTTTCCAATAATGTGACAGCATGCTGTTCAGACTTGTGCCTTGCTGAAAGTGGTATGGAAAAAAATACAAGATCCGTTTTAGCAAGATTGCTGTCACAGCTTTTCCAGAGAAGTGACCAGAGTGCATTCACACTGAGGTGGGCATATCCAGGTGTTGTTAGATTCACGTTGAATCACTATTGTATGTTACTGTATTCATGGGCACAACCGAGGTTCGCATGCAGCAAATCGAAATGCCAGTGATTATTAATTAAGCACTCAGTGGCGGCAGCACAAATGATCTGACCTTAACTAAACACATGACATTTAGCAAACGCTGTCGGATGAGACAAATGGGAAGGAAGTGTGGAAAGAACATATACTGATGAGTAAATCTATGAATAGTGAACAGGAATGAAGTGAAGGCAAAGCAGAGAAGACGTAGAGAGATTATTATTCTCTTCTCTCAAGAAATTGAGGTTTATTTATGGAATCACTGAAGAAGAGAAGTGCTGATTTCACGGAGCAGAGGACGGTGAAAGAAAGAGTTGAGAATTGGACTCAGTGTGGGGAGAAAAATTAAGTCATATAAAGTCAGAATGTTCAAAATCCCCACAGAAAGATGGATAGAAAGCATAACAAAAGCAAAGAGGATGGACAAAAGGACATTTCTAAGCTGAATACAATAAGCCAGTTGCTAGTTGATGGAAAGTACTTTCTGATGATGAAGGTTTTGTGGAGTGAATAGGAGCCAACGCTGTTCAGTGTGGCTCATGGAAAGCCTCTAGCAAAAACTTGGGCCTACTGTCAACTTCCTAAAAATCTCACTTTCCAATCTATTTTTTGCACCACCTTTTAATCAGGCTTCTCCTCGAGAGATGCCTCGGAGAGCCCTAGTCAACGTCACACCAGATTCTCATGTAGTGTCATCTAATTTGTTACAATGTTTTACTAAAAGTTTCAAAAACACTCGGATGGTTTCGATTGTTAATGAAGCCCACAGTTCTGAGTTTGTATTCTGTTGTGTATCTGGAGCTAATGAGCCAGCATTCAGCGTGAAATCCCCATTCTTCATTACATTTCACAGTCATTATTCTTTCAATTCAAAGACAATTTTGCCTACTTAAGTGTATGCTTGCCAAATAAAGTTGGGCTGTTTTCCTTCCATACAACCACTTGACTAACTTGCTAACTTTTCAAATCTGTCCCCAAACTTCTGTTCACGTGTTTTGTCATGCCATTCATCAAATTCAGACATTATGATTTTAATCTTACATCACTCTGTCCATCCATCTAATTCCTCCTTTCTCCTTCTTCGCTTCTCTTCCATCCTGTTGTAGTTATTTACTAATAGAGGTGGGTGACTGGTTGACTCGTCAGTTCTTGTTTTTGATATTTTATTATTATAATTTTATCATCTGCCTCCTTGAGAATACAACTTGGTATCTATTTAAATTTGTAGTCTTCAAATTTAAGCTTGCAGTAATGGGAATTGGCATTTGGAGTTGTGTATGAGTGTGCAAGACTTCAGTTAGAAGCATGTAGCTGCTGCCACTGCGAAGTGCATGTCGGTAGAGGTGACCAAGTTACTGTCATCACATGTACAGAGTCTAGATAGGCCTACATTTCAGTATAGCAGCTATTCAAATACCGAGCACCATGTAAATAAAAGCCTGGTTCATGCAACATTATGGCAGTGTCTCTGTCTGTCGTCATTATTGCAGTGCTGGTCCAGACAAAGTCATGTAGCAGCTACAATATAAAACAGGTCAGAGTAAAGACATTCAGCCGAAAACAGGTCTTCCTGCCAGTGTTAGAAACTGTGGCTCTGGAAATGATGTGTCACTTAACATACTCAAAGGGATGCAAATTTTACACAATTTTTTTATTCAGGTTTGTTAAACTGAATAAAATAGGCGACCACCGACACTTAACACTTTCCTCAAAATCCGCAATTAAAAAGCAAAAACCTAATGTCAAGTTGCTATTCAGTGATTAGAGCAATAACATCCAAAATATTTAACACTGCAAACGAGCTGCACTTGTTTCCACAGTAAACAAATCTGTAGTGTCAGTGTCTTTGCAGCAGTTTTATATCAAAATAGAAGCAAAACAAACCTCATAACTGACCTATATAATAGAGGGACTTGTTCACTGTAGGTAATGATAGTCCAGCTGCTGGAAACAGCTGCTCAGCAGAAACAGACATCCACAAAGGTTGTTGCAACACCTTCGTCTGTGCAGGAAATCAGTGTAATCTCTAAAAGAGCATCACCGATACACTTCATCAGTTTACTTCTAGTTTTATTAAAGGCATGAGTGCTGCTTTTGAACCTTAGCAGCTCCAGGTAGGTAGCTAAACCAGACAGTTTTATCTTGTAGCATTCATCAACACCACTGCCACAGTTAGCAACAGGGCGTGTTTTCGTTTTATGGATCCTTTCAGGCAGTTAGCAAACTCTCCTGTAATTCCATCTCATTGCGCAGTAAGACTTCACTTTTTCAAATCTATGATACACTTTCCAACAGTTAAGCTGCATGTCGTTTATCTTCAGGCTTTTTGGTCAACATATTTTTTTATTGTTTAGTTTTTGTCAGCAAATAATTAATATTATTAATATCTCTCATGCCTATGAGAACTTCATTGAACAGATGGGAGACTTGAGAACAGACGGAGCAATTTTTCAACTTGAACACATTAGTTTTGGATTAATTTGTGCATAAATTTTCGAGATTCAACTTCCTGTTGAACTATTCTCTGGGTAAAATCCAGCTACGCTTATTTCTTCTGTGCACGAAGAGGAGGGGCACATAAACATCCACTGTCAATGTGTTTGTGTGAGAGAGAGACAGAAATAGAACTCTACAATGAAATGAGATTTTTCCCATTTTAAGTGGTTAAAAAAGCAGTCAATATGTGGCAGTAAATGCTGATGTTGTCCCAGGCTGCCACAAATAAGTAAGTGTATAGGAAATGCTATCGGGCCCTGTGTCTGGAAAGAAGGAAGAAGGATTGTATTCATTGTCGATTGTTTTCTCGATTAATCATTTTACCCATGAAATAGGTATAAATTGTTAATCAGTGTTTTCCAAAGCCCAAGCTGATGTCCTCAAATGTTCTACTCTGTTGACAGCCTAAGGACATTCAGTTTTCAAGTTCACAAATTCAAATTTAAGAAGCTGGAATCGAAGCATTTATACTCAAACTGCATAATTTGATTGCCATAATAGTCTGTGATTAATTGTTGCAGCTCTATCGGCAATCGCTGCGTCTCGGATTGACGGCGGCTCTTTGGAACATTTAAACTTACTGACATTCTTCTTGCTGTTGCCTCTCTGCAGTATCTAGTTATCTTGCTTCAGATTCTCTCATCGTCACTTTCGCCATCCCTAGCTCACTCTTTCTCCGCCTTTCCTCCTCCCCGCTTCCCCTCCGTCTTTCCCCAGTTTGCTCCAACACATCAATTACGTTAATATCACCCACCCGCCCACCCCCTTTATTCTTCCCCACCCTCCTTCCCTCCTCCATCCCTCCACCCTCCTTCCACCCATTCCATTATATTAATAGGCTGTTGAGAGTGTATGATTTCAGCAGTAGCTCTTTCTATTAGCCAGCACTGCATTAGTGCATTAAGAGCGTGTGCACACTACCGCCTGTTACTCAGTGGGACACATTAACAACATAATGGCCGTCTGCTGGCTGCATTCGTATGCTTTCATGCACACGTATGTGCACACACACACCATAAGTCAGGCTGAATATTTATTCATACAGGCCCACACAAGTTAATTACACTGTCAGAAGCAACATGCCTTCATGCGCATACTTTAAATACACATCTGGATCCACACACACAAACTACTGAGTGCACAAAGGGAAGCAGAAGAATTGATATCCACTGAGTCAGAGTCCACTACATTGTGCGCATGCTAATGCAGCAAGGGATGAGTCACACGATGAGTTTGTTAAAGTGACAACACGGCTTCCAACGTCACTCAGGTGGAGCAGCGATCTTCGTCTGATTTTCTTGCAGGATAAATCGTGTCTCATAAGAAAAAAATAAACATTGATGCAGATCTAGGAGCTGCTTATAGTTGCTTGTGTGTGAAAAGTGAGAATCAGATGTGTATGTGTGCAGATGTAAAGACTTGCGAGGCAGTTTGTGTATAAAAGTTTGTTGGGGGAGGTGGATTTGAAGACGCAGGGGGTATTCGGAAATGGAATTGCTTCCTCTCAGCAGGTGTGTGCACGTGCGAGTGCGTTTCCTCCCCTAAAAATAAAATGATACCGCTTCCCTTGAGACCATATGGTACAGATAACGAGCCGGTCCTCTCACACTTGTGCCTGTGCTCTCCACAGTGGGTTGAAAGACTGGTCTGCGGTGAGAGATTTTTTTAATGGTGTAGTGTTAACAGTGGGGTACTTTACCATCGGGGGACATTATATCCCTCTTTCTGTTAACCTTGTCTTTAAAGGCGTTGCAGGTGAGTAGATTTTTTATAATGGTGTGCATCTGCCACTCTATGGACTTTGATTGGAGTGCAGTTGCCTTCCTCTTCTTGCTGACCAGCTACCTCATCGATAAGTTATCTCAGAGCAAATCTACTAAGTTCTTGCTCACAGTGGTATAATCACTTCCTCTGTCTTCGCTTTAATTGAGTGCCAGCACCTGCTTTTGGCTTTAATCCTTCATTTGACTAAGACCACTTCATAGCCAAGAAATGTACACGCAACAACTCATCTGACTTAAGATCAGGTTTGTCTTCCATGAACAAACACACTTGGTCTTTTCCTCCAATTACCCTCCATTTATTTCCAGCCATTTAAATCCAGTCACCTTCCATATCAAAAGCACAGTTGCTATTTGAAATAGTCGCTTCCTATTTCGCTGTGCTAACCTGTTGGTGGGCTTCCTTGAATGGCCATTTAGTGATGCTTGGGAGCACAAGAAATTGATGAGTGGAATGTCTCGCCATCTGCTGCTCTGTTGTTTGAATCCTGAAACAAATGCTGAGATGTCAGAATACATTTGTGCTTTCTCCTACTCTGCGAAGGCACTGGGACCGCTGTGGCAACAAGCTGTTTAATTCTCAAAATTAGAATCAGTGTAATCAGCAGTACAACAAACATTCAGGGGTTTTTATCTTATTAAGTCGTGCATAATACAGGAAGAAGGGGGAGCTACTTGGATTCTTTAAAAGTGTGTTTGTCTGTATGGGAGCAGGACACAATTGATGGCAATCTCGACATGTATAATAATCTCATTAACTGTTGCTTGAGCTCACTGTGACTACATGAACTTGAGTAGCCAGGTTTTGATTAGGTCTTTGAATTATCCTGATTTTGTGTTTGCACATGTAAACATCAAAAGCTGGACAATCCCTAATTTTGCTTTTGAAAAACCTGATTTTACAAAGAGTATTTGAAGGAAACTGTGATATGTTGCGTGTACAGGGGGTGATACAATAGAAGTCAAACACTATAGCCTTTCTCATTGATAATGGAACTGTTGCTTGTACTTTTGTGTTTTTACTGATCATATGAATGATTGAACTGTCCGATCCAGCCAGTTTAATTCATACAGATGATTTTTCTCCACTCCAGATCACTGAACTCCATCGTGATCAACCTGTCCCACTGGAGCAAAGACAGTTGTGAGCCATTTCAGGGCAGCACGAGCCTATGTGCACGTTCCACCACACGAACCACCCCTGTAGAACTGCTTTCAGGGAAAGAAAATGGTACCTTGTCAACGATACTTAACTTTGACCAGCGATTGAAAAATTGTGTGGCTGCCAATGCTGATTGGTTTGATTCAGAGTGGACAACAAGCACCACTTTTCTGCCCTTTGGATATCCTCGCTGAATACCAGTTTGTCATGTAAAATTCACCACATCGGTGAACATAACAAGCCTCCTGTTAACATCATGGTCGACACTATCAGATCCTACGCTGCAGTGGAAGCAGAAAGGCTGAAAAGGCTGGTTTTGCTGTAAACATTGGCACCTCGAGTTCCTGCAGTGGAAAACTACTTAATGACAGCCTACCACTATGGCTGGCCATATAATCATATTATTATTGCTTTAGGTTATACCAAAGTGCAATATCCAAGTCATAGCAGCTGCAATTTTATGTTAAATGTGTCACAACATGCCAACACTAATGAAGAACTGGCAGACTACAGAGGTGCTCTGGCCTATGAATTATACTTGTTGTACTTGGAATGTTTGTTTGGTACAGATCACATCTTTATTTTCATATTGGAAGAGTTAATTTGCAAAAACAGGTAACTCCGTTTTCAGAAAACTTTTTTTTTTATTGTTTACTTGGGATAATAATAATACTAGCACTAATAATTTATTTTCTCTCTATTTTTTCATGTATTTTACTACTGAGTCAAATACACTCAACTTCAGTTTGATTGATATTATCTCAAGTAAACAATAAAAAAAAATTCTGAAAATGTATCAAAACAGAGTTACCTGCTTTTGCAAATGAACTCTTCATTTGTTACAGTGGAAAAAAATGGAAGAATCACCATTTAGGCTTAAATCATGACTAACATTACAATATCTGTCAAGTTGTCTCTTACAGGTTTCCCTATTACTGGTCAAAGCTCCTCTGGCTCTTGTCATCCAGTGGTGGCAATAAGGCAGATAGGCCAAATGTGCAACGGGCTGTTATCATTTAATAGTGATAAGTCCATCTTTAACAGCTACAAACACACACAAAAATTAGAGTAGCAGTTACAGGAAAGTTGCATTAAACTGCCAGAAGTGTTGTGAACAGGCTCCTGCACAAACAGCACTCGGTAATCTGGGATGCTAGTATTTATCATGTATACGAGGATATGAATGACCAGATTTCCCTGCTTTTTGAGCAAACGTAGTATCTTGAATATAAGTTACACCCGGGAGTGAAAGATTTCATTTTTTTACACAGAGTTGAATAAAAACTGGGCTTCTGATTTCTCGCTGACAACTAGTTGTGGTTGGGTGAAACCACAACGAGTGTATTTTATAATCTGTAGCTAACTAACCAGCGAATGCTAACACACGACACAACAGATGTTAACCCTTTGATGCACAACATGGGTCAAAAGTGACTCATATTCAATGAAAAATGGATATCTCCTGACCTGTGTTTACATGAAAGGGTTAAACAATGTCCTCTAAGTCATCCTTACTAATCTATATTCATCTTTGACCTAACAGTGTGTCACTTTCACTAAGTTTATAGAGCAAACAATGAAAGGTACAATGCCTCCGTCATCTACAAGTACACCGGCGACAAAAACAAAAGACTGAAAATGATAACTGTTATAGACGGTAGTTAAATCAGCCTGTTAATGGTCTCCTTGACATAAAAAGACAAGTTTGAAGTGAAGGTCATCTCCTCAAACTCTCGTGCTGATCTTTCACAAGCTCTTTCTAATGACGCATTCAATTTTTTGGCACTCATGTTAAAGAAGACAACACCGCATCAGCAAAAAAAGAAAAAAATCCTGAAAAGGCTGCCTTTCTATTGAAATTATGTCAGAGAGTTATCGATCCAGCTTGCTAATTTGTGAGACCATTTATTTCAGTGTTGTTCTGTTATATTACCCGCTTCAGGACAAATGGGTGCACTTTTGTATTTAATGATTTTTTTTTTAGTTTAAAGTTAATCATTAAACATGAGGAGCAACTGGAAAAATAGCATTATTTATTGCACTTTAAGCTTCTGTTTTATATGTTATGCATTCGTATTTATGAGACGCACTCAGTTAATTTGTGTGTGTATAAATTGCAACAGAAGCGCTATCAGTGCAGGTGTTAACTCATCTGACATGCGAACACCTTCCGATGCTGATACAATCATGCAAACCATGAAGTGGTCGCCCGCTGAGCTGATGACGGGTCTCTTGTGAGGGGTGACAAGCTCATACAGTGAAATGAATCCCATCCACGCACACACAATGTGGCATCTGAGAAGTCGCAACTGTCACAAAATTCCGGAAAACTTCTTTTAGTGGCAACACACCAAGTTTTTTGTTCCGTCTCCAAGAAGTCCTTGAATCAAACCCTTATTTAAAACTTATTTCATAACCAGAACATGCACGCTCAAATGGTTTTTAAAGACTTTCCGGCCTCTAATTTGCTGCGAAGTTGTTTTTCATTAAACAGATTTAAAATGCTCTGCATGCAGATCTGCTGCCATATCGCATGATGTATGAGGCTCATTTACAAGTGCAACAATGGGAATATACGCCTAATGGGTGTGATGCTGGGGAATACCTTTCTGAAACTCACACTTGCTCTGATTCATAATTCTCTAGCTCTGGCAGGTGTGTGCATGCTGCTTGCTGCTATTTTCTCTTTGTGTGTGTCCGTCCTCTGGCTTTATTTGTGATTTACAAAGAATGAAATGCGTGCAAGTTCGACTTTGCGATCGCGTTTTTGAGGAATTTGTGACATTTGTGGCTACAGTTGCGCAGTGGGACGCAGGAATGCATACAGGAACACAGAGAAATGAATGCTGGCAGGTGTCAAGCGCTCATGTCGACACACACACACACACACACACACACACACACACACACACACACACACACACACACACACACACACACACACACACACACACACGTTTGTTTTTCTGTACCAGTGGGGACTTACCATTGGCTCCCATTCATATCTAACTCCTAACCCTAACCTTAACCATCACCAAATCAATGCCTAACCCTAAACAAACGTTTTTGCACTTCTACATTTTTATTAACAACAATATGGCCAAGAAAACGGTGTTGCCACCCGTGGGGACCTCATTTTAGGTCCCCACCGTAAGACAAGTCCCCACCTTTATAGCAAATAGTCAGGTCAAAGTCCCCACCGGTATAGCAGAAACAAGTACACACACACACACACACTCACACTCACACACACACACACACACACACACACAAGCGCAAGCACTACCAAGCACAAAACTCACAATGAAGCACGGCTGGATAGCACTTTTGTGTAACTGCAGGGAGAAACAAAACCGAAAGGAGAAGCTGCAGGTGGCTGGCCTGGATCAAGTAGTCTGGTGCCTTCCTCCTGCGTTTGTGTGCGTCGCTGCACATGAGATTCAGCTTGTTGATGCGATACAGCTGCTGAAACAATATATTATTCAAATAAAATGCACAGACGGGATTTTTTTAAGAAAGAGTGGTAAAGAAGAGCTGAAGATAGAGAATGAGACACAGACAAAACACCTGACCCAACGTGTATTTATTCTTTCAGTCAATTTCTGCTTTAAACCTGCATAATCCAACCAACTTGAAATCCTAATAGCTCCTTTCCTCTCGCAGAAGTTCCCTTAAATTTGATTTAATTATAAATAGACAGCAGCTAAAGCAGTGCCAGTTCCACAGCAGTTTCACTGCCTCAAGTTAGAATAGATACCACATAATGAGCGAAATAAGGAGGCTTTCTTCCCAACTGTCATAATTTAATCCTTCCGCTAAAAAGTATTTGTCCTCTATTGATGTCACTTTGCTGGACGAAACCTGCTAAATGTTGCATGGCTTTGTAGAAAGTTACGCAGCTCATGGAAGCAACTTTACTTAGGGAATGTTTCCTGCTGTAGTTGTCAGTTTTGACTTTTTTTAAAGAGTTGGAAAGCTTAATTCCCTGTCCTGTCAGAAGGAGGATGCACTCAGCATAGCTTTGTCTATCATAGTTTCCACACAGAGTAGTGTTTAGTTGAAAATAAGATACATTTCTCTTTTTGTTGCCTGTTGGTTTTGTGTGTATATGCGTGTCTAAAGGTGACTTGCGTACTTGTTGTGCATCATCACTCGATTTGTATTCAGGACATTCAAAGTGAGGTGAGTACAGACGGATGTTTGTTCTCTGTCTGACAAAGTTTGTGCTGGTTTCAGAATGTGTGATACAAGGCGCTTAAGGTGTTTGTGTGAGCGTGCTGGTGTGAGAGAGAAAGTGATGATGTATTGACAGAGATATATTAAAGGCTGTAGCCTCTGGTCCCTGGCCTCCGGCCCTCTGGCCATTCTCCCCTCTCTGATATTGGTGGTGGATTTATGTGTAAAAGTGTGTGTGTTTGTGTACAGATGTTACCTTAGGGAAACTTCTGTTCAGTATCCTGATCACGGCAAGACTCAAAAATCAACTTGTACTGTGAAAAAACCTGTACTTTACATTTTATTAAAGAGATATTCTCTATAACAACCTTAAATTTACATACCGGTATTTTTCTGTTAATAAGCAATAAATAAGAAAATCACATAAAATACTGTTGAAATAAATATGCAAAGTGTAGCACTACCTTACAAATATTCCCTTTATTACGATTAATATTTAATTTAAATACTGTTAATATATTTCTAAAATTCAATCAAATTTGCAACAATTTACACAACAAAAATATTTTTATTGTGGTTTTGTAATTTTATGTAGATTTGTTTGTCAAATTAGAGATCTCCTGGATCAATATATAATTGCAGGACTTCTTGTACCAGAGTTGACAGGTATCATAGTCGACATTTTTGCTGTTTTCAGGTCTTAAATCAACATGGCCGCCTAAAACCAAACACCACATGGCATTTTTATAGAAAGATTCTTCTAAATATTATATATACAATTGAGTAAAATTAAAATCGAAAGTTATTTATAAAGATATTGTAGTAAACCTGTTGACATACCATAAATCCATATTGACTCACACACTACTTCATATTAAATAACTCATAAAGCCTTGGAGTTTTGCCGGTCTTTTCTTCAGGAGGAAATGACATCATGTGGAGCAGATCATGTGATCTAGAATTTACACACTTCCTCGAGGGGTGTTTTTGTAATGGGGAACTTAGTTGAAAGCGATTTCTCGGAAACAGATACAATTTGTTGTTTTCCATATAAAATTTGTTATATTGCCATAAAAGAAATATGTCATCATTATCTCAACTTAATAAAAAGAACACAATCAAAACTATTTCTGAATGAGCTCATTTTATTATTGTTGAGCTAATTAGAAGGTGGTTGTTATTAACTTTGGACGGTTATTTAGTTGACATTTTAGTGATATCCAGTCTTTTTTTTAATCAATAAGTGATTGTTTTCATCATAAATAGTTGTGGAATTTGTCAAGACATGATCATAATGAACATAAAAACATTAGTTTTTTTTACTTTCAATGAAAATGTAGGCAAGATATATCCTATGGACTTCAAAAGGCCCTCAATTATATATTGACCCAGTAAATGACCCAAAAATACTTTGTATTCTCCTTGAAAAAAAATAAAATTTGAAAGGTATAAGTAGTTGCAGGTCTTGTAAAACCAATAGTTTGTTTCATGTGTGTGCATCTGCAATCTGGAAACATGGGCGTGACTTCTAATTGAGATTAGGTTCGGATGACTTGTGCTAATCACCTTGGAGACAAGATGAAAACCTGGATTAGAAGTGACTCCAATGAAGGTACTGATTCTCGATCCACTTCAGGACAGTTTAATCCTCTCAACCAGGAACTAGTAGAGTTCACCTTAAAGTTATGGTACTGTTCAACTGTAGAAATGTGCTCAATATCTGAGCTTCCAGTATCTGCCAAGCACTTATCTACAGTGTCAGGATAGCTGGTGTTCAAATAGCACATTCTTACATTTCTAAGCCAGTCATTGTGTTCACGGTGTCACTTAGTGGGAACATCATACACGAACAAAAACTGCATGGAACCTAGACGTGAACCCCCTGCAGTTCTTACATGCTCATGGGTGACAATTAATTAACCATGGTGACACGGAAAGCTCTGCTTGAGAGGCAGGAGCTATAATACCAGGCCACCGTCTCAGTTAATTTAAATTTCAAGAAGAGCCTTATTAAAGACTGCACTCAGGTCAGACAGATTTACAATTGGAGCAATGAATCTGCACCTGCTGCTGGGAGAAGGTCAGGGGGTTGGGTGGAGAGTATCCCAGGTGGGATTTAGGCGTGGTGCTGCTTCTAATATCAGAACTGTGGCGCATACGCACATACACACTGAAATACACAGTGTTGTATTTCAGCTCTTGTGCATTTTTTTTGGCTTTTTATGTTTAGAGAAGAATACAAACTTGTCTAAAACAATGAAATAACCTCTGAGTATAATTGATATATAATTGATCAGACACAGCAGAAAAGTGTCACTATTAGTTGGGTTTCATTGTTCAATTTCATGCAAAAAATGTCAAAATACTTTTGTAAAACTATAGTAATTCAGTTCAATCTTCTGTTTATATTACGCAGGTATAATATGTTTTTTGAATGCGAAACATCACATAAAAATCTTGTAAAAATACCAGATGCTTCCTGTTAAAAAGTTTTGCACTTTTGTCTACAGTTGTCTGGAAATATTTCAGCCATAAGAAGGATGATGTTGCCCAACAAACGTACTTTGTCAGCAGTGTCTGTTGCAGCTGTTGCATCCATGCAAAGCAATGCAGCTACTTTGTTTGACCATTTAAATGAGCATATGATTAGTGCAAAAACAGATCGGAATGCCATCCGAAGCAAAAATGTGTTTTGGACGTTTTTCCCAGCGCATAGGAGAGGTTCTAAGGTTTAATTTTGATGCAGACGCATAATCACCCCATTTATTCTAGAAATAATTCTCTCCAAATAGTAGCTCAAACCACCTGGTGGAAATTCCTTTATATTTCCATATTGGAATGCCATAATGTAAGTGTTTTCCCAAGTTTTTTCCAATATTGTGCATCCCTATTGTTAACATTGAAGCAGACACAACTGATTTTAAACATTTAAACATGAATCCTTTTCATCTTTATCTGTTGGTGTTAGCGTATGCTTTTGATTTCATGCCTGCTGTCTACGCAGAAAAGTGACAAAAGATCAAATATCCTTAATGTTTATATCTTAAATGTGAACGCAAAACCCAGATACAAGTAGAAAACCACCAAGCCGAACACTGATCACCACCTAGACCGCTATCTCCTTTAGCTTTTGATGCTAAACGCTCCTTGAAGCTCGCTCAGCTGGCAGATTGCTGCTGCAAAGCCAAATGGTGTCTGAAATAAGGCAGACGGGAGGTGAGGTGGTCTTGTGGCTTCTGCAGCGAGACGAACACCATCTCTGCTAGAGTCTGCTACTGAAGAGCTCCAGGGAATATTTGGCTCACTGGACCAATAATTCAGTGCTCCACCTTTACTTCACAGTCCCAGATAGTCAGTGTTAGTTAAAGAACTGATGATTCATTTTTTTCCTGTGACCGTGACACATCTGGAGGTAGATTAATCTGTTTCGTTGATGAAGACTGTCTGGCTTTGGGTGTTTAATTGAGTGTCAAATGTAGATATGAAGGGGACAAACGGAGTCCTCGGTATGAATTCTAAAACGACCACGTCTGCTTGTCTTGTTTTATTGTTGCTCCTTATTTGTAATTCTTTTCGTCTTTTTCACTTTCTTTGCTCTCGCCTATCAATCTCATCTTTGTCACTTCTCCTCATTTGCATGCCGCGTAATTGTCCCCTTTTGTTTTTCATCTTCTATCAGTGTCGTCTCCCTCTTTCTTCTTAACCTCTCGGCTTTTCAGGCGCTCTGCTTGTTTCGTTTCTTTTGCCCCGCTCAGATCTCTCTGCTTTTTTTTTTTTCTAGGAATATTCATCATTTGCCTCCTGCCTCCGTTTGTTGTTTCCCATCAATTATCACATTTTCCATTCAGCTTCTCTCCCTCTCTGTCTTCTGCACGTATCCTGCTGTAGTTTTTCCTCTCATCTGTGCTCTTATGTTTCCTTTTCTTTCCCCCTGCCTCCTCTTTCTGCTAAACATCCCTTCTCATCATTCCTCTCTAATCTTTCCCACTCATTGTTTTTCAAATCTCTTCCTCATTCTTTTCGCTCCGATTAAATGCTTCTCTGTCATCGTTTTCTCTCGCCCTGCCCCCCCCCCCCCCCACACACACACACACTTGTGCTGTCTTCTTTTTTTGTCATTTTTTCTCTCTTTCTGCCCTTTTTCTCTGCGTGATCCCGCGAAGTCGCTTCCTTTTACCTACTTCCCCTCGCTGTCTTTCTTTCATCTCGGCTACCTGTTTTAATTTGCCTCTCAACCAGCAAATTGCAAGCTGCCATTCTATTCTGACTTTCCTGTGATGGGGAGAAGCACGTGCAGGGTAAAAACCAAGACCATAAAAAGGGAATAGTGCTGTTTTTTGGCAGCAATTAAAGTGGCGTTTCTGATCCAGAGAGAGTCACAATGATCTGACATAAAAAGAAATTGTGTTTTGTTTTTTTCTTTTTAAATCCTTTGTATCTCTGGGCTATCACAGTTTTCTGTGTTTGTTATCTAAATCCAAGCTTTTGATTAATGGGATATTGGTGTGTTGGATTCAATACACAGGATGAGGTATTAGTTCTAATTTATTACTAGATTTTTGAACCGTCTTTAACTTGCAGCTATTAAATGACACTATTCATACTCTTCTCTGACATTTGCATCAGTACAAGTAGGATCTGCAATGACTAATGCATTAATTGCCAACTCATGTAACAATTTTGCCAACTGATTAATTGTTTTGATTTGATGATTAATCCATTAATTGCCAACTAATTTAACATTTTGATTACTGATTAATTGGCTTAAGTACATTTTTAAGAAGAAAATGTCTGATTCTAGCTTTTTAATCATGAATACTCTCTTTTCATGGCAGTAAACTAAATATCTTTAGGTTGTGATGTCATCTTGGTCGAGATTTTTTGTCATTTTCTGGCATTTTTACTGCATCGAGAAGATATTTGACAGAATATTCGACAATGACAAATGTCGTTAGTTGCAGTCGTATTCAAAAAGCAGAAAAAAAGGAGTAAATGAGGGCCGTAAAAGATGGAAAGATGGCCACAGAGGCTAAAAGGAATAAACAGTGAGAAGAAAAAAGACAGACAGATGGCTCCAGTCACCGACATTGGGGTTAGACAGAGCGAGAGACGTCCAAGCTTCAACCCCAGCAGTCTTCATCCTGGTAAATTAGCTCGGTGAGGTCCCACTGTGGCAGTCCTCTGCTCATTAAACAGAGACCACGGCTGGCTGTTAGAGGGCCCAGTCAAAAATTTTCAGCAAGTAAACAACTCTCTAGACTGACTCAAAAAAAAAAAAGAAGAAAAAACAGGGCTCCAGACGGCAAGATCAATTTACAGCATGTGTGCTTTTTCCTTCTCCGCTCCGCTCTGATCGTCTGCAGCTTTGTTATTGTGGCTGCAAAACTGCTGCACAATTAAATATTCCACAGTTCGTCACTAATACAAATAGGTGGAGAAATAAAAAGCAGGATTTAACAGATGAATGAAACAAGATTGCAGGTTTAATTAATCTAACGGCAATTAATGAAATCAATCCTAACCTTGTTCACCCTGCCGACCCTGTTACTGTAACTTTCTGTTCTGCAGCTTGTTCAGTCCTTTTTCTGACACTGTTTTGTGTGTGTGCGCATGTAAGAGACAGGGATGCTGTATGTGTGTGTAATGCACTGGGGTTAATTAGCTTCAGACCACTGCCATCTATCAACCTAATGCTCAGACTCTGGCCCCCGACAGCTCCATTACCGCCAGACACACACACAAACACTCGCAAGGGCCAGTTTAGGTCATAATAGCGCTTCTGTCAGGTCTCCACACGACAACGGCGTTACTAGAATATCTTTTAAAGGAGAGAATGTAGACTGGAGGCTCTGAAATATCTAAAATTTCACCTAGGAGTGATGTTCCAAGAGGTTATTTTTATCCATTTGTAGGTTTCTTTAGCTTGAAGACAGTTTAAGTTGCCGACTTGAAGTCCAACCAGATAAATTTCCAATAGTCACTAGTCAGAGATTTTTCGAGTTCAACTCCATGAAGTGAATTTCCTCAACTTGGGTCCCCAGCTTCTTCCAAGACACACAGAAAGCCACTAGCCCAGATCATTAGGTCTGTTAAGGTCTAAATCCGGCTGTTAGTTATCTGCTCAGCTCCCTAGTGAGATTCAGCCTGATCCATAGCGAGGGAAGAAACCGTTCTCCTCTATCGCCAAAGCCATTACAGAATAGATGGGGCGGACCTAACTATCTATAGTGGCAGGAGTTGTAGGATATTGGCTTATATTGGTTTATATTGGCTTTACTCCCACAGAGTTTGCTCGGAAGATGCTTGGAAAAAACAAAAGTGGCTATCGGGAGTATTCTTAAAGCAAAGTTTCGGTCAAAGAATGTGTTTTCCGACGCTCGGAAAAAAGAGACTTCATCAGTCTGCTGCTGTGCATTGATTGTAGTCATGACGGGAAAACATATTAGCCGGCGCTCTTTCAGTAGGCTTTGCTCCGAGCAAAATACAGTTCAATTAAGAATTAATCTGCTACTTTTATGGCCGAGGGAAGTCTGTTCCATGTTTTCACCGTGATCAATTCTATACTTAGGCAAAAGAAACAAGATTTAATATCTTTGCTAGATTGGCCAAATTGCTTTTCAATGGCTGCCCCACTATATGAAATAGATTAGTTGGTGTTTGTTCGAGGGAAGAGTTTAGGCCTTTAATGAGGTTTAGAGGGGAGGTGCGGAGACTAAGTGCTGGTTCAGAGACCTTCTGGCTTTGCTCAGGATGGTGACTGCGAGGAGGTGAACACTGCAGTGCTGTAAGCCTTTAACTTTTCATGCATAGTAGAGTTTTGGTAATCCGCACAGCCTTGGGAGCGGCGGATTAAAGATTCAACATGACTTGATTGTGAGACGCCAAAATACCCCGAGGTGTTCACGTTTCAGAAGTCCATTCTCGGGATGTCACAGTACCAGAAAATTGGTACCACTGAAACGCCACAATTCTCAAATCTGACACCAAATACCCCCCCCCCAAGCCAAATGTATTTCAACATGAAATCTTATCTAAAACGCTCCTGCACACACAAACATGGGCACAATGTCACACACATATTGTAATATATATCGCAGAAGCCGACATTTAAGCTATTGCTACATTAACCTAAACGAGATAATGTTTTTCTTTGTAAACACTGTGTGTGGAGTATGTCAAGTGGTAACTGAAACTCGCTCGGCATGAATTCTGTGGACAGATTAGGTCTTTGAGATTAACCCTCTCACCCTATTCAACAGAAATTCGCACATTTCCCACTTCATTTCTGACAGTTACATAAACAAAAACATCTCTTATACTTGAGTAAATGAAATGCCCATTAACACAACCCCTTTTTGGCACCGGTGTCATTCCTTTGACGCTGGCTTAAACCTCTTAGGTGGCTGCCAAAAATGATTCTTTGTTGGAACAACCAGGGGTGATTTGCATTGACTGTATTTAAAGGTGCATGAACCCTCTATAAAATCACCCATAGTTTAGTGCAGAGTGGTTTTGAAGCTCGGTGTGGTGGCTCTTGGCACTGCCCAAGTCCTGGCTAATCAACAAATGAGCAAAAAGGTGAAACAAAAGTAGAGTGTAGGACTGTCCTCAGATGACATGTAACTCAAAATAGTGGCAGTTATTGCATTATTAATTGAGCACATTTAGAATGGTTTGGTTGGAAAGAGACCAAAATCGTTTTCTGTACCAGGCTGTAAATATGTTTATTTCTGCTGCAAAGTTGGGATTTTAACTTAGCAGTCCGTGCAGGTTAACTCACTGTTAGAACCAACCTCAAGTGGCCATTGAAGGAACTGCAGTTTTGGGTTTTCTGCTCAATTTTTCAGAAAAATGTGATATTTCTGTTGTTTGAAATACTCTAGCTTTTGCCTGTAAATTGTCCTGATAATTCAGCTCAACTAAATATTTCCCTACATGTCTGTGTTTTCTTTTTGCCTTATATTTCACCAGTTGTAGTAGACCTCTTGTTTCATGAGCACTTGCTGCTGGGTGCCATGACGATTGCGTCTACTGTCCCTATGGTGCCACAGACAAACAACTACCATCATGTGTACAGAATTTTGCATCGATGTGGCACCAAAGTATCATGATTTTTGTGATTAGTTAAAAGCTTGTATGTAAGTTGTAAAGCCTTTGCCACCAACCAAGGACTTTCAACCATTAGTTGTTGAGACATTTCGCTAATGAAAATCCAGGGGCTAATCAAAGCCATTTGGATTGATTCAGTGGGGAGCATAAGTGTATTAGTGCAGATCAAAGTGATAGACTGACCAACTAACATGTCATCCCTAGAGCCAGTGGCACATCCTAATGATTATAAAAAAAGTATTGGATGAGGATGGTCAATAGAGACTGTACATAGGAGGGCATTGATAGTCAAGAAACTGTATCAATGCATTACCCCCATTGATAAGTGAGTGAGAAAGTGTTAATTGAAAGTACACATCTGTCTATAGATACTCACCCCTGTTTTATTTTCACACTTACACTTCCCTCTCTCTCCCTTACTCTCACACACATATTCATTAGAGCAAATAGAATTAAGGGGATTGGAGGCATAATCTTCTTCCCCAGCGATGTGGGGGAATCAAGCCGTTAATTTTCTGCCTCTAACTACAACTCCAACTCCACTCGCTTTGAAAAAGGCGAGAGTCTTTGGCAACTCGCAGCACATGAATGATTTACAACACTCAAGTGTCACATGGCATGAGACGAGCTAAGTCTAAAGTAGGTTTTCGTGCCTGTATGCACAGCACATGTGCGTCTGGGGGAATCTGTGGATGTGTGACTCTATAAAATGTCTGCAGAAGTGTTCATTTTTAGAAACCACAGGTGTAGTTGTGGAAGACAGTATTGGGTCTATGCCTGGAGCAGACTATATTGGATGTCAGAGATTTTATAAAGCTCATCCTACCTTACTGCATTCGTTTCTCTCTCTGCTCTCCCTCCGCTCGCTCGGTAATGACTCAGGAAATATGACAAGAGGAGGTGCAGTGTACATAAGTGTGTGTTTCTGTGTCTGCGTTTGCCCATTCCCAGCTGTAGAGTGAAATAACAAAAGATCAAAGTATCAGGTTTGCCCAGGTCGCAGGTTTTTTTTCCCCCATTGCTGCTGTAAACAGACAAATATCTCATATTCCCACAGCGGTGCATTCATTCCTCTTTGAAATGGATATCCACCTATTTAAATGTACACAGAGAGTTAAAGGACAAGTGTGACAATGGAGACCCAAAACAGCACGTCCACACAGACAGTTGCATATATACAGTGCAGAACTACTAACCAATGCACATGAGGTGTTTCACCAGTTGTTTCTTTCTGCTGGCCCGGCTTTGATATCTTTTATTTGTTTATCTCTATCCTCTATGAATTATACATACACGTCCTGAAGTTTATGAAAGTTTCCAATTGTATTCCCCTGGCAGAGGAAACCAATAATAGTACTCAAACATCCCAAACATGAACTCCCACTAAGTTCACTGAGAGACACGGAACTTATTAAACAGCAGAAAAACACAACAAAAGTGTTCAGTTTCAAACAAGATATTCTGCGACTGGAAAAAAAGACACTTTGCTGTTAGTATTATGCACTGATGGAAGGGAAAATAGGTAATTGGAGACAGCTTAAAGAATTCTTTTGGTTTTGCTGAATCCTCAGAAAATCATATATATATATATATATATATATATATATATATATATATATATATTTGTAGTTAAGGGTTGCTTGTGATTAATCGTTGATCAGGTAGTTACCATTAATTAATAGTTTAACAAATTGAAATACGTAATAATGGATAATCAGATTATTAAAAGTGACATTTCAAATCTACAGTGTCTTCACCACAGTCAAAATGGACATATACATGAGGCAAACATGCATATTTAACCCAAACCAGCTGTAAAATTGCACTTGAATATTTGATTTATCAAGTATCAAAAATAAATTAAAGCTACAAGCAGTGTTGGTCGCGTCCTCGCACCCTTATTGGTTAGCGACTCCAAGCAAGTCCAACAGGTGTAATTTCAGTCTATTGCTTTGTTGATGACGAACTATTAAAACTGTCCACTGGGTGGCACTTTGACTGTGACCATATATCGGTCTATGAATGTCAACTGGGTTGGACTCTGATCACATATGTAAAGTTTGAGGCTGATTGGAACATGTACAGCCTAGATATGCAGCATTTCCTGTTTCATGGCAAAACGTCAAAATTCCACCTTTCCTTGCCTTTTGATCACCCATGCCTGGTGTACATCCTGGCCACATGTCAGCCCTGTTGGGGTTATCCTAATGGAATGTATAGCTTTTGAAAATGTCCAAAAATTATCCTAACGTGTCCAAAATATGACACATAATTCAAAATGGCCAACTTCCTGTTGTGTTTTGGACATGGGTGTCAATTACAATTTTGTGCGTCTTGATGTGTTACATATTTGTGCCAAATTTCATAGCTCGAGGTGACACATTCTGGCTGTTGTTCTTGTTTGAAACTTGCAGGTGCCACCATTGAGCTATTTTGCCCCACACCTATGCAACTCCCCTAAAATATATAATTTTTCGCCGGTCCTGATGTGTGTGCAAAGTTTCATGCATTTTCAAGTATTTTAAGGCCTTTGAAAGTCCAAATGAAAAGTCCGCCAAAGAAAGAATGGTGCGAGGACCCTAAAATTCACAACAAACATCTATCAAAGATGACAGACGAGACAAAAACATGACATTAACATCAATATACCAGAAGAGAAGAATTTTTTAAGAGGTTGTTAGGCGTGACAGAAAATGTATTGTAGTAGCTGGTTATGCCACCAGGTGGAGACTCATACAGTTTAACTCTGTCACTCTGACCATAGGCAGCTTTATATTGGCAAGCAGAGAGCATTATGGGAGTTTAGCTCAAAGTGCCACCATGAGAAGGTCTCCTGTGAAGTTTAATGCCTACCCACTATGATGCCCATTGAGTGCATTTCATGTTACTGATTATTTATTGATTAATAAAGCTGCTTATTATCAGTTCAAGAAATTGTTCAAAATTTGCAGCCCTTATTTGATATAGTTGGAGCCTAAATCCTGAAGCAACACAGCAAAGTCCTGACACTCAAGGCCGTTTGCACGTGTGTACAGCAGTACTTCGAAACCATCAAAGAAGAATGATTTGGAAAATCCTTCAAAAACGGATCCCTGACCTTCTAAAATGGCAAAGACAAGCGCAGATTCAGTGTGCAGGGACTGTAGATGACACTCAAAGGGAATAAAGACAGTGAGTGATGGGCTTAAGAAACATTCTGGTCACACACACAGACACACACAATGTCGGTCTTAAATCCCTTCACACCAACTGGTTTTTGCTGCGTTCAGCAACTGTAGACATTCGTATATTTATGTGTGTGTGTGGTTTCGTGGAAGACGGACAGCTGACACACCTTATGTTTTGGTTGAGACTGGCAGTTAAGGCTGACTCCCAATGAATGCCAATGAGATGTCTGTCCAACATCTGTGTGTTTGTGCACAGGGTCTTCCCTCGCTGTCCTACCCCGTCACAGTAAAAATCAATCTGCCTGTCAGCCACCGAACACTTTTGGCCTGTAACGCTACCTATTACTAGCAGTACGTTTGTGTGTGCATGTTTCTTCTGTCATCCTTTCAACCTCTTTGTCTCTCCATCTTCTATTCTGTCTGTTGTGCTTTTATTTTTTGCTGTCTGTCCTCCTTTCTGGTCTGTCTCACTGCTCTTCTTTCTACCCTTAATCTGTCAGCCGCGACGCCGATGTTGAAAAATAACATCATTTTGCATCACCGGCTTACCTTTCGGTTACCTCTCTCTGTCATTCCATCTTCATATTCTTAATTATTTATCCATTTTTCCTCCACAACTTGTTCGTCACCAGTTATTTTTTTTCTTTCTTTCAGTTCTTTGAACCAACAATAAATCTACTCTGCTGCAGTAGAACTGTAAAATTCCAGACAGTTAATCATGTCAGTGTTCCTGCAGGGAGTGGGTGTTGCTAACTTTTCTCTGCAGATGCATCCCACTAAAATGTGCATGAAGATGTAAAATACATTGCAGGATAATCGCAGAGTGACTCACTTTTTTTATTTTTTGTAAAATGTAAAATATTTTGCCTAATAATTAGAGCTGCTGTGAATAGCCAGCACAATTGATGGCATTGACACTTGAGTCAGCATCAACATTTTCAATCAACGCATGCTTTTTGCTCCTGTCCAGTTCACTTCCGCCTTTGACGTTGTAGAAGCCGAAGTGTTTCCACACGTCTGCTTTTAAAATAGAAGGAGCTGTTTGGATCTCATGACGAGATGGGTGGCGATCAGCCATGTTTGTTTTCTTCTGTGCGCGTCGGCGTGTCAGTTTCAGGTGCGCATCCCAAAGTGTCACCCCCCCATGTTGACACGTACAGCCATTGTTAGTTCCGCATTATTTAGAACCTCCTAAATCATCAAAATTTGGCCATTTGTGAATCGATTCAGATTCATCCACAACTAGCCTAGCCGCGCTAGACAACCCATGGCAACAAATTTAATTCTCTGCCAGGGTGGATCGAGTTACCCTCCATAAGGCTCGAGGCTGGATTCTCCTAAAACTGGCCGGACCAATCACCATGAAGTGTAGAGTCAGAAGGCGGGCGTAACGAAGTGACGACAGAGGCGCGACGATTCTGACAGAAACAACCGGAGCACAATAAACAGTTATCTTTCAACTCGGCTTTGGCCACAGCCCTTAAAGATTTGAAGCTAAAATTCAACTCGAAACATAAACAAAGGACGGCACTGAAGTGTTTCATTGAGAAGAAAGACGTATTTGGACTTATGCCGGCGGGATATGGCAAATCCTTAATATACCAGTTGGCTCTGCTGGTTGGGAAGCTAATGGGACTTAGCCACAATCCGCCGGCGCTCTAGGAACTACGTCAGCCTATTCGTTGCGCTGATTGGTTGTATACCTACCCAATTGCTGCAGAGTGATTTGAAAGACAACCTTTTAGCCCGCCTCCCTCCCTGTCGAGCGGTCCTAGACCCTTGTGCCTTCAGAACATGGGTCTAGCGTGGCTAGGCTATCACAATACATCTAAGAATCGGAAATTTCCCCTGCCCCTAATCGAGGCACTTTCCATCTGTTGGCTTCTCTCCTGATATCTGTGGTCACATATTCTGGATTTGAATACATCCAGATTCTTAATAAAGTTAATCTCAATTACATACTTTTCTGTTTCTGTTCTTCTCTTCTGGAATGTGACTAATTAAGGCCATAAACTGTTGCTCTACACTGCTAATATCCAGATTTTTTTAACAGCGATGTTGTCAGTTAAAGATGGCTGGCTGTGCTGTAGATTTGGCTCTGTTTTTATAGAACTTGAAGCTACTACCAGAGATGATGTAGCCAATGTTGTTCTGCTAAGGAGTTTAATAGAAATGTGGAGCTTTTTGTGAGTTAAGCTACTGACATAAATAGCTTAAAAAATTGTAACCCTACAGTTTTGCACATCAGTGTGTGATACAGTACTGTATTAGACAATGACATAGTTTGTCAAATAAAAAAATACTTAAATGAAACGGTCATTTTGCTTTTTTTGAGAGGAACATTTATTGTTTAGATTAATCGATTATTGAAAGAACAAAGAGTGCCACTTCAGCTCACAGTCATGTCAACCATTTAAAGAAGTAGCTGCATCTTAGCACCTGTTTTCTCCTCTTTATCCTTAATTTAATGTCTACTTTCTTTCCTTTTTAATGTCCAGATCCCCCAGATCAGCTACGCCTCCACGGCCCCTGAGCTCAGCGACAACACTCGCTACGACTTCTTTTCCCGTGTGGTACCACCGGACTCCTACCAGGCCCAGGCCATGATGGACATTGTCACAGCGATGGAGTGGAACTACGTGTCCACGCTGGCCTCCGAGGGAAACTACGGCGAGAGCGGTGTGGAGGCCTTCATCCAGATTTCCAGAGAAACTGGTAGGAGCTGCCTTTTCTTTTGGTTGTCTGAAGGTATTTATATAGAGGTATAGAGATACAGCTGAAAAGATGTGTAGTAAGTTTTTTTATCCTGTTTCCTCTACGTTCTTGAGACTATGTGGTGTGCATTTTAAAGTGGGTCGACATGGTGTGGAAGCTTTCTTCCACTCTCTCTCCGGTGAAAGTGGTACAAACTGGGTTTACAACTCTTTTCTATCTGCAGCGTGTCCAACTTTCACACAGCATTTGCAGTTCTGTCAATCCAGTCTAAGTTATAATTTAAACGGACTTAAGCAGAGTGGAGGGCTACACTACTGGAAAGAAAAACTGTTAGGAAGCAAGTTTGCCACTTCTTCTCCACTATTAGAATATTATAACTGATATGATAGTGCACTTTGGTGTATGGTGCATGATCAGTGGCTTCAGCCGGCAATTTTAGAAAAACTACAGGAAAAATAGAGTGGAAACCTGTTGTTTAAATCTCGAGGGAAGCTGTGGGGGAAATTCGCTCTTCGGCTAAATTGCAGGCTGTAGATTGCAGACTGTAGCAACTGAACTGAGTCAGAGTTATTGTGTCATGTGATGGAGACGAGCGAGTGTCTCCCCTTCTTCCTCTGTTGCTCTACTTGCTTGTAATTGTTAACAAAGGTGCAGGCTCTTCTGTAAGCATCAAATTGATGTCGACACTGTTTGCTGCTATGGTGCCAAGGATTTAGCAGAACACTCTGAACATCTAATTACAGCTAGACTCGTATGATGTTGTCTATATTCTGAACCTCAAAGCTTTCCAATGTGTTTAAAGAGCTTGAAGTCTTAAAAATGTACCGAAATCATACAATTTATTAGAGCCAGAAACTGTAAAAACTGAGAGAAACAGCAGATTTTCACCTTTTTCAGGGTTCTCGTATTCATCTTGTCTTGTTTTTGTAGAAAAAACATGCCAAAATTAAGCTTGAAATTTTGACATTTCGTTGAAAGTTATATGCCTAATCAAAGTTAAAAATAAACCAACCAGATTCTCTTAAACACAAGCTATTTTGGACTTATCTGACTTCTTTATCTCCTACATTTTTTACAAGAGTAAAGAGATGTAAGAGATGACTTTAATGACAGAAATTTCCTAAATGAGGCACAAATGACAAGAATAAGACGCAAAATGACCAAAAGAGAGACACAAAAAGACTAGAACAAGGCACAAAATTGGCAATATGAGACAATAAAAGACTAAAATAAGGCATAAAATAACCAAAATATGGCACAAATGACCAAAATAAAAGTCATAATAACCAATGACCAATATGACAGATTACATCATGACAATGACGCACAAAATCATAAAAAATAATAAAAGAGGACATGGATTAGGCACAAAACATCCAAATCAACACAAAATGAACAAAAATGAGACCACAATATTGAAAATAAGACACAAATTGACCGAAATGAGACCATGCCATCATTATGCTGCTTTTGTTAAGCTGCAGGACTTTACATAACAGTAAAAATTAGTCTACAGTGAGCAAAAATGCTCAGGGTTCAGAGGGTTAAGGAACGTATTTTAGTCATGGTGCAAGCAGCAGTCCTGCAGTTTGGCAACTTTTGAATTTTCTGAGAATTTAAGTCGCACTGAACTTGTCTTTTAAATTAAAAACACAATGAATAATATATTTTCAGCAAACATTGACTAAAGATGCATAATCTGCTGTTCCTTAAGCAAAAATGCTGCTCACAGCTACACTTTCACGTGTCTCCTTTCACTACTTCATTGCATGGCGGAGTGGCAGCAGACATGAGAGCAAATTACACTAAAGTAAATGAGAGTGACGGCGATAGCGCGAGGCAGAGAAACACAGAGAGACGGATTACTTGTCTGTTTTGATGTGGGACTTAAAAGCAAAGTCCCTGTGGCCCTGAGAGCATCAAGTTGGGTGAATCCAGCCTCAAATCAGTTTATGAAATCCTCCAAGTGATGTTGACACATCAAAATGCTGCTGGTTTCCCTGTTTATTCTCAAATGTTTATTGAAAACACATCACATAGGATGTTGACAAGTCTTTTAAAGGCTGACGGAGCTTAAAGACGAGCAGAGAATTCCATTTGAGAGAGTATCAGTCGAGATCTTTCTATTTTTATCGCTCCCTGTTGATCCTTTACTCCAGTCTTTCCCTCCGTTGCTTTTTTTATTTATTTAATTTTTCTGCATTGTTTGTGTGCTGATGCAGGGATGACAGCTCTGTGTACGTCTGTGCTACTTGTCTATCTGTCCATCTCCGTCTCTGTGCTTGTTTGGCTCGCCCAGGGCTGTACGCTGTGGCAGTCAGCACATAGATGTTTTCTGTGGTGTCAGATCAGTGTGTGTGTGTGTGTGTGTGTGTGTGTGTGTGTGTGTGTGTGTGTGTGTGCCACTGTGAAGCATAAGCAGTCCTCAGCAATGTGTGTGTTTGAGTTGTGGGGGTCAGCAGATAGTGTGTTTGCTTTCTTTTTGTGTGTCTGTGCTACATGCTGTGACAGCAGTCAGTCAGTTCTTTTCTCCGCAGCTCAGAACCGAGAAGATGATGGGACGGCAGAGCAGACAAAACGTTGATGAAGAAGAAAACCGATGGTGGGGGCAGGAAGTGACAGAAGAGAGAGAGTTCATAGCGTGTTGGTGTGTTTTTGTGGCTGTGAATCAAACTGTAGAGTGTGATAAATAGATGGGGAGAGACAGAATAGCAGAGGAATGGGACAAGGAAGAGGGAACAGCAGCGGAATAATAATAAGGGTCCTAATATAGATGCACAAAAAAGTCACACATGCACTCTCTCACACACACACACACACACACAGACATAGATGTATAGACACAGGTGGACGTCTTTAGAGACACTTGCACACACACGGAGCCACGGGGAATTTGGAGGTGATTATTTTGTGATTGCAGTGTAATGATTGCAGCTTACAAGCCACTCTGCATACTGATACCAAACATCCATATTAATTGGTGTGTAATCGTTCAGTGATGATTCTTGACAGTGTGTGTATGCGAGAGACGGAGCGCGCGCGTGCATATTAATTGCCGAAAAGTTTCCGAATAGCTGCTCAAATCTCGTTAGCATAAGTCAGAGGTTACAGAGTGTTAGCACTGAGGTTTGAGAGCTACTTACAGAACCTGTTTAATTCTGCCTACTCATGCATCCCCGTGTTTGCATTGTGCCTTTTCTTACCTAACACACTGAAAAAGTTAAATATTTACCTCTCCAATACACTCTTTGAGACTGAATATGTCCTACTTCTGTTTGCTTTCTGCACAGCTGCAGTGTTGTGCCACTCCCAGGAGGAGTTAAGTAGAAAATTCCGCACAACAAATTTTTCAGCCAAGTCCACACGGCAGTCAGCAGAATCTCATTGTTTCAAAAGGACTGCTTTAGGGAAAACTGAAAATAACTTTGCATTTGAGGTTACAGCAATGAGAAAATGTAAACTCTGGATGCTTGTGTTGAACACGACAGCTTCTACATTGTTGCTGCATTATATAATCATTGCTGCGCTTCTTTGTTGGCACTTAATATTAACAATGAACATAAACTGAAGTCTAGAGACCACAGTCAAAGGGTAGATCAGCCCCATCACCACAGTGGCAAAGTCCAATTGAACACAACTTTGCAAGCATGGATTTTTGCCTGAACCTTGATCTATGGTCAGCAGTTGACTACTCCAGACTTAAAATATTTCTCTTTTGAAAAGAAAAAAACCCCACTAACATAAATGTCACCATTTGGTCTGAGCTTATGTACACCCCCTGTCAAAAGTTTTAGGACACTGTCTCATTCAAATAAATTAGAACCTGTCCTACAACTTTTGACAGGGGGTGTATTTCATCATATGGATGTGATCAGGGCAGGACTCTGATCATACATGTAAAGTTTCAGACAGATTGGAGCATGTTCAGGGCATTTACACAGCATTTGAAATTTCATGGCGAAGGATCAAAATTCTAGAGGCCGCCACGGACACGCCCTTTGACTTTGGAAAAAGATTTTAATAACTTTGGATAATTAAGGCCTCCTGTATGTACTGGACCAATTTGAGGTGAACTGGAGTTTCCCCCGAGGAGGAGTTTGCTCTAGAAAAAATGAAAAATGGGCAAAATCTGACATTCAACGCAAAATAGCTCACTTCCTGTTGGGCTTGGAATGTGGCTGTCACTGACTTTTTTGTTCAGCCTGATGTGCTGCATATGTGTACCAAATTTGGTAGATACACCCCCTGTCAAACGTTGTAGGACAGGTTCTAGTATATTTGAATGAGAAAGTGTCCTAAAACTTTTGACAGGGGGTGTATCTCCAGCTGACAAACCTTTAATAATTCGCTAGCTTGAAGTTAAAACTCATCATACTTTCCTGAAGAAACAAGATTCTTGGACTCCACTAGATTACCTTTGTATGTGTCAAGTTAAAAATATATATATTTTTAAAATGTCAGTGCCTGTTCTGAAGCCTCTGAGTTTAATATCTGCATGAAACAAATGACATTAACTCTAGGCTCTTCAGTGCGGAACCCTAAAAGCCCAGTTTATTCTGATTGGTTGGCTTTTCAGAAGCCTTTGGTCGTAAACACAGCCTCATCTCCTTGCCAGTTTGGGAGCTCCAAAGGCAAACTGTAAACCCACCAAGTAACATATTTCCTTGTTCTTGATTGAAAATGCATATAAGGTTCATTTGTATGTGTTTGAGCCTGATCCTGAATAGGAAGCTCAACCTCTTGAATATCAACTGTAACCAGCTTTATAACAGGAAACCTCTGTTTGGTAAATAAAATCATGTGGTGTAGAGGTGGATTTAGTC
This sequence comes from Acanthochromis polyacanthus, assembly GCF_021347895.1. Taxonomy (NCBI): domain Eukaryota; kingdom Metazoa; phylum Chordata; class Actinopteri; family Pomacentridae; genus Acanthochromis; species Acanthochromis polyacanthus. The sequence goes on along the minus strand of NC_067113.1, from coordinate 44,502,886 downwards.
TTTCAGTGACTAGTTGCAGGTAAATATTTTCTACATATGTCTCTGCTAAACGGTGTATGTGTGAGAAATGAGCTAAATACCAAATGGAAAACATCTTTTGTGAGGGAATATCAAATGTAACACAGCTAGTAAAATGTTCTTGTGCTGTTTCCAGATGACTATATCCATGTGTTATTGGTTATTTGCTTGCTGGAGTACATTAAATCCCTGTTGTACTAGTTAAGCAGACGGCTTTGTAAGAACGTGCACGTACATTTATTACGAAGACTTGTTTGATTTTGTTGCTGGGCTTTATGAAGATGCAGATGACTGTCAAGAAATCAGTGTGAAATAAAAAACAAAAGATTTTATCTTCAAGATCTTACATAGATTTGGATTTGGGCTTAGGTTTATTAAGTTTGTTTAAGTATGTCATAGCAGTTTAGTGCATAACGGGTTGGGTTATGAACTTTAATAAACCGCATTGATGTAAATAATGCAAGTCTTGTTAAGTTGTTCATGAGTTGGCACTCCATTCAGATGACACTCTTTTCTTGGCTCAGTTTAAGATTTAAACTCTGCTCTTCTCTCCACCAGAGATGTTTTTGGCTGCTTTATAGGCTTTATAATAAACGATGACGAATCGCAAGCTTTGCATCTGGGAAATTATGTCTTTAATTTAGAGCGATTAGATTAGCTGACTAGACCCCCTCTTTCCTGGATGGAAGTCAGAATCAGCCTGATAAGGACATCTTCCCAAGGATCTTATATGCAATTGAAACTCAACTTTTGATGATTAAGAAGTGAGTTATTTCCAGATTTGCGTGGTTTTGAGAAAAACAAGTGATGTACTAAGTTGAGAACACTGCAAATTCCAAAAGAGATGTAGACTTGCTATACCTTAACTTTTTGTTCTTCAACTGTCATTGTTATCATTGTTACCAGTGATCTGTCCTTGCTGCTGTCTGAGGTTTTATAATTATGATAACAGTTCCAACATGGAAGGACAGACCAAGCTTTCCCTCCTCGAATGGATGAGAACTGTATTGGCCAATACGACTATGCATCAGGATTTTAAGTCATTTAAATTTTTAGCTTTAGAACAACTTAAAACCAAACATGGCACGTCTTCTAAACTTTTTTTTCAAAATTATATATTTCAGTAATAACAATCCAAAGATCCCTAAGCCTCACATAGATTTGTTTTTGTCACAGTTTTGCTTCTACAAGAGCTTCATTCCATATCTCATTTTACATTTAGCTTTTGCAGTTTTAAAGGACCATAGGGCAATAGGCTATTAGAGTTGGTACAGATTCCTTCATACTCCTCAGTTACTTAGTCACATTTTGAATTTTTGTAAAGTCTGCAAACTTCTAAAGCCCAAAGGTATTTCTTCAGTCACCGATTTAGGTCACCATCTAGTGCATATGCATGATGCCTGCCTAGTAACTAGTTTGGCTTGCACTCAAATGAAGAATGAACAGTGTCCTCACAGTTTGCCATTATTTTCTCATGAGAGCTGCTTCTGTTAGAGCTATATCCTTGTACTCACAGATCTGGAGTTCTTGTGCATAATCAAGATTGCCTGCACTTTGTCGGGCCAGCTGACCAATCACAACAAACTGGGCTTTTTGGCAAGAGAAGCCTTAATTAGCTGAAACGGAGCACTTCACATGGAAATGCTGCAGCAATGTACAGTATGAGAAAAATAATGTGTTTTTACAGCGTTGGAACACATATTCGTATATAAGTAGATTCCAAAAATGTAGTTATAAACCTGTAAATGTGCACAATATGAGCTCTTTAAAACCCTGTTCCTGGGCTTTTAACCACAGTGCCAAATGAAAGAAACAAATGGTCCATAAATAACATTTGACAGTACCCTTTAACATTGAATTTTTGTGAAAGGTCTCATTGGCTCTTCATTTTTATAAAAAGAAATACAAGTTACTCAATTCATGTTTTTGTTGAATCTTTCAGGTTTAGGGCTCTCTCATACAAGTCTTCAGCAAAGACTTGTATGAGACATTTAGTAAGGAAATGTGTTTTATTGCAGTGGATTAGACCTAGATCCCCCCAGCTGTTAACCAGTGATATGGAGAAACCTTTAAAGTATTGCCCATGGAGCGAATTAGCTCAGTCTTGAAGGGGAATGAGAAGTTTTTTTGATAAGCCGTGGGAGCCTTTTTTCTTACTACCTCCCAAGTAGTGCAGCAGAAGTCTTATGTACAGGACATTGCACAGTGGTCTGGAGGCCTTTTACAGTCTCCCTAATGACTAATGTACTCTCTTCCAGCGATCTTACTGCAGAGTTGGAGGTGCTTTCCAATTCTTGTGATACATCCAGGCTGTTAGATGCATATTGTGTGAATTAAAGTAATCTGTATTCATATGGCTCTTCTTTTTTGCCATTCTACGGCTTACATTTTGTGATTTATCTTCCTCTATTGTCAGTTGCGGTCATGCTTTATGTCTTGTCTTTGAAAAATCTACAAAATACTGAAAAACATCCTTACCAGACTGACAAAGCTTACTTTAAGAATGTCGTGTTGGAGAATTCCATGTTGATTATTCAAATTAAAAATGACTCCATATGGCGGAGGCTCATGTATTTGGTTTTCCGATAAGTTTAATGTTGGAAATGACAACAGATATCTTAATAAAAGATACTTCCTAGCCTCACAAGAGCCTTTGTGGTTGGTGATATTAGGGCTTTGTGATACTGGAAAAAGCCATATTGCAGTATTTAATTTTTCTGTGATGTATATTGCAGTAGAAAAGCAGTGAAGTAAATGTAACATGAGTATAACTCACTAACTGGAAGATGCAATCTGTGGCCAACGCACTGATAGTTCACTGCATTGTCTGCTATCATACAGGCTTCACTTGATGTCTCTTCCAGGCCCCAAGCAGTCAACGCTTCTTTAATCACTGCTGCAATGTTCTCACTTGTATGACTTGACTTTTCAGCTGGAACTTCTCATTAATTACGTGGACCATAGACTTATGTAGGCCTTCGTTGTCCAGCTGGACCACAAGTCTGTTGTAGCTGCATAATACTCCACTCCTGACAGCTCAGTTTCAACTTGTGCCTTGCATTTTTTTCTCACAGCTCTGGGATGGCAACTTGAGGAATGAAAGCGCGTGATGTATTACACACTGCTTTTCAAATGACCGCCTCACGCTTTTTAAACCCTCTTCGGTAACAGTCTTAATTAGTATCATGTCTTTTGCAAGGTGAAAAGCTACAGCATCAGGGGTTTCTCTGTGCTGTCTGGAACCAAATGAAGTAACACTGGCAAAGGCATCGGAAATGTTTGCTGTGAATGGCTTTGCACAGAGCTTGGTGATGCCAGTGTAAATTGCCAAACAAATTATTCACATTTCTTTGTGTAGTGACAACAAATGCAAGACAGTACCGAGAGAGTACCCGTTTTCTTTTTTTAACATTGTAGTTTCTGTAACACAAATACTTCCATATACAGGGGGTCCTCGACTTACGTCAGAGTTCTGTTCCTACAGATTGTTATCAGTCGATTTTCGCCATAAGTCGGAACTTTGACAAAAATATAAACAAAGTGCATCAAGATATTGATCACTTCTTCATAAAAGACATGAACACCAGTGACTTTCATGCATATAGGAGTCATTTTACAAGAAGATAACAGAATATGTTCCACTGTTTTTACAACTTCATGGCTTCTCTCTGTTCTGAGTGTTTTATTATACCTAATTTTACTTCTATGGTGTGTTGCCCTTAAAGGGGAACTTCGGTTTTTTCCAACCTGGGGTCTGTTTTCATATGTCATTTCATATCTGTGAGTGATGGAGTAATGAATTTTCGACATAGCTCCAGTATTTAGCCAGGCAGGCAGCTTAGCAGCTCAGCTAGCAGCTCAGCTAGCGAAAAGTATGGGGTAACTTGCCCCCCCGTTAAAGTCCGCCCTAACGTGCCAAAACGAACAAGATTTGCTTTCTAGCGTCCTGAGATTTGGATACAGACCACAACAAAGAGCGATCGCCAGGTAATGTGGAGGTTTTCTTTCACTCTCATCTCTAGTATATTGTGGGACACTCACTGAGACTATCCGAGCTGGTCAGTGTGGGGAAAAAAAGCACGTTAGGGCAGACTTTGACGCGGGGGGGGGGGCAGTTGCCCCATACTTTTCGCTAGCTGAGCTGCTAGCTGAGCTGCTAAACTGCCTGCCTGGCTAAATACTGCAGCTATGTCGAAAATGCATTTCTCCATCACTCACATGTATGAAATGACAAATGAAAACAGACCACAGGTTGAAAAAAAACGAAGTTCCCCTTTAAGACAGAATTGAAGATGTACTTTTATTTTGAAAAAGCCTTTATTTTGAAGTTGTCTGTTGACAGTTGTCATTTTCTGTCTGCTATTTTGATGTGTAGCTTTACACACATACATGATTTTCTAGATACGCAGCTCTCTACTTTGTAAATGACACAGTGTCATATTAATTGGATTTTTGGACTTACTGGTTAAAGTAAAACGATTTATTGACATGTATTTATGTTGTTTTATTTTGTTTTTGTTGCAGTTTTCACTCTGTAATGTGTATCAAGAGCCTCAGTAAAGAAGTCATATTCGCTACGACTCATGATTCATTTTGCAAGCACGAGTTTAACTAGATGGACAGCTGCAGCTTTTACGTTGCAGTGAAGACGGCACACACGGAGATGACTTTCCTTTTCTTTGAAGCATCAGAAGAGTCTGACTTATGCTTGGGTTAGAATAATGAAGGGCAAAAAGCTAGCAAATGTAGCACAATCAAAGATGGCGTACAACCAGTGAATATAAATAAAGCTGTCTTATAGCGCCACATGACAATGTATTCGTCCGCTCTGCTCGCCAACCGGTTCCACGTAACCACTTTTAACGTAATGACAAAACGCCGTAGGTCGAGGACGTCGTAAACCGAGGACCCTTTGTAACTGATCTGACCCAAATCTTTCTTTTCTGTGTTTCGCTAGTGTTCCTTGTCATTTTGTTGTGCACTTGTGTGAACTTGGACTTGCAATAAACTCAACATGTTCTACTCAAAATACTCAGTGTATCCAAGGACCTTTAAATCTGACTTCTCTTCTAGATTAGTCATAGAAAATGACAACCATGAGAGTTTTCTCTTTGTATCAAGCAACAAATAAAATTGTAGCATAATTTGTTGTAGTTAATTTCCCTTACTTTCCATCACACTCTTGCGGTGTGACTGTTGCTGCAACAATGTACTGTGTAGCTCTAATCAATGCAGCCCTGCTAGTATGATTATGGACTCTGACTTGCTTACACATCTGGATGACAAATAATCTAAAAAACAAAACAAAACAGACTTTCATGGCAATATTACAGTAAATTCAGGCTTTAAGCAGTGGGTGTAGCAGTGAGATAGCACTTGCCAGGAATCTTAGCTTGTTTGCTTCAACGTACTTTTATCTATAAGCATTGTTAAAGTCATGTCTTTTCAACTAATAATGTGTGTTTCCTCAGTGGACTCACTTCAAATGTTCTGTTATCTTGTATGTATAAATGTAAAACATTTTATTTTGCAGTTTGCTCAACCGTACCTGCATCCTGAAATATATTCAGAATGACTTTTATTTTATTCCAGCATATGCAGCGAGTTGTCCCCCACAGCTACGGCTTTCCGTTCATGCAGAACCAGTAGCAGACACAGCTCAGTGAGCATGGGCCAAACGTGTTTACTCATCATTAGTAAGTGTTCGTGAACTGGGTGCACAAGACGAAGTTTTTGCTTTGGCACACAGCAAGCCGATGTAGCCCGCTGATCAGAGGGTAATGGACAAATAAAGCAAAGGTCAGTTTTTGGGAGGGATTGTTAAGGAGTGGTTTCAGAGGGCACTGAGTGAGGAAGTAGTGGTGAAATATGCAGTGTTAGATTTTGCATCACAAAGAGCAGTGAGGAATGTCTTTTTCTGACACTGACTTCCTGTGAAGGAACATGTTTCGATGAGTGTCTCGACTTGGCAGTTGGGAGAGCCACGAAACGGGTGCTTAAGACTTCCACCTGAAGACCAACTCCCTTTTCGCTTTGTCGCCTTACTGTCGACCCTCGCTGTGGAAATCGCAGCATATGGCGCTGAGACTACAGCCTCCTATATCAAGCTGCTTGGGACATATGGATTTCTGTACTCTAAAACAAGAGATGGCAGCACACCTCACGAACACACAAGACATCTTTTAAATCAAGTCACGGCCCTTTCTCCTTCCAGTACCCTTCCTCACCTCCCCACGGAATCCAACTGGGATTAAAGCTACCACATCTACATTCAGACAGACTGCAGACGGAGTGAAAAGGAAGATGTGTGTACGCGAAAGGCGAGAGTGTGTGGGTAGAACCTGTGCGCCAGTGTGTACGGGGGAAACCTGTAAGTGAAGGCAGAAAGTAAGTAAGTAAGTGTGTGTGGGCACTGGATCCAGCGGCTCAGAACAGTCACCTCCTCCTGACACTGGCCGCTCTGCTGAAGCTTCTGCAAGGCGGTAATGAAGAAGGGAAGGAAATGAGCAGGAGAAAAGGGGCTGGGAGAAAATAATTAAACGTTTATCTCCAGATTCATTTAATTAGTTCTCTGGCTCTACACTAATCTTCCGCCTTTTTGCTTAGCTTTGCCTCTTTAGTTCGCTTTCAGTCCACTCTGGCCCTCCACAATGGAGGCGGTCCTTGTCATTATTCTAGTCTTGCTGCTGGCTTATGTTGTTTTATTCAGGGAGGAAGAATCATGCGATAATTGAAATTCAGCATGATGTCTATTATCCATATTACACATTTATTTATAAGTGAAAAGCTTCATAATATAACATCATCGTGAAATTACTCGTATGAATCGCAATATAGTGATCTTAGACGTGTGAGATGGATTTTATGAATTGAATGGCTTCTGTGAGACACACACAGCCTCACAAAAGCGCACAATAGTCCAGAAGAAGCAGCCGAATGAACATAAGCGCACTCTCTAACTCGCTCAACTGACAATGGCGAGTCCCTCGTGTCAAATTAGCTTTCTGTTTCTTGTCCTTGATTACACTCCCCTCACAACTTAAGACTGATACTATTCATCACCACACACTCAGACACACACGGGGAGCACAAACATCAACCCATCCATTTGTAACTAATTACACCAGCCTCGGTTTTCATCTCAAGGTGAAGCTGAAAAACTTGTCGCTGCTTGTAGACTTGTTTACCCTGGTTTGTGGTGCGCTTGTCTTTCTGCAATGGAGTTTATGTGTGAAAGCTTTGCCTCCTTGAACGGAAACACAAGATGCAGTGTTTGCGTTCCTGGCCTTGTGTGAGTTTTACACTGACACATGTATTATCACGAAGAGTTCATTAACCTCTGCTTTAAGTCTCCAGATTCTATTATAATCTGGCTGATGTTAGCCTTATGTTGCCAATCTCTCACCTGGGTGGAATTGACAATATCTATTAGGAGTTAACAGCCCTCTGCGGATGGCATTAGGATTTCCCGAGGACATCTAGAAATGGTAATTATTACCCGAGCAGCTCCGTGAATTTCATCCCATCCAGCTGAAATAGCCATTTTTAGTCATTTCCCCTCATCCTCTACCAATAAAACATCCGACAGAAATTGCCTGCTGATTCCCAGAAAACTCCTGGCTTTCAAACTTTATTTATTTTGGCTGCGATGCTTTTTTTTTTACCCGTAAACCTACTTCGGTATTTTTGGCACACATCTCAGTGATTGGATGGGAAATGAAGGAATAATTATAAATCATCTCTGCTGACGTGCAGTCGATTCGCCGTAAAATTTTCTATTTTGATCTCCAATTCAGACGGCATCTGTCACAGTTCCGCTCCTCTGTCCTGTCTGTCTGTCTGGTTGTCTCCCATCCTCTCCTCTGCCCTGTCTCTGTCTGGTTGTCTCCCGTCCGCTCCTCTGTCCTGTTTGTCTGGTTGTCTCCCATCCGCTCCTCTGCCCTGTCTCTCCCCCTACAGCTCAGTGCCTGAGTGGAGTCAAGCTTCTCAGCTGACTCCACTCAGGTAATCAACTATCTCCACGTCTCCCGGGCAGCTGACAACCATCTCACTAACGACTCACCACTGCAATAAAGACCGGCTCAGCCTTCCACTCCCTGCCAGAGTATTGAACCTGAAATCATGCAGTTCGGTTTGCTCTCTAGCCCTTCGACATTTTCTGTTTGAGTTTCTGCCTTATTTTAACTTTGCTTTCTCCTGCCTTCACGCAGCCAGCTGTCCGGGAACCCTCACTCCTGCCTGGAACCCTCACCCCTGCCTGGAACCCCTACTCCTGCCTGGATTCTCCACTCCTGCCTGGATTCCCCACTCCTGCCTGGATTCCCCACTCCTGCCTGGATTCCCCACTCCTGCCTGGACCCCCCACTCCTGCCTGGACCCCCCACTCCTGCTTGGACCCCCCACTCCTGCCTGGACCCCCCACTCCTGCCCGGAACCCCCTCTCCTACACCCTGTCTTTCTCCATCCGCCAGCATTCATCTCCTCCAATAAATCATTCTCCATCCCCTCCAGTCTTGGATGAGTGGTTCTCTGCTCGGGTCCACCAACTCAGATCCGTGACAGAATACTCTGGCCAAAGACATGGACCCGGAGAACTCACCGCCAAGACCGCACCCGCCCACGCCATTCGACATCAGGCAACTTCACCAAACCTTCCGTCTGATCTCAACTAATTACCAGAAGCTGTGCTCCCAACTCGCCATCTTAGCTAGTCAAATCTCCCAGGAAGCCCCCGACCCGACCCGGATTCTTCAATACAGCCAAGCCCTACAGGATGTTGCCGCCGCAAAAGCACAATTAAACCAATTTGTCACCCTGCTCAACCAAGTTTGCGCGTCCCCAGCCCAGCCCGAACCATTTTCCCTTCCACCTGTGCCACCAGCCCCGGACCCTGCCGACACCCAGCCCCAAACCCAAGACACGCCCATAGACTTCTTCTCCTCCTGCGATGAGCACAGCATTTTCTTCAACGTGATATATGAGTTGTGGGAAAAGTGGAGGGAAGACCCCAAGACGCAAGCATAACCCTGGGCCGCAAGCTAGCAGGCCAGCGACCCGGATTAGTTAGCTACTTACCTGCTTACCTCCGTGACTTCGTGAGTGCTCCTCTGAGTGACCCGCCTGCTGGCTCCCCTGGCAGCCAGCCGGGCCCTGTCTCCCTGCCGCCCATGGAACCACCTGCCAAGCGGCCTGGCCGTCGAAGACGCAAGGCCAGGAGGCACCATGACCCCCCGGCTTCCGCTCCAGTCCCCGCGGAGGTCGACGACGCTCCGCCTCCAGTCCCCGCGGTGGTCGACGACGCTCCGCCTCCAGTCCCCGCGGTGGTCGACGACGCTCCGCCTCCAGTCCCCGCGGTGGTCGACGACGCTCCGCCTCCAGTCCCCGCGGTGGTCGACGACGCCCCGCCTCCAGTCCCCGCGGTGGTCGACGACGCCCCGCCTCCAGTCCCCGCGGAGGTCGACGACGCTCCGCCTCCAGTCCCCGCGGTGGTCGACGACGCTCCGCCTCCAGTCCCCGCGGTGGTCGACGACGCTCCGCCTCCAGTCCCCGCGGTGGTCGACGACGCCCCGCCTCCAGTCCCCGCGGTGGTCGACGACGCCCCGCCTCCAGTCCCCGCGGAGGTCGACGACGCCCCGCCTCCAGTCCCCGCGGAGGTCGACGACGCCCCGCCTCCAGTCCCCGCGGAGGTCGACGACGCCCCGCCTTCAGTCCCCGCGGAGGTCGACGACGCCCCGCCTTCAGTCCCCGCGGAGGTCGACGACGCCCCGCCTTCAGTCCCCGCGGAGGTCGACGACGCCCCGCCTTCAGTCCCCGCGGAGGTCGACGACGCCCCGCCTTCGGTCCCCGCGACCTCAGCGGCCTTAGAAGGCCATAAAGCCTTCCCTGAGCCCCTTAGGAGGCTCTGCGCCTTCCCTTCTGCGCCGCCCCCGGAGGGGCCCCTGGATCCTGCGCCGCCCCCGGAGGGGCCCCTGGATCCTGCGCCGCCCCCGGAGGGGCCCCTGGATCCTGCGCCGCCCCCGGAGGGGTCCCTGGATCCTGCGCCGCCCCCGCTCCCTGAGGAGGCCGTCGACGCCCCGCCTCCGCTCCCTGAGGAGGCCGTCGACGCCCCGCCTCCGCTCCCTGAGGAGGCCGTCGACGCCCCGCCTCCGCTCCCTGAGGAGGCCGTCGACGCCCCGCCTCCGCTCCCTGAGGAGGCCGTCGACGCCCCGCCTCCGCTCCCTGAGGAGGCCGTCGACGCCCCGCCTCCGCTTCCTGGAGCCTCGGCGGTTTTGGAGGGGCCTGGGGTCTTCCCCAAGTCCAGGAAGAGGCCTTGCGCTTCCCATCCTGCTCCGCCCCCGGAGGACCCACCGGACCCGGCTCCGCCCCCGGAGGACCCACCGGACCCGGCTCCGCCCCCGGAGGACCCACCGGACCCGGCTCCGCCCCCGGAGGACCCACCGGACCCGGCTCCGCCCCCAGTCCAGCCTCCAGCCCGGCCCCTCTGCCCTGTCCGGCCTCGGAGCCGTCCGCCGGAGCGGCCCCTCTGCCCTGTCCGGCCCCCGGGCCGTCCCCCTGGGCGGCCCCGCCTGTTTGTCCGGCCCCCGGGCCGTCCGCCGGAGCGGCCCCTCTGCCCTGTCCGGCCTCGGAGCCGTCCGCCGGAGCGGCCCCTCTGCCCTGTCCGGCCTCGGAGCCGTCCGCCGGAGCGGCCCCTCTGCCCTGTCCGGCCCCGGAGCCGTCCGCCGGAGCGGCCCCTCTGCCCTGTCCGGCCCCGGAGCCGTCCGCCGGAGCGGCCCCTCTGCCCTGTCCGGCCCCGGAGCCGTCCGCCGGAGCGGCCCCTCTGCCCTGTCCGGCCCCGGAGCCGTCCGCCGGAGCGGCCCCTCTGCCCTGTCCGGCCCCGGAGCCGCCCACCGGAACGGACTCTCTGCCCTGCTCATCCACGTCCAGTCCGACCCCCAGGCCGCCCACCGGAACGGACTCTCTGCCCTGCTCATCCACGTCCAGTCCGACCCCCAGGCCGCCCACCGGAACGGACTCTCTGCCCTGCTCATCCACGTCCAGTCCGACCCCCAGGCCGCCCACCGGAACGGACTCTCTGCCCTGCTCACCCACGTCCAGTCCGACCCCCAGGCCGCCCACCGGAACGGACTCTCTGCCCTGCTCACCCACGTCCAGTCCGACCCCCAGGCCGCCCACCGGAACGGACTCTCCGTCCTGCCCATCCCTGGCCAGTCCGGCCCACGGTCCGTCCGCCGGAACGGATCCTCCGCCCACCGGAACGGACCCTCCGGCCCACTCATCCCCAGTTAGTCCGACCTACGGTCCGCCCGCCGGAACGGACTCTCCGCTTACCGGAACGGACTCACCGGCTCACTCATCCCCAGCCAGTCCGACCTACGGTCCGCCCTCCGGAGCGGACCCTCCGCCCTGTCCATCCCCGGACAGTTCTGCCTTCGGGCCGACCCCCGGAGCTACTGTCTGGCCAGCCTAGTCCCCGTCCTGCCCAGTTCTCAGTTCAGTCCGATCCAGTCCCCGTCCTGCTCAGTTCTCAGTTCAGTCCGATCCAGTCCCCGTCCTGCCCTGCTCTCAGTTCAGTTCAGTCCTGTCCAGTCCTGCTCTCAGTTCAGTTCAGTCCTGTCCAGTCCTGCTCTCAGTTCAGTTCAGTCCTGTCCAGTCCTGCTCTCAGTTCAGTCCTGTCCAGTCCAGTCCTGCCCAGCTCTCAGTTCAGTCCTGTCCAGTCCAGTCCAGTCCTGCTCTCAGTTCAGTTCTGTCCAGTCCTGCTCTCAGTTCAGTTCTGTCCAGTCCTGCTCTCAGTTCAGTTCTGTCCCGTCCTGCTCTCAGTTCAGTTCTGTCCCGTCCTGCCCTCAGTTCAGTTCTGTCCCGTCCTGCCCTCAGTTCAGTTCTGTCCCGTCCTGCCCTCAGTTCAGTTCTGTCCCGTCCTGCCCTCAGTTCAGTGCTGTCCAGTCCTGTCCCTAGCTCCGCCCAGTCCAGCCCGGCCCAGTCCTGTCCCTAGCTCCGCCCAGTCCAGCCCGGCCCAGTCCTGTCCCTAGCTCCGCCCAGTCCAGCCCGGCCCAGTCCTGTCCCTAGCTCCGCCCAGTCCAGCCCGGCCCAGTCCTTCAGTTCAGCCCAGTCCTTTCCTTCAGTCCAGCCCAGTCCTTTCCTTCAGTCCAGCCCAGTCCTTTCCTTCAGTCCAGCCCAGTCCTTTCCTTCAGTCCAGTCCAGTCCTTTCCTTCCCTTCCCTTTCCTTCCCTTCCCTTCCCTTCACTCCAGTCCTTTCCTTCCCTTCCCTTCACTCCAGTCCTGTCCTTCACTCCAGTCCTGTCCTTCACTCCAGTCCTGTCCTTCACTCCAGTCCTGTCCTTCACTCCAGTCCTGTCCTTCACTCCAGTCCTGTCCTTCACTCCAGTCCAGTCCAGTCCTGTCCTTCCCTTCTCTCAGTCCAGCCCTGTCCTCAGTTCAGTTCCGTTCAGCCCAGTCTTAGTTCATTCCCTCTCCCGTTCTGCCCTTCCTGTCCTTTTGGTTCCTTCCGCTCTGTCTGGTCCCTGTGTTTGTCAGTGTGTCTGTCTACTCCCTGGTTGCCCCAGTGGGCCCCTCTTTGGTTTGGTCCATGGGGCGCCGGGAGGCGCCCGTTGAGGGGGGGGTACTGTCACAGTTCCGCTCCTCTGTCCTGTCTGTCTGTCTGGTTGTCTCCCATCCTCTCCTCTGCCCTGTCTCTGTCTGGTTGTCTCCCGTCCGCTCCTCTGTCCTGTTTGTCTGGTTGTCTCCCATCCGCTCCTCTGCCCTGTCTCTCCCCCTACAGCTCAGTGCCTGAGTGGAGTCAAGCTTCTCAGCTGACTCCACTCAGGTAATCAACTATCTCCACGTCTCCCGGGCAGCTGACAACCATCTCACTAACGACTCACCACTGCAATAAAGACCGGCTCAGCCTTCCACTCCCTGCCAGAGTATTGAACCTGAAATCATGCAGTTCGGTTTGCTCTCTAGCCCTTCGACATTTTCTGTTTGAGTTTCTGCCTTATTTTAACTTTGCTTTCTCCTGCCTTCACGCAGCCAGCTGTCCGGGAACCCTCACTCCTGCCTGGAACCCTCACCCCTGCCTGGAACCCCTACTCCTGCCTGGATTCTCCACTCCTGCCTGGATTCTCCACTCCTGCCTGGATTCCCCACTCCTGCCTGGATTCCCCACTCCTGCCTGGACCCCCCACTCCTGCCTGGACCCCCCACTCCTGCTTGGACCCCCCACTCCTGCCTGGACCCCCCACTCCTGCCCGGAACCCCCTCTCCTACACCCTGTCTTTCTCCATCCGCCAGCATTCATCTCCTCCAATAAATCATTCTCCATCCCCTCCAGTCTTGGATGAGTGGTTCTCTGCTCGGGTCCACCAACTCAGATCCGTGACAGCATCAGTAGCTACAGATACAACATGCTATTTTACAGTCTGTGATATTGAGATGTGCTTTACTCACTCTGCTCTATGTTGCTCTGTGCTTCAGTTCGATCTATAGTGTCTGTTTCAGCTCCAGTGATTTTCTTGACAGAGGTGAGAACTCCTCATATTCTCTCATGACAGAGTAAAAGAGGGTGCTGGGCACACTGAAGTACAGATAGAGGGAGAGAAATGGAGTATTACGGTGTGTATGCATGTATATGTGTGTGTGTCCTTTATTCTCTGTCCCCATTTGGCCTCTTGGAGTCCACCAAGAGATCAGCCAGTTGCTGCTAAGCCCCAAAAGTAATTTCAGCAATATTCCTGCACCACTTGGTACACAAAGGTATGTGTTTGTGCAGCTTTTGTTGACTGGCGGTTTAACTGTAATTATATATATATGCATATTTGTTTGTGTGTGCACATAAGTGAGAGAGGGTGTGTTTTTGTGTGCTTTGCTGTTTGTGTTTTCAGGGAATCTGCCTGCACGACTTAAAAGCACTTTCAAGCCTCTTCACCGTTCTGCTCCAGTAACTTAAGGTTGTTTTTTTTTCTCATTCCTTCCTGATCTTTTTTTTCTTTCAATTTTTCATCTGTGTCTGCAGAAGGGCTCCAGGGTCACAGTTAAAATAAATGACATGAACCAATGTTGGCTAGCACAGTACAAAAAAATCCCAAAATGTGTTTGGCTCTAAAACCTTAAGGTGTGTTGAAAGTCCCATCTCAGGGCTTCAACTCAAAATATCCCCCACTTTTATAAAAAGGACGGTTTGGAAAGCCAGAGAAGAGGTTAAATAATTTAGCACGCATGAACACACAATTATACAGCATGCAAAGTGAAGGAATACCCCTGTTTGCTGTTATGAAATGCTTCCATTAACCAAATATTTTAGCACACAGACAGAAAGAGGCAGCCCATGCTTTATGGTGATGGCAAAAGTGTATACACAGCAACATGAACAGGATATATTCCAACAGAGACAGACCCTAATTAAAGCTTCTTTTTTTTTTCACATGAGTTTAAGGGAACTTCACTTCCTCTCATTTAAATGCAATCCCCTTTCATTGAATCCTGTGAAAAAACTGTTTCAGCATTATACAAACTGTCACTTGGATGATTTTCGGAAAAGGCTTAGCGTAGCTTAGCGACTTTAAGCTCGGAGCATCATTTGTAGAAAATTAGATTTACAGTCAGTGATCAAAGCAAAATTTAACTTTGATGTTGTCAGCGTCTCATGATCACAACCGAGCCATTGTATGCTGATGCAGAAATGTAGAGGAATAGGAACTCCTTGTTTTCGCTCAGTAAATGAATGTGGGGAAGCTAAACAGAAGAAATGAAACCGGATGGAATAGCAAAACCTCGAAATTGCTGCAAATAGAAAACTTTGGTTTTCTCACATTGTCTGGAATGAAGCGGAAGGACACCTCATGCTTTTGTTTCTTTTTTTTTCTTTTCGTAATGACATCCTTTGATCAAAATTCCGTGTTTTATACCTTGTTAACATATTCATATTGTGTTTTTATATGCTGATCATTTCCACAATGAATCTGCAGTGTTCAAATGACGTTCTCAAAAATATGGATTCAGACTTCTGGGATTTATTACCAATCCAGTGAACTTGCGGTTGGACCTTTCAGACGTATGTATCAGATGTATGGCTAAATTGCGCCAATGCTACAACTTGCTATTTGTATTAGTTTAACAATGTTTGACCAGAATTGTAGACAACAGTGTGGAGCTACATTGAAACCATTTTAGGGCATAAAGGGATTAAAAAAACATCTTGAAATATGTCACTTTGAGACACTGAGATGACATTTTTTGGGTTTAATAACCAATTTAGTGACTTTAATGTCATGTATTAGCAGCAGTAGTTTGTTAAGGACATATCTTGCCCATGCAAACACTGCAGACAAGATAAAGACATCTTACACCCTGTTCATAGTGGACCCAGTAGGAGCTGAATACAGCTTGATCTGAAAGAAGCAGAATGTCAACAACACAAAATTGTAGATGTTTGTAAGGCTGTATAATTTTTAAAGATGATTTTCTCATTAAGGTTTTAAAAGCATAGTCATAGTTGGTGACAACCATCTCAATAACCAGTCGAGGTAAACGGTATACAGAACATTCAAATGCTGCAGACTCAACTTGCATAGAAGTGCATTTGCTCTAATTTATAGTGAGCAAACTGGGCATGTGATTGAGCTGTCTTCACAAAAGCTCCCCTTACAATTTTAATTAGTGCAATAAAGATATTGCAAGTTAGTATGGTAGAGGCGATGGTGCTGTAATGGAAAATGCATACCACAGATTTAAGTTTTACTGAAGAAAGCATCATTAAATAGCCAAAATGTTCACCTATAGTAAAATTAATCAGCAAAGCAATTAGTGATATATGGACATTTTCCCCCAATGTGACTGGCTGCTACAATGCTATGCTGCATGTCATTAGTTGTCATGAAAATCAGAGACAATACCCCTCCTTCATACATGAAATTTCTGCAATCTGTACCATATGCACAATTTCTAATAATGAATAAATTCCACCACTTTGGAGGCATCTACAAAACAGACAACGTTAGCAGCACCTTAAGATATTCTATATTACATCTGAATGTTTACACAGCTAACGACAGTGCAGCTCGGAAATCCTTTCAGGTAATCAAGAATAATCACATCCAAGGCCTTTGACACCAGACTGTCTTCGACAATCAGGCAATCATTGTCCTTCGAACTCTAGTCATCAGTCCGGTTGTTCACAGTTGGGATAAATGCTCTTTATTTTACAAGGGACCAAACCACACACAGACAATGAAGTAATCATCGATGCTACAAGAAGCCAGAGCTGTGACCTCGCATTCTTAGCAGCAATTCCCTCTATATTGCACGCCCTCCCATTGGGCAGACGCTTAATTACCTCTAATACTTGAGGGGCCAGATATTAGCATTTCAGAAGAAAACACATTCACTTCAGCTACAGATGATTTTCCAAACTACTCAAGTGCACGATTCTTTACTGAGTTAAGTGGGAGAACTGTAATGGTCCTTCCACATGTTCACCCACATCCCTCCTACAACAGCCGCCCACAGGGTACGGCAGAACGAGTCGACTGCCACAAGAGCAGTTGTTAAGGATTGAGATGTCTCATGGTGGAGGGACTTGAGTGCTTAAAGTTGGCAACCTTTGCATATTTGGTCAATAAAAGGACTGAGTTGGGGGCAAGTAATTACCCAGTATACCATTATTTTTGTTGCCTGACTATGTAATTCCAAACTGGAACACATGATGATGACAGTAAACAATGCTGTAAGCAGTTATAATTCTGATTATCAATGTTGCATTGTTATTGGCTGGTTATTGATCAATTATATTCGCTACTTCAGGTGTGATGTAGGCTCCTCTGATGTTTGTCGTTACTTTGTGGTGTCAGAAATGACTCTCAAGCAGCAACAACTGAACAAGAAACACAAGCCGTTGCCACAAACCAGGAAACTGGCTTGTCTGACAGTGGCTAAGGCTACGCTAAGAGCCAGCAACTAAGTTGTGAGGCAGTCAAATTCAGTCAGAAACAAAATCTGGAAAACAATAATCAATCCAATAATCAATCATGCTTTAAGGTACGGACCTTGGATGGCACCAAAAGTGATAGAACAGTGAAAGATTAATAAAACGGAGAAGAACAGCAGGCATAACTGCAGGAGGCAAACTGATACATCTCAGTCAATCCCACATAAACAGAGGAGAACATTCTAGTTTAGTCACTTCTATTTCTATTTTACATATTCAGTTATAGTCACCCTTAATAATGAAGAAGCCTAGTTATGAGTGATGTGGTTCCTGCTATCATATACCGTTAAAGCATTCCACGTAATGATTATTGGTTCCAATTATCAGTTATTGGCCTTTCCTGATTGCCTGTTATCGACATTGGCCCTAAAAACACCCCCATACTGGTTGATTGCTAATTTTTTGTCAATTTGTCAGAAAAGAGCTGATTTAGAGCTCACTTTAGGTTCAAATGATGAAGGTAGTGCAGGTAATTGTACTAAATGAAGCATTTCCAAAACATACATGCATTGGAACTGATGTACGACCTTCTGGTTGTATTGGTCTCGTTATTTTATGTTTCCTGGGACATTTTGGTTTGACACTATTCACTGTAACTGCTTTTCTAAGGTTGTTGCACAGATTAACCGGCATCAGTTTGTGTCGAAAAACTAGATTAAAACCGACAGCTTGGATAAATTCCTTGCAGACTTTGAAACCAAACTGGCTATCTGAAGAGGAAATCGTCTGAGAAATCTTGTCTAACAAGATACTTTCAACAATTTTAGACACAATACTGGCCAAGGCTATTGGTCTGTAATTATCAGAACTACTGATCTTTCCAGCTCTATTTTTAATTACAGGAACCATCAGGACCGATAACATTGAGTCGGGCAGCATCCCATGAACCAAACAAGCTGTGAGGCACATTGAGAGCAGGGGAGCCAGTTTTTCATCTGCAAACTTTATGTGCTCAGCTGAAACACCATCTACACCTGTGGCTTTATTTTCTGATAGTTTAGAAATAGCTTTCACCACATCATGACACCGGATTACATCAAAGCTATCAACATTATGGACCATAAAAGAGTCACTCTGCACACAATTAAATAAACCACTATAGTGTTGCTTCCACAGTCCCAGAATATTGTCGGAGCCAGAAACACCATCTACAGCACATGGCAAAGATACTTTGGTAATTGTACTAAATAAAGCATTTCCAAAACATACATGCATTGGAGCTGATATACGTCCTTCTGGTTGTAT
Organism: Acanthochromis polyacanthus; assembly: GCF_021347895.1. Lineage (NCBI taxonomy): Eukaryota > Metazoa > Chordata > Actinopteri > Pomacentridae > Acanthochromis > Acanthochromis polyacanthus. The sequence continues at coordinate 44,484,645 of NC_067113.1, read as the reverse complement.
TGGTCTCATTATTTTATGTTTCCTGGGACATTTTGGTTGACACTATTCACTGTAACTGCTTTTCTAAGGTTGTTGCACAGATAAACCGGCATCAGTTTGTGTCGAAAAAACTAGATAAAAAACCGACAGCTTGGATAAATTCCTTGCAGACTTTCAGGTTTTCTTTCTGCTTTGTATGGACAGCATTCTCTTCAGCAGGACCAGATCATGTGTGATTCACGACTCCTCGCACACACAAGGTCCTGCTGTCTTCCAGCTGGCAGAATTGGCGGCCTGCTTGCTGGCCGCTGAACTTACTCCGGGTATCTTCTGTTTTGCCTCGTGGTCATAAATCAAACTAAGATAGCTTCAGATGCACGTGAACGGACATCTACTCGTATTATGTGTGTCTTCCCGCTGCCCCTCTGTTGCACATTCATCCACACATACACTCAGCGCAGCAGACTGATGGATGTGGGCTGGCAGAGGCTGATTAGCTGGGAGTGAATGGGGCAGAATTACAACTCTGTCGGCGCCGCGATTGCATTGTTGCTTCGACAACGATCCATGTCAGTTACTGGAATGCTGTAAGGTGGGAAGAGTAATCGATGATCTCCATCTGTCTCTGACTGTTTATTTCTCTCGGATCATTTTTGATTCATTCTTTTTTTTTATTTCCCTGTGTTATCTTCTCTTTTTCTTCACTCCATATCGTTTCCGCTATCATGTTCCTGAGGTAGAACTATAAGCATGTTGGGTTCACTACAAAGATTTTGTCCTCTTTTTTTTGTTAGTTTGCCCTCTCTCTGTTGACTTTTTCACACCCGTCTCTCTCTCTTGACCTCCCCTTTCTCTTCCCTGTTCTTTTTCTTGGCTTTTCCAGCCCATGCTTTTCTTCACAGTCTTAAAAGGCATAAAAATCTCACGCTGGCACTTGTGAAACTACGGTTTTGTTGAAGTGCATTTCTCTGATCTGTATGAATTCCACTCTTTAAAGACCATGAAAAGCATCCTCGGCACGATCACAGAAGCTTGAATTTAAAGGTTTTCGTACGACTCTTGTCAATTGAAATAATTTCCTCACTGATGTTACTTCAGTATTTTATTATCTCAAAAACATTTCTGCATATGTTGAAAAGCTGGGAGACGTTATATGATAAACACTGAGCAGATGGTGTACGTTTCCCCTGTGGGCTTCCAGCCTTTGTTTATATCTTTGAAAAATTATCTTTACCCTTTTGGGTTCAACTTCGGTTTCATATTTGGTAGAATGAGGAAAATTCAGTGTCAGGACGATGTCTGGCCCAAGTGGAATAATTAAATGCTGCAGAATATAAATTCATGTTGACTGTATGGCTAACAAAATAACAGCAATGTGAATTCAGATGGAAAAACTACAGTACATAGTGTTTCAATACAGAAAGGCACAGATGACGTGCACTAACATGCCGTCCCCCCCCAATTTCCTCGAGAGAAACTCTTCAGCTGATGTAATCCACTTGTCTGAACCACCTTGCATAAACCATACAGTGACTGTTTCAACTCACATTGCAATTTCAGTTGCGAAAACAGCAGCCACCTATCAAAGTCCTGCGCTTTTCTTACATCGGCTACCCGCATATTTACATGTAAATGACAGCTGATGGTGACAGAGGTAGCGTAGACCCAATTACGTGCGAGAGTTGGCGGTGCAACCTGACAAATGATGGGTAATGGCTGAGGGTTAGAGGCATTTCCAACACTTCCCCCTTTAACAAACATAGCTGTGTCTCCACAGTTTGACTCCGACACAGTAATTTATTCCCACTCTGCCTGCACGGAACCACGGATTTAAAAGTTTCACCACTTATACAAGCCTTCCCCATTTTTCACTACAGAATGAAACTGTTATTATTCAAAAGAGAAATAGGAATTTATGCAGGCTTAGACATGGCCTTATATCGTCACTTACTTTTTCTTCTTTTCTTCCCTTTTCTATTTTTCTTCTCCCCCCTCCTTTGGTGCCTTTGTGTTTTTCATTATGTGTACATCTTTTTGGGCTCTATAGCCTGTGCTTAATTTGTCTTGGGTGAAATGCCACCTGGCTGCTTCTGCATTTGCTCTTTCTCTCCATGTCTCTTTACTGAAGGCTCAGATGCTATGAAAGTGGTGCAAATCAGTTCATACGGCTCTAGCAATTCAACTGATAGTCACTGGCATTGGCTTTATGTGTCTTTATCTTTCGAACTTAAGAGAGGTAAAGCTAGAATATACAAAGGAAAGAAACATTCTATTAAGTTTGTTGAAAGCCTCTTTATATTCCGGTTAAAATCAATCAAATGCTTCAACAATAAAAAGAAAAAATCTGTTATCTGTGGCAGTCAAAGCCAGTAAAGAGCTCGTCCAGTCATTGCATTTGGTTTTCATTAGAAACCCAGCCTCCACAAAGTTATGTTCCTCTTCAACTAAACTGCATTGCGTTCATCATGTCTTTGCAATTTTTTACCGCTTCTCTGTTACTCCTTTTCAACCAACTAATCATATATTAGATGAGGTGAGACAGAAAATGGTGGAGACACTTCAGTATTGTATCTAAGAAGTTGCATTTTACTCAAAACTGTGATATTTTCCCCAAAACTGACCAGTCTTCTTTTTTTGTTTTTGCCCAACCTTAACCAAGCTTCTATGATGTAAAAGCATGCAACAAAGTGTTTTATTTTCTGGAATCAAACCATGTAGTTTCTGTGCTTAAACCTAACCAGAGAGGGAGTTAAAACAGAAAATAAACAGCAAGAGAAAATAGTTCTGAAAGGATGAAAACCTTTAGCCTAGCCGCACTAGACCCAGGTCTGAAGACGCAAGGGTCTAGGAACTCTCAACAGGGAGGGAGGCGGGCTAAAAGGTTGTCTTTCAAATCACTCTGCAGCAATTGGGTAGGTATACAATCAATCAGCGCAACGAATAGGCTGACGTAGTTCCTAGAGCGCCGGAAATCAGAGGATGGAGTTCAGTCCAGGAGTTCAGTGAAGCCTGATTTAGACAGTCAATGGGTGAAGCTCAAGTATATTACAGACATGTTAACAGAAAGATTATTCAGAGTCGGTGCTAATGGAGCTCAACAACTGTTGTCGTTTTTGTTGTCGACTCTGGCAGAGAATTAAATTCGTTGCCGTGGGTTGTCTAGCGCGGCTAGGCTAGTTGTTTTCGGTTGTTTCTGTCAGAATCGTCGCGCCTCTGTCGTCACTCAGTTCCGCCTTCTGACTCTACACTTCATGGTGATTCGTCAGCCAGTTTTAGGAGCATCCAACCTCGAGGCTTACCGAGGGTAACTAGACCCACCCTGGCAGAGAATTAAATTCGTTGCCGTGGGTTGTCTAGCGTGGCTAGGCTAGAAAACCTTGGTCTTCTGGGTGAAAGTCTGGTTTCTAGTTTGTACCACCTTCCATACATCTTGCTTCCCAGAACAAATTCTCCCTCTTTCAAATGTGCTGCCACATCATAGGTCAAGGGTTATTACACAAGTGCCTTTAAAACATAATTGAGAGTGTAGTTTAGTAGTATAAGAATTTGTTGAGACAGTGTTGACTTGAGATGTTTGGATGGCCTAACCACATACCTGACATTACGAGTCTTCCACGTGGCCATGCTTGCACATTGTGAAGGTTAGCAAGCAGATAGCACACGAATCGCAGACAAATGTGGCTGTTGATTTGCATCTTTTCAGTCTCCGTTCTCCTCCAGTTTCATTGAGGTGTGTTAAACTGTGTGTATGTTCGCTACAAGTCCACACTGAAATGGTGGGAAAGTGGCTTTTGATGCTTTCTATTTTCCGTAAATTTATAGCGGTTTTGACCAAGACGCTGTTGTTGTTGTTGTCTGTGTGAGTTGTTAGTATAAGGTAGTTTTCATGCTCGACACTCCCCACCAACACTCTCTCTTGAGAATCAATCTTCCAGCTGTAGTCGGGCAGTATGTGTTCTTGTGTTTTCGAGGTGTGACTTTGGAAAGAGACGTGAACAGTGGGGGGTGTTTTTATAGGTTGTATCTTCTCAAAATCCAGTTTACCTTTACTAGTCTCTCCCTCCTCCACTGCATACTTTAGCTTTAATGAGACAGCTCGGTTCAATATACAGTATGCAAGATTTTAAGATTGAAAATTGCATAAATATGTAATAAATAATCTTATTAGATATTTTGAAGTCTGACAGTTTTTGAAGTGTTAAAGTGCTTTTGAAGAGATGTGCATCTCGAAAATGTCATGCACAAGTTGTCAGACCCGATTTGAAGCTTAATATATATATTTTTCTCTTCTTGTCATAATGCATAAGCACATCTAAAATTATCTGCTGCCTTCCTCATCTCCAAGGTCATGTGCTTTATGTAATTTTAAAATCATTAGTATGTGAATACTGTTGACATAGCGCCATATGCAGTGTTATCTCTATCTTTATTTAGCGCATTCCCACTTGTGACTTGCACTGTGACTTGAGAAATGCTGTAGAGCTGAACAGCTGGCGGTGGCAGCAAAAATAAAAACCCTCCCAAGACATCAAAGGGCATTGTCATTCATGAGAAAACATACAAGATATACTGAAAATGCAACACTCTTGACACTTGATTTGAGTGTGACCGTTTGGGTGAGAAATTCACGGATGGAAACTGTCAGTGCTTCCTGTCTCAAAAGAGAGTAATGACCAGAATTTCAAGGCAGAGGCAATGAGTGGGTGGCTTGTTCTGATTTCTGGCATCATCAAAAAAAGCAACTCTCTGTAGTAACGCTCTGAAATTTATTACAATGATGCTATCGCAAGAAACGCACATTGATTGCGACATTTTGTCTCGTTGTACCATCAGTTATTACCAACTTTCAGGCGCATACTTCTGGGCCATTCAATGTAAAAAAAAATGTATAGAGAGGGCTTGGATCATGTCGATTTCTGCATCTTTGTCTTCACACCAATCTGTGGAAATAAAATAGCTAGAGTCCTCAATCTGGTTGTTTATGGTACCACTTTTCAAAAAATGATTTGAAGCACTTTGAGTTGGAAAAAAATGATTTTTCTTTTACCCCAGTAACAACATTATACAACTCTTCCAATTGAGACTACATTTAGAATGGTTTTATTTGTCATACATGCTCTATGATTGTTCTAATATTCGCCATCAACAAAAAAAAAAATGTAAATTTTCACATAAAAGATGCCTCTGACTGGTACCATACTCTACATTTTGAAAGCTTCGGTTGCTTCCTAACACAGGGAAGAAATAAATACAAGTGGCCCAAATGAGCTTCTTCCACAGGGTGGCCGGGCTCAGCCTTAGAGATAGGGTGAGAAGTTCAGACATCCGGAAGGAGCACGGAGTAGAGCCGCTGCTTCTTCCCGTCAAAAGCAGCCAGTTGAGGTGGTTTGGACATGTGATTCGTATGCCTCCGGGAAGGCTTCCTTTGGAGGTTTTACAAGCACGTCCGCCTGGGAGGAGACCTCGGGGCAGATCCAGAACCCGCTGGAGGGATTGTGTATCGCGTCTGGCCGAGGAAGGACTTTGTAACCCCAGGAAGAGCTGGAAAGTGTTACCGGGGGGAGACACGTCTTGAACGACCTTCTTTGTCTGCTGCCTCCACGACCCGACCACGGATAAGTGGGAAAATAATGGATGGCTGGATGGTTGGACTCTTCGATCGCTCTCAAGAGCCATTGAATTTGGGTACCACTCCCAAATAGGACAAATCCTAAATTTTGAAGAGTCCATTGGAAACCGTCTCAATGGCTACATTAGTTTGTGATTTGTACTATACGATGAATGATGCCTGCAGTAGGGATGGACCTTTAGGATGTTACAGTGCTGAGAAACCAGCTATCCCCAACCCCCTCATCTCCACTCTCACCTCAACCAGTCCAGGCAGATGGCCACCTTCCCTGAGCCTAGTTTTATTACAGATTTTTTTTTTTTGACATGACATATGTCGATTCATATAGATAAATATGGATTTATTTTGAATTAAACTGAGTAGTCACACCCACACTGACTGGCAGACTCCTTGGGCTGTAAGTTTGGTGATAAACTGCAGCAGGAGACCAAGCACTGCCTTGTGTGTTATTAATAGTTGTTAGAAATTAGTTTCAAGAGAGACTGGAAGCCAGAGCGGTGACACCAAGAGACTTTGTGACACTATGAAATGTCACAGTCTGTCTTTGCTTCTCACAAAGAGCAGCTCTAATTCACAGGGCCACGGGATGTCAAATATTTAAAGATTGGTTGTTGTAAGTGTTCAAATAAATGACCAGCGCTGTCATTTTTTGGCGTGAGGACAGCATCAAAAAGAATACAGGAGGAGGATGCACTGAGCGAAGTGAGATAAAAGAGAGATCAGAGGAAGCAAATATATAAAGAGTGACAAAGTAAGATAAAAAAGAGACTCACTCATAAAGTCCCCATCTGTCTCTCTCCATTCTCCAGTGCATAAGGACGCACATAGTCCCCTTTGGGCTTAGCAACTATTTCACTGTCGTTTTCACCTCGGACATCAGCACCACATAAACAGGGAAATGTCTCTTCAGGTTCAGTGACTGCAGCCAACTGTACCTCACTTACAGCTATACATATACAGTACATTAACTATTTAAACACAATTTGAAATTCCTGCAGAGGTGAAACAGAGGTGAACATCAATGTTACAAAGCTGCAGTGAAACATTCCCCCCTCTTTTTTTCATGATAGTTAATCCCTCAGCCATTTAAAACTACTAGATGTTCAGTTCAGACTTTTCTCATTTACTTTTTGTCTCCTTGTGTATCCGGCTGACTCAATGATGTTGAGATCAGGGCTCTGTAGGGGCCACACCATCTGTTGCATGTCGTTGAAAACAGCTCTTTGACTGACTGTTTGCTGATTGCTTTCGCAGGATGAATGTGCGATTGACTCCTCTCTGATACCGTTGAGTAATGGATGAAACTTCTAAAATTACTGCAACATTTGCATACTAGTACACATTTAAAGGTGTATCAGTGCTATTATGAGGATCTAAAAGCAGACAAACTACAAGAAATGTGTAACATCCTAATTAAAACTGTAAAATATCTTGATTTACTTCTGTCGTATTTTAAAGAGACACTCATGTGGCAGACCCATTTTCATTCATTAACATTCCAAGTGGGTCCCAGTTGCAGCCTTTGCTAACAGCTGACAGGAAGTGAAACTTGGACCAAATGCGTCCTGGCGACACAAACCCAATTAAAATGGTCCATTCAGTTATTCACATTGTGTTCACAAGCCGTGGGGGAAGTTCCAAACATCTGGGGCTTCCATGCTGGATGCCAAACCTGAGAGAAAAATGGTAAACAGACACTGGCATCCTGCTACTTCAAGTAATTTGCAGCAGTGTCCTACCTAGAACCTTTTGAAACTCACCTTCTAAAGGAAAATGCACCAGTGATCCACAATGTCTAGAACTTAAAACCAGTTTTATTTTGAGATTTCCTCCTTAACAAATGGTACGGTTGTTGTAAATATTCCTCAAACACTGATGAACACTGTGACAAACTATGAGCACAATACTGTATAGGTAACTTTATGTGCTGTTGAGAGGACTGATCAACTGGATTTTCCCCAGAAAAAACTGTTTAAAAACCTGTTGAACAAAACAGAATGGACCAGGATTGGCTCTATAGCAAAACAAAACCATGTCTTTAGTATTGAATTAATCCTCACTGTGTTTTCTTAAAATTGAATATCCATAACGGGGAATTATGAGTAGCCATAAATAATGTCTTGATACTCTTCTCTGTGAAAAAGTCAGCATTGTGGCATCAATATCAGGAGCAAACTGCAAACTCTTGTTGCCATGGTGATTTTGACAACAAGAATTTAGCTGTGTTTCATGAAGCAGGGAACAGCCAGGAGGAGGTTATTTACCTCTCGTTAGCTGGGACCAGAGCAGCAGCAGCAGCAGCATTGCCTGTTCATGCATCTGTTTGCTTTACCTTTCAGCATCTGTGTTGTCTTAGCTGTCATCGAGGAAAACCTGGAGCTCTTGTAACTTCTTTGGCCACCTTGTGACTGCAGGTGAACGTTGCTTTTTTTTTTGTTTGCTATATATTACCAGAGTTGAAAAATAAAGGTGAAAAGGGGTGCAGCGACTTTCCCGTCTTTGCAGAGGAACTCATTGCTTTTTTTATACAATATTCTGTAATATGACAGAGGATTTGGGCATATCAGATTTAGTTTTTTACATTATATTTTGACTTCTTTTGGATTTATTAAATGGTTACAGTGGAGGCAGACAAAGAGGGTAGGAGAATGGCGTGCTATGAAAGTCAGTCTGGTTGGGAATTGAACCCAATGCACCAATGTGATATGTTCCTGAATGCACATTGCCCACTGTCAAAAACCTTTTTTTTTTTTTGCTTTCATCTCTTTTAATTTTCTTTTACAGGTTTTGTGTGCACTTGTTTTACAGTCCCTCTCCGACATTGTCTGTACACAGTCTCAAACAAAACATTGCAACCCTGTTTTCTAGAGTTTTATTTACAATTGATCCGCAGCAGCAAATATGTTTTTAAGGAAATGTAATGCTGGCCAGACTAGGTTTTCTCTTCATCCTCTGAACCTGTCAAGTAAGATGCAGATGTTGAGGTCTCAGAGAGGACTCAGGCTCATTACAGCTCTAAGGTAACAAAGGTTTTGAAGCAGACAAATAAAGATCTTAAGAAGAAACATTATAAGTTAACCATATGATTGTGCTTGCTAAAATACACATATATTTTTTGAAGTATTGATTTGATTGAAGTAATGACTCAGATGATTTATTATGTTCAGATTGAGAAGAATGATTTAAGAAATGATTCTGTGTGAAGTAATCCTTGGTTAGGCTCTGTGTGTGCGTACAGGCCTCATAGGCTTGTGTGTCCAGGCCTTAAAGAAAGCAGAAGTGAGAATGGCAGAAGTCCCCTTAGAAATGAGGAACTTGGAGTTTCCACAGGATGACAGGATGGGCTGAGGCCTATTTGCAGAACATTGTCATAGCAACTGAGTGTGTGTTAAATGTATTTGCTGTAAAACACATGATTCTATGCAACTGTTGTGTGTGTAACAGGAAAAAGGTTGAGTCTTAAGACCTATGAGTCAAGGATATGGGCGTACCAAGAGGTAGAACTGTGTGTAAAACGGTGTATGTGTTTGTAAGAGAGAGAGAAAGTATAAAAAGGGAAACGCAGAGACATTAGTTGGGAGTCGTTCGCCGGAGCCGTCAGAAGAACAGCAAAGGGAACTTGGCCAGAGTTCTGAAGAATCTTCACCTTCCTCTTTTGCCCGAGAGACGGGAAGACGACGCGGGACTTAGGCTCCAGAGATCGCTGAGGACATCGTTGGAAGCAAAGTCTTTTTCTGACTTTGTTCAACAAGCGAAGACCACACTCTGCCAAACGGAGAGTCCTAAGAGGTTCTGAAGTTATCCAGAAGAAACCAATAGAGGGAAGAACCGACTACACCCGAAGAGGCAAAGGAGGCAACAGCACCGGGCTGTTCCCCTCCCCGGGGCTGGGAGACCCAGTGACCCACTACAGCCTGACCAGACGAGGGTTTTCCATCACCACCATACCACAGAGAAGACAGCTGGGGCGTAAGCACTAACGTGCCAGCCAATTCCAGAAGATAACTGCCAGACCACGATTGGCTTACAGGACTCCTCCGCTCCCCCCTGCCGAGGGATAAGATCCTCTTGTCCACAAAGAAGACATCGTACCGAGTCCTCCGGACAACTGAGTGCTTTTCCCAGACGCAAGACAAGACCGAGTGATACGGTAGTGGCCATGCTGTTTGCTCTCTCTCCTAAATTTAATAATTAGAGAAGATTGTCAGGTACGCTCAATTTATTTACTTTAATATCATTTATAATCAAAAATAATTAATTGTTTTAATCATGAATTGATGCTGTGCTCTTGCTAAGATTTGCTTAATAAAAAGCTGTATTGCATTTAAAGAGAAGCCTAATGAAATTATTATAAATCACTGGAAATCTGCATAGTGGTAAAAAGTTAAGTTGATTGTGTGCATTCAATCCAATGGTTCTTAAAGGTTGCTTAGTCTAAAGTGAGAGTGTTTAAACATTACCCCTGAGGTTAGTTCTTCCAAACCTCTAAAACGAACCCAGGAATAGCACCAAGTGCAGGCAAGTCCTTAGAGAGAAGCTGACCAATAACGAATGTGAATGATAGATCAATTCTACTACTAAGAAAGGCTGCTTGGTGGGATAGCATTTATCAGATAAGAGGGGTGAGACATTCGGATGCAAGGCAGTTAGAACCTGGGCGAGTATCTCTCGATTCCAGCTTAATTTATTCTGCTGAAACCTGTTAGGTGAAATACTAATAGGCAGATAGAATCTAACCCTTTAAACGGAGAGCTGGACCAACTTTAACCTGAGGCAAGGGTTAAAAAAGGCTAGACTGGCGAACATGGCGTCCCTGGGTGGGCACGAGTGAAGAAAAAGTGTCCAAAAGAAGATTCTGAGGGTCCGGCACCGACACCTAGAATCAACCGCCAGAACCTTTTAGTGGAAACTGGGGAAGAGAGGGCCAATCTCTTCTGACCGAGGGTCCACGCTGTGGAGATCGGGGAAGAAAAAGACGAGACCTTCTGACCGAGGATCCACAGCACGGGTGATCAGCCGACAGAGAGACTCGGGATCATCACGCCTGACGGGAGGTACAGTGAGAACCGCAGGCTAGAAGAAGCCGCAGTGACCTTGGGCCAGCGCATCCCAGAAAAAAGGCACCGCGGAGCAGCTAGACGAGGTCTGCACCCATCCCTGCTCAACGGTCCTACGAGAGGTTTTGAGGGAGCAGACGACTCGAGACGACAAAGACGATGGCTGAGAGCCAGCAAGACAAAGATGTACTCGTCCCTGATACAGAAGAGGCGACAGCCCCACAAGACGATGCAAAAGCCGGAGGGTCCGGTGAGCCATTAGAAGAGGATCCATCCTCCGAGGCCCCAGTGCCGGGGGAAACAACGATCAGCGAAGTAGTGAAAGATTCCACTTCAAAGATGCTTCGCCCAGACCTCACTCCGACCTTCCAGTACCAGATTGTCCTGGCAGGTAAAGGATGGGATACCTGGGAAGAAGGAATAAGGAAGCATGTGCGCAACTTCAACCAGAGGCTGACAGAAGCGCAACTAAAAGAGCAAATACAGGAAGGCCTTGACAAAGACGGGTGCTTCACCTCCCACGAGAAAATAGGAAAGCACTGGTTGACAGTGCTAGGAACCATGTCGACACCACCAAAATCGAAGGATGGGGTGAGAGGATGGTTAGTCTGGTGGGGTGAGTACCTGAAAGAATCAATGAGAAGTGCTCCAATGTCAAAAGTTGTCATGATTTTGAGCCCTTCTCCAGAATATGACCCGGTGGTGAAGATGCTCGCCAGAGAGACAGAGGTAACTCCAGTCCTGATTGCCAGCCGCGTCCGGGCAACGGCAGTCCAGAGGGACTGGAGAGATGTGTTGAAGCCCATACATGAATATAGGGCCTCAAGAACCCAGATGACGATTGAAGAAGACCGGCAGAGTGAACAAACACACACCGGATCCGTGAATGAGTCGGAGGACTCAGACGAAGAGCCAGGGGGACCTGAGTATGCCGGGCTGCCAAAGCCAACAGGGTTCGCCAAGTGGGAAGCCCTGATGGAAGTTGGTGAACCAAGCCTCACATACCCGATGCCTCGACCAAGTTTCGCAGGAAACTACCCTACTCTGACTCCTGCAGGCCGTGAGAGGGTGCAAGCAACCGACGAAGTCCTCCAAACCACACAGAAGGCCCTTCAATCCTTAAAGGCGTACCAAGCCGCATACGCCATTGCAGACTACCCAGTCGACGACCTCTGCACCAAGGACGAGTCAGTGAGCGACAGATCCGAGAGGATCCTCCCCATCTTACCCCCGTTGCCCACAGATGGTAAAAAGTTCGGCAACCAGACGGGCGCTACAGCTTACTACATCGAAGGAGACCCTTGGCAGTACCACGCAGATGCCCTGCTGGTGATATCCTCCTCCATCCTGAAAGTCAGAAATACAGCTTTCAGAAAGGCGCTCGCACGCAGAGGTGGCGAAGAGTACCAGAAGGAGAGAGAAGAAGCCAGTAAAGAGAATAGAAATCGTCCAGATGGATGTAGATCTGTGGTGGTAACCAGCGGGGGTGATTCAACGTACTACTCTATAATCCATGTGATAGAAGATGAGTATCGTGAAGGAGATGACATTGAGTCATACAGGAAGAGGCTATACGGTGCCCTGATCAAAGGACTGGCGAAAGCAAATGACCTGAAGTACAGAAGAGTGGTCATTTGTGCTGATGGGCTGAGATCCAACACACTGCCCTGGGAAGTGGCAGAAGAGGCAGCCACAAGAGCGGCAAAATGGCAGCTGATGGCGCATGAGGTCTGTAATGAGTTAAAGCAACTGGTGGTCATGACCTCTCAAGCACAGAACAAAGAGCGGAGAGATCGCATACTGAAGCCCTGCAAAGATGCAGAGAAGGCGAGAGGCCTTAAAGCAAAAGGGAAAACTGATCGACCAGCAGAAGACGGAGCAAAGCTGCCTGAGGTGTTCAGCCCTGAACGGGAGAGAAAATCATCCACACCCGGTGAAGCAGCCCCGCCTGGAGCTTACCCTGGGGGTGAACACAGCTACGTACAGAGCCAGTCTCAACCCAAGTCCATGGTGATATGGAAGCAAGAGACTCCTCCGGGAGCTGTGGTACAGAGGTTGTACCTACGGGACCAAGAAGGGGCCATGGAAGGTGCAATCCCCGAAGGTGACTATACCAACCTGCAGACCACTGGGCAAGACCCAAGAGAGCAGAGAACACCAAGGACCCCTGTACCTACAGGTCCAGTAGTTTCACCCATCACTTCAGGACCAACGCCTCCTGTCCCAAGACGACGCACCAGTTTGGAGCCAAGACGTGTTACCGTCAATCCGGCACCAGAACCAGATATCGTGATAAGCAGCAGTGAGTCGTCCGACGAAGAAGAAGAGCAAGAAGACGACCAGTCACTGGAATCAGTCCCCCATCAGACACCCAATCCTCCAAAAGACCTCAGAGTGGGCACCAGAAAAGGTGAGAAGAAACCAGTAGAAATGGTGTCAGTAAGAAGAACCTCAGAAAGGTTGGCAAGAGATCCAAGCTTCGGCCCCATAAAAACCAGGGATGAGAGGCAAGCATACATGCCAGAAGTCGGCCAGACCAGCTATGATGTACCAGTCAGCTGGGCTGAAAAACCAGATGAGAGGAAAATCCTGCCGGTGAGTGCTACAATTGGGGAATGGGCCAATATATTGATGATGCCTAGTTATGGAACTCTAGCAGCATGTACGCAGCTGACAGCCGGTTTCAGAACGGCCTTCATCGCCATAACCCATGATGTGATGCTTCGGAGAATGAAGAGGGCAGCATATAGTTACTCCAAAGAGGTGGAAAGGGCAATGTTGGAAGATTTTTCCGAGGATGAAGAAACCGGAGGAAGACCCCAACAGCAGCCACAGCCACAGAAGGCCCCAGCAGCATCCGTGGCTGGAGCAGCAGGTAATGCAATGAGCCTGCTGACACCAGCCCAAGGCTTCACAGAATTCAAAAAGGTCAAAATGCTGGTAAAGGACAAAGAGCCTGGGCAAAGTATGGTAAATTACCTGAGAGACAACTGGTCACTGGTGAAGAACACCACTACGTGCGAAGAAGCCAGAAAGCTGTGGTTGACCTATGCAACAGGTAACTCAGTGAAAGAGGGAGAAACTTCTCAGAGCCATTATGACCGGTTGGTGCTTGAAGACTCAGATGACGAAGAGAGCTGGTTACTCAGAGCCAAAGCAAGGCTGGAGAAGGGACAGACCCTCACCCTCATCTGGCATGAGATCCAAGACAAATTTCCGCCGACAAGGTATATAAGAGCCCTAAGGGCCCTGACTAAAAACCAGAGGGATGAGGTAGACTTCGCCGCCATGCCGTATGAAACTACAGTAACCCAGCTCAATGCAGCAGTAAAGGGGTGGGACCTGAAGAGGAGGTTCTACCAGACAAGGAAAGAGAAGGAGTCACAACAGCAGCCACCAAAGGCTAAGCCACCACAAGAGACCCCTCAACGACCAAGAGAACCAAACCCACCGCAGCGTTCTCGGTCCTGGCCTAACCGACCAGCCCCCAGAGACCAGGCAAGACCAGCCCAGAACAAGCAACCATTCCAGCCTCGACAGACCCAGAAGCCGGCCGGTGAAAGGAAGAGTGATTACCTGCCCCCAGAAGAATACAGAAAGCTGACCCCGGAGCAGAGAGACGCCCTCCGTGCCGCTCGCCAAGCAGCGGGCACTCAGGGGCCGGCTAAATGATGGCCCAAGAGGCACGGGTCACCCTGGAACATGCCTACTGGAAGGGGGATGAAATCTACACTGATGTGGATGGAGTCCCTTACCAAGTAGACTCCGGGGCAGAGGTGTCGATGACCCGCAAGAGCCTCGACATAGCAGGACACCTACAGGCCCAACTAGCTGATGGAGCAGTTAGGGAGTTCCCATATGCAATATGGAAAGGAATTGTATGGGTTCTTGGGCCTTTCAATCTGGTAACGACAAAAGACTTAAAACGGCTACATCAACCCAAGAAGAACATGCCAGGCGAGAGACTGAAGAAGTTGCGGGCCCGCATGATCCGCTTTACACCTCAACAAGAGGAGTTCCAGCTTAAGCAGTGGTACAAGCCAGTCGATGTAAAAGAAGTCGCAGCACAGAAGGTTGAAGAGAGTGATCTGTCAGCTGCAGGGAAAGAGCAGCTGAAGGGGATCATCTCCAGAGCCAAGGTAGCACGGTTCAAGAATGATTGTGGGGATCTTGGGGAGAAGTACACCCATACTATCATTGGAGGAGTGCATCCAGCGGTCCGCCAATATCCCCTCAATCCAGGTGCAGTAGAAGAAATGGACCTGATAGTCAAAGAGCTGAGCGCACTGGGGATAATCCGAGAGGAACCGAATCCAATAACCAACAGCCCAATCCAGGCGGTGAAGAAACCTGAGTCGACGGGTGGAGGATGGAGGCCAGTGATCAACTTTAAAGCCCTTAACCGTCGGACAACCGCGAACAAGGCAAGTTTGATTAATCCCCAAGGCACCCTGAAGACTCTACAGGTCAAGAAATACAAGTCCTGTATTGACCTGGCGAACGGATTCTTCTCCCTGCGCCTAGCCAAAGCTTCACAAGGCAAGACAGCGTTCACACATAAAGGGAAAGCTTATGTGTGGACCCGACTGCCCCAAGGCTTCAAGAACTCGCCAAATGTGTTCCAAGCTGCTGTAATGGATATTCTGCAAGGGCTTGGAGCGACAATCTACATAGACGACGTGTTCATCGCAGACGACTCTGAGAAGGAACACCTGGAAAAGCTGCAAAAGATTGTTGAGAAGTTGACAGAAGCAGGCCTAAAGCTGAACCTGAAAAAGTGTCAATTTGGCCAGTTTGAGGTAAACTACTTAGGATTCCAGGTCTCAACCGACCTAGGGATATCTGAGGGATACCGAGAGAAACTGGAGCTAATTAGACCTCCAGGATCACTGAGAGAACTACAACAGATCCTAGGTTTGTGCAACTACGTGAGAGACCATGTCCCTGGGTACCAGAGGTATGCCAGATCGCTGTATGCAAAATTGAAGAAAGCTGAAGACCAGCCTGAAGAGGACCACGACAAGACTTGGACATGGACAGCAACAGATCAGCACCATCTGGAAGAACTGAAGAAGGCGATCCAGGGAGCCCTACGGTTGGAACCTAGGAGCCTGACAACCAGATTGGTAGCTGAGACGAGCTGTGACGACGACGACGCCGTGGTAAAAGTCAGTAACGAAGGAGCAGGAATTGTGGCTCTATGGAGCTACACACTGACATCCGTGGAGAAGAAGTACCCACCAGAAGAAAAGGAATTGGCAGTCCTGGCAAGATACTGGAGTGCCCTGAAGGACCTGGCACAGGGCCAGGGCATCAAAGTCAACACCCAGAGCCAAGTACACCGATTCCTGAGAAAGGCCACTGTAGAGAGTACCAAGGCGACCAATGCGAGATGGGGAAGATGGGAAGACATCTTACTAGACCCAGACCTCGAGATTGGGCCAACTCAACTTGCAAGTAAGAAGGCACCAAAGCCTGAAGAACCAACAGAGGATCCATATGAATGGACTCTGTACACCGACGGATCGAGAAAGGGTCCAGACAGCACTGCCTATTGGGGCTTCATCCTTAAGCAAGGTGAAAAAGAGCGTTACCGACAGAAAGGTAAAGCAGAAGGCAGTGCACAGACAGGAGAAGTTACAGCAGTCCTAGAGGGCCTGCTAGAGCTAGAAAAAAGAAAGGTTAAAAGAGCTAGAGTAATAACAGATAGTTCTTACTGTGCACAAGCTCTGAATGAAGACTTAGCCATTTGGGAAGAAAATGGTTTTGAAACTGCTAAAGGCAAAACGGTAGCACACCGTGATCTGTGGCAAAAAATTGCCGAGTTAAGAATGAACATGAACCTCGAAGTGAGGCACCAACGGGCCCATACGAGAGAAGGAGCCCACTGGAAGGGGAACGACGAAGTGGATCGTTTCGTCCAGATGAGAAAATTCGTCTTTGTCGGGATCGAGGAATGGGACCAGACCCCTAAAGGAAAAATTGTCCCAGAGAAGTACGTGGAAGAAGTGGTGCGGGCCGTACATGAGGCGCTAGGCCATGTGAGCACACTTCCTACCCGTAGGGAGCTGGAAAAGCTGCAACTCTGGATTCCAGAGCGCCGTGTGCGACAAGTGCTGAGGGCCTGTGAAGTATGTGGTCGATACAACGCAGGACGCCGAGGGCAAAGAGTAGACGGGCTCACCATCAAGAGCACTATTCCCTGGGGTTCTATCTGCATGGACGTAGCAGGCCCAATGGGGGTTACAGGGAAAAGAGGTGAGAAATACCTTTTAGTGCTAGTTGATTCAATGTCAGGCTATGTGGTTACTAAACCAGTGAAGAAAGCTAACGGCAACAGTGTAGTTAGCATGTTGGAACAGACGTGTGGCATACTAGGGGTGCCAAAAGAATTGAGAACAGACAATGGGACACACTTCAAGAATGCAAAGGTGGATGCATGGTGCCAACAGTATGGGGTGATGAGGATTTATTCACCTCCATACACGCCACAAGCAAATGGAGTGGTCGAGCGAGCCATTGGGCTGGTAAAGAACTGGATAGGCAAGAATGCAAATTCCAAAGAATGGAGCACTAAAACCCTAGAAATAGGAAAGGCCCTGAACGACAGACATCGAGCTGATAGGCCTTCCCCTTCCGAGGAGCTAAATCAACGCCCCTTTGTGTCAGAAGAAACAGGGCGGGGCTCTGAAGATAAGATGGCAGCACCAAGCCCTAAAGTGCCATTCCAAGTTGGACAGCGAGTGTGGGTGAAGGCCAGAGACGCACCCACAGGCACAGCGGTGAAAGCCAAATACGAGAAGCCTGACATAATAAAAGAAGTTTTAGACAGCAACACAGTTTTGCTAAAAAGAGGAGGAATCCAAGGAGTGGAGCAGCTTAAGCCAGTTCCAGACTAGAGAAAACCAGGAATCAAAAACCATGGCTACGAGCACACAAGGCTTACCACCCTTCATCGGAGTAGCCAACGTTAAAGGGGTGGTTACTATGCGGAGAAGTACTACGGGACTCTGGGCAGGCAGAGCCCTGAAGAAATTGGACTATTCTAAAAAAGGATTCCTGTCAGAAGAAAAAGAGATGTTGGAATGGAAGAAGATAACCAACAACTGTGTGGTTTGCTGGAAGCCAACCACCCTGATGGTCCAATGGGAAGGACCAGGGCAAGAAAAACCTACGAAGGTTAAGCCAAAACGAAGAGAGATGAAAAGTCTGCACCATAAACCAGTAAAGGTAACTGATGCCTATGTTTGTGGGTTATGCAGAATAGATAAGTTACCCAGGCTGATCTTCATCACCCAATGGGATCTACGCGGGGTAAGGCCAGAGACTACGGAGTGTGCTTGTCAGTGGGATGGAGACAGGCTCTACTACTGCAGCAGCTGCAGCCTCCAGAGAAAGTGTGGGCAGCTGGTACAGACTGGTGAAGCCGAAGGATGGCAGGTGAGGAAGATGGTTGATCCTCTCCAAGCATTGGGACCAGGGGAGATTGAAGGTGACGAAAGAGAAGCGTCGACCTCAGCCTGGACCCCCGAGGGTGAGGGAGAGCCATCAGCACCGCCACTGTATCCTCCGATACAGGATGAAGAAAAAGGAGCCACCAAGGGTGAGGCCCGGGAGCAACCGCTCTGGAAGAAGACCATCCAGAGGGCCTGGCCTTACAGCACGGCTGCAGCAGAAATGATGTCTCCGCCACTAGCGACAACACAAGTCCCTCTGGTGTTCAGGGTCTATCGCGACCCAGATGGGCCCAAGTATACATCAGGTATGGAAACGATTCCAGGCCCTCACAGAGAAATGGCACAAGCGCATGGTTGGGAAGGACCATGGGAGCTAACTACCTGGGATAGGTTAGTAGAAGAAGTGTATGCTGATTCAACCATCCCCCTAGTAGACGCTGGACCAGTGCCAAGAGAAGAAGGTGCCAGAGGCACGAATCTCTACTACAGCGTCACAAGCCTCGATGCATGGGGCCACTCGGGCATGAAAGCCAAAGAAAAGTCTGCAGAGTACACCGTGACACCAGAAGACTGGCGCCGAGAAGGAAGCGTCCAAGTGGTGAACTCCTGGGTGTCAAGGGCAGCCACGCCTACAAGACCGCATCAGACGATGACGGTGAAAGTGCGAGTGCGCATGGTCATTGTGCCATTCGTAGGTGTGTACTCGCTGGGAGCAGACGTGTCCGAGGTACAGAGAGAAGTGAAGCCTGAAGAAGATTCTGCCAAGAAGGGGGAGAAAGGGAAGGAGAGTGTTTGGTTAAGAATCAAAGGCCTCACCAAGAGGGTTGGAAGAGGAAAGAAGAATCCTGAACCCAGCCAACAGTAAGGTCAACCTGTCGTTGTGAAAATGCCGTATCGACCAATGTATGAACCATACACGGATGTAGAATTGCATTCTGGAAGGCCATATATACAAGAATGTAATGGTAAAGTATACTTAGACTCCCCAGAAAGGGATTTCAAATACATCAATAGAGAATGTGGGACAATGAACTATTTTTGCACTAATTTTGAGTACACCAGAGACCCGGATACGCAGAAATCTGGACCATTTCCTATACGTGCGCCACGTGTAGTGAGAGGGATCGATCTTCAAATGAGGCAGAGACGGTTTGACGATGTAAACCGAAGAAGGCACTGGATATGGAAAGCGGTGCCCCCCTGCCCAAAGTCGTCTCCTTGGATCCTAAATGTGGTCTGCTTCTCACGGGGGCCGACAGAAATCAAACTGACGTGGGGGCCTAATTACGCTGACCCATGGCAGGGTGAGTACTGCGAGATCAGTATAGGAAGGAGGGTAATCTGGACCTCTAGCCCTTATATGAATAGGAAGATGAGATGTCGGATAGTGAATCCTAGCTATTATCTCCTTGAAAATCGAAGTCTTCCCCTGCGAACAATCACCCAAGAAATAGAAATCCACCCAAGGCAGAATGGAGGATACCTGCTTCCAAGAACAGTGGAAAATCCTCTCATATACCCTGGGCGAGGAAACTGGTTCTACCATGACCGAAAAGCAAAGGTGATGGAGCTGGTGGCACCAGGAGACCGGCCACTATATGCTGAGCTATTGCAGATCCGAGAATCGGGCAGAAGAAATGCCAAAAGGGATGACGGAAGGGCAGAAGACCACCCAGAAGACACCCCTTTTGAGGAGGCCCGAAGAGGAGTGCAAATGAATGAAGGATTGTTCGCACAAATTGCTGAAGGACCATTGCCAAGGCCAGATCGGTTGATCGTGACGTCATGGAAATGGGTGTGGAGAGGGCTGGACCCAGAGATTGACAAGTACCCTGCTCCTATCTACACGGAGTTACTCAAAGGAAGGGTCACACGAGATGAAGAAGCGGAGCTGGCACGAGCACTGAAGCCCCTCTTCACTATCTCACCCGAGACAGAACCTGAGGATAAACCAGTCCAGATCCTGAAACCTTATACCAAGAAGCGGCACGCAGGCGGATCAGGAGAAGACTCAGGGCGAAGGAACAACAAAAAGAGAAGGGATTCCGATCCTAGCCGACAGTAAGATTAAGCCTCATCTTGTAAATAATGCCACGTCGACCATATCTGTGTAATGATAGGTATACGGGGCGACCATGTATACAAGAGATTAATGGAAAGATATATTTGGATCGTCCCAAAAGAGATTTTGAATACACTAACAACGAGTGTGGCACACTGAATTATTTTTGTACCAACTACGAGTATTCTAGAGATCCAGACATTGACCCAACCGGGTCAATTAAAGTATGTACTCTGTGCATAGTGAAAGGGAAAGAACTCCAGGAAAGGCAGAAAAGATACGAAGAATCAAGGGGTAGATGGAAGGACCAGCCAGTGCCAACCTGCCCGGTCGCAGGCCCCTGGGTCCTGAATGTAGCCTGCATTCCCTGGGGAAGGACGAGCATCAAGCTGACTTGGGGACCCAACTATGCCGACCCATGGCAGGGAGAATATGTTGAGATCAGTGTGGGAGAATTAGTGGTCTGGACATCCAACCCCTACATGTACAGGAAGCTGAGAAAACGCATGGACGACCCTAACAGGTATGTTCTAGAGAACTGGAGCCTTCCACTGCGAATGATAGTCCAAGAGAAAAAAGTTCCTACGAACCTGGATGGGAGAAAAATGTTTCCTAGAACAGTAGAAAGGCCTATAGTGAGTGAGGGAAGAGGAGAGTGGTACTACCATGAACGAAAGGCGAAGTTGGTGGAACTAGTGACTCCAGAAGGCCACCCGCTGTATGCCGAGTTGCTACAAAGTCGAGAATCAGGACCACGCAACGCCAGAGCCTGGAATGAACAGCGGTACTACTATTCATTAGATTCCCCTATGAAGCGGCCCGGAGAGGGTTAAAGGTGAGACCTTTTGATCAGTACTCAAGGATTGCTCAAGGGCCCCTACCGAAGCCAGATCGGCTGATCGTTACGTCATGGAGATGGGTGTGGCGAGGGCTGGACCCACGGCTTGATAAGTACCGGCTTCCCATCTACACAAGGTTACTTGAAGGAAGAGTTTGTGGAGATGAAGAAAGGGAACGCTATGAAGAACTGAAGGCCATCTTCCCCAAACCACCAGAAGAAGAATCCACAGACGCATCAAAAGAAGACCCGGGGATGAAAAATGTCCCCAAAAAGCAAAAAGTTTATGGGCCTAGATGAAGAATTCGACATGGATGAACGGCATTCACAACCACGACAACGACCACGGAACGGTAAATGGATTTGGATATGTCTAGCGATTAGAGTTTTAGCAGTTATAGTAGGATGTGCATCAGTCCTAATTATACTGTATGTTCTTGGAGAAGAACCATGGGCAGAAGCCTATACAGAAATTAGTTACACCTCAACGAAGAGGTTTAACCAGACCTGCGGAGAAGCGCAGCCTAGAAATCTATTCCTACCAAAGCTACAAGCATGGGGGAATGATACAAACCAGACGGCCCTACCAGAAGTGTTGAAGCTGCTGGGCCCAGTACAAGGCAAAGATGACAGCAAGAACCTCACCACAGACATCCTAACCTGGGTTGGAGAAATTGGAACGAACGCTACCGACAACCAGACCACTCTGCAGACCTGGAGAGATATCCTTGAAGCAGAAGACCTGATCAACGCGACCACAATGGTGGAAGACTGGCAGACCTACTCTGAAGAAATAGGTATCCGGTACTGGATCAGGAATGGAACCAGGATCAAGACAGGTCAGTGTAACTGGGTTCATCCAAACTTAGAAACCCCAAGATGGTACTGTACGAAGGCATGTGTCCTATGGCCGGGACAGAAGACCAAAGGCTACTGGAAATCTGAAGTTGTGTATCCAGCACACCACAAGAATGAGACGTGTACCAGAATCCTCCCGTCAGATGGGATGTTTTGGGGATATTACAACTTTACGTGTGATATCCCACTGCCTCCAACAGCACAACCACCTCTAATGGTAACCAAGGCCTCAGGAAATGTAACCCAAGGTCCAACCACTATTGTTGCTGAAACAGGTTCAGTTTCAGCTACCCAAACACCGGCACCTGGGGTGAGTACAACTACCCAGAAAGCTACTATACAGTTAGTAGATCCAGACTTCCAGCCGAGAGGTAATCGTCACCGAAGCCGCTATTGGAACACAATTAAAGCCTGTGTAACGAATAAGTTCTTTGCCTTGAACCCGTGTTACTGGAACATGCTCGCAGACTGTAAAACTCAGAATTATCTGGTAATAACACCAGCTACACATCTGATGTTCTACGTCACTAAAGGCATGTATGGAGCCGAACCACGGGCACACCATGAGAACTGGTTAAATGACACTTTGCCCTGGTTATGGATAGTTCCAGTGAAGCACTTTAGAGGAGCATTCCCGAGGGGTTATGCAAGAACAGGCCAGGGCCTGGCAGGACCAACAGAAACTGACATGTATGTGCAGAAGCTGCCTACGCCACCAGAGTTGATGGGGGTTCCAAGAGGGGATTTCCAGAAGATTGACCAATGTGTGGTGAAGAAGGTAGCAGACGCACTGGACGGAGAAGAGTATGTGAGTAACGGTGCCTCGCCTAGATGCCCATTATGGCAAGAATGGAACAGGTACTATGGTACATGGACCTACAACTGCAGCGGACTGACGGCCAACGAAACAGTTAAAGGTATTCTACAAGCCTGGAGTGAAGGACACACCAGGAGTGAATCCTCTACTTGGTGGGGCCTGCAGAAGCAAGAGATCCAGGAGTGGGTAGTTCCATGCCTGAGCGAGACCAGCAACTACTGGATAAAGTACCAGTATTTAGCTACAGTCTATTCCAAAGAAAAAGACATTTGGCCTGGTGCATGGAGTAAACCTGAACCCTATGTGAGTCCAAGGCCATGGAGCATGGTGTGTGACAGAGCCAACACGACGTGCACCATCGGCCTAGCCAGACGGCATTGCCAGGGGGTTCCAGGATGGGAAAACCACTGCCAAAGCCACTATGGAGAAGACTACGCGACCTATGGGTTGGAGGTGAAATGGGTTAAGAAGAGTGGAAAGTGGAGAAGAGACATTCCTGAGGGAGTGGGATGTGCTAAAGCTATACTGGGTCATCAGATGATGAACAGGAAAGAGGTAAACGGAAAGATCATTCCACACGTAGCAGATCCAACTGTCGCCATAGCAGAGGGACACGCCTTCAGAAAGAGCCTTTGCGAAGGTAAAGAAACCAGAGGGTTCGAGTGGTTGGGCCCCAACAGAATCTACAACAACGGGACCTGCCATTCACCCGAAGAGCATTGGATGCATTGTGGTCAAGGAAGAAAGGAGCATGAATGCACCTGGTGGGAGAGAGCCACCCTGACGGTGCAAGGAACGTTCGAGACAGCCTTAGAAACTGTGGTTGAGACCATCGAAGAAGGAGCTTCGGTGGTAGGAGGGTGGATCAAGAGTTTGTTCACCTGGTTATGGCCATATTTGCTGATGATTTTGGTAATAATCATCATAATGGTCATAATCTACGCAGTCATCAAGGGAGGTATTGGAGCTGCCTTCATTTCCTGCCAGAAGAATGACCACGCAGGCGCGAAGGAGGAGGCTAAGCAGTCCCTCCTCCGGAAGGAGGCGTGGACTACAGTATAAGAGGAGGAACACGGACGCGCCTCAGCCATTTTACTTGCTGAGCTTGAACCAGCCACAGCTAAACCAAGGACAAATTGAGAAGTGACCACACCCTACAACAAGAAAAGAAGAACCATGGCTAACAACAGCACTCGATTCAATGTAAGTGACTGCACTTTGCTTTGCGACAAAGCCAGCTTCAGAGAATGCATGGAGTTTTGGGCTATTGAAGTCACTTGGATCATCCATTGCTGCACCGGGGCATGGGCCCTGGACCAGCCATTGAGAATCGCTACCCTGATCCTGGGGCTCACTAAAGAAGCCCTAGTCAACGTCTACCGACGGTGTGGCCTGAATACCCTGTCCCTATTTATGACCTACATCCAGGGACGAGCCAGGATTGACACCACCCGAGTTGGCCTGCTTAAGGGAGCAGGTGTGATCTCCTGGGCGATACTGGATTTCGCCGCCCTGTTCTACAGCCCCCTGAGATGGATCAGCGTCGCCTACGAAGGGTTGCTAGTGGTGCTGCTGTTAGCATATCTAGTCACACTAGCAATGGCGCTGCAAGAAAGAGGAAGAGGGCGTTGGCTGCTCAAGCTCGGCGCCATTGCTCTCTGGGGCGTAGGCTGGGGCATTATGGCAGTTATGTATTGGCTGCTGATAGATAGAGGGGTAGTTGGAGTAGTTTGGTTCATGTTGTACGGAGCCCTCTTTCCTCGGAAAGAAGGAGAAGCAAAAAGTCCAGGACGCACACCACCAGTGGTCCTGCAATCCCCTTGGAGAAGCAGAATGGCACAAAGGCGCGCCCAAACAGATGACAGGGCTGAATAAGAAGCAACAACATGCCCTGTTTTGCTCGCTAGCTTGCTACGCTATGAATATTTATACATATATTAAATGAAATCAAGAGTTTCTATGTCTGCTTAAATTCCAGATGAGTGCAGCCTGCATTAAATGTGGGGGTACGATTGAAGAAAAGAAATGCCTCTGGGATGTCTCACCTACCTTTTGGTGTGAGATCTGTTACAAGGAAGCCTTCCCTGTTACCACAGCACAAGGCATTTATTGTAAGAAACCTGAAGCTTACCTCCCTAATGTTGTCCTGGGACACCACATCAGCATACAAACCACGGCCATGCCGATGGGCAGCTCGATGGTCGCATATCAAGCCAAGCCTGAAGAATGGTGTCAAGAAAGTCCGAGTGGGTATTACCTCCCAGTCTATGTTAGATTCTGGAAACTTCCAACTGGAGAAGGCGTCTCCACAACCCATGTTGCAGACGGAAGATGTGTCGCCATAGGGAAACCATGGAAATTACCCGAGTTACCTATAACTCCGATCGAAGCAGCGATGCCAGTAGTTGAGAGGCCCCCTACTCCGCCAAAGAAGACGGAAGGACGGTCCCAAGGCACGCAGACTGAGCCTCCACCACAAGAAACGGAGGTCCAGTGGAACTACAGCCAGGAACTCAGTGAAATACTGGAGATGCCACTCCCAGTGATGGAAGCAGAATGTCAGCTACCTCCGGTGCTGTCACCCATACCTTCACGGCCTCCGACACCTCTAACGGACGACCCGCCTGAGATATCGGAGGTACAATCTACACCTGAAATATTGGGGTGCCAAGACACGCAGCCTACTATGACGGTCCCAGACGCGCTGGTGGAAATCGAGCGCGCCATCGAGCAACTCACGATGCCCAAAGTGGCTGCTGTGCAGGGTATCCAACGACCAGAGACGCCTGCAGTGGCAGTGGTGCAGGGCATCCAACGACCTGCATTTCCTGACTTATCAGAGTTGCGAGTGATCGACAGCTGGGAGCAGTCACCTGGAGAGCTCTACATCGTTGAAGAAATTGTAACCACCACTGACACTGAGATGCAGCTTGGAGACCTGCTGGATCTCACTGCACCAGAGGACGATGGTGACCTCTTCCCCTGATCGCTTGGAGTCGCTATCTGTGACCTCAAGAAGGGGGTGTCAAGTAAGATGCAGATGTTGAGGTCTCAGAGAGGACTCAGGCTCATTACAGCTCTAAGGTAACAAAGGTTTTGAAGCAGACAAATAAAGATCTTAAGAAGAAACATTATAAGTTAACCATATGATTGTGCTTGCTAAAATACACATATATTTTTTGAAGTATTGATTTGATTGAAGTAATGACTCAGATGATTTATTATGTTCAGATTGAGAAGAATGATTTAAGAAATGATTCTGTGTGAAGTAATCCTTGGTTAGGCTCTGTGTGTGCGTACAGGCCTCATAGGCTTGTGTGTCCAGGCCTTAAAGAAAGCAGAAGTGAGAATG